>NC_067250.2:132906180-134156180 GCF_019359855.2 Lolium perenne
TGCACACCCTAAGAGCATCTCCACCGGCGTCCCCCAAGTAGTCGTCGGTAGAGGCGCCGGCAATTCCGTATGGGGGCGCCGGCACTGCATCCTCTATTTTGGGGTGATGTTCCCACACCGACGCCCCCAAACCGGTGGCTTCAATAGATGATTTGAATTAAAATCTCAAATAAAAGCATAGAAATTCGAATAAAGAGAAGAAACATTCCACAAACTAATACATAATTGAGAACATGGTTTATACGAACTAAGACATAATTTGGAACATGGTTTCCACAAAATAATACATAGTTTGAATCATGGTTGACACAAATTAAAACATAGGAAAATGAGGAAACCTAACTAGTGTTGGCATCGCAGGGTTCGTGTGTTCGCTGCCAAGAAAGAACACTCCCAGACACCCAAACTGGAAAATCCAGCTGATGATGATAGCTATGTTGGTCCTTTCGAGGAAGAATCGCTGCGAAGAAACAACACTCATTCGTCGTCCTCCTCGGCGTTGTCGCTGTTATAGTGCCGGTGGCAGCGCGTCTTGTCGAACACCTTGACGCTCATGTCGGCCTCACCAAGATAGGAGAACGTGAGAACGAATTTGGCTTCGAGGTGGTGGTAGCGCGCGAACTTCTTCCAGCCAGTGTGGAGGTACATCTTGCCGCGCGCGTCGAAGATCACGTCCACAATCCACCGGCAGCAGCCGCAGGCAGCCTCCCGCAGATACAGCAAGGCCGGCTCGTTGTCGGCGACGAAGTCGCGAATTTGTCCGGCAGCCTCTGGATGCCGAGTGGGTCGCCGTTGAGGACGACGACGAACTCGAACAATACTTCCCGCTCCTCCTCATGCGGGTCCAACGACGAAGACGATGGCGTCGCAGACGACGGCGAGCGTGCAGCTCTGTCGCGGCCACGACCACAACCACGGCCTTTACCAGACATGGCGTCGTCTCTTCGGCTAGGATTGGGGAGAGAGGCGCTAGGAATATTGTGTGGGAGGGACGATGCGAGAGCGCCCTTTTTATAGGCCGAAGGGAGGCGGGGGAGCGGTGGCGCTCATTAACGCCGGCACGGAGAGCTAGGCGCGACGAGAGAGTTCGATGCGCGTCTGCGGAAACTATACCGCCGCTGCGCGCCAATAACTTCCGTCTTGAGGTAGGTGACGGTTAGGTTAAAATTGAATGTTGCCGTTGACGCGTCGGCCCGCCACTCCCCGTTGGCGTCGACTTTTGGGATGTGTGGCTGACAGGCAGCTCCCATGCCCAAAATTTTCCGCCTCGCCAGGTGCCTGCGCGCTCGATTCACGCCCTTCGCCAAGGGTCCGGCAGGGGGTTGCTAGCGCTCGAAAAACCGTCGGCGCTATTTGGGGCGCGCTGGTGTGAGCCTATTTTTTCTCCCGGCCCCCAAAACGCTATCGGGGCCGCTATGAGAGGTGGAGATGGTCTAAGCCTATTCAGCTATGCCTATGCACTTCCTTTGTATCTAGATGAGTCGATTTTACATCCGTTTTGAAATGTCAAAAAATTCTAAACAGAAAATTGTTGCGTACATCTCGATATTATGTGTGCACATAAAGTCGTTCCGTGAAAAACCGACATTTTTTTTTGTGTCGCGTGCAATAAAACAAACTTTGGTGATTAAAAAGCTTTTCACAAGATATTTTTTTATCTTTTTCACACATGACACAAAAATATTATTTCTTGGTGAAACTTAGTGTGCACACATATGGTGTTGACATATACGCGCCAAATTTTTGTTCAGGTTTTTTTGTTGACATTTTAAAATGTTTTCTTGGATACCAAGAGCATATGCTCCAAGTTTAAAAGTGGTTTTTTATTACTTTCATGTCATATATGATGTGGTTAGTAGTTCCTGTTGTGGTCAGCGGTTTCTTTTCTGTGCTTTCTATTGTCTTGTGTGGCTGTAGCCAACTAAATCAAGACTGGTACGTTCAGTGGCTTCTTCTCTTTTTTTTTTGTTTTTCAGCAGCATCTGTCTTTGTGTAGAACTAATTAACACAATTAGCTACCACATGTGGAGGAAATTCGCTTCTGCCAGCTGAAGAAAAAGAGAAACATACCAGATCAGCTCGCGTGTGCTTGCCACCGCTCAGCAACTCTTCATCCACGAGCTCACTAACAAGATCGACGAGCCAAAGTACTGAATCCTGATCGGTGGCAGCGCCCCATCGCCACACACGTCGATGCCAAGGAGTTCAATCTGCAGGCGTTTCTGCCACTGCCCAACCCCTCTTCGTCCACGGGCTTTTTTTTTTTAGAGAAAAAGGGGCATGCCCCCGGTTCCAATATATTGAAACCAGATATCACAGTTTTACAGCATTCAGAAGTTTAAATCTTGCAAACCAAACTCCTCGCAGGAACCATACTTATTACAACACAAGACAACGCACGAGAGAGCCAACATCTTACAACTAAACATCAGAAGAAAACAGGCAAAGTCATTGACGACCCATGACCTGAAAACATGCCCCATCCCCCACCAGGACCAGATCATTTGCTTCGAGAGTCCTTGCCAAATCTTCCGCAGTCATTAGCATTGGGCCAAATCCTCTCGAGTTGTTCCTGTCACAAACCTCCAGAGTAGTTCTTGCCTTCTTCTGTGGAATCACCCAGGATCCGGCCACAATATCATTGGTGGCAATCTGGCCACTCCTTCCAACCTGTTCATCATACATATCAGCCCTTCTTTTTCCTCTTCCTTCAGCAGAATCTTCCATTGAGCACAATTGTTTAGCAAGCGTCTCCACAAAGCCTGCATGCCAAACCATTGCACCCGATTGAAGACATGGTCATTTCTGGTAATCCAGATAGTTCTCAAAACAGCAGCAAAAATCAAATTGCATTTCTTATTTTTCTTTTTATCAGTCCACAGAGCAGCAACATCATGTATATTTGAGATATTCAAATTTAAACCCAGGGCATCCAAAACCCCTCTCCACATGTTAGCAGCAACAACACACTCAAAAAACAGATGTTGACATGACTCTAGCTCATTGCAAAACACACAAGTCAGATCATCAACATTTTGTCTTTTGACCAGGTTATCTCTAGTGAGAAGCTTATTATGTGAAAGCAACCAAAGAAAGAAATGGATTTTCGGGGGCACTTTGATTTTCCAAACACAATGTATATCAATAGTTTGAATCCCTCCAAAGTTAACCACAGCATATAAGGCTTCCAAATCAAACAATCCTTAGAATCATTTAAACAGAGAGTTTGTGCAATTTCCTGAATCTCCAGCCATTGCAACATAAGTTTGTGATCAAAACACCTTCTAAAAGTCATTTTCAGAGAAACACCATCCCAAAGATCAGCAATAGTTTTATTTTGCTCATTTAGCAGGAAATACACTTCCCAGAATTGAATAGCTAGAGAGCAAGATCCAAACCAGTGGTCTTCCCAGAACTTAATAGTTCTACCATTACCAACTTTCCACATATAACCCATCTTAGCAGCCTTGGCAGCCCATAGCACCCCTTTCCAAAAAGGAGAGGCCCCATGATCAGAACAAGAGAAAATATTAGGGTTATTCACATTATATTTGCTATCTACTATCTGTCTCCAAATTTTGTTATCATCCAAGTGGTATCTTTTAATCCAGGAAGCTAGGAGGCAAATGTTCATCTCTGATAAGTCAGGGATGCCCAATCCTCCATAATCCTTTTTCCTAGTGACCAAACCCCAATTAGCTAAATGGTACTTATGGTGCCCCTCATAATTATCCCACAGACAGTGAGCCATCTGAGAGTTAATCAGAGTAATAGCCCATTTGGGGAATTTAATCACACTAAGCAGATAAATTGGAATACTGGCCAAAACACTTCTAACCAGCTCTAGCTTGGCAGCATGATTTAGAAGTTTGCCTCTCCAGCCAGCAGCTTTTTTAATAATTTTATCAACAACAGGTTGAATATCCTCTTTTTTAAGCTTACAGTAATGCAGAGGGACCCCTAAATACTGCAAGGGAAACTCACCCAACTTGCAACTCAAAGATTGAGCAAAAAGTTGTGCATCACTTTCAAGCACATTAATAGGAACTAGATCACACTTATGAAAATTGATCCTCATCCCAGACATATGCTCAAAACAAGCTAAAATCCACTTTAAATTGATGGCAGAAGACAAACTTTTTTCAAGGAAGAGTAAAGTATCATCAGCATATTGCATACTGATGATACCCCCCCTCCCCATGCCTTGCATAAGCCCAGCTATTCTTCCACCAGAAGCAGCTTTATACAGAATTTTAGTAAAAACATCAGCCATAAAGTTGAAAAGAATAGGTGAAATAGGATCACCTTGTCTTACACCCCTACTAGTAAGGAAGAAATTGCTATTGCAATCATTAATCCTAACACCAACAGAACCATTATGTAGCAGACCCTCAATGATCCTCATCCACTTGGGGCTAAAACCCCTCAACCTCATAACTCTTAGCAGAAAATCTCTATCAACTCTATCATAAGCCTTTTCATAGTCAAGTTTAAAAATAAAACCACTATTTTCACTATGAACAACATCATGGATTACTTCATGGGCAGAAACCACACTCTCAAGAATAAATCTCCCCTTAATAAAAGCAGTCTGATTAGGAGAAATGAGTTTCTCACTCACCACACCTAATCTATTAGTAGCACATTTAGAGAAAATTTTGAAACTACAGTTAGTCAAGGCAATAGGCCTAAATTTCTGTATAGTTACAGCATCAGTTTCTTTAGGAATCAAAGTCAACAGAGAGAAATTTAGCCTAAAAAGGTCAAGTTTTCCTTCATTCCAATCCTTAACCATATCCATGAAATCAGCTCTAATGAGCTCCCAAAAATGTTGATAAAATAAGAAAGAGAAACCATCAGGGCCAGGAGCACCTTCAGCATAAGAGCCAAAAATAGCATCCTTTACCTCTTTCTCAGAAAAAGGGGCATCAAGCATATCATTATGATTCTGTGACACCATATCATCTGGATCCCAGAAATCATCTACTATATTAACATCAAGACAAGGCTCTTTACAAAACAAAGTCTTATAATAATTAACAGCAATATCCAGCATACCTTTGTTGTCATCCACCATACCCTCATCGCCTTGTAATTGACAGATTTGTTTCTTCCTTCTCCTCTGATTGGCTACAGAATGAAAATATGAAGTGTTACGATCTCCTTCCAAGATATACCTTTCACTGGATCTTTGTCTAGCTTTAATTTCCTCATTACTCCAAATTTTGGTGAGCTCAATAGAAATATCTTTCATCCTTTTCTTAGAAACAGGAGAAAGACACTGAGTTTCAGCAATAATATCAAGCAGATCATATTCAGCAACTAGCTTTTGTTTATTCTTCCTTTGAGCAGATTCAATATTAGCAGCCCAACCTTTTAAACCTTTCCTAGTATTTCTAATTTTAAAATTCCATCTGTCAATAGGTTTATGGAGATGACAAGGGGCTTGCCAAAATTTGGCAACCACCTGGTCAAACCCCTCAATGTTAAGCCACCACTTCTCAAATCTAAATTGCTTAATAACAGGAACTTTCAAAGCCCCAGTGTCCACAACCAAAGGAGTATGATCACTCCCAACTCTAGCTTTTGAGGTTAAGCTACTAGCAGGGAAGAGAGAATCCCAGCAAGTAGTCACAAACACTCTATCAAGCAAAGCCATAACCAGATTATCTTGGTTATTAGCCCAAGAAAATTGCCTACTAGGGTTTTTAATTTCCATCAAATTAAATTTATTAACCCAATCATTAAAGAGATTGGCCCAGTGTTGGTTGATGTTTCCAGTGCTTTTATCACACTTTTCTCTAATGAGATTGAAATCACCCCCAACCAGGGTAGGACCATTCCAACAAGCCATAATATTATGCATTTCATTGATAAAGTCTAATTTGTGTTCCTCATAAGCAGACCCATACACAGCAATCACTCTCCATATGACATTGTCATTTTTTGCTTTAATATGAACAGATACACAAAAAGAAAGAATATCCCATTTAATAACGTCAAACAAATCAATGTTAATTCCAACAAGGATCCCTCCAGCAGTTTTCACAGCAGGCAACCAATTCCAGGTAAACTTCTCCCCTGGATCTAACTGCTTAAGCTGTATGCTAGAGAAGTCCTCCTTCTTAGTTTCAGAAAAACAAATAATATCAGGACATGTCTCTCTAATGAGGTCATGCACTCTAGTTAGCTTATCAGGTCTATTTAGACCTCTAGTATTCCATATTAGAGCTACTACCATTCTTAAAAATCAATTTTCTTCTACCCTTCTTCTTACTGTGGACTAATGTCCAAGGTTCATCCTCATCAGGTACATCACTAATGTGATCCTCCTGATCAGAGACAAACTCCTCCTCATCATCAAAACCAACCCTCAGTTCTTCCACAGATAAACTAATGTCATTTGGGAGAAAACTCTCAGGATTGGAATTATGGAAATTTATAAGCCTATTGGTTTCAACATTTTTAATTTCATTAATAACAGAATCAACCTCTAGACTTTTGTGACCCAGGCTAATGCCAGCAGTTTTTGCAGTATCATATAAAGTTGAATTGTCAAGAGCAGCAAAAGAATTTGAGAAGCCATGTATTCTATTACCTTTAGGAATCTCCAAATTTTTAGCCTTCTTCAAATCTTGAGCTTTTTCTATGGCAGATTTACCATCCCTTGTAATCCCGGAGCTCATCCTTGTAGCTTGAACAGGTCCCCAGGTCTTCTTCTCTTTCCAAGCCATAGGAGGCACCACAGGAGCAGGATTGTTGAGCACCAAACTATCTTCCTTCTGGATCTCAGCATCAGCTTCCTCATCACTCTCATCATCAAAATGCTGGAGCAGATTCTTCCCAATATTTTCCTCAACTTCCCTTAGGACTAAAGCATTATTGACTTGCACAACTGATTCCTTCCCCAGGACTTTTTCCTGCACAGACATTTCCAGCTTCTGATGAACAGCAGAATGTAATTCATTCCTCCCACCAAGAGGCATGGAAGACTCTGTCTCCATCTTGTTATTAGCACCACTTTGTTTATCCTTGTCCAAGCTCTTGAAGTCATCTCCAATTTCATCATCATCATTCACTGTGTCACCTTTATTGCCCAGACCAGGATCTTCATCATCATCTTCATCCACATCAATAGCTTCTCCTTCACTCTCTACCACAAAATTAACCAGGTAAAAACACTGCTCCATCTCAAACAGCTTGTTGGATGGGATCTTGGTCTTGTCTCTTACAGCCACCTTAACCCTGACCTCTTCATAGAAACTTCTGAATATGCCTTGCCAGTCAATATTAACAAGCACACCCAGAGATGTTGAGACTTGGCAGATAGTTTTCCAGGTCAACCATTTGGCAGGTATACCATAGATCTTGATCCAAATTTCTTGAAACTCCTCAAAAGGCTCAGCTTCCCCCTCCCAATTCTCAAAGTAGATCACCACCCCATCCTTTTTTAGATTGATGGAGGGGTATTCCACCAAATCCTTTATCCTTTTGCTAGGGGAAAATCTCACTAAGAACTTCTTGGGGCCAATCTGTCTGATCTGCCAAAACCAATTTGCCTTCCACATATCAATGAAACACTTCTCAAGGTCACCAGCTGATATTTCACCTTCCTTGACCACCACCACACCAACATTGTCCATATTCAGCCATTGCACAGCTTCTGGACCCTCCACTTCCACATGGAAGAAACCCAGCCCTGGATTTGCACTCCCCCAATATTGAGCTGTTGGAAGAAGAGAGTACCACATAAGGCAATTGTCCATATGGTGTCCAGTCTTGCTGCAGATGAAACACCTCTTGATCCTAGTGCACAGGCCCACATAGTGTCCCAACTCTCCACAATTGTAGCAAGTTACAGACTTGAATTTTGGATCCAGAATAGGCCCAGGACCACCCATCACAGATAACTGCAGGTTATTACCTCCTTTATCTCCACTCTGTCTTGACCCATCAGAAACAGCATTCTTCTGAATCTTCTTCTTGTTCTTCCCAGCACCAGAGCCTTGTGATTGCTGCAAAGGAACCATGCTGGCACTACTCCCCTGACTGTTTGATTGCGGGAGGTTTTGTGGAATCCCTTGCGGAACCATCAACATTGGATTGAAACCAGGTTGAGGAATTTGCTGGCTGCCGAAAAACTGAGGCCACTAATTCATCGGCATGTTCCACATGTGTGGCTGAAGCATCGGGAACATACCTTGCCCAGCCCCCATTTGTTGCATCATCTGTGGAGGAAATTCTGACTTGACCACCACAGGTTCTTTGACAGCACCCGCAGAGGGAGCAGCCGATGATGTCGCCGCCGCTGCTGTGGGTACACGCCCACCACCAGACCCACGACCAGTCCCACCACCGAATCTGCCCGCACCGCGACCACCTCCTGCCATTGAGACCACCTCGACGAAAGATCTCTTCCCCTCAGCAGCACCCCAGAGATCAGAGAACTTGATAACTGTTGCTCTAGGTAGAAATCCACGACCAGCCGGATAGCAGTCAGCAGGTGTGAAGGATCTATCCCGAACTAGCTCTCTCCTGACCCAGACCAAGGTCGGGGCACTAGGCGAAAACCTAGATCCGACCAGGAGATCGTTGGCCGACACAGCCGGCGCACCCACAGATATATAACTGGATCGTCCACGGGCTCACTAACTGGATCGTCGATACCAAGGAGTTAAATCTACACCAGCAGCAGCGCCTCATCGCCGCACACGCCAGCAGAACGGAGCTTCTTCCCTTTACTATGCAGCTTACCCTCCGCTTTAAGGTGCAGGGCTTCATCACCACACGCACCAACGGAGCAGAGCTTCTCCTTTTCTGCTCTGCGGCCTACTTATTGCCTCTGGCTCCTGTCTCTCTGGTGGAAGACGAAACTCACCGACGGCCGATGAACTCACGACAGGAGGCGCTCCGACAGTCCAACCAGAAGGAGTGAACCCAGTGTAAATATGTATTGACGCTGCAACTTTCCGAACATCACTCATTATATTACTTGCCTTTTTTTTTCCTGCTTCTCTGCAAATCACTGAACATACACTACAAAACTTGAGGATTACAAGGAGTTTACAAGGAGATTCAAATTATCTCCTTGCCAGTCGCCAGTCGCCATGCTTAAGCTTCCTAGTCCTTACCATGAGTTTACAAGGAGAAATAGCTGTACTGAAGGATTCATGCACTGCAATTTTCAAGCAGATATTCAAATTATCTTTGAAAGCAAGAAATGCCATAGTATATAACAGTACCAAGTATATTGGCAAAGAAAAAAACCATAGTATACAGATTGATCAACAAGGGGTGGACTTATAGAGTCAAATTGCAACTTGTAGTCTATGAAACGAACTCTAAATATTTGGAAGTAGCAGGAAAACCTTCTTCGGGACGAACCTTTCCACTTCCAAATCCTGACACTAATAATTAAAAGACAGCGAGCAATACACATATCTAGCCTTACAATAGGTGCAATGTTATTAAAAGAAACAGATAAACACATTTCACAAGCACACCTACAGTAGCCCGTAATTGTTATTTCTGTGAACACAAAGAATGAAAACGAAGCACGGTATGGAACAAGAGATGCAATAGTCCAATGTTTGTCAAGAGGAGCTAAAGGCAGGAGTCTTGAAACATCAGATGAAGACATTTCACTTCCATCCTTCCTTCTGCCAACCTACGTATATAGCAACAACTCTCATCAACACATGTTAAACTAGTAACTAATATGCATGAGAAAACGAGTACCAGTGCAAAGAATCAACTAGCAAGCAGTTGTGTGACTTACATACCCATTTATGGACTAGCAAGGAGCAGTCAAGCTCGCGGAGTATACCAGAACTGGCGCATACCACCATTTCGAACACATTCACGCAACAACGTCAAAAAGCCCTGTGTGATTTCGTGAAAGCCTAGATACCGGAGGGTCACGAGGAACTTAATACCAGGTGGGATTTCTGTGATGCTGTCAAGGTTGACTAGCGATAATTTTTCTAAAGTCACCATAGCACCTTCCTGTATATCTAGCTGCTTAAGATTATGAAGGTCCCTTAACTGAAGAGTCTTCAGGTTGGGAAACCACTCCGAGAGAAATACCAGCTTCTCTCCGTTGTATGCTCCATCAAGAAATAGCTCTGTCAAATTTGACAACAGAGAAATGGATGGCAGGGGGTCTTCTATCAGCTGTGATAGATTTAGACGCAAGGAATATAAGTTCCGACCTACAGCTTGGAAAGAGTCTATGTCTAATTTTCCTGTCAAATTTAGCTTTTGTAGGTTTGGCGGAAGGGCATTTAACAAAAGAACCTCATTCTCATCACTTGCAATAACATGTAGCTTGGACAAAAAATGCATTTCCACTAGAGACTCGCAGAGGGGTTCATGGTAGACTCTCTTCAGATTGAATAACCTTAGGCTTCTCAGTTGCCTTAGCTCCCTCAATTTTCTAACAGACTCATCCTGTGCTTCCAACGATTGTAGTGTCTGCAGGTTTGTTAGATTACCAAGACCGCTGCGGATTCTTACACCACTTGACGACAAGAGAAATCTGCCATTTAGATATTTAACTTTTTGAGCGAACAAGTGTCTAAGCTTCTTCAGTTTAACAATCCCACCAGGTAGCTCGTCTATGTCAGATCTACTAAGGTCGAGTGTCAACAAATTTGAAAGCTTCTCAACAGACTTCGGGAGCATCTTAACTTTTGATCTACGCAGACCTAAATGACGAAGATTGAAAAGATTCCCAATAGCATATGGAATATTCACGATAGGTAGACCACTTAATTCTAGCACAGTCATATATGTTGACATCTCACACAGCAAATGTAGTAGAGTGAGTGACGGCATACTCTTGTCTAATACAGTGATGGATCGAAGCTGGTGTACACTTGAAATTGATCGTTCAATGTCCTTCTTTAGTTTCTGTACTACCAATCGACGCCCATCCTTATCAAGAGATCCTGCACATTTGTCTTCGTCATATGTAACACCAAAAAGATCATTCCGACACAAATCAATTGCCAATTCTCGTAGGATATCGTGCATTCTGAACATCTTCATCCTACCAAATGAGTTCCTTTGAACAAGTTGTAGCATGTTTCTCTGGACCAACTCTTTCATGTATCCTTCAGCCACTTGTTCAAATGTGCTTGCACCCCTCTCCTCGATGAATCCCTCTGCTGTCCATAACCGTGCAAGCATGTTTCTTCCAAAAAGATAGCCTTCAGAAAATAAGCTGCAATACAGGAAACAACTTTTCAATTGTGTTGGAAGGTAGATGTAGCTCAGATGCAAAACATTCCTCACATCGCCGAGCATAGGATTATTTATTAGCTCCCAGCCCAACTGGTCATTTATTCTTCTCCATTCTTCCACAGTTTTCTCACGCACACGAAGGAGGCTACCAACTGACACAATAGCAAGAGGCAGGCCTTTGCAGCGGAGAACTATTTCCTCAGACAAAGGTTTCAGGTCTTTAGGACATTCATGATCAGCATAGTTTGCAAAGGTTGTCTTGCAGAAGAGATCCCATGCCTTGTCTTCTGGTAAATCTTTTAGTGTTAACATACGATCTGGAGTGGCACGTGCAGCGACATCACCTTCCCGTGTTGTGATAATCAGTCTACTGTTCTTTCCATTACGAATAAGCCTAGAAAATTCATCAAATGCTTTTGGAGTCCAAACATCATCCAATATGATCAGGTACTTCTTGTCCGCAATGAAGGTTATCAGTATATTTTGAAGGCCATCAATCTCCAGGTTGGTGATATCACCTGGTGTATCTTCGCTCTCTTTGTATAGTTCAGTTATTAGACGTTTAAGAACATCTTTTGTGGAGTAAGTTTGAGAGACAAAGACCCAGGCATGGCAATCAAACTTTTCTCTCTCCTTCATATAGACATTTGCTGCCAAAGCTGTTTTACCCAGCCCTCCCATTCCATGCAACACTATCACGACAGAGCAATCCAAATGCATACCTCGCAGCCATGTCTCAAGTTGTTCTCTGTCTTCATCCACTCCCACAAGATCTTCTTCACCAAGGGAACGTGAAGAGCTTGCGAGATGTTGGGACCTCTCAACAATGTCACTTGAGTTACTGGAATTCCCACCATCAACAACTGAAACCCACCGACTTTTCACCAGGAATAGGTGCCCAAGATTAGTCTCTGCTTCCATAACCATTGAAGCTATCTTGTTCAAGGAAATCAACACGTTCGGTTGCTTGCATCCTTTCTTCAAATAGGTACCCCATCCAGTACCATGTTTATGGCCAACAAAATACAAATACTCATCCATAATGTCCTCGATCTCATGGGCAAGCATTCTCAACTCTTGAACCCATATTTCATAAGTCTGATTCCTCCTATTTCGTATGTCCACTCCACAAAGAAATCCATGCATTAACCTGAGCTCCATTCTGATGCGACCCATCCGGCCCTGAAGCTCTGTTAACTGTGTATTAAACTGTTGGAACTGCAGGCTAGCCTGTTTTACTGCTTCCTTCCCTAGAGCGACGCCAATCTTTATCACAACTGAAAGAATCACTACCTCCGCCATTTGCTATGTATTTGGCGTAGCCAGGTTGCACAGGAGGTAACCAATGTGTGTTCGGAGTTTATTTACAGCATAATCTACAAAGGGAAGGAACAATGTAACTATTAAGCATTGGAACCAAAACCTCAAAAGTATAATACTAATCATCTGTAAGCTTAGATTTGAATGAGAGTCTATGGCATGTTAAAGACTATCTTAACCTTGTAATCGAAGGGGTACATTCTAATCTTCACCATATATTATGTAGAGGAGGTGTACCAAATCATTGTTAAAAGAAGAATATGAGATGTGCCATTTACTGCATTGTATTCTATTGATCTCTCTTTGCGGAGTCACTTTTAGTACTTCCTCAAATCCATAATAAATGGTTAGTTAAAATTTGAGCTAATTTGAACTAAAACCCCAACACTTTTTATGGATCGGAGGGAGTAATAAACTTTGCAAATAAATGAATTGTTGTGTGGAGTGGCGGAGCTTGAAAAACCATGATCGGGGGGGGAGGGGAGCTCAAAAATTTCTACTATAAGCCTTATATTTTTTTTCCTTCACTAATTTTCTAATAGCTGGGGGGGCGCCAGCATAGATGGCGGGAGTACTTCGACGGGCTGTTCAATTGGGAGACTGAGAGCTCTACCATTGAACTGACCAACTCCTTTGATGATACCAGTAGGCGTTTTGTGCGGCGATTGGGAGGTAAGGCAATGGACCCTCATTGTATCCCCATTGAGGCGTGGAGAGGCCTCGGAGACATAGCGATAATATGGCCAACTAAGCTCTTCAACTCCATTTTTCGGACAAACAAGATACCGGAAGAATGGAGACGTAGTATATTAGTACCAATCTTCAAGAACAAAGGGGATGTTCAGAGTTGTACTAACCACCGTGGTATTAAGCTTATGAGCCATACAATGAAGCTATGGGAGAGAGTCATTGAACACCGTTTAAGACGAATGACAAGCGTGACAAAAAATTAGTTTGGTTTCATGCATGGGAGGTCGACCATGGAAGCCATCTTCTTGGTACGACAACTCATGGGGGGGAGGGGAGCTCAAAAATTTCTACTATAAGCCTTATATATTTTTTCCTTCACTAATTTTCTAAAAGCTGGGGCGCGCCAGCATAGATGGCGGGAGTACTTTGACGGGCTGTTCAATGGGGAGACTGAGAGCTCTACCATTGAACTGACCAACTCGTTTGATGATACCAGTAGGCGTTTTGTGCGGCGATTGGGAGGTAAGGCAATGGACCCTGATTGTATCCCCATTGAGGCGTGGAGAGGCCTCGGAGACATAACGATAGTATGGCTAACTAAGCTCTTCAAATCCATTTTTGGACAAACAAGATGCCAGACGCAGTATATTAGTACCAATCTTCAAGAACAAAGGGGATGTTCAGAGTTGTACTAACCACCGTGGTATTAAGCTTATGAGCCATACAATGAAGCTATGGGAGAGAGTCATTGAACACCGTTTAAGACGAATGACAAGCATGACCAAAAATTAGTTTGGTTTCATGCATGGGAGGTCGACCATGGAAGCCATCTTCTTGGTACGACAACTCATGGAGAGATACAAGGAGCAAAAGAAGGACCTGCATATGGTGTTCATAGACTTGGAGAAGTCCTACGATAAGATACCACGACACGTCATGTGGTGGCCTTGCAGGTACATTACCGTCATCAAGGACATGTACGATAATGTTGTGACAAGTGTTCGAACAAGAGATGGCGATATGACTTCCCGATTAAAATAGGACTACCACCAAGGGTCAGTTTTGAGCCCTTATCTATTTGATTTGGTGATGGATGAGGTCACAAGGGATATACAAGAAGATATCCCATGGTGTATGCTCTTTGCGGATGATGTGGTCCTAATCGATGATAGTCGAACGGGGGTCAATAGGAAGTTAGAACTATGTAGACAAACCTTGGAATCGAAACGTTTTAGACTTAGTAGAACTAAAACTAAGTACATGATGTGCGGTTTTAGTACTACTAGGCACGAGGAGGAGGAGGTTAGCCTGGATGGGCAGGTGGTGCCTCAGAAGGACACCTTTCGATACTTGGGGTCAATCCTGCACAAAGATGTGGATATTGATGAAGATGTGAACTACCGGATCAAAGCCGGATGGATGAAGTGGCGCCAAGCTTCTGGTATTCTTTGTGATAAGAGAGTGCCACAAAAGCTAAAAGGCAAGTTCTATAGGACGGCAGTTCGACCCGCAATGTTGTATGGCGCTGAGTGTTGGCCGACTAAAAGGCGACATGTTCAACAGCTAGGTGTGCGGAGATGTGCATGTTGAGATGGATGTGTGGCCACACGAGGAAGGACCGAGTCCGGAATGATGATATACGAGATAGAGTTGGGGTAGCACCGATTGCAGAGAAGTTTGTCCAACATCATCAAAGATGGTTTGGGCATATTCAGCGCAGGCCTCCAGAAGCTCCGGTGCATAGTGGACGGCTAAAGCGTGCTGATAATGTCAAGAGAGGACGGGGTAGATCAAATTTGACATGGAAGGAGTCCGTAAAAAGAGATATGAAGGACTGGAGTATCACCAAAGAACTAGCCATGGAAAGAGCCGCGTGGAAGCTTGCTATCCATGTGCCATAACCATGAGTTGATTACGAGATCTTATGGGTTTCACCTCTAGGCTACCCAACTTGTTTGGGTATAAAGGCTTTATTGTTATTAGGGGGGTGGGGGGGCGGTGGCCCGCCTGACTTGTACATAGCTACGCCAGTTATGTGTGCTTCGTTGATGAAAAGGCAGGAGGTTTAACCTGATCTGTTTCAGAAAGAAAATCCTCATACCTTCAATGCAAGAAGAGCATATGCACAGAATAACACAAACAAATTATTGGGCAATATGTCCGAAAAGTGCTTTTAGCACACGAGCTCCAGTGCTCTCGCTCAGTTAAAAAAATTGAAAAATGTTTTTACAAGTTATAAAAAATCATGAAAATAATTTTGTAGATTACCAATGATACATGCCACAATCATGGAAAATCCTAATCCGAAATTCTTTTTATTTTGACCTGGACAATGACAAATTCTGATATGTTTTGGAGATTTGAAAATGACTACTCAGATCTACAATTTTGTCATTTTTGTGTAGCTCAAAATATTAAGTATTTGAAATTGATTTTTTGCCCGTTTGTGGGATACATCATTGACTATTTGTGGATTTTTTTTCAGAATTTTTTACGACTCAAAATTACTATTTTTTATTTTTTAAAAAAAACGAGATCACTGGTGCTCATGTGCACCAAATCTCTGTCCGCAATATGTCACACTATGAAAGAATTATTAACATCTGAGATACAGACTTGTCCCAAATAATTATAATATCTAATGGAAGTGAAAAATAAAGCCTGAAGATACATATACCTGCCAGCTGCTGGACCTTGACTGATGAATTAGGAAGTTCATAGACTCAAGTCCTTTTTCACTAAGAGTATCTTCACTGTACTTGTCATGCCAGCTAGAAGAATCCACAATACATTAATCATAGAGTGCTTCCTTAAGGAAATACATCAATCATATAGTAGCTACTTTCAAGGAGAAAGTTTGAGTACAACCTAAGATAGCATGAAAATTAGTTAGCAGTAGAAACAAAAGGACGGTGTAACTAGGAACCAAAGACGGCGTAACTTCCTTCGAATGGGCTACATTCGAAGATCAGCAACCTCCCTGTGTGTTTCTGAATGTAAGACTATCAAAGCAGTCTCATGGTTTGGTGAGAGTGATAACTGTTGTCTTTATTATTCCTAGGCATCAAAAGGTAAAGAATCTGAAGCAAGGTTGTGAGTCAATCCCTAGCAGGGTTTTTTTATCACTCATGGCCCATGGGTGTGAGAGTCTGCTAGTATTTTTTTACGACAGTGAGAAAGAGAACATTCATGCTTGAATTGACAACCAGAGCCAAATGAATCAAAAAAAAATTGAGAATTTTTGCATACATGCTTGATAATGACTTTAGATTTGATTTTCTACCATGGCGTCTTCCTTTTCACTTTGAACCCCAACAAACGTTCAGGCTTGTCTGCTTGGTGAGTGGTGAACTGCAGTGAGCTGTCCTGTTGTTCTCCAAAGAATACAGGTCAGAGATCCAACTAAGTTAAGCACATTACAGACCGAAAATAACAGGATGGACCAGTGCAGATGAGAAACTCTGGCCAGCTTACACTAGAATGCCATGTTTCATATGGATGTTGCTAAAACAATAGGTGCACTGTGAGACTGAAATGGATATGGCTGAGCAACAGATTGAGAGAAAAATAGGTGCACTGTGAGATTGAACTGGATATGGCTAAGCAGCAGATCGAGTCCAATTTTGGGGGTATAATTATGTGATGCAAATGGCTTAATTTTAGGTTCAAAAGTTGTGGTTGGGATGGATGTACTCCTTTAATTTTCCAAAATGGCAAAAGCTTTGCCTGATTGAATTAATAAAGCAGAACAGTTACGTACAAGATGGCTGAAGAACCAGCCTCAGAACTCTTGAGTTCCGCTCTTTCCATATTGATCTCCCATCCAACAAAGATCTAGAGGGGCTGGGGATCCTATCTAGGTACCTCGATTGCATAGAAAGAGGAATCACCCTATTGGTCTTGTTCTGCTGTTGCTGTTTGTTTCCCTGTTGATGAAAGCGTTCTGTGTTTTGAACTGTCTTTTGTGTGGAAAAACAAAAACTGTTATGGTTAACATCGTTCCTTTAACTGATAATGGTACGCGAGTTTATCCTGTTTTGCAAAAAAAAAGGTCACATATAGGCAACACGATGAATAGCAACCAAGACCGGCTTGAGCTGCTCATCCGGTTAACTAATTTGGGCTTGTACATGAAGCTTGCGTGTTTCCTGACTAAGCTGTTGCATCTTGTCTGTTACTGATGCAGAAGATATATTGAACATGGAATTTTAGGCCAGCTATGGGTGTTTATGTATGTATACACGTACCTGCTATTGAAGCTCTTGCTTGCAATCCTGGTGTGCTTATGAGAAACTGTGCAATCCCTTTAGAGTTTTGGCTTTTGCATACACGGTGTTCTAGTGTATCTTCAGTTTAGCTCCGTGGATTATCTAAACGTAGTTTCGCTTGCTCTGGCTGGTTTCTCCTACCAACTAACCCAACAATTGAGTTATTTTATTTATTTTAAACTATACCTACTGTTAAGTTGGTGGTAAAGAAATAGATATTTGAAGGGCATCCGAGTCAAACACGGCATCTTCCTTGGTGCAAGCGATTGTCGTTCAGTTTACATAGCATCTCTGCACCCCTCAAACTAAGATGTTTCATTTTCGACAATGGACCAATCAAGTAAACAATCTGAGTTGGTGTTAAACCGTACTTGAGAGAGTCAAGCACGGCAAAGGGATCTTCAGTACTATAAACAAGTACAAAACTTTGAATCCTTGCTGGTCCATAACTAATACTGCCAACTAAAGATTCACCATGGGAAGCTACTATTGGATAATACACAAGTTGTTGGCAAAGATGGCCTGATGGAGGCCAGCCAGTCAAAGAGCTGAAGCTGGGATGCGAGACACTTGAGGGCGAGTTGTACTGAGAGTGTATCAGCTTAATTCGGTGTTGTTGATTACGTACGGGTCGACATTGCGTTGAAGGCATCCTACTGTAACGGCGGATTCACTTAGCAGGGGAGTTGGCTTGCTTACCTTGCCCCGAACGACACCGCCAGCTGATGTAGTAAACAATTTGCAATCACTGCCCATAGTTTATCCTTATAACCGATGCTTCGAGGCTGGTACACATGTGGCATGGACGACCAGATCAAGGCCACCTCACGCTGCAGTCGCTGAACAAACAATTGGGTTTAGTTTGTTAGTCTCGACGAGTAGAGTACCTAACGGCAAGTTGGTGCTAAAAAAGGGAATATTTGAAGATACTTGAGTGAGTAAAGCTTGGCACGGGATCTTCAGTATAAACAATAAACTTGGAATCATTGCTGGCCCCTAATTAGTACAGACAACGGGAAGCTATTTGATGACACAAGTTGTTGACAAGGCCGGCCCGCCAATTGAACAGGTGAAGCCGGCAGGGGGGCCATGCTATACTGCTATGCTACGAATCAACAGGTCGAGATGCTTAGGTGGGAGCCATGCTATAATATAGAGAGAATCAGTTTAATTAGGTTTTTATCTAGTGGTGTTAATTTCGGGTCTAGATTGCGTGGAACACATCCTACTGTAATGGCGGATTCACTTAGCACTAGCAGGGGAGTTGCTTGCTTACCTTTTCCCCGAACGACGCCGCCAATCTACCATACGTCGACCACCGCGGCCAAGCCAGAGGTTGCAGGAGGGGCTCCAGTAACCGCGCCACCGCCGCCGCCGAGATGAGCCCTCGCCAGCCATGCCGCCGGCTCATCCCTAACCACCAATGGGTCACCGACAGGGCAGATCAATCATGAAGCCTCGCTCAGTGGGCTTCACTGTGCTGGGCCGTAAGCCGTAAGTAGCCGTATTGTCCATTAGATCGCGCGCTGCCCTCGCCGTCACGTCCCCAGGATGTTCTTGTCGCTGAACCCGTCCGTCGCCGCCTGCAGCTCCCGCAGCCCGAACTGCCGCACGTTCCCCAGCCGCGCCACCGCGCCGCCAACCTCCAGGTCGCAGCAACCATCTGCATGTATGTACCCAACAATTCGCGCGGACGCGGAGGTTGCATCACTTACCGGAGTTTGCTACTCCTACTTCAGATCATCTACCGATCTTGTTGCGTCTTTTCCCTCAGAAACAGCTACCAGGAAGAAAGGGGTGCACATGAGGTCATGTGGGAAACCAATGACTCGTTTTCAACTTTTCATCCACCTTGGCGCAGTCGTGGAATGCAACGGCTAGCTACAACTCCATGGAAGCTCAGCTGTCAAATGTTTCAGGTAATTTGGCAAGCTGGGGAGAAATTACCTTTTGCAGCGTGCGTCTTCAAATCCGTACGTTGCAGAGGGAGCTATGCGAGCTCAGGAGCATCCAAGCCGGTTTGGACTGTCTCCCGTTGAACTCAAAACAGCGGAGAAGCTCGCAGAAATGCTACACCGGCAGGAGGTTATATGGAGGCAAAGGTCTCACGTGCACCGGCTCTCGGAGGGCGACAAAAATACGCGCAAAAATAATTGAATTTCAAAACTGTTGGAAGAGGATGGTTCAAGCGTGAGGTCTGATGAATCAGCAATGGGCACTTGGGCAGCATGGCCAACTCTTTTTATCAGCAACTATGCTCATCTCAGGGGTACATGGTATGGCCCAGGTGCTAGACACAGTTCACAAATCACACAAGGGTAGATGAGGAGATGAACACAAAGCTAGAGGCTCCTTTAAACCCATCGGAAGGTCGGGAAGGCTTTGTATGAGATGTACAACAGTCTGTTCTTCGGGTTTCCGATGACCATTATGGTGGTCCAACACAAATTCAATTCTTTTTGCGAGTATTTTTGTGGTATTGTGGTTGTTCCTGTTAGATGTATATATCTATATATTGTAGTTTACCCATATGTTAGGGGGCTTCCTGCATATTTGTTATTTGTACATGTACATGTACTATATATTGTGGCCTTTGGCCCCCTGATAATACAACAAGCATATTGCCCTAACATGATATCAGAGCAAAAATTGATCCTCTAGTTTGCCGGCCGACGTTGCTTGTTCGTCTCCGTCCGTTTCCCGTCCGTCCGCCCCTCGTCCTCGATTGATTGGACCCTACTGCTCTTCCTCCTCGATCGATCGGCCTCTGCTGATCTTCCTCTCATCCTCGATCTGGTCGGCCCCTGCTGCTCTTCCTCTTGGCCGACCCAATCGATACCTGCCAAGATCTGCTCGCCCGGCCCGCCAGGCGCTCGACTGCCCCCGCCAGGACCTGCCCTCCGCCTCCCTCCGCTCGACGCTAGGATCTCCCGCTCGCTCGCTCGCCACCAGGCGCTCCTCTCGCCAGGATCCGCTCGCCCAGCCCGCCAGGAGCTCGACTCCGCCCGCCAGGACAGCCGGGAACCGCCGATCGGTCGGGAATCGCCAGGAAAAGGCCGCCGGGGCCGGCAATTGGCCCTCCATCGCCGGGATTTGGCCTGTCTCGCCGGCAATCTCCCGCCAACGGCTGCTATTCTTCTGTCGTTGACCAGATCGTGTGACTCCCGTCCCGATCCGTTTTGCCAAAAAAAGAGAGTGTTGATATGTCTTCCTCGTCGGGCTATGTGGCAATCCCTCGCTGCCCGGTGATTTTTGATGGCGCGAATTATCCTGATTTCGCTGCCTTTATGCGCGTCCACATGCGCGGTCTTCATCTTTGGGGTGTGCTTTCTGGCGAGGTTTCCTGTCCACCGGGCTCCGTTGCTCCTACGGTGCCCGTTGCACCGCCGCCCGTTGCCCTTGCCCCTGATGCTACTCAGGCGGATAAGGATGCAGCCAATAGTGTTGATGATACTACTCTGGCTGATTATGACCGGAAGGTCCAGGACCACTCTACTGCCGTTGCGACTTACCGGCTAGATCTGACTGAGTACACTCAGTGGATAGATGAGGATGCTCGTGCTGCTGCTGTTCTCACCTCCAGTGTTCTACCACAGTATGCTGCTGAGTTCATGGGTTTTCCCACTGCTGCTCAGTGGGCCTTTCTTCGTCAGCGCTATCAGCCCTCTAGGGATGCTCTTTACCTGTCTGTGGTCCGCCAGGAGCATGCCCTTCAGTAGGGTGATTCTACTATTGATGAGTTCTACACTCAAAGTGTTGCGATTTGACGCCAGCTTGATTCTCATCGTACAGTTGTGTGTGCCACATGTCCCTGCTGTCTGACTGTGCGCGCGGATCTGGAGTTTCAGCGCGTTTTTTAGTTCTTGTCGCGGCTCCGTAAGGAGTTTGAGCCGCGCCGTGCACAACTGCTTGCCCGTGGTTGTGTTCCGCTCTCTGAGGTACTGACTGAGCTTCGTGCTGAGGAGACTCGTCTTTGTGGTGCTGGCCTTCTTGAGGTTCCCTCTGTTCTTGCTGCCCGTGGCCCTCCTATGCCGTCTGCTCGTGGACCTCCTATGCCGCCGGCTTGGTTGCGGTCTCTAGCACTGATACGTCTCCAACGTATCTATAATTTCTGATGTTCCATGCTTATATTATACCAATTGCTACATGTTTTATATACACTTTATATTATTTTTATGCATTTTTCGGGACTAACCTATTAACAAGATGCCGAAGTGCCAGTTCCTGTTTTCTGCTGTTTTTGGTTCCAGAAAATTACTTCTGCAAATATTCTCGGAATTGCGCGAAACAAAAGGTCATGTCCCTATTTTTCCAGAAGCTTCACGGAGTCCGAAGGAGAGACGAAGGGGGGCCACGAGCTGGCCACCTCATAGGGTGGCGCGGCCCCACCTTCTGCCGCGCCGCCAGGTGGGGTGGGCCCCTCGGGACTCCACCGACGCTGCCCCTTCGCCTATATATTGCCCCAGATGCGAAAACCCTAAAGAAGTCCATCATATTCCACCAAGGGTTCCGCAGCGCCGCCGCCATCGACGACAAGTTTCGGGGGACAGAATCTCTGTTCCGGCACGCCGCCGGGACGGGGAATTGCCCCCGGAGTCATCTCCATCGACACCATCGCCATGTTCATCGCCGTTGCTGTCTCCCATGATGAGGAGGGGGTAGTTCTCCTCGAGGCTAAGGGCTCTACCGGTAGCTAGGTGGTTCATCTCTCTCTCCCATGGTGTGATCTTTATGTGATCATGAGCTTTGTAATCTAGTTGAATATGTAGATGTTGCTCTTGTCTATTATGCACTCTAGAGGTTACTTTAATATGAACTCCGGAGTCACTCTCCACGGTGTGATGGTGACAGTGTGCGCATCGTGTGTGATTCCTTTATGACGTTGTGGAGCTTGTTTACTCTGGCTTGAGGTGTGCTTTTGCAGCCCTACACAATGAATGGTGTTTGTTATCCAACAAGAGAGTGTTTGAGAGTAACATTTATTTATTCAATTATGTGATCATTGTTGAGAGTGTCCACTAGTGAAAGTATGATCCCTATGCCTTGTTTCTAAGCATTGAAACACTGTTTCCAACAAGTTCTGCTACATGTTCGCTTGCTGCCATTTTTATTTCAGATTGCAATTACTACTTATAATCATCCATATTAGTTGTATTTCACTATCTCTTCGCCGAACTAGTGCACCTATACATCTGACAAGTGTATTAGGTGTGTTGGGGACACAAGAGACTTCTTGTATCTTAATTGCAGGGTTGCTTGAGAGGGATATCTTTGACCTCTACCTCCCTGAGTTCGATAAACCTTGGGTGATTCACTTAAGGGAAACTTGCTGCTGTTCTACAAACATCTGCTCTTGGAGGCCCAACACTGTCTACAGGAATAGAAGCGTGCGTAGACATCAAGCTATTTTCTGGCGCCGTTGCTAGGGAGGTAAGGTAAAAGGTATTCACATCCTCCGACTACTAAGCTATTTCCTAGCACTGTTGCCGGTGTGTGAGTGCTCGAAGCTATTTCCTTTAGATTATGCAATTATATCTTTTTTTCTTGTTTTTATTTCACTAGTTAGGCTTAATGGAAAACAACAACAAAAATAGAGATCTTTATGAAATTTATATTGAATTAGGACATGATGTGTTTGAAGAGAGAATTAAAAAACCCATGGAACTTTGTTTGCAAAATAGCTGTAGCAATGTTTTTAGCATGAATTCTTTGAACACTATTATTTTTAATGCTATGGAAAAGTCTAAGCTTGGGGAAGCTGGTTGTGATATTTTTAGTCCCCCAAGTTTTGAGAAGAAAATTTTCTTTGATGATACTTTGCCTCCCATTTATGATGATTAATTATAATGATAGTGGTATTTTGATGCCACCTACTATGGAGGATAAAGTTTATTATGATTATACCATGCCTGCAATTTATGATGATTACAATGATGGTTGTGATAGTTTTACTCCACTATTAGTAATAAAATTGATTATGCTTATGTGGAGAGTAATGATACTTTTATGCATGTGGATCATGATAAGAATGCTTTATGTTATAGCTATATTGTTGAGTTTATTCATGATGCCACTGAAAATTATTTTGAGAGAGGAAAGTATGGGTATAGAAATATTCATGTTACTAAATTTCTTCTCTTTATGATGAATGTTTTGAGCTTTCTCTTGATTTGCTTTTATTTGCTGGGTACTTTAAGACCTACTGGTCCTTATGAGAGAGGGAGACACGATTTCATATATCACAATAATATTAAGTCTCCTCTCCTTGTGTTGAAATTTTTGAAGTTACACTTGTTTTGTCTTCCTATGCTACTCACTTTGTTCTTCATTGACTTGTTTTCTTACAAGGCTCATATGCATAGGAAGAGTGTTAGATTTAAACATGTTTTATATATGCTTCTTGATGCTCTCTTTTTAACTCTCATATTTATGTGAGCATCATAAAAATCACTATGCCTAGCTAAAAGGCGTTAACGGAAAGCGCTTATGGAAGACAATCCATCGTTTTTATTTTCTGTTATTTTTGCTTTTCTTTTTGTTTTGAGTCAAGGTGCTTGTTACTTCTGTAGCAATACCTTTGTATCTTTATTTTCTTGCATTGTTGTGCCAAGTAAAGTCTTTGATAGAAAGTTGATACTAGATTTGGATTTCTGCGCAGAAATAGATTTTTAGCTGTCACGGTTTTGAGTTTTTCTCTCTGTAGAAAAATCTAAAAATCTTAAAAAAATTCATGTGTAATCCTCAGATATGTATGCAACTTTCATTCAACTGGAGCTTTTCCATCTGATCATGTTAAGTGCCTCGAAAAAATTCGTCTTTACGGACTGTTCTGTTTTGACAGATTCTGCCTTTTATTTCGCATTGCCTCTTTTACTGTGTTTGAGTGGATTTCTTTGCTCCATTAAATTTCAGTAACCTTGGGTAATGTCCAGAAGTGTTGGGAATGATTGTGTCCTTGCTGAACATGTGCATTTTTGACTATGCACTAACCCTCTAATGAGATTGCTTTGAGTTTGGTCTGAAGGAAGTTTTCAAGGATCAAGAGAGGAGGATGATATAATATGATCAAGAAGAGTGAAAAGTATAAGCTTGGGGATGCCCCCGTGGTTCATCCCTGCATATTTCAAGAAGACTCAAGCGTCTAAGCTTGGGGATGCCCAAGGCATCCCCTTCTTCATCAACAACTTATCAGGTCACCTCTAGTGAAACTATATTTTAATTCCGTCACATCTTATGTGCTTTACTTGGAGCGTCTGTGTGCTTTTATTTTCATTTTGTTATTTTCATTCTCTGAATAAATCGGATCCTACCATGCTTGTGTGGGAGATAGACACGCTCCGCTTTTTCATTTGAACACTTGTGTTCTTCGTTTTATTTTTCATGTTCATGGCAAAAGCTGAAAGCCGCAGCACTTATTGCTAATTGGTTGGAAACAGAAAATGCTTCATGTGGTAGTTGGTATATTGTTTTGAATAATTTGATACTTGGCAAAAAAAATTGAGCTCTCAAGTAGATCATGTTTAAGCTCTTGCATCATGTAGTTTAAACCTATTAGTGGAGAACTACCGTAGAGCTTGTTGAAATTTGGTTTGCATGATTGGTCTCTCTAAGGTCTAGATATTTTCTGGTAAAAATGTTTGAGCAACAAGGAAGACAGTGTAGAGTCTTATAATGTTTGCAATATGTTCTTATGTAAATTTTGATGTACCGGTTTATACTTGTGTTTGCTTCAAACAACCTTGCTAGCCAAAGCCTTGTACTGAGAGGGAATGCTTCTCGTGCATCCAAAACCTTGAGCCAAAACATATGCCATTTGTGTCCACCATAACTACCTACTATGTGGTATTTTTCTGCCATTCCAAGTAAATACTTCATGTGCTACCTTTAAACAATTCAAAACTTTATTACTCCTTATTTGTGTCAATGTTTTATATCTCATGAGGAAGTATGTGGTGTTTTATCTTTCAATCTTGTTGGGCAGACTTTCACCAATGGACTAATGGCATATACATCCGCTTATCCAATAATTTTGCAAAAAGAGCTGGCAACGGGGTGCCCAGCCCCAATTAATTAACTTTCATTAATAATTCTCTTCACATGTTTTGCCTGATTTATCAGTAAGAAACTTAATTTTGCAATAGACACTCCTTCATGGTATGTGAAATGTTGGAAGACACTCGAGGATTCGGTTAGCCATGGCTTGTGAAAGCAAAAGGTTGGGAGGAGTGTCATCTATAAATAGAACTAAAATACATGTGTAAACAAAAGATAAGAGGGATGATCTACCTTGCTGGTAGAGATAACGTCCTTCATGGGAGCCGCTCTTTGAAAGTCTGTTTGACAAGGGGGTTAGAGTGCACACTACCATTCGTTGACAACAACAAACACTTCTCAAAACTTTATTTGTATGCTCTCTATATGATTTCAAAACTTGAAAAGCTCTAGCACATGATTTAATCCCTGCTTCCCTCTGCGAAGGGCCTTTCTTTTACTTTATGTTGAGTCAGTTTACCTACTTCTTTCTATCTTAGAAGCAAACACTTGTGTCAACTGCGTGCATTGATTCTTACATGCTTGCTTATTGCACTTATTATATTACTTTGTGTTGACAATTATCCATGGGATATGCATGTTGAAGTTGAAAGCAATTGCTGAAACTTAAATCTTCCCTTGTGTTGTTTCAAAACCTTATATTAAGAATCTATTGCTTTATGAGTTAACTCTTATGCAAGACTTTTTGATGCTTGTCTTGAAAGTACTATTCATGAAAAGTTTTTGCTATATGATTCAGTTGTTTAGTCATTATCTATTTGTTAGCAAACTATAGACCATTGCTTTGAGTCACTTCATTCATCTCATATGCTTTACAATAGTATTGATCAAGATTATGTTGGTAGCATGTCACTTCAGAAATTATTCTTTTTATCATTTACCTACTCGAGGGGGAGTAGGAACTAAGCTTGGGGATGCTTGATACGTCTCCAACGTATCTATAATTTCTGATGTTCCATGCTTATATTATAACAATTGCTACATGTTTTATATACACTTTATATCATTTTTATGCATTTTCCGGGACTAACCTATTAACAAGATGGCGAAGTGCCAGTTCATGTTTTCTGCTGTTTTTGGTTCCAGAAAATTACTTCTGCGAATATTCTCGGAATTGCGCGAAACAAAAGGCCACGTCCCTATTTTCCAGAAGCTTCACGGAGTCCGAAGGAGAGACAAAGGGGGGCCACAAGCTGGCCACCTCATAGGATGGCGCGGCCCCACCTTCTGCCGCGCCGCCAGGTGGGGTGGGCCCCTCGGGACTCCACCGACGCTGCCCCTTCGCCTATATATTGCCCCAGATGCGAAAACCCTAAAGAAGCCAGTCATATTCCACCAAGGGTTCCGCAGCGCCGCCGCCATCGACGACAAGTTTCGGGGGACAGAATCTCTGTTCCGGCACGCCGCCGGGATGGGGAATTGCCCCCGGAGTCATCTCCATCGACACCATCGCCATCTTCATCGCCGTTGTTGTCTCCCATGATGAGGAGGGAGTAGTTCTCCCCCGAGGCTCAGGGCTCTACCGGTAGCTATGTGGTTCATCTCTCTCCCATGGTGTGATCTTTATGTGATCATGAGCTTTGTAATCTAGTTGAATATGTAGATGTTGCTCTTGTCTATTATGCACTCTAGAGGTTACTTTAATATGAACTCCAGAGTCACTCTCCACGGTGTGATGGTGACAGTGTGTGCATCGTGTGTGATTCCTTTATGACGTTGTGGAGCATGTTTACTCCGGCTTGAGGTGTGCTTTTGCAGCCCTACACAATGAATGGTGTTTGTTATCCAACAAGAGAGTGTTTGAGAGTAACATTTATTTATTCAATTATGTGATCATTGTTGAGAGTGTCCACTAGTGAAAGTATGATCCCTATGCCTTGTTTCTAAGCATTGAAACACCGTTTCCAACAAGTTCTGCTAGATGTTCGCTTGCTGCCATTTTTATTTCAGATTGCAATTACTACTTATAATCATCCATATTACTTGTATTTCAATATCTCTTCGCCGAACTAGTGCACCTATACATCTGACAAGTGTATTAGGTGTGTTGGGGACACAACAGACTTCTTGTATCTTAATTGCAGGGTTGCTTGAGAGGGATATCTTTGACCTCTACCTCCCTGAGTTCGATAAACCTTGGGTGATTCACTTAAGGGAAACTTGTTGCTGCTCTACAAACCTCTGCTCTTGGAGGCACAACACTGTCTACAGGAATAGAAGCGTGCGTAGACATCAAGCACCGCCGATACTCTCTACTCCTCCATTCCAGGGCCAGAGTCAGCCCCAGCAGCCTCGTGGTTCGACAACACTTCCCTGCACCTACTGTGGCAGGACTGGCCACACTGTCTCTACTTGCTGGCAGAGGGATCCCAGCTTACGTTCGCGGCACCATACTCGTCGTCATGCTGGTTCTTCAGGATCTTCTGCTGTTGTGCTATCTGATCAGGACATTATCCGTGGTCTTCGTGGTCTGCTTGCTGCTACAGGCTCTTCCTCGACGGGTACTGCTGGTTCTGTGTCTGGCTCTTCCGGCACCGTGCGACCATCACCTTCTACACAGTCAGGTATGTCATCCCCATGGTATCTGGATTCTGGAGCTTCTTTTCATATGACTTCTACGTCTTCTATTCTTTCTTCTCTTCGTTCTCTTGTTTCTCTTGTCCGTGTTATCACGACCGATGGTACCTCTCTTCTTGTTTCCAGTCGAGGCACCCTTTCTACTTCTTCTTTTTCTGTTCCTGATTTTTCTCATGTTCCTAGTCTTAAGATGAACCTGTTTTCTGCTAGTCAGCTTACTGATTCTGGTTGTCGCGTCATTCTTGACGCTGATTCTTGTGCTGTTCAGGACCGCCGTACACGGGCCCTGGTTGGAGCTGGCCCTCGCTGCCTTGAGTCCCCGGGGCACTGGGAGTTAGACTGGCTTCGCGTTCCTTCTTCCGACACTTCACCTGTCAGTTCTCCTGCGGTTATTGCTTCTGTCACTGGATCCTTTCAGCAGTGGCATCATCGGCTGGGTCACCTCTGTGGCTCCCGTTTATCGTCGTTAATTCGTAGTGGTCTTCTAGGGTCTGTCTCAGGAGATGTGTCTTTGTGATGACCCACAAGTATAGGGGGTGTATCGTAGTATTTTTGATAAGTAAGAATGTCGATCCCAACGAGGAGCAGAAGGTGTTGACAAGCAGTTTCGATGAAGGATTCACTGTAAATGCTCACAGACAAGTATTCAGGGGGTTTTGATGTAGCAGATGAATAAAGTACGAGTAAGTAAAGTGCGAGAGAAATAATTGCAGCGAGTGGCCCAATACTTTTTAGCACAAAGGACAAGCCGGTTTGTTTACTTATAATGACCAAACGTTCTTGAGGACACACGGGAATTTAGTCTAGTGCTTTCGCTTCATACAGCTGATTAATCTTCATTGTTTTGATAAGTGTTGTGTGGGTGAACCTATGCTAATGCACCGCCCTTCCTAGGACTAATACATACTTGCGATTATACCCCTTGCAAGCATCTGCAACTACAAGAAAGTAATTAAGATAAATCTAACCACAGCCTTAAACTCTGAGATCCTGCTATCCCTCCTGCATCGATATACCAACGGGGGTTCAGGTTTCTGTCACTCCGGCAACCCCGCAATTGGCAAACGAGTACAAGATGTATTCCCCTAGGCCCATAAAGGTGAAGTATCATGTAGTCGACGTTCACATGACACCACTAGAAGAATAACACCACAACTTAAATATCATAACATTGAATATTACTCAACCATAATTCACTACTAACATTTAGACTTCGCCCATGTCCTCAAGAACTAAACGAACTACTCACGAGACATCATATGGAACATGATCAGAGGTGATATGATGATGAATAACAATCTGAACATAAACCTTGGTTCAATGGTTTCACTCAATAGCATCAATGACAAGTAGAAATCAATACCGGGAGAGTTTCCCCTATCAAACAATCAAGATCCAACCCAAATTGTTACAGCGGTGACGAGGTGCAGCGGTGGAGACGGCAGTGATGATGATGGAGATGATGGTGATGGTGATGGAGATGATGTCCAGCTCGATGGCGATGACGATGGCGTCGATTTCCCCCTCCGGGAGGGAATTTCCCCGGCGGATTTCAGCCTGCCGGAGAGCTCTTTTCTCTCTGGTGTTTTTCCGCCCTGCAGAGGCGGCTGTGACTCTTCGCGACTATCCTCTGGAGCTTAGGTTTTCGGGACGAAGATGTACGCGAAGGAGAGGAGGCCAGAGGGGGCTGTGGGCCCCCTCCCCACATGGCGGCGCGGCCAGGGCAGGGCCCACGCCAGCCTGTGAGGGGGCCCATGGCGGCCCTCCTCGGCTCCTCCTTCTGGCTCTCGTCCTCTTCTGGAAAAATAGGATTTTTCATATAAATTCCGTCAATTGTTGATCTTCCAAAATATTGCATTCTGACGGCGCTTTTTCCAGCAGAATCCTGACTCCGGTGCGCGATCCTCCAATAATCATGAAACATGCAAAATAGATGAAATAACATAAGTATCACTTCTAAATATGAAATATATCAATGAATAACAGCAAATTATGATATAAAATAGTGATGCAAAATGGACGTATCAACTCCCCCCAAGCTTAGACTTCGCTTGTCCCCAAGCGAAACTGAACTCGGTAAACAGGACCACATGTTTATGGAGTGAAGAGTCGATAAATAAAATACGGACAAGAAGCATCATATTAATTCACACAAGACATTCTAGTGAACAACTTCCTCATATAATTCAACTTGAAACAAGTACAAGGTAATCACAAATAAAGGTGCATAAGAAATCATAATTAGTGATGGCAAACTTCGTTCTTGGTCAGAGAACAATTAACAGATTATGTTAAAGCTTATATGGCACAACTTGCATACTCAATCATAATAATCTCTCGTAATCATTGATAACTTTCAAAGCTATATTCATTCAGGTAAAACTTGTACTAAACAAGGAAGAGTAGAAGGCATGATGAAATAGATCACAATATAAATGGTTTGATCACAACAACTCAAATACTTGCTTAAGATGGAGGGAAATAGGTTTACTGACTCAACATAAAGTAAAAGACAGGCCCTTCGCAGAGGGAAGTAGGGATTAAATCATGTGCTAGAGCTTTTTCAGTTTTGAAATCATATAAAGAGAATAAAAGTAATATTTTGAGAGGTGTTTGTTGTTGTCAACGACTGGTAGCGGGTTCTCTAACCCCCTTGCCAGACAAACTCTCGAAGAGCGGCTCCCATAAAATTGTATTCTTAGTTGACACTCCTTCCAACCTTTGCTTTCATAAACCACGGCTAACCGAATCCTCGGGTGCCTTCCAACCATTATCATACCATGAAGGAGTGTCTTTTTATTTTAGTTTTATTTAGATGACACTCCTCCCCTCCTTTGCTTTCTGAAGCCATGGCTAACTGAATCCTCGGTTGCCTTCCAACAATCACATACCATGGAGGAGTGTCTATTTGTAAAATTATGAAAGTTAATTAATCGGGGCTGGGAACCCCATTGCCAGCTCTTTTTGCAAAATTATTGGATAAGCGGATGAAGCCACTAGTCCATTGGTGAATGTTGCCCAACAAGATTGAAAGATAAAACACCACATACTTCCTCATGAGCTATAAAACATTGACACAAATAAGGGATGATAAATTTTGAATTGTTTAAAGGTAGCACACGAAGTATTTACTTGGAATGGCAGGAAATACCATGTAGTAGGTAGTTATGGTGGACACAAATGGCATAGGTTTGGGTTAAGGTTTGGATGCACGAGAAGCATTCCCTCTCGGTACAGGTTTTTGGCTAGCAAGGTTGATTAGCAAGCATAAGAGTTGAGGGAAACAAACAAATATACATGTGATGGAAACAATCATGCATCTTCCTTGTAAGCACAAACAATTTTAACTTCAGAATAATAAGCTTAAGAGCTAACAAGAAAGAAAGACAATGAAACAACATATCTACATGTATTTCTCTTTTCTACTTAAACCTCAAAGTGTTGTTGCTATTGACCAATGCTAAGTTTGCCAAAACCAAATAGATTTACTCAATGCTCCCAAAGTGATACCAATACTAATAACAGGGTCAATCATATAATAGAGATTGCAAACTAAAATAAGATGTGCAATATGTAAATGATAAGACTTCTCATTAATATTCCATAACGATAACTCACACCAAGGGATACATAGACAACCAACTAAAGGAGAGATACTTCCACACTGCAACCCATCTTATATGACAACTTCCCTACTCATGATATGACACTACTTAATAGTAAAAAGTAAAAGATAGTGATGATGTGATACCGCGGCACTCCCCCAAGCTTGGAACAAACCAAGGGGATGCCAATACCGATGATGAATTACTCCTTCGGCGGTGGTGGTGATGAATTCCCATCATCAGACTTCCAAGGAAGAGGCTCTCCATCAACAAACGACATCTTGGTCTCGGGAATCCTGAAACTAGCAGCATAGCTTATGTGTTTAAACCTGTTTTCATACTCACAGTTTTGATTCTGAACATCATAGAGTTGAGCTTGGAGTTTTTTGGTGGTGTCGTGAAGCGAGAGGATGTCGTCCCACAGCTTTGCAATCTCCTTCTTGTGTCCATCAATAAGTTCAGACACAATCTTGTGGAAGATGTCCACCTCACGCTCAGTTATCTTCTTGTAGTTGAAGACCTCTTGTTCTAGCTTCTCCATCCTGTCTTCCAAGCTTCCTTCTCCTTTAGGACCCTGAACATTTTTTATCTGCAACTCCCCATCTACGAGAAGCAATTCCTTGGGGTGCATCTTCAGCTCGTTCATGTACAGGTTGACGACGTCCTCAAAGAAGCTGTCCTTCGGAGTTCCCGATGAAGACATGATGGTTCTAGATCCGAAGCAGATCCTGGCAGAAAACAGCTCGAAACAAAATACGTCGAGAAAACGATATACGGACCTCCAGGGGTCCGGGGGGTTATATAGCAGAAATTTTTACGACAAAAGGAAAGTACCAGGTCGAACCAGAGTCGGAGAGGGGCAACGAGGTGGCCTCCTCATAGGGCGGCGCGGCCAGGCTGGGGCCCGCGCCGGCCTATGAGGGCACGCCCTCGTGCGTCTCCTCCACTCCGTTTCGATCTCATAATTTTTCATATTTTCCAAAAACAGCAAAAACATTGTTCGGAAAGTAAAACGCGAACTTTTTATTACCAGTACTGTTACCTATTCAAAGTCGAACTCTGCCGGACTGTCAATTTGTCCTTTGATGAAAGCTTCCGGAGTTTCCACTCGAATAACATCAACATCTTCATTATAAGAATCACCTGAGATATAATGCTTGAGTCTTTGTCCATTCACCACTTGTGTGGCATCGCCTTGGAGAGAACTAATTTTAATTGCTCATGAACGATACACCTCCTCAACGACATATGGTCCTTCCCATTTTGAGAGTCATTTCCCTGCAAAGAATCTGAGACGAGACCGATACAATAGGACTTTATCCCCAATATTAAATTCTCTTTTGATAATTCTTCTATCATGCCATTTCTTAACATTCTCTTTAAAGAGTTTAGCATTTTCATAAGCTTCGCTTCTCCATTCATCTAGAGAACTCAATTGTAGCTATCTCTTCTTACCGGCAAGTTTAGGATCTTTATTTAGTTCTCTTACAGCCCAATAAGCTTTGTGCTCTAGTTCTAAAGGTAAATGACAAGCTTTCCCATAAACCATTTTATACGGTGACATACCCATGGGATTTTTATAAGCAGTTCTATAAGCCCATAGTGCTTCCTTCAATTTACTAGCCCAATTCTTTCTAGATTTATTAACAGTCTTTTGCAAGATAGATTTAACCTCTCTATTTGATAGTTCTACTTGCCCACTAGTTTGAGGATGATAAGCGGAAGCAATTCTATGATTAATACCATATTTAGCAAGAGTTTTTCTAAAACCACCATGAATAAAATGAGAACCTCCATCAGTCATAATATATCTAGGAACTCCAAATCTAGGAAAAATAATATCTAAAAGCATTCTTAAAGAGGTCTCACCATCAGCACTTTTTGTGGGTATGGCTTCCACCCATTTAGTAACATAATCAACAGCAACAAGTATATGAGTGTTACCTTCTGAAGAGGGGAAAGGTCCCATGAAGTCAAATCCCCAACAATCGAATGGTTCAATAACAAGAGTATAATTCATAGGCATTTCATTGCGTCTGGAGATATTACCAACCCTTTGACATTCATCACAAGATAAAATAAACTTCCTTGCATCCTTGAAGAGAGTTGGCCAATTAAAACCTGATTGTAGAACCTTTTGTGCGGTTCTATCTCCGGCGTGATGTCCTCCATAAGCACTACCATGACATTTACTCAATATCTCTTGTTGTTCATATTCGGGAACACATCTTCGCAGAATACCATCCACTCCTTCTTTATATAAGTGTGGGTCATCCCAAAAATAATACCTCAAGTCATAAAAGAATTTCCTCCTTTGCTGGGCTGAAAAGGTTGGAGGCAAGTACTTGGAAACAATAAAGTTAGCATAATCAGCATTGACGAGGGATCACCTCGGCAATGCCTACGTATTGTAGACTTGGGTTTCGGGAGAGAGCGACGATGGAGATTCCGGGAACGAGATTAGGCACACGACGTACCCAGCTTCGGGTCCCCTCGGTGGAGGATCCCTACGTGCTGCTAGCAATCCAGTATATGATCATAGATGTGTTTACAGGGTGCCTCCATAGGCGGAGCTATGTTGTCTATTTGTTGTCTAACTATTGGCCTCCTTATTTTGGGTGCCCTGGCTGGCTTTATATATGCAACCGGCCTAGGGTTTTACAAGAGTCCTAGTCGACTACTTCTTCGGGTTGCCTTGTTGGGCCTTCTCCATATTGGGTCTCCTCCATATTGGGCCGAGCTAGGTATACTAATAATGGGTACCCGAAGGGTATGCCCATGTCAGTAGCCCCCGAGTTTATAGGGAAGTTGAAGACTTGCGTAGAAACTCCAAGCATAACCATCTCCGGAGTCGAAGAAAATACAAGGCGAGGTCCATGTCGTAGATCATGTGTAGCGTAGATGATGTCGATGATTCTTGAAATTATCGGGTGCGCGGCAGCGCTCCCGATGGGAGTAGCCCCCGAGTCTATGTGCAAGTGCTTGCACTTGGGCATAGACTCAAGTTGTACTACTCGATAAAGAACTTAACTATATTTCTGGAGGATTTGATGAAATCCATATGCTCCCGATGGGAGTAGGCTCCACTCGAGTCGTAGAATCGAGTTGAGTCTACAAACCTTGATTGTCATAGATGCCGTCGAAGTTATTTTTCTATCGGGCGCGCGACCAGCGCTCCCGATGGGAGTAGCCCCCGAGGCTACAGCCAAGTGTTTGCACTTGGGTGTAGGCTCAACTTGCTTGTAATTGACTCCACAATTTTTCCTCTTTCTTACCGGGAGGGTGAACAATACTCTCGATAAGAGTAGCCCCGAGCCTATGAGCAGGTGCTTGCACCTAGGCATAGGCTCAAGTTGTACTACTCGATAAACAACTTGGCGCAGCCCCTCTTTTTATCGACTCCAGGCCGTTGCTATTTTTATTTGACATCCATATCTATATTGTACAGGGACAATGGTAATTGGGGCTAGTTCATCTGACGGATCAGGTACTAGTTAACTGCTCTAGTGGCAATCCACAAAAACCTACTTCAAGATCACGTCCCTGGACATGATCTCGGGATACTGGTGTTAACTCGACAGGTGCCGCTTAAGGTCTTACCATTCTGTCGTGTCCCAGTCATATTTTATCGGGTACCTAACGCGTCCGTTAGGATTTTTCTTCGTATCTGTTGATACGGGAAAAAGTAGCAAACCGACGTCAGAGACGGCGCCACGCCACGCAGAACGGATCTGGGGTCTTACCTTCGCAAAGTTTTGCGGCATTCAGAGATTGATCGCAACTTTGGCGCTCTGAGAATATTTTGTCAAGTGTCTTGTTCGGCTGATGCAATGACCCATTTTGCGGGCTCTTCTATTTTTCTCTAGGGCTTGATGAGACAGCCGAATATATTGGTTCTTCTATATTGTCGGGTACATCACCGATGCTCTTGCTCGGAACAATATGACGAGTCAATGGACCCGAAGATTTGTCCACCCTCTTTTTTTTTGGTGGGTTTCTCCTTGATGAAAATTTCGTCGAGTTCCTTCTTCAGGAAAATTTCTTCGGGTCCTCTTTGAGGACAATTCTTCGGGTCGTCCCTGAGGATAATTCTTCGGGACCTCCTTGAAGATAAGTTTTTGGGACCTCCTTGAAGATAATTCTTCGGGACCTTCCTGAAGATAATTTTTCGGGACCTCCCTGAAGATAATTCTTCGGGACCTGTTCTTTCTTGAAGACAATTTTGTCGAGTTCTCCCTGTAGACAATTTCGTCGGGTTCTCTCTTATATACTTTGAATTTTGCTTTCTCCTGCACAGATAAACAAACTTTTTCTATCTTTTCCTTGACTCTCTTTTTCGCATGCGGTGTCAGATGCTCAGATTCGATGATATGTAAAGTGAATATATGCCGCGCAGCTCCTGAGTGTCGGGTGCGGCGAAAGTACATGATAATCAACTTTATGTGAAACAAAAGAACACTTAGCTTATTGCACACGACGGAGTCGATGCGATGAAATCTTCGAATGTAGATAAGAAGTATAGCCGAAGTAGAAACCACCAAATAGTAAAATGGATGCCGCAAAATTGTTGATGAAGAAATAACCGAGCCCCCGAGCGTTACTGGGGTGATGTCATGATTGTTGCTGAGACGCTGTGTCACAATTATTACTCGGGGCAAAGTCATTGTCGAGCCCCCGAGTATTATCCGTGTCGCCGAAAGAAAGCCATTAAGGATGAAATACCGAAGATGAATCCGAGATGAATTACTTGAGATGAATTCATATTAAAGATTACACCACCAAATATAGAGCATATATTGAAGATAAATCCGTCGAAATCATAGAGGATGAATCCATTGGCCCGAAGAATCCAGTAATAACCATAGAAGATGAATCCGTTGATATCATAGAGGATGAATCTATCGACCCGAAGAAAATAAATCCAGTAATACCGTAGAAGACGAATCACTGACCCGGAAACACATCGGGTAATATTGTATAGGAGTAAACCAGTAATATCCATATAGATGAATCCGAATAAATTCACTGACCGAAGAAATAAATCCAGTAATCCGAAGAAAATAAATCCACTGAGCCAAACTAAACCACTAAGCCGAATAATTTTACTGAACCGGAGAAAATAATTCCACTGAGCCGGAGAAGATATATCTAGAGCCAAAGAAAAGAAATTCACCAAGTAACCGAATATATTTGTGGTAACGAAGTGATGGCATAGCCACAGTGTTGAGTGAATTTTCTCTAATGATGTAATGGTGCAGCCCCCGAGTATTCGGGTATGACGAAAGTAAATAAATAGTTGAATCTTGAGAGAGAAAAACTTAGCTTTTTATCGGGTGCGACGAAGCCAATATGGGCGCAGGTCGTGCCGCGGACACAGTCTGTAGTTGTTTGGCGCCTGGCCGAAAGTAGTAGATGTGGCCGACATAGTCGATGAAGAGGACGCAGTCGATGTGGCGGATGCGCGACGGGTGAGCACCCGAACATATCGAGTCTGTGACGTCGGATCCGCGATAGGCGAGCCTCCGAGTATGACGAGTGCGCGACAATGAGCATGGTCGACCGGGCAGGGTAGTCGAAGCTTTGTCTCAATCTGCAACTATATTGCGGCCCAAAAACTACGCACAAATCATAGTACGAACCGAACAATATTTAGCGAAATAAATTTTAAATAATTGAAAATATATCACCTGGTTTTTTATCGGATGGCGAATTGAAGACAGCGAGTTCTGAAACGAGCAGCGGCGGTTCCGTGCTGGCCAGACGTGACCAGCTGACGATAATCCTCTTATGCTCTTCGCTCCTTTTTCTTTTGGATTGGCTTGACGAGGACCGTGATTGCACGTGTGAACAAGAACAACTGATCAACTAGCTCTTCTCCTCGTGTTTTTTTTTTGGAGCGTCGCTGGATGTGAGCTCCACTAGATCGCTTCTTCCAATCTATTCTTCTCCTTTTTTTTGTCTTCTTGGAACTTGAACCCATATGTGTGGAGTGGTAATGATGATCTTTTTCTTCTGTTCAAACGAACTTCACGTGGAATTTACTGACTCTTCGCGGAACCGACCCGATATTGCTCCGTCTTCACTCTCCTTTTCCCCGGATACTTTTTCCTTCGGTGCGATAGGCAGCCCATAGCTAGCTGTTGTGGCGATAGGCAGCCCATAGCTAGCTTCGGTACGATTTGGTCGTTGAAGTCGGCGATTGCTGCCATCAAGTCGACGATTGTAGTTTGATCGTGTTGAAGAACGTAGACAGACATGATCTGACCGCCAATATAGATGAGGGATCCCGCCCGGATAACGAAATCCAGTCGCCGCGATTCCCACAGACGGCGCCAATTGACGAGGGATCACCTCGGCAATGCCTACGTATTGTAGACTTGGGTTTCGGGAGAGAGCGACGATGGAGATTCCGGGAACGAGATTAGGCACACGACGTACCCAGCTTCGGGTCCCCTCGGTGGAGGATCCCTACGTGCTGCTAGCAATCCAGTATATGATCATAGATGTGTTTACAGGGTGCCTCCATAGGCGGAGCTATGTTGTCTATTTGTTGTCTAACTATTGGCCTCCTTATTTTGGGTGCCCTGGCTGGCTTTATATATGCAACCGGCCTAGGGTTTTACAAGAGTCCTAGTCGACTACTTCTTCGGGTTGCCTTGTTGGGCCTTCTCCATATATATTGGGTCTCCTCCATATTGGGCCGATCTAGGTATACTAATAATGGGTACCCGAAGGGTATGCCCATGTCACCAAGGGCTATCTCGCGAGCTCACCTTTATTACAGCCAATTGTTCATTTGGAAAACTATCATTAACAGGAACAAGATCATAAGCAATATTTTCCAATCTAGACAAATTATCAGCAACAGGATTATCAACACCTTTCCTATCTACAATATGCAAATCAAATTCTTGCAACAAAAGCACCCATCTAATAAGCCTTGGCTTAGCATCTTTCTTTTGCATTAGGTATCTAATTGCAGCATGATCAGTATGAATTGTAACTTTTGAATCAACAATATAGGATCTAAACTTGTCACAAGCAAAGACTACAGCTAACAATTCTTTTTCAGTAGTAGCATAATTTCTTTGAGCAGCATCAAGAGTTTTACTAGCATAATGAATAAAATTCAATTTTTTATCTACTCGCTGTCCAAGAACAGCGCCTACAGCAAAATCACTAGCATCACACATAATTTCAAAAGGTAAGTTCCAATCAGGAGGTTCAACTATAGGAGCAGTTGTTAAGGCTTTCTTTAGAGTTTCAAAAGCTTCCTTACAATCATCATCAAAAACAAAAGGTACATCTTTTTGAAAAAGATTAGTAAGAGGTTTTGATATCTTGGAGAAATCTTTAATGAATCTCCTATAAAACCCAGCATGACCAAGAACAAGATTTAATACCTTTAACATCCCTAGGATAGGGCATCTTCTCAATTGCTTCAACTTTAGCTCTATCAACTTCAATACCTCTCTCGGAAATTTTATGTCCCAATACAATTCCTTCATTAACCATAAAGTGGCATTTCTCCCAATTAAGAACAAGGTTAGTTTCTTCACACCTCTGCAAAACTTTATAGAGGTTCCGCAAGCAATTATCAAAAGAATTCCCATAGACAGAAAAAATCATCCATGAATACCTCTACAATATTCTCGCAAAAGCCATGAAAAATAGCAGACATGCATCTTTGAAAAGTAGCAGGAGCATTACATAAACCAAAAGGCATGCGTCTATAAGCATAAGTTCCATAGGGACAAGTGAAAGTGGTTTTCTCTTGATCCTTAGTTTTAACAGCAATTTGTGAAAACCCAGAATAACCATCAAGAAAGCAAAAATGAGTATTTTTAGATAACCTTTCTAACATTTGATCAATAAAAGGTAAAGGGTAATGATCTTTCTTAGTAACCTTATTAACTTTTCGATAATCAATGCACATTCTATACCCTACAACTACTCTTTGAGGTATGAGCTCATCATTATCATTAGGCACAGCAGTCATTCCTCCTTTCTTAGGAACACAATGCACAGGACTAACTCATCTACTATCAGCAATAGGATATATAATACCAGCTTCAAGAAGTTTTAATACCTCATTTCTTACCACATCCTTCATCTTAGGAATTAGACGACGCTGATGTTTGATACGCGTACAACACGCGTCCGTTGGGAACCTCAAGAGGAAGGTGTGATGCGTACAGCGGCAAGTTTTCCCTCAGTATGAAACCAAGGTTTATCGAACCAGTAGGAGCCAAGAAGCACGTTGAAGGTTGATGGCGGCGGGATGTAGTGCGGCGCAACACCAGGGATTCCGGCGCCAACGTGGAACCTGCACAACACAACCAAAGTACTTTGCCCCAACGAAACAGTGAGGTTGTCAATCTCACCGGCTTGTTGTAACAAAGGATTAGATGTATAGTGTGGATGATGATTGTTTGCAGAAAACAAGAGAACAAGATTGCAAGAGATTGTATTTCAGTATAGAGAATTGGACCGGGGTCCACAGTTCACTAGAGGTGTCTCTCCCATAAGATAAACAGCATGTTGGGTGAACAAATTACAGTTGGGCAATTGACAAATAAAGAGGGCATGACCATGCACATACATATTATGATGAGTATTGTGAGATTTAATTGGGCATTACGACAAAGTACATAGACAGCTATCCAGCATGCATCTATGCCTAAAAAGTCCACCTTCAGGTTATCATCCGAACCCCCTCCAGTATTAAGTTGCTAACAACAGACAATTGCATTAAGTATTGCGCGTAATGTAATCAGTGACTATATCCTCGAACATAGCACTAATGTTTTATCCCTAGTGGCAACAGCACATCCATAATCTTAGAGATTTCTGTCACTTCCCCAGATTCACGGAGACATGAACCCACTATCGAGCATAAATACTCCCTCTTGGAGTTACAAGCATCTACTTGGCCAGAGCATCTACGAGTAACGGAGAGCATGCAAGATCATAAACAACACATAGACATAACTTTGATAATCAACATAACAAGTATTCTCTATTCATCGGATCCCAACAAACGCAACATATAGAATTACAGATAGATGATCTTGATCATGTTAGGCAGCTCACAAGATCCGACAATTAAGCACAATGGGGAGAAGACAACCATCTAGCTACTGCTATGGACCCATAGTCCAGGGGTGAACTACTCACTCATCACTCCGGAGGCGACCATGGCGGTGTAGAGTCCTCCGGGAGATGATTCCCCTCTCCGGCAGGGTGCCAAAGGCGATCTCTTGAATCCCCCGAGATGGGATTGGCGGCGGCGACGTCTCTGGAAGGTTTTCCGTTTCGTGGCTCTCGGTACTGGGGGTTTCGCGATGAAGACTATATGTAGGCGGAAGGGCAGGTCAGGGGGGCACACGGGGGCCCCACACGCTAGGGCCGCGCGGCCAAGGGGGGGGCCGCGCCGCCCTAGGGTGTGGCCACCTCGTGGCCCCACTTCGTCTCCTCTTCGGTCTTCTGGAAGCTTCGTGGCAAAATAGGACCCTGAGCGTTGATTTCGTCCAATTCCGAGAATATTTCGTTACTAGGATTTCTGAAACCAAAAACAGCAGAAAACAGCAACTGGCACTTCGGCATCTTGTTAATAGGTTAGTTCCAGAAAATGCACGAATATGACATAAAGTGTGCATAAAACATGTAGATATCATCAATAATGTGGCATGGAACCTAAGAAATTATCGATACGTCGGAGACGTATCAGCATCCCCAAGCTTAGTTCTGCTCGTCCCGAGCAGGTAAAACGATAACAAAGATAATTTCTGGAGTGACATGCCATCATAACCTTGATCATACTATTTGTAAAGCATATGTAGTGAATGCAGCGATCAAAACAATGTATATGACATGAGTAAACAAGTGAATCATATAGCAAAGACTTTTCATGAATAGTACTTCAAGACAAGCATCAATAAGTCTTGCATAAGAGTTAACTCATAAAGCAATAATTCAAAGTAAAGGCATTGAAGCAACACAAAGGAAGATTAAGTTTCAGCGGTTGCTTTCAACTTATAACATGTATATCTCATGGATATTGTCAACATAGAGTAATATAATAAGTGCAATATGCAAGTATGTAGGAATCAATGTACAGTTCACACAAGTGTTTGCTTCTTGAGGTGGAGAGAAATAGGTGAACTGACTCAACAATGAAAGTAAAAGAATGGTCCTCCATAGAGGAAAAGCATTAATTGCTATATTTGTGCTAGAGCTTTGATTTTGAAAACATGAAACAATTTTGTCAACGGTAGTAATAAAGCATATGTATCATGTAAATTATATCTTACAAGTTGCAAGCCTCATGCATAGTATACTAATAGTGCCCGCACCTTGTCCTAATTAGCTTGGACTACCGGATCATCACAATGCACATGTTTTAACCAAGTGTCACAAAGGGGTACCTCTATGCCGCCTGTACAAAGGTCTAAGGAGAAAGCTCGCATTGGATTTCTCGCTATTGATTATTCTCAACTTAGACATCCATACCGAGACAACATAGACAACAGATAATGGACTCCTCTTTTATGCATAAGCATGTAACAACAATTAATAATTTTCTCATATGAGATTGAGGATATATGTCCAAAACTGAAACTTCCACCATGGATCATGGCTTTAGTTAGCGGCCCAATGTTCTTCTCTAACAATATGCATGCTTAACCATAAGGTGGTAGATCTCTCTAACTTCAGACAAGACGAACATGCATAGCAACTCACATGAAATTCAACAAAGTAGTTGATGGCGTCCCCAGTGAACATGGTTATCGCACAACAAGCAACTTAATAAGAGATAAAGTGCATAAGTACATATTCAAAGCCACAATAGTTTTTAAGCTATTTGTCCCATGAGCTATATATTGCAAAGGTGAATGATGGAAATTTAAAGGTAGCACTCAAGCAATTTACTTTGGAATGGCGGAAAATACCATGTAGTAGGTAGGTATGGTGGACACAAATGGCATAGTGGTTGGCTCAAGTATTTTGGATGCATGAGAGGTATTCCCTCTCGATACAAGGTTTAGGCTAGCAAGGCTTATTTGAAACAAACACAAGGATGAACCGGTGCAGCAAAACTCACATAAAAGACATATTGTAAACATTATAAGACTCTACACCGTCTTCCTTGTTGTTCAAACTCAATACTAGAAATTATCTAGACCTTAGAGAAACCAAATATGCAAACCAAATTTTAGCATGCTCTATGTATTCCTTCATTAATAGGTGCAAAGTATATGATGCAAGAGCTTAAACATGAGCACAACAATTGCCAAGTATCACATTACACAAGACATTATAGCAATTTACTACATGTATCATTTTCCAATTCCAACCATATAACAATTTAACGAAGAAGAAACTTCGCCATGAATACTATGAGTAGAGCCTAAGGACATACTTGTCCATATGCTATAGCGGAGCGTGTCTCTCTCCCACAAAGTGAATGCTAGGATCCATTTTATTCAAACAAAACAAAAACAAAAACAAACCGACGCTCCAAGCAAAGCACATAAGATGTGATGGAATAAAAATATAGTTTCAGGGGAGGAAACTGATAATGTTGTCGATGAAGAAGGGGATGCCTTGGGCATCCCCAAGCTTAGATGCTTGAGTCTTCTTAGAATATGCAGGGGTGAACCACCGGGGCATCCCCAAGCTTAGAGCTTTCACTCTCCTTGATCATGTTGCATCATACTCCTCTCTTGATCCTTGAAAACTTCCTCCACACCAAACTTAGAACAACTCATTAGAGGGTTAGCGACAATAAAAATTAACATGTTCAGAGGTGACAGAATCATTCTTAACACTTCTGGACATTGCATAAAGCTACTGGACATTAATGGATCAAAGAAATTCATCCAACATAGCAAAAGAGGCAATGCGAAATAAAAGGCAGAATCTGTCAAAACAGAACAGTTCGTATTGACGAATTTAATCGAGGCACCAGACTTGCTCAAATGAAAATGCTCAAATTGAATGAAAGTTGCGTACATATCTGAGGATCACTCACGTAAATTGGCATAATTTTCTGAGTTACCTACAGAGAAAACAGCCCAGATTCGTGACAGCAAAGAAATCTGTTTCTGCGCAGTAATCCAAATCTAGTATGAACTTTTCTATCAACGACTTTACTTGGCACAACAAAACACTAAACTAAGATAAGGAGAGGTTGCTACAGTAGTAAACAACTTCCAAGACACAAAATAAAAACAAAGTACTGTAGTAAAAACCATGGGTTGTCTCCCATAAGCGCTTTTCTTTAACGCCTTTCAGCTAGGCGCAGAAAGTGTGTATCAAGTATTATCAAGAGACGAAGTGTCAACATCATAATTTGTTCTAATAATAGAATCAAAAGGTAACTTCATTCTCTTTCTATGGAAGTGTTCCATACCTTTCTTGAGAGGAAATTGATATTTAATATTACCTTCCTTCATATCAATGATAGCACCAACAGTTCGAAGAAAAGGTCTTCCCAATATAATGGGACAAGATGCATTGCATTCAATATCCAAGACAACAAAATCAACGGGGACAAGGTTATTGTTAACGGTAATGCGAACATTATCAACTTTCCCCAAAGGTTTCTTTGTAGAATGATCAGCAAGATTAACATCCAAATAACAATTTTTCAGCGGTGGCAAGTCAAGCATATTATAAATTTTCTTAGGCATAACAGAAATGCTTGCACCAAGATCACATAAGGCATTACAATCAAAATCTTTAACCTTCATCTTAATGATGGGCCCCCAACCATCCTCTAGCTTTCTAGGAATAGAGGCTTCGCGCTCTAGTTTCTCTTCTCTAGCTTTTATGAGAGCATTTGTAATATGTTGCGTGAAAGCCAAATTTATAGCACTAGCATTAGGACTTTTAGCAAGTTTTTGTAAGAACTTTATAACTTCAGAGATGTGGAAATCATCAAAATTCAAACCATTATAATCTAAAGCAATGGGATCATCATCCCCAATGTTGGAAAAAATTTCAGCAGTTTTATCACGTGCGCTTTCAGCTTTAGCGATTTCAGGCAGTTTCTCGCGCTTTGCATTAGAAGTGGAAACATTGCTAACACCAATTCTTTTATTATTAATAGTAGGAGGTGCAGCAACATGTGTAGCATTAGCATTACTAGTCGTGGTAATAGTCCAAACTTTAGCTACATTCTTCTCTTTAGCTAGTTTTTCATTTTCTTCTCTATCCCACCTAGCACGCAGTTTAGCCATCAATCTTATATTCTCATTAATTCTAACTTGGATGGCATTTGCTGTAGTAGTAATTTTATTTTCAATATCCCTATTAGGCATAACTTTCGATTTCAAAAGATCTACATCAGCAGCAAGACTATCGACTTTAGAAGCAAGTATATCAATTTTCCCAAGCTTTTCTTCAACAGATTTGTTAAAAGAAGTTTGTGTACTAATAAATTCTTTAAGCATGGCTTCAAGTCCAGGGGGTGTGTTCCTATTATTATTGTAAGAATTCCCATAAGAATTACCATAGCCGTTGCCATTATTATAAGGATATGGCCTATAGTTGTTACTAGAATTGTTCCGGTAAGCATTGTTGTTGAAGTTATTATTTTTAATGAAGTTTACATCAACATGTTCTTCTTGTGCAACCAATGAAGCTAACGGAACATTATTAGGATCAACATTAATCCTATCATTCACAAGCATAGACATAATAGCATCAATCTTATCACTCAAGGAAGAGGTTTCTTCGACAGAATTTACCTTCTTACCTTGTGGAGCTCTTTCCGTGTGCCATTCAGAGTAGTTGATCATCATATTATCAAGAAGCTTTGTTGCTTCACCAAGAGTGATGGACATAAAGGTACCTCCAGCAGCTGAATCCAATAAATTCCGCGAAGAAAAATTTAGTCCTGCATAGAAGGTTTGGATGATCATCCAAGTAGTCAGTCCATGGGTTGGGCAATTTTTAACCAGAGATTTCATTCTTTCCCATGCTTGTGCAACATGTTCAGTATCTAATTGTTTAAAATTCATTATGCTACTCCTCAAAGATATAATTTTAGCAGGGGGATAATATCTACCAATAAAAGCATCCTTGCATTTAGTCCATGAATCAATACTATTCTTAGGCAGAGATAGCAACCAATCTTTAGCTCTTCCTCTTAATGAGAAAGGGAACAATTTTAATTTTATAATGTCACCATCTACATCCTTATACTTTTGCATTTCACATAGTTCAACAAAATTATTAAGATGGGCAGCAGCATCATCAGAACTAACACCAGAAAATTGCTCTCGCATAACAAGATTCAGTAAAGCAGGTTTAATTTCAAAGAATTCTGCTGTAGTAGCAGGTGGAGCAATAGGTGTGCATAAGAAATCATTATTATTTGTGGTTGTGAAGTCACACAACTTAGTATTTTCAGGGGTGGCCATTTTAGCAGTAGTAAATAAAGCAAACTAGATAAAGTAAATGCGAGTAACTAATTTTTTTGTGTTTTTGATATAGCAAACAAGATAACAAATAAAGTAAAACTAGCAACTAATTTTTTTGTATTTTGATTTAGTGCAGCAAACAAAGTAGTAAATAAAACTAAGCAAGACAAAAACAAAGTAAAGAGATTGGGAAGTGGAGACTCCCCTTGCAGCGTGTCTTGATCTCCCCGACAACGGCGCCAGAAAAAGAGCTTGATACGCGTACAACACGCGTCCGTTGGGAACCCCAAGAGGAAGGTGTGATGCGTACATCGGCAAGTTTTCCCTCAGTATGAAACCAAAGTTTATCGAACCAGTAGGAGCCAAGAAGCACGTTGAAGGTTGATGGCGGCGGGATGTAGTGCGGCGCAACACCAGGGATTCCGGCGCCAACGTGGAACCTGCACAACACAACCAAAGTACTTTGCCCCAACGAAACAGTGAGGTTGTCAATCTCACCGGCTTGCTGTAACAAAGGATTAGATGTATAGTGTGGATGATGATTGTTTGCAGAAAACAAGAGAACAAAGATTGCGATGATTGTATTTCAAGATAGAGAATTGGACCGGGGTCCACAGTTCACTAGAGGTGTCTCTCCCATAAGATAAAGAAGATGTTGGGTGAACAAATTACAGTTGGGCAATTGACAAATAAAGAGGGCATGACCATGCACATACATATTATGATGAGTATTGTGAGATTTAATTGGGCATTACGACAAAGTACATAGACCGCTATCCAGCATGCATCTATGCCTAAAAAGTCCACCTTCAAAGTTATCATCCGAACCCCCTCCGGTATTAAGTTGCTAACAACGAGACAATTGCATTAAGTATTGCGCGTAATGTAATCGGTGACTATATCCTCGAACATAGCACTAATGTTTTATCCCTAGTGGCAACAAAGACATCCATAATCTTAGAGATTTCTGTCACTTCCCAGTTCACGGAGACATGAACCCACTATCGAGCATAAATACTCCCTCTTGGAGTTACAAGCATCTACTTGGCCGCAGCATCTACGAGTAACGGAGAGCATGCAAGATCATAAACAACACATAGACATAACTTTGATAATCAACATAACAAGTATTCTCTATTCATCGGATCCCAACAAACGCAACATATAGAATTACAGATAGATGATCTTGATCATGTTAGGCAGCTCACAAGATCCGACAATTAAGCACAATGGGGAGAAGACAACCATCTAGCTACTGCTATGGACCCATAGTCCAGGGGTAGACTACTCACACATCACTCCGGAGGCGACCATGGCAGCGTAGAGTCCTCCGGGAGATGATTCCCCTCTCCGGCAGGGTGCCGGAGGCGATCTCCTGAATCCCCCGAGATGGGATTGGCGGCGGCGGCGTCTCTGGAAGGTTTTCCGTATCGTGGCTCTCGGTACTGGGGGTTTCGCGACGGAGGCTTTAAGTAGGCAGAAGGGCAGGTCAGGAGGCGGCACGAGGGGCCCACACCACAGGGCCGCGCGGCCAAGGGGGGGGCCGCGCCGCCCTAGGGTGTGGCCACCTCGTGGCCCCACTTCGTCTCCTCTTCGGTCTTCTGGAAGCTTCGTGGCAAAATAGGACCCTGGGCGTTGATTTCGTCCAATTCCGAGAATATTTCGTTACTATGATTTCTGAAACCAAAAACAGCAGAAAACAAAGAATCGGCACTTCGGCATCTTGTTAATAGGTTAGTTCCAGAAAATGCACGAATATGACATAAAGTGTGCATAAAACATGTAGATATCATCAATAATGTGGCATGGAACATAAGAAATTATCGATACGTCAGAGACGTATCAATGTTCAACAACAGGCTTTGCATCATCTTCCATATTAATGGCATGTTGGCAAATAGAGGGAGAAATCCCCTTCAAGTCATCAAGAGTGTAGCCAATAGCTCCTCGGTGTTTCTTCAATATTTCCAATAACCTTTCTTCCTCAATCTCTGAAAGCTTAGAACTAATAATAACATGATATATTTTCTTATCATCAATATGAGCATATTTAAGATTATTAGGCAATGGTTTTAAATCAAAAACAGGATCTTCCTTTGGTGGCAGTGTTGTACCTAGATCCTCTACCGGTAAATCATGCTTAAGAATAGGTTGACGAAGGAAAATTTCATCAAGCTCATTTCTTTCTTCCCTAAAGACTTCACTCTCACTATTCTCCAAATGTTGCTACAAAGGATTATTAGGAGCAAGAGCAATAGATGCACACTGTTCAACTCTAAAATCATTATTAGGCAAATCAGCTTTATAAGGAGTTTTGGCAAATTTAGAGAAATTAAACTCATAAGATTCACCAGCAAATTTAGTCAAAATTTTCTCTTTCTTGCAATCTATAATAGCTCCACAAGTATTTAGAAAAGGTCTACCAAAAATGATAGGACAATACTTACTAGCAGCAGAACCAAGTACTAAAAAGTCAGCAGGATATTTAATCTTACCACATAGAACTTCCACATCTCGAACAATACCAATTGGAGAGATAGTTTCTCTATTAGCTAGCCGAATAACCACATCAATATCTTCAAGTTCACAAGAACCAATTTCGTGCATAATCTCCGTATAAAGCTCATAAGGAATAGCACTAATACTTGCACCAATATCGCATAAACCAAAACAGCAATGATCACCAATTCTAACAGATAGCATAGGAACACTAGTTTTTCTAGACTTATTAGGATGTGAAACAATATTAAAAGCATCTTCACAGAAAATAATATGACCATCTTCCACATTTTCAGTCACAAGATCTTTAACTATTGCAATAGCAGGTTCAACCTTTATTTGCTCTTCAGGTTCTATAGGTTTCTTTTCACTTTTATTAACAGCACTATTTATAACAGAGTACTCCTTCATTTTAGCAGGGAAAGGAGTTTTTTCAATATAAGCTTCAGGAATAACATGATCAACAGTTTCAATCACAACACATTTATTTATAGATGAATCAATTTTATCTTTATACGGTTCATGATACTTATCAAAGTTCTTCTTAGGCAATTCATAATGAGAGGCAAAAGCTTTATAAAGATTTGCAGCAACTTGAGAATCAAGACCATAAGTAGCACTAATATTACGAAATTTATCAGTTTCCATAAAAGCTTCCATGCATTTATAATCATAGTTTATACCTGACTCTTTATCTTTGTCGTTCTCCCATCCTTCAGTATTCTCCTGGATCCGATTAAGAAGGTCCCTTTTAAACTCTTCTTTGTTGCGTGTAAATGATCCAGAACAAGAAGTATCCAACAAGGTCTTGTCTTGAAAAGAAAGTCTTGCATAGAAATTATCAATAATAATATTACCAGGAAGCTCATGAATGGGGCATTTGAGCATTAAAGACTTCAATCTCCCCCATGCTTGGGCAATACTCTCTCCATCATGAGGCCATAAATTATATATGCGGTTCCGATCCTTGTGAATTTCACTTGGAGGATAGAACTTAGAATAAAATAGAGGAACAATATCATTCCATTCAAGAGAATCCCCATTATTCAGCAATTTATACCAATGCGCCGCTTTACCAGACAGCGATATAGAGAATAGTTTCTTCCTCACTTCATCCATAGAAATACCTGCACACTTGAATAAACCGCATAATTCATGTAAGAACAGTAAATGATCTCCAAGATGGACAGTTCCATCCCATGTATAACGGTTATCCACAACACGTTCAATAATTTTCAAAGGTATTTTGTATGGAACTTCTTCCTCACCTGGCGCCTCATCCACTACCTTTGCAGTAGTAGTAGATTTTCCAAATAAAAATTCAAGAGAAGATCTCTCCATAATGAATTATAGCAAAGAAAGTAAATAAAATCAGCACTAACAGTAAAAGTTTCCCTTACCAATTCCACTTACCAATAGCGCTTCACTCCCCGGCAACGGCACCAGAAAATAGTCTTGATGACCCACAAGTATAGGGGGTGTATCGTAGTATTTTCGATAAGTAATAATGTCGATCCCAACGAGGAGCAGAAGGTGTTGACAAGCAGTTTCGATGAAGGATTCACTGTAAATGCTCACAGACAAGTATTCAGGGGGTTTTGATGTAGCAGATGAATAAAGTACGAGTAAGTAAAGTGCGAGAGAAATAATTGCAGCGAGTGGCCCAATCCTTTTTAGCACAAAGGACAAGCCGTTTTGTTTACTTATAATGACCAAACGTTCTTGAGGACACACGGGAATTTAGTCTAGTGCTTTCGCTTCATACAGCTGATTAATCTTCATTGTTTTGATAAGTGTTGTGTGGGTGAACCTATGCTAATGCACCGCCCTTCCTAGGACTAATACATACTTGTGATTATACCCCTTGCAAGCATCCGCAACTACAAGAAAGTAATTAAGATAAATCTAACCACAAACCTTAAACTCGAGATCCTCGCTATCCCTCCCGCATCGATATACCAACGGGGTCCGTGTTTCGTCACTCCGGCAACCCCGCAATTGGCAAACGAGTACAAGATGTATTCCCCTAGGCCCATAAAGGTGAAGTATCATGTAGTCGACGTTCACATGACACCACTAGAAGAATAACACCACAACTTAAATATCATAACATTGAATATTACTCAACCATAATTCACTACTAACATTTAGACTTCACCCATGTCCTCAAGAACTAAACGAACTACTCACGAGACATCATATGGAACATGATCAGAGGTGATATGATGATGAATAACAATCTGAACATAAACCTTGGTTCAATGGTTTCACTCAATAGCATCAATAACAAGTAGAAATCAATACCGGGAGAGTTTCCCCTATCAAACAATCAAGATCCAACCCAAATTGTTACAGCGGTGACGAGGTGCAGCGGTGGAGACGGCGGTGATGATGATGGAGATGATGGTGATGGTGATGGAGATGATGTCCAGCTCGATGGCGATGACGATGGCGTCGATTTCCCCCTCCGGGAGGGAATTTTCCCGGCGGATTTCAGCCTGCCGGAGAGCTCTTTTCTCTCTGGTGTTTTTCCGCCCCGCAGAGGCGGTTGTGACTCTTCGCGACTATCCTCTGGAGCTTAGGTTTTCGGGACGAAGATGTACGCGAAGGTGAGGAGGCCAGAGGGGGCTGTGGGCCCCCTCCCCACATGGCGGCGTGGCCAGGGCAGGGCCCGCGCCGGCCTGTGAGGGGGCCCATGGCGGCCCTCCTCGGCTCCTCCTTCTGGCTCTCGTCGTCTTCTGGAAAAATAGGATTTTTCATATAAATTCCGTCAATTGTTGAGCTTCCGAAATATTGCATTCTGACGGCGCTTTTTCCAGTAGAATCCTGACTCCGGTGCGCGATCCTCCAATAATCATGAAACATGCAAAATAGATGAAATAACATAAGTATTGATACGCGTACAGCACGCGTCCATTGGGAACCCCAAGAGGAAGGTGTGATGCGTACAGCGGCAAGTTTTCCCTCAGTAAGAAACCAAGGTTTATCGAACCAGTAGGAGCCAAGAAGCACATTGAAGGTTGATGGCGGCGAGATGTAGTTGATGTCTACGGGAGCTTCTATTCTTGTAGACAGTGTTGTGCCTCCAAGAGCAGAGGTTTGTAGAACAGCAGCAAGTTTCCCTTAAGTGGATCACCCAAGGTTTATCGATCTCAGGGAGGAAGAGGTCAAAGATATCCCTCTCAAGCAACCCTGCAACCACGGAGCAAGAAGTCTCTTGCGTCCCCAACACACCTAATACACTTGTCAGATGTATAGGTGCACTAGTTCGGCGAAGAGATAGTGAGATGCAAGTAATATGGATGAGTATGAGTGGTAATAGCAATCTGAATAAAATATGGCAGCGAGCAAACATGTAACAAAACAGTAAACAAACGGAGATTCGATGCTTGGAAGCAAGGCCTAGGGATCCTGCTTTCACTAGTGGACACTCTCAACAATGATCATATAATAGGACTACTCTACACCCTCTTGTTGGATGATGAACACCACTAATTGTGTAGGATTACACGAACCCTCAATGCCGGAGTTAACAAGCTCCACAATATTCAATGTTCATATTTAAATAACCTTAGAGTGCAAAATAGATCAACACAATTACACCGAGTACTAACATAGCATGCACACTGTCAACATCAGCTATGAAAGGAGGAATAGATCGCATCAATACCATCATAGTAATAGTTAACTTCATAATCTACAAGAGATCACAATCATAGCATAAACCAAGTACTTCATGATGCACACACTGCCAACATTACATCATGGAGGAGGAATAGACTACTTTAATAACATCACTAGAGTAGCACATAGATGATATTCAACTAGATCACATAAAGAGAGAGATGAACCACATAGCTACAGCGGAGCCCTCAGCCCCGGGGGTGAATTACTCCCTCCTCATCATGGAGACAGCGATGGCGGTGAAGATGGCGGTGGAGACGGCGGTGGAGATGGCTCCAGGGGAAATTCCCCATCCCGGCAGGGTGCCGGAATAGAGACTTCTGTCCCCCGAATTGGAGTTTCGCGATGGCGGCGGCTCTGGATGGTTTTCTCTAGTTTCGTCGAACTGGCTCGAGGTTTTAGGTCAAGGACGATTAAATAGGCGAAGAGGCGGAGTCGGAGGGGCCACGGGGTGCCCACACAATAGGGGGGCGCGCCCCCCTGGGCCGCGCCGCCCTGTGGGGTGGGGCCCCCATGGCTCCCCTCTGACTTTTCTCCGGTGCTGATTTCGTCCGATTCCGAAAATATTTCCTTACTAGGATTTCTGAAACCAAAAACAGCAGAAAACAGCAACTGGCCTTTCGGCATCTCGTCAATAGGTTAGTTCCGGAAAACGCATAAATATGACATAAAGTGTGCATAAAACATGTAGATATCATCAATAATGTGGCATGGAACATAAGAAATTATCGATACGTCAGAGACGTATCAGCATCCCCAAGCTTAGTTTCTGCTCGTCCCGAGCATGTAAACGATAACAAAGATAATTTCTGGAGTGACATGCCATCATAAACTTGATCATACTATTGTAAGTATATGTAATGAATGCAGCGATCAAAACAATGGTTAATGACATGAGTAAACAAATGAATCATATAGCAAAGACTTTTCATGAATAGTACTTTCAAGACAAGCATCAATAAGTCTTGCATAAGAGTTAACTCATAAAGCAATAATTCAAAGTAAAGGTATTGAAGCAACACAAAGGAAGATTAAGTTTCAGCGGTTGCTTTCAACTTATAACATGTATATCTCATGGATAGTTGTCAATGTAAAGTAATATAACAAGTGCAATATGCAAGTATGTAGGAATCAATGCACAGTTCACAAGCTTCTAAGATAGAGAGAAATGGATAAACTGACTCAACATAAAAGTAGAAGAAATGACCTTCGCAGAGGGAAGCATTGATTGCTATATTTGTGCTAGAGCTTTGGTTTTGAAAACATATAGAGAGCATAAAAGTAAAATTTTGAGAGGTGTTTGTTGTTGTCAACGAATGGTAGCGGGTACTCTAACCCCCTTGCCACGCAAACCTTCAAAGAGCGGCTCCCATTTTATTTTTATTTTTGTGTGGCACTCCTCCCAACCTTTCTTTCACAAACCATGGCTAACCGAATCCTCGGGTGCCTGTCAACAATCTCATACCATGAAGGAGTGCCTTTTTTCTTTTAGTTTTATTTAGATGACACTCCTCCCCACCTTTGCTTTCTCAAGCCATGGCTAACCGAATCCTTCGGGTGCCGTCCAACAATCACATACCATGGAGGAGTGTCTATTTTTGTTACTTAATTTGGGACTGGGAATCCCATTACCAGCTCTTTTTGCAAAATTATTGGATAAGCGGATGAAGCCACTAGTCCATTGGTGAAAGTTGCCCAACAAGATTGAAAGATAAACACCACATACTTCCTCATGAGCTATTAAACATTGACACAAATCAGAGGTGATAAATTTTGAATTGTTTAAAGGTAGCACTCAAGCAATTTACTTTGGAATGGCGGAGAAATACCATGTAGTAGGTAGGTATGGTGGACACAAATGGCATAGTGGTTGGCTCAAGTATTTTGGATGCATGAGAAGTATTCCCTCTCGATACAAGGCTTAGGCTAGCAAGGTTTATTTGAAACAAACACAAGGATGAACCGGTGCAGCAAAACTCACATAAAAGACATATTGTAAACATTATAAGACTCTACACCGTCTTCCTTGTTGTTCAACCCAATACTAGAAATTATCTAGACTTTAGAGAGACCAATTATGCAAACCAAATTTTAGCAAGCTCTATGTATTTCTTCACTAATAGGTGCAAAGTATATGATGCAAGAGCTTAAACATGAGCACAACAATTGCCAAGTATCACATTATTTAAGACATCATACCAATTACTACATGTAGCATTTTCCGTTTCCAACTATATAACAATTAACGAAGCAGTTTCATCCTTCGCCATGAAAATTAAAGGCTAAGAACACATGTGTTCATATGAACCAGTGGAGCGTGTCTCTCTCCCACACAAGCATTTATTCAAACAAAAACAAAAACAAGAAACATACAGACGCTCCAAGTAAAGTACATAAGATGTGACCGAATAAAAATATAGTTTCAAGAGAAGGAACCTGATAATTTGTCGATGAAGAAGGGGATGCCTTGGGCATCCCCAAGCTTAGATGCTTGAATCTTCTTGAAATATGCAGGGATGAACCACCGGGGCATCCCCAAGCTTAGACTTTTCACTCTTCTTGATCGTAGTATATCATCCTCCTCTCTTGACCCTTGAAAACTTCCTCCACACCAAACTCAAAACAACTCATTAGAGGGTTAGTGCATAATCAAAAACTCACATGTTCAGAGGTGACACAATCATTCTTAACAATTCTGGACATTGCTCAAAGCTACTGGAAGTCAATGGAACAAAGAAGTCCATCCCACATAGCAAATGAGGCAATGCGAAATAAAAGGCAGAATCTGTCAAAGCAGAACAGTCCGTAAAGACGAATTTTATTGAGGCACCAGACTTGCTCAAATGAAAATGCTCAAATTGAATGAAAGTTGCGTACATATCTGAGGATCACTCACGTAAATTGGCATAATTTTCTGAGTTATCTACAGAGAATTCAGCCAAGATTCGTGACAGACAGAAATCTGTTTCTGCGCAGTAATCCAAATCTAGTATCAACCTTTCTATCAAAGACTTTACTTGGCACAACAATGCAACAAAATAAAGATAAGGAGAGGTTGTTACAGTAGTAACAACTTCCAAGACACAAATATAAAACAAAATACTGTAGCAAATTAAACACATGGGTTATCTCCCAAGAAGTTCTTTCTTTATAGCCATTAAGATGGGCTCAATAGTTTTAATGATGCACTCGCAAGAAATAGTATTTGAAGCAAAAGAGAGCATCAAGAGGCAAATTCAAAACAAATTTAAGCCTAACATGCTTCCTATGAAAAGGAATCTTGTACACAAATGAATTCATGAAGAACAAAGTGACAAGCATAAGAGGATAAAACACGAGTAACTTCAAGATTCTCAACATAAAGAGGGGAAACTTAATATTATTAAGATGCATATAACCATGTTTCCCTCTCTCATAATAACTTTCAGTAGCATCATTGATGAAATCCACAATATACCCATCACTTAAAACATTCTTATCATGGTTCATATGCATAGAAGTATCATTAATTTTAGCATAAGAAGAGTTCTTCTCGTTAATAGTAATTGGAGCAAGATTATTATCAAGAATTTGAACATGGTAAACAAGTTGCATATTAAGGGAATTGTTTTTGGTAATCCAATCATGACTATGACAAGTTTCATAAGGATAGTTATAACCTATATCATAGCATTCTTTATAATAATCATCAAAGGTCGGAGGCACAGTGTCATCATAAGAAATAGAATAGTTATCTTTCACAGTCGGTTTATCTTTGACCATACCATCATTGTTATTAAAAGGAGATGTATCAAACACATAATGATCAGTAGCAAAAGGATTTTCAAACACCTCTTCCCCAAGCTTAGAGCTTTCTATATCATTATGGGAGAAAGCATAGATAGCACTGATACTATGGCAATTATTATCATCCTCATTTTCAGAATTAGTTTCCCAGAGATTTGCAATATCAAAAGTAGTGTGCTCATTCAAATCATGATCACTAATGTATGTAAAGAGCATAGGAAGATCATCGTATTCAGATTCATTATCATAATAATCATTAGGAGCAACATACTTACGGTTACCTAGCGTTATCTCATTCACGCGGGGATATGCCGTTACCTCTTTCTTTTTATTCTCCTTCTTCTTCTTCTTCTTCTTCTTCTTCGTTCCCTTCTCCTTATTCCCTTCTTTAGGAGGAAGAGGCTTGAAGGGTGGCTTGTCCGCATAACCTGATTTACTTTCAGAAACAATAGAAGAAACTTGGGAGGATTCCTCCTTTTCATTAATTAGTTCAAAACACACAGCGGTCCTATCATATTTTGGCAAGGTGTCATCTTCTAAAATATTTTGTATGTAAGTATTTGTATGGCTATTATCAATGCAATAAGAAAAACACCCATGCAGGACATCATCAATATCAAGATCATTAATATCTAACAAAGAAATTTTCCTTGATAACTCTTCACAACACAAAAATAAAGTGAGTTCATCATGCTGATTAGGAGTAATTTCATCATCACAATACAACATTGTAGCACTCATGGGGTTCAGATTATCATTGGAGGAGCATTGAAAATTAAAATGACCCACTCTATGGCAAAGTTCACAAATAAAAGGATAGAGGGCACACACTTTTTTTACCAAGATCATCTAGAGCCCTAAACCACTTTCTAGTTTTTTCATTAATATGATGGATGCAATATTCATCTTTGATTTGGTTAATTCCACAAGGTCTATGCATTCCACAAAAATTAACATGCTTATAGGAAATAGCATTCTTAAGAGTTTGAGCATGCTTATTGCAATCATTAACAACAATTTCATTCATCATGCAAGCCTCTTTAAAAGGTTCGTGATACTTATCAAAATTCTTCTTAGGCAATTCAAAATGAGAAGCAAAGGCTTTATAAAGATTTGCAGCAACTTGAGAGTCAAGACCATAAGTAGCACTCATATTTCGAAATTTATCGGTATCCATAAAAGCTTCAATGCATTCATAATCATAATTTATACCTGACTCTTCACCTTTGTTGTTCTCCCATCCTTCAGCGTTCTCCTCAATCCGATCAAGAAGATCCCACCTAGCTTCAACCTCCTTGCTTGTGAAAGATCCCTCCGAACAGGCATCCAGATAGTCCTTGTGTTGTCCTCAAAGCCTCGCATAAAAATTGTTAACAATAACATTACGGGGGAGCTCATGAATGGGACATTTGAGCATTAGTGACTTCAATCTCCCCCACGCTTGAGAAATACTCTCTCCATCACGAGGATAAAAGTTATAAATATAATTCCTATCAATATGCACTTCATGAGGAGGATAAAATTTAGAATAAAAGAGAGATGCAATTTCCTCCCAACCAAGAGAATGACTATTCTTCAACAATTTATACCAATGCGCCGCTTTACCAGACAGCGAAAAAGAGAATAGCTTCTTCCTCACTTCATCCATAGAGATACCTGCACACTTGAATAACCCGCATAATTCATGCGAAAACAGTAAATGATCTCCAGGATGGACAGTTCCATCCCCTTTATAGCGGTTATCAATAACACGTTCAATAATTTTCATGGGTATCTTGAAAGCAGTACTTGCAGTTGGTGGATTTAAAATATCACAAGCATCATTAGAGTTATCGCATATGGGAGATAAAGCATTATCAAAACAAATTTTCTCCCCTAAAGATGGGAAGCTAAAAAGATCACAAAAACCAGCTTCCCCAAGCTTAGACTTATCCATAGCATTAGCAGTGATTGCGTTCATACTAATAACATTGCTACTAGCATGCAATTGAGGCTCCATAGGTTCTTTAATTTTCGCATCACACAATTCATGTCTTAACTTAGGAAATAAATTAAAAAGCTCATAGTTGTATTCCATTATGCCTAACTAGTGTAAAACAAGAAACAAAAAGATGCAATTGTAGGATCTAAAGGAAATAGCTTCGAGCACACACACAATGGCGCCAGAAAAGTACTTAGTTACCTGGAACCGGAGTATGAGTGCCTTTTACCTTTCCTCCCCGGCAACGGCGCCAGAAAAGTGCTTGATGTCTACGGGAGCTTCTATTCTTGTAGACAGTGTTGGGCCTCCAAGAGCAGAGGTTTGTAGAACAGCAGCAAGTTTCCCTTAAGTGGATCACCCAAGGTTTATCGATCTCAGGGAGGAAGAGGTCAAAGATATCCCCAACACACGGAGCAAGAAGTCTCTTGTGTCCCCAACACACCTAATACACTTGTCAGATGTATAGGTGCACTAGTTCGGCGAAGAGATAGTGAGATGCAAGTAATATGGATGAGTATGAGTGGTAATAGCAATCTGAATAAAATATGGCAGCGAGCAAACATGTAACAAAACAGTAAACAAACGGAGATTCAATGTTTGGAAGCAAGGCCCAGGGATCCTGCTTTCACTAGTGGACACTCTCAACAATGATCACATAATAGGACTACTCTACACCCTCTTGTTGGATGATGAACACCACTAATTGTGTAGGATTACACGAACCCTCAATGCCGGAGTTAACAAGCTCCACAATATTCAATGTTCATATTTAAATAACCTTAGAGTGCAAAATAGATCAACACAATTACACCGAGTACTAACATAGCATGCACACTGTCAACATCAGCTATGAAAGGAGGAATAGAGCGCATCAATACCATCATAGTAATAGTTAACTTCATAATCTACAAGAGATCACAATCATAGCATAAACCAAGTACTTCATGATGCACACACTGCCAACATTACATCATGGAGGAGGAATAGACTACTTTAATAACATCACTAGAGTAGCACATAGATGATATTCAACTAGATCACATAAAGAGAGAGATGAACCACATAGCTACAGCGGAGCCCTCAGCCCCGGGGGTGAATTACTCCCTCCTCATCATGGAGACAGCGATGGCGGTGAAGATGGCGGTGGAGACGGCGGTGGAGATGGCTCCGGGGGCAATTCCCCGTCCCGGCAGGGTGCCGGAACAGAGACTTTTGTCCCCCGAATTGGAGTTTCGCGATGGCGGCGGCTCTGGATGGTTTTCTCTGTTTCGTCGAACTGGCTCGAGGTTTTAGGTCAAGGACGATTAAATAGGCGAAGAGGCGGAGTCGGAGGGGCCACGGGGTGCCCACACAATAGGGGGGCGCCCCCCCCTGGGCCGCGCCGCCCTGTGGGGTGGGGCCCCCTGGCTCCCCTCTGACTTTTCTCCGGTGCTCTGGAAGCTTCCTGGAATTATAAGATCTCCGGTGTTGATTTCGTCCGATTCCGAAAATATTTCCTTACTAGGATTTCTGAAACCAAAAACAGCAGAAAACAGCAACTGGCCTTTCGGCATCTCGTCAATAGGTTAGTTCCGGAAAACGCATAAATATGACATAAAGTGTGCATAAAACATGTAGATATCATCAATAATGTGGCATGGAACATAAGAAATTGTCGATACGTCGGAGACGTATCAGTAGTGCGGCGCAACACCAGGGATTCCGGCGCCAACGTGGAACCTGCACAACACAACCAAAGTACTTTGCCCCAACGAAACAGTGAGGTTGTCAATCTCACCGGCTTGCTGTAACAAAGGATTAGATGTATAGTGTGGATGATGATTGTTTGCAGAAAACAGTAGAACAAGTATTGCAGTAGATTGTATTCGATTAAAAGAATGGACCGGGGTCCACAGTTCACTAGAGGTGTCTCTCCCGTAAGATAAATAGCATGTTGGGTGAACAAATTACAGTTGGGCAATTGACAAATAGAGAGGGCATGACAATGCACATACATGATATGATGAGTATTGTGAGATTTAATTGAGCATTACGACAAAGTACATAGACCGCTATCCAACATGCATCTATGCCTAAAAAGTCCACCTTCAGGTTATCATCCGAACCCCTTCCAGTATTAAGTTGCAAACAACAGACAATTGCATTAAGTATGGTGCGTAATGTAATCAATAACTACATCCTCGGACATAGCATCAATGTTTTATCCCTAGTGGCAACAGCACATCCACAACCATAGAACTTTCTCACATCGTCCTGCATTTAATGGAGGCATGAACCCACTATCGAGCATAAATACTCCCTCTTGGAGTTAAGAGTAAAAACTTGGCCAGAGCCTCTACTAATAACGGAGAGCATGCAAGATCATAAACAACACATAGATAGATTGATAATCAACATAACATAGTATTCTCTATCCATCGGATCCCAACAAACACAACATATAGCATTACAGATAGATGATCTTGATCATGTTAGGCAGCTCACAAGATCCGACAATGAAGCATAATGAGGAGAAGACAACCATCTAGCTACTGCTATGGACCCATAGTCCAGGGGTGAACTACTCACTCATCACTCCGGAGGCGACCATGGCGGTGTAGAGTCCTCCGGGAGATGATTCCCCTCTCCGGCAGGGTGCCGAAGGCGATCTCCTGAATCCCCCGAGATGGGATTGGCGGCGGCGATGTCTCTGGAAGGTTTTCCGTTTCGTGGCTCTCGGTACTGGGGGTTTCGCGATGAAGACTATATGTAGGCGGAAGGGCAGGTCAGGGGGCCACACGGGGGCCCCACACGCTAGGGCCGCGCGGGCCCCCCCTGGGCCGCGCCGCCCTAGTGTGGCGGCGCCCCATGGCCCCACTTCGTCTTCCCTTCGGTCTTCTGGAAGCTTCGTGGCAAAATAGGCCCCTGGGCGTTGATTTCGTCCAATTCCGAGAATATTTCCTTACTAGGATTTCTGAAACCAAAAAGCAGAAAACAAGAATCGGCTCTTCGGCATCTCGTTAATAGGTTAGTGCCGGAAAATGCATAAATATGACATAAAGTATGCATAAAACATGTAGATATCATCAATAATGTGGCATGGAACATAAGAAATTATCGATACGTCGGAGACGTATCAGCATCCCCAAGCTTAGTTTCTGCTCGTCCCGAGCAGGTAAACGATAACAAAGATAATTTCTGGAGTGACATGCCATCATAACCTTGATCATACTATTGTAAGCATATGTAATGAATGCAGCGATCCAAACAATGTAAATGACATGAGTAAACAAATGAATCATAAAGCAAAGACTTTTCATGAATAGTACTTCAAGACAAGCATCAATAAGTCTTGCATAAGAGTTAACTCATAAAGCAATAATTCAAAGTAAAGGTATTGAATCAACACAAAGGTAGATTAAGTTTCAGCGGTTTCTTTCAACTTATGACATGTATATCTCATGGATAATTGTCAATGTAAAGTAATATAACAAGTGCAATATGCAAGTATGTAGGAATCAATGCACAGTTCACACAAGTGTTTGCTTCTTGAGGTGGAGAGAAATAGGTGAACTGACTCAACATAAAAGTAAAAGAAAGGCCCTTCGCAGAGGGAAGCATTGATTGCTATATTTGTGCTAGAGCTTTGATTTTGAAAACAAGAAACAATTTTGTCAACGGTAGTAATAAAGCATATGTGTTATGTAAATTATATCTTACAAGTTGCAAGCCTCATGCATAGTATACTAATAGTGCCCGCACCTTGTCCTAATTAGCTCGGATTACCTAGATTGTCATCGCAATGCACATGTTTTAACCAAGTGTCACAAAGGGGTACCTCTATGCCGCCTGTACAAAGGTCTAAGGAGAAAGCTCGCATCGGATTTCTCGCTATTGATTATTCTCAACTTAGACATCCATACCGGGACAACATAGACAACAGATAATGGACTCCTCTTTTATGCATAAGCATGTAGCAACAATTAATTTTCTCATATGAGATTGAGGATATTTGTCCAAAACTGAAACTTCCACCATGGATCATGGCTTTAGTTAGCGGCCCAATGTTCTTCTCTAACAGTATGCATACTCTAACCATTTTAGTGGTAAATCTCCCTTACTTCAGACAAGACGGACATGCATAGCAACTCACATGATATTCAACAAAGAGTAGTTGATGGCGTCCCCAGGAACATGGTTATCGCACAACAAGCAACTTAATAAGAGATAAAGTGCATAAGTACATATTCAATACCACAATAGTTTTTAGGCTATTTGTCCCATGAGCTATATATTGTAAAGGTGAAGAATGGAAATTTTAAAGGTAGCACTCAAGCAATTTACTTTGGAATGGCGGAGAAATACCATGTAGTAGGTAGGTATGGTGGACACAAATGGCATAGTGGTTGGCTCAAGGATTTGGATGCATGAGAAGTATTTCCTCTCGATACAAGGCTTAGGCTAGCAAGGTTTATTTGAAAGAAACACAAGGATGAAGCGGTGCAGCAAAACTCACATAAAAGACATATTGTAGACATTATAAGACTCTACACCGTCTTCCTTGTTGTTCAAATTCAATACTAGAAATTATCTAGACCTTAGAGAGACCAATTATGCAAACCAAATTTTAGCAAGCTCTATGTATTTCTTCATTAATAGGTGCAAAGTATATGATGCAAGAGTTTAAACATGAGCACAACAATTGCCAAGTATCACATTATCCAAGACATTTTAGCAATTACTACATGTAGCATTTCCCAATTCCAACCATATAACAATTTAACGAAGAAGAAACTTTCGCCATGAATATTATGAGTAAAGCCTAAGGACATACTTGTCCATATGCAACAGCGGAGCGTGTCTCTCTCCCACACAAAGAATGCTAGGATCCATTTTATTCAAACAAAACAAAAACAAAAACAAACCGACGCTCCAAGCAAAGTACATAAGATGTGATGGAATAAAAATATAGTTTCACTAGAGGAACCTGATAATGTTGTCGATGAAGAAGGGGATGCCTTGGGCATCCCCAAGCTTAGACGCTTGAGTCTTCTTGATATATGCAGGGGTGAACCACCGGGGCATCCCCAAGCTTAGAGCTTTCACTCTCCTTGATCATGTTGTATCATCTCCCTCTCTTGATCCTTGAAAACTTCCTCCACACCAAACTCAAAACAACTCATTAGAGGGTTAGTGCACAATCAAAATTTACATGTTCAGAGGTGACATAATCATTCTTAACACTTCTGGACATTGCACAAAGCTACTCAAAGTCAATGGAATCGAAAAATCCATCAAGCATAGCAAAACAGGCAATGCGAAATAAAAGGCAGAATCTGTCAAAACAGAACAGTTCGTAAAGATGAATTTTATTGAGGCACCAGACTTGCTCAAATGAAAATGCTCAAATTGAATGAAAGTTTAGTACATATCTGAGGATCACTCACGTAAATTGGCATAATTTTCTGAGTTATCTACAGAGAATTTTGCCCAGATTCGTGACAGCAAAGAAATCTGTTTCTGTGCAGTAATCCAAATCTAGTATGAACCTTACTACCAATGACTTTACTTGGCACAACAATGCACAAAACTAAGATAAGGAGAGGTTGCTACAGTAGTAACAACTTCCAAGACTCAAATATAAAATAAAGGTACTGTAGTAAAAACATGGGTTGTCTCCCAAAAGCGCTTTTCTTTAACGCCTTTCAGCTAGGCGCAGAAAGTGTATATCAAGTATTATCAAGAGCCGAAGTGTCAACATCATAATTTGTTCTAATAATAGAATCAAAAGGTAACTTCATTCTCTTTATAGGGAAGTGTTCCATACCTTTCTTGAGAGGAAATTGATATTTAATATTACCTTCCTTCATATCAATGATAGCACCAACGGTTCGAACAAAAGGTCTTCCCAATATAATGGGACAAGATGCATTGCATTCAATATCCAAGACAACAAAATCAACGGGGACAAGGTTATTGTTAACGGTAATGTGAACATTATCAACTCTCCCCAAAGGTTTCTTTGTAGAATTATCAGCAAGATTAACATCCAAATAACAATTTTTCAATGGTGGCAAGTCAAGCATATTATAGATCTTTCTAGGCATAACGGAAATACTTGCACCCAGATCACACAAAGCATTACAATCAAAGTCATTGACCTTCATCTTAATGATGGGCTCCCAACCATCCTCTAGCTTCCTAGGAATAGAAGTTTCGCGTTCTAGTTTCTCTTCTCTAGCTTTTATGAGAGCATTTGTAATATGTTTCGTGAAAGCCAAATTTATAGCACTAGCATTAGGACTCTTAGCAATTTTTTGTAAGAACTTTATAACTTCAGAGATGTGGCAATCATCAAAATCTAAACCATTATAATCTAAAGCAATGGGATCATCATCCCCAATGTTGGAAAAAATTTCAGCAGTTTTATCACAAGCAGTTTCAGCAGTTTTAGGCAGTTTTTCGCGCTTTGCATTAGAAGTGGGAACATTGGCAACACCAATTCTTTTACCATTATTAGTAGGAGGTTCAGCAACATGTGTAGCATTAGCATTACTAGTGGTGGTAATAGTTCAAACTTTAGCTATATTATCTTCTTTTTCATTTTCTTCTTTTTCCCACCTAGCACGCAATTCGGCCATCAATCTTATATTCTCATTAATTCTAACTTGGATGGCATTTGCTGTAGTAACAATTTTATTATTATGATTTTCATGAGGCATAACTTTCGATTTCAAAAGATCAACATCAGCAGCAAGACTATCGACTTTAGAAGCAAGTATATCAATTTTCCCAAGCTTTTCTTCAACAGATTTGTTAAAAGCAGTTTGTGTACTAATAAATTCTTTAAGCATGGCTTCAAATCCAGGGGGTGTGTTCCTATTATTGTTGTAAGAATTCCCATAAGAATTACCATAGCCGTTGTCATTATTATAAGGATATGGCCTATAGTTCTTACTAGAATTGTTCCGGTAAGCATTGTTGTTGAAATTGTTATTTTTAATGAATTTTACATCAACATGTTCTTCTTGAGCAACCAATGAAGCTAACGGAAAATTATTAGGATCAATATTTGTCCTATCATTCACAAGCATAGACATAATAGCATCAATCTTATCACTCAAGGAAGAGGTTTCTTCGACAGTATTTACCTTCTTACCTTGTGGAGCTCTTTCCGTGGGCCATTCAGAGTAATTAATCATCATATTATCAAGGAGCTTTGTTGCTTCACCAAGAGTGATGGACATAAAGGTACCTCCAGCAGCTGAATCCAATATGTTCCGCGAAGAAAAATTCAGTCCTGCATAAAAGGTTTGGATGATCATCCAAGTAGTCAGTCCATGGGTTGGGCAATTTTTAACCAAAGATTTCATTCTTTCCCATGCTTGGGCAACATGCTCATTATACAATTGTTTAAAATTCATTATGCTACTTCTCAAAGATATAATTTTAGCAGGAGGATAATATCTACCAATAAAAGCATCCTTGCATTTAGTCCATGAATCAATACTATTCTTAGGCAGAGATAGCAACCAATCTTTAGCTCTTCCTCTTAATGAGAAAGGAAATAATTTTAATTTTATAATGTCACCATCTACATCCTTATACTTTTGCATTTCACATAGTTCAACAAAATTATTAAGATGGGCAGCAGCATCATCAGAACTAACACCAGAAAATTGCTCTCTCATAACAAGATTCAGTAAAGCTGGTTTAATTTCAAAGAATTCTGCTGTAGTAGCAGGTGGAGCAATAGGTGTGCATAAGAAATCATTATTATTTGTGGTTGTGAAGTCTCACAACTTAGTATTTTCAGGAGTACCCATTTTAGCAACAGCAAATAAAGCAAACTAGATAAAGTAAATGCAAGTAACTAATTTTTTTGTGTTTTTGATATAGCAAACAAGATAGCAAATAAAGTAAAACTAGCAACTAATTTTTTTGTATTTTGATTTAGTGCAGCAAACAAAGTAGTAAATAAAATAAAGCAAGACAAAAACAAAGTAAAGAGATTGGAAGTGGAGACTCCCCTTGCAGCGTGTCTTGATCTCCCCGGCAACGGCGCCAGAAAAAGAGCTTGATACGCGTACAGCACGCGTCCGTTGGGAACCCCAAGAGGAAGGTGTGATGCGTACAGCGGCAAGTTTTCCCTCGCAAGAAACCAAGGTTTATCGAACCAAGAGGGAGCCAAGAAGCACGTTGAAGGTTGATGGCGGCGAGATGTAGTGCGGCGCAACACCAGGGATTCCGGTGCCAACGTGGAACCTGCACAACACAACCAAAGTACTTTGCCCCAACGAAACAGTGAGGTTGTCAATCTCACCGGCTTGCCGTAACAAAGGATTAGATGTATAGTGTGGATGATGATTGTTTGCAGAAAATAGTAGAACAAGTATTGCAGTAGATTGTATTCGATTAAAAGAATGGACCGGGGTCCACAGTTCACTAGAGGTGTCTCTCCCATAAGATAAATAGCATGTTGGGTGAACAAATTACAGTTGGGCAATTGACAAATAGAGAGGGAATGACAATGCACATACATGATATGATGAGTATTGTGAGATTTAATTGGGCATTACGACAAAGTACATAGACCGCTATCCAGCATGCATCTATGCCTAAAAAGTCCACCTTCAGGTTATCATCCAAACCCCTTCCAGTATTAAGTTGCAAACAACAGACAATTGCATTAAGTATGGTGCGTAATGTAATCAATAACTACATCCTCGGACATAGCATCAATGTTTTATCCCTAGTGGCAACAGCACATCCACAACCTTAGAACTTTCTCACATCCGTCCCAGATTTAATGGAGGCATGAACCCACTATCGAGCATAAATACTCCCTCTTGGAGTTAAGAGTAAAAACTTGGCCAGAGCCTCTACTAATAACGGAGAGCATGCAAGATCATAAACAACACATAGATAGATTGATAATCAACATAACACAGTATTCTCTATCCATCGGATCCCAACAAACACAACATATAGCATTACAGATAGATGATCTTGATCATGTTAGGCAGCTCACAAGATCCGACAATGAAGCATAATGAGGAGAAGACAACCATCTAGCTACTGCTATGGACCCATAGTCCAGGGGTGAACTACTCACTCATCACTCCGGAGGCGACCATGGTGGTGTAGAGTCCTCCGGGAGATGATTCCCCTCTCCGGCAGGGTGCCGGAGGCGATCTCCTGAATCCCCCGAGATGGGATTGGCGGCGGCGTCTCTGGAAGGTTTTCCGTTTCGTGGCTCTCGGTACTGGGGGTTTCGCGACGAAGACTATATGTAGGCGGAAGGGCAGGTCAGGGGGCCACACGGGGGCCCCACACTCTAGGGCCACGCGGGACCCCCTGGGCCGCGCCGCCCTAGTGTGGCGGCGCCCCGTGGCCCCACTTCGTCTTCCCTTCGGTCTTCTGGAAGCTTCGTGGCAAAATAGGCCCCTGGGCGTTGATTTCGTCCAATTCCGAGAATATTTCCTTACTAGGATTTCTGAAACCAAAAACAGCAGAAAACAGCAATTGGCTCTTCGGCATCTCGTTAATAGGTTAGTGCCGGAAAATGCATAAATATGACATAAAGTATGCATAAAACATGTAGATATCATCAATAATGTGGCATGGAACATAAGAAATTATCGATACGTCGGAGACGTATCAAGTATCACTTCTAAATATGAAATATATCAATGAATAACAGCAAATTATGATATAAAATAGTGATGCAAAATGGACGTATCACTTTGCATTCGTGTCAGGGTTGTAGGTTAGGTAAACAGATTCAGCTTCCCTATCCTACTAGTGCGTTTGTATCTCAGCGACCTTTTGGTTTAGTTCATTCAGATGTTTGGGGTCCAGCTCCCTTTCCTTCGAAAGGGGGTCATCGATACTATATTGTGTTTATTTATGATTTTTCTCGTTACACCTGGTTGTTTCTTATGCACTCTCGCAGTGAGGTGCTCTCTATTTATCAGCGCTTTGCAGCCATGGTTCGTACTCAGTATTCCACGCCTATTCGTGTGTTTCGTGTTGATTCTGCAGGAGAGTATATATCTCAGCACCTGCGTGGTTTTCTTGCTGAACAGGGCACCCTTGCTCAGTTCTCGTGTCCCGGCGCCCATGCTCAAAATGGTGTCGCCGAGCGTAAGCATCGTCATATTCTTGAGAGTACTCGTGCTATGATGATTGCTTCCTCTCTTCCGCTGCATTTCTGGGCCGAGGCTGTCGCTACAGCGACTTACCTCATTAACATTCAGCCTTCTGCTGCCCTTCAAGGTGGCACCTTCAAGGTGGCATTCCTCTCGAGCGTCTTTCTGGTCGCTCTCCCGACTACTCGACTCTTCGTTTATTTGGTTGTGTTTGCTATGTCCTTCTCCCTCCTCGCGAACGCACCAAGCTGACCGCTCAGTCTGTTGAGTGTGTTTTTCTCGGATACAGCGATGAGCATAAGGGCTATCGCTGTTGGGACCCTGTTGGTCATCGGATACGCATCTCTTGTGACGTCACGTTTGATGAGACGCGTCCCTTCTATCCTCGTCCCACCTCGGGTACTTACCCGGTGGATGATATCTCTTTTCTTCTTTTTCCGGATGCACCCCGTGCTGTTCCTTCTCCTCCTCCTCCTAGTTCTGATGCGCCTCCTTCGGCTTCGACGCCATCCTCTCCTCCATCTAGTTCCCCTAGTACTCCCCATTCTCCGGCTTCGGATCCTTCCAATGTTGTTCCTTCTTCCTCTTCTTCTAATGAGTTGTCCTCTGCCGATGAGCTCCCTCCTTCATGGCCTGTTCGTCAGCGTCGTCCTCCAGCCCGTTACTCTCCTAGTTAGTATGGTCTCTCTGTCGTTTCTGAGCCGACTTCTTATCGGGATGCCGAGCGTCATCCTGAATGGCAGCTTGCTATGGCTGAGGAGATTGCTGCGCTTGAGCGCACTGGCACCTGGGATCTTGTTTCTCCCCCTTCCGGTGTTCGTCCTATCACGTGTAAGTGGGTCTATAAAATTAAAACTCGCTCTGATGGATCTCTTGAGCGCTATAAAGCGCGTCTTATGGCTCGTAGCTTTCAGTAGGAGCACGACTGTGACTATGATGAGATTTTTGCCCCTGTGGCTCATATGAGCACTGTGCGTACTCTTCTTGATGTTCCTTCTGTTCGGCGCTGGTCTGTGTCACAGCTTGATGTTCAGAACTCTTTTCTTAATGGTGAGTTGAGTGAGGAGGTTTACATGCAGCCTCCTCCTGGGTATTCTGTTCCCGATGGGATGGTTTGTCGTCTTCGACGTTCTCTCTATGGTCTCAAACATGCCCCTCGTGCCTGGTTTGAGCATTTCGCCTCTGTGGTAACTGTTGCTGGTTTCTCTCCTAGTTTTCATGATCCAGCACTTTTCGTTCACACTTCTTCTCGTGGACGTACTCTTCTTCTTCTCTATGTTGATGATACGATCATTACTGGTGATGATCCTGAGTATACTTCCTTTGTCAAGGCTCGTCTTCGAGATCAGTTTCTTATGACTGATCTTGGTCCTCTTTGCTATTTTCTTGGCATTGAGGTTTCTTCCACTTCTGATGGCTTTTCTATCTCTCGGGAAAATTATATTCAGGATCTTCTTGCCCGTGCTGCTCTTGATGATGAGCGCACGGTTGATACTCCTATGGAGGTTAATGTTAAGCTTCGTCCTACTGATGGTGATCCTCTTCCTGATCCCACTCGTTATCGCCATCTTGTTGGGAGTCTTGTTTATCTTGTTGTCACTCGTCCTGATATTTCTTATCATGTTCATATTCTGAGTCAGTTTGTCTCAGCTCCTACCACTGTTCCCTACAGTCATCTCCTCTGTGTTCTTCGTTATCTTCGTGACACGATCACTCGTTGCCTTTTCTTTCCCCGTTCCAGTTCTCTCCAGCTCCAGTGCTACTCGGATGCTACGTGGGCGAGTGATCCTACGGATCGTCGTTCACTTTCTGCTTACTGTGTGTTTCTTGGTGGTTCGCTTGTTGCTTGGAAGACGAAGAAACATGTAGCAGTTTCCCGTTCGAGTGTTGAGGCTGAGTTGCGGGCTATGGCTTTGTTGATTGCTGAGGTGACCTGGTTACGGTGGTTGCTTGCAGATTTTGGGGTCTCTGTTACGACACCCACTCCACTTTTGTCTGACAGTACAGGTGCTATTAGTATTGCACGTGATCCGGACAAGCATGAGCTGACCAAGCATATAGGTGTTGATGTTTTTTATACATGTGCTCAGGTGCAAGATGAGGTTGTTGCGGTTCATTATGTGCCTTCAGATTTGAAGTTAGCGGATTTCTTTACAAAGGCACAGACTCGAGCGCAGCATGACTTCTTACTCTCCAAACTCAGTATTGTGGATCCACCATGAGTTTGAGGGGGGGTGTTAGATGTATATATCTGTATATTATAGTTTCCCCATATGTTAGGGGGCTTCCTACATATTTGCACCTGTACATGTACTATGTATTGTGGCCTTTGGCCCCCTGATTATACAACAAGCATATTGCCCTAACAGTTCCGATGATTATGGGTTGAACTTGACCAGGTTCAACCGCTCGAAACTCGATTATCGATCTCAGGAAAAATCTACGCGAAGTCGCGGGTTTGATCCTTTCATGAAGTCGTCTAATCCTTTCAGGTTCTAGTCAAACTTTCCTTTATCTTCATGCGCTTGGTAAAATAGAATCTGGTCTTCGAGCGTCCACCAGCTTCCGTTTAGACCAAGGCGGCCAAATTTTTGTCTTGGACCCAAGATAACCCAAAATCCTCCTTGGTCCTAAGTGATCCAGAATCGGCCTTGGACCTAAGGTGGTCCACAATCCGCCTTGGACCTACGGTGGTCCAAAATGTGCCTTGGACCTTAGGTGACAATGAATCCACCTTGAAACCAAGGTGGCAAACAATCCGACTTTGTTTTAAGGTGCTTACCAATCGGGCTTGAGTCTAAAGCGACCAATAAACTGGCCTGAATCTAAGGCGGTCCTCATTTCGCCTTCCCACTTGGCGTGCCTCTTGGACTCTCCAAGTTCATGTGCATTCCTTCCTCGCCAAGCTGCCTTCTGCCTTGGGTTGCTTTAGGCCAAATTCGTCTTGGAGCTAGGGTGGCTCAGATTCGCCTTGGGCCTAAGGTGGCGCAAATCTGCCTTGGGCCTAAGGTGGCCTAGGATCGGCCTTGGAACTTAGGTGGCCATAAGTCCTTGGGACCAAGGTGGCCAACAATTCGGATTGCTCCTGCATCTAGTTCAAAATCGAATTTATGCATCTAGCTTCTTAGTCTTCACCAGATTCGGCTTGCTCAGCCAACAGGTGGCCCAAAATTGGTGCTAACATATGCCCTTGTGTTTTCTAGCAAAGCTTGCATGCCAGAAAATAATCCTTGTATAGATCTTCTAAGGATGATGCTTAAGCTCATCGGTCATGTCTCTACTAACGGCAACCTATGTATATCAGTCATCTTAAGTGTTCGGGTGGATTGCCACACATGAGTGAAATTTCGTCAAGTATTTTTCATTAATAGCGCGAGGAAGCATGCGTCCTTCCATAGATTCCACCAAATACGAGTTGCCGGGTATGATCCTTGTGATCCGTAGAGGCCATTCCCAGTTAGGTGACCACTTGTTGAATTTTCGCATTACAGAACCGATCGGGCCGGATAGTTTTCTTAACGAAGTTGTCGACTTTAAGCTGGGCCTCTTGTTATAGGTCTTAGCTATCTGTCATGGACATACCCTTCGGGTACCCATTATTACTATACCTGGCTCGGCCCAATATGGAGAAGGCCCAATATGGAGAAGGCCCAAGAAGGCAACCCGAAGGAGTAGTCGACTAGGACTATTGTAAAACCCTAGGCTGACGGCATATATAAAGCCAGCCACGGCACACGGTAGAAGGGGGACAACAGATAGACAACATAGCTCCGCCTATGGCGGCACCCTGTAAACATACTTATGATTATATACTAGATTGCTAGCAGCACGTAGGGATCCTCCACCGAGGGGGCCCGAAGCTGGGTACGTCGTGTGCCTAATCTCGCTCCCGGAATCTCCATCGTCGCTCTCTCCCGAAACTCAAGTCTACAATACGTAGGTATGCCAAATCGATGAAAAATGTGCCCACATACACATAAATTGGATCACCTCCTTGCGAATTATATTTCTGAGTAAAGTCTGAAATAAACCTTGAATTGATAGAGGATGTCCGAATTGAACCCTGAACTCCAAATCCCAGGAATCGGCACCCCAAACTCCTCATTCCCGGTTACTATTTTGTTTTCACCGGGATTTGCTAGCGTGGCAAGTTCAACGCAGGTATTATTGACTTAGCAAATCTGAATAGAGAATCTTCCCTTCCTCTCCGTCGGCCCAGCATTTTGACGAGCACAAAAGAGGCTCCTATGATGGAGGCGTTGCAATCGCTTGCCACCTTCTAGAGCTCGCGGCTGCCATCACCGCGTTCTCCATGTTGCTCAGCACCGCTGGCGTCTGAAGCAAAGTCTCCTGGCGCAACTCGTGCCTACTCAGCAACTTCGGGTGCTGCAGCTGCTGACACACCGCCAACAGCCCAACACACTCCTGGTCGAGTGGCCTGCGTCGCTGCCGTTTGGCGTGGACAACAGTCCCTCGCCGGGGTTGGCAAGGGGCATGCATCTGTGCTCTCATGCATTGTGCGGGCCTAGCTCGCTGAAGCTAACTACTAGTTGATTTACATACAATGTCTAATCAATTGATTTTTAGTGAGCAACTTGCACATAACGACCCGCATAAAGAACATGTCAAAAAGACTCGCGTTAGGAACAAGTACTCCTTCCAAGCAAGTCAGCGAGTACAGTACGTGTGCATCTCTACTCTAGATGGGAGACACCGCCGAACCAGATCTGGAGTTCTGGATGCGGGTGTTGTTGTCGTTGTCGTTGCGCGGGATGGGAAACGCCTCCTCCATTTCTGCTCAGAGCAGAAGCCTCGTCCCTGCTCTGTACGTAACGCCGTGCTACTTCTCGGAATAGGTGCGCCTGTCCTTGCCGGCACTGGCGGAGGGTCACAGAGGCCATACTGGGCTCCGGCCCAGTCTTCTCAAAGTGAAGAAAATTTCTACCAGTACATATGGCCTAATCCTATCCGGCCCAGGAGTGAAAAACTATGACCGACTGAGACTGGCCGTCGCCGTTCTCCTGCGAACTGTTCGTAAGCGTATGTTCCCTACTCGGCTCTAGCTCTCCTGTCCGCCCAAAATCCCCTTCTCTAGTTCTTCCTTCTTCCCTCCAATCACCATGGCCTATCTGACAGTCTCTCTATTTATTCTCTTGCTAGTTCAGATCAGCCCAAACCGAAGCAAGCAACAGCTCTAATTTCAGATCGCAATGGTTGTCAGGTGGTAGGCATAGCCTTTGGCGCCGTATAAACCCATTAGGTAGCCCTGCCTTGGTTCAACTCTTCAAGATCTATGCTTTTCTTAAAACTGACCTACTATTTTTTGTATAAATCCATTAGGTAGCTCTGCTTTCGTTCAACTCTTCAAGATGAACCATCGGGAAACATTACGAAAGAAAAACAAAATGATACTTCTGAACGTAAACATGAACCATTGGCATTGGTTGAAATTGAACAACCAAGACATATATAAAATGGTTGAAATTCAACAACCAAGCTAGCGCTGAGCGTGCATTCTCTAGCTTGAAAAAAAGAGATGAACGTTAACAATTCTGCAAGCATTCTGTATGATTTTCTCGTATTATAGATAATTGGCCCTCCCTTTGTATTACATCACGCTCCGCCACTGCTTGCCGGGTGAGCTATCGTGGAGAGAGAGACAGAGGAGACAAGGTAGAAGAAGGGTGAATGATGCTGCATCGGATTATAAAAGAGAGAATACATCAAGAGAAAGAAGATTTAGAAAGGAGGAGATGAAGAAGATATCTGTGACATGCTGCCAGGGATGTCATCGATAGCCATCAGACTGCGAAGCAATCCCACCGTTTGGTAACGACCAAAATGCCACTGTAGACCGGGAAAGAGGAGTTTAGGGTGTTGATTTCCGGAATTCAGAGTTTGAGGTTTGATCAAACACCCTCTACGAGTTCAAGGTTTATTTCAGACTTTACTCTTTGGTAAAGTAATTAGTGGCTACCAACACAAACAGATGCTCCTTTGATGAAGCTGGGTGTATCATGCACGTCCAAACTTGGAAAGACCATAGTTTTGTGATATAGGATTTAGCATAGAAGCCGATGCTCGCTGAATGTCTCTAAACTCTTGGCACGTTTTGTACCCTGTGTAGCATATGAAGCATTCATTGATTATAATTTTCCAATCTATCTTTACCTACTAATAAAGGAAGTAAGGTTTCTCCCCTAATTTTTCGTCCGTTTTAAATATACCCTCATTTGTTAGTATGAATTACAAATGCTGCCACCGGCAAGTGAATAATGTTTCGTTACGAACGTTTCCTTCCGTTCCCATCGTCAATGATCCGGGGGCACTCTGATCGCGCCAATGGGCCGAGGCCCAGGAAATCCACCCCGTCTCCGATCTGGTACAGTTTTTGGCTGGAAATAAAAATAGAAGCTGACGTTGTGCATGGTGGCATCGGCAAGGAATTCCTTTTCGTTGAATAGTCCCACCTCGTCTCAATATGTCGCCTTCTACCGGTTCATATACCTTACAAATTGTATGATTATCAGCAAGGTGTCCTCAAAATGACAAGCACCGTGGCCAAAGAGATGGTGAAAAAACAGAAAGGAAAAGCGAAGGGGGGGAGGGGGCACATCAATCAGAGACGAAAGACAGAAAGTGGCGAGGATGGGGTCTGACGCGAGCACAGAGAAAAATCGAGGGACCGCTGGTAGTAGCTGCAGTGGCATGGGTGTGAGGAAGAAGGGCCACGTAGAGTAGTCTCTGTCGCCTACCGCTAGGGAATTGGTGTTTGCCACGTTGTGGGGCGTATGGCGCGTGGCCATTGACAAATAATTAGCCAAAAAAATACTCCTTTTCTTCCACTATATGAAACTTTACACCTTGATCTGTTTTACCTTTCAGCCTGATTGCCTATATATACATGAGATCGATCACCGGTGTCTGTCCCGCACCATCACAACCAAAATATTGGAAATGAGGACATGATATCGACAACCAGGACGAAGACGAATTTACTCCGGTGTTTCTCCCGCACGATCAAAATCAAAGACGGGAAACACGGACGCAAGATCGATGACCAAAAAACGAGGATACCACAATGAAGACGAATTTAGTCGAACGAGGAGGCATATCTCGATAAAGAGAAAATACCGAGCTATAGCCCTGTCGTGCACATGACACATATACATGCCCTAAGTGCACGTAATGCATTGGCTCTCGCTATTTTTTTAAAGGGATACTATTGCTGGAATATTGCGTGATTTTATGATTCAATTCAGAATATAAATCATTCTCCAGGCAGACAAAGGCCTTCCTGAAGTCGAGTAAGGTGGCGATAGGCGATAGCCACGCATGAGCAATATTTTTATTTCTTGTTTTAAGGTTAACATATTTTTCTCTTCCGCGGCAACGCGCGGGCATTGTCCTAGTACCTATACCTAATAATAAAAGTAAAAGTGTTTCCGCGGTTCGGTCCGTTCGTCCGTTACGTTCCTTCGTCCGGCTGTCTTCATCCGCTGCGTGCCTATCGTCCGTCGCTAGCCTTAAGAGTCCGTTCCAAGTACGATTGCTAATTTGGATTTCTTGCCATGCTAGAATCTGTTTCACGTACGATAAAATAATATCGAACATCGTACACATCTACTCCGTATATATACGAGGGGTCGAGGGAGACGCCTAACAAAGCTCAGGACGATTCGATCTAATTCCATAGTGAAGATGATGACCGGGCCGGGCAATAAGTAGTCAGCGCCGGTAAGGCTCAGGCATGGCAAGGTTCGCCGCTCGCCTCGCCGACGGGAATCAGGCACCAACAATGTTGTCTCGTCGCTATTGGCGCTCTGGGCCACCTCAATCCGATCCAAACCTTTTCAAAATACTACTACAGCAACGCATTGACCATAGAGCAACCCTAGCGAGCTGCGGGCGTCGTCGGGATAGGCCTGGTCACGGGTTTGAACTGCCGGTCGCTTGGTCGGGCACGCGGAGATAAACTCCAGCGGCCACCAGAGAGCGCACCGCAGATCACCAGGCCATCCGCAGCCTGAGTGCCTCCGTTCTCACGGCCAATGGGGCGGTGATCGTGGTGTGCTTGATCCACATGACTAGAAGTTGAAGTGGCGTGAGGCTGACATCGTGGCACCCCTGTTGCTGAGCATGGACGCGTTCGGCACCACGGCCGAGAAGGCCATCACCGTGGACACTGGACGGCCCAAGCCGTGGTTAGATAGGCGTGGTGTTGTTGACTGAAGATCCGGGCAGAGAGGGTGGCTTGGACAGGGATATCGATCACTTCGGCATTAGGAGCACTCCGCCAAGTGGGATGGGCCACTGGTTCATGCCAGAGCTGGACTGTGTACTGTGATGATGGATGATGCAAGGAGGTGCGGACGTGCGAGTACTGGGAAGGTTGGCTACACGAGGACGTCGGCCGCCGCTGGAGCAGCCTAGAGCTTGTTCGTCTCCCATTGTTGTGCCTGCGCTCGCTGAAGCATGCACCTGCCTGACCATATTTCATGAACTCAGATGGATTCAGGCTGCTGCTCTTTTCGACAATCCACTCTACTCCGGAAGTATGATTGGTTGTCGGTTGTTTGGAGCAATCGAGGATTACCTGGGTTGTACGTCTAGAATAAGTTTGATACATGTACGTACGAGAAGCCTGGTACTGCTGTAGATGGATGTGCAACTTCCTGGCCGCCGGAGCTTCTCCCGTGCAAGACGCCTTCCCCTGCGCTGCTGAAACCAAGTGTTTGCCTGCTATGCTGCCTTTCTGTGTGTTGCCTCTCCTCTGTAGCTCTGTTGCTACTCAGGTCGTCATCTGCAATAGTATGGAGGCTAGGATGATGTAACGTGGCTGCCGTCATTAACAATCAAGAGCCCGACCGTGATGCCAATGTGCATGAGCCTGTGGAGTTTGATGTTATATGTGTTGAGCCTGGACATGCTGAAAAGGAGAAGTGCCTTTGAGTGCTCACCCTGACTTGACAATTTTTAGCTTAACGTGATCCGACCATTTGTATTAATTCAGCGTCAATGTGGTTGTGATATTTATATTATTGAGATGGAAGTGACGCTAAAAGCTTAGCATTCGGCCTCTGCTGGTACTGGAGATCTTTCAATCTTATTTAAAAATTACACAGCTATGGTAGAATTTATGCATTTCATGCATCGACAAGATGATATCCATCTAATAAATATTTTCATATCAATTAGGATACTGTCAAACGTTGGTTTGTATCAAAGCATTATTTTCTCTCTCATAAATTCCGATCTCCCCTATGTCATATTTTCATGTATTTTTTAATATTATGATGATATAAATCAATTGATTTATTGCTTATTTGAAAACGAATTAAAGAATGTAATGAATATACCAAGCTTTAAACTCAAGTAAACTACTTTATATGAGTCATAGATTTCTTATATTCAATAATAATTAAATGAGTAATGATTAATCCGTAGCAACGCACGGGCACTTTTGCTATAAAATGCAACAAAGAGAAAAAGAAAAGATACAACACAAATAAGATATATAAGGGTGTGACTATTTCTCCGTCGACTAAAAACTAACTTTGTTCTCAATCAGATGATATTATCAAAATTTATTTTTGTAACTCATATTGCAAATCATTATTAGCATAAATCATGATGCCAATCAAATGGTGTAAAACTTAACTGAATACGAACTAGCAAGTCCCTGTAAGTCTATTATGTTCACATATCTCTCCTACTTAAAAAAAGGAAACGGTTCCGTCGTCAATCAACCATACATGGTCCGTCGTTCGCTTCGTCCATCCTCGCTCGCCCTTTTTTGCATTTGGATCCCTCACTTATTGAGAAATAGAAACCACAATCCTCACCATCATCCCCAACCCCAAGCTTCCATCGTGACCTCCTCACATTGAACCCTAGCACGAGGACTGCAGCCGCCGCCCTTCTCGTGTCCCCGCCCCAGCGACCCTCGCTCAGTCGTCTCCCTGGATGCCCGCGAAGCCGAACTCCTGACCACTGAGCGGAGCGCCTCCTCACATCCGGATGACCCCCATCTCGAGGATCGGCCTCCTCAAAGTTCGGTCATTCTCCAGCAAAAGCTCCAGCACGAGCACCCCCAAGTGGACGACCTCCTCCTTATGGAGATCCATCCCCGATCTTGGCCGGTCTGATACTCACTAACAGATGCAGCGATGGAGCTGCAATCCAATGGTAGTATCAGCAGCATGTAATTCCACAAGGAAATGACCATATTGATTTTTTTTTGTTGCTTCATACCTGCATCTTAATGCCACTTTGTGCTAGGAATAATTTGTATCAACTAGAATTACGTAAGTTGGTTTATCTAAAAGTTCTAATTCAGTTGAGAATTTTTGTTGGGCCGAGATCTGAATCGTATTTGGCCTTTCAATGCACTATTTGGTATTTTTGTTGTAATCACTGATGTTGAATGCTCGCTACATGAGACGGTGAGGACTTTGTCTTCTGAATTACTATTTCAAGAAATTATCTCAGCCCTATTACATAAAGAATGCGAGTAATCTAACATGGAGACGCATAGCACATACGCTAGGGTCATAATCCTATCATCCTGGGAATAATGATTTTGCCATTGCTTAACCATTCGCTGGGCGCTCCTTTTCTTTATCCGCACGGAACGATTCAAACCAGCTGCAGGAAAATCCATGCATAAAACAATCGCTCTTTACTGCCTCAATTAGCACCTACCGTTGTAAAGAGATGCATCGCTGAGCTAATAATCAGATTTAGCACCCTTTATTTTTAATTTCCTAAGCGCCTAACTAAGCGCCCCGGAGTGTACATGCCTAATAGGGATGAGATAATTTCTTACCTTCATATATGGTTCTTGCACATGCTTGTTTACCTATGCATAAAGTGTTACTGATTCGACATCTTCATGTTCAAATCATAGGTTTTTTTAGATTCAAGGCTCCACGAGCCCGACTTTAAATTAATAAAGCCCACATCGGCCAGAGTTTACAAAATGCTGAAAGACAGCTTACAGGTGACGGAGAACAAGCACTAAAAAGAAAAAGACATTGAAGCAAAGCTTGATCTACGACGCCAATGTCCCGCGCTGTGATCTGACTGAAGAGGAAGTGAGATTCTGGGAGCACGCCACACAGGACTCGTACCATCGTCGAACACCATAGGAAAACACAATGCCAGACGCTCCACCTCCGAAGAAAACCCCTGTTTTCTCGCCCCGGATCGGGGGGCGACGCACCTGTCAAGAGGGGGATCTGCTCACCTGAGCACGCCTGGGCAAAGCTAAAAGGTTGGGAAGACGCTGGCCACCGCCTCACCGCGTCGCTACCGGAGACCGCCACCGCCGCCACAGCAACCATCACCACGCCGCGACCCAAACTGCCAGAAAAGAACACACCGAAGCTGCGGGAAGAGAAGTGCCAATGCCCATGGTTGGCACCCTAGCTCAACCACCGGATCACTGCGGCTACCGGAGAAGGGACCCTTCCCCTCTCACTCACCAAGGCAGAGAGCGCCGGGGAAAGCAGAACGCCGCGCCAGCACCAGCCCTGCAACACAGAAGACGCCCGCTCCCAGCAGCCAAAACCACCATCGAAGATACGACCACTGACCTAGCCATCCCAAGGCGGCGCCTTCAGGAAGGGGACGACGCCGGAGCGCCGCCACCGCCCAAGCCGAGGCTTTTGGGTTTTCACCCGAGATAGGCAAGACAGGGAGGGGATAGAGTACCTCGAAATCGCCTTCAAGAAGGAGATCGGCGCCAATAGCGTCGACGACTTTGTGGCCGCCCCGTCGGCCAAGGGCTTCCCCCGGTCCAGCGCTCCACCTCCAACTGCAGCAACCCACCAGAGCAAGTCCAGGGTTGGGCAGGGTCGATCTTGACGCAGAAAGGCCACAGCTCCAGATCCGGCGCGGTAGACCACCGGGGCGATCTCTCCACCGCGTCCCTTCCACCGGCGCCTCGCCACCCGCGTAGCTAAGGCGCACGGCAACCAGCATCAGCAGACGGAGCCCGCCGGTAGGCCCACGCCGCCCTCCCCCAACATGAGGCCGCCGCCTGATACGTTCAAAACGTATCTACTTTCCCGAACACTTTTGCTATTGTTTTGCCTCTAATTTGTGTATTTTGGATGCAACTAACACGGACTAACGCTGTTTTCAGCAGAACTGCTCTGGTGTCTCGTTTTTGTGCAGAAATCCAACTTTCAGGAAAATCCTCGGAATTTATGCAGAAGGCCCTATTTTCCCGTAAAACCGACGGAGCCGTAAGGACAAGTCGTGGAGGCCCGAGGGCCCCACACCATAAGGCGGCGCGGCCCAGGGGGGCCCGCGCGGCCCTGTGGTGTGGCCCCCTCGGCCGGCCTCCGACGCCCTCCTTCGGACTATATATGGCCTTCGACCTAAAAACGCACGGGGAGAAGTCGAAGTCGCCAGAAAGCCTCCAGAACGCCGCCACATCGCGAAACTCCGTCTCGGGAGCCAGAAGTCTCCGTTCTGGCACTCCGCCGGGACGGGGAATTGGAGAAGATCATCGCCATCATCACCACCGACGCCTCTCCATCAACCAGCCATGCTTCCCCCATCCATGTGTGAGTAATTCCCTCGCTGTAGGCCGAAGGGGATGGTAGGGATTGGATGAGATTGGTCATGTAATAGCATAAGATTGTTAGGGCATAGTGCCTAGTGTCCGTAATTGGTACTTTGATGATATTGTTGCAACTTGTTATGCTTAATGCTTGTCACTAGGGCCCGAGTGCCATGATCTCAGATCTAAACATGTTATTGTTTCATCATGATATTCATTGTTTATGGTCTTACCTGCAAGTTGTATACACATGTTGCTGTCCGGAACCAATGGCCCCGAAGTGACAGAAATCGGGACAACCGGAGGGGATGGTAGTGATGTGAGGATCACATGTGTTCACGGAGTGTTAATGCTTTGCTCCGGTGCTCTATTAAAAGGAGTACCTTAATATCCAGTAGATTCCCTTGAGGCCCGGCTGCCACCGGCTGGTAGGACAAAAGATGTTGTGCAAGTTTCTCATTGCGAGCACGTACGACTATAATTGGAACACATGCCTATTGATTGCTTTGTACTTGGACACCGTTTTATTATTATCTGCAAATGCCCTGCTATGATTGTTACATGAGTTTCTCTCATCCATGCAACGCCCGTCATCCATCCCCGTTCCTACAGTATTTTAATCCTGTTGTTTACTATAATCACTACTGCTGTCTCTCACATTACTGCTGTTATTTCACTATCTGCCATCGCTATAAAACTGTTGCTCGATAAACTCTTGCGAGCAAGTCTGTTTCCAGGTGCAGCTGAATTGACAACTCCGCTGTTAAGGCTTCCAAGTGTTCTTTGTCTCCCCTTGTGTCGAATCAATAAATTGGGTTATACTACCCGCGAAGACTGCTGCGATCCCCTATACTTGTGGGTCATCAAGACAGTTTTCTGGCGCCGTTGCCGGGGAGCATAGCTTTATTTAGAAGTTCACTTGGATTGATATTGTTCGCTGCAAATTCTCCATCATGGGTAAAGCTCGCGATTCTAAAGTCGCCATATTACCATCCACTACAAGAAAAGGTACAACTCTGAGTACCTCTGCTACTCTTGATTCACCATCTGTGATAAGTCAACTTGTTTCACCGCCACAAGCTTCGCTTGGTGGTACTTCTGCTGAATCTGAAAACTCTCATAATATTGATAATGTTTCTGCTGTGCTTGATGATAGTGGTTCACTGTGATCCTTTCTAGATGCTACAATTGCTAGGTCTAGACAAATTGAAAATGCTGAAATTCCTAATGAAAATGCCACTACACCTGTTAGTTCACCTGAACTTGATTATTCTAGTGATGATCCCGATGAACATTATGTGGAGCTTAATGATGATCTTATTAATAGATGCAATGCTACTGCTGATGCAAGAAACATTAAAAAGTTTCTTACACAATATACTGTTAGACATAAGCTATCTCCTGATCCTGAATTTGCCACATCTCCTATATGCATTGAGGATAAAGATTATGATTTTTCTCTTGATCTATCTCATATAGCTATTGTAGAGAAAGCACCCTTTTGTGGTACTGAAAAAGAAAGTGTTGTAGAACACATGAATGAACTTTCTTCTATGAGTAGCTTGTTTTCTGATGATGACAAGATGCGTACTTACTTTGTCATTAAAATTTTTCCTTTCTCATTAAAGGATGATGCTAAAACTTGGTATAATAATTTGCCTCCCGGTTCTATTAAATGTCCAGCTGATTTGCGTGATGTTTTCTTTCGAAAATATTTTCCTGCTAGTGCTCAACATGCTGCTTTACAGAGAATTTATAGGTTTGACCAAGGAGATGAAGAGAAATTGCCTGCGGCATGGGCAAGATTTTGTTCTCTTATCAGAGCTCGACCTGGACATGATTTAGAAAAGAATGATCTACTTGATATATTTTATAGTGGACTAACCATTGAATCTAGAGCATATTTGGATAGTTGTGCTGGTTGTGTTTTCAGGAAAAGGACTCCGCATTTGTCAAGATTTATTGGCTAGAATAAGCCGGAATCATGATGATTGGAATACACCTGAACCAACTCCAACGCCAATATTGAAGAAGAGGGGCTTAATTGAATTGAATGATGAAGATATGAGGGAAGCTAAGAAGTCTCTCAAGGAGAAAGGTATTAAATCCGAAGATGTGAAGAATCTACCTCCCATAGAAGATATATGTGAGATAATTCCCCCTTCATCCATGATTGAGGTAAACTCCCTTCAACGCTTTACTAGAGAAGATATTCCGTATTCAAAACCTCCTGCGCAATGCTTAGATGAGTTTGATAATTATATTGTTAAGCAAGAAAATTTTAATATGAGAGTAGAGAATCATCTAATGGAAAATTCTCAAGCTATTAGCAATTTGCATGATATTGTGGAGAGAACCTCCAATGATGTTAAGATGCTTGTTAAACATTTTCAAATGATTCAAACTCAAATTGATCAACTCACTAAAGTGCAAAATGACTTGCTAAATAATAATTCTAAAGAGAAACATGCTTATGAAGTAACAACTAGAGGTGGTGTCTCTACCCAGGATCCTTTATATCCTGAAGGGCATCCCAAAAGAATTGAACAAGATTCTCAACGAATTGAACCTAGTGCTCCTTCTAAGAAGAAAAAGAAGAAGACACATAGAAATGTTGTAGAATCCTCTGAACCTGTTAATGATCCTAATAGTATTTCTATTTCCGATGCTGAAACTGAAAGTGGTAATGAACATGATAATGATAATGATAATGATAAGAATGATGCTTCTGATAAAGAAGAGGTAGAAGATGAACCTGAAAAGCATGCTAAAAATAAAAAGTATACTAAAGAAGATTTTATTGCTAAGAAACATGGTAATGAAAGAGAACCTTGGGTGCGAAAGCAAATGCCTTTTCCTGCTAAGAAACTAAAATCAAAGGAAGAAGAACACTATAATAAATTTTGTGATTGGATGAAACCTTTATTCTTGCAAATCCCTTTGACTGATGCTATTAAATTGCCTCCTTATTCAAAGTATATGAAAGATATTGTTACTAACAAAAGGAAAATCCCCAATGAGGAAATTTCTACTATGCTTGCTAATTACTCTTTCAATGGCAAAGTGCCGAAGAAGTTGGGCGACCCAGGTATACCTACTATTCCTTGTTCTATTAAGAATAATTATGTTAAAACTGCTCTATGTGACTTGGGAGCCGGTGTTAGTGTTATGCCCTTTTCTCTTTATAAGAGACTTTATTTAGATAAGTTGATACCTACTGATATATCTTTGCAAATGGCTGATAAATCTACTGCTATTCCTGTTGGTATATGTGAGGATGTTCCTGTTCAAGTTACTAATAACTGCTTGATATTAACTGATTTTGTTGTGTTGGAAATGCCTGAAGATGATAATATGTCTATTATTCTTGGGAGACCTTTTCTGAACACCGCAGGGGCTGTTATTGATTGCAATAAAGGAAAGGTTACTTTCAATGTTGATGATAAGGAGCATACCGTCTATTTCCTCAAGAGGATTGATAAAGTATGTGGAATCAATACTATTTCTAATGTGAGAACTATCAAAGTTGGAACTACTGATTGTCCTATATATGAGCCTAAAGAAGGTTATCAAAATCTTATGATTGGATCCATATCAATACAATTCAAGGTAACATGATTGATTTGAGGTTTATTTCTTCTTATGCTATGTAAAAATTATTCGGTGGCAAGACTTGATCAACCTTGTTAACGAATACCTTTTATATGCATAGAGGAGGTAAACAACATCTCTTTCTTCTTCCACTTGTCTTACTTGCTGTAGCACTTTTGATTTGCAAAGTTCCTTGGTTAATTAGAGATTTCAAAATTTTTCCTGGCCAGTAATAACAAACTTAATACCCAGAAATGTGCATTTTTCAAAGTTTTCAAAAATTCACAAAAATTATACCGTTGGTCCTATTTTTCGAAGAGGCACCTGGGAGCACCAGAGGATGACCTGTGGGGCACCCCAGGGTGCCACACCACCAGCCGGCGCGGCCAAGGAGGGGGGCGCGCCACCCTGTGGTGTGGGCCCCTCCTTGCCCCACTACTTCATCTCTTCATCCCAGACTCTTCTCTCTCCCGAAAAAATCAACACCAGTTTTCTCTCACTCGCGTTTTTGCTCAAGAGCTCAGGATTTCTCGATCTCTTTGCTCAGCCCAGATTTCTGTCTGAAATTTGGCACATTTGCTCTCCGGTATGTGACTCCTCCGATTATCCAAGTAGAATTTTGTTTGGTTGAGTATATCTTGAATATTTTGCTGCAGTAGGTAACATGTTTAGTGAGCTTGCATGCTTGTTCTAAGTTGTATAAACTAGTTTTGATGCATGATTAGTACTCTAGCAAGTTCCTATAGTAGTTCCCCTTGATTATATGTCACCAAATCAAATTTTATATTGTTTGTTGAAAAATTTCAGAAAATGGAGTGGAATAGATATCAACTAAACCAACGAGAATTGGAGGTGCAACAAGTCATGAGAGTGAACCGTGAAGAGGGAGTATACCCCTCTTACTACCCGTGCACAGATTTCATGAGAAGCGCAGGAATACTGGAAGATGTTCAGAGTCTAATTTCTCGTGCAGGGTTGAATGGTTTTGTTGATGGAGAACCATGCCAATATGTAAAATTGACTATGTCTCATGCAGGACTTCCAGTTTAATTGGTCGCGATCTAACCCCACGGTTCAGTATAAGATTTATAATAAAACTATCAACTTGCCATTCAATGATTTTTGTACAGCAATTAGAGTACCGCAATGGGGATCGTGCGAGAAGATACGGGGATCGCCGCGAGAGCTCTTAAGCCTCTTCGAGATGATTTGTTATGGAAGGAGTTTCTCAGAGGATGGTGTCACAGAAGGTGCACTGAATGCACACATAGAGGGAGGAGGCCATCATGCAAGAGGCAACACGGAGGAGGCCGAGGAACACCTCGACTCATCATCCGATGCAGCAAGTTCCTCGCATCAACATGTTGGATATGTGGAGCCTCCACGCTTTTCTTCTGCACAGGAACCTTACTATGACTACGTCATGCATTATCCACCGACGAGGAACAGCGACCCTCGCTGGGGTTGAACTCCACTTAGGCCAAAAGCCTAAGCTTGGGGGGAGGTATACCGGCATCACTCATTCTTTGCATATTATGATTTCTGGATAGTTGTATATACTTGTTTAGTTTGTTTGAGTGGTTTTCTAATGAGAGGGAGATGATATTTGGGGAAGTGCTGCCTGAAAACAGATTCTGGACTGTTACCGAAAAAATTCCCAAAAATAGCCAGAACAGTATTTTGCGAAGCCAATTTTTGTGCATGTTCCCCAGGTTGTTATCTTACTTTAATTAGTTAAACACTTTTCGATTTGAGCAGTGGAAGAATTTATTAAAAATCGAGTACTGTACTGCTATCAAGTTTGACGAATTTCTGCTGCTTTGTGTTTATGTGACTTTTCTAGTTTGCCGTTTCTTGTTTTTGCTTTGTTTCCTTCCCAAAACACAAAAAGACCAAAAATATTTCTGTTGTTTCTCTTCACCATTTGTTTGCTTTGGTTTCTTGCATTTGTTTCGCTTTATTTGCTATTGCTAGTCTGCTATAAGAAAACCCAAAAAAAATTTGCTTTGTTTGCTTGTTTCCTTTTGTTCTTGTTCTCAAATTCGAAAACACCAAAAATATTTGCTGTTCTTCTTTGGTTTGTAAAGTTCATCATGAGTTCAATGGTCTTCGGTGGCTGGAGCGTGGTTTTCATTTCATATTATCCAAGCTACACAAGTGAAAGGCAATAATGACGATCTACGACAATTGGATTGTGGTGAGAGGCTGGTATGAACTCTATTTGTTTTCATTTTTGTACATATACTCATCCATGTGAGCATGCTTAGTTGGTTCATGTGAGGTATATGTCATTTGAGAAAGTCTAGTAGTTCATGATCTCTCATGTTTAGCTCCAATTTATTAATATAAGTAGCATGTCATGGATGTTTGCTTGCATTGTTTTATTCATAAGTAAGTATGGCATTGTGGTATCCTCCTCTGAATGATTCATTTATATCGACTTGGCATATGCTCACGCATGCATATGACTGAACAAAAGTCAATTAAGCCTTGATGATTTACATTGCTTCAGAGTTCTTGTATCACTTTTATGCCTCCGTTAATTTATTTTGCCGCAAGCATGATTATGACAGTTACTGCTCTCTTGATTTGTCGCTCCCCAGTCTATTGCTAGCCTTCACTTGTACCGAGCGGGAACGCTGCTCGTGCTTCCAAACACCTGAAAACCAAGTTGTTCCAAAGTTTCCACCATAAATACCTATGCATGGCATTTCAAACCATTCCAAGTAAATTCTCATGCGCTACCTTTAAAACCTTCAAAATGCTTCTCAATTTGTGTTTATGTTTCATAGCTCACGAGGAAGTATGTGGTGTTTAACTTTCAACCTTGTCATTTACTTTTGACGGACTTTCATTATGGACTAGTGGCACATCCGCTTATCCAATAATTTTGCAAAAAGAGCTGGCAATGGGATTCCCAGTCCCGAATTAATTAATCTAAATAGACACTCCTTCATGGTATGTGATTGTTGGCAGGCACCCGAGGATTCGGTTAGCCATGGTTTGTGAAAGAAAGGTTGGAAGGAGTGCCGCATAAACATAAAAATAATTCATGGGAGCCGCTCTTGGAAGTCCGGTTGGCTAGGTAGTTGGTGTACCCATTACCATTCGTTGACAACAACAAACACCTCTCAAAATAATTTTACTCCTGTTTTAAAAATGAAAAGCTCTAGCGCATGTTAATCCCTGCTTCCCTCTGCGAAGGGCCAATCTTTTACTTTTGTGTTGTGTCTCCATTCTTTCTTTGAGCACTATCTTGAGAGCACAACTGTCATTCTTAGTATAATATGCTTGTCCCAAAATATGATTGATTGTGGTATAACTTTGATGCTTTTATCTTTGACAATCACTACTTCTAGTCTTTCTATGAACTTCAGAGGTGCCTGAGCATTTATGTTTTGCTAATCAAATATGGGCAAGCGAGATACCACTTTATCATACTCTCTTATGAACATTGCAATCCTGCTTATATACATGATTCATGATGCTTATTATTAATTGTTGGTACCTCTCCATGATTGACATAGCTGTTAGATGATCTTATTTGTATGCATCTCATTATGAGGAACTGCTTAAGTATTAGCCATAGCATGAGAATATATACATCATATGAGCAAATGTGTTCGTGAAAGTTCTTTTATCGCTCAGTTGTTAACTGAATTGCTTGAGGACAAGCAATAAGCTAAGCTTGGGGGGAGTTGATACGTTCAAAACGTATCTACTTTCCCGAACACTTTTGCTATTGTTTTTGTCAACACCCGGATTTTTACGTCCAGATGCCTATTATGCCGTACATCGCAATCCCAGGAATAATGTTTTTGCGAGACATAATAGTAAGTAGCATAGAGTCATCATTTATTACAACACATATTGTCTTACAACCATAGATCACATGATCCAATATTACACGAATATATTGTTCAACATCACAAATAGTAGCGGAAGCGAAGTAGTAGTGGACTATCTATTCCACAGGCAACGCTTGACGTTAGAAGACGATCCTAGTTATCGTAGACGTCCTGTTGTCCGTCATCCTGATACTGGTGCTCTCCTTCATAGTCTGGCATTTGAATAGCCAGGGCAAAGCCATGAGTAGTTTTAAAGTACTCGCAAACTAACTCTACAATAATTACTCATTAAGGGTAATAAAGGGGTACTAAGCTCTAGGTTTATTTGCATAAAGCCAAGTTTTAGTTTGATAAACATTTAGTAAAGCCTTATCATGTGCTAGACTAACTCAAGTGGGAACATTAGTGTCATTCCCACAACTCATTATGGCTCACCATAATATCACCTTTCAATTCATCATTCATTTCTAGGATCAAAACATTTTAATGATAACGGAGATAGTATGGCCTTTCCAATCGTCCGTAACCGTGGACACGGCTATTCGAATAGGTTTAACACTCTGCAGAGGTTGTACTCTTGTGCCACAACTTTTGATTACATCCGTCGAGGATAACCCCGAATCATCGTAACACAGTACGCGGATCATCAATCGAAACCTTTCACTTATATACGCTAGTATGAGCACCTCTCCCCATGAGCTTGGCCTCCCGGTGGGAACCGCAGTTAACCCGGGAACTGCACAGGGCTTGGGCCGTACATTCACCTCATTTCAACATCAACCCATACTTAACGGAGGCAGCCGCAGCGTAACCCCTATGATGTTTGTTCAGAGGGAACCCATACTAAAATACACAAGTTTCTAGTTAAGCCCTACCCATAATCAGGTATTGTGGGGGTACTTGTATAATTGGAAGGGTATCGCATTCAAACCCAATTATCAATTTTATCAAAAATTACCATCTTCTCTTGTTCAAATCCACCTCCACTTTACTTTCTTTCAAAGTCATTTCACTTCACCATGTTCCCATCTAGAGTAGTCAATTTTAATTGATTAGCACTAGCAACTATATGAGGGGTGCTATCTAGCTTTGAGTTGTGCTACTCTAACTTCAAGTATTGTTCTACTCTAGACCAAGTGAATCATAAATCAAAAAGTACTTTGAAATAAATAAGCAAAAGTAAATGTAAGTAAAAACATGGGATAGGTAATACATAAAAGTAAGGTGTGATGGTGCCTTTGCTCTTGTAGAGCTAAGCACTTGTGTTTAGCAAGGGTTAGCTTGCCTTGAGCTGGGTAGTTATCGAAGTTCTCTTCTTCTTCCTGAGAGTAGGCCTCCTCCTCTTGGTATTCCTCGTTACTAGCGTCTATATACGAATACGAAGTATAAATACTAAACCAAGCTCACATACTATACTAGAAACACTCAAAAGGGTTCACACACTAATCCTATTATCAATCAAACATGGCATGGTGGATTATTGGATTAGTCTTTATTTAAAAGAAGAATAATTTCCTCTCATTATTCCTATTTCTTAAATTTGGGGATTTAGATCCTTAGAGGAATTCATTTCTTCTCATTACCTCTTATTAAGATTTAATCTCTTCATATAATAATAAGGTATGAAACATAGGTTGACCCAAAGTCAACATTCCATATCTATTATATGTGAGTATAATTTAATTGAAGTGCTACACTTCACATAGTTTTAATACTTAACATTTAAATGAATTAAAATCTCTAAGTAATAATTCTCAAGGGTTCATTAGCCTAAGTCATTCCCCCTGGTTATTAGTACTTAGGATCAAAATTTAAATGAGAGGTAGCTCTCATATTAGTGTTGAGTTTGAATTTCAATTTCAATTGCTCTAGAATTGACTACATAGCCATTTTATTTGATCTAGTCCATGATCATACAAACAACATGTCTATGTTATTGCATAATCAATTAGAGGACATCATATTTGATTTATTAGAGTTGGAATCAATTCAAAATCTATTCTGGTTAAATTTTAAATAAAGTTTGAATGTTCAAAAGTCCCTGTCTTGTCTTTTTTATTAAATTAAATATACTATGAATTTGGAGGTGGGGCCAGTGGCATTGGATAGATAAATTCATGGGCTTTCCAATGGTATAAAGTTTGCTAAATTTGGTTTGGCAGATTTCAAACTATTCAAATTTCACTAAACCTTCAGCAGCATAATTTGAATAATAGTTAAATCCGAATTTGAATAGATGGGCTAGGCGGGAAAGCTAAACGGGCCGAAACGAATTTAATCTTCACTTCGCAGCCCAACAAGCAACCGGTGCGGGTGGGCTGCCCTAACGAGGTGGGGGCCACCCGTCAGTGGCTCTTTAAACGCCGAAGCGGTACGCGAAATAAAAGCCGTTGGATTAGAATAAGATCCGACGGCGTGTGAACGTCGTCGTCTCCGACGAGCGGCGAGCTCCCTGGCAGCGAGCCTAGGGGGTCGGAGGGCGTACCAGGCCGTTGCAGGTGGCTGGCAGTGTGCGCGGGGAAGTGGAAGTAGATGGGGAAGAGCGTGGTGCAGCGGCGGCGCTCGGGGAGGCTCCAATCGACGCAGAGCTTCCGCGGGCTCCGGCGGACTTGAGCTCGCGATTCGAGCGACTCCGGCGGCGAGTGGTGAAATTGATTGGGGGAGGATGCTCAGTGAGGAGAGGGGAGTGAGTTGTGTGAAGAGAGGAGGTGCCGATCGTCGCTATTTATAGAGGGAGGGAGGTGGCCGAGTGTGCTGTGGAGGAGCGGCCATGGCGCGGCGCTTCTGGCGCTCCAAGGGGAAAGTGAAGGACGGCTAGAGATAGGCGGTGTCCTGGCGATGCTCAACGTGCATTGGCGCAGAGAAAAGGGCGACGGGATTGCACACGAGCTTGCAGGGAGTGCGGCAGAGCATGCGGCATCATTTGGTCGAGGACGACGGCGACGGAGCAGGGGCAGGCCTGGGTGCTTGTCTAGCGTGTAGAGGGCGGGGAGTAGATGCTCAACGCCGTGGTAGGGATGCAGGGGGAGGACGGTCGCGCTCGAGTGCGCGACGTACTGGCGCGTCCAGAGCGCGCTCACCGCGTTGGCTAGCATGCTCTGGCATGGTTTTGGACGCGGGCTTTCTGGCCAGTGCCGTGCGTTGGCGATCGAGTGAACGGTACTGGCGTGATCCTTGTGCTTCAGAGATGCTCGAAGACAAGAGGAAAAGTTGAGAGGGAGGCCAGAGAGAGGGATGCCCAAAGGTGGCCGGCATGGCCACGGCATGCTTAGTCTAGGGTTTCTTTTCCCCCTTCTCTCACTTTAATCGACCAGGGCAAGTACTGAGATGATGCAGGGGTTGTAGGAGAGTGTAATGATCAAAGGTTAAAGGGGTTTAGTGAAGAAACCAGAGGATAATAGAGTGTAGCTCAAAATTGGATTAATGCCTGCCAAGTGTTCGACACAATGGCCGCATGAAATTTTTATTTGAATTTTGAAAATCTTTTTGGTGAATCTCATTTATATAAATAAAGTGAAGTATTGGTGGTGGTGGCACTCAATTTGGAGTTGTTTTGCAAAATGTCAAAAGTGACATGATCTTCACTTTATTTCAGCATCCCTACTTGTCACTTTTATTCTGGTCAACCTAGTCAACTCTAGCCATGGTGGTCAACATCAAAGTTACTCACCTTGACATGGTCTTGGATGACATGGCTTTGGTTGACCAAGTTTAGTTCAAGAAAAGAGAAAACCAGGGGGGTAAAGTAGTGAAGAAAATATTTTTGTGACAAGTGACCATTATCATATGTATGTAAGAATTTTGATTTCCTTGTGTTTGATTCTTGATCCAATGATGCAATTGTGTTAGTTTATCATATTGAAGTATTCTACAAGCAAGGGAGCAAGCAATTATGGCCTAGGTTGAGGATTTGCAATTTGGCATATTGTGTATGTAAGTGAAAAATGGGTTTTTCCCATTTTCTTCAATTCCCCTCAAATTAGGGTTTGATGATCTTGGTTAGGGTTCACATAGCAATAGTTAAACATACTAACACTCATCATGGCAATTGCACAAAAGAATATCACTCAAATGCATGAATCTATATGTGGCACTATATGCATATAAAAAGTTTTTGTTAATTGCAAATTTTGGGTTTGGGGAACTTGTCTTTCTTGTTTATTATTGTTGAAACTTGGGATGTTACAAACCCATCCCCCTTACAAAAGATCTCGTCCCGAGATCTGCGAGAAAACTAGGTACTAAAGAGATCTGGGTACTCAGTCCTCATAAAGTCTTCTCTCTCCCAGGTGGCTTCTTCTTCGGTGTGGTTACTCCATTGGATCTTCAGAAACTTGATGCTTCGGGTACGGGTGGTTCTGAAAGCTTCTTCCAGGATGCGAATAGGTACTTCGTGGTATGTCAGATCTGAGTTGATATCCACAGCTCGATGGTCGATGTTCTTGAAAACCTCGGTCTTCTCAGGTACTTCTAAACACTTCCGGAGTAGCGAGATGTGAAACACATTGTGTACCGCTGACATTTCTTCCGGTAACTCCAACTGATAGGATACTTCTCCTTGGTGGCTCAGGACTTTGAAAGGTCCGACATATCGGGGTGCGAGCTTTCCTCTAAGCTGGAATCTCTGCATTCCTTTAAGAGGGGACACTTTGAGATATACGAAATCTCCGATCTCGAAGGTCATCTCCCGGCGTCTTTTGTCGGCGTAGCTCTTCTGTCTTGATTGGGCTGTCCTGAGATACTCGCGGATCTTGTGAACCTTCTCTTCGGCTTCACGGAGAATATCTGGTCCAAAGACTTGACTCTCTCCTACTTTCGACCAATTCAGAGGGGTACGGCACTTCCTTCCGTACAGTGCTTCGAAGGGGGCCATCTGCAAGCTGGCTTGGTAGCTGTTGTTGTACGAGAATTCTGCGTACGGCAAGCAGTCTTCCCACTTAGATCCATACTCTAGCACACATGCTCTCAACATATCTTCGAGTATCTGGTTGACTCTTTCAGTCTGTCCATCTGTCTGCGGGTGGTAGGCTGTGCTGAAATTCAGACGAGTTCCGAGTCCTTCATGTACTTTCTGCCAGAATCTGGAGGTGAATTGGGATCCTCTGTCGGATACTATCGACTTCGGGGTTCCGTGCAGGCTGACTATCCTTGAGATATATAGCTCTGCGAGTCTCGGTCCTTGATAGGTGGTCTTGATGGGGATGAAATGGGCGACTTTGGTCAGTCTGTCGACCACTACCCAGATGGAATCATTTCCCTTACTAGATTTGGGCAGTCCGGTGATGAAGTCCATTCCTACGGAATCCCACTTCCATTCGGGAATCTGTAGGGGTTGCAACAGTCCTGCGGGGCGTTGGTGTTCTGCTTTGACTCTTTGACAGATGTCACACTTAGCGATGTAGCTTCCAATTTCTCTCTTCATTCCATGCCACCAGAATTGTTCCTTCAAATCCTGGTACATCTTGGTTCCTCCGGGGTGAATGGAGTACAGGGTGTCGTGAGCTTCTTTCAGAATAACTTGCTTCAATTCTGAGTCTGGCGGCACGCAAAGGCGCTTGTTATACCATAGCACTCCTTCTTCATCTACGGTGAATCCCGGTGCTCTTCCGGCGGCTATTTGGTTCTTGATTCCATCAATGCTAGCATTTCCTTTCTGAGCTTCTTTGATCTGACTAATCAGGGTGGGTTGGAGTTCAATGTCAAGTAGGTATCCTTCGCTAACCAGTTCAAGCCTAAACTGTTCAAACTCTTCAAACAGGCTGGGTTGCTCGATTGCTAACATGGAGTTCAACTGACACGGCAGTCTACTCAGAGCATCCGCTACCACATTGGCCTTGCCGGGGTGATAGTGGATTTCCATGTCGTAATCTTTGATTAACTCTATCCATCTGCGCTGCCTCATATTCAGCTCCTTCTGCGTGAAGATATACTTCAGGCTCTTGTGATCCGAGTAAACCTCGCATCGATTACCCATGAGGTAATGACGCCATACTTTCAGTGCTAAAACCACCGCTGCTAGCTCTAAGTCATGGGTTGGATAGTTCTGTTCATGCTGCTTCAGCTGTCTTGATAGGTAAGATATCACTTTGCCTTCTTGCATCAGCACACATCCAAGACCAATCTTGGAGGCGTCACAGTACACATCAAATGGCTTGGTAATGTCTGGCATAACCAGTATTGGGGCTGTTGTCAATCTTAGCTTGAGCTGTTGAAAGCTCTCTTCACACTTGTCGGTCCATTCGAACTTCCGGTCCTTCTTCAACAATTGAGTCATGGGTCTTGCTATGCTCGAGAATCCTTCAACGAATCGGCGGTAGTATCCCGCCAATCCGAGAAATGCACGGACTTCTGTCTGAGTGGTTGGGGCTTTCCATTCTTCAACAGTCTTGATTTTTGCGGGGTCAACGGCAATTCCTCCGGCTGACAAGATATGACCCAAAAATCCTACTTCTTTCAACCAGAACTCACACTTGCTGAACTTGGCATACAACTGATGTTCCCGAAGGGTATCTAGGACCACTTCCAAATGTTGCTCATGTTCTTCTTCGGACTTGGAGTATATGAGGATGTCGTCGATGAAGACAATGACAAACTTGTCCAGGAAGTTCATAAAGATCTTATTCATGAGATTCATGAAGTAAGCGGGGGCATTGGTCAATCCAAATGACATGACATTGTACTCATACAATCCATATCTGGTGGTAAAGGCAGTTTTGGGGATATCGGTGGCACGAATCTTCAGCTGATGGTATCCTGTCCGCAGATCAATCTTCGAGAATACTTGGGCTCCGGTCAGCTGGTCAAACAGATCTTCTATCTTGGGCAACGGATACTTGTTCTTAATGGTGACATCGTTGAGCTTACGGTAGTCCGTAACCAAACGAGTGGCACCGTCCTTCTTATCCACAAACAAAACTGGCGATCTCCAAGGTGACGCACTTGGTTGAATCAGACCCTTGAATAGCATATCATCCAGTTGCTTCTTCAGTTCCACTAACTCTGCCGGGTTCATGCTATAGGCTCTCTGGGCTATAGGTCCGGTTCCGGGGATTAACTCGATGATAAACTCGATATCCCGATCTGGGGGCATACCGGGTAGATCATCCGGGAACACATCAGGATATCGACAAACGACCCTGATCTGATCCAAGGTGGGTTTGGCTAGGCTTTGGTTACAAGTGAACTTTTGGGGCATCTTTTCAGATATGTGTTCGACTATTATTCCGGTGCTACTAGTCATGGTGATGGCCTTCTTGGCACAATCAATCAGTCCATGATGTTTCGCCATCCAGTCCATTCCCAGGACTACTTCCAAACCTTTGGCTCCCAGAACAATCAAATTTGCATAGAATTCTATTTCATGTATTCTGATCGGCACATCTTTGCAAATTTTTCTAGCTTTAGTGGTTGATCCAGGTATTTGAACTATCATGACATGCTTCAAACTGATGGGTTGAATCTTACTAGTGCATGCAAAATCTTCGGTAATGAATGAATGCGATGCTCCAGAATCAAACAGCACTCTTGCGGGTATTGAGTTAACAGAGAACATACCCAGCACAACGTCTGGGGCTTCCTGAGCTTCTTCTGCATTCATGTGGTAGAGGCGGCCGTTGCGGTTGTTCGGGTTGTTGGGGGCGACCTGCTTGGTGGTGGTGACACGACGCTGGCTGCTGCGCAGTGGCCCGAGGTGTTGGCGGCGATCTTGGCGAGCTTCTTGGGGCACTCATAGGAGAAGTGCCCAGCCACTCCGCACTCGTAGCAGTTGTAGGTGGACTTGTCCTTGGGGGTGATGGGAACAGCATTGCTCCCAGTCCTTGGAGCGGTGTTGGAGTTGTTGTTGGGGGCGCGAGGTGGAGCGCGGTTGAAGTTGTTGTGGTTGTTGTTGTTGTAGTTGTTGTGGTTGTTGTGTCCTCCTGACCTGGGGTTTCCTCCACTCCGGTTCTGATAACTCGGACGTGGATTCTGCATCGGGGGCTTGTTGTTTCTTGGGGCGAACCCTCCACTTGAGCTGGGGCGATACTTGTGGTTATCGCTGGGCCCACTCTGGTTCATCATGCGGCGCTTGCGGTTCTCATTGGCTTGGTGTATCTTCCCCTCCATTTGAATGGCGGAGTCAACGAGGGCTTCTAAGTCAGCAAAGGGGATATTGATCGATGCAGTGCATCTCATCGTGCAGTCCATTCAGAAACCTCTCCTTCCTTTTCTCGACGGTGTCCGTCTCATCCGGGGCGTACCTTGACAAAGTGAGGAACTTGTCGCGGTATTCCACCACGGTCATTCTGCCTTGCTTCAGTTCCCTGAACTCATCCCTCATCTTCTTAATCAAACCTGGGGGCACATGATACTTGCTAAACTTGAGTTTGAAGTCCTCCCAAGTCATCATTTGCCCCGCATTTAATGCGCGGGCACTTGTCCACCAGGCACGTGCAGGTCCAGCCAGATAGTGGGTGGCGAACAACACCTTCTCGTTGTCCTCCACTCCGGCAACCTCAAGATTGTTCTCCATAGTTTGGAGCCAATCATCAGCATCGAGGGGTTCCTCTGTCTTGCTGAACACCGGTGGGTTGGTGTTTTGGAAGTTTTTCAGCTTCAACCCTGGGTGGTCGTGGTTTCCGTGGCCTTGATTGCCCTGAGCAATCTGTTGAAGTGCAGCTAGGTTGGCTTGACGGTCAACTCTCTCAGCTTCTCTTTCTGCCATCATCTGTTGCAGCATTTGCAGCATTGCGGCTTCGCTGCGAGTTGGGGGTGCCATCTGAACAGTGATAGGGATCATGAGATGAGAGGGAAATTTCTATGGCTCATTTTGAGATAAAATTTTCACACAACTTAAAACTTGATTCATAATAATAATAATATTACACACACACAAACATAGTCATGGAGGTAGCAAATATTACAAGCCAAATGTTCAGGAGGGTTTTAAGAACCCTTTCAACAAACTACGATACATGGGGCGGGTACAAAGGACCGATACATAACATGGGACGCAAGTGCTCAAACGGGACTACTCGCCATCGACGTTGATAGGGTAGACATTGTCTACCCCGGCAGCAAGGTGCTCGTGGCCATCCTCGTAAGGGTGGAACTCCAGGTCGTCGTCTTCCTCCTCCTCGTAGTCGTCGTCGTTGCTGACGTAGGAGTAGCCGTCCCCCTGGATGTTCTCCCCTTCACCTTCGCCTTCCAGCTCCTGGATCTGCTCAGCTTGGGCGGCGATGGTCGCCTTCAGAGTGGCGATCCTGGCCTTGAGGCGGTTGATGGCGTGATCCTTCTTCTGGTTGGCACGGCGGAGTGCCCTGCGTTCTCCGGCGATGACCTTGATGGTCTCCGCCTGCTGCGCCAACTGGATGTGAGTGTGGTTGGCGTATTCGCGGGAGTTGTCGAGGTCGATGCGGGTCTCATTCAACATGAAGTCGAGATGATCCACATGATGGCGAAGTTGCGGGTGCGACGGCAGGTTCATTGGCACTCCGAGGGAGTTGTGCCTTGCATAGTGCACAAAGCGGCTATCCTCGAAGTCCATGAAGTTTTGCCCGCGCAGACGTGCGAGTCCTTCCTGAAGTCCTCTTGCGAGACCATCCGCCCAGTTGTTCTCCCGGAAGGAGAACTGGATCCTTGCGCTCATTGGGAGCGTGAACCTTCCACGAAGGTCCACCATGATCACCCACTGGAGTTGACCACCGGGCTGGTCATTGATCATTCCACCAAAGACTTCCGGTGGTGGGCGCCCGAGGAACTCTGAGAGGGAGAAGAGGTCCCTCTCAAAGATGAGCTCTCCACCGTTCCCCAACTGATAGAACTCAGTCTGGAGAAAGGGCTGCGCGTCCACAACGTGATCCATCTTTAGAGAGATTAGATGATTAAGTTAGAGAGGTGCAAGTGTTCCAAATTTTAATTCACTTATAAGAAGGGCATGAATTTAAAGTTTGTAATAGACTCTTCAAGGTAAGGGGGTGAATAAGGTTTTCATAACTAGTCAAATCATGGACTTTGAAACTAAGTTTTTGAGCGTCCATTCTAACTAGGGTCTCCTAAGGTCAAACAATGGCTCTGATACCAACTTGTCAACACCCGGATTTTTACGTCCAGATGCCTATTATGCCGTACATCGCAATCCCAGGAATAATGTTTTTGCGAGACATAATAGTAAGTAGCATAGAGTCATCATTTATTACAACACATATTGTCTTACAACCATAGATCACATGATCCAATATTACACGAATATATTGTTCAACATCACAAATAGTAGCGGAAGCGAAGTAGTAGTGGACTATCTATTCCACAGGCAACACTTGACGTTAGAAGACGATCCTAGTTATCGTAGACGTCCTGTTGTCCGTCATCCTGATACTGGTGCTCTCCTTCATAGTCTGGCATTTGAATAGCCAGGGCAAATCCATGAGTACTTTTAAAGTACTCGCAAACTAACTCTACAATAATTACTCATTAAGGGTAATAAAGGGGTACTAAGCTCTAGGTTTATTTGCATAAAGCCAAGTTTTAGTTTGATAAACATTTAGTAAAGCCTTATCATGTGCTAGACTAACTCAAGTGGGAACATTAGTGTCATTCCCACAACTCATTATGGCTCACCATAATATCACCTTTCAATTCATCATTCATTTCTAGGATCAAAACATTTTAATGATAACGGAGATAGTATGGCCTTTCCAATCGTCCGTAACCGTGGACACGGCTATTCGAATAGGTTTAACACTCTGCAGAGGTTGTACTCTTGTGCCACAACTTTTGATTACATCCGTCGAGGATAACCCCGAATCATCGTAACACAGTACGCGGATCATCAATCGAAACCTTTCACTTATATACGCTAGTATGAGCACCTCTCCCCATGAGCTTGGCCTCCCGGTGGGAACCGCAGTTAACCCGGGAACTGCACAGGGCTTGGGCCGTACATTCACCTCATTTCAACATCAACCCATACTTAACGGAGGCAGCCGCAGCGTAACCCCTATGATGTTTGTTCAGAGGGAACCCATACTAAAATACACAAGTTTCTAGTTAAGACCTACCCATAATCAGGTATTGTGGGGGTACTTGTATAATTGGAAGGGTATCGCATTCAAACCCAATTATCAATTTTATCAAAAATTACCATCTTCTCTTGTTCAAATCCACCTCCACTTTACTTTCTTTCAAAGTCATTTCACTTCACCATGTTCCCATCTAGAGTAGTCAATTTTAATTGATTAGCACTAGCAACTATATGAGGGGTGCTATCTAGCTTTGAGTTGTGCTACTCTAACTTCAAGTATTGTTCTACTCTAGACCAAGTGAATCATAAATCAAAAAGTACTTTGAAATAAATAAGCAAAAGTAAATGTAAGTAAAAACATGGGATAGGTAATACATAAAAGTAAGGTGTGATGGTGCCTTTGCTCTTGTAGAGCTAAGCACTTGTGTTTAGCAAGGGTTAGCTTGCCTTGAGCTGGGTAGTTATCGAAGTTCTCTTCTTCTTCCTGAGAGTAGGCCTCCTCCTCTTGGTATTCCTCGTTACTAGCGTCTATATACGAATACGAAGTATAAATACTAAACCAAGCTCACATACTATACTAGAAACACTCAAAAGGGTTCACACACTAATCCTATTATCAATCAAACATGGCATGGTGGATTATTGGATTAGTCTTTATTTAAAAGAAGAATAATTTCCTCTCATTATTCCTATTTCTTAAATTTGGGGATTTAGATCCTTAGAGGAATTCATTTCTTCTCATTACCTCTTATTAAGATTTAATCTCTTCATATAATAATAAGGTATGAAACATAGGTTGACCCAAAGTCAACATTCCATATCTATTATATGTGAGTATAATTTAATTGAAGTGCTACACTTCACATAGTTTTAATACTTAACATTTAAATGAATTAAAATCTCTAAGTAATAATTCTCAAGGGTTCATTAGCCTAAGTCATTCCCCCTGGTTATTAGTACTTAGGATCAAAATTTAAATGAGAGGTAGCTCTCATATTAGTGTTGAGTTTGAATTTCAATTTCAATTGCTCTAGAATTGACTACATAGCCATTTTATTTGATCTAGTCCATGATCATACAAACAACATGTCTATGTTATTGCATAATCAATTAGAGGACATCATTTTTGATTTATTAGAGTTGGAATCAATTCAAAATCTATTCTGGTTAAATTTTAAATAAAGTTTGAATGTTCAAAAGTCCCTGTCTTGTCTTTTTTATTAAATTAAATATACTATGAATTTGGAGGTGGGGCCAGTGGCATTGGATAGATAAATTCATGGGCTTTCCAATGGTATAAAGTTTGCTAAATTTGGTTTGGCAGATTTCAAACTATTCAAATTTCACTAAACCTTCAGCAGCATAATTTGAATAATAGTTAAATCCGAATTTGAATAGATGGGCTAGGCGGGAAAGCTAAACGGGCCGAAACGAATTTAATCTTCACTTCGCAGCCCAACAAGCAACCGGTGCGGGTGGGCTGCCCTAACGAGGTGGGGGCCACCCGTCAGTGGCTCTTTAAACGCCGAAGCGGTACGCGAAATAAAAGCCGTTGGATTAGAATAAGATCCGACGGCGTGTGAACGTCGTCGTCTCCGACGAGCGGCGAGCTCCCTGGCAGCGAGCCTAGGGGGTCGGAGGGCGTACCAGGCCGTTGCAGGTGGCTGGCAGTGTGCGCGGGGAAGTGGAAGTAGATGGGGAAGAGCGTGGTGCAGCGGCGGCGCTCGGGGAGGCTCCAATCGACGCAGAGCTTCCGCGGGCTCCGGCGGACTTGAGCTCGCGATTCGAGCGACTCCGGCGGCGAGTGGTGAAATTGATTGGGGGAGGATGCTCAGTGAGGAGAGGGGAGTGAGTTGTGTGAAGAGAGGAGGTGCCGATCGTCGCTATTTATAGAGGGAGGGAGGTGGCCGAGTGTGCTGTGGAGGAGCGGCCATGGCGCGGCGCTTCTGGCGCTCCAAGGGGAAAGTGAAGGACGGCTAGAGATAGGCGGTGTCCTGGCGATGCTCAACGTGCATTGGCGCAGAGAAAAGGGCGACGGGATTGCACACGAGCTTGCAGGGAGTGCGGCAGAGCATGCGGCATCATTTGGTCGAGGACGACGGCGACGGAGCAGGGGCAGGCCTGGGTGCTTGTCTAGCGTGTAGAGGGCGGGGAGTAGATGCTCAACGCCGTGGTAGGGATGCAGGGGGAGGACGGTCGCGCTCGAGTGCGCGACGTACTGGCGCGTCCAGAGCGCGCTCACCGCGTTGGCTAGCATGCTCTGGCATGGTTTTGGACGCGGGCTTTCTGGCCAGTGCCGTGCGTTGGCGATCGAGTGAACGGTACTGGCGTGATCCTTGTGCTTCAGAGATGCTCGAAGACAAGAGGAAAAGTTGAGAGGGAGGCCAGAGAGAGGGATGCCCAAAGGTGGCCGGCATGGCCACGGCATGCTTCGTCTAGGGTTTCTTTTCCCCCTTCTCTCACTTTAATCGACCAGGGCAAGTACTGAGATGATGCAGGGGTTGTAGGAGAGTGTAATGATCAAAGGTTAAAGGGGTTTAGTGAAGAAACCAGAGGATAATAGAGTGTAGCTCAAAATTGGATTAATGCCTGCCAAGTGTTCGACACAATGGCCGCATGAAATTTTTATTTGAATTTTGAAAATCTTTTTGGTGAATCTCATTTATATAAATAAAGTGAAGTATTGGTGGTGGTGGCACTCAATTTGGAGTTGTTTTGCAAAATGTCAAAAGTGACATGATCTTCACTTTATTTCAGCATCCCTACTTGTCACTTTTATTCTGGTCAACCTAGTCAACTCTAGCCATGGTGGTCAACATCAAAGTTACTCACCTTGACATGGTCTTGGATGACATGGCTTTGGTTGACCAAGTTTAGTTCAAGAAAAGAGAAAACCAGGGGGGTAAAGTAGTGAAGAAAATATTTTTGTGACAAGTGACCATTATCATATGTATGTAAGAATTTTGATTTCCTTGTGTTTGATTCTTGATCCAATGATGCAATTGTGTTAGTTTATCATATTGAAGTATTCTACAAGCAAGGGAGCAAGCAATTATGGCCTAGGTTGAGGATTTGCAATTTGGCATATTGTGTATGTAAGTGAAAAATGGGTTTTTCCCATTTTCTTCAATTCCCCTCAAATTAGGGTTTGATGATCTTGGTTAGGGTTCACATAGCAATAGTTAAACATACTAACACTCATCATGGCAATTGCACAAAAGAATATCACTCAAATGCATGAATCTATATGTGGCACTATATGCATATAAAAAGTTTTTGTTAATTGCAAATTTTGGGTTTGGGGAACTTGCCTTTCTTGTTTATTATTGTTGAAACTTGGGATGTTACAGTTTTGCCTCTAATTTGTGTATTTTGGATGCAACTAACACGGACTAACGCTGTTTTCAGCAGAACTGCTCTGGTGTCTCGTTTTTGTGCAGAAATCCAACTTTCAGGAAAATCCTCGGAATTTATGCAGAAGGCCCTATTTTCCCAGAAAACTGACGGAGCCAGAAGGACAAGTCAGGTGGAGGCCCGAGGGCCCCACACCATAAGGCGGTGCGGCCCAGGGGGGCCCGCGCGGCCCTGTGGTGTGGCCCCCTCGGCCGGCCTCCGACGCCCTCCTTCGGACTATATATGGCCTTCGACCTAAAAACGCACGGGGAGAAGTCGAAGTCACTAGAAAGCCTCCAGAACGCCGCCACATCGCGAAACTCCGTCTCGGGAGCCAGAAGTCTCCGTTCTGGCACTCCGCCGGGACGGGGAATTGGAGGAGATCATCGCCATCATCACCACCGACGCCTCTCCATCAACCAGCCATGCTTCCCCCATCCATGTGTGAGTAATTCCCTCGCTGTAGGCCGAAGGGGATGGTAGGGATTGGATGAGATTGGTCATGTAATAGCATAAGATTGTTAGGGCATAGTGCCTAGTGTCCGTAATTGGTACTTTGATGATATTGTTGCAACTTGTTATGCTTAATGCTTGTCACTAGGGCCCGAGTGCCATGATCTCAGATCTGAACATGTTATTGTTTCATCATGATATTCATTGTTTATGGTCTTGATGACCCACAAGTATAGGGGATCGCAACAGTCTTCGAGGGAAGTAAAACCCAATTTATTGATTCGACACAAGGGGAGACAAAGAATACTTGAAAGCCTTAACAGCGGAGTTGTCAATTCAGCTGCACCTGGAAACAGACTAGCTCGCAAGAGTTTATCAGTAATAACAGTTTTATAGCAGTAGCAGTAGTGAAATAACAGCAGCAGAGTAACAAAGACAGCAGTAGTGATTTTAGTAAACATCATTGGAGGTTCTCTCTACAATATCATGCAATTCACTAATAGCTCGAGAATTTTCCATTAGATGATTCTCTACTCTCATATTAAAATTTTCTTGCTTAACAATATAATTATCAAACTCATCTAAGCATTGCGCAGGAGGTTTTGAATACGGAATATCTTCCCTAGTAAAACGCTGAAGGGAATTTACCTCAATCATGGATGAAGGGGGAATTGTCTCACATATATCTTCTATGGGAGGAAGATTCTTCACATCTTCAGATTTAATACCTTTCTCCTTGAGAGACTTCTTGGCTTCCCTCATATCTTCATCATTCAATTTAATTAAACCCCTCTTCTTTAATATTGGCGTTGGAGTTGGTTCAGGCGTAGTCCAATCATCATGATTCCGGCCTATTTTAGCCAGTAATTCTTCAGCGTCGTCTGGAGTTCTTTTCCTGAAAATACAACCAGCACAACTATCCAGGTATGCCCTAGACTCAATGGTTAGTCCACTATAAAATATATCAAGTAAATCATGCTTTTCCAAATCATGGTCAGGCCGAGCTCTAATAAGAGAGCAAAATCTCGCCCAAGCCTCAGGCAATTTCTCTCCATCTTCCTGGTCAAAATTATAAATTCTCTGCAAAGCAATATGTTGAGCACTAGCAGGAAAGTATTTACGGAAGAAAACATCAAGCAATTCTTTTGGACTTTTAATAGAATCAGGTGGCAAACTATTATACCAAGTTTTAGCGTCATCCTTTAATGAGAATGGAAAGATTTTAGCAACAAAGTAAGTACGCTTCTTAACATCATCAGAAAACAAGCTACTTAGAGTAGATAACTCAATCATGTGTTCAACAGCACTTTCTTTTTCAGTACCACAAAAGGGTGTTTTCTCAACAATAGCTATATGAGATAGATCAAGAGAAAAATCATAATCTTTATCCTTAAAGTTTATAGGAGATGTGGCAAATTTAGGATCAGGAGACAGTTTATATCTAACAGCATGTTCTGCAAGCAACTTTTTAATTTTTCTTGCATCAGTAGTAGCATTGCATTTTTCAATAAAATCATCATTAAGCTCCACATAATCTTCATCAGGATCATCACTAGAATAATCAAGTTCAGGTGAATTAACAGGTGTAGTAGCATTTTCATTAGGAGTTTCAGTATTTTCAATTTGTCTAGACCTAGCAATTGTAGCATCTAGAAAAGATCCCAATGAACCACTATCATCAAGCACAGCAGAAATATTATCAATATTATGAGAGTTTTCAGATTCAGCAGAAGTACCCGCATGTGAAGCATGTGGCGGTGAAACAAGTTTATCAATCACAGATGGTGAATCAAGAGCAGCAGAGGTACTCAGAGTTGTACCTTTTCTTGTAGTGGATGGTAATATGGCGACCTTAGTATCGCGAGGTTTACCCATGATGGAGAATTTGCAGCGAACAATATCAATCCAAGTGAACTTCCAAATAAAGCTATGCTCCCGACAACGGCGCCTAAAATAGTCTTGATGACCCACAAGTATAGGGGATCGCAATGTCTTCGAGGGAAGTAAAACCCAATTTATTGATTCGACACAAGGGGAGACAAAGAATACTTGAAAGCCTTAACAATGCGGAGTTGTCAATTCAGCTGCACTGGAAACAGACTAGCTCGCAAGAGTTTATCGGTAATAACGAGTTTTATAGCAAGATGAGTGAAATAACAGCAGCAGAGTAACAAAGACAGCAGTAGTGATTTTAGTAAACATCATTGGAGGTTCTCTCTACAATATCATGCAATTCACTAATAGCTCGAGAATTTTCCATTAGATGATTCTCTACTCTCATATTAAAATTTTCTTGCTTAACAATATAATTATCAAACTCATCTAAGCATTGCGCAGGAGGTTTTGAATACGGAATATCTTCCCTAGTAAAACGCTGAAGGGAATTTACCTCAATCATGGATGAAGGGGGAATTGTCTCACATATATCTTCTATGGGAGGAAGATTCTTCACATCTTCAGATTTAATACCTTTCTCCTTGAGAGACTTCTTGGCTTCCCTCATATCTTCATCATTCAATTTAATTAAACCCCTCTTCTTTAATATTGGCGTTGGAGTTGGTTCAGGCGTAGTCCAATCATCATGATTCCGGCCTATTTTAGCCAGTAATTCTTCAAATACCGTCTGGAGTTCTTTTCCTGAAAATACAACCAGCACAACTATCCAGGTATGCCCTAGACTCAATGGTTAGTCCACTATAAAATATATCAAGTAAATCATGCTTTTCCAAATCATGGTCGCCGAGCTCTAATAAGAGAGCAAAATCTCGCCCAAGCCTCAGGCAATTTCTCTCCATCTTCCTGGTCAAAATTATAAATTCTCTGCAAAGCAATATGTTGAGCACTAGCAGGAAAGTATTTACGGAAGAAAACATCAAGCAATTCTTTTGGACTTTTAATAGAATCAGGTGGCAAACTATTATACCAAGTTTTAGCGTCATCCTTTAATGAGAATGGAAAGATTTTAGCAACAAAGTAAGTACGCTTCTTAACATCATCAGAAAACAAGCTACTTAGAGTAGATAACTCAATCATGTGTTCAACAGCACTTTCTTTTTCAGTACCACAAAAGGGTGTTTTCTCAACAATAGCTATATGAGATAGATCAAGAGAAAAATCATAATCTTTATCCTTAAAGTTTATAGGAGATGTGGCAAATTTAGGATCAGAGACGGTTTATATCTAATGATGTTCTCGCAAGCAACTTTTTAATTTTTCTTGCATCAGTAGTAGCATTGCATTTTTCAATAAAATCATCATTAAGCTCCACATAATCTTCATCAGGATCATCACTAGAATAATCAAGTTCGTGAATTAACAGTTGTAGTAGAATTTTCTTGAGGAGTTTCAGTATTTTCAATTTGTCTAGACCTAGCAATCGTAGCATCTAGAAAAGATCCCAATGAACCACTATCATCAAGCACAGCAGAAATATTATCAATATTATGAGAGTTTTCAGATTCAGCGGAAGTACCCGCATGTGAAGCATGTGGCGGTGAAACAAGTTTATCAATCACAGATGGTGAATCGAGAGCAGCAGAGGTACTCGTGAGTTGTACCTTTTCTTGTAGTGGATGGTAATATGGCGACCTTAGTATCGCGAGGTTTACCCATGATGGAGAATTTGCAGCGAACAATATCAATCCAAGTGAACTTCCAAATAAAGCTATGCTCCCCGGCAACGGCGCCAGAAAATAGTCTTGATGACCCACAAGTATAGGGGATCGCAACAGTCTTCGAGGGAAGTAAAACCCAATTTATTGATTCGACACAAGGGGAGACAAAGAATACTTGAAAGCCTTAACAGCGGAGTTGTCAATTCAGCTGCACTGAAACAGACTAGCTCGCAAGAGTTTATCGGTAATAACAGTTTTATAGCAGTAGCAGAGTGAAATAACAGCAGCAGAGTGACAAAGACAGCAGTAGTGATTTTAGTAAACAGCAGGATTAAAAATACTGTAGGCACGGGGACGGATGAACGGGCGTTGCATGGATGAGAGAAACTCATGTAACAATCATAGCAGGGCATTTGCAGATAATAATAAAACGGTGTCCAAGTACAAAGCAATCAATAGGCATGTGTTCCAATTATAGTCGTACGTGCTCGCAATGAGAAACTTGCACAACATCTTTTGTCCTACCAGCCGGTGGCAGCCGGGCCTCTAGGGAATCTACTGGATATTAAGGTACTCCTTTTAATAGAGTACCGGAGCAAAGCATTAACACTCCGTGAACACATGTGATCCTCACATCACTACCATCCCCTCCGGTTGTCCCGATTCTTGTCACTTCGGGGCCATTGGTTCCGGACAGCGACATGTGTATACAACTTGCAGGTAAGATCATAAAACAATGAATATCATGATGAAACAATAACATGTTCATATCTGAGATCATGGCACTCGGGCCCTAGTGACAAGCATTAAGCATAGCAAGTTGCAACAATATCATCAAAGTACCAATTACGGACACTAGGCACTATGCCCTAACAATCTTATGCTATTACATGACCAATCTCATCCAATCCCTACCATCCCCTTCAGCCTACAGCGGGGGAATTACTCACTCATGGATGGGGGAAACATGGCTGGTTGATGGAGAGGCGTCGGTGGTGATGATGGCGATGATCTCCTCCAATTCCCCGTCACGGCGGAGTGCCAGAACGGAGACTTCTGGCTCCCGCGACGGAGTTTCGCGATGTGGCGGCGTTCTGGAGGCTTTCTGGCGACTTCGACCTCCCCTCGTGCGTTTTTAGGTCGAGGCCGATAAGTAGTCCGAAGGAGGGCGTCGGAGGCCGGCCGAGGGGGCCACACCATAGGGCCGCGCGGGCCCCCCCTAGGCCGCGCCGCCTTATGGTGTGGGGCCCTCGGGCCTCCACCTTACTTGTCCTTCTGGCTCCGTCAGTATTCTGGGAAAATAGGGCCTTCTGCATAAAGTCCGAGGTTTTTCCCGAAAGTTGGATTTATTCACAAAATCGAGACACAATATCAGTTCTGCTGAAAACAGCGTTAGTCCGTGTTAGTTGTATCCAAAATACACAAATTAGAGGCAAAACAATAGCAAAAGTGTTCGGGAAAGTAGATACGTTTTGGACGTATCAACTCCCCCAAGCTTAGCTTATTGCTTGTCCTCAAGCAATTCAGTTAACAACTGAGCGATAAAAGAACTTTCACGAACACATTTGCTCATATGATGTATATATTCTCATGCTATGGCTAATACTTAAGCAGTTCATAATGAGATATATGCAAATAGGATCATCTAACAGCTATGTCAATCATGGAGAGGTACCAACAATTAATAATAAGCATCATGAATCATGTATATAAGCAGGATTGCAATGTTCATTAGAGAGTATGATAAAGTGGTATCTCGCTTGCCCGTATTTGATCGGCAAAACATAAATGCCCAGGCACCTCTGGAGTTCATAGGAAGACTAGAAGTAGTGATTGTCAAAGATAAAAGCATCAAAGTTATACCACAATCAATCATATTTTGAGACAAGCATATTATACTAAGAATGACAGTTGTGCTCTCAAGATAGTGCTCAAAGAAATAATGGAGACACAACATAGAAGTAAAAGATTGACCCTTCGCAGAGGGAAGCAGGGATTAACATGCGCTAGAGCTTTTCATTTTTGAAATCAGGAGTAAAATCATTTTGAGAGGTGTTTGTCGTTGTCAACGAATGGTAATGGGTACACTAACTACCTCGCCAACCGGACTTCCAAGAGCGGCTCCCATGAATTATTTGCATGTTTATGTGGCACTCCTTCCAACCTTTCTTACACAAACCATGGCTAACCGAATCCTCGGGTGCCTGCCAACAATCTCATACCATGAAGGAGTGCCTTTTTATTTTAGTTTTATTATGATGATGACACTCCCCCAACCTTTGCTTACACAAGCCATGGCTAACCGAATCCTTCGGGTGCCATCCAACAATCACATACCATGGAGGAGTGTCTATTTAAGTTAATTAATTCGGGACTGGGAATCCCATTGCCAGCTCTTTTTGCAAAATTATTGGATAAGCGGATGTGCCACTAGTCCATATGAGAGTCCGTCAAAAGTAAATGACAAGGTTGAAAGCTAAACACCACATACTTCCTCATGAGCTATGAAACATAAACACAAATTGGGAAGCATTTTGAAGATTTTAAAGGTAGCGCATGAGAATTTACTTGGAATGGTTTGAAATGCCATGCATAGGTATTTATGGTGGACACTCTGGAATAACTTGGTTTTCATGTGTTTGGAAGCACGAGCAGCGTTCCCGCTCAGTACAAGTGAAGGCTAGCAAAAGACTAGGGAGCGACAAATCAAGAGAGCAGTAACTGTCATAATCATGCTTGCGGCAAAATAAATTAACGGAGGCATAAAAGTGATACAAAAACTCTGAAGCAATATAAATCATCGAGGCTTAATTGACTTTGGTTCAGTCATATGCATGCGTGAGCATGTGCCAAGTCGATATAAATGAATTATTCAGAGGAGGATACCACAATGCCATACTTACTTATGAATAAAACAATGCAAACAAACATCCATGACATGCTACTCATATTAATAAATTGGAGCTTAACATGAGAGACCATGAACTACTAGACTTCTTAAATGACATATACCTCACATGAACCAACCAAGCATGCTCACATGGATGAGTATATGTACAAAAATGAAAACAAATAGAGTTCATACCAGCCTCTCACCACAATCAGATTGTCGTAGATCGTCATTATTACCTTTTCACTTGTATAGCTTGGATAATATGAAATGAAAACCACGCTCCAGCCACCGAAGACCATTGAACTCATAAAGAACTTTACAAAACCAAAGAAGAACAGAAAATATTTTTGGTGTTTTTGAATTTGAGAACAAGAACAAAAGGAAACAAGCAAACAAAGCAAAATCTTTTTGGGTTTTCTTATAGCAAACTGGCAATAGCAAATAAAGCGAAACAAATGCAAGAAACCAAGATAAACAAATGATGAAAAGAAACAGCAGAAATATTTTTGGTCTTTTTGTGTTTTAGGAAAGAAACAAAGCAAGAACAAGAAAATGAAAACTGAAAGAAACACAGAAAAGCGAGATGGCAGAAATCTGCCAAAACCTGACAGCAGTACAGAAATCGATTTTTACAAAAATCTTACGTTGCTCAGCTCGAAAAGTGTTCAACTAATGAAAGTTAGATAACAACCTGGGGAACCTGCACAAAAATTGGCAGCTCAAAATAACGTTCTGTCTGTGCACACGAATTTTTCTAGTAACAGTCCAGAATCTGTTTTCAGGCAGCACTTCCCCAAATATCATCTCCCTCTCATTAGAAAACCACTCAAAGAGACTAAACAAGTATGTACAAGTATCCAGCAACCATAATATGCAAGGAATGAGTGATGCCGGTATACCTCCCCCCAAGCTTAGGCTTTTGGCCTAAGTGGAGTTCAGTCCCATCGAGGGTCGCTGTTCCTCGCCGGTGGATAATTCACGGCGTAGTCATAGTAAAGTTCCGGTGCAGAAGAAAAGCGTGAAGGCTCCACATGCCCAACATGTTGATGCGAGGAACTTTCTGCATCGGACGATGAGTCGAGGTGTTCCTCAGCCTCCTCCGTGTTGTCTCTTGCATGATGGCCTCCTCCCTCTATGTGTGCATCCAGTGCACCTTCTGTGACCGACCAATCCTCCCTGGAATCAAGGTTAGACAGAACAGTGCAGTAATCTTACTAGTTTCTCAGTTTTCTTAGTTATTCTCCAGACTTTCTTATAAAATGTCATCTTGTAAAACAGGTTACCCAAGTTGGAGGAATCAGAAACAAATTCATGTTTAATCATAGAGGCTATGTCAAGTTTTTCTATGGAAAGTGGAATATCAAGATGATGAGGTTCTACATTATGAAAAGCTAGTAAACGAGAAGCGATGAGACCTCCACAAATTCCACCTTTGTCACGGTTAGTAGCAAGTCTATAAGCTATCAATGCCCCCAAATTATAAGTCCTACTACTTTGCAATGCCGCAGCTAGAAAAGCTAAATCCGGGATAGATAGTTTACCACCAATCCTTTTAGCAAGAACGCATTTAGTAATGTAATAAGCAAAGTAGCGGATAGCCGGTAGCTGAATGCTAGTGATTTTACCACTATCCTCTGAGAAACTCCTTCCATAGCAAATCATCTTGAAGAGGCTTAAGAGTTCTTGCGGCGATCCCCTTATCTTCTCGCATGATCCCCATTGCGGTACTCTAATTGCTGCACAAAAATCTCTGAATGGCAAGTTGACAGCTTTATTATAAATTTTGTACTGAACCGTGGGGTTAGATCGCGACCAATTGAACTTAAAGTCCTGCACAACAGACATAGTTAGTTTTGCATATTGGCTTGGCTCTCCTTCAACAAAATCACTCAGCCCTGCACGAGAAATTAGACTCCGAACATCTTCCAATATTCCCGCGCTTCTCATGAAATTCGCGCAAGACGGTAGTAAGAGGGGTATACTCCCTCTTCACGGTTCACTCTCATGACTTGTTGGACCTCAAATTCTTGTTGGTTAAGTTGATATCTATTCCACTCCATTTTCTGAAATTTTCAATAAACAATATAAAATTTGATTTGGTGACATATAATCAAGGGGAACTACTATTGGAACTTGCTAGAGTACTAATCATGCATCAAAACTAGTTTATACAACTTAGAACAAGCATGCAAGCTCACTAAACATGTTACCTACAGCAGCAAAATATTCAAGATATACTCAACCAAACAAAATTCTATTTGGATAGGCGGAGGAGTCACATACCGGAGAGCAAATGTGCCAAATTTCAGACAGAAATCTAGGCTGAGCAAAGAGATCGAAAAATCCTGAGTTCTTGAGCAAAAACGCGAGTGAGAGGAACCTGGTGCGAGTTTTTTCGGGAGAGAGAAGATGCTGGGAGAAAGAGATGAAATAGTGGGGCAAAGAGGGGCCCACACCACAGGGTGGCGCGCCCACCTCCTTGGCCGCGCTGGGGCCTGGTGGTGTGGCACCCTCGTGGTGCCCCATGTGTCATCCTCTGGTGCTCCTGTGCCTCGTCGAAAAATAGGACCAACGGTATAATTTTTTTTAATTTTTGAAAACTTTGAAAAATGCACATTTCTGGGTATTAAGTTTATTATTACATGGCCAGAAAATTTTTGAAATCTCCAATTAACTAAGGAACTTTGCAAATTAAAAGTGCTACAGCAACTAGAGCAAGTGGAGGAAGAAAGAGATGTTGTTTACCTCCTCTATACATATAAAAAGTATTTGTTAACAAGGTTGATCAAGTCTTGCCACCAAATAAATTTTACATAGCATAAGAAGAAATAAACCTCAAATCAATCATGTTACCTTGAATTGTATTGATATGGATCTAATCACGAGAGTTTGATATTCTTCTTTAGGCTCATATATAGGACAATCAATAGTTCCCACTTTGATAGTTCTCACATTAGAAATAGTATTAACTCCACACGCTTTCTCAATCCTCTTGGGAAAATAAACGGTATGCTCCCTATCATCAACATTGAAAGTAACCTTTCCTTTATTGCAATCAATAACAGCCCCTGCGGTGTTAAGAAAAGGTCTCCCAAGAATAATAGACATATTATCATCTTCAGGCATTTCCAACACAACAAAATCAGTTAATATCAAGCAGTTATTAGTAACTTGAACAGGAACATCCTCACATATACCAACAGGAATAGCAGTAGATTTATCAGCCATTTGCAAAGATATATCAGTAGGTATCAATTTATCTAAGTAAAGTCTCTTATAAAGAGAAAAAGGCATAACACTAACACCGGCTCCCAAGTCACATAGAGCAGTTTTAACATAATTATTCTTAATAGAACAAGGAATAGTAGGTATACCTGGATCGCCCAGCTTCTTTGGAACTTTGCCATTGAAGGAGTAATTAGCAAGCATAGTGGAAATTTCCTCATTGGGGATTTTCCTTTTGTTAGTAACAATATCTTTCATATACTTTGAATAAGGAGGCAATTTAATAGCATCAGTCAAAGGGATTTGCAAGAATAAAGGTTTCATCCAATCACAAAATTTATTATAGTGTTCTTCTTCCTTTGATTTTAGTTTCTTAGCAGGAAAAGGCATTTGCTTTTGAACCCAAGGTTCTCTTTCATTACCATGTTTCTCAGCAATAAAATCTTCTTTAGTATACTTTTTGTTTTTAACATGCTTTTCGTGTTCTTCTTCAACCTCTTCTTTATCAGGAGTATCATTCTTATCATTATCTTTATCATGTTCATTACCACTTTCAGTTTCAAGATCGTAAATAGAAATGCTATTAGGATCATTAACGGAGTTCAGAGGATTCTACAACATTCTTATGTTTCTTTTTCTTTTTCTTAGATGGAGCACTAGTTTTAGTTCGTTGAGAATCTTGTTCAACTCTTTTGGGATGTCCCTCAGGATATAAAGGATCCTGAGTAGAAACACCGCCTCTAGTTATTACTTCATAAGCATGTTTTTCTTTAGAATTATTCCCCAACAAGTCATTTTGCACTTTAGTGAGTTGATCAATTTGAGTTTGAACCATATGAAAATGTTTAACAAGCATCTTAACATCATTGGAGGTTCTCTCTACAATATCATGCAATTCACTAATAGCTCGAGAATTTTCCATTAGATGATTCTCTACTCTCATATTAAAATTTTCTTGCTTAACAATATAATTATCAAACTCATCTAAGCATTGCGCAGGAGGTTTTGAATACGGAATATCTTCCCTAGTAAAACGCTGAAGGGAATTTACCTCAATCATGAATGAAGGGGGAATTGTCTCACATATATCTTCTATGGGAGGAAGATTCTTCACATCTTCAGATTTAATACCTTTCTCCTTGAGAGACTTCTTGGCTTCCCTCATATCTTCATCATTCAATTTAATTAAACCCCTCTTCTTTAATATTGGCGTTGGAGTTGGTTCAGGCGTAGTCCAATCATCATGATTCCGGCCTATTTTAGCCAAGAATTCTTCAAATACGTCTGGAGTTCTTTTCCTGAAAATACAACCAGCACAACTATCCAGGTATGCCCTAGACTCAATGGTTAGTCCACTATAAAATATATCAAGTAAATCATGCTTTTCCAAATCATGGTCAGGCCGAGCTCTAATAAGAGAGCAAAATCTCGCCCAAGCCTCAGGCAATTTCTCTCCATCTTCCTGGTCAAAATTATAAATTCTCTGTAAAGCAATATGTTGAGCACTAGCAGGAAAGTATTTACGGAAGAAAACATCAAGCAATTCTTTTGGACTTTTAATAGAATCAGGTGGCAAACTATTATACCAAGTTTTAGCGTCATCCTTTAATGAGAATGGAAAGATTTTAGCAACAAAGTAAGTACGCTTCTTAACATCATCAAAAAACAAGCTACTTAGAGTAGATAACTCAATCATGTGTTCAACAAAGACTTTCTTTTTCAAGTACCACAAAAGGGTGTTTTCTCAACAATAGCTATATGAGATAGATCAAGAGAAAAATCATAATCTTTATCCTTAATGTTTATAGGAGATGTGGCAAATTTAGGATCGGGAGACAGCTTTATATCTAATAAAGATGTTCTGCAAGCAACTTTTTAATTTTTCTTGCATCAGTAGTAGCATTGCATTTTTCAATAAAATCATCATTAAACTCCACATAATCTTCATCAGGATCATCACTAGAATAATCAAGTTCAGGTGAATTAACAGGTGTAGTAGCATTTTCATTAGGAGTTTCAGTATTTTCAATTTGTCTAGACCTAGCAATTGTAGCATCTAGAAAAGATCCCAATGAACCACTATCATCAAGCACAGCAGAAATATTATCAATATTATGAGAGTTTTCAGATTCAGCAGAAGTACCCGCATGTGAAGCATGTGGCGGTGAAACAAGTTTATCAATCACAGATGGTGAATCAAGAGCAGCAGAGGTACTCAGAGTTGTACCTTTTCTTGTAGTGGATGGTAATATGGCGACCTTAGTATCGCGAGGTTTACCCATGATGGAGAATTTGCAGCGAACAATATCAATCCAAGTGAACTTCCAAATAAAGCTATGCTCCCCGGCAACGGCGCTGAAAATAGTCTTGATGACCCACAAGTATAGGGGATCGCAACAGTCTTCGAGGGAAGTAAAACCCAATTTATTGATTCGACACAAGGGGAGACAAAGAATACTTGAAAGCCTTAACAGCGGAGTTGTCAATTCAGCTGCACCTGGAAACAGACTAGCTCGCAAGAGTTTATCAGTAATAACAGTTTTATAGCAGAGTGAGTGAAATAACAGCAGCAGAGTAACAAAGACAGCGATAGTGATTTTAGTAAACAGCAGGATTAAAATACCAGAGGCACGGGGACGGATGAACGGGCGTTGCATGGATGAGAGAAACTCATGTAACAATCATAGCAGGGCATTTGCAGATAATAATAAAACGGTGTCCAAGTACAAAGCAATCAATAGGCATGTGTTCCAATTATAGTCGTACGTGCTCGCAATGAGAAACTTGCACAACATCTTTTGTCCTACCAGCCGGTGGCAGCCGGGCCTCTAGGGAATCTACTGGATATTAAGGTACTCCTTTTAATAGAGTACCGGAGCAAAGCATTAACACTCCGTGAACACATGTGATCCTCACATCACTACCATCCCCTCCGGTTGTCCCGATTCTTGTCACTTCGGGGCCATTGGTTCCGGACAGCGACATGTGTATACAACTTGCAGGTAAGATCATAAAACAATGAATATCATGATGAAACAATAACATGTTCAGATCTGAGATCATGGCACTCGGGCCCTAGTGACAAGCATTAAGCATAGCAAGTTGCAACAATATCATCAAAGTACCAATTACGGACACTAGGCACTATGCCCTAACAATCTTATGCTATTACATGACCAATCTCATCCAATCCCTACAATCCCCTTCGGCCTACAGCGGGGGAATTACTCACTCATGGATGGGGGAAACATGGCTGGTTGATGGAGAGGCGTCGGTGGTGATGATGGCGATGATCTCCTCCAATTCCCCGTCACGGCGGAGTGCCAGAACGGAGACTTCTGGCTCCCGCGACGGAGTTTCACGATGTGGCGGCGTTCCGGAGGCTTTCTGGCGACTTCGACCTCCCCTCGTGCGTTTTTAGGTCGAGGCCGATAAGTAGTCCGAAGGAGGGCGTCGGAGGCCGGCCGAGGGGGCCACACCATAGGGCCGCGCGGGCCCCCCTAGGCCGCGCCGCCTTATGGTGTGGGGCCCTCGGGCCTCCACCTTACTTGTCCTTCTGGCTCCGTCAGTATTCTGGGAAAATAGGGCCTTCTGCATAAATTCCGAGGATTTTCCCGAAAGTTGGATTTCTGCACAAAAACGAGACACCAGAACAGTTCTGCTGAAAACAGCGTTAGTCCGTGTTAGTTGTATCCAAAATACACAAATTAGAGGCAAAACAATAGCAAAAGTGTTCGGGAAAGTAGATACGTTTTGGACGTATCAACTCCCCCAAGCTTAGCTTATTGCTTGTCCTCAAGCAATTCGATTAACAATCGAGCGATAAAAGAACTTTCACGAACACATTTGCTCATATGATGTATATATTCTCATGCTATGGCTAATACTTAAGCAGTTCATAATGAGATATATGCAAATAGGATCATCTAACAGCTATGTCAATCATGGAGAGGTACCAACAATTAATAATAAGCATCATGAATCATGTATATAAGCAGGATTGCAATGTTCATAAGAGAGTATGATAAAGTGGTATCTCGCTTGCCCGTATTTGATCGGCAAAACATAAATGCCCTGTGCACCTCTCGAGTTCATAGGAAGACTAGAAGTAGTGATTGTCAAAGATAAAAGCATCAAAGTTATACCACAATCAATCATATTTTGAGACAAGCATATTATACTAAGAATGACAGTTGTGCTCTCAAGATAGTGCTCAAAGAAATAATGGAGACACAACATAGAAGTAAAAGATTGACCCTTCGCAGAGGGGAAGCAGGGATTAACATGCGCTAGAGCTTTTCATTTTTGAAATCAGGAGTAAAATCATTTTGAGAGGTGTTTGTCGTTGTCAACGAATGGTAATGGGTACACTAACTACCTCGCCAACCGGACTTCCAAGAGCGGCTCCCATGAATTATTTGCATGTTTATGTGGCACTCCTTCCAACCTTTCTTACACAAACCATGGCTAACCGAATCCTCGGGTGCCTGCCAACAATCTCATACCATGAAGGAGTGCCTTTTTATTTTAGTTTTATTATGATGATGACACTCCCCCAACCTTTGCTTACACAAGCCATGGCTAACCGAATCCTTCGGGTGCCATCCAACAATCACATACCATGGAGGAGTGTCTATTTAAGTTAATTAATTCGGGATCGGGAATCCCATTGCCACTCTTTTTGCAAAATTATTGGATAAGCGGATGTGCCACTAGTCCATATGAGAGTCCGTCAAAAGTAAATGACAAGGTTGAAAGCTAAACACCACATACTTCCTCATGAGCTATGAAACATAAACACAAATTGGGAAGCATTTTGAAGGTTTTAAAGGTAGCGCATGAGAATTTACTTGGAATGGTTTGAAATGCCATGCATAGGTATTTATGGTGGACACTCTGGAATAACTTGGTTTTCATGTGTTTGGAAGCACGAGCAGCGTTCCCGCTCAAGACAAGTGAAGGCTAGCAAAAGACTAGGGAGCGACAAATCAAGAGAGCAAGAATCGTCATAATCATGCTTGCGGCAAAATAAATTAACGGAGGCATAAAAGTGATACAAAAACTCTGAAGCAATATAAATCATCGAGGCTTAATTGACTTTGGTTCAGTCATATGCATGCGTGAGCATGTGCCAAGTCGATATAAATGAATTATTCAGAGGAGGATACCACAATGCCATACTTACTTATGAATAAAACAATGTAAACAAACATCCATGACATGCTACTCATATTAATAAATTGGAGCTTAACATGAGAGACCATGAACTACTAGACTTCTTAAATGACATATACCTCACATGAACCAACCAAGCATGCTCACATGGATGAGTATATGTACAAAAATGAAAACAAATAGAGTTCATACCAGCCTCTCACCACAATCAGATTGTCGTAGATCGTCATTATTGCCTTTTCACTTGTATAGCTTGGATAATATGAAATGAAAACCACGCTCCAGCCACCGAAGACCATTGAACTCATAAAGAACTTTACAAAACCAAAGAAGAACAGCAAATATTTTTGGTGTTTTCGAATTTGAGAACAAGAACAAAAGGAAACAAGCAAACAAAGCAAAATCGTTTTGGGTTTTCTTATAGCAAACTGGCAATAGCAAATAAAGCGAAACAAATGCAAGAAACCAAGATAAACAAATGGTGAAAAGAAACAGCAGAAATATTTTTGGTCTTTTTGTATTTTAGGAAAGAAACAAAGCAAGAACAAGAAAATGAAAACTGAAAGAAACACAGAAAAGCGAGATGGCAGAAATCTGCCAAAACCTGACAGCAGTACAGAAATCGATTTTTACAAAAATCTTACGTTGCTCAGCTCGAAAAGTGTTCAACTAATGAAAGTTAGATAACAACCTGGGGAACCTGCACAAAAATTGGCAGCTCAAAATAACGTTCTGGCTGTGCACACGAATTTTTCTAGTAACAGTCCAGAATCTGTTTTCAGGCAGCACTTCCCCAAATATCATCTCCCTCTCATTAGAAAACCACTCAAAGAGACTAAACAAGTATGTACAAGTATCCAGCAACCATAATATGAAAGGAATGAGTGATGCCGGTATACCTCCCCCCAAGCTTAGGCTTTTGGCCTAAGTGGAGTTCAATCCCATCGAGGGTCGCTGTTCCTCGCCGGTGGATAATTCACGGCGTAGTCATAGTAAAGTTCCGGTGCAGAAGAAAAGCGTGAAGGCTCCACATGCCCAACATGTTGATGCGAGGAACTTTCTGCATCGTACGATGAGTCGAGGTGTTCCTCAGCCTCCTCCGTGTTGTCTCTTGCATGATGGCCTCCTCCCTCTATGTGTGCATCCAGTGCACCTTCTGTGACCGACCAATCCTCCCTGGAATCAAGGTTAGACAGAACAGGCGCAGGCAATCTTACTAGTTTCTCAGTTTTCTTAGTTATTCTCCAGACTTTCTTATAAAATGTCATCTTGTAAAACAGGTTACCCAAGTTGGAGGAATCAGAAACAAATTCATGTTTAATCATAGAGGCTATGTCAAGTTTTTCTATGGAAAGTGGAATATCAAGATGATGAGGTTCTACATTATGAAAAGCTAGTAAACGAGAAGCGATGAGACCTCCACAAATTCCACCTTTGTCACGGTTAGTAGCAAGTCTATAAGCTATCAATGCCCCCAAATTATAAGTCCTACTACTTTGCAATGCCGCAGCTAGAAAAGCTAAATCCGGGATAGATAGTTTACCACCAATCCTTTTAGCAAGAACGCATTTAGTAATGTAATAAGCAAAGTAGCGGATAGCCGGTAGCTGAATGCTAGTGATTTTACCACTATCCTCTGAGAAACTCCTTCCATAGCAGATCATCTTGAAGAGGCTTAAGAGTTCTTGCGGCGATCCCCTTATCTTCTCGCATGATCCCCATTGCGGTACTCTAATTGCTGCACAAAAATCTCTCGAATGGCAAGTTGACATGACTTTATTATAAATTTTATCTTGAACCGTGGGGTTAGATCGCGACCAATTGAACTTAAAGTCCTGCACAACAGACATAGTTAGTTTTGCATATTGGCTTGGCTCTCCTTCAACAAAATCACTCAGCCCTGCACGAGAAATTAGACTCCGAACATCTTCCAATATTCCCGCGCTTCTCATGAAATTCGCGCACGGGTAGTAAGAGGGGTATACTCCCTCTTCACGGTTCACTCTCATGACTTGTTGGACCTCAAATTCTTGTTGGTTAAGTTGATATCTATTCCACTCCATTTTCTGAAATTTTCAATAAACAATATAAAATTTGATTTGGTGACATATAATCAAGGGGAACTACTATTGGAACTTGCTAGAGTACTAATCATGCATCAAAACTAGTTTATACAACTTAGAACAAGCATGCAAGCTCACTAAACATGTTACCTACAGCAGCAAAATATTCAAGATATACTCAACCAAACAAAATTCTATTTGGATAGGCGGAGGAGTCACATACCGGAGAGCAAATGTGCCAAATTTCAGACAGAAATCTAGGCTGAGCAAAGAGATCGAAAAATCCTGAGTTCTTGAGCAAAAACGCGAGTGAGAGGAACCTGGTGCGAGTTTTTTCGGGAGAGAGAAGATGCTGGGAGAAAGAGATGAAATAGTGGGGCAAAGAGGGGCCCACACCACAGGGTGGCGCGCCCACCTCCTTGGCCGCGCCGGCTGGTGGTGTGGCACCCTGTGGTGCCCCACAGGTCATCCTCTGGTGCTCCTAGGTGCCTCGTCGAAAAATAGGACCAACGGTATAATTTTTGTGAATTTTTGAAAACTTTGAAAAATGCACATTTCTGGGTATTAAGTTTATTATTACTGGCCAGGAAATTTTTTGAAATCTCCAATTAACTAAGGAACTTTGCAAATTAAAAGTGCTACAGCAACTAGAGCAAGTGGAGGAAGAAAGAGATGTTGTTTACCTCCTCTATACATATAAAAAGTATTTGTTAACAAGGTTGATCAAGTCTTGCCACCAAATAAATTTTACATAGCATAAGAAGAAATAAACCTCAAATCAATCATGTTGCCTTGAATTGTATTGATATGGATCCAATCACGAGAGTTTGATATTCTTCTTTAGGCTCATATATAGGACAATCAATAGTTCCCACTTTGATAGTTCTCACATTAGAAATAGTATTAACTCCACACGCTTTCTCAATCCTCTTGGGAAAATAAACGGTATGCTCCCTATCATCAACATTGAAAGTAACCTTTCCTTTATTGCAATCAATAACAGCCCCTGCGGTGTTAAGAAAAGGTCTCCCAAGAATAATAGACATATTATCATCTTCAGGCATTTCCAACACAACAAAATCAGTTAATATCAAGCAGTTATTAGTAACTTGAACAGGAACATCCTCACATATACCAACAGGAATAGCAGTAGATTTATCAGCCATTTGCAAAGATATATCAGTAGGTATCAATTTATCTAAGTAAAGTCTCTTATAAAGAGAAAAAGGCATAACACTAACACCGGCTCCCAAGTCACATAGAGCAGTTTTAACATAATTATTCTTAATAGAACAAGGAATAGTAGGTATACCTGGATCGCCCAGCTTCTTTGGAACTTTTCCATTGAAGGAGTAATTAGCAAGCATAGTGGAAATTTCCTCATTGGGGATTTTCCTTTTGTTAGTAACAATATCTTTCATATACTTTGAATAAGGAGGCAATTTAATAGCATCACCAAAGGGATTTGCAAGAATAAAGGTTTCATCCAATCACAAAATTTATTATAGTGTTCTTCTTCCTTTGATTTTAGTTTCTTAGCAGGAAAAGGCATTTGCTTTTGAACCCAAGGTTCTCTTTCATTACCATGTTTCTCAGCAATAAAATCTTCTTTAGTATACTTTTTGTTTTTAACATGCTTTTCAGGTTCTTCTTCAACCTCTTCTTTATCAGGAGTATCATTCGTATCATTATCTTTATCATGTTCATTACCACTTTCAGTTTAAAGATCGTAAATAGAAATGCTATTAGGATCATTAACAGGTTCAGAGGATTCTACAACATTCTTATGTTTCTTTTTCTTTTTCTTAGATGGAGCACTAGTTTTAGTTCGTTGAGAATCTTGTTCAACTCTTTTGGGATGTCCCTCAGGATATAAAGGATCCTGAGTAGAAACACCGCCTCTAGTTATTACTTCATAAGCATGTTTTTCTTTAGAATTATTCCCCAACAAGTCATTTTGCACTTTAGTGAGTTGATCAATTTGAGTTTGAACCATATGAAAATGTTTAACAAGCATCTTAACATCATTGGAGGTTCTCTCTACAATATCATGCAATTCACTAATAGCTCGAGAATTTTCCATTAGATGATTCTCTACTCTCATATTAAAATTTTCTTGCTTAACAATATAATTATCAAACTCATCTAAGCATTGCGCAGGAGGTTTTGAATACGGAATATCTTCCCTAGTAAAACGCTGAAGGGAATTTACCTCAATCATGGATGAAGGGGGAATTGTCTCACATATATCTTCTATGGGAGGAAGATTCTTCACATCTTCAGATTTAATACCTTTCTCCTTGAGAGACTTCTTGGCTTCCCTCATATCTTCATCATTCAATTTAATTAAACCCCTCTTCTTTAATATTGGCGTTGGAGTTGGTTCAGGCGTAGTCCAATCATCATGATTCCGGCCTATTTTAGCCAGTAATTCTTCAGCGTCGTCTGGAGTTCTTTTCCTGAAAATACAACCAGCACAACTATCCAGGTATGCCCTAGACTCAATGGTTAGTCCACTATAAAATATATCAAGTAAATCATGCTTTTCCAAATCATGGTCGTAGAGCTCTAATAAGAGAGCAAAATCTCGCCCAAGCCTCAGGCAATTTCTCTCCATCTTCCTGGTCAAAATTATAAATTCTCTGTAAAGCAATATGTTGAGCACTAGTAGGAAAGTATTTACGGAAGAAAACATCAAGCAATTCTTTTGGACTTTTAATAGAATCAGGTGGCAAACTATTATACCAAGTTTTAGCGTCATCCTTTAATGAGAATGGAAAGATTTTAGCAACAAAGTAAGTACGCTTCTTAACATCATCAGAAAACAAGCTACTTAGAGTAGATAACTCAATCATGTGTTCAACAGCACTTTCTTTTTCAGTACCACAAAAGGGTGTTTTCTCAACAATAGCTATATGAGATAGATCAAGAGAAAAATCATAATCTTTATCCTTAATGTTTATAGGAGATGTGGCAAATTTAGGATCAGGAGACAGTTTATATCTAACAGCATGTTCTGCAAGCAACTTTTTAATTTTTCTTGCATCAGTAGTAGCATTGCATTTTTCAATAAAATCATCATTAAGCTCCACATAATCTTCATCAGGATCATCACTAGAATAATCAAGTTCAGGTGAATTAACAGGTGTAGTAGCATTTTCATTAGGAGTTTCAGTATTTTCAATTTGTCTAGACCTAGCAATTGTAGCATCTAGAAAAGATCCCAATGAACCACTATCATCAAGCACAGCAGAAATATTATCAATATTATGAGAGTTTTCAGATTCAGCAGAAGTACCCGCATGTGAAGCATGTGGCGGTGAAACAAGTTTATCAATCACAGATGGTGAATCAAGAGCAGCAGAGGTACTCAGAGTTGTACCTTTTCTTGTAGTGGATGGTAATATGGCGACCTTAGTATCGCGAGGTTTACCCATGATGGAGAATTTGCAGCGAACAATATCAATCCAAGTGAACTTCCAAATAAAGCTATGCTCCCGGCAACGGCGCTTTAAAATAGTCTTGATGACCCACAAGTATAGGGGATCGCAATGGGTCTTCGAGGGAAGTAAAACCCAATTTATTGATTCGACACAAGGGGAGACAAAGAATACTTGAAAGCCTTAACAATGAGTTGTCAATTCAGCTGCACACTGAAACAGACTAGCTCGCAAGAGTTTATCAAGAATGACAGTTTTATAGCAAGAGCAGAGTGAAATAACAAGACAGAGTAACAAAGACAGCAGTAGTGATTTTAGTAAACAGCAGGATTAAAATACTGTAGGCACGGGGACGGATGAACGGGCGTTGCATGGATGAGAGAAACTCATGTAACAATCATAGCAGGGCATTTGCAGATAATAATAAAACGGTGTCCAAGTACAAAGCAATCAATAGGCATGTGTTCCAATTATAGTCGTACGTGCTCGCAATGAGAAACTTGCACAACATCTTTTGTCCTACCAGCCGGTGGCAGCCGGGCCTCTAGGGAATCTCTTTGGATATTAAGGTACTCCTTTTAATAGAGTACCGGAGCAAAGCATTAACACTCCGTGAACACATGTGATCCTCACATCACTACCATCCCCTCCGGTTGTCCCGATTCTTGTCACTTCGGGGCCATTGGTTCCGGACAGCGACATGTGTATACAACTTGCAGGTAAGATCATAAAACAATGAATATCATGATGAAACAATAACATGTTCAGATCTGAGATCATGGCACTCGGGCCCTAGTGACAAGCATTAAGCATAGCAAGTTGCAACAATATCATCAAAGTACCAATTACGGACACTAGGCACTATGCCCTAACAATCTTATGCTATTACATGACCAATCTCATCCAATCCCTACCATCCCCTTCGGCCTACAGCGGGGGAATTACTCACTCATGGATGGGGGAAACATGGCTGGTTGATGGAGAGGCGTCGGTGGTGATGATGGCGATGATCTCCTCCAATTCCCCGTCACGGCGGAGTGCCAGAACGGAGACTTCTGGCTCCCGCGACGGAGTTTTGCGATGTGGCGGCGTTCTGGAGGCTTTCTGGTGACTTCGACCTCCCCTCGTGCGTTTTTAGGTCGAGGCCGATAAGTAGTCCGAAGGAGGGCGTCGGAGGCCGGCCGAGGGGGCCACACCATAGGGCCGCGCGGGCCCCCCCTAGGCCGCGCCGCCTTATGGTGTGGGGCCCTCGGGCCTCCACCTTACTTGTCCTTCCGCTCCGTCGCATTCTGGGAAAATAGGGCCTTCTGCATAAATTCCGAGGATTTTCCCGAAAGTTGGATTTCTGCACAAAAACGAGACACCAGAACAGTTATGCTGAAAACAGCGTTAGTCCGTGTTAGTTGTATCCAAAATACACAAATTAGAGGCAAAACAATAGCAAAAGTGTTCGGGAAAGTAGATACGTTTTGGACGTATCAACTCCCCCAAGCTTAGCTTATTGCTTGTCCTCTAGCAATTCAGTTAACAACTGAGCGATAAAAGAACTTTCACGAACACATTTGCTCATATGATGTATATATTCTCATGCTATGGCTAATACTTAAGCAGTTCATAATGAGATATATGCAAGTAGGATCATCTAACAGCTATGTCAATCATGGAGAGGTACCAACAATTAATAATAAGCATCATGAATCATGTATATAAGCAGGATTGCAATGTTCATAAGAGAGTATGATAAAGTGGTATCTCGCTTGCCCGTATTTGATCGGCAAAACATAAATGCCCAGGCACCTCTGGAGTTCATAGGAAGACTAGAAGTAGTGATTGTCAAAGATAAAAGCATCAAAGTTATACCACAATCAATCATATTTTGAGACAAGCATATTATACTAAGAATGACAGTTGTGCTCTCAAGATAGTGCTCAAAGAAATAATGGAGACACAACATAGAAGTAAAAGATTGACCCTTCGCAGAGGGAAGCAGGGATTAACATGCGCTAGAGCTTTTCATTTTTGAAATCAGGAGTAAAATCATTTTGAGAGGTGTTTGTCGTTGTCAACGAATGGTAATGGGTACACTAACTACCTCGCCAACCGGACTTCCAAGAGCGGCTCCCATGAATTATTTGCATGTTTATGTGGCACTCCTTCCAACCTTTCTTACACAAACCATGGCTAACCGAATCCTCGGGTGCCTGCCAACAATCTCATACCATGAAGGAGTGCCTTTTTATTTTAGTTTTATTATGATGATGACACTCCCCCCAACCTTTGCTTACACAAGCCATGGCTAACCGAATCCTTCGGGTGCCATCCAACAATCACATACCATGGAGGAGTGTCTATTTAAGATAATTAATTCGGGACTGGGAATTCCATTGCCAGCTCTTTTTGCAAAATTATTGGATAAGCGGATGTGCCACTAGTCCATATGAGAGTCCGTCAAAAGTAAATGACAAGGTTGAAAGCTAAACACCACATACTTCCTCATGATCTATGAAACATAAACACAAATTGGGAAGCATTTTGAAGGTTTTAAAGGTAGCGCATGAGAATTTACTTGGAATGGTTTGAAATGCCATGCATAGGTATTTATGGTGGACACTCTGGAATAACTTGGTTTTCATGTGTTTGGAAGCACGAGCAGCGTTCCCGCTCAGTACAAGTGAAGGCTAGCAAAAGACTAGGGAGCGACAAATCAAGAGAGCAAAGAATCGTCATAATCATGCTTGCGGCAAAATAAATTAACGGAGGCATAAAAGTGATACAAAAACTCTGAAGCAATATAAATCATCGAGGCTTAATTGACTTTGGTTCAGTCATATGCATGCGTGAGCATGTGCCAAGTCGATATAAATGAATTATTCAGAGGAGGATACCACAATGCCATACTTACTTATGAATAAAACAATGCAAACAAACATCCATGACATGCTACTCATATTAATAAATTGGAGCTTAACATGAGAGATCATGAACTACTAGACTTCTTAAATGACATATACCTCACATGAACCAACCAAGCATGCTCACATGGATGAGTATATGTACAAAAATGAAAACAAATAGAGTTCATACCAGCCTCTCACCACAATCAGATTGTCGTAGATCGTCATTATTGCCTTTTCACTTGTATAGCTTGGATAATATGAAATGAAAACCACGCTCCAGCCACCGAAGACCATTGAACTCATAAAGAACTTTACAAAACCAAAGAAGAACAGCAAATATTTTTGGTGTTTTCGAATTTGAGAACAAGAACAAAAGGAAACAAGCAAACAAAGCAAAATCTTTTTGGGTTTTCTTATAGCAAACTGGCAATAGCAAATAAAGCGAAACAAATGCAAGAAACCAAGATAAACAAATGGTGAAAAGAAACAGCAGAAATATTTTTGGTCTTTTTGTGTTTTAGGAAAGAAACAAAGCAAGAACAAGAAAATGAAAACTGAAAGAAACACAGAAAAGCGAGATGGCAGAAATCTGCCAAAACCTGACAGCAGTACAGAAATCGATTTTTACAAAAATTATACGTTGCTCAGCTCGAAAAGTGTTCAACTAATGAAAGTTAGATAACAACCTGGGGAACCTGCACAAAAATTGGCAGCTCAAAATAACGTTCTGGCTGTGCACACGAATTTTTCTAGTAACAGTCCAGAATCTGTTTTCAGGCAGCACTTCCCCAAATATCATCTCCCTCTCATTACAAAACCACTCAAAGAGACTAAACAAGTATGTACAAGTATCCAGCAACCATAATATGAAAGGAATGAGTGATGCCGGTATACCTCCCCCCAAGCTTAGGCTTTTGGCCTAAGTGGAGTTCAATCCCATCGAGGGTCGCTGTTCCTCGCCGGTGGATAATTCACGGCGTAGTCATAGTAAAGTTCCGGTGCAGAAGAAAAGCGTGAAGGCTCCACATGCCCAACATGTTGATGCGAGGAACTTTCTGCATCGGACGATGAGTCGAGGTGTTCCTCAGCCTCCTCCGTGTTGTCTCTTGCATGATGGCCTCCTCCCTCTATGTGTGCATCCAGTGCACCTTCTGTGACCGACCAATCCTCCCTGGAATCAAGGTTAGACAGAACAGGCGCAGGCAATCTTACTAGTTTCTCAGTTTTCTTAGTTATTCTCCAGACTTTCTTATAAAATGTCATCTTGTAAAACAGGTTACCCAAGTTGGAGGAATCAGAAACAAATTCATGTTTAATCATAGAGGCTATGTCAAGTTTTTCTATGGAAAGTGGAATATCAAGATGATGAGGTTCTACATTATGAAAAGCTAGTAAACGAGAAGCGATGAGACCTCCACAAATTCCACCTTTGTCACGGTTAGTAGCAAGTCTATAAGCTATCAATGCCCCCAAATTATAAGTCCTACTACTTTGCAATGCCGCAGCTAGAAAAGCTAAATCCGGGATAGATAGTTTACCACCAATCCTTTTAGCAAGAACGCATTTAGTAATGTAATAAGCAAAGTAGCGGATAGCCGGTAGCTGAATGCTAGTGATTTTACCACTATCCTCTGAGAAACTCCTTCCATAGCAAATCATCTTGAAGAGGCTTAAGAGTTCTTGCGGCGATCCCCTTATCTTCTCGCATGATCCCCATTGCGGTACTCTAATTGCTGCACAAAAATCTCTGAATGGCAAGTTGACAGCTTTATTATAAATTTTGTACTGAACCGTGGGGTTAGATCGCGACCAATTGAACTTAAAGTCCTGCACAACAGACATAGTTAGTTTTGCATATTGGCTTGGCTCTCCTTCAACAAAATCACTCAGCCCTGCACGAGAAATTAGACTCCGAACATCTTCCAATATTCCCGCGTTTCTCATGAAATTCGCGCACGGGTAGTAAGAGGGGTATACTCCCTCTTCATGGTTCACTCTCATGACTTGTTGGACCTCAAATTCTTGTTGGTTAAGTTGATATCTATTCCACTCCATTTTCTGAAATTTTCAATAAACAATATAAAATTTGATTTGGTGACATATAATCAAGGGGAACTACTATTGGAACTTGCTAGAGTACTAATCATGCATCAAAACTAGTTTATACAACTTAGAACAAGCATGCAAGCTCACTAAACATGTTACCTACAGCAGCAAAATATTCAAGATATACTCAACCAAACAAAATTCTATTTGGATAGGCGGAGGAGTCACATACCGGAGAGCAAATGTGCCAAATTTCAGACAGAAATCTAGGCTGAGCAAAGAGATCGAAAAATCCTGAGTTCTTGAGCAAAAACGCGAGTGAGAGGAACCTGGTGCGAGTTTTTTCGGGAGAGAGAAGATGCTGGGAGAAAGAGATGAAATAGTGGGGCAAAGAGGGGCCCACACCACAGGGTGGCGCGCCCACCTCCTTGGCCGCGCCGGCTGGTGGTGTGGCACCCTGTGGTGCCCCACAGGTCATCCTCTGGTGCTCCCAGGTGCCTCGTCGAAAAATAGGACCAACGGTATAATTTTTGTGAATTTTTGAAAACTTTGAAAAATGCACATTTCTGGGTATTAAGTTTATTATTACTGGCCAGGAAAATTTTTGAAATCTCCAATTAACTAAGGAACTTTGCAAATTAAAAGTGCTACAGCAACTAGAGCAAGTGGAGGAAGAAAGAGATGTTGTTTACCTCCTCTATACATATAAAAAGTATTTGTTAACAAAGTTGATCAAGTCTTGCCACCAAATAAATTTTACATAGCATAAGAAGAAATAAACCTCAAATCAATCATGTTACCTTGAATTGTATTGATATGGATCCAATCACGAGAGTTTGATATTCTTCTTTAGGCTCATATATAGGACAATCAATAGTTCCCACTTTGATAGTTCTCACATTAGAAATAGTATTAACTCCACACGCTTTCTCAATCCTCTTGGGAAAATAAACGGTATGCTCCCTATCATCAACATTGAAAGTAACCTTTCCTTTATTGCAATCAATAACAAATTTCGTGGTGTTAAGAAAAGGTCTCCCAAGAATAATAGACATATTATCATCTTCGTGCATTTCCAACACAACAAAATCAGTTAATATCAAGCAGTTATTAGTAACTTGAACAGGAACATCCTCACATATACCAACAGGAATAGCAGTAGATTTATCAGCCATTTGCAAAGATATATCAGTAGGTATCAATTTATCTAAGTAAAGTCTCTTATAAAGAGAAAAAGGCATAACACTAACACCGGCTCCCAAGTCACATAGAGCAGTTTTAACATAATTCTTCTTAATAGAACAAGGAATAGTAGGTATACCTGGATCGCCCAGCTTCTTTGGAACTTTGCCATTGAAGGAGTAATTAGCAAGCATAGTGGAAATTTCCTCATTGGGGATTTTCCTTTTGTTAGTAACAATATCTTTCATATACTTTGAATAAGGAGGCAATTTAATAGCATCAGTCAAAGGGATTTGCAAGAATAAAGGTTTCATCCAACCACAAAATTTATTATAGTGTTCTTCTTCCTTTGATTTTAGTTTCTTAGCAGGAAAAGACATTTGCTTTTGAACCCAAGGTTCTCTTTCATTACCATGTTTCTCAGCAATAAAATCTTCTTTAGTATACTTTTTGTTTTTAACATGCTTTTCAGGTTCTTCTTCAACCTCTTCTTTATCAGGAGTATCATTCTTATCATTATCTTTATCATGTTCATTACCACTTTCAGTTTCAGCATCAGAAATAGAAATGCTATTAGGATCATTAACGAGGTTCGAGAGGATTCTACAACATTCTTATGTTTCTTTTTCTTTTTCTTAGATGGAGCACTAGTTTTAGTTCGTTGAGAATCTTGTTCAACTCTTTTGGGATGTCCCTCAGGATATAAAGGATCCTGAGTAGAAACACCGCCTCTAGTTATTACTTCATAAGCATGTTTTTCTTTAGAATTATTCCCCAACAAGTCAGTTTGCACTTTAGTGAGTTGATCAATTTGAGTTTGAACCATATGAAAATGTTTAACAAGCATCTTAACATCATTGGAGGTTCTCTCTACAATATCATGCAATTCACTAATAGCTCGAGAATTTTCCATTAGATGATTCTCTACTCTCATATTAAAATTTTCTTGCTTAACAATATAATTATCAAACTCATCTAAGCATTGCGCAGGAGGTTTTGAATACGGAATATCTTCCCTAGTAAAACGCTGAAGGAAATTTACCTCAATCATGGATGAAGGGGGAATTGTCTCACATATATCTTCTATGGGAGGAAGATTCTTCACATCTTCAGATTTAATACCTTTCTCCTTGAGAGACTTCTTGGCTTCCCTCATATCTTCATCATTCAATTTAATTAAACCCCTCTTCTTTAATATTGGCGTTGGAGTTGGTTCAGCGTAGTCCAATCATCATGATTCCGGCCTATTTTAGCCGATAATTCTTCAAATAAATGCCCTGAGTTCTTTTCTGAAAATACAACCAGCACAACTATCCAGGTATGCCCTAGACTCAATGGTTAGTCCACTATAAAATATATCAAGTAAATCATGCTTTTCCAAATCATGGTCAGGCCGAGCTCTAATAAGAGAGCAAAATCTCGCCCAAGCCTCAGGCAATTTCTCTCCATCTTCCTGGTCAAAATTATAAATTCTCTGAAAAGCAATATGTTGAGCACTAGCAGGAAAGTATTTACGGAAGAAAACATCAAGCAATTCTTTTGGACTTTTAATAGAATCAGGTGGCAAACTATTATACCAAGTTTTAGCGTCATCCTTTAATGAGAATGGAAAGATTTTAGCAACAAAGTAAGTACGCTTCTTAACATCATCAGAAAACAAGCTACTTAGAGTAGATAACTCAATCATGTGTTCAACAAGACTTTCTTTTTCAGTACCACAAAAGGGTGTTTTCTCAACAATAGCTATATGAGATAGATCAAGAGAAAAATCATAATCTTTATCCTTAATGTTTATAGGAGATGTGGCAAATTTAGGATCAGGAGACAGTTTATATCTAACAGCATGTTCTGCAAGCAACTTTTCAATTTTTCTTGCATCAGTAGTAGCATTGCATTTTTCAATAAAATCATCATTAAGCTCCACATAATCTTCATCAGGATCATCACTAGAATAATCAAGTTCAGGTGAATTAACAGGTGTAGTAGCATTTTCATTAGGAGTTTCAAAGTATTTTCAATTTGTCTAGACCTAGCAATTGTAGCATCTAGAAAAGATCCCAATGAACCACTATCATCAAGCACAGCAGAAATATTATCAATATTATGAGAGTTTTTAGATTCAGCAGAAGTACCCGCATGTGAAGCATGTGGCGGTGAAACAAGTTTATCAATCACAGATGGTGAATCAAGAGCAGCAGAGGTACTCAGAGTTGTACCTTTTCTTGTAGTGGATGGTAATATGGCGACCTTAGTATCGCAAGGTTTACACATGATGGAGACTTTGCAGCGAAATATATCAATCCAAGTGAAATTCCAAATAAAGCTATGCTCCCGGCAACGGCGCCGTAAAAATAGTCTTGATGACCCACAAGTATAGGGGATCGCAACGAGTCTTCGAGGGAAGTAAAACCCAATTTATTGATTCGACACAAGGGGAGACAAAGAATACTTGAAAGCCTTAACGGCGGAGTTGTCAATTCAGTCGCACTCGAAACATACTAGCTCGCAAGAGTTTATCAAGAATAACAGTTTTATAGCAGTAGCAGTAGTGAAATAACGAAGCAGAGTAACAAAGACAGCAGTAGTGATTTTAGTAAACGGCGGGATTAAAATACGTAGGCACGGGGACGGATGAACGGGCGTTGCATGGATGAGAGAAACTCATGTAACAATCATAGCAGGGCATTTGCAGATCATAATAAAACGGTGTCCAAGTACAAAGCAATCAATAGGCATGTGTTCCAATTATAGTCGTACGTGCTCGCAATGAGAAACTTGCACAACATCTTATGTCCTACCAGCCGGTGGCAGCCGGGCCTCTAGGGAATCTATCGATATTAAGGTACTCCTTTTAATAGAGTACCGGAGCAAAGCATTAACACTCCGTGAACACATGTGATCCTCACATCACTACCATCCCCTCCGGTTGTCCCGATTCTTGTCACTTCGGGGCCATTGGTTCCGGACAGCGACATGTGTATACAACTTGCAGGTAAGATCATAAAACAATGAATATCATGATGAAACAATAACATGTTCAGATCTGAGATCATGGCACTCGGGCCCTAGTGACAAGCATTAAGCATAGCAAGTTGTAACAATATCATCAAAGTACCAATTACGGACACTAGGCACTATGCCCTAACAATCTTATGCTATTACATGACCAATCTCATCCAATCCCTACCATCCCCTTCGGCCTACAGCGGGGGAATTACTCACTCATGGATGGGGGAAACATGGCTGGTTGATGGAGAGGCGTCGGTGGTGATGATGGCGATGATCTCCTCCAATTCCCCGTCCCATGAGTGCCGTAACGGAGACTTCTGGCTCCCGCGACGGAGTTTCGCGATGTGGCGGCGTTCTGGAGGCTTTCTGGCGACTTCGACCTCCCCTCGTGCGTTTTTAGGTCGAGGCCGATAAGTACTCCGAAGGAGGGCGTCGGAGGCCGGCCGAGGGGGCCACACCATAGGGCCGCGCGGGCCCCCCCTAGGCCGCGCCGCCTTATGGTGTGGGGCCCTCGGGCCTCCACCTTACTTGTCCTTCTGGCTCCGTCAGTATTCTGGGAAAATAGGGCCTTCTGCATAAATTCCGAGGATTTTCCCGAAAGTTGGATTTCTCGCACAAAACGAGACACTGCAACAGGCTCGCTAAAAACAGCGTTAGTCCGTGTTAGTTGTATCCAAAATACACAAATTAGAGGCAAAACAATAGCAAAAGTGTTCGGGAAAGTAGATACGTTTTGGACGTATCAGGTCTTACCTGCAAGTTGTATACACATGTTGCTGTCCGGAACCAATGGCCCCGAAGTGACAGAAATCGGGACAACCGGAGGGGATGGTAGTGATGTGAGGATCACATGTGTTCATGGAGTGTTAATGCTTTGCTCCGGTGCTCTATTAAAAGGAGTACCTTAATATCCAGTAGATTCCCTTGAGGCACGGCTGCCACCGGCTGGTAGGACAAAAGATGTTGTGCAAGTTTCTCATTGCGAGCACATACTACTATAATTGGAACACATGCCTATTGATTGCTTTGTACTTGGACACCGTTTTATTATTATCTGCAAATGCCCTGCTATGATTGTTACATGAGTTTCTCTCATCCATGCAACGCCCGTCATCCGTCCCCGTGCCTACGATTTTTAATCGTTGTTTACTATAATCACTACCGCTGTCTCTGTTACTCTGCTGCTATTATTTCACTACTGCTACTGCTATAAAACTGTTGCTACTGATAAACTCTTGCGAGCAAGTCTGTTTCCAGGTGCAGCTGAATTGACAACTCCGCTGTTAAGGCTTCCAAGTGTTCTTTGTCTCCCCTTGTGTCGAATCAATAAATTGGGTTATACTACCCACGAAGACTGCTGCGATCCCCTATACTTGTGGGTCATCACCGCCTTAGAACCCAGAGCCCCACCGAGGCCACCTCCGAAGAACACCTCCCGAGCCATCGTCAGGTCAGGGACCTGCCGACGGAGCAGAGGGCGCCCCGGAACGGCGACGTCGACCACAGCAAACCCGGCGCGAGATCCTCTAGCTAGCGAACGCACGGGGAGGCGGGCGCCCAGATCCCCGCCGCCCCCTTCACTGGCGTCGCGGGCTTAGCCCGGCGGCGCCTTGGGGGGCGACGAGGAGATCCTGGAGGGGGGGAGGGGCGGTGGCGGCGGCGGGCTAGGGTTTCGCCCTCTCAGTCGCCTGGAGGGGCGACCCGAGAGAGCAAAACCGGTTTCTTCGTTCAAATCATAGGTCAAACATATTTGATACCAAGGACGAAATTACTCTGAATGACAACTTCAGGAACCTTGTATAGTGGTACGGCAATAGAGACACAGTGTAGTGGCACTCCCAGGAGTAAAATACAATGTAATTCTGCATCTAAGCGTAACCTGTTTTTGGATCCTCATTTCTTAGTTTGGAGCTTTTGTAGTAGACCTGATCTGTTACATGCACATCATCAACTATGTGGAGTTGTGAGTTGCCTCAGATAAAAGAAAATGTGTAGAAAGCCTCTTCTGAGATTAATTTTATGTCAGCCATCTACATGTGATTGTTCATTGCAGAACCAGAACTTTGAAATACGGAGTAGTTCTTATTTGCATATCTCTTAACTCTTCTAATTCATATCGCTTGGTTTATTGCAGAGTGAAGGTGATGGTCCATGTGTAGCATGCAATTCATTTATTCATGATCTGGTATAGTAAGTAATTTGGACGAGTCAACTGCATATTAATATCAATGATATATCTCCTTTGCACTAAATTCATGATATTCATATTTTATCTATTGATGATTATTAAAAGTACATGAGTTAACCTGTAATGATATCTATGATTGTCACTTTGTGCAAATCTTCAGATATATGGACAGTGCAAATCCTTTTTAGTCAAATTAGAAGTAAATAATTATGTTAACTTACAATCAGGATCCTAGATCTGTGCGAAAATATGCATTGCATTTTGTTCCTGTAGCATGTATCTTAAGAGCATCCATAGTTGATTGGTAGAATGTGCTCTCATTCCATGTAGGTATATTCCTAAACTCCTACGTATTTTTTAAGCCTTATTTGCACTTGTAATTTATCATTTGGATTATCCACTTTCATTAGTCTGACTCTATATAAAATAAAAACCTCACTCATTTTAGTGGAAAAAGTCTCCTAGGTAATCCACTCCACCTCAATGATTATTTTTCAGAAATTAATCCGAAGGTGCAACAAGAGGCCCGACACACTCTGAAATGGGGGCGCAACTGGGCAGAGACGCGCCCCAAACGCGGCACCAAGCAACAACGTCCCTCAAACGCTCGATCCGGCGCAATTTGGGGGCCATTTTGGAGACGAGACTGGAGATGCTCTTAAACTGCAATCCATCATGTACAAGACCATTAAAATTTTGAGAAAAGAAACAACACATAAAGGGAGGAATGGTCGGGAATTTGTATGTTCATCTGCCATGTTGTTTTTCTTTGTGTATTTTTAGTTTTCAAGATATCATATGGTAGGCTTTCTTCAAAATTGAAGATTGATGCATGGGTTAATGTGAAATATTCGTTCATGTTTGCACACAAATGATATCATCTGCAATAAACATATCTTTGTTTGTTTTTTTTTATACTTGGCAGGTAGTATCGTTGGATAGATGCTGGGGAAGAATTGGGATACGGGAGGAATCCGCAAGTAATTAAGGTTAGCTTGGACTACAATTGGGGAAGAGGGATTAGTTTTCTTGGAAAAGGCAGCTGAATGAAGGCCCCTCTGTTGTTTTCATTTGTCTATCATGTTATCCGGTAGCAATCCAAAGTCTAAGCTATGGAAATACACTGTTCTATAAATATGGAAGCTCAGCATCGAGTGACATATTTTCAAGTGGGGTTTAGTGACAACGTTGTTGGATTGGAGTAGTGTGTAGAAAAGAAAAATAAGGGATATTCAAATGGGCACTTAGAGAAGGAAAACGAACAAGGAATAGTGATAGACTATTCTTAACAAACTAATCTACTTTATTTTAGCAAATTGAATTTGCTTACACTATATTGTGTTTTTTTATTAAAACTTAAAATCCATATATTTTTTCTTCTTTGCATTCACTATTCTTGTACATGATTCTTCACTTCTTAGAATCAATTTAGATTCGGGATCAACAAAAACCATTTTTACTTACATAATGGAAGTGTAGATAGTTACATTTCTCAAAATATTGCTAAAATGGTGAGAAGGTCAGGCTAGAGAGAGACACATGATGTAGTGGAAAGAATAAAAACAAAAATAACATGAGTCAAATCTATCTCTATGTCTTATGTTTCCGTAGCAACGCACGGGCACTCTACTAGTGCTGCTAGAAAATAAAAGATGGGTCATTTTTTTAGGGAAGCTTTGTCCCTAAAAAAAAGGCAGATGCCGTGGACTTTCTGTCTCCATTGAACCTCTTTATCATGTTCAATCCGTGCCGCACATCATGTCACCTACGGTCTGAACTTCGTTTGGTGACGTATCCATAACACGTGTCATCCCTTGGTTGGCCCTCTACACGTGGAAGCCGGGCGGGTCCCGACCACCCCAGTCTCCACGGAAGCAACGACCTCGGCAAGCAAAGCGTTCCCGAGCTCGTGAAATCCAAACGGCCGCGACCAAACACGACGTCGCCCGCGCGAGACCACCCTCCCTCCTTCCGCCGCCGATCGCCGACGGGAAAGGCCAGAAGGCCTCGCGCGCCTCGCGCTCACCAGACGCGGCCACGGCACCGCCGGGCGCCGCCGCCGCCGCCAAGGGGAAAGGCTCCTCGCCGTCACCGCCGCCTCCGAGGTCCCGTCGCACCACGGCCGTAGTCGCGATGGCCGCGTCCCTCCTCGCGCTCGCCGTGGCGCTCCTCCTCGGCGCCAGCTCCCGGGTCGACAACGGCGCGGCCGCCGCCCCCGTGACTGAAGAGGGGCTCGAGGTCTGCTCCCCAGATCTTAAGATCTGCGAAAACATTTGGTTTCCGCGAGGGGCCGGGATTGATCTGGATCTGTGTGGCCCTGCAGATTACGTACGGGAGCACGTTGAAGCTGATGCACGATAAGACGAAGGTGAGGCTGCACTCGCACGACGTGGCCTACGGCTCCGGCAGCGGCCAGCAGTCCGTCACCGGCTTTCCCCAAACAGACGACTCCAATAGCTACTGGGTACGTCTCCATCCCATTCTTAATGGTCGCATTTCGTGGATCTCCTCTGGTCTCTCCTAGCGAGTAACTGCCGCCAATTCATGACACGTTTTGAATTGACCATCGTCTAGATTTCACAAGCCTGCGTTGGATTATATTGGATCGGCAGTTGTTTGTTCAAAATGCAAATAGTTTCACCATGTTGTTAGAAAACAGAGTGGAACAGTGAGAAACTGTGTCGAGAATGACAAAGAGTGTAAGGTCTGGATGTAAAACACAAATCATTCGGCATCAGTTGTTCAATCCTACATAGGAACTCCACTTACATTGTTCGAACTGTAGAAATTCCTCACTTTGATTTGTTAGATAATTATGTAGCTATACTGGTGTGACTTATCACTAGAAAGATGGATGGATCACACCGGTAGCATAATGAAACTGAAATTGTAGTATCTAGACTGCCAGTCTATTAGTTTGTTCGTTCTTAACCCCAGAGTCCCAACCTAATGATATTTTCTGTCTAAAGAATAGGCAGTTAAGTGTGATACACATGATTTGCCTTTCAAGTAGTATGATATTCCACCCTGAAGTAGGCAGGGTTCTGATGCTCTTTCAAGATCTCCTATTGACTTGCTCCGTGCTCCTGCAGATTGTGAAACCTACTCTTGATTCATCAGCTAAACAAGGTGATGCCATTGAAACTGGAAGCATCGTCAGGTTGCAACACATGAGGACAAGGAGATGGTTGCATAGCCACTTGCATGCTTCACCGTTATCTGGTAACCTAGAGGTTAGTCTGCTACCTATTAACGGTTAATTTTGATACATTGAACAACCTGATATGCTATTTTTGCTTCAAATAATATATTTTTCATGTTGTAAGCCTCTTGAAACGGGTTTTGCTCTCTAGGAATGAATATTAGTGCATTACGTGATTCCCAGTAGCCATCATATATTCATATCTGTGATCTTATAAGACTGGAGAACACAGAAAAACATCCTGCCAAATGTTCAGTAGGATGTTTTTGGGCGAGACTGATTCATTCCGGGGAGGAGGTAAAACGGGCAGAGGAGGAGGAAGTGTACGCAGTTGACCTGCTGCAGCTCTATTGTTGTGCTGATGCTTGGGATTCCTAAATCTTGCGTTAAGCCCAGGACCTGTTTATGATCTGGATGTTTGGAAAATGTCTCAGCTTTTGTAGTGTGATGCAGATAGACATTAACCATGATCAGCTTTGTTACTTTAAATGAACTTGTGAGGAAATCATGTTAACAATGCTTTGCCACGGGCAAAATTGTTTTGTTATATTCTATGTTTCTTTTGCATTATTTTCTTGAACTAAGTATGCCCCCCCTAAAGAATGTGAACTTCTACAGGTTAGCTGTTTTGGAGACGATGGGCAATCAGATACCGGCGACTATTGGATGTATGATTAGTTATATTTTGAGATGAGATGCATGCTAGCTATTTGGTTGCCTAATTCTAATCTATTTTAATGACTTCCTTTATGCAGGCTAGAAATTGAGGGAAAGGATAAGGTATGGAAGCGGGATCAGAAAGTAAGACTACGACATGTTGATACTGGAGGCTATCTGCACAGTCACAACAAGAAGTACAACAGGCTTGGGGGTGGGCAGCAGGAGGTGAGTTCTATAATAATTGCAACTTATGTGCACCAATTGTTTTTTGTAGATCCGATAACCTTTTTCGGGCATATATTGACCTCATTTGTCCATGTGCTTCAGTAGTGCATGTTAAGAAACTCCAGATATTTATGTTAAGAAAATTTGAATCATAGTATGCTCTGATGTTTGCCTGTCAACATCAGTTGCTTTTTCGAGAACTCTAAATTTCGGTTGCAGCCCTTGATCCTTAGATTATCAAGGAAAATCATATTTGCAGAATGGAATATTTACCATGATTTCACAAGCCAGTAGCCACAAATTGGCTAATCCTAATTATTATTGCTAGAACTATTTTTTTTTTTCAAAACGTTGTGGGAATGACCTTACAGCTTGTTTTGATCCTATCAATTATATTGGATTAATTTAATTGAACTCCAAATCACATTATAGGTTGATTGAAATTTAATTATACAAAACTCGAGCCACAGTTTTCCTGTTTGGCTGCCATCAGGAATCCCATGAGCCAACATATAAAAAAAGCCAAACCAAACAGACACCAACGGCCATATGCAGGTCTCTGGTGTTCAGAGACACTAGACTTCAGTTGATGCTAATATTGATTTTCTATCTTAAATGTTGTTCGACATTCAAAAAATGATCCATGTTACGCAGTCCTAGCTGCCATATGCAAAAAATAAAATTCTGTAGGTGTTCTACGTTTGAGGGTTTCATTTAGTGAATTCTCTGTTTCCTGAGTTAAAACATTATTTTTGCAGGTCTGTGGTGTCCGAGACAAGCGAGCTGAGAATATTTGGTCGACCGCAGAAGGTGTTTATCTCCCAGTCAGCGGAAGCAAGTGAAATCAAGCATTCTTGTGCGTTTTCCTGTTTTCCAGCGAGTTTAACACAGCTGACATTTGTTTTTGTATCTTCATGCTTTTAATTCTAGCAACGAACTTGACACCAGAGTGATATATTGAATATAGAAGATCTGATGCACACAAACCAAGAAATTTACAAACGAACACTAGTTTTGATTACTTTTATCTTCCATGTTTGAGCAAATTTGGGATTCAATTGGGGGTTTTGATTTTACACTAACGTATGTTTTTGGTAAGTTGAGCCTCGGAAGGCTTAAAGCATCTTGTAGTAGTGAGACAAAGAAATAAGATTTCGCTCAAGTCCAACTGATTGCCTAATGCGCGGCGGCCGTTTGCGTTGGGCTGGGGATATAAAATTGGCCTTCGAGGCACGATTGATCGGGATGACGCATTTGGCTAGGGTTGTGTAAGGGGATGGATGCTTTATACGTCGGAGCCAGCTCAAGGGATGGTCGAGCATTAAAACCAACAGAGTAAATGACAAAAAAACTATCAAAATTGTGCCATAGATGACGCGGAACTACCAAATGGGACACGATTGTCACATGACTACCATGTTTGGGGCACAGTCGCGACGCGAAGCACTGATTCAACGGATCAACCGTGTTAACCATGTTTCTGGCAGGCCTGGCCCACTGTCAGAGCGGACGTGGCGTCCAGTCGACGGACGGCCGTTAGGGCTCGCGTTAGGTGTGATGTTTTAAGCCGTTCGCTCGGTCGTCTCCTTCCTCTATCCTTTCTCTGTGTTCTGTCCTACTGCCAGCAGTCGCCGCCGACGTAGATCTCCGCCGCCGCAGGGACAGACGGCCATGGTTTCGTGGGGCGACGGCGAGGATTCCTCTTCAGAGCAGAGCTCCCTCGGCACTGATGTGAGTCCTCTCCTTTTGCTGTCATAATTTGGGGAAATTGCAGGGTTAGGAATAGGGGGAATTTCGATTGTGAGGACGATTTCAGCTGATTCATTCTTGTTTTTTCGATCTGCTAGAGTGTCAACACTACCTACGACTCTGATTTCTGCGGTTTAGCTGATGAGGGTGGCAGTACTGTGACTTGCAAGCATGGTGTTGTAGCTGCTCGATTTGTAGCATTTGATGGTTGCTGGACAGGGAGGAGGTTCTTAGGGTGTGCAGGACATGATGGAGAACCAGCTTGTGATTTTCTTCTTTGGGTAGATGGTGAGTGGCCACCTGCACTTCGGAAATCATTGGCAAAGTTGTGGGATTTGTATGGACAAGAGAAGCAAGGCAGGGTTAATGATGCTCTGGACAACATGGAGAAGAGGTTTAAGCTCAAAGATGAGATTGAGAAGATGCACATTGATCTGAGGAATGCTCAAGAAGAGATGAAGAAAATTGTGGAGGAGAAGCAGGTGATACTTGCCTTGAAGGCCCAAGCTGAGCAAGGATTGATTGATGCTAGGGCAGAGTTAGAGCAGAAGAAGGCACTGGATGCATCTAGCAGCAATATGCACAAATGCATGAGAATTAAAGCAGAGAAGGAGAGAGATCAGTTGAAAGAAGAGAAGAGAAAGCTTGAGTACATAATTGGGGATTTATTTAAGCTCAAGGAATCCACCAGGGCAAAGCTGAAGAAGATCATGGAGATGTGTGATGAGTAGCTAGCTTGTGTAGCAGTTTAATTTTATTTGAATGTTTGAATTGAATTCCCTATGGTTTGTAATGTTGAACTGAATGATGTCTGGTTTGTAATGGTGAATTAAATGATGGTTGGTTTGTAATGTTGAAGAATATGTGTTGAATCTGTTTAAGTTGATCCCTGTTGTTGTAATGAAATCCTTTTTATCAGTTTAATAATGAGTTTAAAATATGTGTTATGTGGAGAATCTGTTATGTGATGAAAAATTTAGAGTTATTTTACATTTGGAAAGGTCTCGACATTGACGCTTCAACTTTGTCGAGACCTTTAGGGTTATTTTACATTTGGAAAGGTCTCGACATCGACGCTTCGGCATTGTCGAGACCTTTAGGGTTATTTTAAAGTTGGAAAGGTCTCGACATCGACGCTTCGACTTTGTCGAGACCTTTAGGGCTATCTTACATTTGGAAAGGTCTCGACATCGACTCTTCGGCATTGTCGAGACCTTTAGGGTTATTTTAAAGTTGGAAAGGTCTCGACATCGACGCTTCGACTTTGTCGAGACCTTTAGGGCTATTTTACATTTGGAAAGGTCTCGACATCGACTCTTTGACATTAAGCAGCAGTTTTAAACATCTCTAACAGTCTTAAACAACATAGGCATCACATGCATGGCCTTTAGGTCATAAGCATCAGATCAGGCATGGCCTTTAGTTTACAAAATGGTCTTAAACATCCAAACTGTCTAGCAGGACCAACAGTACAAAGGACCTAATTTCCTTGGAGAGGAGGTTCAGATGCATCTCTTCCTGGACCAGCATTTGCTCCTGCATAGAAATAACCAGACAAACCCCTGGCATTTCCTGGAGCAGTTCTTCCAGCATTTCCTGGAGTAGTTCTTCCAGCATTTCCTGGAACAGATGAAGAAGCATTCCTTGCGGTATACCTTGGAGCATTTGGTGGAGCTGTGCCTGGAGCAGTCCCTGGAGCAGATGAAGAAGTATTTCCTGGAGCATTTCCTGGACCATTTCCTGGAGCTACATTATTGGCCTGTAGATGTCATGCATAAATTATGACATTGCAATGTAGAAATAAGTATGATGTGTTGTTGACAGTGCATAAATTATTACCTTGTGATTGTTTTTCCTCATAGCTATGTCAGGCCTCAAAGGCTGTGAGCAGCTTGTGTACGTGTGCCCCTGTAAGTTGCAGTTCCTACAAGTAATTGTGGACATTCTTGATGTCTCTTTAGGTGTGGGAGGCTCAAAATTTCCCTTCCTCCTTTTTTCTGCCCTTCTGCCCTTCAAGTGATCTTTGAATGCAGGTGGCATGATGTCAACTGTATCTGTCTTACTCCAACCATGTTGTGCTGGCATTGGATTGAATACAGGCTTGTAGCTCTTCAAATACATTTCTTTTGTGAAAAAAGGAGACACAAAGTCTTCTGGACACATAGCAGCCTTATAAATGGCACTCACTGCATGGTTGCAGGGCAAGCCAGTGAGCTGCCACTTCCTACAAGAGCATGTCCTCAAAGAAATGTTGATCTCATGTGTAACTTTCCCACTTTTCACTTGCCATAGTCCTTTATCTGCCCTCTTAGGGATGCAATTTCTTGAGTACTTCTTCATCAACTCAAGCAGTTCTGCATAGTGTGGTGTAATTTCCCATCCAATTGACTCTGCACCATCTCTTTTTCCATCCCATCTGACCATGCATTTGTCATATATTCCTACAAGCATTGTCACTATTGGTTTGTTTCTGACATCTAGAATGTATTTGTTAAATACCTCTGACAGATTGTTTACCACTAAATCTGTTTGACAATTGGTGTCCATGGCAAACCTTGCCCATGCCTCCACTGGTATCTTGCTCAACCATTTCCATGCTTCCTCACTCTGCTTCTTCATCTCCTCCATTGCTTCATCAAAACCATCTTTTGTGTATGAATATGCAGCATTATCCATGCACTTCTTCAAGTCCTCTCCTCTAAAGCATGCTGTCTGAAAATTGGCATATATATGCCTCAGGCAGTACCTCTGTGGTGAATTAGGGAACACTGTGGAAACTGCCTTCAGTAATCCCTTTTGCCTGTCAGACATTATAGTGTAGTACCCAAACTGTCCATGATCTCCACCTAGTGCATGCTTCAACTGCTCAAGAAACCACTGCCAATTCTCTGTATCTTCTTTGGCAACCACTCGCCATGCAATTGGATAGATGTTGTTATTTCCATCTCTGCCAGTAGCTGCAAGGATTTGAGCTCCAGAGGTGAGCTTAATGAAGCAACCATCCAAACCAATAAATGGCCTGCAGCCCTGTAGAAACCCTTCTCTAGCAGCATTGACACAGAAGAACAATCCATGAAATCTAGGGTTGTAAGATATGTCCACCAGCTATCCTTTTTTCATTGCTTCAACCTGCTCATCTGTTGGACCTGTGACAGTGGTCACAATGCACCTGGAACCAGGGTTTTTGTCTATAACAGTCTGCAGATAATCCCTTAGTCTGTGATATTGTTTCTTGTGATCCCCCATCACCATCTCAATTGCCTTGGTCCTTGCCCTGTAAGCCATCCTCTTGGGAACATCCACTCCAAAATCTTTTTGTGCTTTGTCTTGCAAAGTGTTGATGGAAGTGCTGATGTTTGATTTGTATTCAGTAACATATGTACCACTAAGCCACTTTGCATTAACCCTTGTGCTAGATGGATCTGTTGGGCATGTGTGCTTCAACTCCATTTTCTTGATGCAAAATGTAGCCTCATTTTTTATCTTGGCAGCTATCATATAAAATGGACAGTCCCACTTTTTCTCCTTCTCCTTCACATTCTCTTCCATCTTTTTCTTCTGCTTGTCCTTGCACCACACAATGATCCTGTCAGGTGTATTCCTGTGGTAATGGAAATTCCTGACCTGCACAATGTGGAGTCTAGCCAAAGCTTGCCTAAATTGATACACATCTTTGAAGCAAAGTCCCACCATGAATTGTTGCTCTGCATTCTCTCTACTATCATCATACCACACCCTCTCCTTGGCCATCTTTCCTCTGCTCTTTCTCCCTCCTGCTAACACAAAAGGCAATGGCTCATACCCATCATCCTCTTCTTATTTCAGAAATCCTTTGTCACCCTCATCATCAGAAGGAGCCCAATCTGGAATAACATCTGCCTCTACTTGAGAATGTGATCTCAATGTTGGACCAGGCCTCTTCACTTGCCTCTTCACTGCTGGAATTGTTGCATTGTCATAAATATCCTCCACATCACTCTCCCCCTCACAATGAAGCATTGGATCAAGATTCCTCTTCCTCTTAGCAGCAATTCTCTGGTGCATTTCCTCTTCCTGAGCTCTTCTTGCCTTCTCTGCAGCTACTGGGTCAAATCTGCATGGATATAGCCAACTATCATCCTCATCTTCAGATTCCTCTTCTTCTTCTGCCATACATGTCTCTACATCCAGTACATTTTTACCCTTCTCACAGTTAACACTCTCCTGTGTGTGCATCTGAGGAAAGTTGTGATCATCCATTTGTGACTGCCAAACATCACAGAAGGAACTGTCTTGGCTCAGAAAAGGGTGTGTACTTGGCTCTTCTTCCTCTGGATCAAGATCAATTGTGCTTGCATGCTTTCTCTTCAATGGTGATAAAACAATTGCTCTTTTCCTATTGTCCTTCATCACAGTGAGCACCAGTTTCTTTGTACTTGCATACTTCACTAGCATTTCATCAACCTTATAATTGCTGTCAACTAGCTCTAACCCACTCAGTCCTACTCCTTCATTTTTAACATAATATAAGGAATCACACAGACCATATCCCTCTTCCTCCATGATGGACAACAATTTCAGAAACCTTATATTTGTCCTATGTAAAGTTTTGTGAACAAATTTTGCTCCATCAAATTGAAAATAGAGCTCCCACATCTCTGCCTGCTCCCTATAATCAAAATTAACATTCTAGTCAATCTACATCGTCATTCTACCAACATTATTGCCACAAAAAACACTAGGGCAAAATGGAACAGGGGATTACTCTAAAGAGGGCAAAATCCAACATAGAAGTAGTCTACAGAGGGCAAAGAACTCTTACCCGCTACCATTGTAGATGTAATGGCTCATCGAGTCATTCTGAGACGTCATGCCCTCAGATGTCCACCACTTCTCGGACTCTGGACGCGGTGGGCTTGGTGGCGTCAGCTGCAGCACCGGCGACGCGTGCTGCAGCACCGGGGAGGGCACGACGAAGCCCTCCATGCCATTAGCAGGAGCGGACACGCCATACGCCGGAGATTCGCCGTGCACGCCTGGGTCGCCGAACCAGTCGCCGCCGCCTCCTCCGTCTTCCATTTCTGTTTGATTTGAGGGAAAGTCAACCAGAAGTTGCCCTAACGCGAGCCCTAACGGCCGTCCGTCGACTGGACGCCACGTCCGCTCTGATAGTGGGCCAGGCCTGCCAGAAACATGGTTAGCACGGTTGATCCATTGAATCAGTGCTCCGCGTCGCGACTATGCCCCAAACATGGTAGTCATGTGACAATCGTGTCCCATTTGGTAGTTCCGCGTCATCTATGGCACAATTGTGGTAGTTTTTTTGTCATTTACTCAAACCAACACGCATGGCTTGGCCTGAGCCTGGGAACCTGCATTGCTGCGCTGTGTGCTATCAATTTCGTGTGCATAACGCGGAAGCGAGGCTGCGTAGAAGACGAAGCAGGCAGGCTCGTTGCCAAGCGGGCCTAAGACAAATAGGAGCCGTCCTGTGTTGCCGTTGCGCAGATGCATTTCGATCGTGAATTTATATGCTGCCTTTTCTGTAGAATAAAATAGACTGGTTAACTTCATATATGTTCTCAACATTCAATAGAGATTTAATACCACCACCTATGTATGTCTTTGGTATTAAGTACTTTTCCTAAGTATCCATACTAAATGTGCGCTTAGAAAAACCCCTAGTGCCTGATGGCTAGAGTCTTCCTTCTTTTGCTACTGCACTGCTTCCAAGAACAGGCCTGGAAAAAGAAGTACGGTCTCGCTTTCCTTTGCCACTCAAGTGTACGGCATCTGCCGTGCTTAGGCCCCTTCTTCCCTTCCCTAATCCAAAAATGAGTCCACCGCCTGCCTGGCGTTTGCGTCTTCGCGGATAGCTTGATCGATTTGCGCTAGGTTGTTAGATTGGATGTAAAAATATTTTTCGATTACCGCGATCGCCCTTACCAGAAGCTCAGAGCATCCCCAGCCGTTGGAGGCCCTCGGGGCGAATTCCGGATGAAAATAGCTCCGGATTGGATCAATTTTTGGTATGGAGGGCAGTATATTTCCAGTCGTGTGCTCCCCAAGCGGCGTTTCTCGGGGAAAAAGAGGATGGCCCGGGGAGTCCGGATGAAAGAGGAGACACGTGGGCGTGGGCGGTTGGTTTTGCTCCATCCGGAGTCCCCGAGAGATCCCCGGGAAACCGAGGATGGCCCGGGGAGTCCGGACGAAATTAGGCCGTTTTCCGGACGAAAACGAGAACCTGGGGGCGCGACTGGGCCGTTTTTCGCCGTCCGGATGTAAAAAACGGCTCGTGGGGGCTTCTCGGGGAGACGAGTGGAGATGCTCTCACAACATCATTGAGGGTTCTTGCAAATAGTATTTGTGCTGATTTGGTTGGCAATCACTTGGTGATGGCCGAGGGCACCATTCCCTCTGGATTCTAGCTGTTAAGATTCAACAGACGTCCCTACGGAAATGGAACCAACTTGAAGCAAACCGTTATTAGTAACTGTTAATTATGTCCAAAGCATCGTACGAACGTATGTGTTTGTACGGACGCCTTCTCGTACGCCAAGAGGTATATCTTTGTAATCAGGCACATGTACAAGACGTTCCAAACTCCTGTATAAATAGGGATTTGCCCACAAGCAATAGATCACAAGTTGTACTCTCAATCTTTGAATTCTAAAACGTTATTAGCATGATATTGTTGTTGTACGATCCTGTCAGCAGGGAGCATAGTTGATAGAGTCTTTTCTATCTTCTCCACTTCTGAAGGTTAGTTCCCGCAACTTTAAACAAATTTTATGGACTTCATGATTGTAAGCTCCCACAGTTTTGAAATGTTGGAGTCTTAAATGGGTCCATTCATGACTAGCTTCGGGCAGTATGATGGACTTTTGCTATTCATACCTAGCTTTAAGTGATTGCCACATATTGCTTGGAGATTCCTCCATCAAATATTCAGATTTCAAATCTAGGTTTATATTATGCATTATTATGTATAAGGCGTATATTTCTATTGCTCGGCCAATTCTACAACTCCCTCCTCAAGAGGATCCTCAGGTGGTATGAGTGCACCTGCAATGTCACGGGATGAAAGACTAATTTTAACATCCATAGCCCATGTAGGGTAGTTATGACCATCGAGCGCTAGCTCTTCAAATTCATTGGCTGACATTTTGTCCTACATGAATAGGAACCATAGATTAATTTACTTGTGTGTAAATTAAGATCATCATGGTTGTGTTGAAATAAAAACAAATTGCAAAATTTGTGAACTCAAGTAAATACTTGAATTTTAGTGTAGAACTCAAATCATCTATCATAGTCCGAAACATGATTTTGCATTATTTTAGTGTATATTGATGATCTTAACATCATTGGTAACACACAAGATATTGATGAAGCACACAATCACCTAAAGACGGAAATTGAGATGAAGGATTTGGGTAAAACCAAACTTTGCTTAGGATTACAACTTGAGCACCTTCCCTCTGGTATTTTGGTTCATCAAACCGCCTATATCCAGAAAAATATTGGAGAAATTCAATATGGACAAATCCTATCCATCGAAAACTCCTGGTTGTTCGATCTCTAGACGTAGGGAAAGATCAATTTAGACCAAGGGATGGAGAAGAGATACTGGGACCCGAAGTTCCATATCTCAGTTATTGGAGAGCTTATGTATCTTGCAAATTGCACCAGACCTGATATTGCATTTGCAGTAAATTTACTAGTTAGACATAGTGCAGTTCCTGCTAAACGCTATTGGGTGGGAGTCAAGAATATATTTCGATATCTCCAAAGTACAAAGGATCTTGGCATATTCTTTCAATTTCAGAGAAATCTAGATATTGATATGATTGGTATATCGGTGCTGGCTACTTATCTTACCCCCATAATACCAGATCGCAAACCGGTTTTGTGTTCCTACATGGTGGGACAACCATCTTATGGAAGTCTTCCAAACAGACTTTGGTGGGTACATCCACAAATCATTCTAAAATAATCACATTGTATGAGGCATCACGTGAATGCGTGTGGCTTCGCAGAATGATGAACCACATACAACAATCATGTGGAAAAGGTTCTACTGAATCTCCAAGATAATGCTGTGTAATAATGTTGTGTGTGTTGCTCAAATGCAAACGTAAAGAGCAATATCACTAAACATATTGCACCTAAATTGTTTTATCCTCACGAGTTACAAAAGAGTGGGGAGATAAACATTTTACAAGTCAAATCATGCCATAATCTCGCTGACATATTCACGAAGTCATTACCAGCTTTAAAATTTGAAAAATATGTTCACAAAATTGGTATGCCACGACTTCAAGATTTGTAAGGATCAGGGGGAGTATCCTCTGAACTATAACTCATTCAAACATTATATTACACCATCTTTCCCTTTTAGAGTTTACTCTCATGGTTCTCATCAACACAAGAATATATGTCATACCTCCTCTTTTTCCCACCTGGGTTTTTCCCATTATATTGAGGTTTTCTCATATAATTTATCAAAGGGGCAATGATCATTATATATTGTACCATTTTCTCCTTACTTTTCTCATGGGGGTTTGAAGGAGTTTTTAGCAACATATCAAATCATGTTCTCCTTGTATTTTTCGCACAAGGTTTTTGGGGGAGTTATTCAAGAAAATATACGCTTGTGATCGAGACCAATATTTTCAAGACTATACAAGAAATAAAGACATACGAGTATGGAACCAACTTGAAGCAAACCATCAGTGACAACTGTAATTAGCTTAGGCTCGTGTTAATTATGTCCAAAGCGTCATACAGACGCATGTGTGACGCCTCTCGTACGCCAAGAGGCATCTCTTTGTAAACAGGCGCACAAGTTTTACTCTCAATCTTTGAGTTGTAAGAGCATCTCCAGTCGCGTCCCCCAAAGCGTCCCCCAAACCGATTTGGGGCGTGCCGGACAAAAAAATGCTTCCAGCCGCATCCCTGATACGTCTCAAACGTAGCTATAATTTCTTATGTTCCATGCTAGTTTTATGACAATACTCACATGTTTTATATACACTTTACATCATTTATACGCATTTTCCGGCACTAACCTATTGACAAGATGCTGAAGCGCCAGTTCCTGTTTTGTGCTGTTTTTGATTTCAGAAATCCTACACAGGAAATATTCTCGGAATTGGACGAAACAAACGCCCAGAGTATTATTTTTCCACGGAGCTTCCAGAAGACCGAAGAGGATACGAAGTGGGGCCATGAGGCGCCCAAACCACAGGGCCACGTGGCCAAGGGGGGCCCGCGCCGCCCTATGGTGTGGGGCTCCCGTGCCTCCTCCGACTCTGCCCTTCCGCCTACTTATACTCTCCGTCGCGAAAACCCTATTACCGAGAGCCACGATACGGAAAAAGTTCCAGAGACGTCGCCGTCGCCAATACCATCTCGCGGGATTCAGGAGATCGCCTCCGGCACCCTGCCGGAGAGGGGAATCATCTCCCGGAGGACTCTACATCACCATGATCGCCTCCGGACTGATGTGTGAGTAGTTCATCCTTGGACTATGGGTTCATAGCAGTAGCTAGATGGTTGTCTTCTCCTCATGTGCTATCATGTTAGATCGTGTGAGCTGCCTATCATGATCAAGATCGTCTTTTTGTAATGGTACATGTTGTGTTTGTTGGGATCCGATGAATATGGAATACTATGTCAAGTTGATTATCAATCTATCATATATGTGTTGTTTATGATCTTGCATGCTCTCCGTTGCTAGTAGAGGCTCTGGCCAAGTTGATACTTGTGACTCCAAGAGGGAGTATTTATGCTCGATAGTGCGTTCATGCCTCCATTGAATCTGGGACAGTGACAGAAAATTCTAAGGTTGTGGATGTGTTGTTGCCACTAGGGATAAAACATCAATGCTTTGTCTAAGGATATTTGTGTTGATTACATTACGCACCATACTTAATGCAATTGTCTGTTGTTTGCAACTTAATACTGGAAGGGGTGTGGATGCTAACCCGAAGGTGGACTTTTTAGGCATAGATGCATGCTGGATAGCGGTCTATGTACTTTGTCGTAATGCCCTAAGTAAATCTCATATTAGTCATCATGATATGTATGTGCATTGTTATGCCCTCTCTATTTGTCAATTGCCCAACTGTAATTTGTTCACCCAACATGCTATTTCTTATTGGAGAGACACCACTAGTGAACTGTGGACCCCGGTCCATTCTTTTACATCTGAATACAATCTACTGCAGTCATTATTCTCTACTGTTCTTTGCAAACAAACATCATTCTGCACACCATACGTTTAATCCTTTGTTTACAGCAAGCCGGTGAGATTGACAACCTCACTGTTAAGTTGGGGCAAAGTATTCTGATTGTGTTGTGCAGGTTCCACATTGGCACCGGAATCCCTGGTGTTGCGCCGCACTACACTCCGTCACCAACAACCTTCACGTGGCCTTTGACTCTTACTGGTTCGATAACCTTGGTTTCTTACTGAGGGAAAACTTGCTGCTGTACGCATCACACCTTCCTCTTGGGGTTCCCAACGGACGTGTGCTTCACGCGTTATCAAGCTCTTTTTCTGGCGCCGTTGCCGGGGAGATCAAGACACGCTGCAAGGGGAGTCTCTCACATCCAATCTCTTTACTTTGTTTTTGTCTTGCTTTACTTTACTTTATTTACTGCTTTGTTTGCTTTCTCTATATCAAAAATACCAAAAAAATTAGTTACTTGCATTACTTTATTTATTGTCTTGTTTGCGTTCTCTATATTAAAAACACAAAAAAATTAGTTACTTGCATTTACTTTATTTAGTTTGCTTTATTTACTATTGCTAAAATGGGTACTCCTGAGAATACTAAGTTGTGTGACTTCACAAGCACAAATAATAATGATTTCCTATGCACACCTATTGCTCCACCTGCTGCTACAGCAGAATTTTATGAAATTAAACCTGCTTTACTGAATTGTGGTGACCCGGCATACCACTGCATGGTGTAGTATGCAAGTCTGATATAACACCAATGAAACACCGTTCCACTAGTATTATATCGCTCAGAGTGGTACAACAGAAACATATGCGGGTCCAAGGCATGTCTATAGAATTACAGCACTGACTCTGTTACATAAGATCATCACAGCCTCCTACTTTACAATGAGGTAAATCTGCAAATAAACTCCAGAAGAACGACTCGTAGTCTAATCCTATCACGAACTCTATTTGTGGAGTACTTAACTAGCTATAGAGGCTATGAGTAGATTCTAGCTAAGTAGGAGCTAGGTTTAGGAAGCTAGTTCCATTTTATGGCTAAACTAGGTTTTCTCCTTGTTGGATGTGGTATCTGCCTCCTCTGACAGGGTCCTGTCTCGTGAAGTAGTTGTTGAATCCTCGGCCTTCGAGTTGTACTGTAGATCCTCCTTTGATGCCTCCATATCTAAGCAGGGGATTTAAGAGTGGGATGAGTACGAGCGTACTCAACAAGTTCATTATAGGAAAGAGGTGTTTAATGCACTAGCTACAGCATTAGACCAGAAAGTCTAATACCAATGCAAGTTTTCAAAACCATTTCTTCAAAAGGTTGCTTTTATTTAGAAGAAGTATGTCCGTCAGCCTTCACCGGTTTACTAGAACTTCATGGAGCTCCTTTCCGGCAGCGGTCACAGTTCCATATCCCGGAACAGGGAGTGACAGGTCACGATTCTTTACACTCTGCAGAGGTGTGTTGCTTTACCCATAAGAGATCTTAACCTTGGTGCCAACCGGGCAATTTCCCCGTCCACACTTCCTATGGTGTGAGGCCCGGTATAAGGTCTAGCCAATCATGTTCCTCCGCTACCTCGAACACCCACCCTTTGTTGCATGCCCCGACCCTGGGTCCTCGCCGGTCCCATTATTCCCGTAATTTCAGGGTGGACCCCGACCACGACGACAGTCTGGGATCGAACCAAACTCCTTCGCCGGTAGCTGCAACCCATCATAGACCACATTACCGTGGGGAATTAGAATGGGATCCCCACCCTCAAGTTGTTCCGCAAGCCGCAACTGCTACGGTATGCACAGCATAACCGTGGGGACTTAGAATGGGTTCCCCACCCTCAAGTTGTTCCGCAAGATACAACTGCTACGGTAAGCTCATCCGTTGATGAACGAGAGGTGGAAACACTTTTGACTACTCCGTCCCACTCCAGATCTTATGGTTAACACGGATATTACGGCACAAGAATCACTGGCGACATTTGTTGTTTAATCCTAGATGGATATAAACCCTTGCAATGGAACCTCCACCATATCAACACAATCCATGGTTCCATTGCCCACCACATAGTCATATTCATAGTTATGAAAATAGTGGTTTTGGTTTTTATGCAATAGTGATAAACATAGTACTTTGCAAGTAATTTGATAGAAATACTCAAATGACATGAGCAAGCGATGAACTTGCCTTTCTTGACTACAAGATTATGCAGGCAAGGTCTTCGATACGTAGTAACTCCAAATTCTGAAATAGCATCATCGTCCGGTAAGGACGATGTTTAAAAGATTGGCAAGGATGCAATAATGCATAAGTATGAGATGCAATCGTTCTAAGCGTGACCTAACCCCGATGATTTATGATTAGTGAGTGGTAATGATTGATTCAGGGTGTGTTGCACTTTTGGAGTGATTCACAAACAAGGTTTTTATTCAGGTGTGATTACTTGGTATCATGAACAGGTAGATAATAAAGCACAGTAATCAATTGAGCACACAAAGAATGATAATTGGCATAATGTTAACATGTAAAGAACAGTTGTCAGTTTTTGTACTATATGGCATGGTTAATGATTATTTGTTATATTCTTCAAAAGAATAACTTTTGAAGAACATGTTCTTTAATAAAGAACAAGTATGACAATTGGGTTTGTGGTTTGTTATAATTTATTCTGGTTTCAAGTAGTTTCTGGAGTAAGTATAGGATGGATCACAACATAGTTGGATTCATCAGCAACTAGGGCTTGTAAGGTTGAGATAAGCCTAGGCATCCTAAGCAACTATTCATACAAGGTTGCTATCAGGACTGGTTTATCTTATTGGTGATAGCCAGCTAGGGTTTATAGGTCCTTATAAGCAGGGTTGATGATGATTCTTTATTTACTTCAAAAGAATAACTTTTGAAGAACATACTTCTTAAGTAATAAGAAGTATATCAATTATGTTGAGGTTGTTTAGGTTTGCTATTTCATTTCCTAAGTAAAGAATTATTGGCTCCTAATTAGGATGGTTCATAATTATGAAGTACTTGTAGGGTTTAGTGGACTATGGTTATGTAGTGATAATTATTGGGCATAGGTGCTATTGGAGTTCATCACAATGGTGTGATGCTAATTAAGGATGAGTAAGGATAAGATTCTTGGTAATAAGGACTAGGATTGGTCCTGTTTGATCATCTAGATAGGATAGGTGTGCATACATGGAATACTGAACTAGGAATAATAGGGCTCCTACATTTTATGTGGACATGGAAAGTATTTAATTGCCAATTATGGTTCTATGGATCAAAAGGAAAATATCCTGATCATATCTATTAACCTAGGGTTTAGGTTAGAAACAATTTAGGGTTCCTATGAATTAATGGAGCTAGGGTTCTTAATGGTATTAGGGTTTTAGGGTTTTCACATGCAATGATAATGTTGTAATACCATCAATAAGGAATTAGGGTTTGCTATTTACCATATAGTTCTATGATTAATAACTTCATGGTAAAGGTGAAGTTATTAGTAACTTGGAAGTAAAAATAATATTGCATTTGGCATTTTATTATTTTTAACAATTAATAATTAGAGTAATTATTAATCAGGTTTCAAATCCTCCTAATAAGGATTTAACCAAATAATAATTAAAGAAAATAAGTTATAATGTTTTATTCAACTTCTTACTGGTTTTTATTTATTTTAGATAGTTTTCCTAATTATTGAATTTTAATTGAATTTAGAATTAACTTAAAGGCTTAATTAACAGTATTAAACAATTAATTTTTTATTAAAAATAAAAATTTCATATTATATTTTTATTAAATAGGATTTACTTTTATAAGAATTTTGATGTCTTATTTGCATTTTTCTGAGCTTTTATGAATTTTATAAATTCATGTAAAGTTTCTGGAATAATGGGATTTAAATTTAAAATAGAGAAATGACTAAATCTACCCGGCTGTCTTACCCACAGAGTCACTGACCCGTGGGCCTATGCCACGTTGGCTGCCACGTGGTGTTTGACCGAAGTCAAAAATCGATGACATGGCCAGGAGCTCACTGCCGGCAGGAAATCCACGGCGGCGCTGCCGTTCCCGGGCTCGCGCGGACGGATGAGTAGCACCCCTCGAACCAGCACGCAACGACGGTCCTAACGGTACTAGCGCCGCCTCCAGATGGTCACCGGAGCAAGTTCGACGGCGAGGCCGAGCGGCGGCGCGCGCAGGCTAACGACGCGGGCATGCTAGAGGGCGTAATAGAGAAGGATAAGAGGTGCTTGAGCACCGGTGACTCACCCTGAGCACGATGAGCATGACGGCGAGGTGGATGGGGGCTTGTATCGCCGGATTGAGCCATGGCCGGCGTCGGAGAAGACGGCCAGTCGTGATCGATTGGAGGCGTATCAGCTCGATTCCTGGCACACGGTGGCCATGTCGAGGACGGCGGTTCTAACGGTGGTCACGGCAAGGTTTGGGACATTCCCAATCGACGGCGATGGTCGGTGCCGGAGCGGGTTAGGGTTTCGGTATGGGGAAAAAATGGAGAGGGGAAGAAACTCTGGAACTAGGGTTCGTCGTGGGCCTTTATACGGCGCCAGGGCACGCCTCGTCACGCCGTCGGTCGAGGAGAAGTTGACAGCATCGAGGAGAAGGGGCTCACGGCGTCGTGCTATCGAGCGTGGGTGAGAGGAAGACGAAGCTCGTCTTCTTCGTTCTTATCCCACGAAGGGGTATGATGGGCCGAGCTTGGGCCAGTGCTAGGCCGTGGTGCTGGACTGCACCATGGGCTGCTGGTGGGCTACACGGCCAGGTGAGCCAGGTAAGGTTTTTCTTCCTCCCTTTAATTTTTCTGTTTTTCTTTCCTATTTTGTTTTCTGGTTTTAATTCACATTTTTAATTAGTTTCTATTGGCAGATCTTTTTAATTTGAATTTTATTATGACTAACTAAGGGAGCATTGTATCATTAAATTATTCTTAAACATTCATTTTTTATAGGTGGGCTTTATTGCAAAATAGCAAATAGACATGAATTTATGTTCTTATTTTTTATTGCATGTCTTTCTTGTGACTCAATATATTTGAATTATTAGAGTTAATAATATCAACTCATATTATCTCTGAGGTTGCTATTAAGATTTGTTTTCTATTTGAAGAATCAATCACTTGCATATTATTTCATGTGAGTACATATTGATTAAGGTTTTATAGGGTTGAGGATAACCCAATTTCAAGGTTAGCATTAGTGTTATGGTCTATTAATACTTTGATTTGCCTAGAGTAATTCTACTCTCATCATGATTTGATCTTAATTACAATGATAAGTGGTTGATCACCACACATGGTTTAATTATAGGACTTAGCATTAGGTGGCTCTTATGTTTTATAATTGAAACATTGGATTTAATTTAATGAACCATTAGGGTTCTAATTATATTTACCTAATGGATGTTGGTTTGAATCTCACTTATGGCATGGGTTTATATTATGATCACCATAGTGATACATAAACTAGGGTTGAGATATAATTCTAGGTTATTGAGATGAAATTGTACCATATTGTATGTGCTAAGGTTAATCTCCCCTAACTATGATAAGGTGGTGGCTTTATTAACAATTTTATGTTCTCCTTTAGTTACTAAGATATTGATAAGTAGTTTTATTTGATTCCACTATGGTTATCCTTAATCCATTGTTAAAGTAACTAAAGTAGATATGGTTCTTTTTATAGTTAACTTTGGTTCTAATGATGAATAGTTTCTCATCATATAAAGTATAGAATTTATTTCTAAGGTTTTCTTAGGTTCTTTAATTTATGAAATATAGACGTGGTAGGATTCTACTTATGATCACCAAGTGATGCACAAACTAAGGCTGGGATATAAGCCTAGGGTTGCTTATTATTGATCTCCTTATAATTTCATGTGGCTAATGATATCTGCTTATCCTATTAGGGTTTAACTTATCCTCACATACTTCAAGAGTATGATCATGGGTTAAGCATGATCAACTTGTTCTTAATATTTTTACCTCAAGTTCTTAGGGTTTATGATCATTACCCAATTTGTAATGATCAAGGTTTGGCTTCCTAAGGTATCTCTTATTAACTAGGTTTCTCACTTCCATAATCAAGCATTGTCTTGATTATCTAGGGTATAATATCCCTCTTATGGTTTCTTGAGTGGACATGGCTATAGTTGTCTCAGTAAATTATATCCCAGGAGAATGCCTGAGATAATACTTAAGGTTCTTTCCAGGGAATGATGATAAAATCATCTAGGTATATGGATAGTTCTTTTCCTCAAATCCAAGTGTTGCCTCACTAACTTGAATATATCATCATGTCTTGAGCTCCCTCATAAATGGATAGTTATTCTAGGGTTTATGATGGGTTCACAATATCTCAATATGTATCTAGTCTAAAACTCCACTTGGATATCTTAGTTGGATTAGTCTCCTCCCTATTTCATCAACTCATGGATATTATCTTATCCAATTGGATATTTGGTTATCTCACCACTTCTAGATGAAATGGTTAATCTCTTAATACTTTAGTTCAAAGGTTGTCCTTTATTCTTAAATAGGTAAAGCTAAGATTGGTATGAGTGGTCTCTCTCTTATTTGGGAAGGACTTTAATACTAACCTAAGGTTAGGCTTCCTAGAGGTTGATGTGATCATCAATGTCTATGTTAAATATAAATGATTTATCTCTCTAGGAATTTGTCTTGGATAATATCCTAGGGTTTCTCTTAGAGATGATGATTTGAATACTTGGATGTATATCCAAGGTTTAACTCAAGGTTTGTTATTGCTTCTCTAATAATTATAACAGAACTCTCACCTCTCTAGGTTTGATGTGTAATCACTTGGAATTAGAAGAATATATACTTCTTGAGTGGATCTCCTTGTTATAGTTCCAATGCTAAAGTGGAATGAATACCATGAGGTTCATGGTAGGATTAAGGATTAGTTTAAGACATGGAGAAGATAAGTGAAGAATAGTTTCTCCAGTTATTGTTACTTGATTTCCAATTAAATGGATGTTCATATGTTATGGCAAAGAATTCCATATTATGATCTTTTATAAGATCAAGCAATTGATCATTGAGTAAAGTGTTGTTGTGTTGATTATTAGTTCCATCTGATCTAACCCCTTAGATCAAATCATCTTTACCCTAAACAAGGTTTTATCAAAGTCACATTGAGGTTTATAGCGCTTGACTTGATGAGCTACTTCAATTCCACCAAGATCAAGTGAAACTTCAGTTACTGTGACTGTTTTACTTTAAAGCGCGAAAATTCCCCAGATTTTCTATGCATGAATGCAATGCACACAACTGTTTCCTCTATTTTTGTAACCCCATTACCTGGGATATTACATGAATCTTGTTATGAGAGAGCAATTTTCTGGTGTTAGTTCTGATGATGCTGCTGCCCATCTTAATAATTTTGTTGAACTTTGTGAAATGCAAAAGTATGAGGATGTAGATGGTGACATTATAAAATTGAAATTGATTCCTTTCTCCTTAAGAGGAAGAGCTAAAGATTGGTTGCTATCTTTGCCTAAAAATAGTATTGATTCATGGACTAAATGTAAGGATGCTTTCATTTGTAGATATTATCCTCCCGCTAAGATTATATCTTTGAGAAGTAGTATAATGAATTTTAAGCAATTGGATAATGAACATGTTGCCCAAGCATGGGAAAGAATGAAATCTTTGGTAAAGAATTTCCCTACCCAAGGACTAACTACTTGGATGATCATCCAGACCTTTTATGCAGGACTGAATTTTTCTTCGCGGAACCTATTGGACTAAGCTGCTGGAGGTACTTTTATGTCCATCACCTTAGGCGCCGCGACAAAGTTTCTTGATGATATGATGATAAATTACTCTGAATGGCACACTGAAAGGGCTCCACAAGGTAAGAAGGTAAATTTTGTTGAAGAAACCTCCTCCTTGAGTGATAAGATTGATGTTATTATGTCTATGCTTGTTAATGGTAGATCTAATGTTGATCCTAATAATGTTCCTTTAGCTTCATTGGTTGCTCAAGAAGAGCATGTTGATGTGAACTTCATTAAAAATAATAATTTTAACAACAATGCTTATAGGAATAATTTTGACAACAACTATAGGCCATATCCTTCTAATAATAGTAATGGTTATGGTAATTCTTATAGTAATTCTTACAACAATAATATGAGTGTACCCCCTTGTCTTGGAGCCATGCTTAAAGAATTTATTAGTACACAAACTGCTTTTAACAAATCTGTTGAAGAAAAGCTTGGTAAAATTGATGTTCTTGCTTCTAAGGTTGATAGTCTTGCCGCCGATGTTGATCTTTTAAAATTGAAAGGTATGCCTAATGAAACAAAAGATATTAAGTCATTTGCTACAGCAAACGCTATCCAAGTTCGAATTAATGAAAATATTAGATTGATGGCTGAATTGCATGCTAGATGGGAAAGAGAAGAAACATTTGCTAAAGAGAATAATGTAGCTAAAGTTTGGACTATTACCACCACTAGTAATGTTGATGCTTCACATGTTGCTAAACCTCCTACTATAAATGGTAAAATAATTGGTGTTGGCAATGTTTCTACTCCTAATGCAAAGCATGCAAAACTGCCTGAAACTGCTAAAACTGCTGAAACTACTTGTGATAAAACTGCTGAAATTTTTCAAAATATTGGGGACAATGATCCCATTGCTTTAGATCATAATGGTTTAGATTTTGATGATTGTCATATCTCTGAAGTTATTAAGTTCTTACAAAAACTTGCTAGAAGTCCTAATGCTAGTGCTATAAATTTGGCCTTTACAAAACATATTACAAATGCTCTCATTAAAGCTAGAGAAGAGAAATTAAAACTTGAAACTTCTATTCCTAGGAAGTTGGAAGATGGTTGGGAGCCCATCATTAAGATGAAGGTCAATGACTTTGATTGTAATGCTTTATGTGATCTTGGTGCAAGTATTTCTGTTACGCCTAAGAAACTCTATGATATGCTTGACTTGCCACCATTGAAAAATTGTTATTTGGATGTTAATCTTGCTGATAATTCTATGAAGAAACCTTTGGGGAGGATTGATAATGTTCGCATTACGGTTTACAATAACCTTGTCCCCGTTGATTTTGTTGTCTTGGATATTGAATGCAATGCATCTTGTCCCATTATTTTGGGAAGACCTTTTCTTCGAACTGTTGGTGCTATTATTGATATGAAGGAAGGGAATATTAAGTATCAATTTCCTATTAAGAAAGGTATGGAACACTTCCCTAGAAAGAGAATGAAGTTACCTTTTGATTCTATTATTAGAACAAATTATGATGTTGATGCTTCATCTCTTGATGTTACTTGATTTACACTTTCTGCGCCTAGCTGAAAGGCATTAAAGAAAAGCGCTTATGGGAGACAACCCATTATTTTACTACAGCAATTTTGTTTTATATTTGAGTCTTGGAAGTTGTTACTACTGTAGCAACCTCTCCTTATCTTTATTTTATTGCATTGTTGTGCCAAGTAAAGTCTTTGATAGTAAGGTTGATACTAGATTTGGATTACTGCGCAGAAACAGATTTCTTGCTGTCACGAATTTGAGTAGCCCTCTCTGTAGGTAACTCAGAAAAATCTGCCAATTTACGTGTGTGATCCTCAGATATGTACGCAACTTCCATTCAATTTGAGCATTTTCATCTGAGCAAGTTAAGTGCCTCTAAAAAATTCGTCTTTACGGACTGTTCTGTTTTGACAGATTCTGCCTTTTTATTTCGCATTGCCTCTTTTGCTATGTTGAATGGATTTCTTTGTTACATTAACTTTCAGTAGCTTTGTGCAATGTCCAGAAGTGTTAAGAATGATTATGTCACCTCTGAATATGTGAATTTTTGATTATGCACTAACCCTCTAATGAGTTTGTTTTGAGTTTGGTGTGGAGGAAGTTTTCAAGGATCAAGAGAGGAGGATGATACAATATGATCAAGAAGAGTGAAAAGTCTAAGCTTGGGGATTCCCCTGTGGTTCATCCCTGCATATTTCAAGAAGACTCAAGCATCTAAGCTTGGGGATGCCCAAGGCATCCCCTTCTTCATCGACAACTTATCATGTCACCTCTAGTGAAACTATATTTTTATTCCGTCACATCTTATGTGCTTTACTTGGAGCGTCTGTATGTTTTTGTTTTGTTTGTGTTTGAATAAAATCGGATCCTAGCATTCTTTGTTTGGGAGAGAGACACGCTCCGCTCGTTCATATGAACACTGGTGTTCTTAGCTTTACTTTTAATGTTCATGGCGAAGGTTGAAACTGCTTCGTTCATAGCTATTTGGTTGGAAACAGAAAATGCTTCATGTGGTAATTCGTATATTGTCTTGAATAATTTGATACTTGGCAATTGTTTTGCTCAAATAGATCATGTTTAAGCTCTTGCATCATGTACTTTGCACCTATTAATGAAGAACTACCATAGAGCTTGTTAAAATTTGGTTTGCATGATTGGTCTCTCTAAAGTCTAGATATTTTCTGGTGAGGTGCTTGAACAACAAGGAAGACAGTGTAGAGTCTTATAATGCTTGCAATATGTTCTTATGTAAGTTTTACTGTACCGGTTCATACGTGTGTTTGCTTCAAACAACCTTGCTAGCTCAAAGCCTTGTACTGAGAGGGAATACTTCTCGTGCATCCAAATCCTTGAGCCAAAACCTATGCCATTTGTGTCCACCATACCTACCTACTATGTGGTATTTCTCTGCCATTCCAAAGTAAATTGCTTGAGTGCTACCTTTAAAATTTCATTCCTTGTCTTTGCAATACGTAGCTCATGGGAAAATAGCTTAAAAACTATTGTGGTCAAGAATATGTAGCTTATGTATCTTATTTCTTATAAGTTGCTTGTTGAGCGGTAACCATGTTTCTGGGGACGCCATCAACTATTACACATTTGTTGAATATCATGTGAGTTGCTATGCATGTTCGTCTTGTCTGAAGTAAGGGTGATTTACCATGATCAAATGGTTTGAGTATGCATATTGTTAGAGAAGAACATTGGGCCGCTAACCAAAGCCATGTATCATGGTGGAAGTTTCAGTTTGAACATTAATCCTCAATCTCTTATGAGAATATTACCTGTTGTTGAATGCTTATGCATTAAAGAGGAGTCCATTATCTGTTTTCTATGTTGTCCCGGTATGGATGTCCTAAGTTGAGATCTATCAAAAACGAGAAATCAAATGCGATCTTTCTCCTTGGACCTTTGTACAGGCGGCATAGAGGTACCCATTTGTGACATTTGGTTGAAACAAATGTTATGCAATGATAATCCATGTAAATCCAAGCTAATTAGGACAAGGTGTGAGCACTATTGGTATTCTATGCATGAGGCTTGCAACTTATAGGATGTCTTATGCATAACACATATGAATTATTACTACCGTTGAAAAAATTGTTTCTATGTTTCCAAAATAAAAGCTCTAACACAAAAATAGCAATCCATGCTTCCCTCTGCGAAGGGCCTTTCTTTTATTTTATGTTGAGTCAGTTTACCTATTTCTTTCTATCTTAGAAGCAAACACTTGTATCAACTGTGTGCATTGATTCCTACATACTTGCTTATTTGCATTCATCATATTACTTTGTGTTGACAATTATCCATAAGATATACATGTTGAAGTTGAAAGCAACTGCTGAAACTTATATCTTACTTTGTGTTGCTTCAAACTTTCTACTAAGAATTTATTGCTTTATGAGTTAACTCCTATGCAAGTCTTATTGATGCTTGTCTTGAAAGTACTATTCATGAAAAGTCTTTGCTATATGATTCAATTGTTTAATCATTGTCTTTACCATTGCTTCGAATCACTTCATTCACCTCATATGCTTTACAATAGTATTGATCAAGATTATGATAGCATGTCACTTCAGAAATTATCCTTGTTATCGTTTACCTACTCGAGGGCGAGTAGGAACTAAGCTTGGGGATGCTTGATACGTCTCAAACGTATCTATAATTTCTTATGTTCCATGCTAGTTTTATGACAATACTCACATATTTTATATACACTTTACATCATTTATAAGCATTTTCCGGCACTAACCTATTGACAAGATGCCGAAGCGCCAGTTCCTGTTTTGTGTTGTTTTTGGTTTCAGAAATCCTACACAGGAAATATTCTCGGAATTGGATGAAACAAACGCCCAGGGTCTTATTTTTCCATGGAGATTCCAGAAGACCGAAGAGGATACGAAGTGGGGCCACGAGGCGCCCAAACCACAGGGCCGCGCGGCCAAGGGGGGGCCGCGCCGCCCTATGGTGTGGGGCCCCCGTGCCTCCTCCGACTCTGCCCTTCCGCCTACTTATACTCTTCGTCGTGAAAACCCTATTACCGAGAGCCACGATACGGAAAAAGTTCCAGAGACGCCGCCGCCGCCAATCCCATCTCGGGGGATTCAGAAGATCGCCTCCGACACCCTGCCGGAGAGGGGAGTCATCTCCCGGAGGACTCTACATCACCATGATCGCCTCCGGACTGATGTGTGAGTAGTTCATCCTTGGACTATGGGTCCATAGCAGTAGCTAGATGGTTGTCTTCTCCTCATGTGCTATCATGTTAGATCTTGTGAGCTGCCTATCATGATCAAGATCGTCTATTTGTAATGCTACATGTTGTGTTTGTTGGGATCCGATGAATATGGAATACTATGTCAACTTGATTATCAATCTATCATATATGTGTTGTTTATGATCTTGCATGCTCTCCGTTGCTAGTAGAGGCTCTGGCCAAGTTGATACTTGTGACTCCAAGAGGGAGTATTTATGCTCGATAGTGGGTTCATGCCTCCATTGAATCTGGGACAGTGACAGAAAGTTCTAAGGTTGTGGATGTGCTATTGCCACTAGGGATAAAACATCAATGCTTTGTCTAAGGATATTTGTGTTGATTACATTACGCACCATACTTAATGCAATTGTCTGTTGTTTGCAACTTAATACTGGAAGGGGTGCGGATGCTAACCCGAAGGTGGACTTTTTAGGCATAGATGCATGCTGGATAGCGGTCTATGTACTTTGTCGTAATGCCCTAAGTAAATCTCATATTAGTCATCATAATATGTATGTGCATTGTTATGCCCTCTCTATTTGTCAATTGCCCAACTGTAATTTGTTCATCCAACATGCTATTTCTTATTGGAGAGACACCACTAGTGAACTGTGGACCCCGGTCCATTCTTTTACATCTGAATACAATCTACTGCAGTCATTGTTCTCTACTGTTCTTTGCAAACAAACATCATTCTCCACACCATACGTTTAATCCTTTGTTTACAGCAAGCCGGTGAGATTGACAACCTCACTGTTAAGTTGGGGCAAAGTATTTTGATTGTGTTGTGCAGGTTCCACGTTGGCGCCGGAATCCCAGGTGTTGCGCCGCACTACACTCCGTCACCAACAACCTTCACGTGGCCTTTGACTCCTACTGGTTCGATAACGTTGGTTTCTTATTGAGGGAAAACTTGCTGATGTACGCATCACACCTTCCTCTTGGGCTTCCCAACGGACGTGTGCTTCACGCGTTATCAATGGCGGATGTAGCGGCGTTCGACGCCCCTGGCCCCGCAGCTACCGAGAGCGCGGCGGCAGCAACGTGGCAGGAGGAGGCGCTGACGGATACCATTGCGGCGTTCGACACCTCCACGGAAGAAGAGGCGCGGCGGCGTGACACGCGTACAGCACGCGACCGTTGGGAACCCCAAGTGGAAGGTGTGATGCGTACAGCAGTAAGTTTCCCTCAGTTAGAAACCAAGGTTTATCGAACCAGTAGGAGTCAAGAAGCACGTTGAAGGTTGATGGCGGCGAGATGTAGTGCGGCGCAACACCAGGGATTCCGGCGCCAACGTGGAACCTGCACAACACAAACCAAGTACTTTGCCCCAACGAAACAGCGAGGTTGTCAATCTCACCGGCTTGCTGTAACAAAGGATTAGATGTATAGTGTGGATGATGATTGTTTGCAGAAAACAGTAGAATAGTATTGCAGTAGATTGTATTTCAGTATAGAGAATTGGACTGGGGTCCACAGTTCACTAGAGGTGTCTCTCCCATAAGATAAACAGCATGTTGGGTGAACAAATTACAGTTGGGCAATTGACAAATAAAGAGGGCATGACCATGCACATACATATTATGATGAGTATAGTGAGATTTAATTGGGCATTACGACAAAGTACATAGACCGCTATCCAGCATGCATCTATGCCTAAAAAGTCCACCTTCGTGTTATCATCCGAACCCCTCCGCATTAAGTTGCTAACAACAGACAATTGCATTAAGTATTGCGCGTAATGTAATCAGTAACTACATCCTCGAACATAGCACCAATGTTTTATCCCTAGTGGCAACAAGACATCCATAATCTTAGAGGTTTCTCACACTCCCGCATTCACGGAGACATGAACCCACTATCGAGCATAAATACTCCCTCTTGGAGTTACAAGCATCTACTTGGCCAGAGCATCTACTAGTAACGGAGAGCATGCAAGATCATAAACAACACATAGACATAAATTGATAATCAACATAACATGGTATTCTCTATTCATCGGATCCCAACAAACGCAACATATAGAATTACAGATAGATGATCTTGATCATGTTCGGCAGCTCACAAGACCCGACAATTAAGCACAATGCTGAGAAGACAACCATCTAGCTACTGCTATGGACCCATAGTCCAGGGGTAGACTACTCACACATCACTCCGGAGGCGACCATGGCAGCGTAGAGTCCTCCGGGAGATGATTCCCCTCTCCGGCAGGGTGCCGGAGGCGATCTCCTGAATCCCCCGAGATGGGATTGGCGGCGGCGGCGTCTCTCGGAAGGTTTTCCGTATCGTGGCTCTCGCATCGGGGTTTCGCGACGGAGGCTATTTGTTGGCGGAAGGGCAGGTCGGGGCCACACGAGGGGCCCACACTACAGGTCGGCGCGGCCAAGACCTGGGCCGCGCCGCCCTAGGGTGTGGCCACCTCGTGGCCCCACTTCGTCTCCTCTTCGGTCTTCTGGAAGCTTCGTGGCAAAATAGGACCCTGGGCGTTGATTTCGTCCAATTCCGAGAATATTTCCTTACTAGGATTTCTGAAACCAAAAACAGCAGAAACAAGAATCGGCACTTCGGCATCTTGTTAATAGGTTAGTTCCAGAAAATGCACGAATATGACATAAAGTGTGCATAAAACATGTAGATATCATCAATAATGTGGCATGGAACATAAGAAATTATCGATACGTCGGAGACGTATCAGCATCCCCAAGCTTAGTTCCTGCTCGTCCCGAGCAGGTAAACGATAAACAAAGATAATTTCTGGAGTGACATGCCATCATAATCTTGATCATACTATTTGTAAAGCATATGTAGTGAATGCAGCGATCGAAACAATGTATATGACATGAGTAAACAAGTGAATCATATAGCAAAGACTTTTCATGAATAGTACTTCAAGACAAGCATCAATAAGTCTTGCATAAGAGTTAACTCATAAAGCAATAATTCAAAGTAAAAGCATTGAAACAACACAAAGGAAAATTAAGTTTCAGCGGTTGCTTTCAACTTGTAACATGTATATCTCATGGATATTGTCAACATAGAGTAATATAACAAGTGTAATATGCAAGTATGTAGGAATCAATGCACAGTTCACACAAGTGTTTGCTTCTTGAGGTGGAGAGAAATAGGTGAACTGACTCAACAATAAAAGTAAAAGAATGGTCCTTCAAAGAGGAAAGCATCGATTGCTATATTTGTGCTAGAGCTTTGATTTTGAAAACAAGAAACAATTTTGTCAACGGTAGTAATAAAGCATATGTATCATGTAAATTATATCTTATAAGTTGCAAGCCTCATGCATAGTGTACTAATAGTGCCCGCACCTTGTCCTAATTAGCTTGGACTACCGGGATTATCGCAATGCACATGTTTTAACCAAGTGTCACAAAGGGGTACCTCTATGCCGCCTGTACAAAGGGCTAAGTAGAAAGCTCGCATCGGATTTCTCGCTATTGATTATTCTCAATTTAGACATCCATACCGGGACAACATAGACAACAGATAATGGACTCCTCTTTTATGCATAAGCATGTAACAACAATTAATTTTCTCATATGAGATTGAGGATATTGTCCAAAACTGAAACTTCCACCATGGATCATGGCTTTAGTTAGCGGCCCAATGTTCTTCTCTAACAATATGCATGCTCTAACCATAAGGTGGTAGATCGCCCTTACTTCAGACAAGACGAACATGCATAGCAACTCACATGATATTCAACAAAGAGTAGTTGATGGCGTCCCCAGTGAACATGGTTATCGCACAACGAGCAACTTAATAAGAGATAAAGTGCATAAGTACATATTCAATACCACAATAGTTTTTAAGCTATTTGTCCCATGAGCTATATATTGTAAAGGTGGAGAATGGAAATTTTAAAGGTAGCACTCAAGCAATTTACTTTGGAATGGCGGAGAAATACCATGTAGTAGGTAGGTATGGTGGACACAAATGGCATAGTGGTTGGCTCAAGTATTTGGATGCATGAGAAGTAATCCCTCTCGATACAAGGTTTAGGCTAGCAAGGCTATTTGAAACAAACACAAGGATGAAGCGGTGCAGCAAAACTCACATAAAAGACATATTGTAAATATTATAAGACTCTACACCGTCTTCCTTGTTGTTCAAACTCAATACTAGAAATTATCTAGACTTTAGAGAGACCAAATATGCAAACCAAATTTTAGCATGCTCTATGTATTTCTTCATTAATGGGTGCAAAGTATATGATGCAAGAGCTTAAACATGAGCACAACAATTGCCAAGTATCACATTATCCAAGACATTTTATCAAATTACTACATGTATCATTTTCCAATTCCAACCATATAACAATTTAACGAAGAAGAAACTTCGCCATGAATATTATGAGTAAAGCCTAAGGACATACTTGTCCATATGCTACAGCGGAGCGTGTCTCTCTCCCACACAAAGAATGCTAGGATCCATTTTATTCAAACAAAACAAAAACAAAAACAAACCGACGCTCCAAGAAAAGCACATAAGCTGTGATGGAATAAAAATATAGTTTCAGGGGAGGAACCTGATAATATTGTCGATGAAGAAGGGGATGCCTTGGGCATCCCCAAGCTTAGACGCTTGAGTCTTCTTGATATATGCAGGGGTGAACCACCGGGGCATCCCCAAGCTTAGAGCTTTCACTCTCCTTGATCATGTTGTATCATCTCCCTCTCTTGATCCTTGAAAACTTCCTCCACACCAAACTTAGAACAACTCATTAGAGGGTTAGTGCACAATCAAAATATACATGTTCAGAGGTGACATAATCATTCTTAACACTTCTGGACATTGCACAAAGCTACTGAAAGTCAATGGAATCGAAATATCCATCGAACATAACAAAACTGGCAACGCGAAATAAAAGGCAGAATCTGTCAAAACAGAACAGTTCGTATTGAAGAATTTTATCGAGGCACCAGACTTGCTCAAATGAAAATGCTCAAATTGAATGAAAGTTGCATACATATCTGAGGATCACTCACGTAAATTGGTATAATTTTCTGAGTTACCTACAGAGAATTTTGCCCAGATTCGTGACAGCAAAGAAATCTGTTTCTGCGCAGTAATCCAAATCTAGTATGAACTTTTCTATCAACGACTTTACTTGGCACAACAAAACACTAAACTAAGATAAGGAGAGGTTGCTACAGTAGTAAACAACTTCAAAGACACAAAATAAAAACAAGGTACTGTAGTAAAAACCATGGGTTGTCTCCCATAAGCGCTTTTCTTTAACGCCTTTCAGCTAGGCGCAGAAAGTGTGTATCAAGTATTATCAAGAGACGAAGTGTCAACATCATAATTTGTTCTAATAATAGAATCAAAAGGTAACTTCATTCTCTTTCTAGGGAAGTGTTCCATACCTTTCTTGAGAGGAAATTGATATTTAATATTACCTTCCTTCATATCAATGATAGCACCAACAGTTCGAAGAAAAGGTCTTCCCAATATGATGGGACAAGATGCATTGCATTCAATATCCAAGACAACAAAATCAATGGGGACAAGGTTATTGTTAACGGTAATGCGAACATTATCAACTTTCCCCAAAGGTTTCTTTGTAGAATGATCAGCAAGATTAACATCCAAATAACAATTTTTCAGCGGTGGCAAGTCAAGCATATTGTAGATTTTCTTAGGCATAACAGAAATACTTGCACCAAGATCACATAAAGCATTACAATCAAAATCTTTAACCTTCATCTTAATGATGGGCTCCCAACCATCCTCTAGCTTTCTAGGAATAGAGGCTTCGCGCTCTAGTTTCTCTTCTCTAGCTTTTATGAGAGCATTTGTAATATGTTGCGTGAAAGCCAAATTTATAGCACTAGCATTAGGACTCTTAGCAAGTTTTTGCAAGAACTTTATAACTTCAGAGATGTGGCAATCATCAAAATTCAAACCATTATAATCTAAAGCAATGGGATCATCATCCCCAATATTGGAAAAAATTTCAGCGCTTTTATCACAGCGCTTCAGCAGTTTTAGCAGTTTCAGGCAGTTTCTCGCGCTTTGCATTTGAAGTGGAAACATTGCTAACACCAATTCTTTTATTATTAATAGTAGGAGGTGCAGCAACATGTGTAGCATTAGCATTACTAGTGGTGGTGATAGTCCAAACTTTAGCTATATTCTCTTCTTTTTCATTTTCTTCTCTTTCCCACCTAGCACGCAATTCGGCCATCAATCTTATATTCTCATTAATTCTAACTTGGATGGCATTTGCTGTAGTAACAATTTTATTATGATGATTTTCATTAGGCATAACTTTCGATTTCAAAAGATCAACATCAGCAGCAAGACTATCGACTTTAGAAGCAAGTATATCAATTTTCCCAAGCTTTTCTTCAACAGATTTGTTAAAAGCAGTTTGTGTACTAATAAATTCTTTAAGCATGGCTTCAAGTCCAGGGGGTGTGTTCCTATTATTGTTGTAAGAATTCCCATAAGAATTACCATAGCCGTTGCCATTATTATAAGGATATGGCCTAGAATTGTTCCGGTAAGCATTGTTGTTGAAATTATTATTTTTAATGAAGTTTACATCAACATGTTCTTCTTGTGCAACCAATGAAGCTAACGGAACATTATTAGGATCAACATTAGTCCTATCATTCACAAGCATAGACATAATAGCATCAATCTTATCACTCAAGGAAGAGGTTTCTTCGACAGAATTTACCTTCTTACCTTGTGGAGCTCTTTCCGTGTGCCATTCAGAGTAATTGATCATCACATTATCAAGAAGCTTTGTCGCTTCACCAAGAGTGATGGACATAAAGGTACCTCCAGCAGCTGAATCCAATAGGTTCCGCGAAGAAAAATTCAGTCCTGCATAAAAGGTTTGGATGATCATCCAAGTAGTCAGTCCATGGGTTGGGCAATTTTTAACCAAAGATTTCATTCTTTCCCATGCTTGTGCAACATGCTCAGTATCTAATTGTTTAAAATTCATTATGCTACTCCTCAAAGATATAATTTTAGCAGGGGGATAATATCTACCAATAAAAGCATCCTTGCATTTAGTCCATGAATCAATACTATTCTTAGGCAGAGATAGCAACCAATCTTTAGCTCTTCCTCTTAATGAGAAAGGGAACAATTTTAATTTTATAATGTCACCATCTACATCTTTATATTTTTGCATTTCACATAGTTCAACAAAATTATTGAGATGGGCAGCAGCATCATCAGAACTAACACCAGAAAATTGCTCTCGCATAACAAGATTTAGTAAAGCAGGTTTAATTTCAAAGAATTCTGCTGTAGTAGCAGGTGGAGCAATAGGTGTGCATAAGAAATCATTATTATTTGTGGTTGTGAAGTCACACAACTTAGTATTTTCAGGAGTACCCATTTTAGCAGTAGTAAATAAAGCAAACTAGATAAAGTAAATGCAAGTAACTAATTTTTTTGTGTTTTTGATATAGCAAACAAGATAGCAAATAAAGTAAAACTAGCAACTAATTTTTTTGTATTTTGATTTAGTGCAGCAAACAAAGTTGTAAATAAAACTAAGCAAGAAAAAAACAAAGTAAAGAGATTGGGATGTGGAGACTCCCCTTGCAGCGTGTCTTGATCTCCCCGGCAACGGCGCCAGAAATTTAGCTTGACACGCGTACAGCACGCGACCGTTGGGAACCCCAAGTGGAAGGTGTGATGCGTACAGCAAGAAAGTTTCCCTCGCTAGAAACCAAGGTTTCTCGAACCAAGATGGGAGTCAAGAAGCACGTTGAAGGTTGATGGCGGCGAGATGTAGTGCGGCGCAACACCAGGGATTCCGGCGCCAACGTGGAACCTGCACAACACAAACCAAGTACTTTGCCCCAACGAAACAGCGAGGTTGTCAATCTCACCGGCTTGCTGTAACAAAGGATTAGATGTATAGTGTGCATGATGATTGTTTGCAGAAAACAGTAGAACAGTATTGCAGTAGATTGTATTTCAGTATAGAGAATTGGACTGGGGTCCACAGTTCACTAGAGGTGTCTCTCCCATAAGATAAGCAGCATGTTGGGTGAACAAATTACAGTTGGGCAATTGACAAATAAAGAGGGCATGACCATGCACATACATATTATGATGAGTATAGTGAGATTTAATTGGGCATTACGACAAAGTACATAGACCGCTATCCAGCATGCATCTATGCCTAAAAAGTCCACCTTCGTGTTATCATCCGAACCCCTCCGGTATTAAGTTGCTAACAACAGACAATTGCATTAAGTATTGCGCGTAATGTAATCGGTAACTACATCCTCGAACATAGCACCAATGTTTTATCCCTAGTGGCAACAAGACATCCATAATCTTAGAGGTTTCTCACACTCCCAGATTCACGGAGACATGAACCCACTATCGAGCATAAATACTCCCTCTTGGAGTTACAAGCATCTACTTGGCCAGAGCATCTACTAGTAACGGAGAGCATGCAAGATCATAAACAACACATAGACATAAATTGATAATCAACATAACATGGTATTCTCTATTCATCGGATCCCAACAAACGCAACATATAGAATTACAGATAGATGATCTTAATCATGTTCGGCAGCTCACAAGACCCGACAATTAAGCACAATGGGGAGAAGACAACCATCTAGCTACTGCTATGGACCCATAGTCCAGGGGTAGACTACTCACACATCACTCTGGAGGCGACCATGGCGGCGTAGAGTCCTCCGGGAGATGATTCCCCTCTCTGGCAGGGTGCCGGAGGGGATCTCCTGAATCCCCCGAGATGGGATTGGCGGCGGCGGCGTCTCTGGAAGGTTTTCCGTATCGTGGCTCTCGGTACTGGGGGTTTCGCGATGGAGGCTATTTGTAGGCGGAAGGGCAGGTCAGGGGGCCACACGAGGGGCCCACACTACAGGTCGGCGCGGCCAAGACTTGGGCCGCGCCGCCCTAGGGTGTGGCCACCTCGTGGCCCCACTTCGTCTCCTCTTCGGTCTTCTGGAAGCTTCGTGGCAAAATATGACCCTGGGCGTTGATTTCGTCCAATTCCGAGAATATTTCCTTACTAGGATTTCTGAAACCAAAAACAGCAGAAACAAAGAATCGGCACTTCGGCATCTTGTTAATAGGTTAGTTCCAGAAAATGCACGAATATGACATAAAGTGTGCATAAAACATGTAGATATCATCAATAATGTGGCATGGAACATAAGAAATTATCGATACGTCGGAGACGTATCACGGCGCCGGACGGAGGAGATGAGCAGGCGGTGGGATGATGAGCGTCGACGCGAGCACGAGGAGCGGGAGGCGCAGTACCATGAACGGCGGGTGGCAATCGAGCGCCGGTGGTGGGAGTCGCTCGAGCGCCAGCAGCAGCTGGCGGCGGAGGAGCGACAACAGCGGGAGGCAACGCTGGCGGCAACGGAGGCGGCCTGGAGGAGGCGGGCGGACGAGTTGGCGGCGGAGGCCGACGCGTTGGCAGCGGCAATGATGGAGGTGCCACCGGATGAGGATGAGGCGCCAATGGTGGAGGAGGAGGCCGAGGCGGAGGAGGAGGAGACCGATGTGGAGGACGACGACGAGTTCGAGTGGTCCGACGACGATGGGCCGCATCCGGAAGAGACAGCCGATCAGCAACGCACGCTCATCGAGTCCTTCGAATCGGAGAAGAAGCTCCAGGACGACGGCCGTGCCCGCGAAGAGTCGCAGATTCGTCGCGTCGTCGAGCTCTCCCTCGAGGCGGCGCAGCAAGGGAGGGCGGACGTCGACGCGCTGCTGGAGCAGCGGCGTCTTGCCACCGCCCTACGCACGGAGAGGCGGCGCGAGGCAGCAAGAGCTGCAGCGGAGGGGAGGCGACGACGGGGCAGGGCCATCGAACGCACCGCCGGGCGGTCAGTAGGCTAGGTTTAGATGAAATCTAGTCGTTTTCATTCAAACTTTGTAATATATAATCAAATTTGAATGAAAACCTTTATTTTCGTGCACCAATATTCATTTTGGAGGGCGTTTGGGGGACACGACTGGGGAGCGACGTCCCTCAAACGCAGCACGAACGAAACACGTCCCCCTAAACGCTCAATCCGGCGCGGTTTGGGGGACGCAATTGGAGATGCTCTAACACTAGCAATAAATAAAACTAGAGGGTTCCCACATATGCTCGGGTCCGTAGATCATGTTAAAGTATAGAGAGAAGAGACACAAAGGAATGGAACAATGATTCTCTTATTTCATTGCAATGTGGGAGACCCACATATATACAGGGTGAAGGGGTGTGTTTGGGGAGACACCTCTTCCCCAACAGACACCTCCTGGGAGGCATCCCTCCCATACACAATTGATCACATATTTTATTTCCTAACACTCCCCCTTGATCAATTTGTTGTCTGTATATTGCAATCCAAAGACTCCTCCTAAAAAACCCTGTGTGAAAAATTGAGAAGAAATATTATAACGATATGCCACTGAAAACTCCTTTAAAACCCAGTGGGAAAAATTAAGGAGAAACCATGTGCCATACGTCCGCACTTGTATTTATATTGTCTCGTTAAAAACCTTATATGAGAAACCTTAGGGAAAACTCATAAAGGGAAAAAGAGTACAATATCAGTGATCGGAAGATCATCAATGAGTTATAACTAGGGATTTACTCCCCCTCAACATTGCAAACCTAAAGGTTGTCTCGTACCAATTCCAGAAACTTAATTATGGAATACAACTGCTGGTAGAGATATACTGTGAATATCACAATATTTTGTTTGCAAATTACCCTCTTACATTTCTGTAATTTATGAGGATAAATATAACTCATAAGCAATACAAGTGACATTATCTTGGTAGATAATGATAGGTGATTCGAATGAATCTCCACATGAACTCACATGTGGCCAATCATTCTGCGAATTCATACACATCTTGTGATGTTTCATATAATTTCTGCAGAATGATCACCGGAAGGACTCATTTAGAGTCTATTCTGAAGACTAACTTCTGAATACTCTTCCAGTAAATCCAGTCTTTGATATGGCATTGTTGGGATCAGATAATTAGCCACTATCATATATCACACATTGGTCCCATCTTGATTTTCATACTAGAATTAATCAAGAGTTTTGTGCCTTGGATATATCTTAGAATAATCCATACACAAACCTTATACCTTTCGGGGGATTGCACTCTCAATAAATTACCAACAAACATAATGTCAGGCCTGACGTATTTTGCAAGATATCTCAATGCTTCGATGGTAGATATGGAACTTCAGCTCCATCTATCACTTCACCATCTTCCCACCTTTCAAAGGATTTGTATCCCATATTAGGTATAATATGACCATATGTGTCTCTGATATTATATATCCGTATTGAACTTATTCAATATTTTGGGATATATGAAGACTGATATATATTTATTCCTGGGGGAACAAGCTCAAGTTAAAACTTAAGCACGATTTGGTTTGACCCAAATCTCCGTCTTAAAATGATTGTGTGTATCTCAAATGTCTCGCATAAAGACATTGATGATAAGATCATCAACACCACTTAGGTGACGTAAATCCAATTAAGGATTTATCCATGAGTACACATCAACAATCATTTATATTAGAGTTATCCTCATCATGGAAGAACTCACACAGTCGGTTGTATCACAAAATTATCTCCGACTACTTCAAGTCTTAGAATGACTCCAGAAGTTTCCCACACACATGTTGCGATTTTCCTTTGGATTCAGAATCTTAAGTCCTTCAATGACTTCAATATATAAGTCCAAAATGAGTGACCAGTAGGAGTATGTAGGCACAACTACATACATCAACCACATGGATCAGTACTGCCAATGACATTTAGTATCGAAACATAATTCCACTCATACCAAGATGGTATGCCACATCATGACTGATGTCGAGTTTCTGCGAAAAACCCTTGTGCTACAAAAAGCCTCGCTTTATCACCACCTCATTCTCTCTTCCCTTATGGGAGATACTTATGAGGAGAAGGTTTTACTATCGTAAATACCTCTCTCTGATGAGCGAGCGCTATTCTTCCTCAATTGCTTCCTTTCATTTGAACCAATATAAGTGAAACAACACTCTCCATGGATTTTGGTTCAGGGCCCCAAAAGGATTTTAGCAATTGCCAGGAAGATTTATATGTCGACATATGTAGACTTTCTCATATACGATTCTCATGAATCAATATCATCAGTGGAATTTTCATTGTGCCTCTCAACTCGTTGTGACTTCCCATAACAACAGAGTCAAGGTGTTTCGATGTCCCAGCACACAAAAATGTGTGCACACTGTGCTGGGTCCTGGATGATACACATCCTACAGGTGTCATCCAACCTCAGGTTGAACCACATTTAGTGATTGGGAGACAATCTCTTTTGTTCCAACAAAAACAAAGAGAACTTAGTCTCATATGATCAGAATTCTCCCCCACTTGCTCTCATATGGGGAGACGAGTGGTTTACTAGGTACCTCCACTCAATCTGATACCTTTGTCACTAGTAAATATATTGGCAGATTATTTGCAATAAAATACAAATTTCTCATAACCTGAACCTCTAGTTCAGTTTCTTAAGTACGTGGTCAAATGTCAACGCCATTTCTTAGCCATTTCCTGACATTCCGTGTGGTACACATCTCCCCCTAATGCCAGAAAATGTCCTTATTGCAAAAGCAATCAGCGTATAAGCCCCTAACTCCCTTTTCAGGGTTAAGGTATGTGACGGATTAACAATCATACCACAGTTATTCCTCACATAGATCCCAAATATATGTGAGGGCCCATAACATACGCTAGGGTGGTGATATCGGATGCAACCGATTACCGCAGATGGGAAATCCTATTTCCACGTACAAACTGCAAGGGGACGCAGTATTAAACATGTGGCGTGTGATTCCGCATGTTACCACCAACTAAATGTTGGCAAATCACAATTCTGTAACATTGACCGTGCAACTTTGACTCTCTTTCAGAAGAGATCCAGCCAAACCATTATGGGTATGTATAAAATATACTGAATATAACCATTGAACGTTCGTGAATCAAATTCAACGAAAATTCTATTCCAATGACATTATCCCACGTTAGGATACTTTGCTCTAAATTCGTCAATTTGAGCACTTAATTCAGTATTCGCATGGTTTTGTGTGAATGATACACACAAAAGACCATCTTCAAGATGCATCTGTGCAACCACGAAGCACCAACATAACCCACACAATGGTTGAGTAATCCACATACATTCTTGAATGCTTTCAAGAGTAATGTGTGGCTCATTCTGAATTTTAAGGTGAGAGTGCCTTAAAATTAATTCCCTTATGGCACATCCAGTGCACATAAAATCTTATGGTTGTTGGAAATATTGCAACAGTCAAGTGTTGGTAAACAGAATTTCCAATAATTTCTCTAACTTCCCATACCATGGTGATAAAGGAGGAAAAATTATTGTGTACGCAACAAAATTGAGTATGAAATGATTCATACACTGAATTTTCTCAACTATCATGTACTCGGGACATAATGTTGCGAATTATACTACATATAGTAGTACAATCAGAGGTTAATGATATTTGGGATAACCAGGAGACTACACGAGATCTCCAGGACATCTTGGGAATAACCATCCACAAGTATATCATCACTGTAGCGGAGTTTAAGTTTCCTTCTACAGTACCAGAATATTTCTGGTTGTTCCTTTGAAGTTGAACTTCAATCTTATCCCATTGAACTCATTTGCCTTCTCCGATAAGGAGTTGGTGGTATGGTTCAATCCAATGCTTGACAGATTGGTAACCATTGGTACGATATTTCGTACTACCACCCCTTTGACAAACTTGAGAGTTGTCATAGAGATCATTTCTCTTAAATGAGTCATGCCCTTTTGAGAGATATACTCCATTTTTATTTGTAATTTTGTCTTCACTTTACATTCAACTCCCCGTGGTTGTGTAACCACTAAATTGTTGAGCGCTAAGAGCACTAGCATGAATTTCAGGCAATGGTATAACACTCATTGAACGTGACGTTCCTTCATAAGAAGTTCATCATATTTTCACCTTGAAATAAAAATGGTATTTATATTTACCATCATAGGAGAATGTAAAGTGCAGTAAGGACTTACAACCAGATATGTATCCGAAATTGCCTTATCATATAATGTCAACTCGATGTTGATTTGTAGACAAAAGACATATAAGCCTCAACGGACTTGAAGTCCCAAACACGAATCAATAGTCATTCGTGTGATGCTTATACCAATATATCTCCTTAAGGGGGTCCCAAAGGAAAAATGGATATTCACCATCCATTTAAATACTCAATTTGAGAATTGAGTCATTACGATTATGCTATCTTATAGATAGCCATGATATTATCTCCATGTGGAGTTTCTGTGGTGACATGGCCACGGGTCGACAAAATCATCAATGTCCAGGACCCATGTTAAATGAATACTCCCACATAATGTCATCTCATCGCACTACCTTTCGAGAAAGGTCAGCCATATGATGCATGAAATATTCATGCATTAATTTACCATCAGTAAATTAAGTAGGATGAAAATGCTATGGCTAAGCATAATCATGGTCATGGTGATTCGTAGTGACCCATAAGTCAAGCCTTCCACAAGAACACCACAAAATTAAAGTTAGTCACCTCAAAAGGGACAAACCTTTAATTATTTCCTTAAAACACATGGTGGTAGTCAACCACCTAGTGGTGCCTCACTCTTATGGACATTCTCATCGATCATAGCCTCCACAACCTTATGTTATTTATAACACATGAAGGTAATCACCATAAGATGGTGTTAAACCTCTCAGTTGTGCCTGAAAATTAATTCGTAGCTATGATAGCGTCTCATAAGTTAAGTTTGCATGGAAGGCAATCACCAAATTATGCAAGTATGTTTGCATAATTATCTTCATAGCATAACATGGCGATGTTATCGTCACCAATGTCTTGGTTCCACATTTGATAGAGTACATGACACTAAAGTCACAACCAATGACAAATGCTATGAAGTTGCGAAGCATTTGGAAAACTTCAACAAGGTAGTCACCACATGTGTAGACATCATAGTTTTGAACGAATATTATTCCGTTGCTATGATCCCATGCCATAACTATTGTGCCTTCACTTTTGCTTAAAACACATGGAGATAATCACTACTAAGTAGTGTAGATCTCACTCTTATGGAGATTTTCCAACCTTGTGTTCATTAAAACACATTGAAGGTAATCACCACACAAGGTGGCGTAGACCTCACAGTTGGGAAGGAAGTTAGTCCTCTTTATAATGCAATCCATAAGTTGTGTGCAAAATTGAAGGGGTCATTATATCTGAATGACACAATATAGACCTCAAGGTAACGGTGCATAATCTACAGTTAAGTAGTAGATGCCACTTATCAATTACCTTCTAATTCACAAGTATAAACTTGAGATAGTTATGCAGGTGTCATACACTTTGCTACCTGATATTTCCCAAATTTGCAAGCAAATTCCATATTCTATAAGAATAATGGAGCTATCATATTGCTTTGCAATATTATTACCCATGTAAAATGATGCATAATTAATTATTATGCAATTCAGCAGGACCAATGGTTTATTTGTGAATTTACTCTCAAGTCTCGCAAATATCAATAACTTAATGGTCAAACTACTGAAAATAGCAAGAGTCCAACAAGATTCGATTGTAATTTCCACAAGTCCAAGGGGTAGATCTCAAAACTTGAAAAATCTGGGCTGAACCAGAAATTCCACAGACTTCAATGGAATTTTAACACAGGGGCCGATTTGCAAAATCGTCAACGAGATAGAAATTTTCCTTCTCTTGCCGTGCGGTTACCGTTTCCCCAAAGGGAATAACCACCGTCGCCGGTTTTCGGTGCGCCGCCATGGTGAGGTATCATCGCCCGCTAGGCTACACCTCGAAACGCCGGTAGGCCGCGCTAGTCCTTACTCACCTGGAGCCGACGACCGAGGAATCAAAACCGCGCCGGGGCGAGTCGTCCCCACAGTCGAGGGCTGCGTGCGCACTAGGCATCGCCTCCGCCGCAATGAAGCGTTGGGGCCATGGTCGCTTCCGCGCCGGGAGTCGTGGTCGCAGGTCAGTGCGACACCGAACTTGAGACCCCGTGCGCCAGGAAAATGCCGATGTGCTTTGGCGAACGTCTGCTGCGAAGGGCGCCGTCGGCTGCTGCGATCACGCTACGCCTGGAGTCATGGTCGCAGGCGAGCGCGACGCTTCTGCGCCAAGGCCGCGCAACTAGCAGCAGTGCCTTTTGGTGCCTCCGCCGGTTGCCGCCTCGCTGGGAGACGTGTCCACGCCGGGGACCGTGGTCGCCGACGCCGTTGGGCGAATCACCAGGCAAATGCCCGCCACTGCGCGTCAGAGGACGTCTGCGCTCTTCGGGAGGCTGCGCCGGAGGGTGCAGCCGTCCTTTTCACCGCTGTGCTTGGCGGTTCCACGGACGACCACCAGATACGGCGTCGCGGCCCGCGAGGCATCGCCTCGAACCGCCGCAGCCTTAGGGCCGATCAGCGCTGCGTAGCACATGGCCGCCGATGGGCACAAGCATCCACGCCGGGTAGGGGGCACGCTAAATCTGGTCGCCGCGGAATCGAGGACGAAACCTCACCGTACTTTGCCAAGAACGATATTGATTTCGACTTCTGTAGTAGTGTAGTTCATCCTCTTCCTGTTTGGTTCCCCCTGTGCATGGCCGTGTAATAAAATAATCAATTCATAAGATCATTGATTGAGGAATGAGAAGAGAAAAACGAAGTCTCCGATGTCCTGATTGGTTTTATTCCAAACAGTGGATGTGTTGATCAATTAAGATCGATTCTTCCGATATTTATTCGATAGAAGTTCATGTCTCCATTCTATCGATCATCGATAAAGAGAGTTTCCATGGTATCGACGAGTTCCGGATTCTCTCCGTTTTCATGTTGGCGTTTGAGCGTGCTGATAACGTGTTAAAGTATAGAGAGAAGAGACACAAAGGAATGGAATAATGATTCTCTTATTTCATTGCAATGTGGGAGACCTACTTATATACAGGGTGAAGGGGTGTGTTTGGGGAGACACCTCTTCCCCAACAGACACCTCCTGGGAGGCATCCCTCCCATACACAATTGATCACATATTTTATTTCCTAACAGATCATAGGCATTAGAGGTGGAAGAACTGCCGTGCTGACATGGGCAATTCACCGGACATGTCTATAATCCTACCATCATTTTTTATGTTGTTCCTCAATAATAACTATGGTCTATGGATTTGGCATGCCAACTTTCGTATTTCCAGGTCTTGCAATAGCCCGTGCCCCATGGTAAGGGCATGCCCAATGCACTGCCCTAGAGGTACTGCCTCATAACTTTAGTTAGGTTCGGGTGGTTCAAAGTAGGTTCGGATGAGGAGGTAACCTCTTCATCAGGAGGCAGCCTCTTTAGCCATAAAGTGAAAACTGAGTGAAAATACGAGAGGGAAAAAGGAAAAGCAAATCAGCTTTTGAGAGAAAGATACATTAATGGGATCATACATGGTATGCATATGTCAAAAGTTTTATCCAATCCTAGTTGGACAGCTGCCTTCATTGCGCATGCCCTAAGGTGCCTCGTGTTTAGTATGAGCTCAATGACAGCACATACAGAATGAGATATTATCTGAGTGCGCAGGATTTGTGAAGCAATATGAAACCGACAGTTGTGTTTTGGCACATGGACACTATGCAAACTGCTGTTAAGAAAGATATGGATCCTGCATTTGTGGGGTTGCAATCCTCTTTTGCCCTTGTGCGAGGACCAGCTATCTGGGTTCAGAAGATTCGAGGGGATATTCCATAAAAATTCCAAAGAGTCCGATTGAGGACTGAAGAAGGGATCAGTGGGCTGGGCATCTGCAGCTGCCGCAGGAGATCCAGGGTGGCTTTGTTGATGAGCTATGTTATTTGTTGGTATTCAGATTAAAATTTGGATTTCATATTTATATGTATTTATGATTGTGTTTTTCAAATGTTCGACTGACCAGTTATGATCGATTGTAGACTGTAAAACATAAAATTTAGAGAGGCTGTTTCAGTGATGGGAGTATTGACTCCCAGGATGACCAGTACATTTGAAATAAATAGAAAATAAATTTAGAACTGAAATTCTCTCTACTTGTTTTTGGTACTATGGTTTCTGTTCATGCAAATTTGTATGCAAATATCAACATGTATATTTTTCAACAAAGAAGACGAAGTTCAGTGCTTCAAATAAGCAACAAATTTAGCACTTAACTTGTATTTTTAACACAGGTCAAAATATTTGTGTTTTTGTCCATAAAAAATTGCAAAGGGACATGAACATGTACATGTCCATACTTTTTTTATAAAAAAAAAATAGACATTCATCAAATTATTTTTCACATGCAGGAGAGCCCAATTAGATTTCCGGGCTGTTTCAGGGAAACTGAGACCAGTAGTTTCAGAATCCCTAAGCCATCTCTCTCTGGTCCCTAAAACGATTTTAGGGCCTGAAAATATAGGAGTTCTAGTGTAGATGCTCTAATATTAACAGACTGGTATTACATCGCAAACAGAGTGGTCTTCTGGAAGCTACCGGCTGACCACAAGTATTAAGAGCAAAGAGTTGAAAAAATGCATCTGCAGCAAATCAGAGCTATGCTATGCAAATATGCAATCACTAAATGGCATGTATACCTATCCTGTAAATAGCAGCCATCGTAATTTGTATTTTACCACTTGCTGGGTCCTGCCTAACAATAAAGTGGAGCATGAAGTAGGAAAAGCATATGCCAGAGTGAGAATTGAGTAAGCATGCTCGATTGCAATGGGAACTGAATAATTATCATACTACTACAATTTGTTCATTGAGAAGTTCCCAATTGGAGCACGAGTTATGGCATGCCAGTTGAAAAAAAATGTCAACATAGGCAGCGATATGCAGTGAACCATAACCAACATCACAATAAGCAAAGAAGTATGCTAGACAGAACAGAGAATCAAATGATCTTTAAAAATATCAAACAACCAAGTATCAAGCATACTTGATTGCACAGGCTGCAGCTCCAAGTGAATCAGGAAATTGAATAGCATCATACTACCATTTGTTTTTCCAATATGAGCGTGTGCAATGGCGTGCCAGTTGAATAAAACTGTTGACGATATGCAGTGAATAACCATTATCATAACTTTAAGCAGTATAATCAAAACACTCTTGTTGCTTGAGCACGTAAAACAGGGACTGAACTAATTAGCATCAATGCTCAAGTTCCACTGAAGCACAAGCCAATATAACAAGCATCCAACATGAGTAGGACAGAAATCGTTCTGCTCAAGACACGGCTATAGAAAATGATAAACAGATGAATGCTAGATAATACCTTCACAATTTATACAGCTACTATAAGGAACAATAAAATCTTATCACCAGTGAAGAGAAAACTGTAGGTTTGGTGTACAAACATGAGGTGAACATTTTCAATGGAGTTGTTATATATATATGGCACTAAAACAAAGTGGAGCACTGAATAAAGCTCGGCATTTGGAGAATGGCGTCATCTTTGATAGATCAGTGGAACAAAGAAAAACCTGTACCGTAAAAGACATGTTTGGCACATAGAAGGCTGCTAAGATATATGAAGAATGTTTATCTCCACACACATTACATAAACTACTGGTATGCAAACAATGATTCAATACAAAATATGGTAAACATACTTATAATCTAGATTGTGACCAAATAGGTCAACACTCATTGCTATATGAAAATCACTCGTTGCTGAAAGAATGGAAATCAAAACAAACAGTGAAGACATGTCAACACACAACAGTCATCATGATATACTACTGTAACCCTTCTGATCACCAAAATGTTGAATTGCACAGAAAGGCAATACAGCAGCAAAATCAAGACCACCCAGTTGACATTTCTATATGAAAGAACTGATGGTGCACCCTAATACGCTATAGTACAAACAGGGGTTCCTAAACGTAATTCCAACAGTGGTAGGACAACTTAGAAGCTGTCCTACTGGTCAATACAAAAGTTGAAGAGTTCTAAGCTTTTCTGTTCGCTACAAAGTGCATACTGAATATGTGTACAAGTCTCATAACCTTGAAGCTATGCTACCGGTCAATACTGAAAATGAAGAGGGCATACCGAAGATGAAAAGAACTGTCGGTTTGGTGTACCAATGTCAGGTGACCATAACTTATAAGCTACCTGCGCTGGTCAATACTGAAGGAAGATGATGAGTTGTAAAGCTTTTTTCTGTTCAACTGAAATACGTTTGCTACCTGATGATCTAAACAGTGTTGCTGGTGTTAACAATGGGGGTAAAAAAGCTCTAACAACAGAAGCACGAAGGAAGACACCCAAACATTCTTTTTCACGAGATACAACTTAGAAGCTGAGCCCGCCGTGGAGGCTGTTGCAGTACCTCATGAGATACAACTTAGAAGCTGTCCTACTGGTCAATACAAAAGCTGAAGAGTTGTAAGCTTTTCTGTTCGCTACGAAGTGCATACTGAAGACGGTTTGATGTAGCAATGTTGGCTGAACATAACCTGGAAGCTATGCTACTGGTCAATACTGAAGATGAAAAGGGCTGTCGGTTTGATGTACCAATTTCAGGTGAACATAACTTATAAGCTACCTGCGCTGGTCGATACTGAAGGAAGATAATGAGTTGTAAAGCTTTTTTCTGTTCAACTGGGATACATTTGGTACCTGATGATCTAAACAGTGCTGCTGGTGTCAACATTTTTTGGGGGAAAAAAGGTCTGACAATAGAAGCAGTAAGGGAGACACCCAAACATTCAAATTAGCTAGCAATGAGAGAGAGAGAGAGGTTAATAGTAGCTGAGTATAATAGCTATACTATGGCAAGCACAATGCAATAACCAGAGATGATGAGAGAGCAATATGTATATTCAGCAGAAAGATTTTCTCATTTTTTTTCTGAATCATGATAACATAGTCTTATTTGTCTATCGATAACACATTCAGTTGGCGGAGGAGGAGGTGGAGGAGGAGGCCTGTTCCCCGCCAGCACCATCATCCAGCAGACCATACAAGACACCAGCATAGGTCTCAGTGGAGCCTCTGAAATATACCTCCCTGAGCTTGGTGAAGCAGCGCAGGGTGAGCAGCGAGTCGGACCCGGCCTGGTGGCAGGTGCCCACGCGGTCGACCCCGAGCAGCTCCCCGAGCTTGCTTAGCCCACCATGGAGGCTGTTGCAGTAGCGCATGAGGTGCTTGATGTCGTAGAGCACGGGGAAGTAGACCCTGACGAGGTCGAAAAACCCCGGGATGGTGTCGGGCAGGTTCCGCCCCGTGAGCAGCTTGACGAGGTACCCGAAGTCGTAGCCGCTGTGGAAGGTGACCCAGTGGAGGTCCTCGTTGAGCAGGACCCCCGACGACATGAGCAGCTCCGCGAACCGGCCCGCGTCGGCGCCGTCGGCGGCGAAGCGGTCGAAGTCGATGCCGCTGGCGCGGAGGAGGTCGATGGAGTCGGCGTTGGCCGGGTCGGAGCGCGGGTCGAAGCCCCGGAAGTTGAACTGCCACGCGCAGGGGCGGTTGCCGGTGCCGAGGCGCGGGAGCGCGCCCGTGGAGTCGGCGAGCGTGAGGCCGAGCTGGATGAGCTTGAGCATGTCGACGTTGGCCTTGAGCGTGGCGTAGTTGAGCGCGTCGTTGGTGCGGAAGGCGCCCACGGGGCGGCACACGATGCCCGGGAACTCGGTGTCCATGGCCACGTAGCGGTGCGTGTCGACGGCGTCGCGGATCACGGCGAACTCGGATTCGAGGTTGTGCGCGTAGACCTCGCGGATCTCTACGTCGGCGGGCTTCTCGGCGGGGGGCGGCGGCGAGGCAGACATGGGAGTTGGTGCATCCAAGGGCTCGGAGGGAGATCTTGTCGGGGCGGGGCGGATGCGGGGCGAGGGTTAGGGTTTGCGAGCGGGGAGCGGCGGATCGAGCGCGGTGGTGGGGAGAGGAAGGACGAAGGCGGGGTGGCGGCGAGGGGGGGCGGCGGGTCAAAGCAGGCGGAGAGGGGAGGCCATGGGAGGAGGGCGATAAGAAGGGGAGCAGATCCAGGGCGCGAAGGAAGACACCCAAACATTCTTTTTCACGAGATACAACTTAGAAGCTGAGCCCTCCGTGGAGGCTGTTGCAGTACCTCATGAGATACAACTTAGAAGCTGTCCTACTGGTCAATACAAAAGCTGAAGAGTTGTAAGCTTTTCTGTTCGCTACGAAGTGCATACTGAAGACGGTTTGATGTAGCAATGTTGGCTGAACATAACCTGGAAGCTATGCTACTGGTCAATACTGAAGATGAAAAGGGCTGTCGGTTTGATGTACCAATTTCAGGTGAACATAACTTATAAGCTACCTGCGCTGGTCGATACTGAAGGAAGATAATGAGTTGTAAAGCTTTTTTCTGTTCAACTGGGATACATTTGGTACCTGATGATCTAAACAGTGCTGCTGGTGTCAACATTTTTTGGGGGAAAAAAGGTCTGACAATAGAAGCAGTAAGGGAGACACCCAAACATTCAAATTAGCTAGCAATGAGAGAGAGAGAGAGGTTAATAGTAGCTGAGTATAATAGCTATACTATGGCAAGCACAATGCAATAACCAGAGATGATGAGAGAGCAATATGTATATTCAGCAGAAAGATTTTCTCATTTTTTTTCTGAATCATGATAACATAGTCTTATTTGTCTATCGATAACACATTCAGTTGGCGGAGGAGGAGGTGGAGGAGGAGGCCTGTTCCCCGCCAGCACCATCATCCAGCAGACCATACAAGACACCAGCATAGGTCTCAGTGGAGCCTCTGAAATATACCTCCCTGAGCTTGGTGAAGCAGCGCAGGGTGAGCAGCGAGTCGGACCCGGCCTGGTGGCAGGTGCCCACGCGGTCGACCCCGAGCAGCTCCCCGAGCTTGCTTAGCCCACCATGGAGGCTGTTGCAGTAGCGCATGAGGTGCTTGATGTCGTAGAGCACGGGGAAGTAGACCCTGACGAGGTCGAAAAACCCCGGGATGGTGTCGGGCAGGTTCCGCCCCGTGAGCAGCTTGACGAGGTACCCGAAGTCGTAGCCGCTGTGGAAGGTGACCCAGTGGAGGTCCTCGTTGAGCAGGACCCCCGACGACATGAGCAGCTCCGCGAACCGGCCCGCGTCGGCGCCGTCGGCGGCGAAGCGGTCGAAGTCGATGCCGCTGGCGCGGAGGAGGTCGATGGAGTCGGCGTTGGCCGGGTCGGAGCGCGGGTCGAAGCCCCGGAAGTTGAACTGCCACGCGCAGGGGCGGTTGTCGGTGCCGAGGAGCGGGAGCGCGCCGGTGGAGTCGGCGAGGGTGAGGCCGAGCTGGATGAGCTTGAGCATGTCGACGTTGGCCTTGAGCGTGGCGTAGTTGAGCGCGTCGTTGGTGCGGAAGGCGCCCACGGGGCGGCACACGATGCCCGGGAACTCGGTGTCCATGGCCACGTAGCGGTGCGTGTCGACGGCGTCGCGGATCACGGCGAACTCGGATTCGAGGTTGTGCGCGTAGACCTCGCGGATCTCTACGTCGGCGGGCTTGGAGGGGTTGGAGGGAGTGGGGGTGGTGGTGGGGGGCGGTGAGGTTGACATCGGTGTTGGTGCATCCAAGGGCGCGGAGGGAGATCTCGTCGGGGCGGAGCGGGGCGAGGGTTAGGGTTTGCGAGCGGGGAGCGGCGGATGGAGCGCGGTGGTGGGGGAGAGGAGGACGAAGGCGCGGTGGGGTGCGGGCTGACGGCGGCGGGGCGGCGGGTCAAAGCAGGCGGAGAGGGGAGGCCATGGGAGGAGGGCGATAAGAAGGGGAGCAGATCCAGGGAGGGGAGGCCGGGTGGGGAAGAAGGCGAGGGGAAAGTGGAGAGAGGCGGTGCAGCGAGCCGAGCCGAGCCGAGCCGAGCCGCCGGGACCCTGTCGGGCCCACCGCCACGTGGCGGGCGGGTCCACGTTACTGACAGCTGGACCTCCACGCGGCGGGGCCCACGGCGTCAGGGCTCTGCGCCCACCACTTTCCTCCGAGATGCCGGTTGGTGAGACTGCGTGTGAGCGCGTCCGAGCTGAAGGACGTTCACGGCGGAAACGCGATAGGCATGTGCGCCATTTCCCTGCCGAGTATCTTTTCCTTTCTTGACAAGTCGTCGCCGGAACTAAACCCGTCCCCCCGTGAATTGTGGCCGTAACTGAAAGAAAAAAGGGAAACCGTTTCACGCAAACCCACCACGGCAGGCCGGAAATGGATAACCTCGCGGACGCGGATTGCCCACATGGCTTCGTCCCAAGTATCTATCTCGCGCCCTGTCAAAAAAAAAAAAAGTATCTATCTCGCGCATTTCGTGTCTGCAAAAATCATCCGATCAAAGCCTGCCCTGACACACATTTTTGTTTTAGCTCTCAAAATAAGTTTTATATGAATTATTATTATTATTTACAGCTATGAGTACAAAACTTGTATTCCATCCGTTTCAAAGTAAGCTGCTTAAATTTTTTCTAGGTACGGCCCACCGAAAACATGTCTACATATAGTCGTTTTTTGAAGCAGCTTATTCATTTTCGGATGCAAGGACTATGAATATTTGTTGAAACAATTGTCTCAAATATTGAGTGAAACAAGGTCAGGCAAAGAAAGAAAGAAGTCATTTGAGATTTGAGATGTTTCGCACGAAATAGAAACAAAATTTTAAAATATAGTGAACAACTCTTTTTAAAAAAATTCATTTCGTGACTCACCTTTGAAAATTGTTGAATGTTAAGAGAAACAAAATTTAAAAATATAGTGAACAGCTCTTTTTAAAAATTCATTTTGTGACTCACCTATGAAAATTGTTGTATGTTAAGAGAAACAAAATTTAAAATATAGTGAACAACTCTTTTTTTTAAAGTCCTCTCCGGCTCCAATTGAACAACATTGGCCATGGCACACTGTTCCACCCTCTCTTCAACCCCCTGTCGGTGCACTATAGCCGATGGAGTGGGTGGAGCCTTGCCTAGCGGGACTTCACGTCATGGGTGATCCGCTGGGCATTGATCCCGATTATCCTCTGCCGCTCAGCGGCCATGAGGAGCCAAGAAGACTCCTCGGTTGGCGCCCTCTAGCGGGAGATGTCCATAATGTGGTCCACGAGGGTCGCGTCAACCTCCTCGTAAGAGGGGAGAAGCGCGTTCCTCTCCTTGCTCGGGCGATGTTCCTCTCCTGGCACACCATCTTGTAGGAGGCGAGGAGCCCCCCTACTTCGGGTCCGTCAGCTTATCCTCCCACCGCGCCTCCTCCTCTGCCGCCAACTATAGAGCATGCGCCCTTCGAAGTTGTCTTCCGATGGCAGGGGACTTAGGTTCGGATCCAATAGCAGGACATTGTGGCCCAACATAGCGTAGATGGTTGCTAGGTGGGGCATTTTTGCAGGCGAGGGAGGCGAGAGAGCACGCAGTGGCCAAGCTTTATAAGCCGAAGATGACGCGAGAAACAGAGGCGGGAAGAGGGGGGCAGTAAGAAGCAGTGATGTGCATTGACGTTGTGGTGTGTGGAAGGCAAAGTGGCGGCGAGACATTTCACGTGCCTCCACCTAGAAAATCATTGCTGCCATTAATAAAAGCTAACCGGGGGCGGTTCAATTCAACGTGTTCCCGCAAAGAGACCTACAAGTTATGGACGGTCTAGCGACACTGAACATGGTACTAGGCCACACCGAACATGAATTTGATTTGTGGCACGTGGATACGCCTGATTTCTATACGACTACTCATAGTGCAAGTAACTTTACTAGTAACTAAGTGTCAAACTCAGAAAATTTGTTTATGCAGCAGTGAGTTAACGAGTACTAGATAAGAGGATTGACTAACATATGTAGTTATTGTAACATCACAATTCCCAAGATATAATAAGTTTACAAGCTAATTAATGAATACATTTATAATACTACTTTAATGCTACTACTACCTCCATACCGGATTAATGGGTAATTACACATTTCGAGAAACAAGTTTGACTACTAATTTGTTCAATAAAATATGAGATATATGCCACAAAAATTATACCGCTGGATTCGTATTCAAAAAAAAATTCAATAATATACTTTTTGTGATATATATCTTATATTTTATTAATCAAATTAGTAGTCAAACTTATTCTTGTAATTGCCCATTAATCCGGTATGGAGGTAGTAACCACTATCATAGAACAGTAACTAACTGCTATGAAGGTGGTACTACTCTAGTCTACCGGGCGGCCAATAGCCCTCGGCTTTTTGAGGCACGCGGAATAATCTAATGGCCAGGACAATCATTGTCTGAGTGCAGGCAAATGACGCCGATTTTTTTTAAATAATACGATTTAATTATTTAATTGCATGACTATCACACGTTTTCAAAAAATTACAAAACTGTGACTGGGTCGGACTGCCGCAGGCCGATCGGACAGGAGCACACCGACTGGGTGTCGGCCGGTGCGGCACATCAAATCACCTGACTCGTTGGTCAGTAGCTGACCAACTGGACAACTACAGACCAATTGGCCTCCTACAAACCGATCGGCTTGCTACCATCCGATTATTTGCATGGATGGTTTGTTTGAAGTACGCTTAGAGTTAGCAGGGATGTAGCTAAAGGTACTCATACATAGTTCGTACATAATGTCTGATACATAGATGATTCATACATAAATGTCAGAATATCTGAGACTATGGACGGCGTCTGGGGTTTCGTGGGGGCGGCGTAGCACGGGGTGTCCAACCGAACATGTCCGGGGGCCTGGTGATGCGAGCAGGGATTCAGGACCCGGACTTGGGGTCGTACTGCGTATCCTGTGTGGGCTCTGGTGGAGGAGTCTGCATACCGACATAGTTCCGCTGCGTGTTGTAATACTCCATGTGCTCAGGATCCTGATCACTAGCTCCCCATGAAGGATTGGATGCAGTGTGTGTATCCTGTGCCACGAAACATAAGTGATGTCAAACTAAGTGGAGTATAGTCTATATGGAACACAATAGCTAGAACAATACATGCCCTGCGTGTATCCTGCTCCTCCCATGAAAGGGGCCTGCTGCTGCTGCCACTGGTCGAAAGCAGCTTGCTGCTGATAGTCGTCGAACAATCCATGTTGCTGGTACTGAAAGTTGTCGACGGAAGGAGTGTGCTGCTGCTGCCACGACGAACCTCCTGCCTGGTTAGGAGGTGGTGGTTTGGGTGTCGGCGTCGGTGTGAGACGTGGTCGTGATCCGTGGTGCTGGTACTGAAAGTCGTCGACGGAAGGAGTGTGCTGCTGCCACGACGAACCTCCTGCCCGGTCAGGAGGTGGTGGTCTGGGTGTCGCGGTCGGTGTGAGATGTGGTCGTGGCTGCTGTTGTGTGGAGGGTCGCGGTGGAAGGAGGTGGCGCTGAACGACGTCGCAACTACGGCTGCACGTGATAGCCGAGTATATCCCGCGTAGCTTGTCCTCGAGACGCCTCAACAAGGACACATGTTGGTCACGCTACAGAAGGGGCGCACTGGACACTTGACGTGTGTACCGAGCGACTTCATCATGTAAGTCTGCAGTCAGATGACCCTGAAAAATCATGGTAACATATAAAAACGAGTCCATCAACTTCTCTAAGGGCATCTACAACGGGGCGACCCAAACAGATGCGGAGTCCGTTTGCGACCACGTGGTAAAAAATGTGCCTCTACCTAGGCCCAGCGGCCCGACGCATAGTAACCGGACCGTTCGTGGAAACGCAATCGTAACGCATATTTGCGCCTCGGATGCGTCTCTGCGGATGCTGCGCGATCACACCGCGTGACCACTCTCTTTTCCCACGGGCCTGCAGAGGAGCGTTGAGATCTAGCGCAGGCGGCGGTACTCCGCGACGATCCCGCCTTCGCCGTGGACTCCAATCAATGGCACACCTGAGGACACCCCGGCGTAAACGGACGCGGGGTCGATTTCGACCATTTAGGGCATCCCCAGGGCCGCAGCCTCGACCGCCTCGCCGGCCACCAGGACCGGCCATGGACTTCTTCGCGGGCTTGGCTGCGTCGCAGGAACACCTAGGCGGCGCTACGGTCGAGCTTTGTGGCCGCTAGGGTTTCTTTGGAGGAGTGGGTGAGGAAGAAGAACGCGCGCCCCTTTATATAGGCCGGCGGCATGCGGTGGCCGTGGGACGCGTGGCGTCGCCATTAACGTGGTTGGCGGAGGTGGGTGGCCGCTCGGCAGCCGAGGCATCGTCGCCATTAACGTGGCGCAGAGTGCCGGCGAGCGGCGCAGCCGCGATCGGCGCGCGTTTGAGAAGATGCATCGACGCATGGTCGCTGCCAGGCGGGCCCGACGAAACGTCCGCCAGACGCGAGCGGACGTTTCCGGACGTCCGCAGAGACGCATCCGAGGCGCATATTTGGGCCAGGTTTGCGTCTCCGCGGACGGTCCAGTCACTTTGCGTCGCCCCGCTGGAAGTGATGCCAGACGCATTTTCGGTCACGGCGGACGAAAACGGTCGCTGAGCGTCCGTTTGCGTCGCGCCGCTGGAGATGCCCTTAGGCCGACATAAAGGAACGCACGCGACCACTTAGACGTCCGATATGTGTCGACCTCTTGAAGATGCCCTAAAAATACTCTTCATGAGACATTTTCTTTGTCTATTTTGCACGAGACACAAAAAAGTCGATTGTCCGCAAAACTTGACGTGTGCACATAGAATGCCAATATGTATGCGCGAAATTTTTGACCAGATTTTTTTTATAATTTAAATTGTTTTTTTACTGTGGCAGGAGCATATGCACATGGATTCAAAATTGCATTTTTATCTATTCTCGTGTCCCTTCCAAGCTGACCTAGCTTTAGGGCCACTTCTTTTAGGCTTCTCAGCCGGCTTCGAGGTGGCCAACAGCTGAAGCTGAAAAGAAGTGTCTAGCTTAACCATAGCTTACTCCCGAATGAGTTTATGTGGGCTGGCCTGGCTAGTGTGCGTTGATAGAGCAGAAGAAAGCAGCACCCAGGCGATATTGAACGGACGGCATCGGGCGTGCCCAAGGCAGCCTCTGACTTGCTAGTTGCAGGTTAGAGAATCCGCGCCGGTCTGCGCGTGGCCGGGCGAGGTCACCTTCGCGTGCCCGGGTCGAGCGACGCATGCATGCAACAGTTTGGTTGCTCCCGTCCGATCGGACTGCAGCTGTCCGACGGGTGTCTTGTGCCCTGATACCACCACAGGGCCTGCAATCGGTCTGCTGCCGTCCGATCGGCCTGCTCCTGTCCGATCGGTCTGCTGCATGCCGACAGAGTCACACTTTTGGAATTTTTTGAAAACGTGTGATAGTCCTGCAGTTAAATAATTAAACCGTATTATTTAAAAAAAATCGCGGCAAATGACAAGAGCGAGCGAGAGGGGTAATCTCCTAGGGCATGATTAAAGCGTACAATATGCTTTCCCCACGCCGAATTGTCGGAATCACAGCGTTGCGATGCAAGAATTCTCGACGTAGGTCGAAAGGAGGCTTTAATATTGCTCCAGTACACATTCAGGAATGTTCATGTGGTTAGGCACGGGAAATATAGCTCGCGTTCACAATGTTTGTTTGGCCGACTTTGGGGCTACGCTCGTCCTATTTCGACCTGAATTCTGCCGGTTCCTTACGTGCCGCAATCCCAAGGGGACACGCAAGACAGCTAACGATCTGAAAATCTGTTACGCACTATCCATTTTGAGCAAGTATAGGCCTTCGATGTACCGTCAAGGTTGGCATGCCATCCATCTTTATAATAGCAGATCAACTGCTTTGCACGAGTATGCTCTTCAGAATATCATCCACTTGATACGCAACCTGCAGAGAAAACAGGGGAAGCCTATTATGTGAGTGGCAATGCTTGCATTGGTTCAACTCCTGCTGTCATGATAGATCGGTACATGGGTAGGGATCATCTTTGAAATGAAAGTACCTGCAGTTCCACAAGCGTTACATCGCAAGTCAATCTAACCCTCTTCCGCCTGCTGATTTGTCAAGTTCTCATCAGAGAGATGAAACGCCTGTAGCTAACTGAAATTCCAGCAAATTTTGCCTGGCAGATCAGGTGTAAAAGCTCCGCTCAAATATGCACGTGGCGATTTCTGAGGCGAAACAAAATAAAGTTTAGCCTAGACCGAACATCTTATATCCTGGGAAAAGACTGTCCAAAGAAGCAAGCGGCACCGTTCTTGATTTACTTGAACGGTAGCTTGAAATGACTAGAACCAAACCTAGAGGGCTATACGATGTTCTAGCACTCCAGATACTCCTTTAGATCTAGCTTCAATGAGCTATTCCAGTATATCTCAGAGCTACCATGACCAGAAAGCGTCGAAGTAGCTGACTCCGATGAAGCACTCTCCAGGGCCTCGGCTAAATCTGAATCCCAAAGCCCTGACCTGCAAGCCTTCCTGTAGACATCGAAACCTGCGGCTTTCAGACCCTCTGAGAAGAAATCATTTAGCGATGGGCTTTCTGAGCTTATGTCTCTCAGTAATCCCGCTGCAGCATCAGAGCTACGAAATATCAAAGCTGAGCATGTCTTATCCAGCAATCTAAGTTCAAAATCTTCCGAGAAGACATGGTGCAATCTTGTAAGGCGGGACCTCAATTCTTTGGCAGATATCCCACTAAACCCCCACAAGAAAAGAACGCAATCAGTGCTCACTGTCCTTGTGGTATCTGACTCATTAGTGCAGTCAACATCATCAGATTCTTCGGCCATGCAGGCGGGATAAAAGATGTTACAGTAATCTTCAACTGAGTAACACTGCTCACCAGATTGAGATTGACACTTGGGTCTGATATTAAGTAATTTACTTAACTTAGCAAATAATTTTGTTATTCTCAGAACATTTTCTCCACCTTTTGTGACACAATTGGTACCATCTGTGCAAAAACAGAAAGAGGGTTCAATACGAAGTGCTCGTAAGAAAGCATTATAATGATGCATGCAGCAATTTAAGGCTCACAGCAATACTAGTCACCAATAATATACTACATCTTCTAAAATATGCTGAACAAGGAGAAACTCCATAGTTTAATAGCAAAACGATGTGTAAACTGTGTTAAGCTGGAACTGTACCTTGCTGTGGTATTTCTATTTCCATTGGCACAAAGTACTGTCTTTGTAAGTAACTCAGAGCTGCTTGTATATTCTTCGCTTTTCTCAAAGGGCCGATTTCTCGCCACAAATGGCCTATATCAACAACACTAGAGAAAACCATCCTCAAGGAACACATAAATTCATGCATGTTTGGCGGAAGAGGCCCAATAAATTTGGTGTGTATCATTGTAAGGTCTGGGAAAGAAAAAAGAAGTTGTACTATGTTAGAGATGAAAGATTGATAAAAATCTGTTAGTGATGTATCAACCTACCACTCAAGCAATTGTATGATATAATTGGTTTCTGTGATGACGATAGTAGATCAACAACTTCTCGAAATCCACGAAACTTGAAACTATGTTCATCCTCCAATTTTCTGATGTCCATCTAAAAATGAGTTTCAGAAGGAAAAAAGGATCCTGGTTAAGATGGCGTCGTTTAGTTAAAATGTAAAAGGTTTTGCCAAGTTATAGCGATACAAACCAGGAGAAGATTTTTATCCTCTGCAGAACTAGTAAAGATGACACGCACTGCCCTAGCAACCCCAGATTTATCCGGAACGACAAGAGGTACAAGGTCATCAAAGGTGTGACCTATTATCTGCAGTATAGCTCAAATCTGTCAAGAATTTAAGCAATATGTGATTTGGCAGATTGGACAACAAATGGAGTAAACAATTTTGACCAGTTACAATTTTATACATTTTCAACAGATGACCCCCTAGCCATATATTTCGAGTTTATCAATTCTTATAAGAACATGGCAGTTGTAGCCAAGACAAGAGTAAGAAGCTAAAAATACTAAACAGCAAGATAAAGCAAATATATAATATGTTTTAAAGGATTCTAACAATGTTTTAAGAAAATGAAATTATATTCTTTGGACAAACTAACAAATGTCAAAGTGAAGACCACACCTCCAAAACCAGTTGAACTTGGCGATCACTGCAGACATCGACGCTCATACTGGGCCTTGAACCATATGATTCACCACCCAAAATTAGTTTCCTAAGGGAATTAACTAAAGAATCTGCACAGTAAGAATTCACGTTAGGAGACATCTGACCTAACTGATAGTCAAAGTAAAGCCTTAGTATTATCTATCTGAAGTGACCTACCATCAGCTGTTTTGCTTGGTTCTGCGTATCCTTTACGCCAATGCTGAATTCTCGACTTGATTCTAGTTGTAAAAACTGAATCTGCAACCGATGTACTTGGTGATGGAGATGGCTGACGAAGATGGGGGATAACGATCTTTTGCCTGGCCAAGGATTCTTGCACCCTTGATAGGTAAGAGATGCCTGCCAATATAATTACTAGAATTAACCCCTCTATCAAATAACCCAAACTGATATTTGTTTAGGAGCAAGGCATAGGGAGTCACCATCATAAATGCACATATTGAAATCAAAACCATCACGGGCCATAGATGATAAGTATGATGATTGGCAGGAGAAACTATAAGAAGGCATTCCAACATGTAGCTCGTCTCTGGGAAACAAATGGAAGTTGTACCTGTACAAGACACACAGGAGCATCCATACTGATTTAAAAAATCCAGTAGACTGGAACAGAAACGTAGCAAGTTATTCCTCAAAACAAACCTGGATTAATCCTATGAAAAGAAATTGTGAACCGAAAATGTAGAACTCAATAAACATTTAAGAGCAATAAACTCAGATGTGCCCATACAAATGGAAATTCAAATGTTAAGTCTTACAGAAAACATAGTAAAATACTCATAAAAAACATGAACCAAAGATAATTCTCTGGTAGCAGTAGCGCAAGCAACATACTTCAGCTAGTATGAAAAAACTGAAAACATGTTCAATTGGCAAGCTCAAGATTTTCCAAGCAACTTTATTCTTGTTTCATATGTAACTTATGTGCTATGGTTAATGTCCCTGTTGGCTGCTTGCTAGTTTGCAAAAGTATGGTTCTTCTTATTTTATGTGAGGAAAAGTATACTTCATTTGATTGCCAATGGTCCAGTTCCTTGATTTATAGGGCAATGTTGCAACTCCCAGAGCTCGTAGTTGATACCTGGCCTTTCTTACTAAACTATTAATGCTGACTTACCGTTTAGCTGGAGCTCGTAGCAACTCCCAGGACATATGTCTGGAGTTGTATTTGCTAAACATTAGCTGGGAAAAGGTCAATTTATACACCAACTTGATCCCATCTTGTCATTCCACAAACCTGGAACACTTTAAGCTATGATTTAGATTTGTTTATGAATTTCCCCACCTTAGTCATCCTGGTAACAAGTTATTTACTTGGCATACACTGTGCAATAACACTACAAAGTGTCAACCACATCCTTCTGCACATATTCTCCCAGATTCAGTTCTGCACATAGAAACTATCATGCTAAAACTTTATGCTACCTATTTCCTTAATGCCTCAATGCGGTTGAGTTTCCCAGCTATTATAAGATTAACAATCTATCCGAACTGACCTGCTACTCATGGTGACAGAACGCCTGGCTCAGCTGCATTTCATTCTGTTCAAAGGAGTAGCAATGTTTCGTTTCGTTTATGCAAAACAGCTGTTCAACGAAATGCCTCAATGAGCACACCAAACATAGGCTGATGGGCCACCGCGCTCGGGTTGGCCAACATACCAGCTAAAGTATCTCACTACTCCGTATTCATTCAGTGTGTACAAGATGTTTGACAGAGTAGCACGCCGCAGATCCTACTTGGTAATGCTTATTGCGGGGGGATAGTGGTGAAGGAAGCTGCTTACGGGTAGGCGACGACGGTGGAGCGGGAGGTGGCGTCCACGCGGAATGGGCAGACCGCGATGTGGAGGGGCTGGAAGGACTCCGCGGCGAATTTGGCCTTGAGGTACGCCGTCTCTGCGGTGTCCACGGGCAGCGCGCGCCGCCACCCGGTGGGGGCGCCCGTCTTGAGCGCCGCGACGGCCACATAGTCGCACTCCTTCATGTGAGCCGCCAGCTCTCGCAGAGCCTCTGGGAAGTTCTTCCTGGTCACCTGCTTCGCTGACGCGGCGGCGGCGGCGGCGCGCGTGGCGGCCATTGGTGGCGGAATCAGCAACTGAGCACGACCACGACCAGGGCTGAAGGCGGTGTCGTGCAGAAGGGTACCGACGATGCGAGCATGATCAAGCCCATGGGCTGTGTCCCCTAAGTGGGCCGTGTCCTTTTAAGGCATCGATCGATCCTTATGAGTTGTGAGTTGCGAGAGTCATAAGTAGTACTAGTACATGCCATCTTGTCAAAACTCTGATGTGGCAATGAGGTGAGAGATGAGAGTGGTATCATAATATGATACCGTATCATAGCACGTAAAACTAGAAAACTTAATGGTAAATACATCATGTACATACATTTGCATTGAGATTCTAAAAAACATTAAATATGATAATACTATGATACTATCTTATGGTACTATGCATTGTGGGGTTAGTATCATAAACTAGTATCATACGCATGATACTAGTGTATGATACTCCCTCCGTTCTTTTTTAATTGATTCAAATTTAGTACAAAATTATACTAAATCGGAGTCAATTAAAAGAGACCGGAGGGAGTACTTCCCATTGTGACTAGTCCGAGTTGTCTGCAGTCTGTACTTATGTGCACATTGTTCTCCGTTTAGAAAATCTACACCGGTCCTCCCATAGCTCTTCCAATAGTACTTCAGGGGTTCTAGAGAGAGAAAGTGTCCACACCGGTGGTTCCAATAAAGCGCCGGCCACTTTGAGATCATAATAAAAGTGTTGGTACGCCCGTAGCAATCCCTTTGCGAAGGTAGCCGATTGGGAGCGCCACGCCCAATTTCTGCTGCATGTGCTCCACTTGCATGTGACACAACCCTCTAAAGATTCTCATCTCTCCTACTTTTTCTATGCCCACTTGCATGTGCATGCATGGTGCCGATGTCTCTATTGGGATAATTGGTGTGAAACGCGGTCCCCAAAGACTAATTGCATGCAGCCGGCGCTCCCCATAGTCTGCTGCCGGCATGCATGTCGGTGCTTTTTTGGGGAGTACCGATGGAGATGCTCTTAGGGGCCCTAACCGTGCCTCTATATTTTTTTCTTTGAGCAACCGGCAGCATCTCTGGCTTTTCATTAACAAATAATAATGAAAATTGATACATCTGCAACACACGATCTGGTTTCGAGGCGGCGCTTCTATCAAGCAAACAAAACTAACTGTCACTCAAGCGACAAGAATCATCCCATAAAAGAAACAAAATTCGATACATCTGCAACACACAAGTTGGTTCCGAGGCCACGCTTCTATCAAGCCAACAAAACTAACTGTCAAGCGAGCAAAGAGTCGTCACCTAAAAGAAAGACGACGATTCTAGACATGTCCCTTCACCTTACACATCGGCCCCGAGGGCATCGAGTTTGAACTTGTCACTCCACCTTACACACCGGCCCTAAGGGCGCATACCAGGTGAGCCAATGGTTGACACCCAAGTAACCAAAACCTCCACTCAAACACTTTGCCCCTCCGACTTTCACACCGGCCACAACGTTGCGCCCTACCTAGCCAATGATGAGACTACCAAGCAAGACCAGACCTCCAAGACGATGCCCCAAGCGGGCCGTGTCCTTTTAAGGCAATGAGACTGAACAATCGAGGTACCGATCCTCTGAAATACCCCATGAAATCTCTAAACTCCGTACACATTGACCCTCGGTTTCCTTGACCCTGTGACTCTATTTTCTTAGCAGCAATTCCTCCTCTTTGTTAAGTAGATAATTGATCGGCTTCCTCGGGAAAGGAAGGTAATGGATCGGTCAATAAGAAAAATGGATCGAAAAATCGATACATTTGTATAACACATGTTGATTCATAGGTGGCCCTCCTATCAAGCCGACGAAAATGCCACCCAATGGGCAGACCCAGATAAATTGCTGCCAGAGGCATATCTTATCTCTAGGGTCCTCCTTATATGAAGTATTTTCTTCCAAAATATGTATAAATACTAAGGGATTCAAACTTTTGAGTAGGGTTAGCACATTACTACTCCTTAAGTTGCTAGTGCACCATACATGGTTTAAATGCAAACATTGCCCTCCTATTAAAAGATAAGTATCTCAACATTTTCTGTTACACGTGTAGTATCTATAAGTAAAATATGTCCTAGATAAATTTGAATCTAGACAAAGTGAAGACACTTATTTTTGGATGGAGGTAGTACATTCAAATATGTAAAACTGAGAACATTACATAGTTTTCACACTAGAAGAGCTAAGTATTGAGCTAAGTATTACAAAATGATCAATGCTACGAACGATTTTGCAAACAAAGCACGCCCATTTTCAAAAGAGTCCTTCAAAAGCGAGCACCAATACCCTACAACTTTAGAGCCCAAATCTCAAAGTAACATGACTGTCAAAAAAAATTCTCAAAGTAACATCAAGTCAGTAGCAAAATGTTGCATCTTGCCCGCATGGTCAGCTCAGCAAAACCTCAGGTAACCTTCATATCCGAAATCAAATCTTCCAAATTCACTGCAAAAGACTTGAATGTTAGGTTTAACATGTCTAATAGCTTTGTAGTGCCCTCTCGAAGACGCTCGGGCGGGCTCTCGTTGATGTGGAATGATGAGCTTGATGTGACTGTGCATAGTTCTAGCTTCTACTTAGTTTGTATATATGGTGATCCGTATCATCGCCAGACTAGTGCTATCTGGGAAGATGTTGCTGCTTTTGTGCATGATAACTCCACTCTTCCTATGTTATGTATGGGAGACATGAATGAGCTTTTGTATGACATGGATAAGAATTCCCTTAATATAAATCGAAGTCGTATGTATGGTTTCCGATCCTTTGTTAAAAAATGTGGTTTATTTGATCTAGGCTTCAATGGGCCGGCCTATACTTGGACTAACAAGCGTTTTGCTTCCAAACCAACCTTTAAAAGATTGGATAGATGTCTTGTTAACGCTGATTGGTGTGATGTTTTTCCGATCTCGAATGTTTATAACTTGCCTATTATTCATTCTATTAGTGATCATGCTGCAATCTTACTCTCTACATAAGGCCCGGTTAGGAAATTTAAGAAGTCGTTCAAATTTGAAAATTGGTGGCTTAAAGAAAATGACTTCAATGATTATGCCAAAAAAGCCTGGAATATCTCTAGAAATAAATCTTTCTCGAATAGAAACTAACCATCTTGAAGGGCACCTAAAAATTTGGTGTAAGAAAAATAAACCTTTGCAGCAGGAATCAAACAATCTTGAGGAGCAAATCAAGGCAATACAAGGGAAACCAATTCAGCAGCAAAACCATACAGAGGAGATGGCTTTATGCACAAGGTATGAACAGACATTGACTAAATTAACTGACTCTTATGTGCAGAGAGCTAAAAAAACAGTGGGTTAGAGATGGTGATAGAAATACTTCCTTTTTTCCATCGAGCTATAATTAAGAGAAGAAGAAGGAATACTATTGTCTCTGTTCAGGATGAGCATAATGTGTTACATTACATGCCTGATAAAATTAGCAATACCTTTGTCAACTACTTCAGATCTATTTTTTCTTCTACACAAACTAACATTGGCAGGCCTTTCTTGCACACTCAAATGCCTCATGATTTAGATGACTATACTTATTCTATACCTGATGAAAAAGAGATCATAGATACTCTCAAGGAGATGAAAAGAAATGCCTCGCCTGGACCAGATGGTTTCAATGTTGAATTCTACATTGCTACTTGGGGCTGGATTGGAAGAGATGGTGTGCAACTAGTAAGATCCTTCATTCAAACAGGTATTATTCCTATTCACATAAATAACACTCATATTGCGCTTATTCCGAAAAAACCTGTTCCCCTTGTCCCAGCTGATTACAGACCTATTAGTCTTTGCAATGTGATCTACAAAGTTATAGCTAAATGCATTGCTAATAGACTTAAGCCGCATTTACCTGATTATATTCATCCCTCGCAGCAAGCGTTCATTGAGGGTAGACGCATAAGCAACAATATTATAATTGCTCAAGAAATAACTCATTCTTTTGCTTTAAGCTCCTCGAAGAATAAAGCTTTTATGCTTAAAATCGATCTTGCTAAAGCTTTTGATAGGGTTGAATGGAACTTCATTGTTGCAGCCCTCACACGTAAAGGGTTGCATGGTCATTTTATAAATCTCATTCATGCTTGTGTTTCGTCGCCCATTTTCTCGGTTGTCATTAATGGCCAAACCGTTTGCTAAATTTAAAAGTGACAGGGGAATACGACAAGGATACCCTTTATCTCCGTACATGTTTGTCCTTGCTATTAATGAGCTATCCATATCCCTACAGGAAGCAATGTCTACTAACCATTTTACAGGAATAAAGTTGGGACCAGGTTGTCCATCAATCCACTCGCTATTATTTGCCGATGACTTGCTGGTGTGTGGACATGCCACAAAACAAGAAGCGACAAGAATGAAGCAGATTCTCCAGGACTTTTGCACAAGACAAACTCCGAACTGGACAAAATCTGGAATTCTTTTCAGTAAGCATGTTGACAACACCACCACTCAAATAATTCAAAATCTTTTTCCTGTACCAAACATAGATACAAATTTTGTGCACTTGGGTCACCCTCTTATCATTCCTGGAAAAAATAGATATGAGGCTTACAACTTTGTTCTGGATAAATTTAAATCCAAGCTTTCTACTTATAAGGCGGATCAACTCTCTCATGCTGCTAGACTAGAATTAATCAAATATGTCTTTTCCTCTATCCATGTCTATTACATGTCCAATATTTTGTTCACGAATTTTTTTATTGCAAAGCTTGCTGCTATTATTAGGAACTTCTGGTGGACAGGTGTAAGAGAAGAATCTACATCGAGGAGCTTGTGTCTAAGGGCTTGGAAAGATATTTGCACTTCGAAAAAGGAAGGAGGATTAGGTATCAGGAATCTCCAAGCTATGAATCAAGCCCTCATAGTAATGGCAGCCTGGAGACTTGCGGATCAGACAGACAGCTTTCTCCACCTTGTTTTAAAATCGAAATACTTTCCCGATTCCTCCATCTGGCGCCCAAATTCAGATGTTCCAAAATCGAATTTTTGGGCCTCCATCCTTAGGATGCTACCAATTCTCAAAGCCCACTCTTTCTACCAAATCACTTTGGGCCAAATCTCTGTCTGGAGTACACCTTGGTGTAATAATTGGGCCCAGATTTATGATTTCCTCATTATTCAACCTAGCAACTACACTTACCCAAGCCAAGTTAGAGATTTATGGATCCCTGGACAAAACTGTTGGAATGTGCATCTTATTGACAATCTTTTTCAGGAACATATGGCGGATGCGATAAAAAAATATTCTGATAATAAGGTCGCAAGATAAAGACTTACTCTGTTGGAAACTCACTCCTACAGGTAAATGCAATTCCAAAAGTGCTTACAAAGCTTGCTTGGAAAATTTGCATCAGCGGGGTGAGCCGAGGCCAAGACAGGTGAGTCCCACTACAAAACAAATTCTGCAAACCATTTGGAAAAGCAATAATATCATTCCTAGGGTATAAACTCTTGGGTGGAGAATCTTAAGAAAGGCGATTCCGTCCGGATCTAGAGCCGGTAAATTTAGCAAGCATATTAGCAAACTGTGTTGCAGATGCAATCTAGAAGAAACTAATCATCACCTTCTTTTTTTTATGTGCTTTTGCTAGAGCAGCCTGGTTTATGCATCCTTGGTATTTAAAAATTGATCAAATTGCTCTACCTGATGATTCCATTTCTCAAATTATACAAAAGCTTCTTAATATGAATCATCCTAATGACTCCATTGAAAACATTCTGACTTTTCTTTAGTGTATTTGGAAGTCTAGAAATGATTGTCTTTTTAATAAAAAGGATTCCACTCCTTCCCAGATTCACCATATGACTAATGCTTTGAAACAAAATCTTGAGCTCTTGGATGTTACTCAGGTTCCTACAAGGAAGTCTCAAACCAGGACAGATTTGCAACAAGGAGATACAAGCAGGGAAATACAATCAAGACCTAGCAATACAGGGCATCAAAAAAACTTCGGATGAGGCATGATAGACAAGAAAAGCTCCAGATGCACAAGGGAGAAGAAGAACAGGACTCGGGCTATATTGTCAACTAAACAGGCAAAATGGTGAAGAGAAAATTCAGATTCAAGCCTCAACCTCTCAGGTTTCTTCGCCTCTTCATGCGGAGACAGTAGCACTTCTCTTTGCTACGCAAGTCGCTTACCTAGGCGTCCAAGATGTCACATTCTTGACATACAACATCACTCTCTCAAAAGCTATTGCGGCTGCTTCTATTACAGATGATCAAGTCCCCTGGAAGCTCAGGCAGCAAATAGCAGAGTATAAAAGAAATTCAGAACCTTTACACCCCATAACTGTGCTCAACAGGCAATTAGACAATCTCTGTCTTTGCCGATTTTTAGTTGTCTAAATTCAGCTCATAAATTAGTAGGCAATTGCCCCATAGCTCTTTCTATTCAGAATCTTGATCTAAATTTGGCGTCTCCGGCGCCTGCCTTTGTTCAAAAAAAAAGAAGTAACATCAAGTCTAATATAGTTAACTGAACATTGATAATTTCGATACTGCATCAGCAATTCCGTTGGAAAAACAAGTGAACCACTTATCAACAGTCTTATTGTGTAGTACACGCCTACAAACTCTTATGCAAAGAGTTCTACAGTTAACAAAAGCAACAAAAAACGGCCGAGCAAACACAGCGCTTAAACATTTTCACATTCGACGAACATGCTACTACATCCAACTGTACATGGCAAATGGTGACACCAAGGTGCTGTTTTTCTCCACGGGCGGCGTTTTTCGTGCCTGGTTGGCATCACACCTACTACTTGCCAAAGAGGGACTTGATCCACCACATCCCGCCGTCCTTGGGGGCATCCTGGCTCTCCGGCGGCGGGTCCGGGTGCGCCGTCTTGCGGAGCTTGCTGACGTCATAGCCTTCCTCCTTGGCCCTCTCCACCAGGTCGTTGTACACGCCCTCGTCCATCTGCGGCTGCCTGCACAAGATCTGCACATACGCGAGCATCAAGCACGGAGATTAGATTGGTTTTCCGTCGATGGGTTGCAATTGGACGGAGTTATCAGAATCCGGCGTACCCAGAGGTAGTTCCTGGAGGGCTGCCCGACGAGCGCGTACTGGTAGGCGTCGTCGACGTGGAGCACCCAGTAGTCGCCGACGACGGGGAAGACGGGGAGAAAAGGGGGCACGTAGAACTTGACCTTGAGCTTGGCCTCGTCGCTGGCGGGGTCGGCGCGGTAGGCGGTGCCCTCGATGTATCCGTGGCGGCCGTCGGTCCACGTCTCGTTGAGGACCTTGACGGTGCCGGCGGCGGCCGGGTCGAGCGTGTAGGTGGCGCGCGTGTTGGCGCCGTTCTTGGGCTGGAACCTGGAGGGGAAGCACGCGATCTCGTACCAGCGGCCCATGTAGCGCTCCAGGTCGAGGTCCCGCACCACCTTCATGGCCGCTCGCGCCGTCGTCGTGGAAGGTGGCGTGGGTTTAGGGGAAGGGAGGCGATAGGGGATGGATGCAGGTTGCAGGGAGAAGGGGATAGCGATGGGGGCAAATGGGCAATAAAGGCTGGTGCGGGAGACGTGGAGGACTGTGGGCGATACGTTCGGAACCTGCCGTTCGGTGGCACGACGGGAAAAAGCGGCGTGGTTCGGAGGCGTGTCGTCGTGCTCGGGGTCCTCCGCGTCTGGTACAGCCGCGAGCCGGCTTGATCTTAGGGCAATGTACTACAATGCTTAATAGAACTTTCTTATTCAGTCTTCTTGGCAGAAAATTTATAAGATAAAAAATTGTTACACACAAATGGGTTATCTCAATGCTTTTTAAAATTATGGCCTGACTAAAAAACATGTCTCTATTATTTCATACAATGGAGAAAAAACACATTATCTTTCATCTTAAGAGTTAATCTTGTAGTTAAGAGAAGATAAACCTTTTTTTCATTTCTCTCTCAGCTCAGTAATTATCCTACTTGTCATTGTTAAGACAAAAGTATTGCACATGACCTTGGTTGTTTGATTCAAACACGATAAAAAACTTAAACTTTGATAGCTGAGCCTATAAGAGCATCTCCAGCCGCGTCCCCCAAAGGGATTTGGGGCGCGCCGGACCAAAAAACCGTTCCAGCCGCGTCCCCCAAAGCCCATTTTTGTCCGGCGCGCCCCGATACGGTGTCCGGCGCCCCGAGCCCGTCCCCGTCCCACAGGGGACGCTCCGGGCATGCCGGACACAACGAAAAGCAAGGCGAACCGACGCGTCAGCGGCTCAGTGAAAAATCGTCTCACATTCCCGCCAAATCCCGCCCCTCCCGCCATATCGCGCCTATCCCGCCTCGCATTTCTGGCCTCCCAACACATATCCCGCCGCCGATTCATTTCTCCTATCCCGCCGATTTGTTTCTCCCTCCCGCCGTCCACCCGCCGCCGCTACCCTCTCCCCATTCCATGGCGGCCGCCGATAGCCCCCAAAAAGATGGCCAAGAAAGTGGCCAAGAAGCCGCCGGGCAATGCGACGAAAGGGGCGAAAGCGCCGTTCGCGAAGCCGCGGAAGGCGCCGGTGCGGAGGGTGCTGAGGAAGAGGGCGGGAGTGAGGACGAGGAGGACGATGAAGAGGAGGAGGTGGAGGACGAGGACGACGAGGACGAAGAGGGCGGCGAGGGCGGCGCGGAAGAGGACGAGGAGGGTGCCGGTGACGATGATCTCGTGGAGGTAGACGCGGACGGCGTGAAGAAGAAAAAGAAGAAGAAGGCGTCGGGCACACGAGGCCCCAAGTGGACGGTTTTGGAGGATCTTTGTCTGTGCGAGTCGTGGGCGACGGTGAGCCATGACTCCATCATCGGCGCCAACCAAAAATACGGGAAGTATTGGGCGAGGATCAAGGCCGAGTTCGATGAGCGCAAGCTCATCAACAGCGACTACAAGAAAGTGACAATGAAGAGGAGCCAAAAGGCAATGTCGACGCGATGGGCCATCATCCAGGCGTCGGTGAACTCCTTCCATGGATACCATCACGACTTAGTTACCAGAGCCGAGAGCGGCGCCGACCTCTCCCAAATGGTACGACTCTTTCTTCCATAATCTGTAGCGCCTACATTGTGTTCGATGAAATGATTCCGCTTCCTTTGGTTAGTTTGATAGGGCCATGGAGGTTTACGCGAGGAACTCGGATGGGCATAAGTCGTTCGTGCTGATGCATTGCTATACCAAGCTCAAAGGGAATGAGAAATGGCGGTTGACGTGCCTGTCGCTGTCCAAGGGGAAGGACGCCATTGATCTGGACGCGCCGCTGGCAACGTCGGCAGGGCGTCCTACTGGCAACAAGGCTGCCAAGGCCGCCTTGGCCGACGCCGCGTCGTGTGAGAAGACGCAAGCGTCGATCACGAAATGCCTCGCGGACTTCTCCTCGACCTTTCTCTCCCGCGACAAAAAGACCGACGAAAGGTGGGCGGAGCTGCTCAAGAGGCAAGAGGAGAAGTTGGAGCTCAAGAAACGCAGGGACGACATGTCCCTGCTGAGAGCGTCGACAGAGGGAATGTCTCCCCGGACGTGGGCGGCGCACAACTTCTTCAAAGGCTAGATCCTCGGCGACATCAAAGCCAAAATGGCTGCGGCCGACGCTGCGGCCGACGCGGCAGCCCAGGAAGCGGCAGCGGCAGCAACCGCGGCGCAAGAGCCGGCTGACGCGTCTTCGACTGCTACACCATCGTCGGCCTATGCGACGGCGGCGGAGCAGACGGAGCATGCACAGCACCAGGCAGATCGCGACGAGGTCATCGTGATCGACGGGCCTGCGTCGACTCAGGATACGTCGCCGTCGACCAACCCCTTCTTCTAATTTAGCATGCACTATGGTCTGTAATATGATCGCGCGCCTAGTACTTTGATCACCGCTACTCTGATAGCGACGATTCGGTGGGAATGGTCTCTTTTGAATGCAACAATTTGAATTCCTGATTGGGGGCGGCGTTTGGGGGACGCGGCTGGGGAGCGACGTCCCCCAAAGGCGGCACGAACAAAACACGTCCCCCAAACGCTCAATCCCCTGGCGCGTTTTGGGGGACGCTTTGGGTGACGCGGCTGGAGATGCTCTAAGATCACTAAGATCTATAGATGTATGGAGACAAGCGCAAAACTTTCTCCCCGACCCACCCCCAAAAAAATGAAATCCCTCTCAATTCACTTTCTTTCTGTTGTGTGGATTTGTTAAAGAGTAATCATGAAATATATGTTTATAATGTTTGCGTCTGATTTTGCAAATGTTAATAATTTTGTGTGCTTGTCCAAACTTTACATAGATTGACACTGACCGAAAAGTATATGCAACATATTTTTGGCAAGAAGGGGGTAGATTGTTCAAGTTGACCTAGGTTATCCCCTATCAGTTGCGATTTAGAAGCATGATGCAATGAAATTGGTCAAAACTTCATAGTTGGACACGCGTCGCCATTGACTATGAGAGGCAGGTATCGATATTTTGTAAATTGGCTAACAGAGAGAAAGAAAACACTCAAAGAAGATAAGGTTTAGATCATAGGCAACCAAGTGTTGAGCTATCTAGAGTAAAGCCTTCTTGTTAGCGATAATCCTCTTGTAACTAATTCAAGCATCTTTTAACAATAGGAATTTTCCTAGGACCAATACAAGGTCTCAATAGAAAAATCTCGATGCCTTTTCTATTTTTTGTTCCATAGTCGCTAATGTTGATTACCCTTCCATCATGTGATCTTAAACATGACAATAGATGACATTGATGCCATACTACCACATGCACACAGTGTGCTTTTTTTGCTGGTCTATATGAAATCCATGTGATCGTAGTGGAACACTGCATTAACATTGACCTAGTTTCTAGAAGTAATATGTTTAGTGTAAATGTGGTATGCATTTTAGTGTTTGCGTTGTATTTTGGTTCCTTGAAACTCATCCGATAACTATTTACAATGGTTCAGGTAATAGGATGACCGCACTTTTGTGCCCAGACTTCCGATTGGATGTTTCTGCGCAAAATGACAATTAACCAACACAATTCTTTTGTTGCCTAAGAAAAAAAGTATTTGTCATGACCTTTTTGTTCAACTACCGGGTCGTATCTGGCACGAGACACATTTAAATCGGGAGAGATTCATACTTGCAATCATTAATATCTTCTTGGAAAATAATGGATTGCATTTGTGTATACAATGTGTTACTAGATTCCTTGGGATGCTTGCAACACTAGTTTTTTTCCAAGATTGGTGGATACAATAATTTCCCTTTGTGTGATTGGATGCCTCAAATCACAAGTACTCATCCTCTCGATATAGGGAGAGTTTCTGTTCAATGCATCGTGGTGTTTATTGTTACTTAGTTTGTAAATTCAAGCAGAATTAGATTTCATATATTAATAGAGCAACTAAATTTTATTGATATACTTGTCATCCTCAACTGTCACGAAGTTTGAATTATCTTTGTTTCCTTGAAGGCAAGGATGATGTAAGCTCACTATTTTGAAGATCATTGAAGCAACTTTAGCAAGTAAATTCTCAAATGCAGACTCGGTTATCCCCATGAGGCTCATAAGTCTTTTTTCATACTTGACTTGTCATCTGAAGATTTTGCAAAACCTTACACATGTTACAATTTCCCCTCACACTTACGAGTATTGATATTTTAAATCATGACCAGATTTCTTTGTGACTTGAGGCAAACACCAATTAAATTAGCTTCTTTGTCAAGCATTTTTTTCACCTACCAAACCTCTAGTAAAACAACAATAATGTATCACCTATGGTCAACAAAGATGGGATGCCAATACTTTCATATGTTGTCCTAATAATGTTTTGACACATGCAATTATTTTATCGCCTTCAATCAAGCCTAAGACTAACACAACAATATGGTTCTCTTCTTAACTTGAGATATCATGGTATAAGAAGATTTTGATGTTGAGGAGACTCTTCCGATAAAGCTATGCTCAAAGAACAAGCAGCGGTTAGCAGGAGTATAGAACATGCATGATTGTCTTCACCTTTTTTCCCTCTCTCATATTTTTTAAATTGTTGCAATAGTATTATTTTGGTCGCTATTTGTTACAACATACTAATCAAAAAGTTTTTTATTCAAGTTAATAATAGGCAATAAGTTGGTAGAAATTAAAGTTGTGATGAAAATAATACCTGAAGTTACAATTATGGTCAGAAAATAGTCTGCAAGCTTTTAAACAAGAAGTCGACTTGATTATTATAGTTCTTAGGAAGAAACATAAGAATGACCTCACATGTCAAAATAAATATAATTATACTAAACTTGTATACTTATTTTTTTTACCATAAGCTGGTGTTGGCAAATATATGTTGTATATAACTTATTAGCATTGTTAACCACACTAGAATACTAATAAATTTTAATTATTGTGTTATTTAGGGTTTGGACCCTCTCGGGTGGCTAACGACCAATTGCTGTGAAATGGTCATAGAGTTATGACTAGTTTATCTGTGGTCACTGTGAGAAGGTCACTAGTTAACACATTTCTTGTAGTGTTTGTTATAGTTGCAATTTATTAACTATATAGTGTATACATAAATTTTTGCGCAAGTATTCTTCTGTGTTAGATTATTATTAGATATATATAGTAGATAATCTAGAGCATATGGCATAACAACTATCTTAGTAGATGTTTCTAGTGTATGATTTTCCAAGCAAAATAGTTGAACCATTGGCATGATAATATTTTCTCAAGTCAAATATGTCTAAGAAGTTATTGTGGGTTCAGTAATCTGTTCTACTTGTATTACGGCAGCTTATGAGCGTTCATAGAAGGCGCCTTGCATGAAACAATGAATAAGTCTTTCTTAACTTGGTTTTTTCTATGCTACCATTTTTATCAGCTGATTCATATTCTTGCGTGAACTTACTGTGCCATCATCACATGAGAATATTGACCTCGAGGTTAGAAGATATCTCGATCGTGTGTGTCATATCCTAGAAGCTGAAACATTGCTTGCATTTGAGCTCATTTTGTTAGACTTAAACTTCAGCAGCTGTAATTGACCATTGTAAGGAAACATCACATAAGCTATGCGTAGTTGCGCCTAAACATTGTCAGCAATTATCTCTAGTAACACTAACATTACATAAACATCTGCAATGCTCTCTCCATGCTCTATTTCGGTGGTGCTGGCCCTGTTGGCAGTCAGCAGTTGTTGAGATGGACCAGAATGGAGGAGAGGCAGTAACGTACAACATTGTGTAGCAGTGCATAATGGAAAATCCATCAGGGAATGGAGAAATATATGGATGTCAATTTTTATTAGAACATCAGATGTGGGCATGGGAAGCACTGTATCCTACGGTATATGCCATATATTCCTCTTAGTCGTTACCGATAAATTCAACAGTTGGTTCCCTACGTTGGCAGTTGGTTCCATAATTCTTACTCTCACAGATAAATCACATTCTTTCATCAATCAAAAGAAAGAAATCGATGAATGCCCATATTCTTTCCTTGGTTGCCTCTGTTTGTTTATTTCTTATTTTTATCTATTGGTTATCAAAATAGTCTTGTCAGGCTTCTAGTGTTTGCAAGTTTACACAAGTAGTATAGATCTTTACTGTATTATACTGGAGTTGGTCGTAGGTCGTACAGCGCGTTTGGTGAAGAAGATTCAGAGCAGTTCAATCTAATCTCATGTCTCTGCTTTATCCGATCTTTTTCAAGTTATAAGTCGCCCCTCCACTTTCCTTTGTTGCGCTAATTATGTATCATATTGGAATCAATAGAAATTATTTAGGAAATCCTTCCTTACTGCATATGTCGCTAAAAAAACAAATCTCAGCATTCCAAAGGCTGCTGCTCATGTCCCTTTCGATCCAATCGGGCCGCCGCCGCTCCACCCACCTCGTTGTCCACCCCAGTCTCCCCCCAGCGCCGGTGAGTCCTCCAACGGGACAGGCAGGACCATATGTGCATGCTGGCCAGCCACCATGCTGGTGCTCGTTCACCGGGATGGTGGGGATGACCACGGTGATGGTTGCACCCGACGGAAGGGACATGGGCGAGAAGCACAGTTTTCCACGTATATGCGTTGGTCAGGTGGTGCCGCTTCCCTTCTTGTATGGAGGAGATCAAGTGGTCGGCGCCGACACACCCTTTTCCCCGTCCGAGAAGCCTACACCGTCTTGGTTCGCAAGTTTTACCTTGCTGGTCGCTGACAGACGATGGCGCAGACGTTGTCCAATATCGAGCACGGCAAGGTACGTCACTACGGGAAAGCCAGGCTTTGCCGTGCGGCACATTGCACGGCAAAGGCGCCTAAATGCACGGCAAAGCCTTTGCCGTGCGTGCACGCACGGCAAATCGTGGACGGCAAAGAAACCGACGGCAACGCCGCCTTTGCCGTGCGCGTCCAAAGTTTGCACGGCAATGGCCTTTGCCGTGCGCGCCATGGGCTGCCGTGCGTCAGGCGCTTTGCCGTGCGCTCTGCGTTTGCCGTGCGTCCATTCCTTTGCCGTGCGGCTAGACATTGCCGTGCGGCCAGATCGTTGCCGTGCGGCACATCGTTCCCGTGCGGCAGCTCTGTGCCGTGCGGGCGGCTTTGCCGTGCGCCTGCACACTAGCACGCACGGCAAAGGCCCCTCCAGGCACGCCCACCAGCTTCCCAGGTCTACAGGCTGCGGCCACGTGGCTCCTTTGCCGTGCGTGTGCGCACGGCAAAGTGACCAAAAGTCCTTTGCCGTGTGCACACGCACGGCAAAGGGCCCTGTTTTTTTTTTCATTTTTTGCTGTTTTTTGCATGTTCCCTGCATTTCAAATATAGCAATTGACAATATAACATATACAACATATAATCTTCAACATAACATCACCAAACACTACGGGAACACCACAAATACATCTACTGCACATATTCATGCATACAATGCATTACATAGAGTCCATAGTCCATCCACACAAGTTACATAGAGTCCATAGTGCAATGTCCATTATTACAATCCATTACAAGCATACAATCCGACAAAGTGCATAAAGACCATGCCATCAACATTGTCCTCCTTCATTGCTTCCGCCGGCCTCATCGCATTGCCTTGTGACATATAATCTATAAGCAGGTTGATGGAATGAACATTTGCATTTGCATATTGAACACTTGAACAAGTACAAGTAGCGGGTTGGGCACAAGAGGACTCACCGTGGTTCATGCTCCGGATGATGTTCATGTTGTTCACGGTGAGAGGTGTCCCCGGGCTCTGAGTGGGCGGTGGCGGCATCCACGGCATGGAGTAAGGTGGAGGAGCAGGAATACTCCCCGGTGGAGAAGACAGAGCCGTCTGGCTCATCAGCCAGCTCATCTGTGCCTGCTGCTGCTGCATCATCTGCTACTGTTGTTGCATCTGCTGCATTATCTGTGTCTGCTGCTGCTGATACTCCAGAATCTACCGCTCCATGTTCCGTGCATGCTCCTGGGCCGCCTGCTCCTTTGCTGCCATCTCCGCCTACGATGTGTTGTCGCGATGTCATTAACATTTCAATGGAAAGCATGTAAAGGAAATGTAGAGGCCCGAGGAAGAACATACCCGTAACCGCTCGACAGCTAGATCCGAAGCCCGTGGCCGGGGCTCTACCTCAGGCTGGCCGCTCTTACGACCACGACGGATCTGGCGGAGAGAGGGAACCTTCGCTGGGTCGACGCACCCGTCACCAAACCATAGGCGGCCATGCTTCAAGCCTTCTCCCGCAAGCACCGCGACCTCAGGGTCAAAGTCCTCGGCCTCTGGGTTGGCGTCCTCGCCGTACTTCTGCTTGAACTTGGAGACATACGACGTACACTGGGTCTCGGATTGCGGGTTAACCCACACGGACCCCGTCTCAGGATCAGGCGTCTTCCTTTGCTTCATCTTCTTTAGCACGGCAAAGACGTTAGGCTTCGCTCCTGTCCTGACTTCCTGCAAAAGAGAACATGTAATTGAGTGAAGTGGCACACCCTTGCAGAGTTAACAAATATATAACATGAATTCAAAGAATGAAGGAACCATTAATTTGCTCACCTCGTTCTGCAGGTGAAGAGAGATGGGGATGCTGCCTTGGATATGCGATCCACCTCGCATCTCTGCCCGCTTCTTCTTGCCCTCCTCGTGCTTCTTGAGGTACTGGGGGCATGTCCACCACATGACCATCGCAAGAAAGCACCTCTCGTCGTTGCCGACGTACTGAGGAGGGTTCTACATGCACAAGATAAACCCATTATGGTAAAATAAACTACATGGCGATAAAGAAATCAATAACACATAAATGCAAATACCTGCATGTACTGCCACGGCTGCATGAGCGTGTCGCGAACGTCCTCCTTAGTCATGTGGACGAAGCGGTCGGCGTGCCAGTCGCGGACGCACTGAACACGTGCCTCGTAGTGCATGCCAGTCACCCTCTTCCTTGCAATCTGGTGTAGGACATCATCGCACACATTTTCCTTGCCCTCGGCCCTCTTGAAGTATTTCTGCAACCATGCACATAGGTAAAACAAGGGGCATTAGTGCAATTATTGTCAACCAAGGAGAGTGTATGAATGGTAAGAAGTCAAAAGTCACGTACCCAGAATTTCCCAACAACCACGTCCGCCGCGGTGCCGCGGCCAAAAAGATCTTCCGCGAGGCTGTAGTGCGCCCACCTCCAAGCTACGTCGCAGCCACCAGTAGGGAGATCGACTATCCCAGGGAAATACCTTCTAAGTAGGCCCCCAAGGATGTTGGATTACCCACGTGGCGACCTCTGCGACGGGTCTTCAAACCTGAACGAGCTGCACCATGAAACGACAACATCAAATTGTATGTGATAATAATTTTGATAATGACAAAATTGCGATAACGAAATGCCAAAAATTAACATGTACCTCCTTCCATAGGGCTCTAGAACAACATGGCTGTAGCGCTAGTGCTTCAGCGCGGGGAGCTGTGTTATCCCACGCCGATATGGCCTCCTATCACGTGGCCTCAGCCTCTCCACAGCTGGAACGTACTCGTAATCCGCCGGCGCTTGCCAAACTAGGTTTGGATCAGCATCGAACGCTAAGTTCCCCAACCCCTCATCCTCCGAGAGGTCCTCCTCGTCCCCCTCCTCCTCCTGGTCCTCCCCACCCCCTCCTCCTCCTGGTCCTCCCCACCCCCGTGGTGCTCCTGGTCCTCCTCCTCATCATCATCATCGGCTACGGGAGGGGGGCTAGGACTAGGAGTGAGTACCCGCGTCGGATTCTTCCTACGCGGCCGCCCTGTGGGAGCGACAGGAGGGGGGCTAGGAGGGGGGGTAGTAGCTCGGCCCCGCCTCGGAGTCCCTACACCTACCAAGTCCTTGAGCTTCTTTTTAAGACCGCCACCCTTTTTTTTGGCGGCATGCTTCAATCACCTGGAAACACAAATGAAGAGAGTGGTTTATTAGTACGCAATATTGTAAAGAGATAAATATTAGTGAAAGCAACAGAAATATAAGTAGATGAACATTAATGAAAGCAACAATAATGCAAAAGGATGAACATTAATTAGTGGAAGCAACAAATAGCTAGCATAGAGTTCTCTCAAACATAGCACGGAGCTCTTACAAATAACCTAGCTAGACAATCACTATTACACAGAGTTATTACAAATAGGCTAGCCTCACAATTACTACTACATAGATCAGTAGCCTATGTCGCCATCCGTGATTGGACCGCGTGTCTCCTCATCGTCATCAGGCTCGGCGAACCAATAATCATCAATGAAACCTGGAGGTGGTCCATCTGCAACGAGGTCAATCCCTGCTCTGAACGCCTCGAGCAAACTCAGGTCTTCCGGGGCACGAACATCCTCAGCTTCATCTTCTGCACTGTCTCCATCCATGCCCGCATCTTCTTGTTCATCGTCTACGACCATGTCATCGATAGTCGGCAAGCTGATTGTGAAATGGCCGGGGAGCCCTTCTTCCTGATAAAACTCGACACTCTTTGCTGAGGGGTCTACGCGGCGGTAATTGTCCTTGTTTGGCGGGGGCGGCCTATTGCGTGAAGGCACCGTCATCACAACATCCCATCCATGTAGACGTTTTGTCGGGTTTTTGCACGCGTACGGGAGATAGAATACTTGAAAGGCCTAGGTAGCCAAGATGTACACATCCTCTCCCTTATAAACGGAGTTCCTTTCAACTTCGACCAACCCAATTTCAGGATCCCGTCTCACCCGACGTGGGTCAAACCAATGGCATTTGAAGACGACGGGATTTAGCCCTTTGTGAAACCCATAATTCAGCTCGTATATACCCTCGACTCTTCCATAGTAATGGAGCCCATCATCACCTTGACATACCACCCCGCTATTTATTGTCTTCGTGTTGGGCCGTCTTGTTGTGTATTGATGTGTCTGGAAGCGATACCCGTTCACGTCATAGGAGTTGAACGCTTCTACGGAATGGTCAAAGCCCCTAGCAATTTTTCTTAGCTCTGACTTCATCTCTTTGTCAGTTCTTGCCTACAAGTTTAGCACGAGAAGTTTAGAACGAGAAATGACCGATAAATGTCGGAAGTGCTAGCTAATTTGGATAGAATAGTACCAAATTACAAAACCAGCTACTGAAACCGAAACCGCCGCCCTTATCGAAAATTTGCTTGGATTCTTCCGGGGTAGGCTCCTTGTGGGTATTCTTCCAATGTATAGCCTTGAATTGCCTATACCGATGAAAAGAGGAAGAGTTAGCCACGAACATACGAGTGGATCAAGGTCGTGAATGTTTGCGAATAATTAAATGGTTCTCACTTACTCGATGTACGACTTCACTTCGACCATGGTGTTTAAGACATACGAGTGGATCAAGGTCCGCTCATGTAGGTCCGTTCTATACGGCTTCGAGCCACTTGACTTGCCACCAAGCCCCACGAAGATGCTAAGCTTGGGTACTTCTTCATTGTTGGCGGCATTGTAACGGAGGACCGGGTTGTGCTTTGTGGGAATGTTGGGATCATAGTGCTTAGTGGTGAAGTTTGCCACCTCCACGTTCAGGACTGCCTCGGCTATGGATGCTTCGATCTTGCATTTATTGCCAGTCATTTGACGAAGCTTTTGTGTTTCTCTCTCGGGACCAAACTGCCAACGGCCCCAATTCGGGCCCCCCTTTAAGCACTCCTCCGCGAGGTGCATGATCATGTGTTGCATCGGATTAAAGAACCCTGGAGGAAAGATCTTCTCTAGATCGCAAAGCAACACGGGTGCCTCTTTATCCAGCTTCTCAATCACTTTAGTGTCTAACTCCCTAGCACAAATCTGGCGGAAGAAAAAACTCAACCTCGCTAGCACTCGCCAAGTCTTCTCAGGGATATAGCCTCGAATCATCACCGGCATTATCCGCTCAAGCCATATGTGGTAGTCATGACTCTTCAGTCCTTGTACTCGCAACGTTTCAATGTTCAGACCCCTCATCCAGTTGGCTGAGAACCCATCAGGGAAAAACAAGGAGTCCTTCATCCATTGGAAGACCTCCCTTTTTTGGGCCTTTGTGAGTCAGAACGGAACGTTTGGCTTAGTCCAAGTTTTTTTTGGCACCATGAGGTGGCTGCATGTTCAACTCCGGCCTATCGCACCACATTTCTTGATCAATTCGAGCCTTTATGTTATCCTTCGTCTTCTCAATGTCCACAATCGTGCTCCAAATGGCTTCACCGATATTCTTCTCGGTGTGCATTACATCAATGTTATGCGGGAGCTCGAGAAACTCAAAGTAAGGGAGCTTCCATAAGCACGGCTTGTGAGTCCATTGGTGTGTCCCCCCATATCCCAAGAAACCATTCCCATCAGGGCTAGGCTGAAGAGCATCTAACTCGGCCTTGATTTCCGTTCCGGTCTTCGGAATTGGCTTCGGGCCACGGACAACACGGCCTTTCTTGAAACTCTTTACATCACTCCTGTATGCATGCCTCCGCTCAAGGAACTGTCGAGCTTCATCAAAGCATGAATACTTGCCTCCCTTGTTTAGCCAGAAGAAAGTCACGGCCTGCCTGCACTGTGGGCAAGGACACTTCCCATGTGTACACCACCCGCAGAACAAAGCACGTGCTGGCAGGTCATGCAGGGACGTGTGGTACCACACATACATATCGAAGTACTCCTTCTTTGATGTGTCATATGTTCGGATCCCGCGACCTTCCCAGCCACGAACCAAGTCATCCACCAGCGGTTCCAGGTACACATTCATGTTCTTACCCGGGTATTTGGGCCCTGGGATTATCATCGACACAAACATGTTCTCTGATCTCATGCAGACGCTAGGGGGGAGGTTCATGGGAATAACAAACACTGGCCAACAACTGTATACTGCAGCCGACATACCATATGGATTGAACCCATCGGTTGATATCGCAACTGCTATGCTCCTCGGGTCACCTGCTTTCAGTGGAAATTTCTTGACAAAGTTCTTCCATGCAGTACCATCCGACGGATGTATCATCTTGTCGGTGTATCTATTTCCTTCCACGGCCCACCTCATCTGCTGGGCAGTATCCTCGGTCATGAAGAGCCGCTCGATCCTCGGTAGAACTGGAAGATAGCGGAGGATATTCTTGGCAATCATGGTCTGCCTCTTCTGACCATCACCATTGCGGTCTACCTCAAAGTACCTAGAGGAATTGCATTTGATGCAATAATTTGTGTCAGCGTGCTCCTCTTTGAATAGCATGCATCCCTTTGGACAAGCGTGTATCTGCTGAGATGACATCTTAAGGTCACTGAGCAATTTGGTCGAATAGTAGAAGTTTTGCGGCAAGAGGTGCCCTTTCGACAGAAGGCTGCCTACGATGACCAGAAGTTCATCGAACCCATCTCTGCACAAGTTCCTATGGCACTTCAAGGCCATAAGGCGAGCGATGGCATCTAGTTGGGTAACCTCTGTATTTTCATGTAGGGGTTTCTGCGAAGCAAACAGAGCCTCATAATACTCCTTTGTGTTTTCCTCCGGGTCCTCACTTGTCTCCGCATCCTGAGGTGTCTCCACCTCTACATGATGGCTTTCAGGCACATTACCATTAGCCAAGTTTTCTAAGAACCTATCAAAACCAGTGTCACATTCCCCCCTTGGTTGAATCTTCCGCACCTCCTTCCTAGCACGTTTCTTTGCCTTTTCTCCATGGTAAGTCCAAATCCTGTAGGACGGTGTGAACCCAAACTTGATCAGGTGCATACTCATAGTTTCCTTGTCCTGTGCCTTTTGGTTAGCGCACTTACTACAAGGGCACCAAACTCTTATAGGTCTGCTAGGGATGGCAAACGCCCTATCCACAAACTGCTCGGTCTTTTCTCCCCATTCATCAGTATAGTCCCACTGACTGATTCTGCCATCGTACATCCAGCCACGATTATCCATCCTCTAATCAGCAACAAAACAGACGAACATAGCATTTATATATCAAATAGGAAATAAATGCATCATATCTTTATTTTTTTTACGCGTGCATCAACCTGAAACTCTACTAGGTGGGCTCCTAGCAGCCGCCGGATCCGTAGATTGAGTACGTTCTCCCAGCTCTACCCCGATCCGAGACAGAATTCCGGCAGCACCTCCCCGCTCCTCTCCCGATACACGTCTCGAAAAAAAGCCGAGAGGGGTGTGCATCCGGAGAACAACGGGGAGGCGCTACCGAAATCCTATCTCGGACCGGGGTAGAGCAAGGAGAACTACCCAACTACGCATCCGCCGGCTGTCCCGATAAATGTCGTAAGAGTTACGGTTCATAATATGTGAGACCACTAATGCATATTTATCCGCGTAACCTTTACGGTCGGGAAGAGACGCCTAGGTATCGCGACAGACTTGGTGATCTAGACGCAAAAAAAAAACCTAGGTACAAGAGAGGCGAACGGATTCTCAGCCTCGAAGCGTGATCGACAGCCGGCGAAGAAGATCAACAACCCTCCGGCAAAATCCCCTCCGGTAAAATGGTCCCCTTGAGCAACGCTCCTCAAGCACCCCGACAACGCCGGCCCCTGTGTCCACCTCAAAACATCGTCTGCATAGCGAGAAAAATAAATTAGTCATTCAAGTCAAGACTAAATTCTGCCTCAAATTCCTATTTGCTAAATGGCCCTAATTTTAACCTACCGAGACCTAAATTTTTCCGTACGCTCGTGTATGCAAATTTCACAAAATAAATGCATCTCAATGTGCTTTACGTGTCTTATCTTGATCCATCTAAAGGCATAAGGCAAAGTATTTTAACTTCATGCATGATATGAATAAAATACCGGCTCATGTCAAAATATCACACAAATAGCCCACACATTTCCAAATTTATCTAGATCTAGCAGCTTTCATTTCAATGTAACACACAAACAACCCGTCGAGTCGGGATCACACAAGCACACCTTGCTGCAGAGATGGGCAGATTGGCACTGGGAATGGGCAGCAGGCCGTCGTTTCGGGTCAGCAGGCCTTCGGGTCGAGGCAGCAGGGTGGAGGACCTCCCGTATCCCGCCGGAATTGGAGGAGGCGGCAGGGGCGGCAACGGGCCCTAGCTCCCTAGCTCGGCCGCGGTAGCCATGGCGACCAGCATTGCCGAGTGAGGGGCTAGTGAGGGGAGCAGCAGCAGCGGCGGTGGGGGTGGGGGCGGGGAAGCAGCAGCTAGCGACTATGGCGGGGGAGGGGCGGCGGTGTGCGTGGCTGGCGGCAGCGGCGGGGGAGGGGCGGCGGTGTGCGTGGCTGGCGGCAGCGGCGGGGGAGGGGCGGCAGTGGCTAGCGGCAGCGGCGGCGTGGATGCGGGCGAGGCGGCGCGGTGGACGCAGAGAAGGGCGAGGCGGCTCGGTGGATAGAGGGCGCGTTTGTGGCTCAGGCGCGCCCCGACCAGGTACCTTATCCGCACACGTTCCCGTGCGGCGTTCTTTGCCGTGCGGCAAAGCGCCTTTGCCGTGCGCAGGGCGGCCTTTGCCGTGCGGCAGGCTTCTTTGCCGTGCGCCTGCGCACGGCAACGATTTTTTATTTTATTTTTTATGTACCATGCTATGAAATGAATGAATGCACCATGCTATGAAATGAATGAATGCATGCTCAAATTAGCAGAGCAAGAATAAAGGCTATGCAAATCTCTTTACCTTGACCCTCCTCAGCAGATCGTATCCTATCATGCCAGGCATGCAGTAGTCAGTGATGATCGTGTCCTTATGCACGGAAAAGCTTTTTTTCTCCATTTAAATTATCAATAACATTAAAAGGTACTAAACAAACCTAAAAGAATGAAAAGTTACATTGGTGCACCCTCGCGCGGAGAAATCTAGGGGGGTAGACCCGCCGGGGCACACGTTCCGCTGTTTAGGGGGGAGGAGGGGGAGAACGACCGCCGGAGCACCGGAACCCCACCAAATCTTGCATGTGGACCTATGATATGTATGAAAGTGTGGTGCAAGGTGTAATGGTGCAAAAGTAGCTCCCCTAAACCCTAGACCCTATCCCTAACCCTACACCTAACCCTAACCAGTAGATCAGTGTAACATCCCTTTTTTGCTAAACCAAGATTAGGTTTGTTTGTGCATCATTTGCATCATGATGTTTTCCTAAGAAAATTGCATTGAAGTGAAATTTTGGAAAACCCTAATGTTATGCAAACCTTCCTCTATTTTCAAATGATGTCCAAAATATCTTAGGGTTATCCCTAGGTATTTATTTGTAACCTTATAAACTTGTTTCAATACCAAATGTTGCAAAACCAGCCTTGTTTTCGAGTTTCCAGTAAAACCCTATAGTCCAGGGGGTTATTTGAGAAAACCCCCTTGTCTTCTACCTTCAGCCACACAGGCTGCTGCCTGTCGCCGCCCGAGCCGTCGATCGGCCGATGCGATGCGCCCAGCGGCTCGCCGCCCTTGGCGAGGGGATAAGGACCCCGGCGCCTCCCTCCTTCTTGAAGGAGATATGCCCAAGAGGCAATAATAAAGTGGTTATTATTTATATCTTTATGTTTATGATAAATGTTTATATATCATGCTATAATTGTATTAACCGAAACATTAGTACATGTGTGATATGTAGACAACAAAGAAGTCCCTAGTATGCCTCTTAACTAGCTTGTTGATTAATAGATGATTAGTTTCATAATCATGAACATCGGATGTTATTAATAACAAGGTTATATCATTATATGAATGATGTAATGGACACACCCATTTAAGCGTAGCATAAGATCTCGTCATTAAGTTATTTGCTATAAGCTTTCGATACATAGTTACCTAGTCCTTATGACCATGAGATCATGTAAATCACTTATACCGGAAAGGTACTTTGATTACACCAAACACCACTGCGTAAATGGGTGGCTATAAAGGTGGGATTAAGTATCCAGAAAGTATGAGTTGAGGCATATGGATCAATAGTGGGATTTGTCCATCCCGATGACGGATAGATATACTCTGGGCCCTCTCGGTGGAATGTCGTCTAATGTCTTGCAAGCATATGAATGAGTTCATAAGAGACCACATACCACGGTACGAGTAAAGAGTACTTGTCAGGAGACGAGGTTGAACAAGGTATAGAGTGATACCAAAGATCAAACCTCAGACAAGTAAAATATCGCGAGACAAAGGGAATTGGTAATATATGTGAATGGTTCATTCGATCACTAAAGTCATCGTTGAATATGTGGGAGCCATTATGGATCTCCAGATCCCGCTATTGGTTATTGGTCGGAGTGAGTACTCAACCATGTCCGCATAGTTCTCGAACCGTAGGGTGACACACTTAAAGTTGGATGTTGAAATGGTAGTACTTGAATATGGAATGGAGTTCGAATATTTGTTCGGAGTCCCGGATGAGATCCCGGACATCACGAGGAGTTCCGGAATGGTCCGGAGAATAAGATTCATATATAGGATGTCATTTTATGTGAAATAAAATGTCGCGGAAGGTTCTATGGAAGGTTCTAGAAGGTTCTAGAAAAGTCCGGAAGAAACCACCAAGGAAGGTGGAGTCCACATGGGACTCCACCTCCATGGCCGGCCAGCCCTAGGTGGGGAGGAGTCCCAAGTGGACTCCCCCATAGGGGGCCGGCCACCCCCCACATGGGAGGTGGAAATCCCACCTTTGGGTGGGAGTCCTAGTTGGGCTAGGTTTCCCCCTCTTATGGAAGGTTTTTTGTTCGGGTCTTATTCGAAGACTTGGACACCAACACTTGGGGATCCACCTATATAATGAGGGGCCAAGGGAGGGGGCCGGCCACCCCAAGACCATAAGCTGGCCGCCCCCCTTGAGTGGCCGGCCACCCCCTCCCAAACCCTAGCCGCCCCCCTCTCCTCCATATAGCCCGCGTAGCTTAGCGAAGCTCCGCCGGACTTCTTCACCGCCACCGACACCACGCCGTCGTGCTGTCGGATTCAAGAGGAGCTACTACTTCCGCTGCCCACTGGAACGGGGAGGTGGACGTCGTCTTCATCAACAACCGAACGTGTGACCGAGTACGGAGGTGCTGCCCGTTCGTGGCGCCGGAACCGATCGTGATCAAGATCTTCTACGCGCTTTTGCAAGCGGCAAGTGATCATCTACCGCAGCAACAAGAGCCTCATCTTGTAGGCTTTGGAATCTCTTCAAGGGTGAGACTCGATACCCCCTCGTTGCTACCGTCTTCTAGATTGCATCTTGGCTTGGATTGCGTGTTCGCCGTAGGAAAATTTTTGTTTTCTATGCAACGTTATCCTACAGTGGTATCAGAGCCGTGTCTATGCATAGATGGTTGCACGAGTAGAACACAATGGTTTGTGGGCGTTGATGCTCTTGTTATCTTTAGTTTGAGTACTTTGCATCTTTGTGGCATAGTGGGATGAAGCGGCTCGGACTAACTTTACATGACCGCGTTCATGAGACTTGTTCCTCGTTCGACATGCAACTTGTATTGCATAAGAGGCTTTGCGGGTGTCTGTCTCTCCTACTATAGTAAAGATTCAATTTACTCTTCTATTGAAAACATTAGTATCAACGTTGTGGTTCATGTTCGTAGGTAGATTAGATCTCTCTCGAAAACCCTAAACCACGTAAAATATGCAAACCAAATTAGAGACGTCTAACTTGTTTTTGCAGGGTTTGGTGATGTGATATGGTCATAATGTGATGATGAATATGTATGAGATGATCATTATTGTATTGTGGCAACCGGCAGGAGCCTTATGGTTGTCTTTAAATTTCATGTTGAGTAGTATTTCAAAGTAGTTGTAATAGTTGCTACATGAGGTGAACCACCATGAAGACGGCGCCATGAACCTTGACGCTACACCGACGATGATAGAAATCATGCTCGTTGATGATGGAGATCATGTCCGTGCTTTGGAGATGAAGATCAAAGGCGCAAAGACAAAAGGGCCATATCATATCACATATGAACTGCATGTGATGTTAATCCTTTATGCATCTTATTTTGCTTAGATCGCGACGGTAGCATTATAAGATGATCCCTCACATTAATATCAAGATAATAAAGTGTTCTCCCCTCGTATGCACCGTTGCACAGTTCGTCGTTTCGAAGCATCTCGTGATGATCGGATGTGATAGACTCAACGTTCACATACAACGGGTGTAAGCCATGTTGCACACGCGGAATACTTGGGTTTGCTTGACGAGCCTAGCATGTACAGACATGGCCTCGGGACAACGGAAACCGAAAGGTTGAATACGAGTCATATGGATGATATGATCAACATGTTGATGTTCACCATTGAAGCTACATCATCTCACGTGATGATCGGTTTTGGTGTAGTAGATTTGGATCGTGTACCACTTAACAACTATGAGGGATGTTGTATTAAGTGGGAGTTCATTAGTAATTAGATTAAAACATGAACTAATTATCTTAAACATAGTCTGAGTAGTATTTTGAATTAATTTTGTAGTATTGGCATCCGTTTTTCTACCATGCGTTAGTCTTGTAATTGAGATAGAAATACTGTTAAAATCTGATAAGAAACTTTACGGATTGGTACCGTATTGTTAATGAATCAAGAATTGATTAAGTCCTATTGCAAACTTTTAGTAAACCTCACATTGTTGATTCAAAGAGCTATGGTTTCAATTAGTACCTAAAGTTATCTTGTCTCCTTGAAACTTGAAGTTCAAATCTGTTTGAAAAGTAAGGAGCTGAAAATTTAGTTTTCAGAAATAATCAAGGTATGAGATATATGTGATATCTAAGACCTTATTGCAAGATGATAGAATATAATTTGGTGAGACTACATAAACTCATAAGTTTTATGGGAATGTATGAAGGTTGAAGACGCCAGGCGTCACAATCCTCCAACTATTGGGGCACTAATAATATTCGCATATCCATGAAGTTATCATCCTTAGTATGCACCGTTGCTAAGACTCGTCGTTTCGAAGCATCACGTGATGATCGGGTGTGATAGATTCTACGTGTGCATACAACGGGTGCAAGCCAGATTTGCACATGCGAATACCAAGGTTAAAACTTTACGAGCCTAGCATGTACAGACATGGTCTCGGAAAGTCGTCATGATATAATGGATAAAATTATGAGTGAAATTGTTCATCATATTACAAAGTTACTAATAGTGAAATCTGAAACACTTGTCATATGATGATCAAACTTAAAGTAAGAACCTCAAGGTTATTGGTATTTGACCAACAAATCTAGAAGTTAATAATGTTAAAGTGTTTCTCTGAATAATGTGGAAAGCTAAAAGAGAAACTGCAAAAGATATTTTGGCAAAAAGAAAAGAAAAGACTAGAAGGTCTAGCTCAGGTGTATATAAATGATATACATGTTATGGTTGTATTCCTAGTTAAGTCACACTATGAAATTCTTGGGTATTAGTACTACATTGGTTGGTATGAAGTGTCATACAAAACAACGCAATACAAGAATACAATGGCCTAAGTGACTGACAAGGAATATGATAGGAATACACGTCTGGAACAAAATAAAGTGTTATTATGTTCGTCGTTGGCATTCTATCTAGCCCTTAGAATTTATAATAAAGAACTTAATAATTGTTATTTTGCTCTGGTCAAATGAAAACAATGAGTTGTTCAAATTATGACATTACTCCATGTACGATGGATAAGTTATTATAAATCTTAATGGTGAAACACACATACATAAAACTGACGCTAAAATGCCATAAGGCAAATGATTTGAATTCCACTTATTTGTGGAACCGCCATTTAGGTCATGTTAGAAAGGAACGCATGAAGGAACTCCATGCAAATGGATTTTTGGAGTCATTTGATTTTTGAATCATTTGGCGCTTGCAAATCTTTTCTAAAGAGAATGATTAAAATACCGTTCATAGGCCAAAAGTTGAACGGGCAACTAACTTAGTGAAAAATACATGATGATGTATGTGGTTCACTGGGCATAGTTGTGTGCGGGAGATTCTTCTACTTCATGAAAACTTTCAACAATGAATTGAGTATATATATGTGAATATATTCAATAAGGAAGAAGTTTGAAACATTTGAATAGATTCAAATAAATTTCAGCATGAAGTGGAAATCATCATAGAAAAGTCAAATATCTATGATTGGATCATAGTGGAAATATTTGAATTACTAGTTTTAGCGAACATCTAAGAGAGTTATGAAATTGTTCTACAACTCACTTTTCTTGGAGTATCATAGTGATGATATAGTATCCGAGAGATGTATCCAAACCTTGTTGGGTCAATGATGAGATAAAATATTGATGCCATTATATTTTTGTGGATTATGCTTTAGAGACTACCGCTTTTACACTAAATAGAGCATCGTCATGATCCGTTGAAATGACACCATACAAGTTATGGCATGGGTATAAACCCTAATAGTCCTTTCTTTAAATTTTGGTCTAAGAATTTACAACCAAAATCGGATTAATGTCTTTGTTGGTTATCCCAGAGATTTAATTGGGAATTCTTCCCACAAGACAAAGACAAAAGTGTTTGTCAATGTTTCTTATTTCCGAGAAATTGTTTCTAGTGAAGTATTTGAGTGGGAGGACAATATAATTTGATAAGGTTTATGAACCTGAGCATAATGATCAGAGTAGCGCAAAGATCGAATTGGTTTCGGAAGCGGCCACAACGATCATGGCTCCCATGACTACAAAGTGTTTTAGCCATGGAGATCGAAGTACATATTGAACCTTGTAGGTATGGTTTACTTTGTGATCAAATAAATGATTTGTGGACAAAGGATTGATTTTGAACAATGATAAACCAACTACAAACAAAGAAGTTATGATGGGCCCTGACTCCGTTAAAATGGCTATACACCATGAAATCCAAGATAGATGAATACTTTTTGAAAGTAAATGGATCTATGAAAAGATATGGACTTGGATGAAATATCCTTGAAGAAGCTCAACTTGTCAAAAAGTTGTTTACGACAAAGTTCAAAGAGTTGACTACGATAAGATTAGATCTTCCGTAGCAATGCTTATAGTCTATGTGGATTATTCTAGTAATCACTACATATTTCTTTTATGAGATATGTTAGTAGGATGGCAAAATACATAGCTTATCAAAAGTATGTATTAAAAGGTGTATACAAGATACAACCAAGAGTTTTGCTGATCCGTGGAATACTAGATAGATATACAAACTTCAATTTGATGAAGTGAGTATCGCGGAGTTGGAATCTTCACCAGATGAAATAATCAAAGAGTTTTTGATTTCATCAGAGATGATGAAGAGGCTTGCATTTGCAAGAAATTAAGTGGGAGCGCTAAAGACATATTTATAAATACTTTATGTAGATGACATATAGTTGGTTATAAATGATGTAATTATATACTTGATTAAAAGGTTTCATTGAGAAATTAATTTCAATGAAAGGATATGGACTGAAACATATCTAGTGTCAAGATCTATGAAGATAGATTGAAACACATAAATAAGTTTAAGTCAAAGTACATAGAATAGATATTGAAATAGTTCAATATAGAAATATTAAGAAAATATTCTTGTCATGTTAAAGTTTTAACAAGACTTGAGTGTATCTGACACTCAATGAGTAAAAACACATGAGTGATTATAGATCACGAATAATATGTACACAATCAGATATCCTATGCTCTAAGAGTGTTATGAGCATGATTCATGTGATGATCACTGAAAAACAGTAAGAATATTCTTGAGTACTTAAGAAGAACCAAGTATATATATATAGTTTTATATGGAGAAATGACAAAACAAATCGCTGTAAGGTGTTGCACCGATACTAATTTTGTCACATATGAAAATAAAATTTCAAATCTCAAATTAGACTAAGTGTTGTTTAAAAGATAGCACAATGAGCTAGAAGTTGTCTATGCTAGATTTAGAAGAGTTCTAAATATTCTGACGGATTCTACAAAAGAAGGCAGAGTATGTCATTGTTTTGACAATGACAAAGGATGTTAAGTCAAGAAGTTCTTTGAGAACTTGGTGTAGTTCCGATAGTGTCAGAACTTTGAAGCTATATTGTGTGTGACAATATTAGTGACATATTTCAGACCGCGGAATTAAGGTTCCACCAGAAGACCAAACATATTTAATGCCGACTCATTTGGAAATGAGTGATGCGTTGAGACGCAAATGAATTACAAAATACATACGTTTCTGAACGTGTCAGATCCGTTGACTAAAAACTCTCCCGTGAGCAAAACATGATAAAGCACCGGAAGGCCAAGGTGTTATATCTTTACAAATGTAAACTAGATTATTGACTCTAGTGCAAGTGGGAGACTGAAGGAGATATGCCCAAGAGGCAATAATAAAGTGGTTATTATTTATATCTTTATGTTTATGATAAATGTTTATATATCATGCTATAATTGTATTAACCGAAACATTAGTACATGTGTGATATGTAGACAACAAAGAAGTCCCTAGTATGCCTCTTAACTAGCTTGTTGATTAATAGATGATTAGTTTCATAATCATGAACATCGGATGTTATTAATAACAAGGTTATATCATTATATGAATGATGTAATGGACACACCCATTTAAGCGTAGCATAAGATCTCGTCATTAAGTTATTTGCTATAAGCTTTCGATACATAGTTACCTAGTCCTTATGACCATGAGATCATGTAAATCACTTATACCGGAAAGGTACTTTGATTACACCAAACACCACTGCGTAAATGGGTGGCTATAAAGGTGGGATTAAGTATCCGGAAAGTATGAGTTGAGGCATATGGATCAATAGTGGGATTTGTCCATCCCGATGACGGATAGATATACTCTGGGCCCTCTCGGTGGAATGTCGTCTAATGTCTTGCAAGCATATGAATGAGTTCATAAGAGACCACATACCACGGTACGAGTAAAGAGTACTTGTCAGGAGACGAGGTTGAACAAGGTATAGAGTGATACCAAAGATCAAACCTCAGACAAGTAAAATATCGCGAGACAAAGGGAATTGGTAATATATGTGAATGGTTCATTCGATCACTAAAGTCATCGTTGAATATGTGGGAGCCATTATGGATCTCCAGATCCCGCTATTGGTTATTGGTCGGAGTGAGTACTCAACCATGTCCGCATAGTTCTCGAACCGTAGGGTGACACACTTAAAGTTGGATGTTGAAATGGTAGTACTTGAATATGGAATGGAGTTCGAATATTTGTTCGGAGTCCCGGATGAGATCCTGGACATCACGAGGAGTTCCGGAATGGTCCGGAGAATAAGATTCATATATAGGATGTCATTTTATGTGAAATAAAATGTCGCGGAAGGTTCTATGGAAGGTTCTAGAAAAGTCCGGAAGAAACCACCAAGGAAGGTGGAGTCCACATGGGACTCCACCTCCATGGCCGGCCAGCCCTAGGTGGGGAGGAGTCCCAAGTGGACTCCCCCATAGGGGGCCGGCCACCCCCCACATGGGAGGTGGAAATCCCACCTTTGGGTGGGAGTCCTAGTTGGGCTAGGTTTCCCCCTCTTATGGAAGGTTTTTTGTTCGGGTCTTATTCGAAGACTTGGACACCAACACTTGGGGATCCACCTATATAATGAGGGGCCAAGGGAGGGGGCCGGCCACCCCAAGACCATAAGCTGGCCGCCCCCCTTGAGTGGCCGGCCACCCCCTCCCAAACCCTAGCCGCCCCCCCTCTCCTCCATATAGCCCGCGTAGCTTAGCGAAGCTCCGCCGGACTTCTTCACCGCCACCGACACCACGCCGTCGTGCTGTCGGATTCAAGAGGAGCTACTACTTCCGCTGCCCGCTGGAACGGGGAGGTGGACGTCGTCTTCATCAACAACCGAACGTGTGACCGAGTACGGAGGTGCTGCCCGTTCGTGGCGCCGGAACCGATCGTGATCAAGATCTTCTACGCGCTTTTGCAAGCGGCAAGTGATCGTCTACCGCAGCAACAAGAGCCTCATCTTGTAGGCTTTGGAATCTCTTCAAGGGTGAGACTCGATACCCCCTCGTTGCTACCGTCTTCTAGATTGCATCTTGGCTTGGATTGCGTGTTCGCCGTAGGAAAATTTTTGTTTTCTATGCAACGTTATCCTACACTTCTCCCCTATCCCTCTCTCCCCCGTGCCCTCTCTTATCATCTCTCTGCGCGCGCGCCGAGCTAACCCTAGCTCCGGCCACCGCTTAGCGCTGCCGCTAGAGGCCTCCCCAAGCCTAGCCGTCGACGTCGTTCGCTCCGCCTCGCCCCTGCATCTTCCTCGCCAAAGGAATTGGCCGCTGGCGCCCCCAATCGACGCCAACAACGTCTTCTTCCCCGCAGCCGGCCGAGCTCGCCGTGGCCGCCGCGGTGCCTCCCGACGTCCCCCAGCCTCGCTGACCCCTCCACGACGCTCGTGGTGAGCACCCGGTGCTCCGGCGCCCCACCGTTTTATCTCTCCCCCTCCCTAGCGCCCCCTCCATGTTCACCTACCCCGGCCGCCGCCATTCGTCATCGCCGGCCGCTCTCCGGCGACCGTTCGGGAGCGGCGTCACCACCAAGTGGTCGCCCGCGTCCTCGCGCGTCGGACGCGCCCTCTCGCGTGCCCTGGAGCGCTCCACAGCGTCGCTGTTGTGCGCCACCGGCGGCTCACCGCCGTTGTTGACCACCTGGTTGACTCCAGTGGGTCCCGTCGCCCCTTTTCTTTTTCTATTTTCTTTATTTCTGTAAATGAAAATGCATTGACATGTGGACCCCTCTGTAAGATTTTTATTATTTTCAAAAATAGTTAGGAAAAAAATAAATCTATGACAGTGGGTCCAACCTGTTAGGCTTTTAATAATTTCTGGAATTTTCAGAAAATGATTTAAAATGGTTAAAACTTGTAAAATTCATAAGTAATTCATTTTAAATCAGAAAATATGTATAATATATCAAAATTTTCAGAAAAATGAGATCTACATTTTGGTTACACAATCATGCATTGTTAAACAACTTGAACCCTAGTTGTTTTAGAAGAACTAAAATGTACCCCTCTGAGGTTCCGGATCTGCTAACCCTAGTCCCGTCGAACCCCAGTTAAATTGATGATGTCTTAGGGTTAGTTTCAGTACCTAATTAACATGTGATGTCATCATCCTTGTATGTGCATTGCATCGATGCCATGTGTTGATTGTTCTTTTACCTTTCCGGTATTTGCTTCTTTGCGATCGATAGAGCAAGTGCCCGAGAAGATGAAGATCGACGAAGACGCAACTCAATACTTGTCCATCGATGAACAAGTCAAGCATGGGATCTCCGAAGATCCACTTTTGTTTGTCAGGGACAAAGGCAAGCCCTAGCCTGGTTCATATTATGAGTTCGAAATGCTTTTACTTCTGGTTCCTACATATTGCATTTGTTTCCAATATGTTTTATCGACAGGTATAGTTATCCTATGTGTTGCATTTACCATGCTTGTAGCCTAAATACTCTGATCCACTGCTCCCAGCAAGACTAGGTTTGAGCTATGTGTGCACCGCTAGAGCCGTTATATCGATTATGCTTAGCCATGCTTAGTTGACGAATTCTGATCCATCCGGTTGATGAATCAGAGCTGCGAATGAACCTAGTATGGCAGGATGACATGGTAAGATCAGTGATGTTAATAAACATCTTTAAAGGCTTGGATGGACCGCCACATGGGTATGTGGTGATTTGACTCGTTCTCGCCGATACTAGGACCTGAGGTTCTCGCCTTCGGAACCAAGACTGAGTGTACAACCACACAGGGCCCATGGGAACCCCTTCGCCCGAACTTGCCTAGCTTACCCATGAGTCAATTAGTTTGCGAGTTCCATTTGACATTCTGCATGGCGAAGGCATGGAAAAGGTTTTCAAAGGTGCATCATACAGGGCGTGGCCGGGGTGAAGGATGCTGGAGGCATTGAACTGGATCCCCTGCGCACAATGATCGGGGCCGCCTCGGAGAATGGCTACCTACGATGACGGAGTTCCACAGTTAGATTGACTCATGGAATAGGCGAAACAAGGGAAAGGTTTTGGTCGACCACCCTCTACCGGCACACCAAGGAAGTGTGCTAATGTACTGGCGTTAAGAGTCGGTCGGCGCGTGTGGGTAAAGTTGTACACCCCTGCAGGGTTAAATCTTTTCGAAAATCCGTGTCCACGGTTACGGACGACTTGGTGATGGATTCTGTGATCATAGACAACATGAACCTAATCGTAAAATTTGGAATCAATGTGTGATAAGGATCCCTCCTCAGGGTATCGAGGGGGTGCTCCTAGTTGATAGGTTCAGCTGATGATGAAGATTCGGTGGATTCAATATGATGATCAGTAGAGCTAGTGATATCGCTCTCTTATCCCCTTTTAAAATGATCTGAATAGACGAGCTTCTGCTCCCTCCTGTTTATAAAGGAAAACTGGCTTTCTGCAAAATAAGCTCCACATAAAGCCTCGCATACCAGCTTTGCTAACAGGTTGTACTAAGTCTTGCTGAGTCCCTGTACTCAGCTTTGCATGCTTTGTTTCAGACGAAGTCGCTCCAACAAATGGTGGTTTCTAGGTCGACATCGACGAGTAGCTTGGGATTCCCAGGTGGCAGCTGATGTCTACGGGTGCTTCTATTCTTGTAGACAGTGTTGGGCCTCCAAGAGCAGAGGTTTGTAGAACAGCAGCAAGTTTCCCTTAAGTGGATCACCCAAGGTTTATCGAACTCAGGGAGGAAGAGGTCAAAGATATCCCTCTCATGCAACCCTGCAACCACAAAGCAAGAAGTCTCTTGTGTCCCCAACACACCTAATAGGTGCACTAGTTCGGCGAAGAGATAGTGAAATACAAGTGGTATGAATGAATATGAGCAGTAGTAACGGTGCCAGAAAAGTGCTTGCTGGCGTGCAGTTGATGGTAGTAAAATTGCAGGAAGTATAGATGCAGTAAAACAGTAAACAAACAGCGATAGCAGTATTTAGGACCAAGGCCTAGGGATCATACTTTCACTAGTGGACACTCTCAACATTGATCACATAACAAAATAAATATATAGATGCTAGACTCTACACCCTCTTGTTGGATGATGAACACCACTAACTGTGTAGGATTACACGAACCCTCAATGCCGGAGTTAACAAGCTCCACAATATTCAATGTTTATATTTAAATAACCTTAGAGTGCATGACAGATCAACATAACCAAACCAAGTACTAACATAGCATGCACACTGTCACCTTCACACTACGAGAGGAGGAATAGATCACATCAATACTATCATAGCAATAGTTAACTTCATAATCTACAAGAGATCAAAATCATAGCCTACGCCAAGTACTACACGATGCACACACTGTCACCATTACACCGTGCAGGAGGAATAAACTACTTTAATAACATCACTAGAGTAGCACACAGATAAATTGTGATACAAAACACATTGCAATCATAAAGAGATATAAATAAGCACTTCACTATGCCATTCATAACAGCGAATAAGTATTCTGTGAAATATAGCCTAAGAGACCCACACGGTGCACACACTGTCACCTTTACACACGTGGGACAAGGAGTCTCCGGAGATCACATAAGTAAAATCCACTTGACTAGCATAATGACATCTAGATTACAAGCATCATCATATGAATCTCAATCATGTAAGGCAGCTCATGAGATTATTGTATTGAAGAGCATAGGAGAGAGATGAACCACATAGCTACCGGTACAGCCCCGAGCCTCGATGGAGAACTACTCCCTCCTCATGGGAGACAGCAGCGTTGATGGAGATGGCGGTGGTGTCGATGGAGGAGCCTTCCGGGGGCACTTCCCCGTCCCGGCGGCGTGCCGGAACAGAGACTCCTGTCCCCCAGATCTTGGCTTCGCGATGGCGGCGGCTCTGGAAGGTTTCTCGTACCGTGCCTTTTTCCGTATAGGGTTTTCGCGACGGAGGCTTTAAGTAGGCGGAAGGGCAAGGTCGGTGGAGTCCTGGTGGGGCCACACACTAGGCCGGTGCGGCCAGGGCTTGGGCCGTGCCGCCCTACTGTGTCCCCACCTCGTGGCCCCACTTCGTTTCCTCTTCGGACTTCTGGAAGCTTCGTGGAAAAATAGGACCCTGGGCGTTGATTTCGTCCAATTCCGAGAATATTTCCTTACTAGGATTTCTGAAACCAAAAACAGTAGAAAACAGGAACTGGCCCTTCGGCATCTCGTCAATAGGTTAGTTTCGGAAAACGCATAAATATGACATATAATGTGTATAAAACATGTGAGTATCATCAATAAAGTAGCATGGAACATAAGAAATTATAGATACGTTTGAGACGTATCAAGCATCCCCAAGCTTAGTTCCTGCTCGTCCCGAGCAGGTAAACGATAACAAAGATAATTTCTGGAGTGACATGCCATCATAACCTTGATCATACTATTGTAAGCATATGTAATGAATGCAGCGATCAAAACAATGGTAATGACATGAGTAAACAAATGAATCATATAGCAAAGACTTTTGATGAATAGTACTTTCAAGACAAGCATCAATAAGTCTTGCATAAGAGTTAACTCATAAAGCAATAAATCAAAGTAAAGGTATTGAAGCAACACAAAGGAAGATTGAGTTTCAGCGGTTGCTTTCAACTTATAACATGTATATCTCATGGATATTGTCAATGTAAAGTAATATAACAAGTGCAATATGCAAGTATGTAGGAATCAATGCACAGTTCACACAAGTGTTTGCTTCTTGAGGTGGAGAGAGATAGGTGAACTGACTCAACATAAAAGTAAAAGAAAGGCCCTTCGCAGAGGGAAGCATTGATTGCTATATTTGTGCTAGAGCTTTGGTTTTGAAAACAAGAAACAATTTTGTCAACTGTAGTAATAAAGCATATGTATCATGTAAATTATATCTTACAAGTTGCAAGCCTCATGCATAGTATACTAATAGTGCCCGCACCTTGTCCTAATTAGCTTGGATTACCGGGATTATCATCGCAATACACATGTTTTAACCAAGTGTCACAAAGGGGTACCTCTATGCCGCCTGTACAAAGGTCTAAGGAGAAAGCTCGCATTTGATTATTCTAAACTTAGACATCCATACCGGGACAACATAGACAACAGATAATGGACTCCTCTTTAATGCATAAGCATTTAGCAACAATTAATGTTCTCATATGAGATTGAGGATATATGTCCAAAACTGAAACTTCCACCATGATTCATGGCTTTAGTTAGCGGCCCAATGTTCTTCTCTAACATTATGCATGCTCTAACCATTAAATGAGTGGTAAATCTCCCTTACTTCAGACAAGACGGACATGCATAGCAACTCACATGATATTCAACAAAGAGTAGTTGATGGCGTCCCCAGGAACATGGTTATCGCACAAGAAACAACTTAATAAGAGATAAAGTGCATAAGTACATATTCAATACCACAATAGTTTTTAAGCTATTTGTCCCATGAGCTATATATTGCAAAGTAAAGAATGGAAATTTTAAAGGTAGCACTCAAGCAATTTACTTTGGAATGGCGGAGAAATACCATGTAGTAGGTAGGTATGGTGGACACAAATGGCATAGTGGTTGGCTCAAGGATTTTGGATGCATGAGAAGTATTCCCTCTCGATACAAGGTTTAGGCTAGCAAGGTTATTTGAAACAAACACAAGGATGAACCGGTGCAGCAAAACTCACATAAAAGACATATTGTAAACATTATAAGACTCTACACCGTCTTCCTTGTTGTTCAAACTCAATACTAGAAATTATCTAGACTTTAGAGAGACCAATTATGCAAACCAAATTTTAGCAAGCTCTATGTATTTCTTCATTAATAGGTGCAAAGTATATGATGCAAGAGCTTAAACATGAGCACAACAATTTCCAAGTATCAAATTATCCAAGACATTTTATCAATTACTACATGTAGCATTTCCCGATTCCAACCATATAACAATGAACGAAGCAGTTTCAACCTTCGCCATGAACATTAAAAGCTAAGAACACATGTGTTCATATGAACCAGCAGAGCGTGTCTCTCTCACACACAAGCATTTATTCAAACAAAAACAAAAACAAACAGACGCTCCAAGTAAAGTACATAAGATGTGACCGAATAAAAATATAGTTTCAGGGGAGGAACCTGATAATGTTGTCGATGAAGAAGGGGATGCCTTGGGCATCCCCAAACTTAGACGCTTGAGTCTTCTTAAAATATGTAGGGGTGAACCACGGGGGCATCCCCAAGCTTAGACTCTTCACTCTTCTTGATCATAGTATATCATCCTCCTCTCTTGACCCTTGAAAACTTCCTCTACACCAAACTCAAAACAAACCCATTAGAGGGTTAGTGCATAATAAAAATTCACATGTTCAGAGGTGACACAATCATTCTTAACACTTCTGGACATTGCCCAAAGCTACTGGAAATTAATGGAACAAAGAAATCCATCCCACATAACAAAAGGGGCAATGCGAAATAAAAGGCAGAATCTGTCAAAACAGAACAGTCCGTAAAGACGAATTTTATTGAGGCACCAGACTTGCTCAGATGAAAATTCCCAAATTGAATGAAAGTTGCGTACATATCTGAGGATCAAGCACGTAAATTGGCAGATTTTTCTGAGTTACCTAAAGAGAGGCAGGTCGAAATTCGTGACAGCAAGAAATCTGTTTCTGCGCAGTAGTCCAAATCTAGTATCAACCTTACTATCAAAGACTTTACTTGGCACAACAATGCAATAAAATAAGATAAGGAGAGGTTGCTACAGTAGTAAAAAACTTCCAAGACTCAAATATAAAATAAAGGTACTGTAACAAAATAAACACAAGGGTTATCTCCCAAGAAGTTCTTTTTTTATAGCCATTAAGATGGGCTCAGCAGTTTTAATGATGCACTCGCAAGAAATAGTAGTTGAAGCAAAAGAGAGCATCAAGAGGCAAATTCAAAACAAATTTAAGCCTAACATGCTTCCTATGCATAGGAATCTTGTAAATAAACAAATTCATGAAGCATAATGCAACAAGCATAGAAAGATAAAACAAGTGTAACTTCAAAAATTTCAGCACATAGAGAGGTGTTTTAGTAACATGAAAATTTCTACAACCATATTTTCCTCACTCATAATAACTTTCAGTAGCAACATGAGCAAACTCAACAATATAACTATCACATAAAGCATTCTTATCATGAGTCTCATGCATAAAATTATTACTCTCCACATAGGCATAATCAATTTTATTAGTTGTAGTGGGAGCAAATTCAACAAAGTAGCTATCATTATTATTCTCATCATCAAATATAGGAGGCATATTGTAATCATAATCAAATTTATCCTCCATAACAAAGTGTACTAAAAGACCAATATCATTATAATCATCATAAATAGGAGGCAAAGTATCATCAAAGTAAATTTTCTCCTCAATGCTTGGGGGACTAAAAATATCATGCTCATCAAAGCCAGCTTCCCCAAGCTAAGAATTTTCCATATTATTAGCAACAATGGTGTTCAAAGCGTTCATACTAATATGTTCCATAGGTTTTTTAATTTTCGCATCAAACCATCCATGTCTTAAATCAGGAAATAGAATAAGAAGCTCATTGTTGTCCATTATGCCTAACTAGTGTAAACAAGAAACAAAAAGATGCAATTGCAGGATCTAAAGGAAATAGCTTCGAGCACACACACAACGGCAACAGAAAAGTACTTTACCTGGGACCGGAGTATGAGTGCCTTTTACCTTTCCTCCCCGGCAACGGCGCCAGAAAATAGCTTGATGTCTACGGGTGTTTCTATTCTTGTAGACAGTGTTGGGCCTCCAAGAGCAGAGGTTTGTAGAACAGCAGCAAGTTTCCCTTAAGTGGATCACCCAAGGTTTATCGAACTCAGGGAGGAAGAGGTCAAAGATATCCCTCTCATGCAACCCTGCAACCACAAAGCAAGAAGTCTCTTGTGTCCCCAACACACCTAATAGGTGCACTAGTTCGGCGAAGAGATAGTGAAATACAAGTGGTATGAATGAATATGAGCAGTAGTAACGGCGCCAGAAAAGTGCTTGCTGGCGTGCAGTTGATGGTAGTAAAATTGCAGGAAGTATAGATGCAGTAAAACAGTAAACAAACAGCGATAGCAGTATTTAGGACCAAGGCCTAGGGATCATACTTTCACTAGTGGACACTCTCAACATTGATCACATAACAGAATAAATATATAGATGCTAGACTCTACACCCTCTTGTTGGATGATGAACACCACTAACTGTGTAGGATTACACGAACCCTCAATGCCGGAGTTAACAAGCTCCACAATATTCAATGTTCATATTTAAATAACCTTAGAGTGCATGACAGATCAACATAACCAAACCAAGTACTAACATAGCATGCACACTGTCACCTTCACACTACGAGAGGAGGAATAGATCACATCAATACTATCATAGCAATAGTTAACTTCATAATCTACAAGAGATCACAATCATAGCCTACGCCAAGTACTACACGATTGATGTCTACTTTCCCCCTCCTTTCCTGTAGACAGTGTTGGGCCTCCAAGAGCAGAGGTTTGTAGAACAACAGCAAGTTTTCCCTTAAGTGGATCACCCAAGGTTTATCGAACTCAGGGAGGAAGAGGTCAAAGATATCCCTCTCATGCAACCCTGCAACCACAAAGCAAGAAGTCTCTTGTGTCCCCAACACACCAAATAGGTGCACTAGTTCGGCGAAGAGATAGTGAAATACAGGTGGTATGAATATATATGAGCAGTAGCAACGGTGCCAGAAAATAGCTTGCTGGCGTGTAGTTGATGGTGGTAGTATTGCAGCAGGTAGTAACACAAGAAACAAGAAACAAGCAGTAGTAACGCAGCAGTATTTAGGAACAAGGCCTAGGGATTACACTTTCACTAGTGGACACTCTCAACATTGATCACATAACAGAATAGATAAATGCATACTCTACACTCTTGTTGGATGATGAACGTATTGCGTAGGATTACACGAACCCTCAATGCCGGAGTTAACAAGCTCCACAATTTGTTCATATTTAAGTAACCTTATAGTGTAAGATAGATCAACATAACCAGATAGATCACATCAATACCATCATAATGATAATTAACTCCACAATCTACAAGAGATCATGATCATAGCCTACGACAAGAACCACACGGTGCACACACTAGTCACCTTTACACACGTGCAGGAGGAATAGAACTACTTTAATAACATCACTAGAGTAGCACATAGATGAATTGTGATACAAAACTCATATGAATCTCAATCATGTAAAGCAGCTCATGAGATCATTGTATTGAAGTACATGGAGAGAGATTAACCACATAGCTACCGGTACAGCCCCGAGCCTCGATGGAGAACTACTCCCTCCTCATGGGAGTAGCAGCGGTGATGAAGATGGCGGTGGAGATGGCAGCGGTGTCGATGGAGAAGCCTTCCGGGGGCACTTCCCCGTTCCGGCAGCGTGCCGGAACAGAGACTCTGTCCCCGATCTTGGCGTCGCGATGGCGGCGGCTCTGGAAGGTTTCTGTGGTTTTCGTCGAACGCCCAGGGTTTTTAGGTCGGGGGCTTTATATAGGCGAAGAGGCGGCGCAGAGGGTCGAAGAGGCGGCGGCACCATAGGCTGGCGCGGCCGGGGCCCAGGCCGCGCCACCCTATCATCGGGGCCCACAGGCCCCTACGCGGCTCTCGGGTGTTACGGATGCTTCCGGTGAAAATAGGAACCTGGGTCTTGATTTCGTCCGATTCCGAGAATATTTCGTTACTAGGATTTCTGAAACCAAAAACAGCAGAAAACAGGAACTGGCACTTCGGCATCTTGTTAATAGGTTAGTTCCAGAAAATGCACGAATATGACATAAAGTGTGCATATAACATGTAGATAACATCAATAATGTGGCATGGAACACAAGAAATTATCGATACGTCGGAGACGTATCAGCATCCCCAAGCTTAGTTCTGCTCGTCCCGAGCAGGTAAAACGATAACACAGATAATTTCTGGAGTGACATGCCATCATAAACTTGATCATACTATTTGTAAAGCATATGTAGTGAATGCAGCGATCAAAACAATGGTAATGACATGAGTAAACAACTGAATCATAAAGCAAAGACTTTTCATGAATAGCACTTCAAGACAAGCATCAATAAGTCTTGCATAAGAGTTAACTCATAAAGCAATAATTCAAAGTAAAGGCATTGAAGCAACACAAAAGAAGATTAAGTTTCAGCGGTTGCTTTCAACTTGTAACATGTATATCTCATGGATATTGTCAACATAGAGTAACATAATAAGTGCAATAAGCAAGTATGTAGGAATCAATGCACAGTTCACACAAGTGTTTGCTTCTTGAGGTGGAGAGAAATAGGTGAACTGACTCAACATTGAAAAGTAAAAGAATGGTCCTCCATAGAGGAAAAGCATCGATTGCTATATTTGTGCTAGAGCTTTGATTTTGAAAACATATAGAGAGCATAAAAGTAAAATTTTGAGAGGTGCTTGTTGTTGTCAACGAATGGTAGCGGGTACTCTAACCCCCTTGCCAGGAAAACCTTCAAAGAGCGGCTCCCATTTTATTTTATTTTTGGGTGGCACTCCTTCCAACCTTTCTTTCACAAACCATGGCTAACCGAATCCTCGGGTGCCTGCCAACAATCTCATACCATGAAGGAGTGCCTTTTTATTTTAGTTTTATTATGATGATGACACTCCCCCCAACCTTTGCTTACACAAGCCATGGCTAACCGAATCCTTCGGGTGCCGTCCAACAATCACATACCATGGAGGAGTGTCTATTTTTGTTAATTAATTTGGGACTGGGAATCCCATTGCCAGCTCTTTTTGCAAAATTATTGGATAAGCGGATGAAGCCACTAGTCCATCGGTGAAAGTTGCCCAACAAGATTGAAAGATAAACACCACATACTTCCTCATGAGCTATAAAACATTGACACAAATCAGAGGTGATAAATTTTGAATTGTTTAAAGGTAGCACTCAAGCAATTTACTTTGGAATGGCAGGAAATACCATGTAGTAGGAAGGTATGGTGGACACAAATGGCATAGTGTTGTTTGGCTCAAGTATTTTGGATGCATGAGAAGTATTCCCTCTCGATACAAGGTTTAGGCTAGCAAGGTTATTTGAAACAAACACAAGGATGAACCGGTGCAGCAAAACTCACATAAAAGACATATTGTAAACATTATAAGACTCTACACCGTCTTCCTTGTTGTTCAAACTCAATACTAGAAATTATCTAGACCTTAGAGAGACCAATTATGCAAACCAAATTTTAGCATGCTCTATGTATTTCTTCATTAATGGGTGCAAAGCATATGATGCAAGAGCCTAAACATGAGCACAACAATTGCCAAGTATCACATTACCCAAGACATTAATAGCAATTACTACATGTATCATTTTCCAATTCCAACCATATAACAATTTAACGAAGAGGAAACTTCGCCATGAATATTATGAGCTAAGAACACATGTGTTCATACGAACCAGCGGAGCGTGTCTCTCTCCCACACAAGCATGATGTAATCCAATTTATTCAAACACAAACAAAAATAAAAGCAATACAGACGCTCCAAGTAAAGCACATAAGATGTGACCGAATAAAAATATAGTTTCAAGAGAAGGAACCTGATAATTTGTCGATGAAGAAGGGGATGCCTTGGGCATCCCCAAGCTTAGACGCTTGAGTCTTCTTAGAATATGCAGGGGTGAACCACCGGGGCATCCCCAAGCTTAGAGCTTTCACTCTTCTTGATCATAGTATATCATCCTCCTCTCTTGACCCTTGAAAACTTCCTTCACACCAAACTCGAAACAACTTATTAGAGGGTTAGTGCACAATAAAAATTAACATATTCAGAGGTGACACAATCATTCTTAACACTTCTGGACATTGCATAATGCTACTGGACATTAGTGGATCAAAGAAATTCATCCAACATAGCAAAAGAGGCAATGCGAAATAAAAGGCAGAATCTGTCAAAACAGAACAGTTCGTATTGACGAATTTTAAAATGGCACCAGACTTGCTCAAATGAAAATGCTCAAATTGAATGAAAGTTGCGTACATATCTGAGGATCATGCACGTAAATTGGCTTAATTTTCTGAGCTACCTACAGGGAGGTGGATCCAGATTCGTGACAGCAAAGAAATCTGGAACTGCGCAGTAATCCAAATCTAGTACTTACTTTTCTATCAACGGCTTTACTTGGCACAACAAAACACAAAACTAAGATAAGGAGAGGTTGCTACAGTAGTAAACAACTTCCAAGACACAAAATAAAAACAAAGTACTGTAGCAAAATAACGCATGGGTTATCTCCCAAGAAGTTCTTTTCTTTATAGCCATTAAGATGGGCTCAGCAGTTTTAATGATGCACTCATAAGAAATAGTAGTTGAAGCAAAAGAGAGCATCAAGAGGCAAATTAGAAACACATTTAAGTCTAACATGCTTCCTATGCAAAGGAATCTTGTAAATAAACAAGTTCATGAAGAGCAAAGTAACAAGCATAGGAAGATAAAACAAGTGTAGCTTCAAAAATTTCAGCACATAGAGAGGTGTTTTAGTAACATGAAAATTTCTATAACCATATTTTCCTCTCTCATAATAACTTTCAGTAGCAACATTAGCAAACTCAACAATATAACTATCACATAAAGCATTCTTATCATGAGTCTCATGCATAAAATTATTACTCTCCACATAGGCATAATCAATTTTATTAGTTGTAGTGGGAGCAAATTCAACAAAGTAGCTATCATTATTATTCTCATCAAGTGTAGGAGGCATAGTATAATCACAACAAAATTTACTCTCCATAGTAGGTGGCACCAAAAGACCACTATCATTATAATCATCATAAATAGGAGGCAAAGTATCATCAAAGAAAATTTTCTCCTCAATGCTTGGGGGACTAAAAATATCATGATCATCAAAGCCAGCTTCCCCAAGCTTAGAATTTTCCATATCATTAGCAACAATGGTGTTCAAAGTATTCATGCTAACATGTTCCATGGGTTTTTTAATTTTTGCATTAAACCATTCATGTCTTGACTCTGGAAATAGAATAAAAAGCTCACAGATGTTTTCCATTATGCCTTACTAGTGTAAACAAGAAACAAAAAGATGCAATTGCAGGATCTAAAGGAAATAGCTTCGAGCACAAACACAATGGCGCCAGAAAAGTACTTTACCTGGAACCGAAGTATGAGTGCCTTTTACCTTTCCTCCCCGGCAACGGCGCCAGAAAAGTGCTTGATGTCTACTTTCCCCCTCCTTTCCTGTAGACAGTGTTGGGCCTCCAAGAGCAGAGGTTTGTAGAACAGCAGCAAGTTTTCCCTTAAGTGGATCACCCAAGGTTTATCGAACTCAGGGAGGAAGAGGTCAAAGATATCCCTCTCATGCAACCCTGCAACCACAAAGCAAGAAGTCTCTTGTGTCCCCAACACACCAAATAGGTGCACTAGTTCGGTGAAGAGATAGTGAAATACAGGTGGTATGAATATATATGAGCAGTAGCAACGGTGCCAGAAAATAGCTTGCTGGCGTGTAGTTGATGGTGGTAGTATTGCAGCAGTAGTAACACAAGAAACAAGTAAACAAGCAGTAGTAACGCAGCAGTATTTAGGAACAAGGCCTAGGGATTACACTTTCACTAGTGGACACTCTCAACATTGATCACATAACAGAATAGATAAATGCATACTCTACACTCTTGTTGGATGATGAACGTATTGCGTAGGATTACACGAACCCTCAATGCCGGAGTTAACAAGCTCCACAATTTGTTCATATTTAAGTAACCTTATAGTGTAAGATAGATCAACATAACCAGATAGATCACATCAATACCATCATAATGATAATTAACTCCACAATCTACAAGAGATCATGATCATAGCCTACGACAAGAACCACACGGTGCACACACTAGTCACCTTTACACACGTGCAGGAGGAATAGAACTACTTTAATAACATCACTAGAGTAGCACATAGATGAATTGTGATACAAAACTCATATGAATCTCAATCATGTAAAGCAGCTCATGAGATCATTGTATTGAAGTACATGGAGAGAGATTAACCACATAGCTACCGGTACAGCCCCGAGCCTCGATGGAGAACTACTCCCTCCTCATGGGAGTAGCAGCGGTGATGAAGATGGCGGTGGAGATGGCAGCGGTGTCGATGGAGAAGCCTTCCGGGGGCACTTCCCCGTTCCGGCAGCGTGCCGAAACAGAGACTCCTGTCCCCCAGATCTTGGCGTCGCGATGGCGGTGGCTCTGGAAGGTTTCTGTGGTTTTCGTCGAACGCCCCAGGGTTTTTAGGTCAGGGGCTTTATATAGGCGAAGAGGCGGCGCAGGAGGGTCGAAGAGGCGGCGGCACCATAGGCTGGCGCGGCCAGGGCCCAGGCCGCGCCACCCTATCATCTGGGGCCCACAGGGCCCCCCTCTGGCGGCTCTCGGGTGTTCTGGATGCTTCCGGTGAAAATAGGAACCTGGGTCTTGATTTCGTCCGATTCCGAGAATATTTCGTTACTAGGATTTCTGAAACCAAAAACAGCAGAAAACAGGAACTGGCACTTCGGCATCTTGTTAATAGGTTAGTTCCAGAAAATGCACGAATATGACATAAAGTGTGCATATAACATGTAGATAACATCAATAATGTGGCATGGAACACAAGAAATTATCGATACGTCGGAGACGTATCAACGATGCACACACTGTCACCATTACACCGTGTAGGAGGAATAAACTACTTTAATAACATCACTAGAGTAGCACACAGATAAATTGTGATACAAAACACATTGCAATCATAAAGAGATATAAATAAGCACTTCACTATGCCATTCATAACAGCGAATAAGTATTCTGTGAAATATAGCCTAAGAGACCCACACGGTGCACACACTGTCACCTTTACACACGTGGAACAAGGAGTCTCCGGAGATCACATAAGTAAAATCCACTTGACTAGCATAATGACATCTAGATTACAAGCATCATCATATGAATCTCAATCATGTAAGGCAGCTCATGAGATTATTGTATTGAAGCACATAGGAGAGAGATGAACCACATAGCTACCGGTACAGCCCCGAGCCTCAATGGAGAACTACTCCCTCCTCATGGGAGACAGCAGCGTTGATGGAGATGGCGGTGGTGTCGATGGAGGAGCCTTCCGGGGGCACTTCCCCGTCCCGGCGGCGTGCCGGAACAGAGACTCCTGTCCCCCAGATCTTGGCTTCGCGATGGCGGCGGCTCTGGAAGGTTTCTCGTACCGTGGCTTTTTCCGTATAGGGTTTTCGCGACGGAGGCTTTAAGTAGGCGGAAGGGCAAGGTCGGTGGAGTCCTAGTGGGGCCACACACTAGGCCGGCGCGGCCAGGGCTTGGGCCGCGCCACCCTACTGTGTCCCCACCTCGTGGCCCCACTTCGTTTCCTCTTCGGACTTCTGGAAGCTTCGTGGAAAAATAGGACCATGGGCGTTGATTTCGTCCAATTCCGAGAATATTTCCTTACTAGGATTTCTGAAACCAAAAACAGCAGAAAACAGGAACTGGCCCTTCGGCATCTCATCAATAGGTTAGTTCCGGAAAACGCATAAATATGACATATAATGTGTATAAAACATGTGAGTATCATCAATAAAGTAGCATGGAACATATGAAATTATAGATACGTTTGAGACGTATCAGTAGCCTGGAATCTATGGGTTGGGACGTCGCCGTTATGCTCCTGGCCTCTTAGGCCTTTTGCTATCTTGCTATTTAGAATAGCATAACTTCGCTTCCGTTGATTGATGAATTGTCAGGTCAGTGATCTCTGCTTGTAATACTTTGGTTTTTAGCTCAGTTATGAGCTTGTATTACTCTTTGAGTCGTAGAGTCACTGTTGTGTTACCGATTCTCTCCCTGTAGGCCCTAGAGATCTAGGTTATACTTATGCCAGATGGAGATCTGGGTTTGTCTAGCCTACGACCCCCGGGGTCGCCACAGGTTTTGGTATCAGAGCAGGACTGCCTGTATGAAACCCTTTCTATTGGTCGATGTTGAGTCTAGTGGTTGTGAAAACTATTTGAAAGCAAAAAAATATCTGCGAAAATCTAACTAGGATTCTTTTTACTCCTTATCTGGTATCTCTCTAATTCAGAGTCACACCTTACCTTGTGTTGATTTGAATTTTTTTACCATCTCTTCTGGTCTTTCAAAACTTAGGTGTCTCAAAGGCAGGTCGTTTCTTAACCAGTTGACCTAGTGTTGAGTTTTCTGAAGTCTTGTGTGTTATTTAATCTCTCTTTGTTTTGTTTTGTTAGTGAGATCTCCTTCCATCATGATCTCTCTACTTTGTGGGTTCCACATAGTTCTGTTCTAGGCTTCGAGGTTTTCTTTCACCTTGGATGCCTCCTTTCCTTTTTATTGGATACTTCTGAAGCTAGCTATGGCTTCTTGAAAGTTATCTTGTGATTACTGCCTCGAAGTGTCCTCCGTGTCACTCAGATAGTAGTTACTCCTTTCTCTATGTTTTAACCCTTGGACTTGAACCGAAGGTCCCGGATTATGCTGGGTTCTTTTGAATTCAGTGCATGATGCTGACCTTTAACCCAAGATCCATTCCATTGACCCCTGTTGTCCATGGTCAAACCATATATCAGGAATGGCTAACTTCAAATCCACCTATCCCTCAAGTCTTTGATTGTAGTCGTGATTGAATTACGGCAGCAAAGACCTTTCCTACCTTTAGCTATGGCAGAGGTTCTTTCCGAGAACCAAAAGGATCACGACAAGAGTACTCTTTGTGAGACTCATATCTATGTCTGTGACTATGCCACAATCCCCTTTTTAGCATAAGTTGTACAAGAGTGTTATCTTGTGCATCTACATCTCAGAATTTCTAATTCTGATCGTGTTCCTTCTCTTTAGTTACTTTCTGACCTTTGCCTGCGAGCTAGGAGCCAAGTTGTAAATGTGCATTGGTGTCTTCTAGTGCATGCTACTCTTGTGGTCTCCCAAGACATTTCACTTCGAGATGTCAGGAGAAACAAACTCCAGGACCTCGTCCATTTCTAGGACTTGGTCAAAATGTTGTAATCCGTAGATTAAAAGGTTTATGCTCTTTCTGTTCTGTTCTACCTTAGAGTATCACACTCTTTTATATCTATAGGTCGTACTAAGTCTCATGGCCTTATCGATGCTCTTACATATCTTTACTCGCCCTTCCTCCGAGCTGTCCGTGCTTGGGAATGTTGGGGTGTATGTATTGATATGGCCATCCAAGATTCTTAGTAATTTTCATTGCTTTGAAATCCTAAGACATTTCACTCATTCTTAGCATGATTGGTTAACCAATCACCAAGCAAAGTTTGAATGTGTTCCCTAGTGTGTTATCTAGGCACACCTTCTTCGGTCGAAGAGTTAGGTTTGTTCCGATGCTCTCACGACCATATCGCTTTCTTTATAAAGCAAGCTTCCCTCTAGAACTTAGTGATATATCGGTGGTACGTGATATTCTAGATGTCTTTCTAGAAGTATCGCCATGTTTTCACATGACCGTGTTGTCAAGTTCGTGAGTAAGTTGGTTCTCTGAATCGCTCCTCCAAGACACCATATTGGATATCCTGGACTAGTTGGTTGAGATTCCACAACAACTTGGAGAGTTGTAACACAAGAGCTCTATCCGACTTGATCTTTCTTGAAGCGATGTCTAGTTTTGATCGTGTTAAAGGAGGAAGTATCTCCTTTATGGGTATGTGATACGTCCCAAACGTATCTATAATTTCTTATGTTCCATGCTACTTTTATGATGATACTCACATGTTTTCTACACATTATATGTCATTATTATGCATTTTCCGGCACTAACCTATTGACGAGATGCCGAAGAGCCAGTTGCTGTTTTCTGCTGTTTTTGGTTTCAGAAATCCTAGTAAGGAAATATTCTCGGAATTGGACGAAATCAACGCCCAGGGTCCTATGTTTCCACGAAGCTTCCAGAAGTCCGAAGGAGAGATGGAGTGGGGCCACGAGGTGGCCAGACACCAGGGCGGCGCGGCCTGGACCCTGGCCGCGCGGCCCTGTTGTGTGGGCCCCTCGTGACGCCCCTTGACCTGCCCTTCCGCCTACTTAAAGCCTTCGTCGCGAAACCCCCAGTACCGAGAGCCACGATACGGAAAACCTTCCAGAGACACCGCCGCCGCCAATCCCATCTCGGGGGATTTAGGAGATCGCCTCCGGCACCCTGCCGGAGAGGGGAATCATCTCCCGGAGGTCTCTTCATCGCCATGATCGCCTCCGGATCGATGTGTGAGTAGTCCACCCCTGGACTATGGGTCCATAGCAGTAGCTAGATGGTTGTCTTCTCCTCATTGTGCTATCATGTTAGATCTTGTGAGCTGCCTATCATGATCAAGATCATCTATTTGTAATCCTTCATGTTGTGTTTGTTGGGATCCAATGAATATTGAATACTATGTCAAGTTGATTATCAATCTATCATATATGTTATTTATGTTCTTGCATGCTCTCTGTTGCTAGTAGAGGCTCTGGCCAAGTTGATACTTGTGACTCCAAGAGGGAGTATTTATGCTCGATAGTGGGTTCATGCCTCCATTAAATCTGGGACAGTGACAGAAAGTTCTAAGGTTGTGGATGTGCTGTTGCTACTAGGGATAAAACATCGATGCTTTGTCTAAGGATATTTGTGTTGATTACATTACGCACCATACTTAATGCAATTGTCTGTTGTTTACAACTTAATACTGGAGGGGGGTCGGATGATAACCTGAAGGTGGACTTTTTAGGCATAGATGCATGCTGGATAGCGGTCTATGTACTTTGTCGTAATGCCCTGATTAAATCTCATAGTACTCATCATGATATATGTATGTGCATTGTTATGCCTTCTTTATTTGTCAATTGCCCAACTGTAATTTGTTCACCCAACATCTGTTTATCTTATGGGAGAGACACCACTAGTGAACTGTGGACCCCGGTCCAATTCTTTACATCTGAAATACAATCTGCTGCAATTGTTCTTTATCATTCTTCGCAAACAAATCATCATCATCCACACTATACATCTAATCCTTTGTTTTCAGCAAGCCGGTGAGATTGACAACCTCACTGTTACGTTGGGGCAAAGTTCTGTGATTGTGTTGTGCAGGTTCCACGTTGGCGCCGGAATCCCTGGTGTTGCGCCGCACTACACTCCGCCACCATCAACCTTCAACGTGCTTCTTGGCTCCTACTGGTTCGATAACCTTGGTTTCTTACTGAGGGAAAACTTGCTGCTGTGCGCATCATACCTTCCTCTTGGGGTTCCCAACAGACGTGTTAACTACGCGCAATCAAGCTCTTTTTCTGGCGCCGTTGCCGGGGAGATCAAGACACGCTGCAAGGGGAGTCTCCCACTTCCAATCTCTTTACTTTGTTTTTGTCTTGCTTTATTTTATTTACTGCTTTGTTTGCTCTTTATATCAAAAATACAAAAAAATTAGTTGCTAGCTTTACTTTATTTATTGTCTTGTTTGCGTTCTCTATATAAAAAATACAAAAAAATTAGTTACTTGCATTTACTTTATTTAGTTTGCTTTATTCACTACTGCTAAAATGAATACTCCTGAGAACACTAAGTTGTGTGATTTCACTAGTTAGGCTTAATGGAAAACAACAAAAATAATAGAGATCTTTATAGTATTTATCTTGAGTTAGGACATGAGGTGTTTGAAGAGAAAATTAAAAAACCCATGGAACTTTGTTTGCAAAATAGTTGTAGCAATGTTATTAGCATGAACTCTTTGAACACTATTATTGCTAATGCTATGGAAGAATTTAAGCTTGGGGAAGCTGGTTTTGATGAGCATGATATTTTTAGTTCCCCAAGCATGGAGGAGAGAATTTACTTTGATGACACTTTTCCTCCCATTTATGATGATAGTGGTATTTTGGTGCCACCTACTATTGAGAATAAAGTTTATTATGATTATACTATGCCTCCTACATTTGATGATTATGGTGATGAGAATAATAATGGTAGCTACTTTGTTGAATTTGCTCCCACTACAATTAATAAGAATGACTATGCTTATGTTGGGAGTAGTAATTATTTTATGCATGAGACTCATGATAAGAATGCTTTATGTGATAGTTATATTGTTGAGTTTTTTCATGATGCTACTGGAAATTATTATGAGAGAGGAAAATATGGTTGTAGAAATTTTCATGTTACTAAAACACCTCTCTATATGCTGAATTTTTTTAAGTTACACTTGTTTTGTCTTCCTATGCTATTCACTTTGTTCTTCATGAATTTATTTGTGTACAAGATTCCTATGCATAGGAAGTGGGTTAGACTTAAATGTGTTTTGAATTTGCTTCTTGATGCTCCTTTTGCTTCAACTCTTATTCCTTATGAGTGCATCATTAAAATCTACTTAGCCCATCTTAATGGCTATAAAGAAAGAACTTCTTGGGAGATAACCCATGTTTTTATTTTGCTACTATTTTATATTTGAGTCTTGGAAGTTGTTACTACTGTAGCAACCTCTCCTTATCTTTATTTTATTGCATTGTTGTACCAAGTAAAGTCTTTGATAGTAAAGCCAATACTAGATTTGGATTACTGCGCAGAAACAGATTTCTTGCTGTCACGAATTTCGACCTGCCTCTCTGTAAGTAGCTCAGAAAAATCTGCCAATTTACGTGCGTGATCCTCAGATATGTACGCAACTTTAATTCAATTTGGGCATTTTCATTTGAGCAAGTCTGGTGCCTCAATAAAATCCGTCTTTACGAACTGTTCTGTTTTGACAGATTCTGCCTTTTATTTCGCATTGCCTATTTTGCTATGTTTGATGGATTTCTTTGTTCCATTAACTTTCAGTAGCTTTGTGCAATGTCCAGAAGTGTTAAGAATGATTATGTAACCTCTGAATATATGAATTATGCACTGACCCTCTAATGAGTTTGTTTCGAGTTTGGTGTGGAGGAAGTTTTCAAGGGTCAAGAGAGGAGGATGATACAATATGATCAAGGAGAGTGAAAAGTCAAAGCTTGGGGATGCCCCCGTGGTTCATCCCTGCATATTTTAAGAAGACTCAAGCGTCTAAGCTTGGGGATGCCCAAGGCATCCCTTCTTCATCGACAACTTATCAGGTTCCTCTAGTGAAACTATATTTTTATTCCGTCACATCTTATGTGCTTTACTTGGAGCATCTGTTTGCTTTTGTTTTTTGTTTTTGTTTTTGTTTGAATAAGATCGGATCCTAGCATTCTTTGTTTGGGAGAGAGACACGCTCCGCTGTTTCGTATGAACAAATATGTTCTTAGCTTTATCTTTAATGTTCATTGCGAAAGTTGGACTATTTCATTCATTGTTATATGGTTGGAAACGGAAAATGCTGCATGTGGTAAATGGTTTAATGTCTTGAATAATGTGATACTTGGCAATTGTTGAGCTCATATAGATCTTGTTTAAGCTCTTGCATCATGTACCTTGTACTCATTAATGAATAACTACATAGAGCTTGTTAAAATTTGGTTTGCATGATTAGTTTCTCTGAGTCTAGATATTTTCTGGTTGAGGTGTTTGAACAACAAGGAGACAATGTAAAGTCTTATAATAGTTACAATATGTTAATATGTGAGCTTTGCTGCACCTTTTATACTTGAGTTTGCTTCAAACAACCTTGCTAGCCTAGCCTTGTATTGAGAGGAATTCTTCTCGTGCATCCAAATCCTTGAGCCAAATACTATGCCATTTGTGTCCACCATACCTACCTACTACATGGTATCTCTCCGCCATTCCAAAGTACATTACTTGAGTGCTACCTTTAAAATTTCTATTCTTTGCCTTTACAATATATAGCTCATGGGACAAATAGCCTTAAAAACTATCGTGGTGAAGAATATGTATTTATGTGTCTTATTTCTTAATAAGTTGCTTGTTGAGCGGTAACCATGTTTCTGGGGACGCCATCAACTCTTTTACCTTTGTTGAATATCATGTGAGTTGCTATGCATGTTCGTCTTGTCTGAAGTAAGGGAGATTTTCATGATCAAATGGTTTGAGTATGCATAATGTTAGAGAAGAACATTGGGCCGCTAACTAAAGCCATGATTCATGGTGGAAGTTTCAGTTTGGACAACTAATCCTCAATCTCTTATGAGAAAATTAACTGTTGTTGAATGCTTATGCATTAAAGAGGAGTCCATTATCTGTTGTCTATGTTGTCCCGGTATGGATGTCTAAGTTGAGAATAATCAAAAGCGAGAAATCCAATGCGAGCTTTCTCCTTAGACCTTTGTACAGGCGGCATAGAGGTACCCCTTTGTGACACTTGGTTGAAACATATGCTATGCAATGATAATCCGTGTTAATCCAAGCTAATTAGGACAAGGTGCGAGCACTATTAGTATACTATGCATGAGGCTTGCAACTTATAAGATATCTTATACATAACACATATGCTTTATTACTACCGTTGACAAAATTGTTTCTTGTTTTCAAAATGAAAAGCTCTAGCACAAATATAGTAATCAATGCTTCCCTCTGCGAAGGGCCTATCTTTTACTTTATTGTTGAGTCAGTTTGCCTATTCTTTCTATCTTAGAAGCAAACACTTGTGTCAATTGTGTGCATTGATTCTTACATGTTTACTTATTGCACCTGTTATATTGCTTTATGTTGACAATTATCCATGAGATATACATGTTGAAGTTGAAAGCAACCGCTGAAACTTATATCTTTCTTTGTGTTGCTTCAATGCCTTTACTTCGAAGTTATTGCTTTATGAGTAACTCTTATGCAAGTCTTATTGATGCTTGTCTTGAAAGTATTATTCATGAAAAGTCTTTGCTATATGATTCATTAGTTTACTCATTATCTTCATCATTGCTTCGAATCGCTGTATTCATCTCATATGCTTTACAATAGTATGATCAAGATTATGATAGCATGTCACTTCAGAAATTATCTTTTTATTATCGTTTACCTACTCGAGGGCGAGTAGGAACTAAGCTTGGGGATGCTTGATACGTCCCAAACGTATCTATAATTTCTTATGTTCCATGCTACTTTTATGATGATACTCACATGTTTTATACACATTATATGTCATTATTATGCATTTTCCGGCACTAACCTATTGACGAGATGCCGAAGAGCCGCTTGTCGTCTGCTGTTTTTGGTTTCAGAAATCCTAGTAAGGAAATATTCTCGGAATTGGACGAAATCAACGCCCAGGGTCCTATTTTTCCACGAAGCTTCCAGAAGTCCGAAGGAGAGACGAAGCGGGGCCACGAGGTGGCCAGACACCAGGGCGGCGCGGCCTGGACCCTGGCCGCGCGGCCCTGTTGTGTGGGCCCCTCGTGACGCCCCTTGACCTGCCCTTCCGCCTACTTAAAGCCTTCGTCGCGAAACCCCTAGTACCGAGAGCCACGATACGGAAAACCTTCCAGAGACGCCGCCGCCAATCCCATCTCAGGGGATTCAGGAGATCTCCTCCGGCACCCTGCCGGAGAGGGGAATCATCTCCCGGAGGTCTCTTCATCGCCATGATCGCCTCCGGATCGATGTGTGAGTAGTCCACCCCTGGACTATGGGTCCATAGCAGTAGCTAGATGGTTGTCTTCTCCTCATTGTGCTATCATGTTAGATCTTGTGAGCTGCCTATCATGATCAAGATCATCTATTTGTAATCCTTCATGTTGTGTTTGTTGGGATCCGATGAATATTGAATACTATGTCAAGTTGATTATCAATCTATCATATATGTTATTTATGTTCTTGCATGCTCTCCGTTGCTAGTAGAGGCTCTGGCCAAGTTGATACTTGTGACTCCAAGAGGGAGTATTTATGCTCGATAGTGGGTTCATGCCTCCATTAAATCTGGGACAGTGACAGAAAGTTCTAAGGTTGTGGATGTGCTGTTGCTACTAGGGATAAAACATCGATGCTTTGTCTAAGGATATTTGTGTTGATCACATTACGCACCATACTTAATGCAATTGTCTGTTGTTTACAACTTAATACTGGAGGGGGTTCGGATGAAAACCTGAAGGTGGACTTTTTAGGCATAGATGCATGCTGGATAGCGGTCTATGTACTTTGTCGTAATGCCCTGATTAAATCTCATAGTACTCATCATGATATATGTATGTGCATTGTTATGCCTTCTTTATTTGTCAATTGCCCAACTGTAATTTGTTCACCCAACATCTGTTTATCTTATGGGAGAGACACCACTAGTGAACTGTGGACCCCGGTCCAATTCTTTACATCTGAAATACAATCTGCTGCAATTGTTCTTTATCATTCTTCGCAAACAAATCATCATCATCCACACTATACATCTAATCCTTTGTTTTCAGCAAGCCGGTGAGATTGACAACCTCACTGTTACGTCGGGGCAAAGTTCTGTGATTGTGTTGTGCAGGTTCCACGTTGGCGCCGGAATCCCTGGTGTTGCGCTGCACTACACTCCGCCACCATCAACCTTCAACGTGCTTCTTGGCTCCTACTGGTTCGATAACCTTGGTTTCTTACTGAGGGAAAACTTGCTGCTGTGCGCATCATACCTTCCTCTTGGGGTTCCCAACGGACGTGTTAACTACACGCAATCAGTATGCTATCCTCCCCATATTTGATTTGAGTCTGGGCTATCATCAAATCAAACTCAGTTCCGAGGAATATCTTGATGATGTTTATACTAATGGTGTTTCATCTGAATACACCTTCATGTCCTCTGGTCTGACCAACACTTTTGTATTGTTCATGCAATATATGGGTCTCTCATTGGAGTATCTTGATCAGTTTGTTGTTGAGCCCATCGATGGAATTCTTATTTTCTCCATGTCTAAAGAGGTTCATATTGAACAATTGGCACTAATGTTGGAAACCTTTAAGAACCATCTTTGTGTTATCACGAAGTATGTGTTTTAGAAGTTGGAACTAACCTTCTCTACTTCAGGTGCATTTACTGAAAGATGTCGCCATGAATTCGAGGAGGGTTCCCTTTGTTTTCCCCAGGAATCATCGCAAGTCGGCCATGCATGTGCGAAATATTCTTGAGTGGTAGGTTGTTACCTCCATTTGCTTGAAATGTTCTTCTATGCACACTAAGCCACTAACTGGTTTGTTAAAGAATGAGAACAAGCTTAATAACTTCAATATCTTCTTCGAAGTCCCCGCTAGGACTCAATTGTGTTTCATTGCAAGCAGTTCATATGCGCGCAATTGTCTTTTGCAATCGCAACCACATGGATTATGCAATCTAGCTCGATCTTTTGGAGCTTCACATTGTAGTCTATATCTTGAGAATCTAGCAGCTTTACCTTGGTGGTAGCTGTTGCAAATTTCTATTTGGACTTGCTACGTCTGAAATATCTTTACATCTAACCTAAGCCGAACCTCAAGCGGCAATGATGGTTAGTGTTTCTCAAGGATTCATGACATGGGTCTCTTTGTAAATCCGGCAAGATTGATGTCGTGGTTAACACTATTAGTCGGAAGGCCCGATGCCATAATCTCTTGAATCATAAAGAACAGCCACTCCCCATAAGGATCTTATGTGACTTATTCTAGGAGTTGCCCTTATGATGTCTTTTTAATCCTAATGTCTCGACCTTCACTTGATGATCTATTGAAGGCTAGTCAGAAGCCTGATATTGGTGACTAGAACATCAAGGAGAACATTAGAAGCAGCGTTGCTAAATGTCTCTCGGTCAATCCCTCGAAACCATTTCTCCGGTGATAACAACTCCGTGAGAAGAAATTTCACTCCCCGGTGATCCTTACTACGTCATTCGACAATGCTTTCCCCTTCCTTTGGTTTTCACTTGAAGCTTTCTTTAATTCACACGTTGTGTGAATTCGTCATCCATATGTGACCCCAGTACTTTTGAGCAAGCTTTAACCGAATGACAATCCTCTTTTCACATTCAAAGTCCAAATCCTGGGAGAAATATCTTCTCTTAGGGTGACGAATCTTTGTTGTCTATTCGTTCAAGTAACATGAAGTTATATCATGAACCTTGGCACTTCAGTAGCCAGAGCTCTTCCCTTCTTTTTGTCTGTACCTGAAGTTCTAATTAATTCACACGTTGTGTGAATTCGTCAGTCATCTAGGCCCAGCCTTTTGGGTAGACAACAACCGTTTCATGTACACATACCAAAAGAGTGACTATGATTTTTTCAAATCCAAAGTTGCTCTCGTTGGATACTCATCCGTGCTTCTACGAGTCACCCTCTCTAAGAGTGCCTCGTTATGGTATCAAAGGCAGTTTAACTCCTCGCTACCTTGTCCCTTCGTAATCTTGTCCAGCGTGGAGCAATTGTCTACCAAAATTTGAAACTTCTTCCGTCTCCTCCGTTACCTTGACGTGTTTCATGTTTGTCAGCTCAAGAGTTGTTTCTAAGCACTCCTTCCATGAGTTGACCATGAGATACTCGATCTTCATGAAGATCCACCGTACAGTGTCATTCCCTCTTTTCTTTAGAGTGAAGAAAGCAGAATGAAGAGCTCTTCATGCTGTTGAGGATCAAATTCTTCATGATGTCGTGAATCAACCTCTTCAAGAAGGAAGACCGTCGTGGCATCGACAAGATCGTCGAAGACCGGTGTAGTTCTTGTTACTTTCTCTATTCCTACCTTGGAATCTCGGGACGAGATTCTTTTAAGGGGGATAGATCTGTAACATCCCTGTTTTGCTAAACCAAGATTAGGTTTGTTTGTGCATCATTTGCATCATGATGTTTTCCTAAGAAAATTGCATTGAAGTGAAATTTTGGAAAACCCTAATGTTATGCAAACCTTCCTCTATTTTCAAATGATGTCCAAAGTATCTTAGGGTTATCCCTAGGTATTTATTTGTAACCTTATAAACTTGTTTCAATACCAAATGTTGCAAAACCAGTCTTGTTTTTGAGTTTCCAGTAAAACCCTATAGTCCAGGGGGTTATTTGAGAAAACCCCCTTGTCTTCTACCTTCAGCCACACAGGCTGCTGCCTGTCGCCGCCCGAGCCGTCGATCGGCCGATGCGATGCGCCCAGCGGCTCGCCGCCCTTAGCGAGGGGATAAGGACCCCGGCGCCTCCCTCCTTCTCCCCTATCCCTCTCTCCCCCGTGCCCTCTCTTATCCTCTCTCTGCGCGCGCCGCTAGAGGCCTCCCCAAGCCTAGCCGTCGACGTCGTTCGCTCCGCCTCGCCCCTGCATCTTCCTCGCCAAAGGAATTGGCCGCTGGCGCCCCCAATCGACGCCAACAACGTCTTCTTCCCCGCAGCCGGCCGAGCTCGCCGTGGCCGCCGCGGCGCCTCCCGACGTCCCCCAGCCTCGCTGACCCCTCCACGACGCTCGTGGTGAGCACCCGGTGCTCCGGCGCCCCACCGTTTTATCTCTCCCCCTCCCTAGAGCCCCCTCCATGTTCACCTGCCCCGGCCGCCGCCATTCGTCGTCGCCGGCCGCTCTCCGGCGACCGTTCGGGAGCGGCGCCACCACCAAGTGGTCGCCCGCGTCCTCGCGCGTCGGACGCACCCTCTCGCGTGCCCTGGAGCGCTCCACAGCGTCGCTGCTGTGCGCCACCGGCGGCTCACCGCCGTTGTTGACCACCTGGTTGACTCCGGTGGGTCCCGCCGCCCCTTTTCTTTTTCTATTTTCTTTATTTCTGTAAATGAAAATGCATTGACATGTGGACCCCTCTGTAAGATTTTTATTATTTTCAAAAATAGTTAGGAAAAAAATAAATCTATGACAGTGGGTCCAACCTGTCAGGCTTTTAATAATTTCTGGAATTTTCAGAAAATGATTTAAAATGGTTAAAACTTGTAAAATTCATAAGTAATTCATTTTAAATCAGAAAAATATGTATAATATATCAAAATTTTCAGAAAAATGAGATCTACATTTTGGTTACACAATCATGCATTGTTAAACAACTTGAACCCTAGTTGTTTTAGAAGAACTAAAATGTACCCCTCTGAGGTTCCGGATCTGCTAACCCTAGTCCCGTCGAACCCCAGTTAAATTGATGATGTCTTAGGGTTAGTTTCAGTACCTAATTAACATGTGATGTCATCATCCTTGTATGTGCATTGCATCAATGCCATGTGTTGATTGTTCTTTTACCTTTCCGGTATTTGCTTCTTCGCGATCGATAGAGCAAGTGCCCGAGAAGATGAAGATCGACGAAGACGCAACTCAATACTTGTCCATCGACGAACAAGTCAAGCATGGGATCTCCGAAGATCCACTTTTGTTTGTCAGGTACAAAGGCAAGCCCTAGCCTGGTTCATATTATGAGTTCGAAATGCTTTTACTTCTGGTTCCTACATATTGCATTCGTTTCCAATATGTTTTATCGACAGGTATAGTTATCCTATGTGTTGCATTTACCATCCTTGTAGCCTAAATACTATGATCCACTGCTCCCAGCAAGACTAGGTTTGAGCTATGTGTGCACCGCTAGAGCCGTTATATTGATTATGCTTAGCCATGCTTAGTTGACGAATTCTGATCCATCCGGTTGATGAATCAGAGCTGCGAATGAACCTAGTATGGCAGGATGATGTGGTAAGATCAGTGATGTTAATAAACATCTTTAAAGGCTTGGATGGACCGCCACATGGGTATGTGGTGATTTGACTCGTTCTCGCCGATACTAGGACCTGAGGTTCTCGCCTTCGGAACCAAGACTGAGTGTACAACCACACGGGGCCCATGGGAACCCCTTGGCCCGAACTTGCCTAGCTTACCCATGAGTCAATTAGTTTGCGAGTTCCATTTGGCATTCTGCATGGCGAAGGCGTGGAAAAGGTTTTCAAAGGTGCATCATACAGGGCGTGGCCGGGGTGAAGGATGCTGGAGGCATTGAACTGGATCCCCTGCGCACAATGATCAGGGCCGCCACGGAGAATGGCTACCTACGATGACGGAGTTCCCCATTTAGATTGACTCATGGAATAGGCGAAACAAGGGAAAGGTTTTGGTCGACCACCCTCTGCCGGCACACCAAGGAAGTGTGCTAATGTACTGGCGTTAAGAGTCGGTCGGCGCGTGTGGGTAAAGTTGTACACCCCTGCAGGGTTAAATCTTTTCGAAAAGCCGTGTCCACGGTTACGGACGAGTTGGTGATGGATTCTGTGATTACCCTAATCGTAAAATTTGGAATCAATGTGTGATAAGGATCCCTCCTCAGGGTATCGAGGGGGTGCTCCTAGTTGATAGGTTCAGCTGATGATGAAGATTCGGTGGATTCAATATGATGATCAGTAGAGCTAGTGATATCGCTCTCTTATCCCCTTTTAAAATGATCTGAATAGACGAGCTTCTGCTCCCTCCTGTTTATAAAGGAAAACTGGCTTTCTGCAAAATAAGCTCCACATAAAGCCTCGCATACCAGCTTTGCTAACAGGTTGTACTAAGTCTTGCTGAGTCCCTGTACTCAGCTTTGCATGCTTTGTTTCAGATGAAGTCGCTCCAACAAATGGTGGTTTCTAGGTCGACATCGACGAGTAGCTTGGGATTCCCAGGTGGCAGCCTGGAATCTATGGGTTGGGACGTCACCGTTATGCTCCTGGCCTCTTAGGCCTTTTGCTATCTTGCTATTTAGAATAGCATAACTTCGCTTCCGTTGATTGATGAATTGTCAGGTCAGTGATCTCTGCTTGTAATACTTTGGTTTTTAGCTCAGTTATGAGCTTGTATTACTCTTTGAGTCGTAGAGTCACTGTTGTGTTACCGATTCTCTCCCTGTAGGCCCTAGAGATCTAGGTTATACTTATTCCAGATGGAGATCTGGGTTTGTCTAGCCCCGACCTCCGGGGTCCCAACAATCAGGCACACCCTCGATCGTGTGATAATGGCTCGAGCTGCGGGTATATGTGCCAAGGGTCCCAATCTTGGTTCTCCATGTGTATATGTCCTAAACAAACCTAAAAGAATGAAAAGGTACATTGGTGCACCCTCGCGCGGAGAAATCTAGGCGGGTAGACCCGCCGGGGCACACGTTCCGCTGTTTAGGGGGGAGGAGGAGGAGAACGACCGCCGGAGCACCGGAACCCCACCAAATCTTGCATGTGGACCTATGATATGTGTGGAAGTGTGGTGCAAGGTGTAATGGTGCAAAAGTAGCTCCCCTAAACCCTAAACCCTAGCCCTAACCCTACACCTAACCCTAACTAATAGATCAGGCACACCCTCGATCGTGTGATAATGGCTCGAGCTGCGGGTGTATGTGCCAAAGGGTCCCAATCTTAGTTTTACATGTGTATATGTCCTAAACAAACCTAAAACAATGAAAAGGTACATTGGTGCACCCTCGCGCGGAGAAATCTAGGGGGGTAGACCCGCCGGGGCACACGTTCCGCTGTTTTGGGGGGAGGAGGGGGAGAACGACCGCCGAAGCACCGGAACCCCACCAAATCTTGCATGTGGACCTATGATATGTGTCAAAGTGTGGTGCAAGGTCTAATGGTGCAAAAGTAGCTCCCCTAAACCCTAAACCCTAAACTGGGGAGGCTTCGAGCCCTAAACCCCTCTAAACCCCTAAACCACGACACCGGAGCTGCAGAACCATGCATCATAAACCCTAACCCTAACCCTAAACCCTAAACCTATACCTAACCATAAATACTTACCTTTAACCTTAACCCTAGCCCTACACCCTAAACCCTAGCCCTAACCCTACACCTAACCCTAACCAGTAGATCAGGCACACCCTCGATCGTGTGATAATGGCTCTAGCTGCGGGTATATGTGCCAAAGGGTCCCAATCTTGGTTCTCCATGTGTATATGTCCTAAAAAAACCTAAAAGAATGAAAATGTACATTGGTGCACCCTCGCGCGGAGAAGTCTAGGGGGTAGACCCGCCGGGGCACACGTTCCGCTGTTTTGGGGGGAGGAGGGGGAGAACGACCGCCGGAGCACCGGAACCCCACCAAATCTTGCATCTGGACCTATGATATGTGTCAAAGTGTGGTGCAAGGTCTAATGGTGCAAAAGTAGCTCCCCTAAACCCTAAACCCTAAACTGGGGAGGCTTCGAGCCCTAAACCCCTCTAAACCCCTAAACCACGACACCGGAGCTGCAGAACCATGCATCATAAACCCTAACCCTAACCCTAAACCCTAAACCTATACCTAATCATAAATACTTACCTTTAACCTTAACCCTAGCCCTACACCCTAAACCCTAGCCCTAACCCTACACCTAACCCTAACCAGTAGATCAGGCACACCCTCGATCGTGTGATAATGGCTCTAGCTGCGGGTATATGTGCCAAAGGGTCCCAATCTTGGTTCTCCATGTGTATATGTCCTAAACAAACCTAAAAGAATGAAAATGTACATTGGTGCACCCTCGCGCGGAGAAATCTAGGGGGTAGACCCGCCGGGGCACACGTTCCGCTGTTTTGGGGGGAGGAGGGGGAGAACGACCGCCGGAGCACCGGAACCCCACCAAATCTTGCATGTGGACCTATGATATGTGTCAAAGTGTGGTGCAAGGTCTAATGGTGCAAAAGTAGCTCCTCTAAACCCTAAACCCTAAACTGGGGAGGCTTCGAGCCCTAAACCCCTCTAAACCCCTAAACCACGACACCGGAGCTGCAGAACCATGCATCATAAACCCTAACCCTAAACCCTAAACCTATAACTAACCATAAATACTTACCTTTAACCTAAACCCTAGCCCTACACCCTAAACCCTACACCTAACCCTAACCAGTAGATCAGGCACACCCTCGATCGTGTGATAATGGCTCTAGCTGCGGGTATATGTGCCAAAGGGTCCCAATCTTGGTTCTCCATGTGTATATGTCCTAAACAAACCCAAAAGAATGAAAATGTACATTGTTGCACCCTCGCGCGGAGAAATCTAGGGGGGTAGACCCGCCGGGGCACACGTTCCGCTGTGTTGGGGGGAGGAGGGGGAGAACGACCGCCGGAGCACCGGAACCCCACCAAATCTTGCATGTGGACCTATGATATGTGTGAAAGTGTGATGCAATGTGTAATAGTGCAAAAGTATCTCCCCTAAACCCTAAACCCTCGTCCTAACCCTAACCCTACACCTAACCCTAACCAGTAGATCAGGCACACCCTCGATCGTGTGATAATGGCTCTAGCTGCGGGTATATGTGCCAAAGGGTCCCAATCTTGGTTCTCCATGTGTATATGTCCTAAATAAACCTAAAAGAATGAAAATGTACATTGGTGCACCCTCGCGCGGAGAAATCTAGGGGGTAGACCCGCCGGGGCACACATTCCGCTGTTTTGGGGGGAGGAGGGGGAACGACCGCCGGAGCACCGAAACCCCACCAAATCTTGCATGCGGACCTATGATATGTGTCAAAGTGTGGTGCAAGGTCTAATGGTGCAAAAGTAGCTCCCCGGTGTGACATTCCTCACATTTGGGCGATAACACTTAGCAGATTTTCCGAAGCGCGTATTAATTGCTCCGAAACCATGATATATGTGGGGGATGAACATGGAGAGTAATTTTATATTGCACATTGTCTTAAGTAACACTAATAAATAGTCATCAAAAAGTAAAACTAATAAAAAAATAAACATAAGTATTAGATGAAATAAAATAGAAAGAAAAACAAATAAAATGAAGTATGGCGCACGGCAAAGAAGGAGTGCACGGCAAAGACGCCTTTGCCGTGCATTTTGTCTGGCTTCACGGCAAAGGGAGGCCCACGGCAACGTCCCAGTCCTTTGCCGAGCACAGTTTCTTTGCCGTGCGGCCTCTGTTGGCTTTGCCGTCCTGGTTTCTTTGCCGTGCGCGTTTGAGGGACTTTGCCGTGCGAGTGGACGTTGCTGTGCGGCACGGGTGAGGTTGCCGTGCTCTGTATCTTTGCCGTGCGCCACCCTGTAACTTTGCCGTGCACATATTCTTTGCCGTGCGTGCCTCTTGCGGCGCCGTGCGGTGCCTCACGGCAATGATAGGCTGCACGGCAGCGCCTGATTTTCCCGTAGGTCATTTAGTCCATCGCAGTATTCCATAAGTTGGTAGCATGTGTCTAGGCACACACGAAAGGATTGATCGGTAGATGCTTAAGTTGAACTGAATATTGCGTGTGTACATGCAGACAACATTCATTTCATACATCACTGCTAGCGACAACGGCGGAGGTGCTAAGAGCATCTCCACTCGTCTCCCCGACTAGGCTTCCGAGGGACGTTTTTTCCATCCGGACGGCGTAATTCGGTCCAGTCGCGTCCCCGGTTCCTTGTTTTCGTCCGGATTTGGGCCTAAATTCATCCGGCGATCCCACGCCATCCCCGGCCCCCCGGGGAGCGGTCGGGGACTCCGGACGAAACGAAAGCGCGCGAAACGTCGAGGAAACTTCCTGCGCGTCTTGTGGCCCCAACTTGTCGGCGAGAGACCACGATCGTCGTCCTCATCGCATCGTCTTCCGCGCGCTGTAAAAGCCTGCCGCCGGTCAGTATTCGCCGGCCGCGTAGCTTCCACGCAGCGAGTTAATGCCGTCGCCTCGGTATCACGCGCGCCTACCTCTATTTATCGCCGAACTACCGCGTCTGCCCCGCATTCACCTCTCCTCTCTCTCGCATTCCACCAAATCTTCCCCCGAACTCGAAGAGGTAGCAATGGCGAACGACGGTGCGGCCAAGAACGGCTTCGGCCGCCGCTCTCTCCACCAATGGGAGGGACGGCTCCTCCACGCGGCGGGCTACCCGGTGCCACCGGACTTCCGCGCACCGGGGGGATGGAGGCTGAGCGCAGGCGGCGTGCCGATCCCGCCGCCGCCAACGGGGGGGGGGGGGGGGGGGGGGCGCACTCGAAACGGCGATCAACGAGGTGCTCGCCACTCTCAGTGACGAGCAGCGCGCAGATCCGCGTTTCTTCCCCGACAACCACGAATCGTGGATCGCGTTCTTCCGGCGCAGGTATGAATGCGAAATCCGGGCGTACGACGGCCCTCCTCCTCCTCCGGCAAGGAATAACGCCGCCAGCCGCCGATGGTGGAGCGCCTGACCGCACCCTCGAAAATGTGCTCGCGCACATCGAGGACGGGAACTTCCCCGTCCTGGGGATGCCGCCGCCGGTGGCGCCTACCGTGTCGCGCCAGCACGGTAGTTCCTGGATGCCGAGGAGGATGGTGTCATCCTCCTCCTCGTCTGGCTCGCGGTCGGCGTCCAGGTCCGGCGGGTCCACGCCGGCCACCGTCAAGCAGGAGTGGGCGACCGTCAAGAAGGAACCGGCGTCGTCACCGCCGACCAGAGGGCGCAGCAGCGGCGCCCTCGTCATCCGCGACCAGCCTTCCGCTCCGCAGAACGGCCGGAAGAAGACGAAGAAAGAGGCCGCCGCAAACCAGCTCGCCGAGGAGGAGGCGAAGCGCGCGGAGGACGCCGCGATGGCGGAGGCGATCGCCAGGTCGCTGAAGGACATGGAGGAGGAGAAGCGCGCGGACGACGCCGCATTGGACTGGTCCAGGCGCGACTGGGAGCGCCAGGAGGTGGAGTAGCAGCGGCGGCTGCTGGATCTGGCCGCCGTGCGTCAACTCGCCGCTCGCGCCGCCGCACCATCCGCCGCTAGGAACGCCGCTCCCAGGGAGGTGGTGAAGCTCGAGGAGAGCAGCGACGACGACATGTACCTTCCGTCGCCGCCACGCACCGGCGACGCTGGCCAGGGCACGAGCCGCTGGTACGAGGCTCCGCCGCCCCAGGACAACGCCGGCTCGAGCGACGACGACGGCGGCGGCGACTACACGTCCTTCTACCGCCATTTCGGCATGTAGTAGGCCGCTATTTAGTTTAAGTTTAGTTTGCCAATCGCCGAATTCAAATATATGTACGAATTCGGCCTATTTATGCACGAACTCGCCTCTATATGTTAAATATCATTAAAATTCGCTTATGTTTGAACGAACTCGCCAATTTTGTCTGAATTCGCCGAAATCCGTTACATCCATCCTGGGCTCGCGGTTGGGAAGATGGGCCTCCCCAGGCCAAATTTTCCTCCAATCCGGACGACAATATCGCCGGATTTGGGCGTGGGGAGCCCAAACGGCTGGAGATGCTCTAAGGCTGCTCGATGCATGTGGAGCCGACGTCTGCGTTGTGCTGCACATGCTGAAGAAGCTGACGCCAGTTCTGTGCTGCCCAATCTTCCTTAGTTCGAGGCATTTGCTTTCAGCAAAAGAAAACCTTGAACTGGTAATTTGCGTGCCTCTTCCAACATTATATTTGAAGGAAATATGTATGATTTCTGTTAACAGTTATTAACAATATTTTGTTGGTTGCAGGTGCTACTGACAACACCAACCACACCAGCAGACATGACCAAGAAGATCACAGAAGCTTCACAAGGATTCGATTACCTTATAAGTATCAATGGAGTTACAGGTTCACCAGCAACCGTGAACCTGCACCAATCACAACTCCCTCGAGCGCTGACAGATGGTGTGCACGATTTTTTGATTATGAATCTGGTCATCTCTTATGTCTTTCTACCACAAGAACAAGAGTCGAACGAGGAGGGGCGTGAGTGTGTGACCAGTGCTATGGTCTCTGCCAGTCGGAAGCATGTTGATACGTCACCTGTCAAGGAGTTGGGACCAATGAATCACTCGGGTGTCGAGGGACCTAGGTTGTCTCGTGTCGTTACAAGCACAACCTCTTAACCCGTGACCTCGATGATTCGACGAATAGATGGATCAACAATCTGTGACGCCACATAGTAGTACGGACAATTTAAGAGCATGTATAATAGGTCACGTATTTTTTCGCCCCTTAAAACGTGAGTAGAGGGCTCTGTATTTACTTTTCGCCGGCCGAAAACTCGTCCGAGCTAGCAGACCCCGTATCCCCACCCCGTAAAACAGAATATTCAACCCTTAACTAGTCTTGCAAACAAAGGGGATCTATTCAAGATGTTGATATCGTTGAGTGTCCTCGGCAATCCAAAAAAAGAATGCCAGATCTATAAGTCTTGCGAGGCCACAGCTTCAAGAACAATGGTAGCATCACGACTTTTGCCACAATACATTCCATGCCATGCTTTTGGATAATTTTTCCATGTCCAATGCATGCAATCCAAACTACCAAGCATCCCCGGCCACCCCCTCTTTTCATTGATCTCCATGAGCCTTTTTGTATCTTCCTCATTTGGAGCTCGGAGATACGTCTCTCCATACAACTTGATCACCATCTTGGCAAACATACGCACGCAATCCGTGGTTGTTTGCACACCAATGCGAAGGTACTCATCGGTATAATCTGCTGGTATACCGTATGCAATAACCCACATGGCGGCAGATATTTTTTGATATGGACTAAATACCATGACTTGGGCAGCGTTTCTTCTTTGCTTGAAATAATCGCAATTTGCCTCACAATCTTTGACGATTCTCTCGAACAAAGTCCTACGCATTCGGTACCGTCTACGAAAGAGGCGGGGAGGATAGGTCGGTACCTCAGCAAAATAATCTTGCATCAGCTGCTCGTGGCCGAGTGCGCGGTTCCGCGGAATGCACATACGCCCCATCACGGAACCTTTTCTCTGATCTAGCAGCTTGGCACGGTCCTCCATGTGCTTCATGCCGAACAACAGCAACATCGTCTCCATCTCGTCATCGTTGAGCACCTCGTCGAGGTCCGAATCGCCGGAATCCGACGAGGACCAATCGGTCGACGAATACTCCAATTCCGCCATATGCACATCCTCCGAAGCCATCTACCACGGTGAAGCATACATCAGCCCCCAAATACGTCTAGAATGAAGAAGAACGCGGCGGAATACTCACCGGCGAAAACGGTGGAGAAGACCGCGGCGGGGGTGCGGCGGCGCGCGCGGAGGGACGCGGATCTTCGACGGGAGGTGCAGCGGAGGTGCGGCGGGCGTGAACGCAGTGCGGCGCGGCTCGGCGGGCGGCGGAGGGGGCGGATCTGACGGATTCCGGCGGCGGCGCGCGGGTGGTTGTGGCGGCGGCGCGGGGGAAAACGGGTGGGGAAACTGAAATGTCCGCGCGCGTTTTCTAAAATGGGATACTGGTTTGGCCCTCTATCCCCGCTCCCACCCCGCACAAGTAGGGGGCGAAGACCCGCCCCGTAATCGAAACCAGCAAAAATCGAAGCGGGGGCCGTTTTTACGGAGTCTGCTAGACGGCCGGGTGGAGCTCAAACCCGTATTACATCGGTTATTATACGGTTTGGCCCTTTTAACGGGTTGTGTTAGACATGCTCTAACTGCACACTGTTACCTCAGAAGAATTGGAATACTGATTGTAGGTTGCTGATTAAAGCAAAGTAAATGTATGGAAATACCAAAGGAAGATGCTCCAACTTACGCCACACAATAGAATGGTGTCCCATGCTTTTGTGAACATGGGGGCATGTGAACCCACTTTTTGAAAAGTTCCGTTTGTGATGTCAAAACATGTTTCAAAAATCGAAACACAAAATGATTTCCCTGATGATCTCAAATATGTTCCCTGGGCATGAGTTTCGTGACGAAAAAACATTTTATTTTATCTCGGTAAAAAAGTGAAATTTTGCAGGGCTATATAGCAGTATATATGTGATATATTTTGTCTTTTTTAGATTCTGAAATAAAAAAGTGGTTTCTCCGCGAAAACTTTCTACGCACACATGAAACATGCGTACGTACCCGGATATTTTTATTTCAGAATTTTTTCACATTTCGAAAATGCATTTCCAACTAGGATTTACGTGCACCCAGGTTTAAATAGGACTTTTCCGGTGTCCCATATCCTTTCTTTAGAATCGCCCTTTGGTCTTTGACGCCTATTTGTTGTACTTCACCAGTCACCACTCACCAGTGAGCAATGCAGGTCTCATCGGCAATAGAGACGAGTAGCCAACGAGGAGGTGTTATGGCGAAGTGTATGGCCATGGATCGCCGCAGCTAGGGGCTCCTGGTTAGAAGAGAAGGAAATATGGTAACAAGGAAATAAATAGATAAAGATAAGCAAAGAATAATGAAAGCCTTTTGTTGCCTGGAACTTTATTTTACTTCTCTGTCCATATCAAATTTGTGGTATTTCCATTAATTTAATGTGTCTTTCTTTGGTTGATTATGCAGATGCTAAAGGGTCTTGAGAGAGCTTCATGTAGATGTTATTGCTAGACTACATATGGGGAGACCTGGAGATAATTTATTAACCAAATTATGTATTTCCTTTTTGAATATTGAAACTTAAATCAAATCAGAATATGCAGTCTATCATAAACTACTGCCTAAAATTTGATATTAAATACACAACCACTTTACATGCATATCATCCATTTTGCTATAGATGTTTAATTGTAATTTTAACTGCAAAAGTTATGCGCATATAGAATCTGGTTTGTGATATTTTTCTTAGCTTTTGTGCAGGTCGCCTGGCGTTGGTAAAATTCTAATAAATCATCTCCAGCAGTCCAAGCTGGCTCTGTTTATTATCTTTTCTCAGAACACACCTGCATTCATACAACTAGATTTAGATGTGCGCCTTGGCGCACGACCCCGTAAAATTCATGCCATTGCAGGTTTTGTATAAAGACCATAAAAATCTATAGTATGTTGACTAAAATTGGTGATGAATGTCAATGAAGATGGAACTTTACACGCAACTGCATTCTGAAATTAGATTATCTAACACAATCTTGCGAATACGTCTGATGTATATGAGCTCCCAGGTAAATAGCTGGTGGAGTTCGTATCAGGTTGAGACTGAAAAAAATAGTCCTGTGAAGTTCTACAAATTTGTCCAATATCCAAATGGATTTTCCAAGAAACCATGAGCCCTTGTCACTCCATTTAAGTTAGAAAATTTTAATTAAGCAAGAATAGTTTTGGTTCGCAGAGAGGAAGCAGTAATGTTGTTCAAAACCATCTAGAAGCGGACATAGAATACATAGCGGACAACCAGTAAAGTTAAATTGATCATATGGTTCTGAAATAACAATAGGTACATACACACAAGGTTCCCATAAAATTTGCCAGTAAAGGTGTCCATTACATAATACACAAAGCCTAAGACCAAACATCATCCATAAATAGCATGCTAACCTACATGGAAACATGAGAGGAAGCTATCTCAATTTAGGTACTGATGATCGAGTACTGCATTCTTCTTGGGTGATACATCAGCCCATGGTTTGTACGTTAGCAACCTGCAAACGTTTTATACAAGAAGTGAATCAACATAGGAACTTTATCCATCCAAATTACCAAGAAGGCTGAATTTTAGCCAGCAAAAACAGGACCTTATGGTATAAGAAACTTTTCATGCGTCACATGAGAAATGGTGAAAACTAAAGAGACACAGCAGGTTGAGCAATGATAAATGTTAATAAGTCAGAGAAAAGTTGAGGACATTCTCTTGCTTTGTATTCATATTTATTGGATAGCATCTTTGTAGTTCCAAAATCTGAATGGTCTCGAAGAGCATGAGCAATACTACAGTTAGCTAAGTCATATTATAGCTGGACGATCATTAGAAAAGTAGTAGTTAATAGAATTGATAGAATATTTTTCATAAATGAAGAAGCAGAGCCATGTTCCACGGTAGCAAAGGAGGAAAAAGTATCAGCCACAAGGCAAATTCACTCCACAATGACCATGTCTTAGTTGAGTCATTTGTGAAGAAAAAAAATGCATATGCGCTGCTAAAACTTGTTGTCTTTTAGCAGAAGCTTTGGAAAATAATTGTGCTGTAAGTAGTTTCGGATATTCTCATACTAATTTGAGCAAAGTATACTTGAAAGGCTGAAAGGATAAAGCTCTCTTTTATCTATAGGTTCTGATGATTTCCCTTATATAATAGGTCTCAAAGTCAGTCAGTAGATTAGACAATCGCATACATAAATCTTCAATTTTGTACTTATCAAGGTTGTGTTGACAATAAAGCTTCGGAAGGTGGTATCTAATCAGGAGGTAGAGGTAGTGGTTACTGAAAAAATAAACTTATGTGTACTGGTTATCCATCTTCACCAATTCTACCAACATGATGAGTAAGAAATAGCTTCCTTTCATAGGTGTCGGGTCCAATTGTAGATAAGATGCTAAAAAACTTGATATTTAGTTTGATATTTAGGGGAAAAAAATTATGCAAATACCAGTACCAGCCCACACTCAACCTACTTCATCTTCCTCCTGATTTTTAAAATGTAGGCTATATGTTGACATCATTTCCTCTATCATTAAGCACAATCCAGCTAATTCTAATTAGATCAAACTAAAAGGCTCAATAGTTCTTAACTGGCTACGCTAGGATGACCTCACTGATCACAATACATGCAAATGTATCGAACTATATATTCACACTTTGCATGTGCTTCCGCAAGAATAGCCGCTGAGCTGCATGAAAAAATGGTGGTAGCAGGAGATGGTCTGTAGAAATCAAAAAAATGGCTGGATTTTTTCGGGGCTATGCACAAGAGGTGATGTTATTATATATTCAAGACCAGGTCACTCGGCACCTTCATGTAAATTCTTCGAGGATTGCAACATAAGGCATTGCCACTACCTTCCCAAGAAAATTGACCCTAAAACAATACATAAATCTCTTGGCCAAATTTAATTGGTAAGTAAAAGAGAAACTTAGCATATATAGGTTTGTTAAGCCTTAAAATTAAAAACCAGACAGTATGGAAAGGGAGTGGCTCATAACACATCAATATATAATTTCGGGATATGTTTCGATAGCTTTCAACATAGGAAATAGAGTTAGAGTATAAATGATAGTGGATGAATGGATTAGTTCCAGCATAGGAAATAGAGTTAGAGTAAATGATAATAGTTGAATGGATTAGTTCGTAACAAATTGATTAGTAGTTCATTAGTAGAGAACAGAAACCATGTGTGAGCTAATTTATAGCTTTAATTAACCACAAACATATGTGCATAATAGCAAAGGCCCCAGCAAAAAAAGAACAGAAATCATGTATGCATAGACACTATTTCAAATAAACCTCCACTGCGGTCAGTATGTAAGCAGCTGCATTTTCATGGCCATTCACAAAACAAGTACAAATTGTTTTTGACAAAATCAAACACACCAGAAGAGGTATATGTATGGCAGGGATATGAAGTGGGCAAGTAAGTTATAATAGAAAGATGGAAATAAATACCAACATAGGAGGTGGCTTTCAATTCACTATAAATCTACATCAAGGTCTACAGCATACCGGCAATAAGGACGGATCCTAAATCCAGCAAAAGCATAAAAATGTCACCCGCTAAGCTCTCGGGCAACAATCTCCAGCAAGACAACAACCTGCAAAGAAAATGGAACAAAGCAACTATGTCAAGCAAAAAGAAAAAGAAACAAAATTTTGATCATGCGTGAAAGTAGAAATTGAAAAGGCATGCAGGAAAGGATAAAGAGGAAAATAAATCAGTGAATGGAAGCACAGTAAAAATAAACAAAAAACGAATGGATTAACTAAAAAAAGGAAAGAATTGGGGTAAAATCAAGGCAGAGAAGAAACTAAGAAATGGGATAAAATCTCAATTGCTACACCATTAGGCCTACGAGCGCTCTCGCTGTAGCAGCAACACATATGCAGGGGTAGTAGTCATTGTAGGTCTTAATTTCGTACTCTAGTGCCTACACACCACAACAATAGCTACTTTCAAAAGGGAACAACGTCAAATCAGGGACTGTGAAAGGTACAGCTAGTTACAAAGATATATTTAATGGGGTTGTATGATGTATACGATTGGTAGCATAATCATCAACTCCATGTCCGAAGTGTAGAAGATTGAAGAAAATGCTTCTGCAGCGCCAAAACCGATCATTCCAAAAAAAAAAATCTATGAAATTTGCTATGCTCACTGCAGTGATTTGCAAAGTCTAAGCTCACTACCCAACAAACCAAAAGAAAATTAATGTATCTCTACATTTATGAGCCGTATTCAGAAGACAATGTGCAAGCATTATGTTTTCCCTCCATGACGCTCAAAGAGTCCTTCCTAATTATATCAAAAGTAAGTAAAGCAGTATATAGATCAATGTAGAGCAGACATATAAGAATGACAGAAATGTAAATCAAGCTACATCTGAAACACTAAATGGGACTAACAGCAAGCACGAATCACTAATTCCATAGTAGTCCAAAAACAGCCGAGGGAAACATGGGTACAAAAAACATAAATATTTAAGATCACTGTTAGCATGTAGCTCCCAGTTTTCTCAGTATTATGTTCATCTCTCCTGAACCCAGTTTTCTCAATATTATGTTCATTTCTCCTGAACTGATCATTGGTACTGAAAAGGTGGATTACAATAAAATGCTACACACAGCTGAACTGAGACCTTAATAATATAGAAACAATAGAAGAATCAATAATCAGAAGGTTGAACCTCAACAATAGAAGTTTCATACCTGCAACTCCTTGTAATATATGGAGAGAGAAACTCACTGACAGAGCATGTGAACAGTCAAAACAGACTACCTGTCATCGCCATGTCACTCCAGAGAGCTTCGATGTAGTGAGATCAAACTGTTCTGTGATTAAGGGATATTATTGAGAAAACTGATCAGGGATAAATTACAGGCATTAGAAAGAGAATAATCAAGCAGATTCAAGAGAGATATTGCTTCTTCCATAAGCCTGCAAAACTGCTGCTAATATCTTGCATTTATTGACCATAGCAACTAACCATCAGTTGCTATTTGTGGCACAGATTACCATATGGTACTTAAAATAAATGGATGAATATCCTCTTTTAGATGATACATGAATTTACATAATCAATAGTTGAGGAAACACATGGCATCAGATGCATTTCTTCATATTATTTTGGAGGTCCTAGTCTAATAGCACTACGAAGCATATTACATCCACTGGTAGAAAGACCATGATTTCTTTGAGGTTTACATAAAATCCAAATATATATAGCAGGAAGTTGGATAACTGCAACCTATTTAGAGATCATGAGAACAATTATATATGACAATTCTTATGCTTCAATAGGGAGAATCAAATACAAGGACAAAACACTCGCTCACCTCAGATGATGCGGTCGGCCCCACGGGCATCTTTAGATGGTGGTCAGCGGTGGAGTTCATCACCATGGGCGCAGATGAGTTGAGAAGATGGCACTGCTCCTCAACGAGGAGGCAGTTGGCTGCTGATTTCATATTACAATGAGCAGTGCAACAATTATATGTGCAGCAATAGCCATACAAAGAGAAATCATAGAAACATAGTCTAAAAATGAACTAATTAACATAGAAGTCCACCAAATATGTTTTTTACCCCACAATTTACAAAATAATCATTACCAGAAGACTCCTTTGTATGGTAAAGAATCAAAAATACCTGTAACGGAAATAGGGGACATTTATCTTCTCTAGCTCCTCTTCTTGCTCCAGACTCTCACCAACAGCAACACATCGCGCTCAGCCACCAGCTGGCCATGGAAAGACACTGCAAGGAACAGGCACCATCGAGATGCGGTCAACACGTCAACACGGAACCAACACTTCACAAGAGGAGAGGACACGGTGAGTGAGCACGCGAGAGATGCAGTGAGGGATGTTGGAGAGGGAGCTCACCTCAGTCATAGGCGTCACCCTATGGTTTGGCAGCGGCTTGCGGCTCTGTCGATACCATCCTTGTGTCCCCATACAACTTCCTCATCTGCAACTTCCCCGCCTTCTCCTCCATGCCAAGATCATCCTCCTCCATCCATGTCACCAATTCCGCCCTCCGCCTTATTCTGTATTGTATCCCACCGTGACATAGATATAAAAAATATCAGATAATTTCAGAGACCTAATATATATGGAAATAACATCTTTGAAAAAACATTAGAAATGAAGCACAACTCGAAACCAGCGTGCCATCATAAAAAATTCCTTTCATAACATAAACGGATAAAAAAGCACATGGAAATCATACTGGAAAAACTATCCAACATATGAATTTGAAAAAACCCTGACCATACATTTGTGCATACAAATTTTTGTAGATTGCCTTCAAGCTTTCCCTCATTTTGTTCCCTCCAAGGGATGTAGGCAAACCAGTACCATAGAAGTACTGGAGTATTAAATGGTGAACAATCACAATATCAGGGTTACAAACTAAAATGATCCATATTGTTAAATCAACTTTACGCCAGTCTGGTTGTTTCTTAACTGAGCAATGGCAGCCCTTACATGAAAGCACAAATCGATATTTTTTACCATGTTTCTTTGTACAGGAAAATATAAGGACAATCCATGTAAAGAGAAAGATACTCAAGTTAATAGGTATAGGTAATTATACAGTAAGGCTTGAAGAAGCACAACTTTCAAATAAATTTAAATGGAAGATAGCATGCTTTGAAATGTTCATTACTTGGATCAAGTCACTGAACGTTGATCCTGATCATCTACCTAGAGCTGTTAAATTTGCCACATAAAGACAACCAAAGTTTTAAAAAATCACCTCTGTAAGTAAATATTAGTACTATATGTTATGAGGTAAATACTACTCACTCAAACTGGAAGTGCTCATATGACATATAACCAATCTGCTACGCATAAGTAATTATCTCTAATAAGTTATGTCATTTAAATTTTGGTATGCATGAATGATCACAGGGAATCTGATAATATTATGGACACACAGGAATTCCTAGAAAGCTAGGAAAAGAATATAAAGAAGTGAATTCCTGTTGGCTGATATGAAGCTTACCAAATAACATGTCAGCTGATACTATTAATCCCAAACCAACCCGGCCTACTGATGCTATTCCTTGTTGCCATTCATCTCTTCTAGTGAAAGCTGCAAAGCACACACTAAGCATTGTTGGTGTGACTGAACACCCAATAGAACAAACACATGGATTGGGATGAAATGTAAACAAGCAAGCAATTAATTATCATGATGTGCTAGTGGTTCACTTAGGAGTCGGACAAAAGGTGGAAACTCAGGGGGGCAGTCATCTTGTAATAAAGGACGGGACTGTGTTGGAGGGAAATATGTATCGAGGCATGAAGAGGAAATCATCTGCTGCATCAGCTTTCCCTATGCAGCGCAGTGATGGAAGACACCAATATCCTCGTCCTAGAGATTCTCTTTGTTTGATGGATAAGGTAGATTTTGTTGATTCCCCGTGCTTAATGCTGGGTGAAAAATGCATGCATGATTCGTTAAATAACAAACAGAGCGAATGGCTTTCATAAAAAGAACTTGGCGGTGGTTAACACTAATGTTGATTATCACTATCCTGCTGTAACAGCTCAAGATTACGATACTAATAGTGCCACATCCTCTGGTGGTAGTTGCAGTCCCTACGGTATCCCCTATAGGTCAGCACATCCTCAAGAGTATGTCAGTGAAGATATATGTAGTAGGAATGATGATGATGAAGCTTCTATATCTTGAAGAGAATCACCACTACTGAAGGGGACGGGCTCCCCGAGGAGGCGCGCCGCCAAACCTCTAGCGGCGGTGAGCGTTGAGCAGGTCGGGTGGGGCATGCCATACGCGAATCTCGTGCCTTTCGCAGCACCCACGCCCAAGGGCGGCGGGCCCGCTAGCGCCGACTCGGAGCTCGTGCCCAAGGCAATCCAGCGACACTGATGCGGTGTTTGCAGTACTGGATCAACACTCTTATGGATTAGTACTCCCATGAATTCAGTACTATTCTGATTACTAATGCTAGATAAACATAATTCGTATGATCATAACTTACTAAACATGTGTAGTGATTCTTTTTGCTGTACCTAATTGATAAAAAAGGATCCTTGCGTGCCTCCACAAAGATTAAAGACACATGCTAGTAATGTCAAGGAAGCTTTTAGAAGATTACATATACATTCATAATTCAGTAAATTTTCCAAAACAAATATGGTGATTAGAGGTCATAGGCTCATAGATGCTCACCTAGTAGATAGATTATCCTCAGGTTTTGCTATTTTGCTCTCTTCCTTCACTTCTGTGGAGATGTCTGAATTAACTTGGAAATTAGGAACCATCTACAGACAGCAAAGTCAAAATCAATGGAGCCAACAAATCCCAAAATTTAATTTGCTCATGACCTTTGGATTCTTCGAAAAACAAAAGGAGATTTAAAGAATGTGGATGCTGAGATTAGACAAACCTCAGCCGATGTCACAAACTGCAGAAAAAACGGCAAACCAGAACGGTTCAGCGCAAAGGATGGAGCTCCACACCATTGGAGATGACCCCAACGACCTCCTCCTTGTGAGTTCTGGAATAAAAAAAATGTCATGTCATAAATGTAAATAAAGATGGAGATCTGATTAAGCATCATATTTCACGTATATAAAATCAGCTAGCTAGTTGATAGGTATAGAACATAATTAATGTAATTGTCCATGTGCGTGAGTGCAAAGCTACTTTGCTTTCTAACAAAGCTATCAGTGCTACTGCCAAACAGCATAAGTGCAAAAACAAATACAGGTTCACGGTTCTCACCTAAATTTTGACAACAGCAATGGCACTCTTGTTTAGATGAGAAGCGCACTTGAACCTGAGCTTGGCTTAAGCATATCAGCCTAATCCAATCTATAAATTTGCTGAATAGATCAAAAACAACTCAGTCAGTCCTCATACAGTTTTAGCAAGTAATTAAAATGACTTCTACCAAACGGGATGTAGATAACAACGGGTTACTAATTACTACCGCTGGATAATTACTTCACCACACACACACATCATAACTAACATTTGAACATAAGCATACATTCTTGAACATCTAAAGAAACATCCTCGCTGTGTGAAAAAATCCATCTGTAATATCCGGATCACCTGTACAAAGCAAAACAACTCCATCTTCAGTGTGCATAATTTTGAGCAAAATAAGATCAATGACGCTGAAGATTGACCCATTGCTATGTCAGTAATTATGAACTTCTGATGTATCTAATTTTAGCTCCATTGCTGAGGTCAACTAAGCACACACAATATGAACTAATGTGAGGAAAGCAAGCACACACAATAGAAATCTTACAGAAGTTTCAACTCTGCCTTGCCGCTGTGTAGATCTCTGTTTCTCTCGTTTACTAAGCTGCAGAGAAAAAGGTAACCAAATATACACGCAACCATGTCGACACAAGGATGACCGTCCGGTGACCAAGACGGCGCTCCTCCAGGTGGAGTAGCAGCAAGAGAGAAACCTCAATACTGTGTGAATGCACTCACATCCATGTAGCTGAGAGAAGTATGGCGATGGTGATAGTAGCGGCTAACGCTACGCCTGGAGGTTGCAACGTCGCGCTCCTCTTGAACCTCCGCCTGCCAGCTCACATCAGCCTCGGTCTTATCTGTTAGCGAGCAAACCACCGACATAATCTGTAAAAAAAAATCTCCTTCTTAGACCAAACATTTCCAACAAAAAAGGATTCAATTAGATGAAAGATTCTAGGCATAATTGCAGACTCACTCCTCATACTTCTGCCCAAGTGTACACGGGTAATCACAAGCCATCCTTCTGCCCATGACTGACCACCTGCACAAGTATGTGAACTTTTATGGAACCTGAACATAGAATAATTCTAGATGTGCTGATACACAACGATGGAGAAAAACCATTGTCTCTTGCCATTGTGAAATGCCATTGCTTATTTCCTAACTATCATTATGATCTAATAAGCTCACATAAAAAGTTAACATTTGATCGTCAATAAATTAAGTTCTTTGTAGCATATGACATCATGACATGCCATATATTTGTAGCATATGAAAACTACTCTAGTTTAATAGTGATAATGTTCAGTCTAAAAATCTAAAAAGGATGCAGCTTGAATCTAAGCTACATTTCCGTATATCTCACTGTCCTTTTGTAGACTGCACATCACACATATATACTATTAATAATATATGCATGGTGAACTCATGATTTTAGCAAATGTGTATGTATTCTATGATAAAGAATGACCAAGAAAACTGTAAGCATATAGCAGGGAAATTCGTTGCATGCATAGTCTTATGAGGGATTTTCATCGAACACTTTCCATGCAAGTAAAAATGGATCTGCATAAACCATGAGGTGATGTTTTAAGGGCTAAATCAAACACGGCCTCCACTTTTATCACAGCCTCGTGAGGAGCCGTGTATCAGAGAGAGAAAGGGAAGAGGGAAAACCTGTAGATCCTTGAAAAGAAGAAGCAGAGGAGGGCTGGCCAACGTCTTGAGCTGCTGGTCGTCGTCCATCCGGCCAAAACGGAGCCGACCACTTCTCCTTGGATAAGCCCCAAATCTAAGCCTCACCAACGGACTGCTGTAGCAGAGAAGGGTGGTTGTGGAGGCCTAACCCCCACATCGCTCTGGATCTTCCAGATGTCCCAAATTTGTATCTGTAATTTTGTTCAGCAATAACTATTTAAAGCTCTGTTTTTTCGTTAGCAATGTTGACCATAATATAAGATGCAGAAATAGATCAATACACATGGGAGAACTATTTTATCACTGGGTAGCATGGAAAACCTTCATAGCAGCTATGCCTATGTCACTTCCGATCTGAAAAATAGGAGCTAATCTTATAGAGCTTGACATTAGGAAGAGAGATGGAGATAATACACACACACACAGAGAGAGAGAGAGAGAGAGAGAGATGAGTGGGGGACGAACCTGACATGGAGGTCGAGGAAGCGGTCACGCTTGCCCTATCTGCTCAACAAGGTGAGGCACTTCCACTTCCACCCCTCTCCACCCAAGACCACAACCAATCCGCTCCCCCGTCTATGTCTCCTCTCCAGCGCTGCCCCGTTTCTCCTCTTGCTGGGAGGGCGACGCTGGCCAGGGGGCAGAGTGGAAACCGCCTCGTCGGCCGTGAATCTCCAATTGCGTCGATCCCGCGCTACACTGATGGTCGGCGAACTCCTCCTCCCGATCCAGAGATGGAGGAAGTGGCGCAGGGAAGAGATGGATAGGGGAGGGGGAGGGACGAGGGGCACCGTCGATTTGGGAAGGCGCCGGCGCGAGGTCGCTGCGGTGGCGGCTGAGCAGAGGAGACGAACGGGGGGATTTTAGGTTGGCTACGTGGGGATAGGGTTGGTTCTCTCCATCTGATTTGGGATATTTTGGGTCAGGCCAATCCCCAAGTGGCACGTGGCCCAATTCTGAGAGACGAACCCAGGCCACCGCCCAACCCACGCACGCGAGGTGGCCTATCGTGGATAGCCTCAGAGGCCCCCTATGGGGGGCATCGTTTATACCTTTAGATGTGCACTTGATGTGGGCAATGCCGCAATGGTACAACACCTATGGAGACAATAGAAGGAGAAACAAGTCCCTCTTGGATTTCTATACACCCCTCACATGGTATTGATCACTACTGATCGTATTGGTGCTATACTTGATGCTATCGTAGGTGCGCTTCATCCTAGCTAATCAGATGCCACCTCTCGTCCCTATCTCCTTCTACAGTAACCGAGAGAGGTGACCAGAGAGGCAACTAGATCTCCGGCGCTGGTTCCGGCCGTTTCTCCGCCCCGAGGGCCTCGTGCTCGTCGGTGGTGGAGGAGTGGCCGGATCCGGCGTCCGGACTTGTATAGCAGTAGACTAGGTATAGTCTTCAGTGCTAGGGTTTGGGCCCCCAGCTTCTCTGCTCCGGCGGCGGTGGTGGTGGGGTCAATAGTATGCCTCCGGATCCAAGGTTGACGAGGCTGTTTCTATCTTCATCAATCGAGGATCTGGCTTAGCTATGTGTGTGTCCAGGTACGGTCGTGGAGGCGGCGGCGGCGACTCAGTTGAGGACTTTTGTTCCCCTTTCTCCGCTTCCCCTCCGCCGACGTCTTCTCCATTTCCGGCGATGGGTGCAAGGGGATTTGTATAGGAGTAGCGCCGGCACTAGTTGCCGGCAGGCTCCAGGGGCTGCTGGCGCCGACGCGGGCTTGGCGGATGCGGTTGGGTGGCGCTGCGGTTTTCCATCGACTCTGTCGATTGGCTCCATCGGCGGCGCGACTTGGACAAGCTCGGGGCTATCCCCGGCCGATGTTCCCCAAAGAAGGCAACTCCGCAGTGCTTGGCGGGTGCGGTTAGAGGTCCACAATGCAGCGGCGTCTGCGAGGGTGCTTCTCCGAGTCAAGGTTCGTTGGCGTCATCTCCTTCCTCTCCGGCGTCCTCGACGGAGGCGGGTGCGGGAGATGCTTGATGGCGGTCTGCGCAAAGATCTCAATGGCCCATGTGCAATTTTCTATTTTTGTAAGGTCTTTTGTGCAAAATGTCGGAACAGCTGTTGTTCTGGAGTGTTCGTGTGGTTTCCACGATGTAACCAGTTGCTAATATGAATGGATGCGTGGTTACTTCTAAAAAAAGGTGTGCTTCATCGAAAGCAACATCATCTTTGTTTACCCTATGAAAAACATGTTCTATTCATCTATGCTTTATTGGGTTAAATGTATTTTTGAATTATTTTCACAATACCACTATTTTTAAAATTGCACTACTTTTATGTTTTTGGGAATAAATAGAAACTATGGGTATTAATCCTGCACTTCCCCAGAACCGTGTTGTTTTGGAAATATTAAAGAAATAGCCCGAGACGTATTTAAAAAAAAACCCGGAGAAAGTTAGAAAATTGAGGTGAGTAGTCTTGCCGCGTGGAAAAACAGACGACGTCACCGTGCTTGGAGAGGGAGAAACGCACGTTGGACAACACCAACGATTTGAGCACACAGCCTTTGCCACTATCCTCATGTTCGGCGATGTTGTTGCCTTTGTCCTCTAGCCACTTCCTGGTGACGGCAGCCTGCGTGTGCTTGCGACGCCTATGCCCTGTTGCGGCGGTACCCTTATGAACACTAGAAAACAGGTCAAACTCTAATACATCTGAACTATAGTTAGTATCTTGTGCCTACGGGGAAAAATACTGTAATTTTCTAATACTTTGATTTCAAATACTTTGCTACCAATTTCACAAAATAGTGAAAGCATGATGACTAATTCCCATCTATGATATCCGAATGTAACAACCATAGATGTTAATAGAGCTTGTGCTCTCCTTTCTTCTCTTGCATATTCATAGCCTAAGATTGATTTGAGAAGCCATGTTAACTTCTTGTTTGATCGTCTCGTGGGTGTCTCCGCGGAGCGTGTGCTGCAGAGGCATTAGGGAGTGTGGTTGCACTGGGGAGAGAAGATGGAGATTGGGAAAACAGAGGCGTCGTGCTTCTTATGCTAGCTTATGGTTGTGATTTTTCTGTCTCCTTGCAAAGAATTGCCGAAAAATGTTATTTTTTGTTGTTGCTTCTAGCCTGCATATAGTGTGGTTGTTTGTGTTGTCTATTTTATATTTCCCTTGATGCAACCGTTGATGTCCGATCCAGATTTAAGTTAGGAAGAAACATAACACTTTGATCTTTGGGGAAATGAGCAGCCTACCCTTCGATGAAAGCAAGCTTAAATCCCCAAAAACGTTATATTATCACAATATATGGGCGAGTGGAATATATGGTGTGACATTTAGAGAGGGAAAACGCTTTGTTTCCTCCGGAGGCTCGCGGGCTCTCGCTGCCTCCGGCTTCTCCGCCCGCCACGCGTCCATCCACTTGCCAGGCAGCCGTGCGTGGGGCCCACGAGGGAAACCTTATCTCTTTAGATCCTTTCTTCTCCATTGGATTCTACCGTTGCTCTTTTTCCCCCACAGCCACAGTTCGTCAACGCTCGTGAGACGGTGCCCTTGCCCCAAATCCGTGCAAGAGCTAAATCCGATGCGTTGCAGTTTGACCGTGCTCCCACGCTACCGCCGCCGTTCAAGGTCCCTATATCCCTGAATCTGCGAGGGCGTGGATGGTGGTGCTGCGATGAGCAGGCGGCGGTGTTGGAGGCGCTGCAGTGAGCAGGGGAGGTCACCGGCCAGCCCCGACTCCCTCCTTTTGCTGCAGGCATCGCCGCCGCTGCCCCTGCTGCAACCGCCTACGGCAGAGCTTCAAAATCCTCGCGCTGGAGCTGCAAAGGGCAGGACGTTGAAGCTACAACCGGCTATCGCCGGAGCTGCGAATGGGCGTCGTCGGAGTTGTGAAGAGCCACCGCAAGTGCTGCAAGGCCTACCGACGCTGGAGCTGCAATGGGCCACCACATGGAGCTGCAAAGGACCATGGTCGGCGCTGCAAAGGCCTACCGTTTGAGCTTCGAAGGGCCACCGCATATGCTGCAAGGCCTTCCAGCGGAACTACATGCAGCACGGAGGCGCTCCCGGCCGCGGGCAGCGATGATGTGGCCGACGGATAGTGATGCTGAGGAGGGCGGCGATGCTGCAACCAGCGGCCGGCGATGCTACCATCGACGGTTGGCGGTGCTGCCGCGGTGGTCGGTGAGTTCTCGCCGGACCTTCACTCGACGGCGCGAGCACGACGGTGCTGCAAGGAGCTGAAGGTGGTGTTGCCAGCTCGTGCTGCAAGGAGGGGCGGCGGAGCTGCTTGCCGGAGTTCGCATGGTTTTGGTAGCTATCTACGGTGCAAGGTGGCGACGTCTACGAGGAGATCAGCGATGTCATTTGTGAGGGAGAGAACCCAGGAGCGTGGAAAAGGGGAGGAGGACGAAGCTGCGTGGACCACAACCATCCTCTTCTTTTTTTAACCGTGGGAAAAGTACACGTGTCACGCTGGGGATCCGGAGGTTCAGAAGTCCCGAACCTCCGGAGGATTATCAGCGCTGTCCTTTAGAGAGCCTGATAGGGTTGAACAAAATTTTGGAGAAGAATCGAGTTTTACGGATATCCTACATTACCATGTCAATGTTATTCTTGCATATTTATTTTAATTTTTATTAAATTAAATATTGTTATAGGTTGAAAATTTATTTGTCTTCATATTAAAAAAACTTCAATTAATTGAAGTATGATTGATGTTGGCCCATAACACCACATATTTTTTTTCCTTTCTACACACTTTAAATCTTACGCCATCTTATTTTCGTGTGCACAACATGTGCGACAAAAAAGAAATTTATCAGACTGTAGCAACACACGGGCATTCAACTAGTAGTAGATACATGGCAGTTGATGGTTGCACAATATTTTTCTTGAGTATTAGTCAAAATTTAATTGGGTTACCTTGACTATCACTTGTGATTGACCAACTTCACCTAGGCACACATAGCCCAGTAAAGAATTTATGGCTTTTATTTAAATATCCTCATCCTGCTCATGAAATCATATATAATCAAGAGAATCCAAGGTAATTGTTCGGGAGCTGTTTGCCTGTTTCCCTCTTTCTTGAATGGGTTTCAAGTTGCTGGTTCAGTTTTAGCTTTGAAATATTTGTGTTCCTCAACATTGAACACTTCTGACTTCTACATAACGGAAAGCTCTCAGAGTAGCCATCAAGGGGAAAATGCTCTTAAAGAAAATCCAAAACAGGATGCTTCGAAGAACCAAGTTATTGCACAATGTAATTTCAGATGTTTTGCCTTATAAATATCAGCTCCTCTAATAACAATTGGGATAAATCCTGAACACTTTAAAATAACAGAATTCTATATCTGTAGGAAAATAAATAGAGTGATTTCACAGTGTAAGAAGGTCTGCTTCCCAAGTTTATAGTTCTGGAAGGGTCCAATATCTTATCAATTCATCTCTGAGCCTATTAAAATGGATTTGGCAATAACCGCAGGAAAGGTGCACGCATAATCCTTCGCTTTTTCAAACTACAATTTTTGGATTTTCCAAGCCAAGAGAACGAAATTGTGATCACTCACTTTGAGATTTAGAAACATCAAGATAAACGAGAACAACATACTATTATGAACTAGTGAAACATTGGCCCCTCAACTGTTGGATGTTGAGTATCGAGAATGCACCATGCACCATGCCCTGCAATCCTCACATCTAGCAAAATAAAGGTTGCACTTATGATGAAGTGACAAAATGACACAACTAATCTAACTCAAATTGTCTAGCAGATGTTCTCTATTTCTTGAGATAGCACTCGACATTTTTCAGCCAGCGGACAATTTCTCTCTGCTCCTTATTTTCCATGTACGTGTGCAGGAATGCTGCAAGCTCATCATTCACTCCTCTTTGCTCCAAGTAATCTCGCATTGCACTTTGCATCTCGTCATCTAACTCCCTGCTCATTGGTAAGACCAGCCTAGTTATCAATACATGCAACAGCTAGTGGAAAAAGGCACACTAACATCTCACGAGATTTATCATAATGTGCCTATACTGTAGTAATTCAAACAACTAAGTCTGAATCTTAATAAAGCAAAATAATACCAGTTAACAACAAGAACTGTAGGATATTTTTGTGCTAAATAGTTTACCCGTGCAAGATTACACCCTGGTTATTTTACACTCTTTTGTTTACTCCAAGGAGCAAGCATTTTCATCCTCCAAAGCATTTGAAGTAAGTCTACATGCCTCACTTCATCCAGAAACAGATTTGATCAAATTTCTGTGTTACTAAATTTCAGTTAACACAGAACTGGAATTGAAAGAATGTTCCATCCACATCCCCAAGCATTCCATCTATTGCATGATTACCTCTCCAGGCAGTCAGTCACCACTAGTCCACTAGTGTAGCCTGTAGGCATGATAAACAGGTATAGCATGATTTAATCCGGAACTCAAAGGATAGCCCAGGATAAAATGAGCTTTGCTAAGAAACACTTCCTTTCCACTTGAAACTTAAGATTCACACATGTAGATGTTCGATCCAGCAGAAATTTTGTGTGCAAAGTTGACCATTTCTTGTGGCCTGAGCAAGATGAAGTAAACTGGGTGCACATAAAGTTGTTATATCATCCCTTCATCCCTGTGATTATTGGAGCCAGATATCCTGGTTCGATTAAATCGTTTGTTGTACCTATACTGAAGTAGCATTGCACGAATAGGATTCTTAACAAATCAAGGAATCTAAGTAATATTGTGGATATGACTACAGTATGCAACATATTTTCATTGAAATTCCATAACGTTGGCTCACCTGAATGCGCAGCCCATGTATTGCTGTTCCGGCGTCGGCCCACTGCGGCGGACAGGGAAGACCCTCTCCACATCCATCTCCTCGGGCCACGCTGAGCACTCGAAGCTGAGCGCCAAGTCAGGCCGCGCGGGCTTGGAGACCTCGACGTGGACGCTGATGTGCATCCTGGACGGTCCACCGTCTTCGGCGACCGCGCCCGAGCGGGTTGGCGCCACGGCGCCGTCGACCAAGGTGGCATCCACCTTGACCTCCTCCTGATCCCCGCCCTTGGAGGCAGAGAACGCACGACGCAGGCGGACCCACTGCTCTCCGGGGCGGTCATCCACGGTGAACTGCGCGACGGAAGGCGGTAGCGGCGGGGCAGGCTCGGCGCGGCAGGAGGAGATCTCGGAGCGGAGAGAGCGGAGGAGGCGGTCGAGGAAGGCGGAGCGGCGCATGGCGGACATATACTGTCGCGAATGGAGGAGACGGGGAGGGAGATCCACGAGTTGGGGGCGTAGGCTGAGCAGCCGCCGGGCCATGGCGAAGCGGCGCTGCGCGTGGACGACGGTGGCCGCCGGTGATTTTGAGAGGGTTTTGGGGAAAGCAGGGGTGGGGTGGGCAAAGTCGCTTCCCTCTTTGTCGCAGGGGGCTGGGTCGGAAATCGTTATGATTTTGGGCTTTCTTCTGTCTTTGGGCCGGTAGGGCCTAGTAGTACTGGCCCAACTTTGCAGCACAAGATGGGGGAACAGGCCTTTGGCGAACCATGTTTGACGCCTTAAGCACGGGAGGTGCTTTCTGCTGACCTGGTCGGCGGAAACAAGCCACCGCACCCCACGGGCAGGCAGCAGTTTCATGGGCCGCAGCCCATCAGGTACACCTTTCCTTTCCTTTGTTTTGTTTTGCATTTTTAAATCTCAATGTTTTTTTGGAAAACCAAAATAATTTTTGAGATTTCTTAAAAAATAATTGAACTTTTTTAAATCTGAACAAATTCAAAATTTAAACATTTTTCAAAATATAGATAATTTTAAATCCCAAACATTTTTAAAAATTTGAACAAATTTGAAAAGTGAACAAATTTCAGATTTTGAACAGATTTCGAAATTTAAACGAATTTCTAAATTTGAACGAATATCGATTTTTCCCAAAATTTGAACATTTTTTTGAAAATGAACAAATTTTAAATTTGAACATTTTTCGATTATGAACATTTTTTTAGATACGAATTTTTTTTAGCTTTGAACATTTTTCATTTTAAACACTTTACAAATTTGAACTATTTTCAAATTTAAACTTTTTCGATTTTGAACAAAAAGAAAAATAAAAAGAAAAGAAAAGGAAACAGAAAAAAGAAAAAAAAACACAAACAGAAAACGAAAAACAAGAAAAAATGTGAAAATGGGCCAAGCCCAATACCCGACCAGGGTGTGCGGTGCCTGGTAGGCACCGACCTGGTCAGTGTATAGGATTTCCCCCTGTTATCGTCGCGACGCTTGTGAAGGGAGAGTGGTGGGCCGAGGCCCAGTTAACATCCGACGGTGGCCGAAGATGGTAGAGATGATGTGCCGACGACTGGGATGAGGCATGCCCACCTCGCCGATGATGGGGATGGCACGGCTGACCGAGACGTTGCCGGTGAGTTGAGGAAAGGGCCTCAATGGAGTCGGTGACAATGCAGCTTGCCACAACGGTGGTGAAGGTGAGGTCTTTTTTTAGAAGATACCGCAAAATAACTGCTGCAAATTGTTATGTACATGTACATCTCAACAATATATGTACCTTTGTCAAGTTTAAAGAAAACCTCGGTATTTTTTAGGGGTCTATGTATAAAAGAGAAAGTTTTTCTTTGAAAATTTGCATATTTTACACACCCTCGCCCAGGCCACCCCCCGCTCACCTGCTCGCCCGCCCCTCACCTAATCCGCCCCTTGTCGAGGCCATACACCGCCAACCGCCATGTTGCCTAGCAAGCCACCCGTCGCCCCCCCCCCCCCCCCCCGCCGCCTAGGTCGCCGCGCAGCTTACCCCCAAGCCACCTGCTGCTCGCGCGCCTTACAGGTTGTGGCCGATGCTCATCCATCGATTCCTGCCAAGTAGCTCAAAATAGGCCGGAATTTCATAGCAATTTTTCGGAAAAAAGACAGGAAGTCTAGCGGGCGGCAGCGAAGCGCTCTCTTCGTGTGACAGCGGAGGCGGGATGGCCGAAATCAACCTCCAGCGGTGGCAGCATCATGATGGGGTTCGTAGCATAGAAAACAAAAAAATTCCTACCGCAAAGACGAATAAATCCAAGATCTAATCTATGGAACACGCAAGATCTAATCTACAAGATCGAAGCAACGAGATGGAGATGAGACTAACCCTCGAAGATTCCAAAGCCTACGAGATTAATCTCGTTGTTGGTGTAGACGATCGTCCCCGGTGCTGCAATCCGGCAGCACTTCCGTACTCGGTCGCGCGTACGGTGTCGATGAAGCTCCTTCCTCTCCCGTTCCAGCGGGCAGCGGAGGTGTGGTAGATCTCCACGGAATCCCAGCAGCACGACGGCGTGGTGGTGGTGGTGGAGAAGAGTTGCTGCAGGGCTTCGCCTAAGCCTGCACAGCGTATGGAGGTGGAAGAGAGAGGGGGGCGGCCAGGGTTATGGATGGGAGGCCTTGGCCGACCACCCCCTCCCCTCTTTATATAGGTGGGGGGTCGGCCTAGGGTTTCCCCTAGGGCCCACCTGCCCCCTTGGCCGGCGCATGGGGAGGGGGCAACTCCTCCCCCAAGTCTTCCCCTGTATCTCCTAATTTAAACGCTTTATTTTAGGAGATAGATCTTATCTCTAAATTCAAACCATTTAAATTAGAGATAGATCTTATCTCTAAGGGGGGCCAGCCTGGGCCCACATGTCATGGTGGGCTGGACCCACTATGCCATGTGGCACCTATGTGGCCTCTCCCGGGGTGGTGGGCCCACTGGTGGCCCTCTAGAACCTTCTAGAAGCTCCGGTCAAAACACCGGACTTTTTACCGAACCCCGGAAATTGACTTCCCATATATGAATCTTATTCTCCGGACAATTCCGGACCTCCTCATGATGTCCTGGATCCCATCCGAGACTCCGAACAAAAACTTCGGACTCCAACTCATATTCTGAATCTACTTATGCGACATCGAACCTTAAGCGCGTCACCCTACGGTTCGCGAACTATGCAGACATGGTCGAGACTCCTCTCCGAGCAATAACCAATAGCGGGATCTGGAGATCCATAATGGCTCCCACATATTCAACGATGACTTTGTGATCGATTGAACCATTTACATACGATGTCAATTCCCTTTGTCACACGATATTTTACTTATCCGAGGTTTGATCATCGGTATCTCCATACCTTGTTCAACCTTGTTACTGACAAGTACTCTTTACTCGTACCGCGGTATGTCATCTCTTATGATAAAATGATATGCTTGCAAGCTAATCAGATGACATTCCACCGAGAGGGCCCAGAGTATATCTATCCGTCATCAGGATGGACAAATCCCACTATTGATCCATATGCCTCAACTCACACTTTCCAAATACTTAATCCCATCTTTATAACCACCCATTTACGCAATGGCGTTTGATGTAATCAAAGTACCCTTCCGGTGTAAGTGATTTACATGATCTCATGGTCGAAGGACTAAGACAACTATGTACCGAAAGCTTATAGCAAATTGAACTTAATGACTTGATCTTATGCTACGCTCATTTGGGTGTGTGTCCATTATATCATTCAACTAATGACATAACCTTGTTATTAATAACATCCAATGTTCATGATCACGAAACCATGATCATCCATTAATCAACAAGCTAGTTATACAAGAGGCTTACTAGGGACTCCTTGTTGTTTACATAACACACATGTATCAATGTTTCGGTTAATACAATTATAGCATGGTATGCAAACATTTATCATAAACATGAAGATATTATAATAACCACTTTATTATTGCCTCTTGGGCATATCTCCAACAGTCTCCCACTTGCACTAGAGTCAATAATCTAGATTACATAGTAAGGTACCTAACACCCATAGCATTCTGGTGTTGGTCATGCTTTGCCCTAGGGAGAGCTTTAGTCAACGGATCTGCAACATTCAGATCTGTGTGTACTTTGCAAATCTCTACTTCACCATCTTCGATGTACTCGCGAATCGAATGAAAACGCAGCTTGATATGCTTCAGCTTCTTGTGTGACCTTGGTTCCTTTGCATTGGCGATGGCACCCGTGTTGTCACAATAAATTACTAACGGGTCCAATGCACTAGGAACCACACCAAGCTCAACAATGAACCTCTTCATCCATACCGTTTCCGATGAAGCTTCTGAAGCCGCTATATATTCAGATTCTGTTGAAGATTTCGCCACCGTGCACTGCTTGGAACTGCTCCAGCTTACTGTCGCACCATTCAATATAAACACGTACCCAGACTGAGACTTAGAGTCATCAGGATCGGTGTTCCAACTTGCATCGGCGTAACTGGTTACAACGAGCTCTTGGTCACCGCCATAACAAAGAAACATATCCTTAGTCCTTTTCAAGTACTTCAGGATATTCTTGACCGCTGTCCAGTGTTCCATTCCTGGATCACTTTGATATCTGCTAGTCAAACTAACAGCATGTGCGATATCCGGTCTAGTACACAACATGGCATACATGAGAGAGCCTACTGCCGAAGCATAGGGGATCTTGCTCATCCTCTCTCTTTCATCTGCCATAGCTGGACCTTGAGTCTTACTCAAGACCTTACCTGGCAACATAGGCAAGAACCCTTTCTTGCTTTCATCCGTTCTAAACTTCTTTAGAATCTTGTCCAGGTATGTACTCTGTGAAAGGCCTATTAGGCGTCTTGATCTATCTCTATAAATCTTGATGCCTAAAATGTATGCTGCTTCACCAAGGTCTTTCATTGAAAAACACTTATTCAAATAACCTTTAACACTGTTTAATAGTTCGATATCATTCCCAATCAATAATATGTCATCTACATATAATATCAGGAACGCTACAGAGCTCCCACTCACTTTCTTGTAAATACAGGCCTCACCATGAGTCCGTATAAAACCGAAGTCTTTGATCACTCTATCAAAGCGTAGGTTCCAACTCCGGAATGCTTGCTTCAGTCCATAAATGGAACGCTGAAGTTTGCATACCTTGTCAGCATTTTCAGGATCGACAAAACCTTTGGGTTGTACCATATACAACTCTTCCTCAATATCACCATTAAGGAACGCCGTTTTGACATCCATCTGCCGAATTTCATAATCGAAAAATGCAGCTATTGCTAACAAAATCCTCACAGACTTTAGCTTTGCCACAGGTGAGAAAGTCTCATCATAGTCAACTCCTTGAATTTGTCGAAAACCCTTTGCGACAAGTCGAGCTTTATAGACAGTAATATTACCATCCGCATCTGTTTTTCTCTTGAAGATCCATTTATTCTCGACAGCCTTGCGGCTATCAGGTAAGTCTACCAAAGTCCATATTTTGTTATCATACATGGATCCCATTTCGGATTTCATGGCTTCTTGCCATTTGTTGGAATCTGGGCTCATCATTGCTTCTTCATACGTCGCAGGGTCCTCATCATTGCTGTCCACAATCATGACATTTAGACAGGGATCATACTGATACGTCTCCGACGTATCGATAATTTCTTATGTTCCATGCCACATTATTGATGATATCTACATGTTTTATGCATACTTTATGTCATATTTATGCATTTTCTGGAACTAACCTATTAACGAGATGCCGAAGAGCCAGTAGCTGTTTTCTGCTGTTTTTGGTTTCAGAAATCCTAGTAAGGAAATATTCTCGGAATTGGACGAAATCAACGCCTAGGGGCCTATTTTCACACGAAGCTTCCAGAAGACCGAAGGAGTCACGAAGTGGGGCCACGAGGCGGCCAGACAATAGGGCGGCGCGGCCCAGGAGCTGGCCGCGCGGCCCTGGCGTCTGGGCCCGTCGCGTCGCCCCTTGACCTATCTCCTCCGCCTACTTATAGCCTTCGTCGCGAAACCCCCAGTACAGAGAGCCACGATACGGAAAACCTTCCAGAGACGCCGCCGCCGCCAATCCCATCTCGGGGGATTCAAGAGATCGCCTCCGGCACCCTGCCGGAGAGGGGAATCATCTCCCGGAGGACTCTACACCGCCATGGTCGCCTCCGGAGTGATGAGTGAGTAGTCTACCCCTGGACTATGGGTCCATAGCAGTAGCTAGATGGTTGTCTTCTCCTCATTATGCTTCATTGTCGGATCTTGTGAGCTACCGAACATGATCAAGATCATCTATCTGTAATGCTATATGTTGTGTTTGTTGGGATCCGATGGATAGAGAATACTATGTTATGTTGATTATCAATCTATTACCTATGTGTTGTTTATGATCTTGCATGCTCTCCGTTATTAGTAGAGGCTCTGGCCAAGTTTTTACTCTTAACTCCAAGAGGGAGTATTTATGCTCGATAGTGGGTTCATGTCTCCGTGAATCTGGGGGAGTGACAGAAACCTCTAAGGTTATGGATGTACTGTTGCCACTAGGGATAAAACATTGATGCTATGTCCGAGGATGTAGTTATTGATTACATTACGCACCATACTTAATGCAATTGTCTGTTGTTTGCAACTTAATACTGGAAGGGGTTCGGATGATAACCTGAAGGTGGACTTTTTAGGCATAGATGCATGCTGGATAGCGGTCTATGTACTTTGTCGTAATGCCCAATTAAATCTCACTATACTCATCATAGCATGTATGTGCATGGTCATGCCCTCTCTATTTGTCAATTGCCCAACTGTAATTTGTTCACCCAACATGCTATTTATCTTATGGGAGAGACACCACTAGTGAACTGTGGACCCCGGTCCATTCTTAACATCGATACAATCTACTGCAATACTTGTTCTACTGTCTTCCGCAAACAATCATCATCCACACTATACATCTAATCCTTTGTTACAGCAAGCCGGTGAGATTGACAACCTCACTGTTTCGTTGGGGCAAAGTACTTTGGTTGTGTTGTGCAGGTTCCACGTTGGCGCCGGAATCCCTGGTGTTGCGCCATCAACCTTCAACGTGCTTCTTGGCTCCTACTGGTTCGATAAACCTTGGTTTCATACTGAGGGAAAACTTGTCGCTGTACGCATCAGACCTTCCTCTTGGGGTTCCCAACGGACGCGTGCTGTACGCGTATCAAGCAGATTTTCTGGCGCCGTTGCCGGGGAGATCAAGACACGCTGCAAGGGGAGTCTCCACATCCCAATCTCTTTACTTTGTTTTTGTCTTGCATTATTTTATTTACCACTTTGTTTGCTGCACTAAATCAAAACACAAAAAAATTAGTTGCTAGTTTTACTTTACTTGCTATCTTGTTTGCTATATCAAAAACACAAAAAAAATTAGTTACTTGCATTTACTTTATCTAGTTTGCTTTATTTACTATTGCTAAAATGGGTACTCCTGAAAATACTAAGTTGTGTGACTTCACAACCACAAATAATAATGATTTCTTATGCACACCTATTGCTCCACCTGCTACTACTGCAGAATTCTTTGAAATTAAACCTGCTTTACTAAATCTTGTTATGCGAGAGCAATTTTCTGGTGTTAGTTCTGATGATGCTGCTGCCCATCTCAATAACTTTGTTGAATTATGTGAAATGCAAAAGTATAAGGATGTAGATGGTGACATTATAAAATTAAAATTGTTCCCTTTCTCATTAAGAGGAAGAGCTAAAGATTGGTTGCTATCTCTGCCTAAGAATAGTATTGATTCATGGACTAAATGCAAGGATGCTTTTATTGGTAGATATTATCCCCCTGCTAAAATTATATCTTTGAGGAGTAGCATAATGAATTTTAAACAATTGGATAATAAGCATGTTGCACAAGCATGGGAAAGAATGAAATCTTTGGTTAAAAATTGCCCAACCCATGGACTGACTACTTGGATGATCATCCAAACCTTTTATGCAGGACTGAATTTCTCTTCACGGAACCTATTGGATTCAGCTGCTGGAGGTACCTTTATGTCCATCACTCTTGGTGAAGCAACAAAGCTTCTTGATAATATGATGATTAATTACTCTGAATGGCACACGGAAAGAGCTCCACAAGGTAAGAAGGTAAATTAAATGAAGAAACCTCTTCCTTGAGTGATAAGATTGATGCTATTATGTCTATGCTTGTGAATGATAGGACTAATGTTGATCCTAATAATGTTCCGTTAGCTTCATTGGTTGCTCAAGAAGAACATGTTGATGTAAACTACATTAAAAATAATAATTTCAACAACAATGCTTACCGGAACAATTCTAGTAACAACTATAGGCCATATCCTTATAATAATGGCAATGGCTATGGTAATTCTTATGGGAATTCTTACAACAATAATAGGAATTCACCCCCTAGACTTGAAGCCATGCTTAAAGAATTTATTAGTACACAAACTGCTTTTAACAAATCTGTTGAAGAAAAGCTTGGGAAAATTGATATACTTGCTTCCAAAGTCGATAGTCTTGCTGCTGATGTTGATCTTTTGAAATCGAAAGTTATGCCTCATGAAAATCATAATAATAATATTGTTACTACAGCAAATTCCATCCAAGTTAGAATTAATGAGAATATAAGATTGATGGCCGAATTGCGTGCTAGGTGGGAAAGAGAAGAAAATGAAAAAGAAGATAATATAGCTAAAGTTTGGACTATTACCACCACTAGTAATCCTAATGCTCCACATGTTGCTGCACCTCCTACTAATAATGGTAAAAGAATTGGTGTTAGCAATGTTTCCACTTCAAATGCAAAGCGCGAAAAACTGCCTGAAACTGCTAAAACTGCTGAAACTGCTTGTGATAAAGCTGCTGAAATTTTTTCCAACATTGGGGATGATGATCCCATTGCTTTAGATTATAATGGTTTGGATTTTGATGATTGTCACATCTCTGAAGTTATAAAGTTCTTACAAAAACTTGCTAAGAGTCCTAATGCTAGTGCTATAAACTTGGCTTTCATGAAACATATTACAAATGCTCTCATAAAAGCTAGAGAAGAGAAACTAGAACGCGAAGCTTCTATTCCTAGGAAGCTAGAGGATGGTTGGGAGCCCATCATTAAGATGAAGGTCAATGACTTTGATTGTAATGCTTTGTGTGATCTTGGTGCAAGTATTTCCGTTATGCCTAAGAAAATCTATAATATGCTTGACTTGCCACCATTGAAAAATTGTTATTTGGATGTTAATCTTGCTGATCATTCTACAAAGAAACCTTTGGGGAGAGTTGATAATGTTCGCATTACTGTTAACAATAACATTGTCCCCGTTAATTTTGTTGTCTTGGATATTGAATGCAATGCATCTTGTCCCATTATATTGGGAAGACCTTTTCTTCGAACTGTTGGTGCTATCATTGATATGAAGGAAGGTAATATTAAATATCAATTTCCTCTCAAGAAAGGTATGGAACACTTCCCTAGAAAGAGAATAAAGTTACCTTTTGATTCTATTATTAGAACAAATTATGATGTTGACACTTCGTCTCTTGATAATACTTGATATACACTTTCTGCGCCTAGCTGAAAGGCGTTAAAGAAAAGCGCTTATGGGAGACAACCCATGTTTTTACTACAGTACTTTTATTTTATATTTGAGTCTTGGAAGTTGTTTAATACTGTAGCAACCTCTCCTTATCTTAGTTTTGTGCATTGTTGTGCCAAGTAAAGTCGTTGATAGTAAGGTTCATACTAGATTTGGATTACTGCGCAGAAACAGATTTCTTTGCTGTCACGAATCTGGGCCAAATTCTCTGTAGGTAACTCAGAAAACTATGCCAACTTACGTGAGTGATCCTCAGATATGTATGCAACTTTCATTCAATTTGAGCATTTTCATTTGAGCAAGTCTGGTGCCTCAATAAAATTCGTCTTTACGAACTGTTCTGTTTTGACAGATTCTGCCTTTTATTTCGCATTGCCTGTTTTGATATGTTCGATGGATATTTCGATTTCATTAACTTTCAGTAGCTTTGTGCAATGTCTAGAAGTGTTAAGAATGATTATGTAACCTCTGAACATGTAAATTTTGATTGTGCACTAACCCTCTAATGAGTTGTTTTGAGTTTGGTGTGGAGGAAGTTTTCAAGGATCAAGAGAGGGAGATGATACAACATGATCAAGGAGAGTGAAAGCTCTAAGCTTGGGGATGCCCCGGTGGTTCACCCCTGCATATATCAAGAAGACTCAAGCGTCTAAGCTTGGGGATGCCCAAGGCATCCCCTTCTTCATCGACAACATTATCAGGTTCCTCCCCTGAAACTATATTTTTATTCCATCACATCTTATGTGCTTTGCTTGGAGCGTCTGTTTGTTTTTGTTTTTGTTTTGTTTGAATAAAATGGATCCTGGCATTCATTGTGTGGGAGAGAGACACGCTCCGCTGTTGCATATGGACAAATATGTCCTTAGGCTTTACTCATAGTATTCATGGCGAAGTTTCTTCTTCGTTAAATTGTTATATGGTTGGAATTGGAAAATGATACATGTAGTAATTGCTAAAATGTCTTGGATAATGTGATACTTGGCAATTGTTATGCTCATGTTTAAGCTCTTGCATCATATACTTTGCACCTATTAATGAAGAAATACATAGAGCATGCTAAAATTTGGTTTGCATAATTGGTCTCTCTAAGGTCTAGATAATTTCTAGTATTGAGTTTGAACAACAAGGAAGACGGTGTAGAGTCTTATAATATTTACAATATGTCTTTTATGTGAGTTTTGCTGCACCGCTTCATCCTTGTGTTTGTTTCAAATAATCCTTGCTAGCCTAAACCTTGTATCAAGAGGGAATACTTCTCATGCATCCAAATCCTTGAGCCAACCACCATGCCATTTGTGTCCACCATACCTACCTACTACATGGTATTTCTCCGCCATTCCAAAGTAAATTGCTTGAGTGCTACCTTTAAAATTTCCATTCTTCACCTTTACAATATATAGCTCATGGGACAAATAGCCTAAAAACTATTGGGCCATGTTTGGATGTATGTATTGAGGCTTGGCATTGGATATTGGGGCATTCCCAGCCCGAATACCTCAATTGAAGCTGTTTGGCTGTGCTAGACATTGGGGCTAGGTATTCGGCCCGAATATTGACCGGCCCGATTCCTATGGAGAGAGCCCGTTCCCGAAAGTCCAGCACCAGACCTCGACATTGCTTGGCATCGTAGTCGAGCCCCAGAACCCGACTCCCCCGACCTGGCGACCTAGCGCCGTGCTCCAGGCAAATCGACGGCGCCTGCAGGTACCTCCGCCGCGCCGCCGCACGCCCTTCCCCCGCCATCTCCCGGCGACCGCCGGCGTTCGCGCCCTCTCCCTCGACATCGCCCCCTTCCTTTTCCCCTGGTGAATCGACCCGCCCCTCACAGGTCGCGAGCAGCAGTGAGGAGGACGGGGCGAGCTTGATCTCCCCGACCCGGCGTCGCGCGCAGGTAATCCTCTCCCCGCCCCTCTGGCTGCCATGGCTGGCTACTGATTTCGCCCCCCTCTCCCCCAAATCTCTGTGAAGTTTAATTTTCAATCAAGTTATCTGTGAATTATTTGTATGTGTGATTGTGTGTTAAAATGGTGATGTGAATTGTTTGCAAAGTTCTCATAATTTGGTGTTGCTATTCACTGTCTAGGTTGCAAATTATATGGCATGCTAATAAAATTGATGTATATTGTAGTTGGAAAATGAGCGAAGAATTAGAATTGGTTTCTTATATAACGGAAGAAAACAGAAGAAGAAAGAGAAGAAGGATTGTATTGACTGAACAATACTTCCACTCCGTTCTTCTTGCTATGGCGTACCTTAGCTCACAAAGGGCACCGAGGGAATTAGGAAGCTTTAATGATGATGAGCATAAACTGAGTTTAAGAAAGTACCTGCTAAAAGATATGTATGATGGCAGCGAAGTAGCATGCTATGATCAACTTCGTTTAACTAAAAGGAACTTTCATGATTTGTGCACTATATTGCGTGAGAGGTGTGGTCTCCGTGGTAGTGTGTTTGTTTCTGTGGAAGAAAAGGTTGCCATGTTTTTGCTAGTAGTTGGTCACGGTCTGAAAATGAGGTTGCTGCGAGGTCAGTACAAGAGGTCGTTATGGACTATTAGCACACACTTTTCAGAAGTGTTAACAGCCATTCTCTCTCTCCATGCGGAGTTTATTAAGCTTCCTGATCCATCTATTGAAGCTCCAAATGATTACAAATGGAAGTGGTTTCCTGATGCACTTGGGGCATTAGATGGTTGCCACATTGATGTTTGTGTTGATGTGGCTGACCAAGGGCGGTACAGAAATAGAAAACAAGTCTACACCACTAACATGCTAGGCGTTGTTGACTGGAATATGAAATTTCTGTATGTCTTACCTGGCTGGGAGGGTTCAGCATCCGACTCAAGGGTCTTGCGTGATGCAATGAGAACAAGCCGAGAAGATGCATTTGTTGTACCACATGGTACGACTCTTTCTCTTCGCGTAGTTTTACTTAATTTGTTTGTTAGCTAACTCAGTTGCTTCAACATAGGAAAATATTACTTAGCCGATGCTGGTTATACAAATGGACCTGGCTTTCTATGTCCATACAGATCCACTCGTTATCATTTGAAAGAGTGGGCAGCGAGTCAACAACATCCTCAAAATTATCAAGAGTTGTATAATTTGCGTCATTCTCGTGCTAGAAATTGTGTTGAGAGAACTTTTGGGTTATGGAAGAAAAAGTGGGCTGTTCTACGTTGTCCTAGCTTCTTTGACATAAAGGACCAGGTAACATATGTCCATAAAGTGTTCAATAAAAACTACCCAAATGGCAAATGCTTGATATGAACAAAAGCTTGTTGTGTGTTGCAGGTTCGAATTATTAATGCTTGTTGTGTGTTGCACAACTTTGCACGTGATAGGCAGCATATGATGGACGACTTGTTGCTGCCGGAAGTGGATAGTGAAATAGCGGCTCAACCCATTGAGCCTGTAGATGATGTTGGTTACATTAGAACTGTTCAAATGACGGCTGAATGGAACATATTTAGAAATGATTTAGCGGACGACATGTTTGCTGATTATCTTGTGGCCCATGCAGAATTAGATGTGTAGTAGGATGTGTAGGTTAGCTAGTTGGAGTTGGCCTTTCTTTTGTGCTATTAGATGGTGCCTTTTGGATATTTTGTACATGCATCATCATGATAAATTAATATATGAAATGACCTTACCCGATCTTTTGTACTTAATCTACTTTGTGTGGCCGGTCCATGGCTGAAGATCTATCCAGGGTTGAAGAACCATCCAAGGCGAAGTTCAGCAGAAGTTATGTGCAATGGTCTCCAGAGATGGACCATGCGTTGTTGGCGGTGCTTGTTGAGCATCACAACAATGGTGATCATGCCCAAAATGGATGGAAGCCACATGTCTACAATGCTGCTATAAAGGTTGTACGTGACCAATGTGGAGTGACTGTCACAAAGGATAAAATTGTATCCAGGTGCAAAACTTTTGACAAGCATTATGAGATCCTTAGCAAAATTCTTGCTCTGAGTGGATTTGGTTGGGACAATGAGAAGAACGTACTGTCCATTGATAGTGATGATGTATGGAACAGATACGTGGAGGTATGTCCTTTATCTTACCAATCTAATACATGCTCACTTTGCAACTTCCCAATCTGACCTCACTGATCATGTTTGTAGGCTAATGAAAAAGCAGCTATTTACAAGAACAAAGTAGTGCACAATTGGGATGACATCTGCACCATATACTCAAAAGATCATGCCACTGGTGAAGGTGCTAGGACAGGAGCTGAGATTGCTGCAGATCCGCAACCAGAAGACAAAGAAATCTCTCCGGAATCTGTTGAACCAGCTCCAAAGAAGCAGCGGGCGTGTGACGCAATTCTGTGCATGATTGGAGAGCTGAAGACATCATTCAATGATGCTTTGAAGACAACTGAGCCATTACCCATGCCACAGATTACTCCTCCTGCTGATATCCTTGCCGCACTTGATAAGATACCAGATTTTTCTCAGAGTGACAAGCTGCGAGCATATGGTAAGTTGATCCTTAGTGAACGCTTATTCCAAGCACTTATGGAGCTCCCCATGGCCTTCAGGAAGGAATGGTTGTTGATGCTGAATTAGAGGAGTGCAATTTAATTCATATGACATGTGCGACCTATCCTAAGAACTTGTAATATTGCGTACCAGATTGTGTAACGTGTGGTGAACCTTTTGAATTATGCAAGGAACTTATTATTGTGTTGCTATTGTCATATTTTGAAGAATAGTATTGCTCATATGAATTTATGTTCACTCCATTTTCCATGTTTGTTTAAAGTTAAAAGATGATGTCATAAATTTATATATTTTTTGCATTTTATTAATTGTTATGTCATACAATCATTCTTTATTCAAAACTTACAAAGAAAATCGTTTGCAAACATGTATTATGATCAAACTCTCATACAAATGCAATACATCACTTTTACCATCCAAACAGGTTTTGGCATTCAACTAGGATATCAATTCCACAATCCAAATATCTAAACATCCAAACAAAGATATTGGTATTGATCTCAATGTGAATATCTCATGACATTGATATTACACCCAATGCAATGCCAAGCCTGCCAATACAAACATCCAAACGGAGCCTTGTGGTATTGAATATGTACTTATGCACTTTATCTCTTATTAAGTTGCTTGTTGTGCGATAACCATGTTCCTGGGGACGCCATCAACTACTCTTTGTTGAATATCATGTGAGTTGCTATGCATGTTCGTCTTGTCTGAAGTAAGGGAGATTTACCACTAAAATGGTTAGAGCATTGCATAATGTTAGAGAAGAACATTGGGCCGCTAACTAAAGCCATGATCCATGGTGGAAGTTTCAGTTTTGGACAAATATCCTCAATCTCATATGAGAAAATTAATTATTGCTACATGCTTATGCATAAAAGAGGAGTCCATTATCTGTTGTCTATGTTGTCCCGGTATGGATGTCTAAGTTGAGAATAATCAATAGCGAGAAATCTGATGCGAGCTTTCTCCTTAGACCTTTGTACAGGCGGCATAGAGGTACCCCTTTGTGACACTTGGTTAAAACATGTGCATTGCGATGATAATCCAGGTAATCCGAGCTAATTAGGACAAGGTGCGGGCACTATTAGTATACTATGCATGAGGCTTGCAACTTGTAAGATATAACTTACATAACACATATGCTTTATTACTACCGTTGACAAAATTGTTTCTTGTTTTCAAAACCAAAGCTCTAGCACAAATATAGCAATCGATGCTTTCCTCTTTGAAGGGCCTTTCTTTTACTTTTTATGTTGAGTCAGTTCACCTATCTCTCTCCACCTCAAGAAGCAAACACTTGTGTGAACTGTGCATTGATTCCTACATACTTGCATATTGCACTTATTATATTACTTTACATTGACAATTATCCATGAGATATACATGTTATAAGTTGAAAGCAACCGCTGAAACTTCATCTTCCTTTGTGTTGCTTCAATGCCTTTACTATGAATTATTGCTTTATGAGTTAACTCTTATGCAAGACTTATTGATGCTTGTCTTGAAGTACTATTCATAAAAAGTCTTTGCTATATGATTCATTTGTTTACTCATGTCATTTACATTGTTTTGATCGCTGCATTCATTACATATGCTTACAATAGTATGATCAAGGTTATGATGGCATGTCACTCCAGAAATTATCTTTGTTATCGTTTACCTACTGGAATGACGAGAAACTAAGCTTGGGGATGCTGATACGTCTCCGACGTATCGATAATTTCTTATGTTCCATGCCACATTATTGATGATATCTACATGTTTTATGCATACTTTATGTCATATTTATGCATTTTCTGGAACTAACCTATTAACGAGATGCCGAAGAGCCGATTCTTGTTTTCTGCTGTTTTTGGTTTCAGAAATCCTAGTAAGGAAATATTCTCGGAATTGGACGAAATCAACGCCCAGGGGCCTATTTTCACACGAAGCTTCCAGAAGACCGAAGGAGTCACGAAGTGGGGCCACGAGGCGACCAGACAATAGGGCGGCGCGGCCCAGGAATCTGGGCTCATCATTGCTTCTTCATACGTCGCAGGGTCCTCATCATTGTTGTCCACAATCATGACATTTAGACAGGGATCATACCAATCAGGAGTGGTACGTTCCCTCGTCGATCTGCGAGGTTCAGTAGCTTCCTCGTTCGAAGTTTCATGATCATCATCATTCGCTTCCTCTCCTATCGGTGCAGGCTGTGCAGGAACTTCTTCCGGCACTGCGCTACTCTGATCTATGAGAGAAGGTTCATTAACCTCGTTGAGTTCTACTTTCCTTCCAGTCACTTCTTTAGTGAGAAACTCCTTCTCAAGAAAGGGTCCGTTCTTGGCAACAAAGATTTTGCCTTCGGATCTTTGATAGAAAGTGTACCCAATTGTTTCTTTAGGGTATCCTATGAAGATGCATTTCTCCGCTTTGGGTTCTAGCTTGTCAGGCTGTAACTTCTTTACATAAGCTTCGCAACCCCAAACTTTAAGGAACGACAGCTTAGGTTTCTTTCCAAACCATAGTTCATACGGTGTCGTTTCAACGGATTTAGATGGTGCCCTATTTAAAGTGAATGTGGCTGTCTCTAATGCATAACCCAAAAACGATAACGGCAAATCGGTAAGAGACATCATAGACCGAACCATATCTAAGAGAGTTCGATTACGACGTTTGGACACACCATTACGTTGTGGTGTTCCCGGCGGTGTCAACTGTGAAAGTATTCCACATTTCTTTAAATGCATGCCAAACTCATAACTCAGATATTCGCCTCCGCGATCAGAACGCAGAAACTTAATCTTCTTGTTACGTTGATTTTTTACTTCACTTTGGAATTCCTTGAACTTCTCAAAAGTCTCGGACTTATGTTTCATAAAGTAAATATATCCATATCTACTCAGATCATCCGTGAAGGTTAGAACATAACGATAACCACCGCGCGATGCTACACTCATTGGTCCGCACACATCGGTATGTATGATTTCCAATAAGTCTGTAGCTCGCTCCATTGTTCCAGAAAATGGAGTCTTAGTCATTTTTCCCATTAGACATGCCTCGCATCTGTCAAGTGACTCAAAGTCAAGTGACTCAAGAAGTCCATCGGAATGGAGTTTCTTCATGCGCTTCACTCCAATATGACCAAGACGACAGTGCCACATATAAGTAGAATTATCATTCAATTTAATTCGCTTAGCATCAATGTTATGAACATGTGTATCACTACTATCGAGATTTAACAAGAATAAACCATTCATCTCAGGTGCATGGCCATAAAAGACATTACTCATATAAATCGAACAACCATTATTCTCAGACTTAAACGAATAACCGTCTTGCATTAAACAAGATCCAGATATAATGTTCATGCTCAACGCAGGTACCAAATAACAATTATTGAGGTTTAAAACTAATCCCGAAGGTAGATGTAGAGGGAGCATGCCGACGGCGATCACATCGACTTTGGATCCATTTCCAACGCGCATCGTCACCTCGTCTCTTGCCAGGCTTCGTCTATTCCGCAATTCCTGTTTCGAGTTACAAATGTGAGCAACCGAACCAGTATCAAATACCCAGGCACTACTACGAGAACCAGTAAGATAGACATCAATAACATGTATATCAAATATACCTTTCTTTTTGACGTGGCCGCTCTTCAGATCGGCCAAGTATTTGGAGCAATTGCGCTTCCAGTGCCCCTTCCCCTGGCAGTAATAGCACACAATCTCAGGTTTAGGACCAGCCTTAGGCTTCTCAGGGTGCGCTGCAACTTTCTTGCCACCCTTCTTGAAGTTACCCTTGTTAGGCTTGCCCTGCTTTTTGAAACCGGTGGTCTTGTTGACCATCAACACTTGGTTCTCCTTTTTAATCTCAACTTCAGCAGATTTCAGCATGGAAAAGAGTTCAGGTAAATCTTTATTCATGTTCTGCATGTTGTAGTTCATCATGAAGTTCTTGTAACTTGGTGGCAGTGATTGAAGGACACGGTGAATACCCAGCTGGTTAGGGATCATCATCCCCATGTCACTGAGCTTCTTGGCATGTCCGGACATGGCGAACATGTGCTCACTAACGGAGCTGCCCTCTTCCATCATGCAGCTAAAGAACTGCTTCGAGGCCTCATAGCTCTCCACGGCCGCATGAGTCTCAAAGATAAGTTTGAGCTCACGCATCATCTCACAGGGGTCGTGGTGCTCAAAACGCTTTTGGAGCTCAGCCTCTAAGCTGCACAAGATGGCACACTAAACTTCGGAGTACCGAGTTGCCCGAGTCTCATAAACATTCTTTATGTCCTCGGACACTGCAGGAGGTGGTGGGGGACCTAGCGATGCATCGAGCACATATTGCAGGCTTCCACCAGTGAGGAAAATCCTCACGTGACGGAACCAGTCAGTGAAGTTGCTACCATTGCCCTTAAGCTTTTCTTTCTCTAGGAACTGGTTAAAATTGATGGAGGGGGGCGCCATGATCTACAACATATTTGCAAAGAGTTTAGACTAAGTTTATGATAAATTGAGTTCAATTTTAATTCTGAAATTAACTAGGTGAACTCCCACTTAAAACAACATCCCTCACATTGTCTTAGTGATTACACGAACCAAATCCACTACACCAAGTCTGATCTTCACGAGAAAAGATGTAGCTTCAAAGGCGAACACTCAAAGTGTTCATTGTAGGGATTCGTTGCATAGAAAACAAAAAATTTCCTACCGCGAACACGCAATCCAAGCCAAGATGCAATCTAGAAGACGGTAGCAACGAGGGGATGATCGAGACTCACCCTTGAAGAGTTCCAAAGCCTACAAGATGAGGCTCTTGTTGCTGCGGTAGACGTTCACTTGCCGCTTGCAAAAGCGCGTAGAAGATCTTGATCACGGCGCCACGAACGAGCAGCACCTCCGTACTCGGTCACACGTTCGGTGTTGATGAAGTCGACGTCCACCTCCCCGTTCCAGCGGGCAGCGGAAGTAGTAGTCTCCTCTTGAATCCGGCAGCACGACGGCGTGGTGGCGGTGGTGGTGGAGAACTCCGGCGGAGCTTCGTTAAGCGTGCGGGAGCGTTGGAGGAGAGAGGGGGCGGCTAGGGTTTGGGAGGGGGTGGCCGGCCACTAAGGGGGTGCGGCCAGGCTGTGGTCTTGGGGTGGCCGGCCCCCTCCCCTTGGCCCCTCATTATATAGGTGGAAGCCCCAAGTGTTGGACTACAAGTCTTCGAATAAGACCCGAACCCAAAACCTTCCATGTGATAGGGAAACCTACCCAAGGTGGGAATCCCACTTGGGGTGGGATTCCCCCTTTCCATGTGGGGGGGGGGTGGCCGGCCCCCTTGGAGGAGACCAAGGTGGACTCCACCCTCCTAGGGTTGGCCGGCCATGGGAGGTAGAGTCCCTCCGGGACTCCGCCTTCCTTAGTGATTTCTTCCGGACTTTTCTAGAACCTTCTAGAACCTTCCGGATCATTTTAAATCTTATAAAATGACTTCCTATATATGAATCTTGTTCTCCGGACCATTCTGGAACTCCTCGTGATGTCCGGGATCCCATCTGGGACTTCGAACAAAACTTCGAACTCCATTCCATATTCAAATTCTACCATTTCAACATCAAACCTTAAGTGTGTCACCCTACGGTTCGCGAACTATGCGGACATGGTTGAGTACTCTCTCCGACCAATAACCAATAGCGGGATCTGGAGATCCATAATGGCTCCCACATATTCAACGATGACTTTAGTGATCGAATGAACCATTCACATACGATACCAATTCCCTTTGTCACGCGATATTTTACTTGTCCGAGGTTTGATCATCGGTATCACTCTATACCTTGTTCAACCTCGTCTCCTGACAAGTACTCTTTACTCGTACCGTGGTATGTGGTCTCTTATGAACTTATTCATATGCTTGCAAGACATTAGACGACATTCCACTGAGAGGGCTCAGAGTATATCTATGTCATCGGGATGGACAAATCCCACTGTTGATCCATATGCCTCAACTCATACTTTCCGGATACTTAATCCCACCTTTATAACCACCCATTTACGCAGTGGCGTTTGATGTAATCAAAGTACCTTTCCGGTATAAGTGATTTATATGATCTCATGGTCATAAGGACTAGGTAACTATGTATCGAAAGCTTATAGCAAATAACTTAATGACGTGATCTTATGCTACGCTTAATTGGGTGTGTCCATTACATCATTCATACAATGATATAACCTTGTTATTAATAACATCCAATGTTCATGATTATGAAACTAATCATCCATTAATCAACAAGCTAGTTAAGAGGCATACTAGGGACTCTTTGTTGTTTACATATCACACATGTATCAATGTTTCGGTTTAATACAATTATAGCATGGTATATAGACATTTATCATAAAACATAAAGATATATAATAACCACTTTTATTATTGCCTCTTGGGCATATCTTCTTCAGTCTCCCACTTGCACTAGAGTCAATAATCTAGATTACATTGTAAGGTACCTAACACCCATGGCATTCTGGTGTTGGTCATGCTTTGCCTTAGGGAGAGCTTTAGTCAACGGATCTGCTACATTCAGATCAGTGTGTACTTTGCAAATCTTTACTTCTCCATCTTCGATGTACTCGCGAATCGAGTGGTAACGCAGCTTGATATGCTTCAGCCTCTTGTGTGACCTTGGTTCTTGTGCATTGGCGATGGCACCCATGTTGTCACAGTATATGACTAGTGGGTCCAATGCACTAGGAACCACACCGAGCTCTACAATGAACCTCTTCATCCATACCGCTTCTGATGAAGCCTCTGAAGCCGCTATGTACTCTGATTCTGTTGAAGACTTCGCCACCGTGCAGCACGGCTTCGAGCTTGCCCGACTTCTGCAGCACCATTCAATATAAACACGTACCCAGGCGTGACTTAGAGTCATCGGGATCAGTGTTCCAACTTGCATCGGTGTAACCGCTTACAACGAGCTCTTGGTCACCTCCATAACAAAGAAACATATCCTTAGTTCTTTTCAAGTACTTCGGGATATTCTTGACGTCATCCGATGTTCCATTCCTGGATCACTTTGATATCTGCTAGTCAAACTAACAACATGTGCTATATCCGGTCTAGTACATAGCATGGCATACATGATAGATCCTCTTGAGGCATAGGGGATATTACTCATCCTTTCTCTTTCTTCTGTGTAGCCGGTCCTTGAGTCTTACTCAAGACCTTGCACAATAACATAGGTAAGAACCCTTTCTTACTTTCGTCCATTCTAAACTTCTTTAGAATCTTGTCCAGATATGTACTCAGTGATAGCCCTATTAGGCGTCTTGATCTATCTCTATAAATCTTGATGCCTAATATATACGATGCTTCACCAAGGTCTTTCATTGAAAAACTATTATTCAAATAACCTTTTACACTGCTTAATAGTTCTATATCATTCCCAATCAATAATATGTCATCTACATATAATATCAGGAATGCTACAGAGCTCCCACTCACTTTCTTGTAAATACAGGCCTCTCCATGACACTGTATAAACCCGAAGTCTTTGATCACCTTATCAAAACGTCAGTTCCAACTTCTTGATGCTTGCTTCAGTCCATAGATTGAACGCTGAAGTTTGCATACTTTGTCAGCATTTTTAGGATCGACAAAACCTTTGGGTTGTACCATATACAACTCTTCCTCAATGTCTCCATTAAGGAACACCGTTTTGACATCCATCTGCCAAATCTCATAATCGAAAAATGCAGCTATTGCTAACAAAATCCTCACAGATTTTAGCTTCGCTACAGGTGAGAAAGTCTCATCGTAGTCAACTCCTTGAATTTGTCGGAAACCCTTTGCGACAAGTCGAGCTTTATAGACAGTAATATTACCATCAGCATCTATTTTTCTCTTGAAGATCCATTTATTTTCAACAGCCTTGCGGCTATCAGGTAAGTCTACCAAAGTCCATACTTTGTTATCATACATGGATCCCATTTCGGATTTCATGGCTTCTTGCCATTTGTTGGAATCTGGGCTCATCATCGCTTCTTCATACGTCGCAGGGTCCTCATCATTGTTGTCCACAATCATGACATTTAGACAAGGATCATACCAATCAGGAGTGGTACGTTCCCTTGTCGATCTGCGAGGTTCAGTAGTTTCCTCGTTCGAAGTTTCATGATCATTATCATTAGCTTCCTCTATTGCCGGTGTAGGCGGTACAGGAACAACTTTCGGTACTACGCTACTCTGATCAACGAGTATAGATTCATCAATCTCATCGAGTTCTACTTTTCTTCCAGTCACTTCTTTAGTGAGAAATTCTTTCTCAAGAAAGGTTCCGTTCTTAGCAACAAAGATTTTGCCTTCAGATTTGTGATAGAAAGTGTACCCTATAGTTTCCTTAGGGTATCCTATGAAGACGCATTTCTCCGCTTTGGGTTCTAGCTTGTCCGGTTGTAACTTCTTTACATAGGCTTCGCAACCCCAAACTTTAAGGAACGACAGCTTAGGTTTCTTATTAAACCATAATTCATACGGTGTCATTTCTACGGATTTCGATGGTGCTCTATTTAAAGTGAATGCGGCTGTTTCTAATGCATAACTCCAAAATGATAACGGCAAATCAGTAAGAGACATCATAGAACGAACCATATCTAAGAGAGTTCGATTACGACGTTCGGACACACCGTTTCGTTGTGGTGTTCCCGGCGGTGTCAATTGTGAAAGTATTCCGCATTTCTTTAAATGCATGCCAAACTCATAACTCAGATATTCACCTCCGCGATCAGATCATAGAAATTTAATCTTCTTGTTACGTTGATTTTCTACTTCACTTTGGAATTCCTTAAACTTCTCGAAAGTTTTGGATTTATGTTTCATGAAATAGATATACCCATATCTACTCAGATCATCTGTGAAGGTTAGAACATAACGATAACCACCGCGCGATGCTACGCTCATTGGTCCGCACACATCAGTATGTATGATTTCCAATAAGTCAGTAGCTCGCTCCATCATACTAGAAAATGGAGTCTTAGTCATTTTTCCATTAGACATGCTTCGCATCTATCAAGTGACTCAAAGTCAAGTGATTCAAGTAATCCATCGGTATGGAGTTTCTTCATGCGTTTCACTCCAATATGACCAAGGCAGCAGATTACCACATATAAGTAGAATTATCATTCAATTTAATTCGCTTAGCATCAATGTTATGAATATGCGTATCGCTACTATCGAGATCTAACAGAAATAAGCCATTCTTTTCAGGTGCTCGACCATAAAAGATATTATTCATAAAAATAGAACAACCATTATTCTCAGACTTGAATGAATAACCGTCTTGCATTAAACAAGATCCAGATATAATGTTCATGCTCAACGCGGGTACAAAATAACAATTATTTAGGCTTAAAACTAATCCCGAAGGTAGATGTAGAGGAAGTGTGCCGACAGCGATCACATCGACTTTGGATCCGTTTCCAACGCGCATCGTCACTTCATCTTTCAGTAGTCTTCGTTTATTCTTTAGTTCCTGTTTCGAGTTACAAATATGAGCAACCGAACCAGTATCAAATACCCAGGTACTAGATCGAGAACCAGTGAGATAAACATCTATAACATGTATATCAGATATACCTTCTTTCTTCTTCCTGACAAGGCCGCTCTTCAGATCAGCCAGATACTTGGAGCAATTACGCTTCCAGTGTCCCTACGCCTTGCAGGACTAGCACTCAGCATCAGGCTTAGGGCCGTTCTTAGGTTTCATAGGAGGCGTGGCAGCTTTCTTGCCACCCTTCTTGAATTTTCCCTTAGACTTGCCCTGTTTCTTGAAACTGGTGGTCTTGTTGACCATCAACACTTGGTGCTCTTTCTTGATCTCAATCTCAGCAGCTTTTAGCATGCCAAAGAGTTCAGGTAACTCCTTGTTCATGTTCTGCATATTGTAGTTCATCACAAAGTTCTTGTAACTTGGTGGTAGTGATTGAAGGACACGATTAATCCCCAGTCTATTAGGAATCACTATTCCCAAGTCACTGAGTTTCTTCGCATGCCCGGTCATAACGAGCATGTGCTTGATGCGTGTGGTTGGCACGTCCGTTGGGAACCCCAAGAGGAAGGTGTGATGCGCACAGCGGCAAGTTTCCCTCAGTAAGAAACCAAGGTTTAATCGGACCAGTAGGAGTCAAGAAGCACGTTGAAGGTTGATGGCGGCGAGATGTAGTGCGGCGCAACACCAGTGATTCCGGCGCCAACGTGGAACCTGCACAACACAACCAAAGTACTTTGCCCCAACGAAACAGTGAGGTTGTCAATCTCACCGGCTTGCTGTAACAAAGAGTTAACCGTATTGTGTGGAAGATGATTGTTTGCGAGAAAACGAGAGAACAAGTATTGCAGTAGATTGTATTTCAGTAAAGAGAATTGGACCGGGGTCCACAGTTCACTAGAGGTGTCTCTCCCATAAGACGAACAGCATGTTGGGTGAACAAATTACAGTTGGGCAATTGACAAATAAAGAGAGCATGACCATGCACATACATATCATGATGAGTATAGTGAGATTTAATTGGGCATTACGACAAAGTACATAGACCGTCATCCAACTGCATCTATGCCTAAAAAGTCCACCTTCAGGTTATCATCCGAACCCCCTCCAGTATTAAGTTGCTAACAACAGACAATTGCATTAAGTATGGTGCGTAATGTAACTAGTGACTACATCCTTGAACATAGCACTAATGTTTTATCCCTAGTGGCAACAGCACAACACAACCTTAGAACTTTTACATCCTTTGTCCCGGTGTCAATGCAGGCATTAACCCACTATCGAGCATAAGTACTCCCTCTTGTAGTTAATAGCAAAAACTTGGCCAGAGTATCTACTAGTAACGGAGAGCATGCAAGATCATAAACAACACATATATATAACTTTGATAATCAACATAACAAGTATTATCTATTCATCGGATCCCAACAAACGCAACATATAGAATTACGAGATAGATGATCTTGATCATGTTAGGCAGCTCACAAGATCCGACAATGATAGCACAATGGGGAGAAGACAACCATCTAGCTACTGCTATGGACCCATAGTCCAGGGGTAGACTACTCACACATCACACCGGAGGCGACCATGGCGGCGTAGAGTCCTCCGGGAGATGATTCCCCTCTCCGGCGGGTGCCGGAGGCGATCTCTGGATCCCCGAGATGGGATCGGCGTTGGCGGCGTCTCTGGAAGGTTTTCCGTATCGTGGCTCTCGATGCGGGGGTTTCGTCACGGAGACTTTTTATAGGCGGAAGGGCAGGTCAAGAGGCGGCACGGGGCCCCACACCACAGGTCGCGCGGCCAAGGGGGCCGCGCCGCCCTAGGGTGTGGCCTCCGTGGCCCCTCTTCGTCTCTCCTTCGGACTTCTGGAAGCTTCGTGAGAAAATAGGCCCCCGGCTTTGATTTCGTCCAATTCCGAGAATATTTCCTTACTAGGATTTCTGAAACCAAAAACAGCAGAAAACAAGAATCGGCACTTTCATCTTGTTAATAGGTTAGTTCCAGAAAATGCACGAATATGACATAAAGTGTGCATAAAACATGTAGATAACATCAATAATGTGGCATGGAACATAAGAAATTATCGATACGTCGGAGACGTATCAGCATCCCCAAGCTTAGTTCTGCTCGTCCCGAGCGAGGTAAAAGCGATAACACGGATAATTTCTCGAGTGACATGCCATCATAATCTTGATCATACTATTTGTAAAGCATATGTAGTGAATGCAGCGATCAAAACAATGTATATGACATGAGTAAACAAGTGAATCATATAGCAAAGACTTTTCATGAATAGCACTTCAAGACAAGCATCAATAAGTCTTGCATAAGAGTTAACTCATAAAGCTATAATTCAAAGTAAAGGCATTGAAGCAACACAAAAGAAGATTAAGTTTCAGCGGTTGCTTTCAACTTGTAACATGTATATCTCATGGATATTGTCAACATAGAGTAATATAATAGATGCAATAAGCAAGTATGTAGGAATCAATGCACAGTTCACACAAGTGTTTGCTTCTTGAGGTGGAGAGAAATAGGTGAACTGACTCAACATTGAAAGTAAAAGAATGGTCCTCCATAGAGGAAAAGCATCGATTGCTATATTTGTGCTAGAGCTTTGATTTTGAAAACATGAAACAATTTTGTCAACGGTAGTAATAAAGCATATGCATCATGTAAATTATATCTTATAAGTTGCAAGCCTCATGCATAGTGTACTAATAGTGCCCGCACCTTGTCCTAATTAGCTTGGACTACCGGATCATCACAATGCATTGTTTTTACCAAGTGTCACAAAGGGGTACCTCTATGCCGCTTTGTACAAAGGTCTAAGGAGAAAGCTCGCATTGGATTTCTCGCTATTGATTATTCTTCAACTTAGACATCCATACCGGGACAACATAGACAACAGATAATGGACTCCTCTTTTATGCATAAGCATGTACCAACAATTAATAATTTTCTCATTTGAGATTTGAGGATTGTTGTCCAAAACTGAAACTTCCACCATGGAGCATGGCTTTAGTTAGCGGCCCAATGTTCTTCTCTAACATATGCATGCTTAACCATATGGTGGTAGATCTCTCTTACTTCAGACAAGACGGACATGCATAGCAACTCACATGAAATTCAACAATGAAAAGTTGATGGCGTCCCCGGTGAACATGGTTATCGCACAACAAGCAACTTAATAAGAGATAAAGTGCATAATTACATATTCAATACCACAATAGTTTTTAAGCTATTTGTCCCATGAGCTATATATTGCACAGGTGAATGATGGAATTTTAAAAGGTAGCACTCAAGCAATTTACTTTGGAATGGCGGAAAAATACCATGTAGTATAGGTAGGTATGGTGGACACAAATGGCATAGTGGTTGGCTCAAGTATTTTGGATGCATGAGAAGTATTCCCTCTCGATACAAGGTTTAGGCTAGCAAGGCTTATTTGAAACAAACACAAGGATGAACCGGTGCAGCAAAACTCACATAAAAGACATATTGAAAACATTATAAGACTCTACACCGTCTTCCTTGTTGTTCAAACTCAATACTAGAAATTATCTAGACCTTAGAGAAACCAAATATGCAAACCAAATTTTAGCATGCTCTATGTATTTCTTCATTAATGGGTGCAAAGCATATGATGCAAGAGCTTAATCATGAGCACAACAATTGCCAAGTATCACATTACCCAAGACATTTATAGCAATTACTACATGTATCATTTTCCAATTCCAACCATATAACAATTTAACGAAGGAGAAACTTCGCCATGAATACTATGAGTAGAAACCAAGGACATACTTGTCCATATGCTACAGCGGAGCGTGTCTCTCTCCCATAAAGTGAATGCTAGGATCCATTTTATTCAAACAAAACAAAAAACAAAAACAAACCGACGCTCCAAGAAAAAGCACATAAGATGTGATGGAATAAAAATATAGTTTCAGGGGAGGAACCTGATAATGTTGTCGATGAAGAAGGGGATGCCTTGGGCATCCCCAAGCTTAGACGCTTGAGTCTTCTTAGAATATGCAGGGGTGAACCACCGGGTGCATCCCCAAGCTTAGAGCTTTCACTCTCCTTGATCATGTTGCATCATACTCCTCTCTTGATCCTTGAAAACTTCCTCCACACCAAACTCGAAACAACTCATTAGAGGGTTAGTGCACAATATAAATTGACATATTCAGAGGTGACACAATCATTCTTAACACTTCTGGACATTGCATAATGCTACTGGACATTAATGGATCAAAGAAATTCATCCAACATAGCGAAAGAGGCAATGCGAAATAAAAGGCAGAATCTGTCAAAACAGAACAGTTCGTATTGACGAATTTTAAAATGGCACCAGACTTGCTCAAATGAAAATGCTCAAATTGAATGAAAGTTGCGTACATATCTGAGGATCATGCACGTAAATTGGCTTAATTTTCTGAGCTACCTACAGGGAGGTGGACTCAGATTCGTGACAGCAAAGAAATCTGGAACTGTGCAGTAATCCAAATCTAGTACTTACTTTTCTATCAACGGCTTAACTTGGCACAACAAAACACAAAACTAAGATAAGGAGAGGTTGCTACAGTAGTAAACAACTTCCAAGACACAAAATAAAAATAAAGTACTGTAGGTAAAAACATGGGTTGTCTCCCATAAGCGCTTTTCTTTAACGCCTTTCAGCTAGGCGCAGAAAGTGTGTATCAAGTATTATCAAGAGACGAAGTGTCAACATCATAATTTGTTCTCATAATGGAATCAAAAGGTACCTTCATTCTCTTTCTAGGGAAGTGTTCCATACCTTTCTTGAGAGGAAATTGATATTTTATATTACCTTCCTTCATATCAATAACATCACCAACAGTTCGAAGAAAAGGTCTTCCCAATATAATGGGACAAGATGTATTGCATTCAATATCCAAGACAACAAAATCAACGGGAACAAGGTTATTGTTAACGGTAATGCGAACATTATCAACTTTACCCAAAGGTTTCTTTGTAGAATGATCAGCAAGATTAACATCCAAATAACAATTTTTCGAGGTGGCAAGTCAAGCATATTATAAATTTTCTTAGGCATAACAGAAATACTTGCACCAAGATCACATAAAGCATTACAATCAAAATCTTTAACCTTCATCTTAATGATGGGCTCCCAACCATCCTCTAGCTTTTTAGGAATAGAGGCTTCACGCTCTAGTTTCTCTTCTCTAGCTTTTATGAGAGCATTTGTAATATGATGTGTAAAAGCCAAATTTATAGCACTAGCATTAGGACTTTTAGCAAGTTTTTGCAAGAACTTTATAACTTCAGAGATGTGGCAATCATCAAAATTCAAACCATTATAATCTAAAGCAATGGGATCATCATCCCCAATGTTGGAAAAAATTTCAGCAGCTTTATCAAAGGCGATTTCAGCAGTTTTAGCGATTTCAGGCAGTTTTTCGCGCTTTGCATTAGAAGTGGAAACATTGCTAACACCAATTCTTTTATTAGTATGAGTAGGAGGTGCAGCAACATGTGTAGCATTAGCATTACTAGTGGTGGTAATAGTCCAAACTTTAGCTATATTCTTCTCTTTAGCTAGTTTTTCATTTTCTTCTCTATCCCACCTAGCACGCAGTTCAGCCATTAATCTTATATTCTCATTAATTCTAACTTGAATGGCATTTGCTGTAGTAGTAATTTTATTATGATGATTCTCATTAGGCAAAACTTTTGATTTCAAAAGATCAACATCAGCAGCAAGACTATCGACTTTAGAAGCAAGTATATCAATTTTCCCAAGCTTTTCTTCAACAGATTTGTTAAAAGCGGTTTGTGTACTAATAAATTCTTTAAGCATGGCTTCAAGTCCAGGGGTGAACTCCTATTATTGTTGTAAGAATTCCCATAAGAATTACCATAGCCGTTGCCATTATTATAAGGATATGGCCTATAGTTGTTACTAGAATTGTTCCAGGTAAGCATTGTTGTTGAAATTATTATTTTTAATGAAGTTTACATCAACATGTTCTTCTTGTGCAACCAATGAAGCTAACGGAACATTATTAGGATCAATATTAGTCCTATCATTCACAAGCATAGACATAATAGCATCAATCTTATCACTCAAGGAAGAGGTTTCTTCGACAGAATTTACCTTCTTACCTTGTGGAGCTCTTTCCGTGTGCCATTCAGAGTAATTGATCATCATATTATCAAGAAGCTTTGTTGCTTCACCGAGAGTGATGGACATAAAGGTACCTCCAGCAGCTGAATCCAATAAATTCCGTGAAGAAAAATTTAGTCCTGCATAGAAGGTTTGGATGATCATCCAAGTAGTCAGTCCATGGGTTGGGCAATTTTTAACCAAAGATTTCATTCTTTCCCAAGCTTGAGCAACATGTTCAGTATCTAATTGTTTAAAATTCATTATGCTACTCCTCAAAGATATAATTTTAGCAGGGGGATAATATCTACCAATAAAAGCATCCTTGCATTTAGTCCATGAATCAATACTATTCTTAGGCAGAGATAGCAACCAATCTTTAGCTCTTCCTCTTAATGAGAAAGGGAACAATTTTAGTTTAATAATATCACCATCTACATCTTTATATTTTTGCATTTCACATAATTCAACAAAATTATTAAGATGGGCAGCAGCATCATCAGAACTAACACCGAGAAAATTGCTCTCGCATAACAAGATTCGATAAAGCAGGTTTAATTTCAAAGAATTCTGCTGTAGTAGCAGGTGGAGCAATAGGTGTGCATAAGAAATCATTATTATTTGTGGTTGTGAAGTCACACAACTTAGTGTTTTCAGCGTTGGCCATTTTAGCAACAGTAAATAAAACAAACTAGATAAAGTAAATGCAAGTAAACTAATTTTTTTGTGTTTTAGATATAGCAAACAAGATAGCAAATAAAGTAAAACTAGCAACTAATTTTTTTGTATTTTGATTTAGTGCAGCAAACAAAGTAGTAAATAAAACTAAGCATGACAAAAACAAAGTAAAGAGATTGAGAAGTGGAGACTCCCTTGCAGCGTGTCTTGATCTCCCGGCAACGGCGCCAGAAATTTGCTTGATGCGTGTGGTTGGCACGTCCGTTGGGAACCCCAAGAGGAAGGTGTGATGCGCACAGCGGCAAGTTTCCTCGATAAGAAACCAAGGTTTAATCGGACCAGTAGGAGTCAAGAAGCACGTTGAAGGTTGATGGTGGCGAGATGTAGTGCGGCGCAACACCGGTGATTCGGCGCCAACGTGGAACCTGCACAACACAACCAAAGTACTTTGCCCCAACGAAGCAGTGAGGTTGTCAATCTCACCGGCTTGCTGTAACAAAGAGTTAACCGTATTGTGTGGAAGATGATTGGTTTGCAGAAAACAGTAGAACAAGTATTGCAAAGAGATTGTATTTCAGTAAAGAGAATTGGACCGGGGTCCACAGTTCACTAGAGGTGTCTCTCCCATAAGACGAACAACATGTTGGGTGAACAAATTACAGTTGGGCAATTGACAAATAAAGAGAGCATGACCATGCACATACATATCATGATGAGTATAGTGAGATTTAATTGGGCATTACGACAAAGTACATAGACCGTCATCCAACCGCATCTATGCCTAAAAAGTCCACCTTGAGGTTATCATCCGAACCCCCTCCGTATTAAGTTGCTAACAACAGACAATTGCATTAAGTATGGTGCGTAATGTAACTAGTGACTACATCCTTGAACATAGCACTAATGTTTTATCCCTAGTGGCAACAGCACAACACAACCTTAGAACTTTCATCCTTTGTCCCCGGTGTCAATGCGAGCATGAACCCACTATCGAGCATAAGTACTCCCTCTTGGAGTTAATAGCAAAAACTTGGCCAGAGTATCTACTAGTAACGGAGAGCATGCAAGATCATAAACAACACATAGATATAACTTTGATAATCAACATAACAAGTATTCTCTATTCATCGGATCCCAACAAACGCAACATATAGAATTACAGATAGATGATCTTGATCATGTTAGGCAGCTCACAAGATCCGACAATGATAGCACAATGGGGAGAAGACAACCATCTAGCTACTGCTATGGACCCATAGTCCAGGGGTAGACTACTCACACATCACACCGGAGGCGACCATGGCGGCGTAGAGTCCTCCGGGGAGATGATTCCCCTCTCCGGCAGGGTGCGGAGGCGATCTCTGGATCCCCGAGATGGGATCGGTGTTGGCGGCGTCTCGGAAGGTTTTCCGTATCGTGGCTCTCGATCGGGGGTTTCGTCACGGAGACTTTTTATAGGCGGAAGGGCAGGTCAAGAGGCGGCACGGGGCCCCACACCACAGGGCCGCGCGGCCAAGGGGGGCCGCGCCGCCCTAGGGTGTGGCCCCTCCGTGGCCCCTCTTCGTCTCTCCTTCGGACTTACGGAAGCTTCGTGAGAAAATAGGCCCCCGGGCTTTGATTTCGTCCAATTCCGAGAATATTTCCTTACTAGGATTTCAAAACCAAAAACAAGCAGAACAGAATCGGCACTTCGGCATCTTGTTAATAGGTTAGTTCCAGAAAATGCACGAATATGACATAAAGTGTGCATAAAACATGTAGATAACATCAATAATGTGGCATGGAACATAAGAAATTATCGATACGTCGGAGACGTATCAGTGCTCACTAACGGAGCTGCCTTCTTCCATCATACAGCTGAAGAAGTGTTTCGATGCTTCATAGCATTCCACGGCCGCATGAGTCTCAAATATAGCTTTCAGCTCATTGACCAACTCATGAGGATCGTGGTGCTCAAAACATTTTTGAAGATCGGCTTCCAGACTGCACAAGAGGGCACACTGATCTTGAGAGTACCGAGTTTTCTGAGTCGCGTAAACATTCTTTACTTCATCGGTTTCAGTTTCTGCAGGAGGGTCACCTAGCGGTGCATCAAGCACAAATTGCAGATTTCCGCCAGCGAGGAAGATCCTCACATGACGGAACCAGTCGGTGAAGTTGCTACCGTTGCTCTTAAGCTTTTCTTTCTCTAGGAACTGTTTAAAATTGATTGGGGACGCCATCTCTACAACATATATTTGCAAAAGTTTAGACTAAGTTTATGACAAATTGAGTTCAAATTTTAATTCAACATAATTAAAAATCTAGGTGAACTCCCACTCAAAACAATATCCCTCGCATTGTCTTAGTGATCACACGAACCAAATCCACCACACCTAAGTCCGATCATCACGAGACAAGGTGTAATTTCAATGGCGGACACTCAAAGTGTTCATCATATCAACCATATGATTCATGCTCTACCTTTCGGTATCACGTGTTCCGAGACCATGTTTGTACATGCTAGGCTCGTCAAGGCCACCTTAGTATCCGCATGTGCAAAACTGTCTTGCACCTGTTGTATGCACTTGTTGATTCTATCACACCCGATCATCACGAGATGCTTCGAAACGACAAGTCTTGGCAACGGTGCTACTAAGGATGAACACTTTATTATCTTGAGATTTTAGTGAGGGATCATCTTATAATGCTACCGTCGCGATCTAAGCAAAATAAGATGCATAAAAGGATTAACATCACATGCAGTTCATATGTGATATGATATGGCCCTTTTTTGTCTTTGCGCCTTTGATCTTCATCTCCAAAGCACGGATATGATCTCCATCATCTTCGGGCATGATCTCCATCATCGTCGGTGTAGCGTCAAGGTCAATGGCTCCGTCTTCATGATTGTCCTCCATGTAGCAACTATTACAACTACTTTGAAATACTACTCAACATGAAATTTAAAGACAACCATAAGGCTCCTGCCGGTTGCCACAATACAATAATGATCATCTCATACATATTCATCATCACATTATGGCCATATCACATCACCAAACCCTGCAAAAACAAGTTAGACATCTCTAATTTGGTTTGCATATTTTACGTGGTTTAGGGTTTTCGAGAGAGATCTAATCTACCTACGAACATGAACCACAACGGTGATACTAATGTTGTCAATAGAAGAGTAAATTGAATCTTCACTATAGTAGGAGAGACAGACACCCGCAAAGCCTCTTATGCAATACAAGTTGCATGTCGAACGAGGAACAAGTCTCATGAACGCGGTCATGTAAAGTTAGTCCGAGCCGCTTCATCCCACTATGCCACAAAGATGCAAAGTACTCAAACTAAAGATAACAAGAGCATCAACGCCCACAAAACCATTGTGTTCTACTCGTGCAACCATCTATGCATAGACACGGCTCTGATACCACTGTAGGGATTCGTTGCATAGAAAACAAAAAATTTCCTACCGCGAACACGCAATCCAAGCCAAGATGCAATCTAGAAGACGGTAGCAACGAGGGGATGATCGAGACTCACCCTTGAAGAGTTCCAAAGCCTACAAGATGAGGCTCTTGTTGCTGCGGTAGACGTTCACTTGCCGCTTGCAAAAGCGCGTAGAAGATCTTGATCACGGCGCCACGAACGAGCAGCACCTCCGTACTCGGTCACACGTTCGGTGTTGATGAAGTCGACGTCCACCTCCCCGTTCCAGCGAGTAGCGGAAGTAGTAGTCTCCTCTTGAATCCGGCAGCACGACGGCGTGGTGGCGGTGGTGGTGGAGAACTCCGGCGGAGCTTCGCTAAGCGTGCGGGAGCGTTGGAGGAGAGAGGGGGCGGCTAGGGTTTGGGAGGGGGTGGCCGGCCACTAAGGGGGTGCGGCCAGGCTGTGGTCTTGGGGTGGCCCGGTGGCCGGTCCCCCTCCCCTTGGCCCCTCATTATATAGGTGGAAGCCCCAAGTGTTGGACTACAGGTCTTCGAATAAGACCAGAACCCAAAACCTTCCATGTGATAGGGAAACCTACCCAAGGTGGGAATCCCACTTCGGGTGGGATTCCCCCTTTCCATGTGGGGGGGGGGGGGGTGGCCGGCCCCCTTGGTGGAGACCAAGGTGGACTCCACCCTCCTAGGGTTGGCCGGCCATGGGAGGTGGAGTCCCTCCGGGACTCCGCCTTCCTTAGTGATTTCTTCCGGACTTTTCTAGAACCTTCTAGAACCTTCCGGATCATTTTAAATCTTATAAAATGACTTCCTATATATGAATCTTATTCTCCGGACCATTCCGGAACTCCTCGTGATGTCCGGGATCCCATCCGGGACTTCGAACAAAACTTCGAACTCCATTCCATATTCAAATTCTACCATTTCAACATCAAACCTTAAGTGTGTCACCCTACGGTTCGCGAACTATGCGGACATGGTTGAGTACTCTCTCCGACCAATAACCAATAGCGGGATCTGGAGATCCATAATGGCTCCCACATATTCAACGATGACTTTAGTGATCGAATGAACCATTCACATACGATACCAATTCCCTTTGTCACGCGATATTTTACTTGTCCGAGGTTTGATCATCGGTATCACTCTATACCTTGTTCAACCTCGTCTCCTGACAAGTACTCTTTACTCGTACCGTGGTATGTGGTCTCTTATGAACTTATTCATATGCTTGCAAGACATCAGACAACATTCCACCGAGAGGGCCCAGAGTATATCTATGTCATCGGGATGGACAAATCCCACTGTTGATCCATATGCCTCAACTCATACTTTCCGGATACTTAATCCCACCTTTATAACCACCCATTTATGCAGTGGCGTTTGATGTAATCAAAGTACCTTTCCGGTATAAGTGATTTATATGATCTCATGGTCATAAGGACTAGGTAACTATGTATAGAAAGCTTATAGCAAATAACTTAATGACGAGATCTTATGCTACGCTTAATTGGGTGTGTCCATTACATCATTCATACAATTATATAACCTTGTTATTAATAACATCCAATGTTCATGATTATGAAACTAATCATCCATTAATCAACAAGCTAGTTAAGAGGCATACTAGGGACTCTTTGTTGTTTACATATCATACATGTATCAATGTTTCGGTTTAATACAATTATAGCATGGTATATAAACATTTATCATAAACATAAAGATATATAATAACCACTTTTATTATTGCCTCTTGGGCATATCTCCTTCATTCATCATATCATTCATATGACTCATGCTCTACCTTTCGGTATCCCGTGTTCCGAGACCATGTCTGTACATGCTAGGCTTGTCAAGGCAACCTTGGTATCCGCGTGTGCAAATCTGGCTTGCACCCGTTGTATGCACATGTAGAGTCTATCACACCCGATCATCACGAGATGCTTCGAAACGACAAGTCTTAGCAACGGTGCATACTAAGGATGAACACTTTATTATCTTGATATTTAGTGAGAGGGATCATCTTATAATGCTACCGTCGCGATCTAAGAAAAATAAGATGCATAAAAGGATTAACATCACATGCAATTCATAATGTGTGATATGATATGGCCTTTCTTCTTTGTGCTTTTGATCTCCATCTCCAAAGCACGGACATGATCTCCATCATCACCAGCATGGCGTCAAGGTCAGTGGCGCCGCTTCATGGTTGTCCATCACTTATAGCTACTATAACAACTACTTGAAATAAAGCTATTACATGATGAATAGACACGCAGGTCTTTAACAAAAATTAAAGACAACCATTAGGCTCCTGCCGGTTGCCATAATACAACAATGAACATCTCATACATCAAATATAATCATCATCACATCATGGCCATATCACATCACCAAACCCTGCAAAAACAAGTTAGACGCCTCTAATTTGGTTTGCATATTTTACGTGGTTTAGGGTTTTCGAGTAAGATCCAATCTACCTACGAACATGAACCACAACGGTGATACTAGTGTTGACAATAGAAGTGCAAATTACAATCTTCACTGTGGTGGGTGAGACAGACACCCGCAAAGCCACTTATGCAATACAAGTTGCATGTCAAGCGTGGAGCAAGTCTCATGAGACGCGGTCATGTAAAGTTAGCCCGGGCCGCTTCATCCCACCATCCCGCAAGAAGCAAAGTACACAAACTAAAGCAACAAGAGCATCACTGCCCACAAAACCATTGTGTTCTACTCGTGCAACAGATCTATGCATAGACATGGCTCTGATACCACTGATGGGGTTCGTAGCATAGAAAACAAAAATTTTCCTACCGCAAAGACGAATAAATCCAAGATCTAATCTATGGAACACCCAAGATCTAATCTACAAGATCGAAGCAACGAGATGGAGATGAGACTAACCCTCGAAGATTCCAAAGCCTACGAGATTAATCTCATTGTTGGTGTAGACGATCGTCCCCGGTCTTTGCAATCCGGCAGCACTTCCGTACTCGGTCGCGTGTACGGTGTCGATGAAGCTACTTCCTCTCCCGTTCCAGCGGGCAGCGGAGGTGTGGTAGATCTCCACGGAATCCCAGCAGCACGACGGCGTGGTGGTGGTGGTGGAGAAGAGTTGCTGCAGGGCTTCGCCTAAGCCTGCACAGCGTATGGAGGTGGAAGAGAGAGGGGGGCGGCCAGGGTTATGGATGGGAGGCCTTGGCCGGCCACGCCCTCCCCTCTTTATATAGGTGGGGGGTTGTCCTAGGGTTTCCCCTAGGACCCACCTGCCCCCTTGGCCGGCGCATGGGGAGGGGGCAACTCCTCCCCCAAGTCTTCCCCTTTATCTCCTAATTTAAACGCTTTATTTTAGGAGATAGATCTTATCTCTAAATTTAAACCATTTAAATTAGAGATAGATCTTATCTCTAAGGGGGGGGGGGCGGCCTGGGCCCACATGTCATGGTGGGCTGGACCCACTATGCCATGTGGCGCCTATGTGGCCTCTCCCGGGGTGGTGGGCCCACTGGTGGCCCTCTAGAACCTTCTAGAAGCTCCGGTCAAAACACCGGACTTTTACCGAACCCCGGAAATTGACTTCCCATATATGAATCTTATTCTCCGGACAATTCCGGACCTCCTCGTGATGTCCTGGATCCCATCCGAGACTCCGAACAAAAACTTCGGACTCCAACTCATATTCCGAATCTACTTATGCGACATCGAACCTTAAGCGCGTCACCCTATGGTTCGCGAACTATGCAGACATGGTCGAGACTCCTCTCCGAGCAATAACCAATAGCGGGATCTGGAGATCCATAATGGCTCCCACATATTCAACGATGACTTAGTGATCGATTGAACCATTTACATACGATGTCAATTCCCTTTGTCACATGATATTTTACTTATCCGAGGTTTGATCATCGGTATCTCCATACCTTGTTCAACCTCGTTACTGACAAGTACTCTTTACTCGTACCGCGGTATGTCATCTCTTATGATAAAATGATATGCTTGCAAGCTAATCAGATGACATTCCACCGAGAGGGCCCAGAGTATATCTATCCGTCATCAGGATGGACAAATCCCACTATTGATCCATATGCCTCAACTCACACTTTCCAAATACTTAATCCCATCTTTATAACCACCCATTTACGCAATGGCGTTTGATGCAATCAAAGTACCCTTCCGGTGTAAGTGATTTACATGATCTCATGGTCGAAGGACTAAGACAACTATGTACCGAAAGCTTATAGCAAATTGAACTTAATGACTTGATCTTATGCTACGCTCATTTGGGTGTGTGTCCATTATATCATTCAACTAATGACATAACCTTGTTATTAATAACATCCAATGTTCATGATCACGAAACCATGATCATCCATTAATCAACAAGCTAGTTATACAAGAGGCTTACTAGGGACTCCTTGTTGTTTACATAACACACATGTATCAATGTTTCGGTTAATACAATTATAGCATGGTATGCAAACATTTATCATAAACATGAAGATATTATAATAACCACTTTATTATTGCCTCTTGGGCATATCTCCAACACATCAGCGAGGGCGGGAGGCGTGGGAGCTAAATATTCCCTCTCGCCAACCGTTTTTCTCATTGCGGTTCGCTGCAAACGGTTGACCAAAAACTGTGTACATGGAGTATGTGTTTGTTTATATGCAGGATGCTGCAAAAGGTTTTGCCGTTTTGTCGATTTTGCGGTATATGGTATGGGCGTTATTTTTTCTCCAAACCGCAAAATGGTAGTTATTTTACGGTATCCGCTAGAGATGCTCTTAGGTGAGAGGGCGAGTGCGGTGCTGTCTAGCGAGGCTCCAGTGACCTAGAGTTGGGGTGCTAGTGAGGGGGAACTCGCCAGAGGTGGTGAAAGGTGAGATTTACAACGAGGCTGGGCGGCGGACTGGCGGGGGTGGTGGCTCGGGAAGGGCAGGGCGGCGAGGTGGTGCGGCAGGGAAGAACGGGGTCAAGGAGGAAGAAGCTGCTCTCTAGGTAGAAGATGACTCATCAGATGGAAATGAATGCGTCAAATAGGAGGATCGAGGTCCTTTTCATGGACCTCTTTATATTAAAGGATGTGGATAGGAATTTTGGAGGATTTTAATTCACATTCTTTTTTTTTCGAAGTAGCCATTCGAATCAAAGGAATGATAGCTACAAAATTCCCATGAATGGCAATCCTATGCGAATTTCAACATTCACTTTAATTTTACTTTTACACTTATTCACGTAGGACCGATGCACCTTTTATGTTTTTTTTTCCGCGGTTCAATCCAAACGATTATTCGTATTCGTCTGTTTTGCAGATGCAAGCTTGTCAAATTCCTACGTTACCTTTTTCTAATTTCTATGTTGTGTAACCCTATAATAATTGAGAGAAGCCCTAAAGAGCTGGAGCATGTTGAGCGTAGGCTCCCAAATCTTGTCCCAATTTTTTCCAAAAAGAGTCTAATTTGAGAGGTGTTTTTTTTTTGAGGGAAACGGGTGTGCTTTATTGATCAATCAACCAAAGATTCAATACAAATTGTCTCCCGGATACACTCCGGAGGCACACCACGCCACACAGAACTAGGCAAACATTCAGCCGAACGTGCTAAGCAATGCGCAGCAACATTCTGACAACGACTAACATGAGTAATAGAACAAGAACTAAAAGACTCCATCAGGTTCTTGATATCTTCAATGATAGGACCACAGGAGGACCTGTCCTTGAGCTTGGACTCGACCCGCTTCACTACTGTCAAGCAATCAGTGGCCACGATCAGATTGTCCAGATGTTCTTCATGTGCAAAGGAGAGCGCAGCACGAACGGCTGTAGCTTCAGCAATCTCAGGTACCTGCACATTCAGAAAGCTATCATGGCGAGCCGCAACAAAGACTCCCAAAGAATCTCGGACCACCATGCCGGCACCCATACTCGTCGAGGAGGCAAATAATGCGGCATCGACATTTACCAACAGAGAACCAACCGGCGGCGGAACCCAAGGAGAGGCTGGAGTGGTTTTGCGCCTGGGCCTGGAAGCATTCTTGTATAGATGAGCAAAAATCATGTCTACATACGAGTTTATCTTCACAGCGACAGAACTCGGGTGGGCAGTCCCTCCTTCCTCGCGAATCTTGTTTCTCGTATCCCACAAGTGCCAAAAAGTCACCGCCAAGGTAGTTGCCTGATGATCAGAGCTTCTTCTCAGGAAATCAAACAACCATTGTTTTGGATTAGCAAACTCCCTGCGGTTCAACTCAACAGGATGGGCACTCTTCACCCGTTCCCAAACCTCACGAGCGAATGGGCAGAATAACATTGCATGCTCAACCCTTTCATCAACAGAACAATGAATACAACTAGGCGAAGCTGGAACATGCCGGTGCACAAGTTGATACCCACTCGGGAGGCAATCGTGGATAAACCTCCAGAGGGTAATCTTCATCTTCCCCGGTGCACGAATAGCCCAAAGAGCCTTCCATTCCTTTGACTCCGTAGCATCAGCAGAGGACATGCCACGGCCCCGGCCGCTACGTGAGATGAGAGCAGCATCCGCACGAGCTAAGAGATAGGCCGATCGAACCGTGTACACACCAAGCTTGTTGTGAGGCCAAGTAATAAAATCGTCTCCACCAAGATGACTTAAAGGGATCTGTAGAATCTTGTTTGCCAAATCCTCTGAAAAAATGGTCCGGACATAGCCTTCATTCCATGACTGCGACTCGATCAGAGAGTTTGCTCATCCGAGATAGGCACCAGAGTATTTACCAAACAAGGAGGAGTGCTCGGAACCCATCTGTCATGCTTGATCCGGACAGTAGAGCCATCTTCAATGCCCCAGAGGATACCTCTCTTCACTAATTTCCTTCCATGCAGAATACTGCGCCAAGTGTAAGATGCCGATCTAGGACAGGACGCATTCTAGAAATCCCCATCAGAAAAATAACGCCCTTTCAAGACACGAGCACACAGAGAATCGGGTACTGTCAGAAGCCTCCAACATTGGCGCCCAAGCATCGCTTGATTGAATAGCTCCATATCCCGAAACCCCATACCACCAATGTTCTTGGGTGATGACATCCATTCCCATGACCTCCAATGCAACTTCCTCTTGCCGTCTTTAAAACCCCACCAAAAATCAGCAATAATTTTTCTTATCTCTTCACAAGTAGCCACAGGAAGTAGGAAACAGCTCATGACGTACGTCGGAATGGTTTGAATAACAGCTTTCAGAATTATTTCGTTTCCCATACGTGATAAAGGTCTATCCGACAATCCACTGACACGCCTCCACATACGATCAAGCAGATACCGAAAGGTGATTATTGGAGAGCGGCCAATTTGAGTGGGCATACCAAGATAAGAGTCCTGGAGGGTTTCATTGAAGACACCTAGTTTCTGTTTCACCTCGTCCTTAACTCTTTCTCGACACCCATTACCAAAGAAAATAGTAGATTTCTCCAAATTGATTCTTTGGCCCGAACCATCACAGAAGGTGTTCAACGTGCGATGAAGAGCATCAACACTTTCCTTATCACTCCGTGCAAAGAAGACACTGTCATCCGCGAACAGTAGATGTGATATAGAAGGACCAAGTCTACCATTTTTAATACCCTGTAGCACTCCTTGGACCTCCAGTTTTCGCAAAAGACAAGACACACCTTCTGTGCACAAAAGGAAAAGATAAGGGCTGATGGGGTCACCCTGTCTAATCACTGTTCGGCCCAATCATAGTCAAAATCTGAGTTTGATCCTGGCTCAGAAGGAACGCTAGCTATATGCTTAACACATGCAAGTCGAACGTTGTTTTCGGGGAGCTGGGCAGAAGGAAAAGAGGCTCCTAGCTAAAGTTGTCTCGCCCTGCTTCAAAACTACAGGGTGCGCGCTACGGCTTTGACCTAACGGCCTCCGTTTGCTGGAATCGGAATAGTTGAGAACAAAGTGGCGAACGGGTACGTAACGCGTGGGAATCTGCCGAACAGTTCGGGCCAAATCCTGAAGAAAGCTCAAAAGCGTTGTTTGACGAGCATGCGTAGTATTAGGTAGTTGGGACATATGGGGAGGGTGCTTTGATGGGATGTATACGTGGCAGCCGTGAATGATTCAAGATTTGCTGCAACTGTCGCTCCACATCTCGAAATTTGCCACGAAGCAAAAGAAACAGCTCTCGTAGCCAGCGGAAAACGAGTGACGGCGCGCGGGCAAGGCGACGCGGCAAAGGAACAACACAAGGGACAAAACCCTCGAGGCCGCGGAGCTGGATAGTGCGCCCGCACAAGCCACGCCACGCAGGGCACGCGATAGTGCCAGGATTCTTCGGCGCCCACGCCGACGGCCCTTTCCCTTCCGTGCTCCAGCAAGCACACCAACCCCGCCGCCGCGTCGCGGCCGGCCGACGCGATGGCGCCATGGCTGGCGGAGGCCGCCGAGCGCTTCATAATACTGTATTTTTGTTTCCAATTCCACCCAAGTTGGGCCCAACGCAACGACGAGAGAAACCCCGCCCGGAGCTGTCTGCTGGGAGGACGGAGTACGGAGATGCCGAAGCGACGGCAGGCGCCAGCTCTACGCCGGCCGACCCGTCTTGTCCCCACATGGCAACATGCGCCTGCCGTGTGCCCGCCTTCACCCGCAACCTGCGCAACGCCAGCCCGAAGAGGCCAAGACCGGCCCCAAGATTTTGCCCAGGTGCCCGCTCCATGCTGCCGCGAATGGAAAGCGCGTAGCGTAGCGGCATGGTTCGTCCGGAATTGCGTCTATGACTTCAAGGCTTTTTGCAGCCATATCCTAGTCAACTGTTTCTTTTCAAATAAGTGTTTTTTTTTGTCATCAAATTTGTATCATTCGATTCAGGATATTGCTAGTATTACATTTTCATCATATACTCTTTTGTTTCGTAAATATTGCTACTATTACATTTTTTTACTAAACTCTGTGAGGTTTGGAATTGTATATATAAAACCGGTATGTAAGTAGCCGAGAGGCGATCGGGAGGCGGCGGCACAAAACCTATCTATGATTCCGTTCTCCTCATAGGCGATACCCTCGGTCTGCTCCGACTCTAGTGGTATTGGCGGACCATGGCCCTTTGTATATAGAGAGTTTACGTTCTTTTTTTTAGGTTATTTTTTGAGTGTTTTGTGGGAGATTATGAGGCGACAACTACATCATAAAAGTCGGAATAAGTTTCTTCTCCTCTTACCCTTGCTCTGATCCCAATAACAAACACATATAATAGTTAGGTATGATGAATATAATGCAATTTTTTAGTAATATATGACTGACATCGCATCTTACATAGTGACATCTTCGTGGGCCCGACACAAACGAACTACCCCATGTTTTGATCCGCGTGGACACAAAATGGGTAAATCCCTAACTCAGCGGTCTGACACATAGTGATCGATCTAGAAGCGAGCAAGTGAACACAAACACGAACGTAGTGAGTGTTCGTGTCTTCTAGACTCGGGCTCGCTTGGCGGTGAGAAAGTGGCCTGCAACGCTCCACCTCTCCGCGGAGCCGCATCGCCTCCCTTCTGCTTGTGCCTGGTCACTGCGGCACCATCCATGTCACGCTTCGGCTTCCGCAACGTCGCATGTACTAGCGGGCGGCTATTGGGCTTCTGCGCTGCCATCAATGGAGCGCGTCTGGAAAACCAGCACCAACATACATAGCGGCCACATCCCGTCCCTTTTAAAGGGCACCGGCTTTGCCCCGCCATTGCCTCCATCTATCCTAGCTCTCCTCCACCACAATCCCTCTCTATTTGCCACAGAACAACCATCGCGATATCGGCCATGGGCAAGGGATGTCCATACAGGAAGCCAAAAACGATCACAAAGGCCGACTCACCGGCGCCAAAGAAAGAAGAAGCCGCGCATCCGCGTACCCATCACCGTCGGCGTGGCCCACACCCTGTACCTGGCCCGCACTTCGTGCTCACCCGGATGGAACGATGTCCACCTCCCCGGTGGCTGGCTCCTTAGCTACTGGAGGGTTCCCATGCCGCCGGTACCACGAAAGGGCCGGGAGCGGTGGCAGGAGATTGCCCGGTGCAGAGCCCTTTCTGCCGCCTAACCTCATCGCCAACCCTGCTCACGACATTAACTCGCCATTGTGGGACTCGTTTGGCCACCACGAATGGGATCCGAGGCCTCAAGTGGGATTTGTCGATGACAACGAGTACAACTACGCCGTGCCGCTTGCGTCAGTGAAGGAGGAGGAAGAAGAGGAGGAGCAGGTCATCGGTGGCAACCAAACCCCAAGAGAGGAGGAGCAAGATGACACCAAGGACTACCTCGGATACCTCGCTTACATGGCAGAGGATGCAAATAAAGAGGGCACGGTGGACTAGCTTGCTCTGATGCCGAAAGGCGTGGACTAGGAGGAGGCAATGAGGCCCGCCTTAAAGGCCTCGCAGGAGCAGCCGCCAAGACCGCCGCCACATGTGTCGCTTTGTTATGCAGCAGCGATGATGCATGTCTGAGGAGGAGGCCCTAAGGGTGGCCATGGACCTCGCGAGTGGCACCACCACCTTCACAGTGGGATCAGTGGCCGCTGCAAGCCACGGCATATCCCCACCACCTCCAACGACGCACCCGCTGCCTTTTTGGACGCCTAACTAACCCTGGGATCATCAACCACCGGCGTCAATCCCTCCTACTTCACCGCTAGTCCACCATCTGCTTGCGCCAACAGCCAACTGGTTGTGGCCAATGTCGAAGATCGTGGACCCCACGTAGGACGACACAACTGACCAGTAGAACATGTCTAGGTCTAGGCCCATTAGTTTCTAATGATTTTATATTTTTTTAAAATCTATATGTATGGTTCCTATAATTGAAAATATTGTAACTTTTTTTTTTTTGGCATTGGACCGCTGCGCATACCCGATCCAAACAGATAAGAGGCGCGGTACGACCGATTTTAGTGTCCGTGGGAGGATGCAAATGGACACAAATTGTCTCTGAAATACGTCGAACTAGTGTCTAGTGAAGATGCCCCTGTAGCCACCATATTGTATTTGCTGTAAATACGTAGTATGAATTTCCCTCGAAAGGATACCTAGGCCCCAGGTCATCGACTCGAGCACAGCCAGGTGGGCCCTTCTCCATTTCTCGCTGGTCGACGCGAGCTAGGCCGAGAAGCAACAAATGCCAGCCCGAACCAACCCACCACCAGTAGCCCACTATCTTCGCTCCACTTGTGTTGGGTAAACAAACAAACAAACCGCACCCGCACGCACGCACGGCCACGCCTTGGATTCGCTGCACCGCAACTGAGCGCACACGCATCTTGCCCGCCTCCGACGCGCCACGCCTCGGCTCGCCGCGCCGAGGATGCCCGGCGCGATCGCGGCGTGCTTCCGCTGCGCGCCGGCAGCAGCGCCTCTCGCCTCCGGGTCGGCGGCGGGGCCCAGCCTGGCCACCTCCGTCTACGAGACCCATCTCGGCCTCGTCGCGCTCTCCTGGTCGCGCACCTCCTTCGGCCTCTCGCTCCGCGCCGTCCTCCGCCTGTCGTCGCCGCCGACCCCATCGTCCTCCGGCGCCGTATACTTCGGTGAGGACCCAGACGAAGACACGCTCGCCTTCCGCGTCCGCCCCTGGCTGCTCTGGCGCCGCCGCGGGTCCAGGCGGTTCAGCGACGGCGACCGCCGCGTCGACCTGGCGTGGGACCTCACGCGCGCTCGCTTCCCGAGCTCCGGGTCCCCGGAGCCATCCTCGGGGTTCTTCGTCGCCGTCGTAGTCGACGGCGAGATGGTCCTGGCCGCCGGGGACTTACCAGACAGGGCTTACCGCAGGACCCGGGCCCGGCCCCCGCCTGGCCCGCGCTCTGCGCTGCTGTCCCGGCGCGAGCACGTGGTCATGCGGGACACCGGCTACGGCCGCGGCCACAGAACCTGCGTGAACGTCCGGGGCAAGGAGCGGGAGATCTCCGTGGATCTGGTGTCCCGCTGCCGCGGCAAGGACAGCGTCAGCAGGGACAACGATAGGGCGGACGTCGGCATGTCCGTCTCCCTCGACGGCGAGCGCGTGCTCCACGTCCGACGACTTCGCTGGAAGTTCCGTGGCACCGAGCGAGTCGACCTGGGCGACGGCGACCAGGTCCAGGTCTCCTGGGATCTCCACAAGTGGCTCTTCCCCCCGCGTGAACCGCCCCCCGCGGACGCCGCTGCGCACGCGGTGTTCGTCTTCCGTTTCGAGCCCGGCTGCGGTGGCGAGGAGCCCCAAGCCGAGGAGGGCCGGCTCCACAAGAATGCGTCGAGGACAAGCACCAGCACTTGGAGAGACTACTTTCAGCGGTGGGGGCAAAGGGACTGGAGCGGCACCCTCAGCAAGGGAGAGAGGGAGAAGAAGGGGAGAGGGCGGAAGCTGGCCATGGCGAGCTCCTCGTCGTCGGTGTCCGTGGCGTCGTCAGCGGCGTCCTGGGCAAGCAGCTCGACGGTGATGGACTGGGCTAGCCCCGAGGAGGCCGAAATGCAGCGGGGAGACGGCTTATCGCTCCTCATCTACGCATGGAAGAGCTAGCGGCGATTGTTTTTTCGCTTCAAATTTTGCAGCTGTTGTAAGTGTCAATTCTCTTGTGCAGTTTGCCCTGTGGGATCAAATTGATCTTACAATTCAGTAGCGATAGCCAAGTGAGTGGTGCTGGCATCTTCCATTCTTCACATTCTGACAACGAGGAAAAGGCAATTTGATTGACAGTGTGGACATTTGAACACAGGTTTAGAGATAACTTATCTAATTAATCAATATCTACTCGTACTAGGTAGCAGCATCATATATTGTTATTTCTTTGCTCCATCAATCTATCAATCTATCAGATAGATGTTGCAGCAGCCTCAATCAGGCTAATTCTTAATCGAACGCGTTAGATTGTTATGATTGTGACATTCATATTACTGTACTATCTTCAGTCCTTGATGGGTAGTGTACCCATCGTTATCATTTAAGTATCCTTGTTCATTTCCTAATTAGCTCAAGGCAGTGGTTTACTGGTTTATACCCTGGCACAGTGACACATTGCAGTTGGGTTAGCTGCAACTAGAAGCACAGCAGCTTAATCCTCGGTTTAGTATGGTGAAAGCATTGTGTAGTCAAAGAGTTGCCGGTCAGTTTACTTTTCTTTTGGGCACGACTTGCGGTCAAGCCCACAGCCCACTTGGCTAATCGAGCGACCACGCCGCGGTATGTTGTCTAGAATGGAGTACTACCTCCGTCCACAAATAAGTGAACATCTAGCCTCAACTTTTATCCATAAAGGAGTGTACTTCTATGTTCCTAATGTACTTTAAATTAGCAAAAGTTGTTTCTCTCTCATCGCACGGAAATCAAACCTAATAACATTCAACACATGTTATCTTAATTTTATACATGCACTTAGACTAGTCACAATGGGAAATATCATAGACTAGTATCATACATATGATACTAGTTTATGATACAACACCTACAATGCATAGTATCATGAATTATCATAGTTCCATCCTATTTAATGTTTTGTAGAATCTCAATGCAAATATGTGTACATGATGTGTTTGCCACTAAAATTTCTAGTTTTACGTGCTATGATACAGTATCTACCTATGATACTACTATTACCTCTCTCCTCATTAATTGATATGCCACATAAGATTTTTACCTACATGGCATGCATGATACTACCTATGATACTACCATTGTGGCTAGTCTTAGCCTATTGAAGATAAAAACAATTAAATAGAAGAGAGATGTTGGTTGCATCTTTCCAATGCAATTTTTCTCTCATTTTACTAATTTACCTTGAAAATCCCGCACGTCCATGTATTTGTGGACGGAGGGAGTACACCATTTCGTTGACTCTGAATCGCTATCTTTAGGGGCTGCTAACAATAGTGGCTGAAGTCTAGAACTAGGGAACAAATTTGCCATCAAGGTCACTCAAAACGTGGTCAGAGCATCTTGGGGGGCCTTCCAAAAAGACTTCCTGCAACGGGTGTTTCCTGTTGAAGTTATTTCTCGGTCAAAAATATTCCCTGCATCGCACCCATCTTAGGCCATCTTCAAGACGCCGACGCAAATTGGCACAGTAATGGTTGGATTAGTTGCAACTACAAACACAACAACTTAACTCTCGGTTTAGTGTGGTGAAAGCACATTGTGTAGTCAAAGAGTTGGCCTTCAGTTTGTCCTTCTTTTGGGACGACTTGTGGTCAAATCCACTTGCTAGTCGAGCGACGTGGCATGTCATGTTTTGTCGATTTTTTCTTTTGTTCTTCGTCTCTTATCCTTCCATAAACTTTTGTACCTTTCGTGGAATTTGGGAGTGAAGGACTAGAGCACTTATATATTTGTTATTGCATTTGGTGCATCGTTTTGAGTTCTCTACAGATATTCGATGAAGTGAAAGTTTGTGAGCTATTACTCTTGGGTGCTTGTACCCGAAACTTTCGAGTTGAGTTTGCCGACCACTTGTGGTAGGCAAGCTAGTGTGTTCTATTGCCTATCTTCGAGGCATTTTGCGATTCACGTATTTCAAAACTATATGTTTGTTATATGAATGCTTGTGTGTTTAAGGTTGTTTTATGCATGTGTTGTGTGAGGGTAGGAATTTTATTCCCTTAGATTCTGTTTCTGGATTCTAATCTTACCTACACCAAACCAAACAGAATGCCGCCATGTTGTGAACCCGAAGTGCCAGCGTACATTCAGCAAATGATGGAGGCGTAAGCTCAGCTGATACATGCAGTGACACAAACCATAACCCAGCTGAACAACAACATGCAGATCAACAACAACAACAACAACAACAACAATCCACCACTCCCGCCACCACCACCTCCACCGCATGTGGATATGCTAACTAGGTTCCTGAGGCTTCGCCCTGGGAGTTTTCAAGGGCAGCAGAACCTATGGTGACCAATGATTGGCTGTGTTCTGTGAACAGGGACTTGGTGACCATAGGATGCACTGGCGCTGAGAAGGTCAGGTTTGCTGCTCATCTGCTTGAAGGACCTGCAGCTAGCTGGTGGGAAAACTTCCAAATCACTCATCCCATAACAGAGGTGACTGATGTCTACGCACGCTTCTATTCCTGTAGACAGTGTTGGGCCTCCAAGAGCAGAGGTTTGTAGAACAACAGCAAGTTTCCCTTAAGTGAATCACCCAAGGTTTATCGAACTCAGGGAGGTAGAGGTCAGAGATATCCCTCTCAAGCAACCCTGCAATTAAGATACAAGAAGTCTCTTGTGTCCCCAACACACCTAATACACTTGTCAGATGTATAGGTGCACTAGTTCGGCGAAGAGATAGTGAAATACAAGTAATATGGATGATTATAAGTAGTAATTGCAATCTGAAATAAAAATGGCAGCAAGCAAACATGTAATAGAACTTGTTGGAAACGGTGTTTCAATGCTTAGAAACAAGGCCTAGGGATCATACTTTCACTAGTGGACACTCTCAACATTGATCACATAACTGAATAAATAAATGCTACTTTCTACACTCTCTTATTGGATAATAAACACCATTCATTGTGTAGGGCTACAAAAGCACACCTCAAGCCGGAGTAAACAAGCTCCACAACATCCGGAGTTCATGTTAGAGTAACCTCTAGAGTGCATAATAGACCGTTGCAATTTAGACCGAGTACTAACATAGCATACACACTGTCGACAATAGCTATGAAAGGGGGAATAGATCGCATCAATACTATCATAGTAATAGTTAACTTCATAATCTACAAGAGATTACAATCATAACCTACGTCAAGTACTACATGATGCACACACTGTCAATATTACATCATGGAGGAGGAATAGACTACTTTAATAACATCACTAGAGTAGCACATAGATTAATAGTGATACAAAGCTCATGATCACATAAAGATCACACCATGGGAGAGATAGATGAACCACATAGCTACCGGTAGAGCCCTCAGCCTCGGGGGAGAACTACTCCCTCCTCATCATGGGAGACAGCAACGGCGATGAAGATGGCGGTGGTGTCGATGGAGATGACTCCGGGGGCAATTCCCCGTCCCGGCGGCGTGCCGGAACAGAGACTTCTGTCCCCCGAAACGGAGTTTCGCGATGGCGGCGATATCCCTGGAGTCTTTCTGGAGTTTCGTCAATTGTTGTAGGGTTTTTAGGTCGCGAGGGATTTTATAGGCGAAGAGGCGGCGCAAGGGGGTGCCTGGGGGGCCCACCCCATAGGGCGGCGCCCCCCTCCTAGGCCGCGCCCAGGTGTGGTGTGGAGGCCCTGGGCCTCCTCTCCGGCTCCCCTTCGGTGTTCTGGTCCGTCTCGGTGAAATAAGATGTTTGGCTTTTGTTTCGTCGCATTCCGAGAATATTGCCCGAACAGCCTTTCTGGAACCAAAAACAACAGAAAACAGGAACTGGCACTTCGGCATCTTGTTAATAGGTTAGTTCTGGAAAATGCATAAAATCATTATAAAGTGTGAGCAAAACATGTAGGTATTGTCATAAAACTAGCATGGAACATCAGAAATTATAGATACGTTGGAGACGTATCAAGCATCCCCAAGCTTAGTTCCTACTCGCCCTCGAGTAGGTAAACGATAACAAGGATAATTTCTGAAGTGACATGCTACCAACATGATCTTGATCAATACTATTGTAAAGCATATGAGATGAATGAAGTGATTCAAAGCAATGTTAAAGATAATGACTAAACAACTAAATCATATAGCAAAGACTTTTCATGAATAGTACTTTGAAGACAAGCATCAATAAATCTTGCATAAGAGTTAACTCATAAAGCAATAAATTCTTAGTAGAAAGTTTTGAAGCAACACAAAGGAAGATATAAGTTTCAGCAGTTGCTTTCAACTTCAACATGTATATCTCATGGATAATTGTCAACACAAAGTAATATGATGAATGCAAATAAGCAAGTATGTAGGAATCAATGCACACAGTTGACACAAGTGTTTGCTTCTAAGATAGAAAGAAGTAGGTAAACTGACTCAACATAAAGTAAAAGAAAGGCCCTTCGCAGAGGGAAGCATGGATTACTATTTTTGTGCTAGAGCTTTTATTTTGAAAACATAGAAACAATTTTATCAACGGTAGTAATAATTCATATGTGTTATGCATAAGACATCCTATAAGTTGCAAGCCTCATGCATAGAATACCAATAGTGCTCGCACCTTGTCCTAATTAGCTTGGATTTTCATGGATTATCATTGCATTACATATGTTTCAACCAAGTGTCACAAAGGGGTACCTCTATGCCGCCTGTACAAAGGTCCAAGGAGATAGATCGCATTTGATTTCTCAGTTTTGATAGATCTCAACTTGAGGACATCCATACCGGGACAACATAGAAAACAGATAATGGACTCCTCTTTAATGCTTAAGCATTCAACAACAGATAATATTCTCATAAGAGATTGAGGATTAGTGTCCAAACTGAAACTTCCACCATGATTCATGGCTTTAGTTAGCGGCCCAATGTTCTTCTCTAACAATATGCATACTCAAACCATTTAATCATGATAAATCTCCCTTACTTCAGACAAGACGAACATGCATAGCAACTCACATGATATTAAACAAAGGTGTAATAGTTGATGGCGTCCCCAGAAACATGGTTACCGCTCAACAAGCAACTTATAAGAAATAAGATACATAAGCAACATATTCAATACCACAATAGTTTTTAAGCTATTTTCCCATGAGCTATGTATTGCAAAGACAAGGAATGAAATTTAAAGGTAGCACTCAAGTAATTTACTTTGGAATGGCAGAGAAATACCACATAGTAGGTAGGTATGGTGGACACAAATGGCATAGGTTTTGGCTCAAGGATTTGGATGCACAAGAAGTATTCCCTCTCAGTACAAGGCTTTGGCTAGCAAGGTTGTTTGAAACAAACACAAGTATGAACTGGTACAGCAAAACTTAAATAAGAACATATTGCAAGCATTATAAGACTCTACACTGTCTTCCTTGTTGTTCAAACACTTCACTAGAAAATATCTAGACTTTAGAGAGACCAATCATGCAATCCAAATTTCAACAAGCTCTACGGTAGTTCTCCACTAATAGGTTTAAACTACATGATGCAAGAGCTTAAACATGATCTATGAGAGCTCAAAACAATTGCCAAGTATCAAATTATTCAAAACCATATACCATTTACCACATGAAGCATTTTCTGTTTGCAACCAAATAGCAATTAACGAAACGGTTTTCAACTCCGCCATGAACATTAAAAGTAAAAGCGAAGAACACTAGTGTTCATATGAAAAAGCGGAGCGTGTCTCTCTCCCACACAAGGTATGATCCAATTTATTCAGAGAACTAAGATAACAAAATGAAAATAAAAGCACACATACGCTCCAAGTAAAGTACATAAGATGTGACGGAATAAAAATATAGTTTCACTAGAGGTGACCTGATAAGTTGTCGATGAAGAAGGGGATGCCTTGGGCATCCCCAAGCTTAGATGCTTGAGTCTTCTTGAAATATGCAGGGATGAACCACGGGGGCATCCCCAAGCTTAGACTTTTCACTCTTCTTGATCATATTGTATCATCCTCCTCTCTCGATCCTTGAAAACTTCCTCCACACCAAACTCAAAACATTCTCATTAGAGGGTTAGTGCATAATCAAAAATTCACATATTCAGAGGTGACATAATCATACTTAACACTTCTGGACATTGCCCAAAGCTACTGAAAGTTAATGGAACAAAGAAATCCACTCAACACAGTAAAAGAGGCAATGCGAAATAAAAGGCAGAATCTGTAAAAACAGAACAGTCCGTAAAGACGAATTTTTTAGAGGCACTTAACAGGCTCAGATGAAAAAACTCAAAACTAATGAAAGTTGCATACATATCTGAGGATCACGCATGAAAATTTGCAGCATTTTACGAGTTTCCTACAGAGAGATCTACTCAAATTCGTGACAGGTAGAAATCTGTTTCTGCGCAGAAATCCAAATCTAGTATCAACCTTCTATTAGGGACTTTACTTGGCACAACAATGCAATAAAATAAAGATAAGGAGAGGTTGCTACAGTAGTAACAACTTCCAAGACGCAACAAAGCAGTAGCAAAATAAAAACATGGGTTATCTCCCAAGAAGTGCTTTCTTTATAGTCATTAAGATGGGCTCAGTAATTTTAATGATGCTCATATAAGGATGAGAGTTGAAGCAAAGAGAGCATCAAGAAGCAAATTCAAAACACATTTAAGCCTAACCCACTTCCTATGAAAAGGAATCTTGTAAATAAACAAGTCATGTAAGCATAATGCAACAAGCATAGAAAGGCAACACAAGCGCAACTTCAAGATTCTCAACATAAAGAGGGGAAACTTAATATTATTAAGATGCATATAACCATGTTTCCCTCTCTCATAATAACTTTCAGTAGCATCATGAACAAACTCAACGATATAACTATCACATAAAGCATTCTTATTCACATGCATAAAAGTATCATTACTCTCCACATAAGCATAGTCATTACTATTAATTGTAGTGGGAGCAAATTCAATAAGATAGCTATCATTATTATTCTCATCACCATAATCATCATATATAGGAGGCATATTGTAATCATAATTAATTTTCTCCTCAATAGTAGGTGGACTGAAAATATCATATTCATCATTGTAATCATCATAAATTGCAGGCATGGTATAATCATAATAACCTTTATCCTCCATAGTAGGTGGCACCAAAATACCACTATCATTATAATCATCATAGATGGGAGACAAAGTATCATCAAAGTAAATTTTCTCCTCCATGCTTGGGGGACTAAAACATTTTCATCAAAACCGACCTCCCCAAGCTTAAATTCTTCCATATCATTAGCAATAATAGTGTTCAAAGAGTTCATGCTAATAACATTGCTACAACTATTTTGCAAACAAAGTTCCATGGGTTTTTTAATTCTCTCTTCAAACACATCATGTCCTAATTCAAGATAAAGTTCATAAAGATCTCTAATTTTTTTGTTGTTTCCCATTAAGCCTAACTAGTGAAAATAAAAACAAGAGATAAAAAGATATAATTGCAGGATCTAAAGGAAATACCTTCGAGCACCCACACACCGGCAACAGTGCTAGGAAATAGCTTAGTAGTCGGAGGATGTGAATACCTTTTACCTTACCTCCCCGGCAACGGCGCCAGAAAATAGCTTGATGTCTACGCACGCTTCTATTGCTGTAGACAGTGTTGGGCCTCCAAGAGCAGAGGTTTGTAGAATAGCAGCAAGTTTCCCTTAAGTGAATCACCCAAGGTTTATAGAACTCAGGGAGGTAGAGGTCAGAGATATCCCTCTCAAGCAACCCTGCAATTAAGATACAAGAAGTCTCTTGTGTCCCCAACACACCTAATACACTTGTCAGATGTATAGGTGCACTAGTTCGGCGAAGAGATAGTGAAATACAAGTAATATGGATGATTATAAGTAGTAATTGCAATCTGAAATAAAAATGGCAGTGATGTCTACTTTCCCCCTCCTTTTCCTGTAGACAGTGTTGGGCCTCCAAGAGCAGAGGTTTGTAGAACAGCAGCAAGTTTTCCCTTAAGTGGATCACCCAAGGTTTATCGATCTCAGGGAGGAAGAGGTCAAAGATATCCCTCTCAAGCAACCCTGCAACCACAAAGCAAGAAGTCTCTTGTGTCCCCAACACACCTAATACAATAGGTGCACTAGTTCGGCGAAGAGATAGTGAAATACAGGTGGTATAAATAAGTATGAGCAGTAGCAACGGTGCCAGAAAATAGCTTGCTGGCGTGTAGTTGATGGTGGTAGTATTGCAGCAGATAATGCTTGATAAAACGATAAACAAGCAGCGATAGCAGTATTTAGGAACAAGGCCTAGGGATCATACTTTCACTAGTGGACACTCTCAACATTGATCGCATAATAAATAACTCTTTCTCATATGTGCTACATACACTCTTTTGTTGGATGATGAACACATTGCGTAGGATTACACGAACCCTCAATGCCGGAGTTAACAAGCTCCACAATAATGTTCATATTTAAATAACCTTAGAGCATAATAGATCATTGCAAAATAAACCAAGAACTAACATAGTGCACACACTGCCCACATTACACTATGAAGGAGGAATAGATCACATCAATACTATCATAATGATAATTAACTCCACAATCTACAAGAGATCATGATCATAGCCTACGACAAGAACCACATGGTGCACACACTAGTCACCTTTACACCATGCAGGAGGAATAGATTACTTTAATAACATCACATGAGTAGCACACAACTAGTAGCGATACAAAGCTCATATGAATCTCAATCATGTTAAGCAGCTCATGAGATCATTGTATTGAAGTACATAGGAGAGAGATTTAACCACATAGCTACCGGTACAGCCCCGAGCCTCGATGGAGAACTACTCCCTCCTCATGGGAGCAGCAGCGGTGATGAAGATGGCGGTGGTGTCGATGGAGGAGCCTTCCGGGGGCACTTCCCCGTCCCGGCGGCGTGCCGGAACAGAGACTCCTGTCCCCCAGATCTTGGCTTCGTGATGGCGGCGGCTCTGGAAGGTTTCTCATACCGTGGCTTTTTCGTATCGAGGTTTTAGGTCTGGGACCTTTATATAGGCGAAGAGGCGGCGTCAGAAGGTCGAAGGGGCGACGACACTATAGGGCGGCGCGGCCAGGGCCTGGGCCGCGCCGGCCTATGGTCTGGGGGCCCAGTGCCCCCCCTCTGGTCCTTCTCGTGTGTTACGGATGCTTCCGGGCAAAATAGGAACACAGGCGTTGATTTCGTCCGATTCGAGAATATTTCGTTACTAGGATTTACTGAAACCAAAAGCAATGACGAAACAAAGAATGGCACTTCGGCATCTTGTTAATAGGTTAGTTCCAGAAAATGCACGAATATGACATAATGTGTGCATAAAACATGTAGATATCATCAATAATGTGGCATGGAACATAAGAAATTATCGATACGTCGGAGACGTATCAGCATCCCCAAGCTTAGTTCTGCTCGTCCCGAGCAGGTAAAACGATAACAAAGATAATTTCTGGAGTGACATGCCATCATAACCTTGATCATACTATTTGTAAAGCATATGTAGTGAATGCAGCAATCCAAGACAATGGTAATGACATGAGTAAACAACTGAATCATAAAGCAAAGACTTTTCATGAATAGTACTTCGAGACAAGCATCAATAAGTCTTGCATAAAAGTTAACTCATAAAGCAATAATTCAAAGTAAAGGCATTGAAGCAACACAATGGAAGATTAAGTTTCAGCGGTTGCTTTCAACTTGTAACATGTATATCTCATGGATAATTGTCAACATAGAGTAATATAACAAATGCAATATGCAAGTATGTAGGAATCAATGCACAGTTCACACAAGTGTTTGCTTCTTGAGATGGAGAGAAATAGGTGAACTGACTCAACATAAAAGTAAAAGAATGGTCCTTCAAAGAGGAAAGCATCGATTGCTATATTTGTGCTAGAGCTTTGATTTTGAAAACATATAGAGAGCATAAAAGTAAAATTTTGAGAGGTGTTTGTTGTTGTCAACGAATGGTAATGGGCACTCTAACCCCCTTGCCAGACAAACCTTCAAAGAGCGGCTCCCATTTTATTTTATTTTTTGGATGGCACTCCTTCCAACCTTTCTTTCACAAACCATGGCTAACCGAATCCTCGGGTGCCTGCCAACAATCTCATACCATGAAGGAGTGCCTTTTTATTTTAGTTTTATTATGATGACACTCCTCCCAACCTTTGCTTACACAAGCCATGGCTAACCGAATCCTTCGGGTGCCGTCCAACAATCACATACCATGGAGGAGTGTCTATTTTGTTAATTAATTTGGGACTGGGAATCCCATTGCCAGCTCTTTTTGCAAAATTATTGGATAAGCGGATGAAGCCACTAGTCCATTGGTGAAAGTTGCCCAACAAGATTGAAAGATAAACACCACATACTTCCTCATGAGCTATAAAACATTGACACAAATCAGAGGTGATAAATTTTGAATTGTTTAAAGGTAGCACTCAAGCAATTTACTTTGGAATGGCAGGAAATACCATGTAGTAGGTAGGTATGGTGGACACAAATGGCATAGTGGTTGGCTCAAGTATTTTGGATGCATGAGAAGTATTCCTTCTCGATACAAGGTTTAGGCTAGCAAGGCTATTTGAAACAAACACAAGGATGAACCGGTGCAGCAAAACTCACATAAAAGACATATTGAAAACATTATAAGACTCTACACCGTCTTCCTTGTTGTTCAAACTCAATACTAGAAATTATCTAGACCTTAGAGAAACCAAATATGCAAACCAAATTTTAGCATGCTCTATGTATTTCTTCATTAATGGGTGCAAAGCATATGATGCAAGAGCTTAAACATGAGCACAACAATTGCCAAGTATCACATTACCCAAGACATTATAGCAATTACTACATGTATCATTTTCCAATTCCAACCATATAACAATTTAACGAAGAAGAAACTTCGCCATGAATACTAAAAGCTAAGAACACATGTGTTCATATGCAACAGCGGAGCGTGTCTCTCTCCCACAAAGTGAATGCTAGGATCCATTTTATTCAAACAAAACAAAAATAAAAACAAACCGACGCTCCAAGCAAAGCACATAAGATGTGACCGAATAAAAATATAGTTTCAAGAGAAGGAACCTGATAATTTGTCGATGAAGAAGGGGATGCCTTGGGCATCCCCAAGCTTAGACGCTTGAGTCTTCTTGATATATGCAGGGGTGAACCACCGGGGCATTCCCAAGCTTAGAGCTTTCACTCTTGTTGATCATAGTATATCATCCTCCTCTCTTGACCCTTGAAAACTTCCTTCACACCAAACTTCTCATAAACTTCATTAGAGGGGTTAGTACATAATCAAAAACTCACATGTTCAGAGGTGACACAATCATTCTTAACACTTCTGGACATTGCTCAAAGCTACTGGAAGGTAATGGAACAAAGAAATCCACCCAACACAGCGAAAGAAGCAATGCGAAATAAAAGGCAGAATCTGTCAAAACAGAACAGTCCGTAAAGACGAATTTTTAATAAATACTTCCGTTGCTCCGATCAGAAAACTCAAAACTAATGAAAGTTGCGTACATATCTGAGGAACACGCACGTAAATTGGCATATTTTTCTGATTTTTCTACAGGGAAAACAGCCCAGATTCGTGACAGATAGAAATCTGTTTCTGCGCAGAAATCCAAATCTAGTATCAACCTTCGATTAGAGGCTTCACTTGGCACAACAAAACACAAAACTAAGATAAGGAGAGGTTGCTACAGTAGTAAACAACTTCCAAAACACAAATATAAAACAAAGTACTGTAGCAAAATAACACATGGGTTATCTCCCAAGAAGTTCTTTTCTTTATAGCCATTAAGATGGGCTCAGCAGTTTTAATGATGCACCCGCAAGAAATAGTATTTGAAGCAAAAGAGAGCATCAAGAGGCAAATACAAAACACATGTAAGTCTAACATGCTTCCTATGAAGAGGAATCTTGTACACAAATAAATTCATGAAGAGCAAAGTGACAAGATTAGGAAGATAAAACAAGTATAGCTTCAAAAATTTAAGCACATAGAGAGGCATTTTAGTAACATGAAAATTTCTACAACCATATTTTCCTCTCTCATAATAACTTTCAGTAGCAACATGATCAAACTCAACAATATAACCATCACATAAAGCATTCTTATCATGAGTCTCATGCATAAAATTATTACTCTCCACATAGGCATAATCAATTTTATTAGTAATAGTGGGAGCAAATTCAACAAAGTAGCTATCATTATTATTCTCATCAAGTGTAGGAGGCATAGTATAATCACAACAAAATTTACTCTCCATAGTAGGTGGCACAAGACCACTATCATTATAATCATCATAAATAGGAGGCGAAGTATCATCAAAGAAAATTTTCTCCTCAATGCTTGGGGGACTAAAAAGATCATGAAAACCAGCTTCCCCAAGCTTAGAACTTTCTATATTATTATCAACAATGGTGTTCAAAGCGTTCATACTAATATTACTACCAGCATGCAAATAAGATTCCATAGGTTTTTTAATTTTCGCATCAAACAATCCATGTTTTAAATCAGGAAATAGAAATAGAAGCTCATTCTTGTCCATTATGCCAAACTAGTGTAAACAAGAAACAAAAAGATGCAATTGCAGGATCTAAAGGAAATAGCTTCGAGTACTTACAACGGCGAAAATAGCTTAGTAGCCGAGATCCGGAGTGTGAGTACCTTTTACCTTTCCTCCCCGACAACGGCGCCAGAAAATAGCTTGATGTCTACTTTCCCCCTCCTTTTCCTGTAGACAGTGTTGGGCCTCCAAGAGCAGAGGTTTGTAGAACAGCAGCAAGTTTTCCCTTAAGTGGATCACCCAAGGTTTATCGATCTCAGGGAGGAAGAGGTCAAAGATATCCCTCTCAAGCAACCCTGCAACCACAAAGTAAGAAGTCTCTTGTGTCCCCAACACACCTAATACAATAGGTGCACTAGTTCGGCGAAGAGATAGTGAAATACAGGTGGTATAAATAAGTATGAGCAGTAGCAACGGTGCCAGAAAATAGCTTGCTGGCGTGTAGTTGATGGTGGTAGTATTGCAGCGAGTAACGATAAAACAGTAAACAAGCAGTGATAGCAGTATTTAGGAACAAGGCCTAGGGATCATACTTTCACTAGTGGACACTCTCAACATTGATCGCATAATAAATAACTCTTTCTCATATGTGCTACATACACTCTTTTGTTGGATGATGAACACATTGCGTAGGATTACACGAACCCTCAATGCCGGAGTTAACAAGCTCCACAATAATGTTCATATTTAAATAACCTTAGAGCATAATAGATCATTGCAAAATAAACCAAGAACTAACATAGTGCACACACTGCCCACATTACACTATGAAGGAGGAATAGATCACATCAATACTATCATAATGATAATTAACTCCACAATCTACAAGAGATCATGATCATAGCCTACGACAAGAACCACATGGTGCACACACTAGTCACCTTTACACCATGCAGGAGGAATAGATTACTTTAATAACATCACATGAGTAGCACACAACTAGTAGCGATACAAAGCTCATATGAATCTCAATCATGTTAAGCAGCTCATGAGATCATTGTATTGAAGTACATAGGAGAGAGATTTAACCACATAGCTACCGGTACAGCCCCGAGCCTCGATGGAGAACTACTCCCTCCTCATGGGAGCAGCAGCGGTGATGAAGATGGCGGTGGTGTCGATGGAGGAGCCTTCCGGGGGCACTTCCCCGTCCCGGCGGCGTGCCGGAACAGAGACTCCTGTCCCCCAGATCTTGGCTTCGTGATGGCGGCGGCTCTGGAAGGTTTCTCGTACCGTGGCTTTTTCGTATCGAGGTTTTAGGTCTGGGACCTTTATATAGGCGAAGAGGCGGCGTCAGAAGGTCGAAGGGGCGACGACACTATAGGGCAGCGCGGCCAGGGCCTGGGCCGCGCCGGCCTATGGTCTGGGGGCCCAGTGCCCCCCCTCTGGTCCTTCTCGTGTGTTCTGGATGCTTCCGGGCAAAATAGGAACACAGGCGTTGATTTCGTCCGATTCCGAGAATATTTCGTTACTAGGATTTCTGAAACCAAAAACAGCGAGAAAACAAGAATCGGCACTTCGGCATCTTGTTAATAGGTTAGTTCCAGAAAATGCACGAATATGACATAAAGTGTGCATAAAACATGTAGATATCATCAATAATGTGGCATGGAACATAAGAAATTATCGATACGTCGGAGACGTATCAGGCAGCAAGCAAACATGTAACAGAACTTGTTGGAAACGGTGTTTCAATGCTTAGAAACAAGGCCTAGGGATCATACTTTCACTAGTGGACACTCTCAACATTGATCACATAACTGAATAAATAAATGCTACTTTCTACACTCTCTTGTTGGATAACAAACACCATTCATTGTGTAGGGCTACAAAAGCACACCTCAAGCCGGAGTAAACAAGCTCCACAACATCCGGAGTTCATATTAGAGTAACCTCTAGAGTGCATAATAGACCGTTGCAATTTAGACTGAGTACTAACATAGCATACACACTGTCGACAATAGCTATGACAGGGGGAATAGATCGCATCAATACTATCATAGTAATAGTTAACTTTATAATCTACAAGAGATTACAATCATAACCTACGTCAAGTACTACATGATGCACACACTGTCAATATTACATCATGGAGGAGGAATAGACTACTTTAATAACATTACTAGAGTAGCACATAGATTAATAGTGATACAAAGCTCATGATCACATAAAGATCACACCATGGGAGAGAGAGAGATGAACCACATAGCTACCGGTAGAGCCCTCAGCCTCGGGGGAGAACTACTCCCTCCTCATCATGAACAGCGATGAAGATGGCGGTGGTGTCGATGGAGATGACTCCGGGGGCAATTCCCCGTCTCGGCGGCGTGCCAGAACAGAGACTTCTGTCCCCCGAAACGGAGTTTTGCGATGGCGGCGGCGTCCCTGGAGTCTTTCTGGAGTTTCGTCAATTGTTGTAGGGTTTTTAGGTCGCGAGAGATTTTATAGGAGAAGAGGCGGCGCAAGGGGGTGCCTGGGGGGCCCACCCCATAGGGCGGCGCGCCCCCTCCTAGGCCGCGCCCAGGTGTGGTGTGGAGGCCCTGGGCCTCCTCTCCGGCTCCCCTTCGGTGTTCTGGTCCGTCTCGGTGAAATAAGATGTTTGGCTTTTGTTTCGTCGCATTCTGAGAATATTGCCCGAACAACCTTTCTGGAACCAAAACAGACAGCAGAACGGCACTTCGACATCTTGTTAATAGGTTAGTTCCGGAAAATGCATAAAATCATTATAAAGTGTGAGCAAAACATGTAGGTATTGTCATAAAACTAGCATGGAACATCAGAAATTATAGATACGTTGGAGACGTATCAGTGACCTGGGCAATCTTTTAAGATGGCTTTCATACGGCTCACATTTTTTCTGGAGTGATGGATCTGAAGAGGACTGAATTCCAAAACCTCAGCCAAGGTCACCGTAGTGTGTCTAAATACATAGAGGAGTTCAACAATTTGGCACGCTATTCGCCAAATGATGTCAACGCTGATGCCAAGAGGAAGGAAAAGTTTCTTAAAGGACTGAATGGCGAATTGATTGTTCAACTGTTTGTAGTTTATGTGCCTACTTACCAGTCACTGTGTGACAAAGCTATAAATTTGGAGAACACAATGAAGCAGTGGAGAAACAGAAGAGGAAACACGGCTACGACAAACATGGTTCAGGACCACCACATAAGATGCGCTCTTATGGTGTAGGCAGTGGAGGTTCTGCATATCACATATATGGGAACAACGATGGAGGAAGTAAGCATCAGCACCACAATGGAAATGTCCACCACCCCAATGGCCATAAGGGTTATAAGCACCACAACTCTGGGAAGGGAAATGGTAGCCACAATGGAGCCCACAAGGGATCTAACCACAACAATGGTCATAACCACAACAACGGCCACCTTTTTTGAAGAAGGATCTCAGTCAAATTGAATGCTACAAGTGCAGGAAGATGGGACATTTTGCTAATGAGTATCCTGAGAAGATCGGCGAGGAAGCAAAGAAGGCCGAAGTGGCAAGGAAGTCGAATCCGTTCCAGAAGGGGCATGTTAACCACGTCAATGTGGAGGAAGTATACGATGAACCAAATATTGTGATCGGTACGTTCCTGCTTAACAGCTTTCCAGAACTTGTTCTTTTCGATACTGCTGCATCACATTCATTCATATCAAATGCATTCGTGGATAGAAATAGGACACCCACTAGGACATCAGACAAACCCATCAAAGTAAGCTCTCCTTGGGGAGAAATGATAGCTACCTTTGCGTGCCATCAATTGGGACTACGCATTGGAGATTATAATTTTCCCACTAGCCTAATAGTCATAGAAACACAAGGTTTGGATGTAATCCTAGGCATGGATTGGATGGTGGTATATGAGGGCATAATAGACTGTGCCAAGAGAAGTGTCACACTCACAACTACAGAGAGGAAAAACATTTGTTCCAAATCAACTTTCCAACTTAAGGGAACCAAGGTCAATTCTCTTAAGGGGGTAGCCTAGAGGATGTACTCGTTGTGAGGGAATATCCGGATGTCTTTCTGGAAAAGTTGCCAGGACTGCCACCTGATAGAGATGTTGAGTTTCACATTGAACTATTGCCCGGTACTGGACCCATAGCCAAGAGACCATATAAGATGGATGTTGATGAACTAAAGGAGCTAAAGAAGCAACTTAAGGAGCAGATTGAGAAAGGATTTATTCGACCTAGTTCATCATCTTGGAGAGCACCCGTACTGTTTGTTGAGAAGAAAGACTCTAGCAAGAGACTAGTGATGGACTACTATTCGCTGAATGAGACGATGATTAAAAACAAGTACCCATTACCTAACATCAATGACTTGTTCGACCAATTGAAGGGAGCAAAGGTATTCTCCAAGATAGATCTCCGATCGGGTTACTTCCAATTCAATATCCGGGAGGAGGATATACGTAAGACCGCATTCACAACCCGATACGGTCTGTATGAGTATACAGTTATGCCCTTCGGACTAACCAATGTGTTGGATATATGCCCAAGAGGCAATAATAAAATGGTTATTATAATATATCTTTGTGTTTATGATAATGTTTACGTACCATGCTATAATTGTATTAACCGAAACATTGATACATGTGTGTTATGTGAACAACAAGGAGTCCCTAGTAAGCCTCTTGTATAACTAGCTTGTTGATTAATAGATGATCATAGTTTCATGATCATGAACATTGGATGTTATTAATAACAAGGTTATGTCATTATGTGAATGATGTAATGGACACACCCAATTAAGCGTAGCATAAGATCACGTCATTAAGTTATTTGCTATAAGCTTTTCGATACATAGTTACCTAGTCCTTTCGACCATGAGATCATGTAAATCACTTATACCGGAAAGGTACTTTGATTACATCAAACACCACTGCGTAAATGGGTGGTTATAAAGGTGGGATTAAGTATCCGGAAAGTATGAGTTGAGGCATATGGATCAACAGTGGGATTTGTCCATCCCGATGACGGATAGATATACTCTGGGCCCTCTCGGTGGAATGTCGTCTAAATAGCTTGCAAGCATATGAATGGTTCATAAGAGACCACATACCACGGTACGAGTAAAGAGTACTTGTCAGGAGACGAGGTTGAACAAGGTATAGAGATACCGATGATCAAACCTCGGACAAGTAAAATATCGCGTGACAAAGGGAATCGGTATCGTATGTGAATGGTTCATTCGATCACTAAGTCATCGTTGAATATGTGGGAGCCATTATGGATCTCCAGATCCCGCTATTGGTTATTGGTCGGAGAGAGGTCTCAACCATGTCTACATAGTTCGCGAACCGTAGGGTGACACACTTAAGGTTTGATGTCGTTTAAGTAGATATGGAATAAGGAATGGAGTTCGAAGTTTTGTTCGGAGTCTCGGATGGGATCCAAGACATCACGAGGAGGTCCGGAATGGTCCGGAGAATAAGATTCATATATAGGAAGTCATATTCCAAGTTTGGAAATGATCTGGTGCATTTATGGCAGGTTCTAGAAGGTTCTAGAAAAGTCCGGAAGAAATCACCATGGAAAGTGGAGTCCCAGAGGGACTCCACCTTGCATGGCCAGCCAACCCTAAAGGGGAGGAGTCCAAGGTGGACTCCCCAAGGGTGGCCGGCCAACCCCCCAAGGAAGGGGTGGGAGTCCCACCTTGAGTGGGATTCCCCCCTTGGGTAGGTTTTGTCCCTATGGAAGGTTTTGGTTTCGGGTCTTATTCGAAGACTTGGATACCAACACTTGGGGATTTCCACCTATATAATGAGGAGGAGAGGGAGGGGGCTGCCCACTCTTGGCCGCACCACCTAGGGCTGCCCATGGCCGGCGCCCTAGCCACCCCCTCTCCCCAAACCCTAGCCTCTCCTCCTCCACATAATACTCCCGCAGCGCATAGGCGAAGCCCTGCCGGAGTTCTCCACCACCACCGCCACCACGCCGTCGTGCTGCCGGGATTCCGAGGAGGATCTACTACTTCCGCTGCCCGCTGGAATGGGGAGAAGGACGTTGTCATCAACACCGTACGTGTGACCGAGTACGGAGGTGCTGCCCGATTGTGGCACCGTCAAGATCTTCTACGCGCTTTTGAAAGCGGCAAGTGATCGTCTACCGCAGCAACGAGAGCCTCCTCTCGTAGGCTTTGGAAATCTTCAAGGGTTAGTCTCGTTCATCCCCTCGTTGCTCCCATCTTCTAGATTGCATCTTGGCTTGGATTGCGTTCTCGCGGTAGGAAATTTTTTGTTTTCTATGCTACGAATCCCTACAGTGGTATCAGAGCCGTGTCTATGCATAGATGGTTGCACGAGTAGAACACAATTGTTTTGTGGGCGTTGATGCTTATGTTGTCTTTAGTTTGAGTACTTTGCATCTTTGTGGCATAGTGGGATGAAGCGGCTCGGGCTAACTTTACATGACCGCGTTCATGAGATTTGCTCCACGCTCGACATGCAACTTGTATTGCATAGGTGTCTTTGCGGGTGTCTCTCTCTCCTACTATAGTGAAGATTCAATTTACTCTTCTATTGACAACACTAGTATCACCGTTGTGGTTCATTTTCGTAGGTAGATTAGATCTCACTCGAAAACCCTAAACCACGTAAAATATGCAAACCAAATTAGAGACATCTAACTTGTTTTTGCAGGGTTTGGTGATGTGATATGGCCATAATATGATGATGAATATGTATGAGATGATCATTATTGTATTGTGGCAACCGGCAGGAGCCTTATGGTTGTCTTTAAATTTCATGTTGAGTAGTATTTCAAAGTAGTTGTAATAGTTGCTACATGAGGAGAACAACCATGAAGACGGCGCCATGGACCTTGACGCTACGCCGATGATGATGGAGATCATGCCCGTTGATGATGGAGATCATGTCCGTGCTTTGGAGATGAAGATCGAAGGCACAAAGACTAAAGGGCCATATCATATCACATATGAATTGCATGTGATGTTAATCCTTTATGCATCTTATTTTGCTTAGAACACGACAGTAGCATTATAAGATGATCCCTCACATTAATATCAAGATAATAAAGTGTTCTCCCCTCGTATGCACCGTTGATATAGTTCGTCGTTTCGAAGCATCTCGTGATGATCGGATGTGATAGACTCAACGTTCACATACAACGGGTGTAAGCCATGTTGCACACGCGGAATACTTGGGTTTGCTTGACGAGCCTAGCATGTACAGACATGGCCTCGGGACAACGGAAACCGAAAGGTTGAACACGAGTCATATGGATGATATGATCAACATGTTGATGTTCACCATTGAAGCTACATCATCTCACGTGATGATCGGTTTTGGTGTAGTGGATGTGGATCGTGTACCACTTAACAACTATGAGGGATGTTGTATTAAGTGGGAGTTCATTAGTAATTAGATTAAAACATGAACTAATTATCATAGACATAGTCTGAGTAGTATTTTGAATTAATTTTGTAGCATTGGCATCCGTTTTTCTACCATGCGCTAGTCTTGTAATTGAGATAGAAATACTGTTAAAATCTGACAAGAAACTTTACTTGATCGGTACCGTATTGTTCAAGAATCAAGAATTGTTTAAGTCCTATTGCAAACTTTTAGTAAACCTCACATTGTTGATTCAAAGAGCTATGATTTCAATTAGTACCTAAAGTTATCTTGTCTCCATGAAACTTGAAGTTCAAATCTGTTTGAAAAAGTAAGGAGCTGAAAATTTACTTTTCATAAATAAGCAAGGTATGAGATATATGTGATATCTAAGACCTTATTGCAAGATGATAGAATATAATCTAGTGAGACTACATAAACTCATAAGTTTTATGGGAATGTACGAAGGTTGAAGACGCCCGGCGTCCCAATCCTCCAACTAAGTTGGACACTAAAGATATTTGCATATCTATGAAATGATCGTCCTTAGTATGCACCGTTGCTAAGACTCGTTGTTTCGAAGCATCTCATGATGATCGGGTGTTATAGATTCTACGAGTGCATGCAACGGGTGCAAGTCAGATTTGCACATACGAATACTGAGGTTAAACTTTAAACGAGCCTAGCATGTACAGACATGGTCTCGGTAAGTCATCATGAAACAATGGATAAAATTATGAGTGAAATTGTTCATCATATTACAAGGTTACTAATAGTGAAATCCGGAACACTTGTCATATGATGATCAACTTCAAAGTAAGAACCTCAAGGTTATTGGTATTTGACCAACAAACCTAGAAGTTATTGAAGGTGAAGTGTTTTCTGAGAATGAGGAAAGCTAAAAGAGAAACAACAAAAGATATTTTGGTAGAAAGAAAGAAAAGACTAGAAAGTCTAGCTCAGGTGTATATAAATGATATACATGTTATGGATGTATTCCTCGTTTGGTCACACAATGAAATTCTTGGGTATTTGTACCATATTGGTTGGTATGAAGTGTCATACAAAACAATGCAATACAAGAAAACAATGGCCTAAATGACTAACAAGGAATATGATAGGAATGCACGTCTGGAACAAAAATAAAGTGTTATTATGTTCGTCGTTGGCATTCTATCTAGCCCTTAGAATTTATAATAAAGAACTTAATAATTGTTATTTTGCTCCGGTCAAATAAAAACAATGAGTTGTTCAAATTATGACATTACTCCATGTACGATGGATAAGTTATTATAAATCTTAATGGTGAAACACACATACATAACACTGACGCTAAAATGCCATAAGGCAAATGATTCGAATTACACTTATTTGTGGAACCGCCATTTAGGTCATGTTAGAAAGGAGCGCATGAAGGAATTCCATGCAAATGGATTTTTGGAGTCATTTGATTTTTGAATCATTTGGCGCTTGCAAATATTTTCTAAAGAGAATGACTAAAATACCGTTCATAGGCCAAGAGTTGAACGGACAACTAACTTAGTGGAAACATACATGATGATGTATGAGGTTCACTGGGCATAGTTGTGTGCGGGAGATTCTTCTACTTCATGAAAACTTCCAACAATGAATTGAGTATATATGTGGATATATTCGATAAGGAAGAAGTTTGAAACATTTGAATGGATTCAAATAAATTTCAGCATGAAGTGGAAATCATCGTAATAGAAAAGTCAAATATCTATGAATGGATCATGGGGGAAATATTTGAATTACGAGTTTTAGCGAACATCTAAGAGAGTTATGAAATTGTTCTACAACTCACGTTTCTTGGAGTATCATAATGATGATGGAGTATCCGAGAGATGTATCCAAACCTTGTTGGATCAATGATGAGATAAAATATTGATGCCATTATATTTTTGTGAATTATGCTTTAGAGACTACCGTTTTTACACTGAATAGAGCATCATCATGATCCGTTGAAATGACACCATACGAGTTATGGCATGGGTATGAACCCTAATAGTCCTTTCTTAAATTTTGGAATGCATAGCATAAAGTAAATAAGTTTACAACCAAAATCGAATGAATGTCTTTGTTGGTTATCCCACAGAATTGATTGGGAATTCTTTCCACTATGGAGACAAAGACAAAAGTGTTTGTCAATGTTTCTTACTTATTTCCAAGAAATTGTTTTTAGCGAAGTATTTGAGTGGGAGGACAATAGAACTTGATAAGGTTTATGAACCTGAGCATAATGATCGAATAGCGCGACATCGGAATTGGTTAGGAGCGGCCACGACGATCATGGCTCCCATGTCTACAAAATGTTATAGTCATGGAGATCGAAGTACTTATTGAACCTTGTAGGTATGGTTTACTTTGTGATCAAATAAATGATTTGTGAACAAAGGATTGTTTTTGAAAAATGATAAACTAACTACATACAAAGAAGTTATGATGGGCCCTGACTCCGTTAAAATGGCTATACACCATGAAATCCAAGATAGATGAATACTTTTTGAAAGTAAATGGATCTATAAAATTGATGGACTTGGATGGAATATCCTTGAATAAGCTTGACTTGTCGAAAAGTTGTTTACGACAAAGTTCAAAGAGTTGACTACGATAAGATTAGATCTTCCGTAGCAATGCTTATAGTCTATGTGGATTATTCTAGTAATCGCTACATATTTCTTTCATGAGATATGATAGTAGGATGGCAAAATACATTACTTAACAGAAGTGTGTATTAAAGGTGTATACAAGATACAACCAATTGTTTTGCTAGTCCGTGGAATACTAGATAGGTATACGAACTTCAATTGGATGAAGTGAGTATCGCGGAGTTGGAATCTTCACCGGATGAAATAGTCAAAGAGTTTTGGATTTCATCAGAAACGATGAAGATGCTTGCATTTGCAAGAAATTAAGTGGGAGCGCTGAGACATATTTATAATACTTTATGTAGATGACATATAGTTGGTTATAAATGATGTAATTATATACTTGATTATAAAAGGTTTCATTGAGAATTAACTTCAATGAAAGAATATGGACAGAAACATATTTAGTGTCAAGATCTATGAAGATAGATTGAAACACATAATAAGTTTAAGTCAAAGTACATAGAATGGATATTGAAGTAGTTCAATATAGAAATATTAAGAAGGTGTTCTTTTCATGTGAAGTTTTAACAAGACTTGAGTGTATCTGACACTCAATAAGTAAAAACACATGAGTGATTATGGATCACGAATAATATGTACACAATCAAATGTCCTATGCTCTAAAATGTTATGAGCATATACCAGAATGATTCATGTGATGATCATTGGACGACAGTAAGAATATCCTTGAGTACTTTAGAAGAACCAAGGATATATATATATAATTTTATATGGGGTAATGTCAAACAAATCGATGTAAGGTGTTGCACCGATATTTGTTTGGTCACATATAAAAATGAAATTCAAATCTCAATTAAGCTAAGTATTGTTTAAAAGGTAACACAATGCTAGATTTAGAAGAGTTCTAAATATTGTGACGGATTCTACAAACATAGGCAAAGCATGACATTGTTTTGACAATGACTGAGGATGTTGAGTCGAGAAGTTCTTTGAGAACCTGGTGTAGTTCCGATAGTGTCAGAACTTTAAAGCTATATTGTATGTGACAATATTAGTGACATATTTCAGACCGCAGAATGAAGGTTCCACCAGAAGACCAAACATATTTAATGCCGACTCATTTGGAAAATGAGTGATGCGTTGAGACGCAAATGAATTGCAAAATACATACGTTTCTGAGCATGTCAGATCCGTTGACTAAAACTTCTCCCGTGAGAAAAACATGATAAAGCACCGGAAGGCCAAGGTGTTATATCTTTACATATGTAAACTAGATTATTGACTCTAGTGCAAGTGGGAGACTGTTGGAGATATGCCCAAGAGGCAATAATAAAATGGTTATTATAATATATCTTTGTGTTTATGATAATGTTTACATACCATGCTATAATTGTATTAACCGAAACATTGATACATGTGTGTTATGTGAACAACAAGGAGTCCCTAGTAAGCCTCTTGTATAACTAGCTTGTTGATTAATAGATGATCATAGTTTCATGATCATGAACATTGGATGTTATTAATAACAAGGTTATGTCATTATGTGAATGATGTAATGGACACACCCAATTAAGCGTAGCATAAGATCACGTCATTAAGTTATTTGCTATAAGCTTTTCGATACATAGTTACCTAGTCCTTTCGACAATGAGATCATGTAAATCACTTATACCGGAAAGGTACTTTGATTACATCAAACGCCAATGCGTAAATGGGTGGTTATAAAGGTGGGATTAAGTATTGATAACCCACAAGTATAGGGGATCGCAGCAGTCTTCGAGGGTAGTATAACCCAAATTTATTGATTCGACACAAGGGGAGGTAAAGAATACTTATAAGCCTTAACAACTGAGTTGTCAATTCAGCTGCACCTGGAAAAGCACTAGTAACAGGGGTGATGTGAAAGTAGCAGTAATATGAGAGCATTAGTAACAGTAACACAGCAGCAGTAATAGCAATATGAGAGCAGTGGCACCGGAAAATAGTTGATACTATTTCCAATGACATGTAGAACAGGTATATTATGATGAGAGATGGACCGGGGTTCCCAGCGATCTACACTAGTGGTAACTCTCCAATAAGTGACAAGTGTTGGGCGAACAAATTACAGTTGGGCAATTGATAGGAATCAAAGCATTAAGATAGAACATCAGGCTTATTAATCATGTAGGCATGTTTTCCGTATATAGTCGTACGTGCTCGCAATGAGAAACTTGCACAACATCTTTTGTCCTACCAGCCGGTGGCAGCCGGGCCTCAAGGGAAACTACTGGATATTAAGGTACTCCTTTTAATAGAGTACCGGAGCAAAGCATTAACACTCCGTGAAAACATGTGATCCTCACATCACTACCATCCCCTCCGGTTGTCCCGATTTCTGTCACTTCGGGGCCATTGGTTCCGGACAGTGACATGTGCAAACAACTTGTAGATACAATCTAAGCAATAAGTATAGAGCTCAAATCTAAGATCATGCCACTCGGGCCCTAGTGACAAGCATTAAGCATAACAAGATTGCAGCAACAATAACTTCACAAACTTTATAGATAGACTAATCATAATGTATCATCCATCGGATCCCAACAAACACAACACCGATTACATCAGATGAATCTCAATCATGTAAGGCAGCTCATGAGACCATTGTATTGAAGTACATGGAGGAGAGAATACCGACATAGCTACTGCTAGAACCCGTAGTCCATGGGGGAACTACTCACGGAGCATGGCGGAGGCGATGGCGTTGATGGAGATGGCTTAGGGAGCACTTCCCCGTTCGGCGAGTGCGGAGCAGTTGTCCCCCGAATTGGAGTTTCGCGATGGCGGCGGCGCCCCTGGAGTCTTTCTGGAGTTTCGTCAATTGGTACGGTGTTTTTAGGTCGAAAGGGCTTTTATAAGCGAAGAGGCGGCGCAGGGGGGCACCTGGGGGCGCCACACCCTAGGCCGGCGCAGCCTAGGCCTGGCCCGCGCCGCCATGTGGTGTGGTGGCCCCCTGGCCCCTCTCCGACTCTTCTTCGGTGTTCTGGAGCCTTCCGGGAAAAATAGGAGGTTTGGCGTTGATTTCGTCCAATTCGGTGACTATTGCCCGCACTGCCTTTTTGGAACCAAAAACAGTAAAACGAGAACTGCACTGTGGCATCTTGTTAATAGGTTAGTTCCGGAAAACGCATAAAAACATTATAAAGTGCAAGCAAAACATGTAAGTATTGTCATAAAATAGGCATGGAACGACAGAAATTATGGATACGTCGGGGACGTATCAGCATCCCCAAGCTTAGTTCCTGCTCATCCCGAGCATGTAAACGATAAAAAGAATAATTTCTGTAGTGACATGCTACTTACATAACCTTGATCATACTATTACAAAGCATATGAAATGAATGAAGTGACTCAAGGCAATGATCTATAGTTGCTAACAAATAGATAACATGTAGCAAAACTTTTCATGGAGAGTACTTTCAAGACAAGCATCAAAAGTCTTGCACAAGAGTTAACTCATAAAGCAATAAATTCAAAGTAAAGGCATCGAAGCAACACAAAGGAAGATATAAGTTTCAGCGATTGCTTTCAACTTTCAACATGCATATCTCATGGATAATAGTCAAAACAAAGTAATATGATGAATGCAAATATGCAAGTATGTAAGAATTAATGCACAGTTAACACAAGTGTTTGCTTCTAAGGTGGGAGGAAATGGGTAAACTGACTCAACATAAAAGTAGAAGAATGGCCCTTCAAAGAGGAAAGCATCGATTGCTATATTTGTGCTAGAGCTTTGGTTTTGAAAACATATAGAGAGCATAAAAGTAAGGTTTTGAGAGGTGTTTGTTGTTGTCAACGAATGGTAGTGGGCACTCTAACCCCCTCGCCAACCGGACTTCCAAGAGCGGCTCCCATGAATTATTTTTATGTTTATGCGGCACTCCTTCCAACCTTTCTTTCACAAACCATGGCTAACCGAATCCTCGGGTGCCTGCCAACAATCTCATACCATGAAGGAGTGCCTTTTTATTTTAGTTTTATTATGATGATGACACTCCCCCCAACCTTTGCTTACACAAGCCATGGCTAACCGAATCCTTCGGGTGCCTTCCAACAATCACATACCATGGAGGAGTGTCTATTTAAGTTAATTAATTCGGGACTGGGAATCCCATTGCCAGCTCTTTTTGCAAAATTATTGGATAAGCGGATGTGCCACTAGTCCATATGAGAGTCCGTCAAAAGTAAATGACAAGGTTGAAAGCTAAACACCACATACTTCCTCATGAGCTATAAAACATTAACACAAATTGAGAAGCATTTTGAATTGTTTAAAGGTAGCACTCAAGCAATTTACTTTGGAATGGCAGGAAATACCACATAGTAGGTAGGTATGGTGGACACAAATGGCATAGTGGTTGGCTCAAGTATTTTGGATGCATGAGAAGTATTCCCTCTCAGTACAAGGCTTAGGCTAGCAAGGTTGTTTGAAGCAAACACAAGTATGAACCGGTACAGCAAAACTTACATAAGAACATATTGCAAGCATTATAATACTCTACACTGTCTTCCTTGTTGCTGAAACACTTTTACCAGAAAATATCTAGACCTTAAGAGAGATCAATTATGCAAACCAATTTCAACAAGCTCTACGGTAGTTCTCCACTAATAGGTTTAAACTACATGCAAAAACTTATGATCTACTTGAGAGCTCAAAACAATTGCCAAGTATCAAATTATCCAAGACATATGAGGCATTTTCTGCTTCCAACCAAATAAAGATAAGTATTGTAGCTTCCAACTTTTATCATTGAACATTAAAAGTAAAACGAAGAACAAGTGTTCATATGAAAAAGCGGAGCGTGTATCTCTCCCAAACAAGGATTGCTAGGATCCGAATTTATTCAAACACAAACAAAAATAAAAACACACAGACGCTCCAAGTAAAGCACATAAGATGTGACTGAATAAAAATATAGTTTCAGGGGAGGAACCTGATAAGTTGATGAAGAAGGGGATGCCTTGGGCATCCCCAAGCTTAGACGCTTGAGTCTTCTTGAAATATGCAGGGATGAACCATCGGGGCATCCCCAAGCTTAGACTTTTCACTCTTCTTGATCATATATCATCCTCCTCTCTTGACCCTTGAAAACTTCCTTCACACCAAACTTCTCATAAACTTCATTAGAGGGGTTAGTGCATAATCAAAAACTCACATGTTCAGAGGTGACACAATCATTCTTAACACTTCTGGACATTGCCCAAAGCTACTGGAGTTTAATGGAACAAAGAAATCCATCCCACATAGCAAAAGAGGCAATGCGAAATAAAAGGCAGAATCCGTCAAAACAGAACAGTCCGTAAAGACGAATTTTATTGAGTCACCAGACTTGCTCAAATCAGAAAACTCAAAACTAATGAAAGTTGCGTACATATCTGAGGAACACGCATGTAAATTGGCATATTTTTCTGAGTTACCTACAGAGAAAACAGCCCAGATTCGTGACAGATAGAAATCTGTTTCTGCGCAGAAATCCAAATCTAGTATCAACCTTCGATTAGAGGCTTCACTTGGCACAACAAATCACAAAACTAAGATAAGGAGAGGTTGCTACAGTAGTAAACAACTTCCAAGACACAAATATAAAACAAAGTACTGTAGCAAAATAACACATGGGTTATCTCCCAAGAAGTTGCTTTCTTTATAGCCATTAAGATGGGCTCAGCAGTTTTAATGATGCACTCGCAAGAAATAGTATTGGAGGCAAAAGAGAGCATCAAAAAGCAAATCCAAAACAAATTTAAGTCTAACATGCTTCCTATGCAAAGGAATCTTGTCAATAAACAAGTTCATGAAAAGCAAAGTAACAAGCATAGGAAGATAGAACAAGTGTAACTTCAAAAATTTCAGCACATAGAGAGGTGTTTTACTACCATACAAATTTCTACAACCATATTTTCCTCTCTCATAATAATTTTCAGTAGCTTCATGAATAAACTCAACAATATAACTATCACATGCAGCATACTTTTCATGATTTCCAAACACATAATTTTTATCAAGTTCAAGAATAGTGCGATTAAAACTTTCAAACTTACTTTTATTAATAATATAACAAGGTAATTGATCAATCTCAAGAGATATGGGACACATAGATAAAGTCAATAACTCTCCAATCCCATTTTCATTAGTAGTACAATTACTATTATCAAGTAACATAGGATCATCATCTAGAGCTTTGTCATAAACATTTGCCAAGCAAAATTCTTTAGTACCATGCATTTCGACTTCAGGCACAAACAAAGCATTATCATAAGATTTATCAAAGTAGCATGGATTATCATATATAACAGTAGCATAATTATTCTCATAAGTATTACTCATAGGTACTATTTCAAGAGAATCAACAGGAACATAACATTCAACCTCTTTCGGTAAGCATGGAGGACAATCAAATAGTGTAAGAGATGAAGAGTTACTCTCATTAGAAGGTTGGCATGGGTAGCTAATCCATTCTTCCTCCTTTTGTTCGTCGCTCTCCTCTTCCTTTTCATCCAATGAGCTTTCAATTTCATCAATTTCCTCCTCTTTTTCATCCAATGAGCTTTCAGGTTCATCAGTTTCTTCTTCCACCGATTCCTGCAAATTGTGAGTGCATTCTTGTGCATTAATGTGTCTCTCTTTATAATCAAGGATATAAGGATTCCTACTGTAGCATTCTATGCAAGAATTAAGGATAGTATAGACATAATCTTTAAGGTCCTTACAAATAGCACAAGTTTCATAATTCTCAACCATGAAGGATTCTATCTTGGAGGCTCCCATAAATAAGACAAATTGTTCTACCTCTTCGAACCCATAATGAATATAGCAATTCCGATTATAGTTCTTAATAAAAAATTCCTCACTAAAGCCACATTGAAATTTAAGATGTTTAGTATCCTGTTGAGAGCAACAGTTTATATCATGGTGTCTAAGCAAGATTCTAGCAATTGTATTTAATTTCTCTATCATAGCACTCATTATTTTACCAGTTCTTGATTCTCTATAATTATTATAACATTCTATAAGCTCCAAGTAGGTTGTAGGTTCTCCCATAACAGCAGTTTTTAATTTTTAGGTTTTCAAATTTTTATGGATTTTTGGGTATATGAGAAAAGTAAAACAAGACAAAAAGAAACTAGACAAAAGTAAACTAAGCAAAATAATACTAGACAGAAATAAACTAAGCACAAATAAACTAGACAAAAGTAAACTAAGCAAAACAAAATAAAATAAAATAAAAACAGAGAGAGGTAGAGTGTACTCCCGGAGTGAACTTATGAGTAGAGCTATGCCTCCCGGCAACGGCGCCTTGATCTTGATAACCCACAAGTATAGGGGATCGCAGGTCTTCGAGGGTAGTATAACCCAAATTTATTGATTCGACACAAGGGGAGGTAAAGAATACTTATAAGCCTTAACAAGCGAGTTGTCAATTCAGCTGCACACTGGAAAAGCACTAGTAACGGGGTGATGTGAAAGTAGCGATAATATGAGAGCGATAGTAACGATAACAGCGAATAATAGCAATATGAGAGCAATGGCACCGGAAAATAGTTGATACTATTTCCAATGACATGTAGAACAGGTATATTATGATGAGAGATGGACCGGGGTTCCCAGCGATCTACACTAGTGGTAACTCTCCAATAAGTGACAAGTGTTGGGTGAACAAATTACAGTTGGGCAATTGATAGGAACCAAAGCATTAAGATAGAACATCAGGCTTATTAATCATGTAGGCATGTTTTCCGTATATAGTCGTACGTGCTCGCAATGAGAAACTTGCACAACATCTTTTGTCCTACCAGCCGGTGGTAGCCGGGCCTCAAGGGAAACTACTGGATATTAAGGTACTCCTTTTAATAGAGTACCGGAGCAAAGCATTAACACTCCGTGAAAACATGTGATCCTCACATCACTACCATCCCCTCCGGTTGTCCGATTTACATCACTTCGGGGCCATTGGTTCCGGACAGTGACATGTGCAAACAACTTGTAGATACAATCTAAGCAATAAGTATAGAGCTCAAATCTAAGATCATGCCACTCGGGCCCTAGTGACAAGCATTAAGCATAACAAGATTGCAGCAACAATAACTTCACAAACTTTATAGATAGACTAATCATAATGTATCATCCATCGGATCCCAACAAACACAACACCGATTACATCAGATGAATCTCAATCATGTAAGGCAGCTCATGAGACCATTGTATTGAAGTACATGGAGGAGAGAATACCGACATAGCTACTGCTAGAACCCGTAGTCCATGGGGGAACTACTCACGGAGCATGGCGGAGGCGATGGCGTTGATGGAGATGGCTTCCGGGGGCACTTCCCCGTTCCGGCAGTAGGAACGAGTTCTGTCCCCGAATTGGAGTTTCGCGATGGCGGCGGCGCCCTGGAGTCTTTACGGAGTTTCGTCAATTGGTACGGTGTTTTTAGGTCGAAAGGGCTTTTATAGGCGAAGAGGCGGCGCGGGGGCACACAGGGCGCCACACCCTAGGCCGGCGCGGCCTAGGCCTGGCCCGCGCCGCCATGTGGTGTGGTGGCCCCCTGGCCCCTCTCAGGCTCTTCTTCGGTGTTCGAGCCTTAGGGAAAAATAGGAGGTTTGGCGTTGATTTCGTCCAATTCCGAGAATATTGCCCGAACGACCTTTCTGGAACCAAAAACAGCGAAAACGAACTGCACTTTGTGGCATCTTGTTAATAGGTTAGTTCCGGAAAACGCATAAAAACATTATAAAGTGCAAGCAAAACATGTAAGTATTGTCATAAAACAGGCATGGAACGACAGAAATTATGGATACGTCGGGGACGTATCAAGTGTCCAGAAAGTATGAGTTGAGGCATATGGATCAACAGTGGGATTTGTCCATCCCGATGACGGATAGATATACTCTGAGCCCTCTCGGTGGAATGTCGTCTAAATAGCTTGCAAGCATATGAATGGTTCATAAGAGACCACATACCACGGTACGAGTAAAGAGTACTTGTCAGGAGACGAGGTTGAACAAGGTATAGAGATACCGATGATCAAACCTCGGACAAGTAAAATATCGCGTGACAAAGGGAATCGGTATCGTATGTGAATGGTTCATTCGATCACTAAGTCATCGTTGAATATGTGGGAGCCATTATGGATCTCCAGATCCCGCTATTGGTTATTGGTCGGAGAGAGGTCTCAACCATGTCTACATAGTTCGCGAACCGTAGGGTGACACACTTAAGGTTTGATGTCATTTAAGTAGATATGGAATAAGGAATGGAGTTCGAAGTTTTGTTCGGAGTCTCGGATGGGATCCAGGACATCACGAGGAGGTCCGGAATGGTCCGGAGAATAAGATTCATATATAGGAAGTCATATTCCAAGTTTGGAAATGATCTGGTGCATTTATGGCAGGTTCTAGAAGGTTCTAGAAAAGTCCAGAAGAAATCACCATGGAAAGTGGAGTCCCGGAGGGACTCCACCTTGCATGGCCAGCCAACCCTAAAGGGGAGGAGTCCAAGGTGGACTCCCCAAGGGTGGCCGGCCAACCCCCCAAAGAAGGGGTGGGAGTCCCACCTTGAGTGGGATTCCCCCCTTGGGTAGGTTTTGTCCCTATGGAAGGTTTTGGTTTCGGGTCTTATTCGAAGACTTGGATACCAACACTTGGGGATTTCCACCTATATAATGAGGAGGAGAGGGAGGGGGCTGCCCACTCTTGGCCGCACCACCTAGGGCTGCCCATGGCCGGCGCCCTAGCCACCCCCTCTCCCCAAACCCTAGCCTCTCCTCCTCCACATAATACTCCCGCAGTGCATAGGCGAAGCCCTGCCGGAGTTCTCCACCACCACCGCCACCACGCCGTCGTGCTGCCGGGATTCCAAGGAGGATCTACTACTTCCGCTGCCCGCTGGAACGGGGAGAAGGACGTCGTCATCAACACCGTACGTGTGACCGAGTACGGAGGTGCTGCCCGATTGTGGCACCGTCAAGATCTTCTACGCGCTTTTGAAAGCGGCAAGTGATCGTCTACCGCAGCAACGAGAGCCTCCTCTCGTAGGCTTTGGAAATCTTCAAGGGTTAGTCTCGTTCATCCCCTCGTTGCTCCCATCTTCTAAATTGCATCTTGGCTTGGATTGCGTTCTCGCGGTAGGAATTTTTTTGTTTTCAATGCTACGAATCCCTACACAATGCTCCGGCATATTTCATGACCATGATGAACAAGGTGTTCATGGAATATTTGGATAAGTTCATGGTGGTGCTCATCGATGATATATTTATATATTCAAAAGATTATGCCGAGCACGAAATATATTTGCACCAAATCATGGAGAAGCTCAGAGAGCACAAGTTGTATGCCAAGTTCAGCAAGTGTGAGTTCTGGTTAGACAGAGTTGTATTCCTTGGACACATAGTTTCAATAGAAGGAGTTGCAGTAGACCTAAGCAAAGTTGCAGTTGTGATCGAATGGGAGTCACCCAAGAATGAGAGATTCGGAGTTTCCTAGGACTCGCTGGATACTAGCGGAGGTTTATTGAGAATTTCTCCAAGATTGCAAAGCCCATGATAGAACTATTGAAGAAGGATAAGAAATTCATCTGGACTGACGAGTGTGAAGATAGTTTTCAAGAGTTTAAGCAACGCCTAGTAAGTGCACCGGTTCTATGTTTGCCGGATATCAATACGGATTTTCCAAGTGTAATGTGATGCTTCTCGCCAAGGATTAGGAGGTGTTCTAATGCAAGATTGAAAAGTAGTGTGGTATTCTTCACGACAGCTCAAATGTCATGAGAGAAACTATCCAGCTCATGATTTAGAGCTAGCATCTGTCGTGCATACTCTCAAGGTATGGAGACATTACCTGATGGGAAAGCATTGTGATGTGTTCACAGACCACAAGAGTCTGGAGTACATATTCACTCAGAAGGAGCTCAACATGAGGCAAAGGAGATGGTTGGAACTAATAAAGGATTATGATATGAATTTGCAATATCACCTTGCAAAGGCTAATGATGTAGCTGATGCGCTAAGCCGTAAGACCTATGTGAACGGTCTCACCGTAGGAGAATGATACGCCTCAAACGTATCTACAATTTTTGATGTTCCATGCTTGTTTTACACCAATTCATATATGTTTTGCTCATACTTTGTTGCACTTTTATACATTTTCCGGCACTAACCTATTAACAAGATGCCACAGTGCCAGTTCCCTATTTTCTGCTGTTTTGTATTTCAGAAAAGTTGTACAGGAAATATTCTCGGAATTAGACGAAACAAAAGCCAAAGTCAATATTTTTTCGTAACGAAGACAGAGTCTAGAGGGGAGTCGAAGAGGAGCCACAGGGAGGCCAAGACACCCTTGGCGCGGCTAGGCCTGGGCCTGCGCCAAGGAATGGCGTGGCCCACCCAGGTGGCCACCAACATCGCCCCTCCGCATATTTATTCACGATCTCGGGAAAACCCTGAATACCCGAGCCTCCATCCACGAACAGTTCCGTCACGGCCGCCATTGCAGAACCCATCTCGGGAGGGTTCTAAAGCTCTTCCCGGCACCCTGTCGGAGGGGGAAATCATCGCTGGAGGCATCTACATTGCCATGCCCACCTCCGAAGTGATGCGTGAGTAGTTCATCCCTAGACTATTGGTCCATAGCAGTAGCTAGATGGTTGTCTTCTCCAATTCGTGTCTCATGTTTAGATCTTGTGAGCTGTCCTACATGATCAAGATCATCGATCTTTATGTAATGCTACATGTTGTGTTTGGTGTGATCCGATGAATATTGTATACTATGTTGAGGTCGATTATATATTTATGTCATATGTTATCTGTGATCTTGCATGATCTCCGTTGCTAGTAGATACTCTGGCCAAGTAGATGCTTGTGACTCCAAGAGGGGTTATTTATGCTCGATAGTAGGTTCATGCCTCTAGTTTTCCAGAAGAGTGACAATAACTTCTAAGATTGTAGATGTACTGTTGCTACTAGGGACAAAACAACAATGTTTTATCAAAGGGTAATTCTATTGTTTACTTTACACACATTGCTTAATGCGATAATCTGTTGTTTGCAACTTAATACTGGAAGAGGTTCGGACGATAACCGGAAGGTGGATTACTAGTCATAGACGCAGTTGGATTATGGTCTATGTATTATGTTGTAATGCCAAACGAATCTCATAGTAATCATCTTGTCATGTATGGTCGATATTCTGTCTATTGCCCAGCTGTAATTTGTTCACCTGGCATGTTATTTATCTTTATGGAGAGACACCTCTGGTGAACTGTGGACCCCAGTCCTTTCCTTTACACTGATAAATTCATCCACTGCAATCCTGCTTTGTTTACTTACTATAAGCTTTGTTCTCTTTTAATTACTGCAAATATCTCTTTCCACTCGAGACGTCTAATCCTTTGTGTTCAGCAAACCAGTGAGATTGACAACCTCACTGTAAGTTGGGGCAAAGTACTTTGGTTGTGTTGTGTGCAGGTTCCACGTTGTTGCTGACGCCAGTAGTGTGCCCTGCCATTAGTCAGCTAGCAACACCTTCACAAGTCACGCCTTTCTCCTACTAGTCGATTAAACCTTGGTTTCTTACTGAGGGAAAACTTGCTGTTGTGCTCATCGTACCTTCCTCTTGGGGTTTCCCAACCGCTTCCACAACAACCGCCACCAAGATTGTCTGGCGCCGTCCCCGGAGCACCATCAGAGAACTACCTGAGGAATTGTGTGAACATTTTATAGATCTCAGACTAGAGGTTGTGCCAGAAGATTATTTGGCATCACTTGAAGTTCAACCAACATTAATGGGTAAGATTAGAGAAGCTCAGAAGTTAGACAAAGAAATAGAGGTAATCAAGGTCAATTCGAGCGAAGGCAAAGCAAAGGGATTTGATGAAGATGAGCAAGGAACCATATGGTTCGATAAGCGAAATATGTGTGCCACAAGACCCAGAACTTAGGAAGTTGATTCTTCAAGAAGCACACGATTCACCATACTCCATTCATCCTAGTAACACTAAGATGTACATGGACGTAAAGGAAAGGTTTTGGTGGACTAACTTGAAGAGAGACATTGCCGAGTATATTGCATTGTGTGATGTCTGTAGTAGGGTCAAGGTAGATCATCAGAAACAACCAGGACTGTTGCAACCCCTACCAGTACCAGAGAGGAAGTGGGAGAATATTGGCATGGACTTTATCACCGGTCTTCCAAAGACTAGATCAGGATTTGATTCTATTTGGGTTGTAGTCGACCGTCTGACTAAAGTGTCTCACTTCATACCCGTGAAGACCACCTATACAAGCGCCAAGCTAGCCAAGATATATATGAGCAGAATCATTTGTCTGCATGGTGTGCCCAAAAGTATAGTTTTAGATAGAGGTACTCAGTTCACTTCCCACTTTTGGCGTCAACTACATGAGTCATTGGGAACTAGACTTGAGTTCAGCACAACGTTTCACCCACAGACTGATGGACACACTGAGAGAGTAAACCAAATCTTGGAAGATATGTTGAGAGCTTGTGCGTTGAATTATGGATCCAGCTAGGATGCAAATTTTCCATATGCAGAATTTTCATACAACAATAGCCACCAAGCAAGCATTGGCATGGCCCCATTTGAAGCACTGTATGGAAGGGCTTGATGTCTACGCACGCTTCTATTCCTGTAGACAGTGTTGGGCCTCCAAGAGCAGAGGTTTGTAGAACAGCAGCAAGTTTCCCTTAAGTGAATCACCCAAGGTTTATCGAACTCAGGGAGGTAGAGGTCAAAGATATCCCTCTCAAGCAACCCTGCAATTACGATAAAAGAAGTCTCTTGTGTCCCCAACACACCTAATACACTTGTCAGATGTATAGGTGCACTAGTTCGGTGAAGAGATAGTAAAGCACAGGTGGTATAGATGGTGGTAATATTGCAGGAAGTAAAGATGCAGTAAAACAGTAAACAAGCGATGTTTGCAGTATTTGGAAACAAGGCCTAGGGATCATACTTTCACTAGTGGACACTCTCAACATTGATCACATAACAAATAAATAACTTCTTCTCACTTGTGCTACATACACTCTCTTGTTGGATAACAAACACCATTCATTGTTGAGGGCTACAAGAGCTCCCTCAAGCCGGAGTAAACAAGCTCCACAACATTCGGAGTTCATATTTAAGTAACCTCTAGAGCATAATAGACCGTTGCAATTTAGACCGAGTACTAACATAGCATACACACTGTCAACAATAGCTATGGAAGGGGGAATAGATCACATCAATACTATCATAGTAATAGTTAACTTCATAATCTACAAGAGATTACAATCATAACCTACGCCAAGTACTACATGATGCACACACCGTCACCTTTACATCATGAAGGAGGAATAGACTACTTTAATAACATCACTAGAGTAGCACATAGATTAATAGTGATACAAAGCTCATGATCACATAAAGATCACACCATGGGAGAGAGATGAACCACATAGCTACCGGTAGAGCCCTCAGCCTCGGGGGAGAACTACTCCCTCCTCATCATGGGAGACAGCAGTGGCGATGAAGATGGCGGTGGTGTCGATGGAGATGACTCCGGGGGCAATTCCCCGTCCCGGCGGCGTGCCGGAACAGAGACTTCTGTCCCCCGAAACGGAGTTTCGCGATGGCGGCGGCGTCCCTGGAGTCTTTCTAGAGTTTCGTCAATTGGTATCGAGGTTTTAGGTCACGAGGGGTCTTATAGGCGAAGAGGCGGCGCAAGGGGGCGCCTGGGGGTCCCACCCCATAGGGTGGCGCCCCCCCCCTCCAGGCCGCGCCGGCCTATGGTCTGGGGGCCCCAGGCCTCCCCTCCGACTCTCCTTCGGTGTCCTGGTCCGTCTCGGTGAATTATGATGTTGGGTTTTCGTTTCGTCGAATTCCGAGAATATTGCCCGAACAGCCTTTCTGGAACCAAAAACAACAGAAAACATGAACTGACACTTCGGCATCTTGTTAATAGGTTAGTTCCGGAAAATGCATAAAATCATTATAAAGTGTGAGCAAAACATGTAGATATTGTTATAAAACTAGCATGGAACATCAGAAATTATAGATACGTTGGAGACGTATCAAGCATCCCCAAGCTTAGTTCCTACTCGCCCTCGAGTAGGTAAATGATAACAAGAATAATTTATGATGTGACATGCTACTAACATAATCTTGATCATACTATTGTAAAGCATATGAGATGAATGAAGTGATTCAAAGCAATGGTAAAGATAATGATTAAACAACTGAATCATTTAGCAAAGACTTTTCATGAATAGTACTTTCAAGACAAGCATCAATAAGTCTTGCATAAGAGTTAACTCATAAAGCAATAGATTCTTAGTAGAAGGTTTTGAAGCAACACAAAGGATGATTAAGTTTCAGCAATTGCTTTCAACTTCAACATGTTTATCTCATGGATAGTTGTCAACATAAAGCAATATAACAAGTGCAATAGGTAAACATGTAAGAATCAATGCACACAGTTGACACAAGTGTTTGCTTCTAAGATAGAAAGAAGTAGGTAAACTGACTCAACATAAAGTAAAAGAATGGCCCTTCGCAGAGGGAAGCATGGATTACTATTTTTGTGCTAGAGCTTTTCATCTATTATATACTAAAAGCACAATACAAGGGTCTAAAATAGAGACACCACGTTAATCCACATCATCAAAATTATTTTAACTGTTAGATCTATAATTTACGGCTATGATTTAACAAAAGACTAATATTCACGTAACTAACGTAACTAGGTTTGACACGTTGAATAACAAGCATCTGTACCAAATATGGAGATTAAATCACGTCAGACGTCGAAAAAGAAAAAAGAGTCCTAAATTGAAACGACAAGTCTGCTTAGACGTGCATCTCTAGGTTTCTCTAGATTTGCCCTTTTTTTCTTTCTTTTGCATTTGCTAGCTCCAAATGTTGCCGTATGTGAGTCCTTTCGCGCAAATCAAACATTAACAGCCAGGTCAGCAGAAGTAGGTTTCGGAAGGCTGAATGGTCGTTGTTGTTTAGGGCGCCAAGAGCCTGAGATGCCGGATGGTCTACAAGCTAGACAAATCATAGCAGGGCCGTCAGACTGGCTAAGCACCAAGACTCCGACCAGACGGCGCTGCTGATGAAACTGGTTGGATCAATCGATGATTTTTACGTACATTGCAACTACAGGTTTCGCTAAGTTTTTTTTTACTCATAGGTTTTCTCGGTCGTTATAATACCACAAACCGATCGGTCGGACAGCTCAAAATTTTGTTTGATAATTATTTTCTAAAATCTTGAGCAACATATCCATATAAAAAGTAATAGTTAAAGTTGCATCTTTGGAGACCATGGATGTCCATGTCTGAAATATCGCGTTATTTTACCAAATGATATAAATGAGCGGAATGTAAGTGAAAATTATTTATGTTCAGCTTACCTATCTATAAGTAAATTATTTTGTATATTAATTTTATTTAGCACCCAATCAAATATTTCATATTTATTATAATTTAGAAGCACATATTATATATCCAGAAAGGGGAACATTTGTTTGCAGAGTACAAGGATAGATAAAGGTACTGAAAGTAGTTACAAACAAACCAGTTGATATTCGTAGTTGTATTAATCATGGGTACCTTATGTTTAGTGCACGAGTATCAATAGTTTTATATAACGTGTTTAAACATGGTCTAACAATAGTTCACCGGTTACTTTACATCCATATGATTCTCAAAAAAAACATTGCATTCAAATGAAAGACAAAACAACTGAATATCCAAACTTTGTATATTAATTTTATTTAGCACCCAATCAAATATTTCATATTTATTATAATTTAGAAGCACATATTAAATACCCAGAAAGGGGAACATTTGTTTGCAGAGTACAAGGATAGACAAAGGTACTAAAAGTAGTTACAAACAAACCAGTTGATATTCGTAGTTGTATTAATCATGGGTACCTTATGTTTAGTGCACGAGTATCAATAGTTTTATATAAGGTGTTTAAACATGGTTTAACAATAGTTCACCAGTAACTTTACATCCATAATATTCTAAAAAAACATTGCATTCATATGAAAGATAAAACAATTGAATGTCCAAACTTTAACCTTGCGTGAGGAACTAAAATCACATAAGTACTACTAACAAACATGGCGATCTAATCTCCTGTACAAACTACATATATGTTCATCAATATAGTGTTGTATAAGAGAGGTGGTACTCATTTGCCATAAATTAAAGGTGATTAATTCTATTGACCAAGTAGGATTTTAACATAGTATTTAAAGTTTTTGTAGAGTATCTTCACTTGAGTTCAGGATGTGCTAGGTTCAAATCAACCTACCTGCGTAAGGATAGCAAAGTAAATAGATGCCTAGAAATACCCGTGGGTGTTTTTAGTTATTTATAGCGGGTATAGAGGATTACAATTTTATATCTTAATAAATGAGTACCAGTGACACATGTTAAACACACTTCACATAAGATGCCCTCGCATTTGCGAGGGCCACTGTGCTAGTTTTGAAAACATAGAAACAATTTTGTCAACGTTAGTAATAATTCATATGTGTTATGTATAAGACATCCTATAAGTTGCAAGCCTCATGCATAGAATACCAATAGTGCTCGCACCTTGTCCTAATTAGCTTGGATTAACACGGATTATCATTGCATAACATATGTTTCAACCAAGTGTCACAAAGGGGTACCTCTATGCCGCCTGTACAAAGGTCCAAGGAGATAGATCGCATTTGATTTCTCGTTTTTGATAGATCTCAACATAGGACATCCATACCGGGACAACATAGACAACAGATAATGGACTCCTCTTTAATGCATAAGCATTCAACAACAGATAATATTCTCATAAGAGATTGAGGATTGATGTCCAAACTGAAACTTCCACCATGATTTATGGTTTTAGTTAGCGGCCCAATGTTCTTCTCTAACAATATGCATACTCAAACCATTTGATCATGAAAATCGCCCTTACTTCAGACAAGACGAACATGCATAGCAACTCACATGATATTCAACAAAGGTGTAAAAGTTGATGGCGTCCCCAGAAACATGGTTATCGCTCAACAAGCAACTTATAAGAAATAAGATACATAAGCTACATATTCTTTACCACAATAGTTTTTAAGGCTATTTTCCCATGAGCTATATATTGCAAAGACAAAGAATAGAATTTTAAAGGTAGCACTCAAGTAATGTACTTTGGAATGGCAGAAAAATACCATGTAGTAGGTAGGTATGGTGGACACAAATGGCATAGTTTTTGGCTCAAGCATTTGGATGCACGAGAAGAATTCCCTCTCAATACAAGGCTTAGGCTAGCAAGGTTGTTTGAAGCAAACTCAAGTATAAATCGGTACAGCAAAACTTACATAAGAACATATTGCAAGCATTATAAGACTCTACACTGTCTTCCTTGTTGTTCAAACACCTTAACCAGAAAATATCTAGACTCTAGAGAGACCAATCATGCAAACCAAGTTTTAACAAGCTCTATGTAGTTCTTCATTAATAGGTGCAAAGTACATGATGCAAGAGCTTAAACATGATCTATATGAGCACAACAATTGCCAAGTATCAAATTATTCAAGACAATATACCAATTACCACATGAAGCATTTTCTGTTTCCAACCATATAACAATCAACGAAGCGGTTTTCAACTCCGCCATGAACATTAAAAGTAAAAGCGAAGAACATTAGTGTTCACATGAAAGAGCGGAGCATGTCTCTCTCCCACACAAGGTATGATACAATTTATTCAGAGAACTAAGATAACAAAATGAAAATAAAAACACACAGACGCTCCAAGTAAAGTACATAATATGTGACGGAATAAAAATATAGTTTCACTAGAGGTGACCTGATAAGTTGTCGATGAAGAAGGGGATGCCTTGGGCATCCCCAAGCTTAGATGCTTGAGTCTTCTTAAAATATGCATGGATGAACCACGGGGGCATCCCCAAGCTTAGACTTTTCACTCTTCTTGATCATATTGTATCATCCTCCTCTCTTGACCCTTGAAAACTTCCTCCACACCAAACTCAAAACAAACTCATTAGAGGGTTAGTGCATAATCGAAAATTCACATATTCAGAGGTGACATAATCATTCTTAACACTTCTGGACATTGCACAAAGCTACTGAAAGTTAATGGAACAAAGAAATCCATCAAACATAGCAAAATAGGCAATGCGAAATAAAAGGCAGAATCTGTCAGAACAGAACAGTCCGTAAAGACGAATTTTTCTGGGGCACTTAACTTGCTCAGATGAAAAAGCTCAAATTGAATGAAAGTTGCGTATATATCTGAGGATCACGCACGTAAATTGGCAGATTTTTCTGAGTTACCTACAGACGGGGCTGCTCAATTTCGTGACAGTAAGAAATCTGTTTCTACGCAGTAATCCAAATCTAGTATCAACCTTACTATCAAAGACTTTACTTGGCACAACAATGCAATAAAGTAAAGATAAGGAGAGATTGCTACAGTAGTAACAACTTCCAAGACACAACAAAATAGTAGCAAAATAAAAACATGGGTTATCTCCCAAGAAGTGCTTTCTTTATAGCCATTAAGATGGGCTCGGTAATTTTAATGATGCTCACATAAGGATGAGAGTTTAAGCAAAAAGAGAGCATCAAAAAGCAAGTATGAAACAAATTTAAGCCTAACCCACTTCCTATTAAAAGGAATCTTGTAAATAAACAAGTCAATGAAGAACAAAGTGAATAGCATAGGAAGACAAAACAAGTGTAACTTCAAGATTCTCAACATAAAGAGGGGAAACTTAATATTATTAAGATGCATATAACCATGTTTCCCTCTCTCATAATAACTTTCAGTAGCATCATGAACAAACTCAACAATATAACCATCACTTAAAACATTCTTATCATGGCTCATATGTATAAAAGTATCATTAATTTTGTCATAAGAAGAATTCTTCTCATTAATAGTAATTGGAGCAGGATCATTATCAAGAATTTGAACATGGTAAACAAGTTGCATACTAAGAGAATTGTTTTTGGAAATCCAATCATAACTATGACAAGTTTCATAAGGATAATTATAACCTATGTTATAGCATTCTTTATAATAATTATCAATGATTGGAGGCATAGTGTCATCATAAGAAATAGAATTGTTATCTTCCACAGTATGTTCATCTGTAACCTTACCATCATTATTACTAGAAGGAGATGTATCAAGCATATAATCATCAGTAGCAAAAGGATTTTCAAACACCTCATCCCCAAGCTTAGAGCTTTCTATATCATTATGGGAAGAAGCATGGATAATACTAATACTATGGCAATTATTAACATCATCATTTTCAGAATTAGTTTCCCAGAGATTTTCAATATCAAAAGTAGTGTGTTCTTTCAAATCATGATCACTAATGTAGGTAAAGGGCATAGGAAGATCATTGTACTCAGATTCATTATCATAATAATCATTAGGAGCAACATACTTACGGTTACCTATCGTTATCTCATACACGCGGGGATATGCTGTTACCTCTTTCTTTTTATTCCCCCTCTTCTTCTTCTTCTACTTCTTCGTTCCCTTCTTCTTCTTCTCATTCTCATCGTTCCCTTCTTTAGGAGGGAGGGGCTTGATGAGAGGCTTCTCCATATAACCTGTTTTATTTCCAGAAACAATAGAAGAAACTTGGGAGGATTCCTCCTTTTCATTAATAAGTTCAAAACACACAGTGATCCTATCATATTTTGGCAAAGTGTCATCTTCTAAAATATTCTGTATGTAAGTATTTGTATGGAAATTATTAATGCAATAAGAAAGACACCCATGCAGGACATCATCAATATCAAGATCACTCATATGTAACAAAGAAATTTTTCTTGATAACTCTTCACACCACAAAAATAAAGTAAGTTCATCATGCTGATTAAGAAGGATTTCATCATCACAATACAAATTTGCAGCACTCATGGGGTTCGAATTATCATTGGAGGAGCATTGGAAATTAAAATGACCCACTCTATGGCAAAGTTCACAAATAAAAGGATAGAGGGAACAAACTTTTTTACCAAGATCATATAGAGCCCTAAACCACTTTCTAGTTTTCTCATTCCTATGATGGATACAATATTCATCTTCGATTTGATTAATTCCACAAGGTCTATGCATTCCACAAAAATTAACATGCTTATAAGAAATAGTATTTTCAGAAGTTTGGGCATGTTTATTGCAATCATTGATAACAGTTTCATCCTTCATGCAAGCATCTTTAAAAGGTTCATGATACTTATCAAAATTCTTCCTAGGCAATTCAAAATGAGAGGCAAAAGCTTTATAAAGGTTTGCAACAACTTGAGAGTCAAGACCATAAGTAGCACTCATATTTCGAATTTTATCAGTATCCATGAAAGTTTCAATGCATTCATAATCATAATTTATACCTGACTCTCTACCTTTGTCGTTCTCCCAATCTTCAGCGTTCTCCTCAATCCGATCAAAAAGGTCCCTTTTAAAATCTTCTTTGTTGCGCGTGAATGATCCAGAACAAGTAGTATCCAGCAAGGTTTTATCTTGGAAAGAAAGTCTTGCATAGAAATTATCAATGATGATATTACCAGGAAGCTCATGAATGGGGCATTTGAGCATTAAAGACTTCAACCTTCCCCATGCTTGGGCAATACTCTCTCCATCATGAGGCCAGAAATTGTATATGCGGTTTCGGTCTTTGTGAATTTCACTTGGAGGATAGAATTTAGAATAAAATAGAGGCACAATATCCTTCCAATCAAGAGAATGCCCATCCTTCAGCAGTTTATACCAATGCGCCGCTTTACCAGACAACGACATAGAGAATAATTTCTTCCTAACTTCATCCATAGAAATACCTGCACACTTGAATAACCCGCATAATTCATGTAGAAACAGTAAATGATCTCCAGGATGAACAGTTCCATCCCCTTCATAGCGGTTATCCATAACAAGTTCAATAATTTTCATGGGTATCTTGAAAGGAAAACTTTCAGTAGGTGGATTTAAAATACCACAAGCATTATTAGAGTTATCGCATATGGGAGATAAAGCATTATCAGAGCAAATTTACTCCCCTATAGATGGGAAGCTCAAAATATCACAAAAACTAGCTTCCCCAAGCTTAGACTTCTCCATAGCATTAGCAGTAATCGCGTTCATGCTAATAACATTGCTACTAGCATGCAAATAAGGTTCCATAGGTTTTTTAATTTTCGCATCACATAATTCATGTCTTATTTCAGGAAATAGATTAAAAAGCTCACTGTTGTTTTCCATTATGCCTAACTAGTGAAAAATAAAAACAAGAAACAAAAAGATGCAATTGCAGGATCTAAAGGAAATAGCTTCGAGCACTCACAAACCGGCAACAGTGCTAGGAAATAGCTTAGTAGTCGGAGGATGTGAATACCTTTTACCTTACCTCCCCGGCAACGGCGCCAGAAAATAGATTGATGTCTACGCATGCTTCTATTCCTGTAGACAGTGTTGGGCCTCCAAGAGCAGAGGTTTGTAGAACAGCAGCAAGTTTCCCTTAAGTGAATCACCCAAGGTTTATCGAACTCAGGGAGGTAGAGGTCAAAGATATCCCTCTCAAGCAACCCTGCAATTACGATACAAGAAGTCTCTTGTGTCCCCAACACACCTAATACACTTGTCAGATGTATAGGTGCACTAGTTCGGCGAAGAGATAGTAAAGCACATGTGGTATAGATGGTGGTAATATTGTAGGAAGTAAAGATGCAGTAAAATAGTAAACAAGTGATGTTTGCAGTATTTGGAAACAAGGCCTAGGGATCATACTTTCACTAGTGGACACTCTCAACATTGATCACATAACAAATAAATAACTTCTCCTCACTTGTGCTACATACACTCTCTTGTTGGATAACAAACACCATTCATTGTGTAGGGCTACAAGAGCTCCCTCAAGCCGGAGTAAACAAGCTCCACAACATTCGGAGTTCATATTTAAGTAACCTCTAGAGCATAATAGACCGTTGCAATTTAGACCGAGTACTAACATAGCATACACACTGTCAACAATAGCTATGAAAGGGGGAATAGATCACATCAATACTATCATAGTAATAGTTAACTTCATAATCTACAAGAGATTACAATCATAACCTACGCCAAGTACTACATGATGCACACACCGTCACCTTTACATCATGAAGGAGGAATAGACTACTTTAATAACATCACTAGAGTAGCACATAGATTAATAGTGATACAAAGCTCATGATCACATAAAGATCACACCATGGGAGAGAGAGAGATGAACCACATAGCTACCGGTAGAGCCCTCAGCCTCGGGGGAGAACTACTCCCTCCTCATCATGGGAGACAGCAACGGCGATGAAGATGACAGTGGTGTCGATGGAGATGACTCCGGGGGCAATTCCCCGTCCCGGCGGCGTGCCGGAACAGAGACTTTTGTCCCCCGAAATGGAGTTTCGCGATGGCGGCGGCATCCCTGGAGTCTTTCTGGAGTTTCGTCAATTGGTATCGAGGTTTTAGGTCACGAGGGGTCTTATAGGAGAAGAGGCGGTGCAAGGGGGCGCCTGGGTGTCCCACCCCATAGGGTGGCGCGCCCCCCTCCAGGCCGCGCTGGCCTATGGTCTGGGGGCCCCAGGCCTCCCCTCCGACTCTCCTTCGGTGTCCCGATCCGTCTCGGTGAATTATGATGTTGGGTCTTCGTTTCGTCGAATTCCGAGAATATTGCCCGAACAGCCTTTCTGGAACCAAAAACAACATAAAACAGGAACTGGCACTTCGGCATCTTGTTAATAGGTTAGTTCCGAAAAATGCATAAAATCATTATAAAGTGTGAGCAAAACATGTAGATATTGTCATAAAACTAGCATGGAACATCAGAAATTATAGATACGTTGGAGACGTATCAAAGTGCATGTGGAGTGGAGTAGGATAAAGGAGCCTATTTGGACCAGACTTGATCAAGGATGCTGAAGAGAAGGTCAGATTAATCAGAGATAGACTGAAGATAGCTCAATTCAGACAGAAGAGTGATGTCTACGCACGCTTCTATTCTTGTAGACAATGTTGGGCCTCCAAGTGTAGAGGTTTGTAGAACAACAACATGTTTCCCTTAAGTGGATCACCCAAGGTTTATCAAACTCAGGGAGGTAGAGGTCAAAGATACCCCTCTCAAGCAACCCTGTAATTACGATACAAGAAGTCTCTTGTGTCCTCAACACACCAAATACACTTGTCAGGTGTATAGGTGCACTAGTTTGGCGAAGAGATAGTGAAATACAAGTAATATGGATGATTGTGAGTGGTAATTGCAATCTGAAATAGAAATGGCACCAAGCAAACATGTAGCAGAACTAGTTGTAAACGGTGTTTCAATGCTTAGAAACAAGGCCTAGGGATCATACTTTCACTAGTGGAAACTCTCAACAATGATATCATAATTGAATACATAAATATTATCTCTTCACTCTGCTACTCTGAACCACTCTCCGGTTGGATAACAAACACAAATTCGCCGCGTAGGGCTGCATAAGCACTCCTTAAAGTTCGCGTTCCCAATCTATGGACGCCCCACGCTATCACTTTGAGCATACAAAGATGGTACTTACAAGACACCACAATTCATAAGTATTTCTGTAAATCAAGCTTAAGAGACACACACGGTATGCACACTGTCACCTTCACACCGTGGGACAAGGTGTCTCGGGAGATCACATAATAAAACCACTTGAGTAGCATAATAGTTGAAGAATAACATCTACTTATTCAACTAGATTACAAAGCTCATGATCACATAAAGATCATATCATGGGAGAGAGAGATATAGACCACATAGCTACCGGTAAAGCCCTCAACCTCAGGGAGAACTACTCCCTCCTCATCATGGGAGTCAACAACAACGATGAAGATGGCAGTGGAGTCGATGGAGATGGCTCCGGGGGCAAATCCATGTCCCGGCAGGGTGCCGGAACAGAGACTTCTGTCCCCCGAAACTTGTCTTCGATGGCGGCGGAGCAACAAGATGTTTCATGGTCGGAGGCTAGATGATTTAGGGTTTTCGCGTCGGGAGACATCTTATAGGAGGAAGGGAGAGGTCGGTGGGCGCCAGGGGGCCCCATACCACCCCTAGGCGCGGCCAGGGGGGAGGCCGTGCCCAGGCATGGTGTGCCTACCCTGGTGCCCTCCTCCGTCTCTGCTTTGGACTCCGTCCTCGTGTCGGAAAAAAATAGGAGGTTTGACTTTTGTTTCCTCCAATTCCAAGAATATTTCCTGTACAACTTTTCTGAAATACAAAATAGCAGAATACATGAACTGACACTGTGGCATCTTGTCAATAGGTTAGTTCCGCAAAATACATAAAAGTGCCACGAAGTGTAAACAAAACATATATAAATTGGTGTAAAACAAGCACGGAGCATAAAAAATTATAGATACGTTTGCAACGTATCAGCATCCCCAAGCTTAACTCCTGCTCGTCCTCGAGTAGGTAAGTGATAACAAAAATAATTTTTGAGGTGACATGAAGCCAACACAATCTTGATCAAGTTATTGTAAAAACATTGTAAGCTGGGATCAAAGTACTCTAAACATAGGCATGATAGATATAATTCTAACAATAGAACTTAGCAACTATGTTACAACATGAGAAGTAACTCAAACAAAAGATCATGAATAATTACACTGAAATCAACTGTTTGTATTTTAGCATAGAGAAAACATAGCAAAGTGGTATTCAGCTTGTCCTTTATGGAGTAGCAAAACATAAATACCAGGACACCTTTAAAGTTCAAAGGGTGACTAGATACAAGTAATTTGAGAACAAGCAATAACATAATCATGAATCAATCAATAATACATTTTGGGACTATGCACATTATACTCAGAATGACAACTGTGCTCTCTTAATTGGTGCATCAAGTAAGAAGATGAAGACTCAACATGAAAGTAAAAGAAAGGCCCTGCAAGATTGCTCATGTGCTAGAGCTTTTTATTTTGAATAAAATAGAGGTGTTAAAATATATTTTGAGAGGTATGTATGTCTATGTCAATGAATAGCATCAAATGATCTATCATCATTTCATCTTTAATGTCTTCAAGAGCGGCTCCCATAGAGAGAACAATAAAGTTCTTCTTCTCCTTTGTTTGAACAAGCTAGGTTCATGATTTCTCAAGTACATAGTGTTAGGAGATTTAGATTGTTGGTTCAATTTATATTTAGTGGGTGGGCATCCGCGCTTGCTCTTTTGCAAAATTAAGGATTAGCACATTGTGCATGCTAGTCAAAGTGTGAAGCCATAATAAACATGAAAAAGATGATAAAGCATTCAACACTTCCTCATGAGCTAAACCAAAACATAAAACATGTAATAATCTTTGAAGGTTTAAAGGTAGAACACAAGCAATTCACTTTGGAGTGGCGGTGAAATACCACATATAGGTATGTATGGTGGACACAATTGGCAAACTTTGGTTTTTGGTAGTTGGATGCACGAGTAGAGCTCATACTCAGTACAGGCGAAGGCTAGCAAAGGACTAGGAGCGACGAACTAAGAGAGCAATAATGGCCATAATCATGCATATCAAAAAAACATTATTAATCAAAGCATAAAGTGATATCACAAGTCAAAAACTAAATGATCATAGAGGCATTAGGTGACTGGTTAGTCATCACATGATCTAAACATGTGCCAAGTCAACCCAATAAAGCATCAAAGGAGAACCACAATATTATGATTTGTATGATGGAAACAACACATGATTCTTTCAATGGCACATTAAGCAATCTCAGCTATTTGAGACAAGTCATGCTACAACAATAACTACTAAGCATATAATTAAAATAACATCCAACATGACATGCCAAAGTCTATGCCACAGTCTAAACGAGCTTGCTTTTGCATCACTATAAGCATGGAACATTTTACTCGTCTCCAACACCAATCAACTTATTTCGAACAACTCCCATATATAATAATAAATAAAGACCAGAGATCTAATCATACCTAACTAAATAAAACTAACAAGCTCTGAAAAAATACGAGTGAAAACCAGAGCTAAACGCAGTACTAGCAAAAGCGAACACTCGCAGAACAATAGAAGTGAAAACTAGAGTGTTCTATGCAATCAAAACGGAGTGTGTCATTATCCAAAACAAATATGCTGGGATCCAACCATAAGCTACAGAAAACAAAACAAAATAAAATTAAAAACAAAAATAAAGATGCTCCAAGAACAACACATAGCATATGAAGCAATAAAAATATAGTGTCTAAAAAGATGACATGATGCTTTGTCGATGAAGAAGGGGATGCCTTGGGCATCCCCACGCTTTGACGCTTATACCTATTGGTTATTTCTTGGGGTGACATGGGCATCCCCAAGCTTGAGCTTTTGTCCATTCTTCTCTCCCTGCACTTGAAAACTTTCTTCATACAAAACTTAACACAATTCTTATTAGCAGCATTAGTGGAATCAAAATAACAAATCCATTTGGTATAATTCTAACATATATCAAACATCCATTAAAACATTAGATACTGTAGCAACTTCTTTAAAAATATCTTTTTTCTCAAAAAACTCAAAAAGAAAGAGGTTAAGAGACAAATGCAAATAGTGGCAGAAATCTGTCAAAACAGAACAACAGGTAAAGATTGATTTTTTCGAAAATCCTCTGTTGCTCAAATCGAAAAGTACTCAACTAACGAAAGTTATATAATAACCTGGGGCATATGATAAAAAATTGGCAGATCGAACTTACGGCCTGGCTGGAAATACGAATGTTTTTGGTGACATCACAGAATCTGTTTCAGGATACCAACTTCTCCAAATCTTACTTTCTTCCTATTAGAGGCTATTCTTGGCACAAAACAAAATAAAAATGATAAGGAGATTTTATTACAGAGGTAATAACTTCCAAGACTCAACAAAAGGAAAAATTACAGAAATAAAACTTGGGTTATCTCCCAAGAGTGCTTTTCTTTAACGCCTTTTGCATAGGCGCAGAAAAAGAGCTCGCATCAAGTATTTTCAAGTGAAGAAGCATCAACATCATAAATGGAAGGAGCCTTATGTCTACCTCTCTTTGTTGGAGATATGCCCAAGAGACAATAATAAAGTGGTTATTATAATATCTTTGTGTTTATGATAAATGTTTGCATACCATGCTATAATTGTATTAACCGAAACATTGATACATGTGTGTTATGTAAACAACAAGGAGTCCCTAGTAAGCCTCTTGTATAACTAGCTTGTTGATTAATGGATGATCATGGTTTCGTGATCATGAACATTGGATGTTATTAATAACAAGGTTATGTCATTAGTTGAATGATATAATGGACACACACCCAAATGAGCGTAGCATAAGATCAAGTCATTAAGTTCAATTTGCTATAAGCTTTCGATACATAGTTGCCTTAGTTCTTCGACCATGATATCATGTAAATCGCTTACACCGGAAGGGTACTTTGATTACATCAAACGCCATTGCGTAAATGGGTGGTTATAAAGATGAGATTAAGTATTTGGAAAGTGTGAGTTGAGGCATATGGATCAATAGTGGGATTTGTCCATCCTGATGACAGATAGATATACTCTGGGCCCTCTCGGTGGAATATCGTCTGATTAGCTTGCAAGCATATGATTGGATCATAAGAGATGACATACCGCGGTACGAGTAAAGAGTACTTGTCGGTAACGAGGTTGAACAAGGTATGGAGATACCGATGATCAAACCTCGGACAAGTTGAATATCATGTGACAAAGGGAATCGGCATCGTATGTAAATGGTTCAATCAATCACTAAAGTCATCGTTGAATATGTGGGAGCCATTATGGATCTCCAGATCCCGCTATTGGTTATTGCTCGGAGAGGAGTCTCGACCATGTCTGCATAGTTCGCGAACCGTAGGGTGACGCGCTTAAGGTTCGATGTCGCATAAGTAGGTTCGGAATATGAGATGGAGTCCGAAGTTTTTGTTCGGAGTCTCGGATGGGATCCAGGACATCACGAGGAGGTCCGGAATAGTCCGGAGAATAAGATTCATATAAGGGAAGTCATTTTTCGGGGTTCGGGAAAAAGTCCGGTGTTTTGACCGGAGCTTCTAGAAGGTTCTAGAGGGCCACCAGTGGGCCCACCACCCCGGGAGAGGCCACATAGGCGCCACATGGCATGGTGGGTCCAGCCCACTGTGACATGTGGGCCTAGGCTTGCCCCCCCTTAGAGATAAGATCTATCTCTAATTTAAATGGTTTAAATTTAGAGATAGAATCTATCTCGAGATTAAAGCGTTTAAACGAAGAGATAAAGGGAAGACTTGGGGGGAAGACTTCCCCCCCTTGGGGCTCCGGCCAAGGAAGGAGGTGGGGCCAGGGGGAAACCCTAGGCCGACCCCTCCCCCTATATAAAGAGGGGAGGGGGTGGCCGGCCACACCACCTCTCCTCCAACCCTAGCCGCCCCCTCTCTTCCTCCTCCATACGCTGTGCAGGCTTAGGCGAAGCCCTGCAGCAAATATTCTCCACCACCACCACCACGCCGTCGTGCTGCTGGGATTCCGTGGAGATCTACCACACCTCCGCTGCCCGCTGGAACGGGGAGAGGAAGGGGCTTCATCGAGACCGTACGCGCGACCGAGTACGGAAGTGCTGCCGGATTGCAGCACCGGAACGATCGTCTACACCAACAACGAGATTAATCTTGTAGGCTTTGGAATCTTCGAGGGTTAGTCTCATCTCCATCTCGTTGTTCAGATCTCATAGATTAGATCTTGGCTTTTCCATAGATTAGATCTTGGATTTATTCGTCTTTGCGGTAGGAAATTTTTTGTTTTCTATGCAACGAACCCCATCAGTGGTATCAGAGCCATGTCTATGCATAGATCTGTTGCACGAGTAGAACACAATGGTTTTGTGGGCGGTGATGCTTTTGTTGCTTTAGTTTGTGTACTTTGCTTCTTGCGGGATGGTGGGATGAAGCGGCCCGGGCTAACTTTACATGACCGCGTCTCATGAGACTTGCTCCACGCTTGACATGCAACTCGTATTGCATAAGTGGCTTTGCGGGTGTCTGTCTCTCCCACCATAGTGAAGATTGTAATTTGCACTTCTATTGTCAACACTAGTATCACCGTTGTGGTTCATGTTCGTAGGTAGATTGGATCTTACTCAAAAACCCTAAACCACGTAAAATATGCAAACCAAATTAGAGGCATCTAACTTGTTTTTGCAGGGTTTGGTGATGTGATATGGCCATGATGTGATAATGATTATATTTGATGTATGAGATGTTCATTATTGTATTATGACAACCGGCAGGAGCCTAATGGTTGTCTTTAATTTTTGTTAAAGACCTGCGTGTCTATTCATCATGTAATAGCTTTATTTCAAGTAGTTGTTATAGTAGCTATAAGTGATAGACAACCATGAAGCGGCGCCACTGACCTTGACGCCATGCTGGTGATGATGGAGATCATGTCCGTGCTTTGGAGATGGAGATCAAAAGCACAAGAAGAAAGGCCATATCATATCACACATTATGAATTGCATGTGATGTTAATCTTTTTTATGCATCTTATTTTGCTTAGATCGCGACGGTAGCATTATAAGATGATCCCTCTCACTAAATATCAAGGTAATAAAGTGTTCATCCTTAGTATGCACCGTTGCTAATACTTGTCGTTTCGAAGCATCTCGTGATGATCGGGTGTGATAGACTCTACATGTGCATACAACGGGTGCAAGCCAGATTTGCACACGCGGATACCAAGGTTGCCTTGACGATCCTAGCATGTACAGACATGGTCTCGGAACACGGGATACCGAAAGGTAGAGCATGAGTCATATGAATGATATGATGAACATTTTGAGTGTTCGCCTTTGAAGCTACATCTTTTCTCGTGAAGATCGGACTTGGTGTAGTGGACTTGGTTCGTGTAATCACTAAGACAATGCGAGGGATGTTGTCTTAAGTGGGAGCTCACCTAGTTAATTTAAGAATTAAAATTGAACTCATTTTATCATAAACTTAGTCTAAACTCTTTGCAAATATGTTGTAGATCATGGCGCCCCCTCCATCAATTTTAACCAGTTCCTAGAGAAAGAAAAACTTAAGGGCAATGGTAGCAACTTCACTGACTGGTTCCATCATGTGAGGATTTTCCTCACTGGTGGAAGCCTGCAATATGTGCTCGATGCACCGCTAGGTCCCTGTAACATCCCAAGAGTAATACATAGCCCCTTTTGTATCTTTCTTGCATTGTTGTCATACCATCATGTTGCATTCATGCATATCACCATCTTTTGGCTTTTATAAAATTGCATTTGGTTTTGGCTTTGCTTTGTTTGCTTGTTGTCCTTCCTCTCTTCCTCACTCTTGGTTCATCCCCTCACTCTTGTGATGTTCCAAGAAAAGCTAACAAGCCAAACCTTCCACCACTTGATCTATATTTCAAATAGTTCATGCCAAAATTCTTATATGGTTGCTATAAACCTCCCCTCTCTTTCTATTTTGCAATGCTAATAAAATGATCTTGAGTTGGGTTTCTTCCTTCTCAAATGGTTGAGCCCACTAGGGTTTGCCAAATATTTGCCTCGAGCCTACCATAGTTTAGTATAAAAGGTGGGGGCCTCTCTGAATTCAAATTCCCTCTTTCAAATTGCAAACTTATCTCTTCTCCAATTTTCAGAAAAGGTTTTGAAAGGAGAAAGAAATAAATAATTGAAAAAGGCTAACTAATCTAACCCCTCTCCTTTTTCCCTTTCACCTTGGCAGCCACCACGTGGTAGCCCAACCCTCACCTTGGCCCAAACCAAAACCCACCGGCCCACCATCTCCTTTCACCAAAAATAGCCATGCAGCACCATCTCTCTCACTTTACACGTGAGGAGATAATGGCTATATCTGGTAATGGAGCTCGGCTGAGCTCCACGTCTCCTCCCCCCTTCATCCACCGGCCACCCTTCTCCTCTTTTATAAGCAACACCACCAGCCCCTCTCCAACCCTAGCCCCATCTCCCTTTCCGCGCCGCCGCCACCCTCTCACTTCCCTGGAAAAACCCTACCGAGCAAACCACCTCCGACGTTTACCTCTCGCTCACCGTCGCCATGGCCTCCGTCGCGCCGACCTGAGCACGGGAACGAGCTCCCGTCGGCCTCCTCTACGTCCTCGTCTACGTCACGGATCCGACCCGCCAAGTCCTGCACGCGAGCGTCCACCGCCTGCCTCGACTACCCGGCCACCTCTTCTTCTTCTTCGTCTCCGGCCGTCTCCGCCGCTTCCTCCTTGTCTCCGACCACCCCAGGGTGAGCAGCCAACCTTCCTCCTACCCCTGCATGCCTCAGCAACCTTGCATCGAGACAGACACGAGAGATCGAGCGAGATCGAAACGAAAACGAGTTGATAAATCGCCCAGTTTTTCTGTTTCACGGTACCATCTTCCCGGCGTTTTTCCCTGCGATACAAGCATCTCCAGCATGAGTTCTTTGCACCTATAGATGCACAACGTCTCAGGCTTCATCTCAGTTTTTGAATCGTCCAAAACGGTGCAGTATTCGCGACGTCATCGTCGATCAAAGTCAGCCCAAAATCTGGTTGCAGTTTTTGCTGTTACACTACCTTGCCGCGGCCTCGACTTTCCGACGAACGCTTCCGGCGTCTCAGGCCACGCCAGCACGCGCTCTTCACATCGTTGGATAGCTGGGAGTAAGGGCTACAGTTTTTGTTTTGGAAGCACTTGGTTTCGAGGCCTGTACACGACGCCACCTTCAATCAAACTTTGGTCCAGAAACAGCATCGTTTTTCGTTTCAGTTTCGCTGTGACATTGTCACGACTCCCGATGATCACCGCCGTCTCCTCAGTGCATATTTTGAGCCAATCCCACCACCAATGTACTCCTGGTACCTTCCTCTTACTTAACGTGCCAAGATCTTCCTCTAAGCCTGCCCAGGTCTCCAGTTCTCATCACTTTAAAGTCGGTGCAGATTTGCATCTACAGGAAACCCGCTGTCACTTCTTCAGTTTGCAGTGTCAAATTCAGTTATCTGCGGTCAACACTTCACCTTCGTCTGAACCTGGTTTTGCACAAATCCCGTACAGTAGCCCACTGGCTACCAACCTGCTTCTACACGCGCGCAGACCTGGGTTCGAATCACCTTTGGCGCGTTAAACCAAAACCTTTTTTTTGTTCTGTCGCGTTAAACCAAAACCTTTTTTTTGTTCTGTTGTTTGTTTCTGAAATTTTTGAAATCTGGATACTTTTCAAAGTATTTAAAACTACACTTCTACAAATCCAAATTTGACAAATGAGATATCCACATTGATCAGCTTTTCATGCTCTATCCAACTATGAACTTGTTTTGGGTTTTAGACAAATAAAATTTGGAACAAATTAAAATCTGAATTAAAATGAGTATTATGGCATAATTCATATCTCCCAAATTACAAATCCAAATTATGCAAATTATATATCCATTTTCATCAGAAAAGTGAGAGGTTTTCAAATCTTGCGTCTTCATGCATCAATGACATCATCCCTGGATGGGTAAATTAAAATTTGCAAATCTGAATTAAAACTATATGAGAGGGTGTTTATCATTTCATGTGAATTATGAGCACCCCACTTAATTTTGCCTTGCACCAACCATCTTGCCATGTCATCATGCATCATATTGCGCATTGCACTTGTATTGATTTATGTTATATCTTCCTTGTATGTGCTTTTGGTTCTTCTCGAGTAGGCGCAAGCCGGAAGCGATGCTGAGCGAGTACGAGTTCCCCCTGGAGGATCGTGTCGGTGCCTCTACCTCTGATCTGACAGGCGAGCCCACCCCTTCACCTATTTTACTTTTACATGCTCTTTTGATCTATTGCTATCCTTATGTTGCGATTCTGTTGTGTCACGTGTCCTATCCACCTGTTACCTATATGTCCGAGATACACCTCCTCGCCCTACCTATTGTTTGTTGTTTGCCAGCTTTGCGAGTCGTAGGCGAGTTTAGGGTTTTTGTTGATATCTCGAAATGTTCGGGATATCTTGTTGGGATGACACACGTACTACCTTTTCAAAATGATGATGATAGCTTTTGCTACAACTTAAAATTGCTAAGGGTTATAACATGCAGAGGCATCTGTGAGCCCCTTTGCGAAAGCATCGGAACTTTGACTTGCTAATGTCCCCTAGGACCCGAGTTCTTGTTATCTGTTTCTAAGACTGAGCGCGCTAACCACTCGTGGGAGGTTTTATCGGGACCACCCATCACCCACTACCATTTCTCAAGTCTGTTGAAAAGGGGGCCACAAACTTGGTTTTATTTGCCTATGCCATATATGCCATGCTTTATTACTGTTGCCTTTGGGTGTTTATTACTGTTGCCTTCGGGTGTTTATTACTGTTGCCTTCGGGTGTTTACTTCTGTACTGTACCCCACGAAACGTTTAGCGAAGCGTGTGGTTCGCACGCCTAGCCGTTAACGCAAACCCTGAGTCCGCATCGGAGTACGGCCGAACTTCGTTTCGGGTAGCTTAGTCGGGTGGCCCCCCTAAGCATTCTTGTTGATCTGGGAACGGTCTTGTTGTGAGACTCCGCACTTGCTATGCGGGTTCGAGCATGCGTGTATGGTAACATTGGTGCACCCCTGCAGGGTAAATCTTATCGATAAGCCGTGTCCGTGGTTATGGACGACTTGGTGCTGTTTAACTCGATCATAGAACAACTTACACCTAAAGTTGTCGCTAATAACTTGCTAATTACTTGCGTAGTAAGTTAGCCTATTATAATGGAATGGATATATAATTGTCAACTGTGTGAGTGCCTTGTTAGTACCTCTTGGCTAAGGGGGATCGCATTGGCAGGGTTTTGTTTGAAGAGTATAGAACTGTTAGAACATGCGCTCTCTCACCTTCTCTATTAGACGGATGTTGTAGCGTGTCTCTATTGGTTAGTGCTTTGCTGCCGCTAAACCCCACATATAGCCGGGCGAAGTTTACACCGCCCACCAGCGAGCATAGCTGGTCTTGTCTCGCAAGTACGTGCCAACGGTACTTACCCTCGTTTTTCTCCCTCTTTTTCCGGAACACGCTTTTCGACAAACAGGTACGACAGATGATAAGCAGTACGCAGGTGGCTACTTTATCGAGTTCACGGACGACGACTTCGTTGCGTAGCAGGATCGTTCCTAAGGCAGCAGCCTGTGGCATGTTGGTTATGGGAACACCGCTTGATTATCTTCAGGACTCTTAGTCCCATTTGGTTCTTGTCTGTACCCAGACTATTTGGCTATCTTATGTATGATGTAATGTTGGGACATGTGTCCTCTGAGTGTCATTTGGATCTTGCTCATTAGAGCGTTGCTATATATATGAACCTTATTTCCATCTTTTGTGCCATACATAGTCATGTTGTGATATTCAAGCTGTATTCTACCCTCGTATCCTGTGCACAGTGTGTGTATGTGTGTAGTGCATAGGAAGGTGAAGCACTCAGGCTTGGAAAGCCTATCGTGAGCCTTAGAGGTGGGTGTTGTGTGCATGGGCGTGTCGAGCTGTTGCTTGGCCTACCCATATGCTTGGGAATGCGAGGCGACCTCACGGTCCTTTGTAGTGACCTCATGCACATAAACCCCTCTTACCTGCGCGCTCTAGGTTTTCCTACTCCTGGGGCTTACAGTCCCCCACCACCTCCTGCAGTATCCGAGGACATAAAGAATGTTTATGAGACTCGGGCAACTCGGTACTCTGAAGTTCAGTGTGCCATCTTGTGCAGCTTAGAGGCGGAGCTCCAAAAGCGTTTTGAGCACCACGACCCCTGTGAGATGATGCGTGAGCTCAAACTTATCTTTGAAACTCATGCGGCCGTGGAGAGCTATGAAGCCTCGAAACAGTTCTTTAGCTGCATGATGGAAGAGGGCAGCTCCGTTAGTGAGCACATGTTCGCCATGTCCAGACATGCGAAGAAGCTCAGTGACATGGGGATGATGATCCCTAACTAGCTGGGTATTCATCGTGTCCTTCAATCACTGCCACCAAGTTACAAGAACTTCGTGATGAACTACAACATGCAGAACATAAACAAAGATTTACCTAAACTCTTTTCCATGCTGAAATCTGCTGAAGTAGAGATTAAAAAGGAGAACCAAGTGTTGATGGTCAACAAGACCACCGGTTTCAAAAAGCAGGGCAAGCCTAACAAGGGTAACTTCAAGAAGGGCGGCAAGAAAGTTGCAGCGCATCCTGAGAAGCCTAAGGCTGGTCCTAAACCTGAGACTGTGTGCTATTACTGCCAGGGGAAGGGGCACTGGAAGCGCAATTGCTCCAAATACTTGGCCGATCTGAAGAGCGGTGATACGTCTCAAACGTATCTATAATTTCTTATGTTCCATGCTAGTTTTATGACAATACTCACATGTTTTTATACACACTTTACATCATTTATATGCATTTTCCGGTACTAACCTATTAACGAGATGCCGAAGCGCTAGTTCCTGTTTTGTGCTGTTTTTGGTTTCAGAAATCCTACACAGGAAATATTCTCGGAATTGGACGAAACGAACGCCCAGGGTCTTATTTTTCCACGGAGCTTCCAGAAGACTGAAGAGGATATGAAGTGGGGCCACGAGGCGCCCTAACCATAGGGCGGCGCGGCCAAGGAGGGGCCCGCGCCGGCCTATGGTGTGGGGCCCTCGTGCCTCCTCCGACTCTGCCCTTCCGCCTACTTAAACTCTCCGTCGCGAAAACCCTATTACCGAGAGCCACGATACGGAAAAAGTTCCAGAGACGCCGCCGCCGCCAATCCCATCTCGGGGGATTCAGGAGATCGCCTTCGGCACCCTGCCGGAGAGGGGAATCATCACCGGAGGGCTCTACATCATCATGCCCGCCTACGGATTGATGCGTGAGTAGTTCATCCTTGGACTATGGGTCCATAGCAGTAGCTAGATGGTTGTCTTCTCCTCATTGTGCTATCATGTTAGATCTTGTGAGCTGCCTATCATGATCAAGATCATCTATTTGTAATGCTACATGTTGTGTTTGTTGGGATCCGATGAATATTGAATACTATTTTAAGTTGATTATCAATCTATCATATATGTGTTGTTTATGTTCTTGCATGCTCTCCGTTGCTAGTAGAGGCTCTGGCCAAGTTGATACTTGTGACTCCAAGAGGGAGTATTTATGCTCGATAGTGGGTTCATGCCTCCATTGAATCTGGGACAGTGACAGAAAGTTCTAAGGTTGTGGATGTGCTGTTGCCACTAGGGATAAAACATCAATGCTTTCTCTAAGGATATTTGTGTTGATTACATTACGCACCATACTTAATGCAATTGTCTGTTGTTTGCAACTTAATACTGGAAGGGGTGTGGATGCTAACCCGAAGGTGGACTTTTTAGGCATAGATGCATGCTGAATAGCGGTCTATGTACTTTGTCGTAATGCCCTAAGTAAATCTCATAGTAGTCATCATGATATGTATGTGCATTGTTATGCCCTCTCTATTTGTCAATTGCCCAACTGTAATTTGTTCACCCAACATGCTATTTATATTATTGGAGAGACACCACTAGTGAACTATGGACCCCGGTCCATTCTTTTACATCTGAAATACAATCTACTGCAATCTCTGTTCTCTGTTGTTCTTCACAAGCAAACATCATTGTCCACACCATACGTTTAATCCTTTGTTTTCAGCAAGCCGGTGAGATTGACAACCTCACTGTTAAGTTGGGGCAAAGTATTTTGATTGTGTTGTGCAGGTTCCACGTTGGCGCCGGAATCCCTGGTGTTGCGCCGCACTACACTCCTCCACCAACAACCTTCACGTGGCCTTCATCTCCTACTTGTTCGATAACCTTGGTTTCTTACTGAGGGAAAACTTGCTGCTATACGCATCACACCTTCCTCTTGGGGTTCCCAACGGACGTGTGCTTCACGCGTTATCAAGCACTTTTTCTGGCGCCGTTGCCGGGGATATCAAGACACGCTGCAAGGGGAGTCTCTCACTTCCAATCTCTTTACTTTGTTTATTGTCTTGCTTTACTTTATTTTATTTTCTGTTTGGTTTGCTTTCTTTATATCAAAAACACAAAAAAAATAGTTACTTGCTTTACTTTACTTTCCGTCTTGTTTGCCTTCCTATATCAAAAACACACAAAAATTAGTTACTTGTATTTAATTTGTTATCATGTCTAGTCCTATACTTGTTACTCTGTCGCCTGAGGAATTGGTCTTTACTTTTAAACAAGGGGATGAGGAGAGTTGTAAGGAAGCTTGGTCTGGAATTTTTAATTCTTATGGTAAAACTGAACCTAAAATGACTCTAAGCCTGCTTCTTAGTAACTTTTATTTTGGGCTTATTCTTCGCTATAGATATGCCTTGGATGCTGTAGTGGGAGGAGATTTCCTTCATTGCGATGGGGATCAAGCTTTTAATGCCATAAAAAAATTGGTTGTATCATCTAGCTCAGCTAATAATTTTGATTCATCTCTTGTTAGTATTTGTAATAGATTAAACACTCTTGAGACAAATATATCTTGCTTAAAAGAAGGGTATAGTCGGATTCGTGAGCATTTTGATTATGTTCCAGTAAACTCTGAACCTTCAATGTGGGACCCTACTATTAAAGTTGCTATTGATGGTAAAAGAAATTATGCCCGTTGTGATATTATGACTGAATTTTGCCTGATGCCTAAAAGTATTTATGAATCTTTGACACTCTGGGGACTTACTGAAGGTGGAGAAGGAATAACTCTTACTGATAACTCTGTTATAATTCCTAAAGGAATAGCTGAAGGAGTGTTCACAACCCTTCTTGGAAGAACGGTATCCACTGATTATCTCGTTATTGAATGTGTAGGGACAGGACAAATCACACTTGGAAGATCCCTACTGAAACTCTTGGGAGCAACCATAGATGTGGGGAAAGGCACTCTAAATTCCTCTACACCTGGATGCGGTCATATATTCCCTAAACCAAAGAGTAAGAGTAAGAGTAAGAGTAAGAAGGGTAGACACAAAGCCCCTGGTAATAATGTTAATGCTTCTTCTTTTGATAATACTTGATTTACACTTTCTGCGCCTAGCTGAAAGGCGTTAAAGAAAAGCGCTTATGGGAGACAACCCATTATTTTACTTTACTACAATAATTTTGTTTTATATTTGAGTCTTGGAAGTTGTTACTACTATAGCAACCTCTCCTTATATTTATTTTATTTCATTGTTGTGCCAAGTAAAGTCTTTGATAGTAAGGTTGATACTAGATTTGGATCACTGCGCAGAAACAGATTTCTTACTGTCACGAATTTGAGTACAACTCTCTGTAGGTAACTCAGCAAAATCTGCCAATTTACATGCGTGATCCGCAGATATGTACGCAACTTTCATTCAATTTGAGCTTTTTCATCTGAGCAAGTTAAGTGCCCCTAAAAAATTCATCTTTACGGACTGTTCTGTTTTGACAGATTCTGCCTTTTATTTCGCATTGCCTCTTTTGCTATGTTGAATGGATTTCTTTGTTCCATTAACTTTCAGTAGTTTTGGGAAATGTCCAGAAGTGTTAAGAATGATTATGTCACCTCTGAATATGTGAATTTTTGATTATGCACTGACCCTCTAATGAGTTTATTTTGAGTTTGGTGTGGAGGAAGTTTTCAAGGATCAAGAGAGGAGGATGATACAATATGATCAAGGAGAGTGAAAAGTCTAAGCTTGGGGATGCCCCCGTGGTTCATCCCTGCATATTTCAAGAAGACTCAAGCATCTAAGCTTGAACTTATCAGGTCACCTCTAGTGAAACTATATTTTTATTCCGTCACATCTTATGTGCTTTACTTGGAGCATCTGTTTGTTTTTAATTTTGTTTTTGTTTGAATAAAATCGGATCCTAGCATTCTTTGTGTGGGAGAGAGACACGCTCCGCTCGTTCATATGAACACTGGTGTTCTTAGCTTTACTTTTAATGTTCATGGCGAAGGTTGAAACTGCTTCGTTCATTGTTATTTGGTTGGAAACAGAAAATGCTTCATGTGGTAATTGGTATATGGTCTTGAATAATTTGATACTTGGCAATTGTTGTGCTCAAATAGATCATGTTTAAGCTCTTGCATCATGTACTTTGCACCTATTAATGAAGAACTACCATAGAGCTTGTTGAAATTTGGTTTGCATGATTGGTCTCTCTAAAGTCTAGATATTTTCTGGTGAAGTGTTTGAACAACAAGGAAGACAGTGTAGAGTCTTATAATGCTTGCAATATGTTCTTATGTAAGTTTTCTTTGTGCGGTTCATACTTGTGTTTGCTTCAAACAACCTTGCTAGCCCAAAGCCTTGTATTGAGAGGGAATACTTCTCGTGCATCCAAAACCTTAAGCCAAAACCTATGCCATTTGTGTCCACCATACCTACCTACTATGTGGTATTTCTCTGCCATTCCAAAGTAAATTACTTGAGTGCTACCTTTAAAATTTCATTCTTTGTCTTTGCAATATATAGCTCATGGGAAAATAGCCTTAAAAACTATTGTGGTAAAGCATATGTAGCTTATGTATCTTATTTCTTATAAGTTGCTTGTTGAGCGGTAACCATGTTTCTGGGGACGCCATCAACTATTACACCTTTGTTGAATATCATGTGAGTTGCTATGCATGTTCGTCTTGTCTGAAGTAAGGGTGATTTATCATGATCAAATGGTTTGAGTATGCATATTGTTAGAGAAGAACATTGGGCCGCTAACTAAAGCCATGAATCATGGTGGAAGTTTCAGTTTGGACATTAATCCTCAATCTCTTATGAGAATACTATCTGTTGTTGAATGCTTATGCATTAAAGAGGAGTCCATTATCTGTTTTCTATGTTGTCCCGGTATGGATGTCCTTAGTTGAGATCTATCAAAAACGAGAAATCAAATGCGATCTATCTCCTTGGACCTTTGTACAGGCAGCATAGAGGTACCCCTTTGTGATACTTGGTTGAAACATATGTTATGCAATGATAATCCATGTAAATCCAAGCTAATTAGGACAAGGTGCGAGCACTATTGGTACTCTATGCATGAGGCTTGCAACTTATAGGATGTCTTATGCATAACACATATGAATTATTACTACCGTTGACAAAATTGTTTCTATGTTTTCAAAATAAAAGCTCTAGCACAAAAATAGTAATCCATGCTTCCCTCTACGAAGGGCCATTCTTTTACTTTATGTTGAGTCAGTTTACCTACTTCTTTCCATCTTAGAAGCAAACACTTGTGTCAACTGTGTGCATTGATTCCTACATACTTGCTTATTTGCATTCATCATATTACTTTGTGTTGACAATTATCCATGAGATATACATGTTGAAGTTGAAAGCAACTACTGAAACTTATATCTTCCTTTGTGTTGCTTCAAAACTTTCTACTAAGAATTTATTGCTTTATGAGTTAACTCCTATGCAAGTCTTATTGATGCTTGTCTTGAAAATACTATTCATGAAAAGTCTTTGCTATATGATTCAGTTGTTTAGTCATTGTCATTACCATTGCTTCGAATCACTTCATTCATATCATATGCTTTACAATAGTATTGATCGAGATTATGATAGCATGTCACTTCATAAATTATCCTTGTTATCGTTTACCTACTCGAGGGCGAGTAGGAACTAAGCTTGGGGATGCTTGATACGTCTCAAACGTATCTATAATTTCTTATGTTTCATGCTAGTTTTATGACAATACTCACATGTTTTATACACACTTTACATCATTTATATGCATTTTCCGGCACTAACCTATTAACGAGATCTTTGAAGCGCCGATTCTGTTTTGTGCTGTTTTTGGTTTCAGAAATCCTACACAGGAAATATTCTCGGAATTGGACGAAATGAACGTCCAGGGTCTTATTTTTCCACGGAGCTTCCAGAAGACCGAAGAGGATACGAAGTGGGGCCACGAGGCGCCCTAACCATAGGGCGGCGCGGCCAAGGAGGGGCCTGTGCCGGCCTATGGTGTGGGGCCCCCGTGCCTCCTCCGACTCTGCCCTTCCGCCTACTTAAACTCTCCGTCGCGAAAACCCTATTACTGAGAGCCACGATACGGAAAAAGTTCCAGAGACGCCGCCGCTGCCAATCCCATCTCGGGGGATTCAGGAGATCGCCTCCAGCACCCTGCCGGAGAGGGGAATCATCACCGGAGGGCTCTACATCATCATGCCCGCCTCCGGATTGATGCGTGAGTAGTTCATCCTTGGACTATGGGTCCATAGCAGTAGCTAGATGGTTGTCTTCTCCTCATTGTGCTATCATGTTAGATCTTGTGAGCTGCCTATCATGATCAAGATCATCTATTTGTAATGCTACATGTTGTGTTTATTGGGATCCGATGAATATTGAATACTATGTCAAGTTGATTATCAATCTATCATATATGTGTTGTTTATGTTCTTGCATGCTCTCCGTTGCTAGTAGAGGCTCTGGCCAAGTTGATACTTGTGACTCCAAGAGGGAGTATTTATGCTCGATAGTGGGTTCATGCCTCCATTGAATCTGGGACAGTGACAGAAAGTTCTAAGGTTATGGATGTGATGTTGCCACTAGGGATAAAACATCAATGCTTTATCTAAGGATATTTGTGTTGATTACATTACGCACCATACTTAATGCAATTGTCTGTTGTTTGCAACTTAATACTGGAAGGGGTGTGGATGCTAACTCGAAGGTGGACTTTTTAGGCATAGATGCATGCTGGATAGCGGTCTATGTACTTTGTCGTAATGCCCTAAGTAAATCTCATAGTAGTCATCATGATATGTATGTGCATTGTTATGCCCTCTCTATTTGGCAATTGCCCAACTGTAATTTGTTCACCCAACATGCTATTTATCTTATTGGAGAGACACCACTAGTGAACTGTGGACCCCGGTCCATTCTTTTACATCTGAAATACAATCTACTGCAATCTCTGTTCTCTGTTGTTCTTGACAAGCAAACATCATTCTCCACACCATACGTTTAATCCTTTGTTTTCAGCAAGCCGGTGAGATTGACAACCTCACAGTTAAGTTGGGGCAAAGTATTTTGATTGTGTTGTGCAGGTTCCACGTTGGCGCCGGAATCCCTGGTGTTGCGCCGCACTACACTCCTCCACCAACAACCTTCGCGTGGCCTTCATCTCCTACTGGTTCGATAACCTTGGTTTCTTACTGAGGGAAACTTGGCTGTTGTACGCATCACACCTTCCTCTTGGGGTTCCCAACGGACGTGTGCTTCACGCGTTATCAAGCAGCCACGTCAAAAAGAAAGGTATATTTGATATACATGTTATTGATGTCTATCTTACTGGTTCTCGTAGTAGTGCCTGGGTATTTGATACTGGTTTGGTTGCTCACATTTGTAACTCGAAACATGAACTACGGAATAGACGAAGCCTTGCAAGGGACAAGGTGACGATGCGCGTGGGAAATGGATCCAAAGTCGATGTGATCGCCGTCGGCACGCTCCCTCTACATCTACCTTCGGGGTTAGTTTTAAACCTCAATAATTGTTATTTGGTACCTGCGTTGAGCATGAACATTATATCTTGATCTTGTTTAATGCAAGACGGTTATTCATTTAAGTCTGAGAATAATGGTTGTTCGATTTATATGAGTAATGTCTTTTATGGCCGTGCACCTGAGATAAATGGTTTATTCTTGTTAAATCTCGATAGTAGTGATACACATGTTCATAACATTGATGCTAAGCGAATTAAATTGAATGATAATTCTACTTATATGTGGCACTGTCGTCTTGTACATATTGGAGTGAAGCGCATGAAGAAACTCCATTCCGATGGACTTCTTGAGTCACTTGACTTTGAGTCACTTGACAGATGCGAGGCATGTCTGATGGAAAAAATGACTAAGACTCCATTTTCTGGTACAATGGAGCGAGCTACAGACTTATTGGAAATCATACATACCGATGTGTGCGGACCAATGAGTGTAGCATCGCGCGGTGGTTATCGTTATGTTCTAACCTTCATGGATGATCTGAATAGATATGGATATATTTACTTTATGAAACATAAGTCCGAGACTTTTGAGAAGTTCAAGGAATTCCAAAGTGAAGTAGAAAATCAACGTAACAAGAAGATTAAGTTTCTGCGTTCTGATCGCGGAGGCGAATATCTGAGTTATGAGTTTGGCATGCATTTAAAGAAATGCGGAATACTTTCACAGTTGACACCGCCAGGAACACCACAGCGCAATGGTGTGTCCGAACATCGTAATCGAACTCTCTTAGATATGGTTCGGTCTATGATGTCTCTTACCGATTTGCCGTTATCATTTTGTGGTTATGCATTAGAGACAGTCGCATTCACTTTAAATAGTGCACCATCTAAATCCGTTGAAACGACACCGTATGAATTATGGTTTGGGAAGAAACCTAAGCTGTCGTTCCTTAAAGTTTGGGGTTGCGAAGCTTATGTAAAGAAGTTACAACCTGACAAGCTAGAACCCAAAGCGGAGAAATGCGTCTTCATAGGATACCCTAAAGAAACAATTGGGTACACTTTCTATCACAGATCCGAAGGCAAAATCTTTGTTGCCAAGAACGGATCCTTTCTTGAGAAGGAGTTTCTCACTAAAGAAGTGACTGGAAGGAAAGTAGAACTCGACGAGGTTGATGAACCTTCTCTCATAGATCAGAGTAGCGTAGTGCCGGAAGAAGTTTCTGCGCAGCCTACGCCGATAGGAGAGGAAGCAAATGATGATGATCATGAAACTTCGAACGAGGAAGCTCTTTGAACCTCGCAGATCGACGAGGGAACGTACCACTCCTGATTGGTATGATCCCTGTCTAAATGTCATGATTGTGGACAACAATGATGAGGACCCTGCGACGTATGAAGAAGCAATGGTGAGCCCAGATTCCAACAAATGGCAAGAAGCCATGAAATCCGAAATGGGATCCATGTATGATAACAAAGTATGGACTTTGGTAGACTTACCTGATAGCCGCAAGGCTGTCGAGAATAAATGGATCTTGAAGAGAAAAACAGATGCTGATGGTAATATTACTGTCTATAAAGCTCGACTTGTCGCAAAGGGTTTCCGACAAATTCAAGGAGCTGACTACGATGAGACTTTCTCACCTGTAGCGAAGCTAAAGTCTGTGAGGATTTTGTTAGCAATAGCTGCATTTTTCGATTATGAGATTTGGCAGATGGATGTCAAAACGGCATTCCTTAATGGTGATATTGAGGAAGAGTTGTATATGGTACAACCCAAAGGTTTTGTCGATCCTGAAAATGCTGACAAGGTATGCAAACTTCAGCGTTCCATTTATCGACTGAAGCAAGCATCCCGGAGTTGGAACCTACGCTTTGATAGAGTGATCAAAGACTTCTGTTTTATACGGACTCATGGTGAGGCCTGTATTTACAAGAAAGTGAGTGGGAGCTCTGTAGCGTTCCTGATATTATATGTAGATGACATATTATTGATTGGGAATGATATAGAACTATTAAGCAACGTTAAAGGTTATTTGAATAAGTCTTTTTCAATGAAAGACCTTGGTGAAGCAGAGTACATTTTAGGCATCAAGATTTATAGAGATAGATCAAGACGCCTAATAGGCCTTTCACAGAGTACATACCTGGACAAGATTCTAAAGAAGTTTAGAATGGATGAAAGCAAGAAAGGGTTCTTGCCTATGTTGCCAGGTAAGGTCTTGAGTAAGACTCAAGGTCCGGCTACGGCAGATGAAAGAGAGAGGATGAGCAAGATCCCCTATGCTTCGGCAGTAGGCTCTCTCATGTATACCATGCTGTGTACTAGACCGGATATCGCACATGCTGTTAGTTTGACCAGCAGATATCAAAGTGATCTAGGAATGGAACACTGGACAGCGGTCAAGAATATCCTGAAGTACTTGAAAAGGACCAAGGATATGTTTCTTTGTTATGGCGGTGACCAAGAGCTCGTTGTAACCAGTTACACCGATGCAAGTTGGAACACCGATCCTGATGACTCCAAGTCTCAGTCTGGGTACGTGTTTATATTGAATGGTGCGGCGATGGCTGGAGCAGTTCCAAGCAGTGCACGGTGGCGAAATCTTCAACAGAATCTGAATATATAGCGGCTTGAGAGGCTTCATCGGAAGCGGTATGGATGAAGAGGTTCATTGTTGAGCTTGGTGTGGTTCCTAGTGCATTGGACCCGTTAGTCATTTATTGTGACAACACGGGTGCCATCGCCAATGCAAAGGAACCAAGGTCACACAAGAAGCTAAAGCATATCAAGCTGCGTTTTCATTCGATTCGCGAGTACATCGAAGATGGTGAAGTAGAGATTTGCAAAGTACAGACAGATCTGAATGTTGCAGATCCGTTGACTAAAGCTCTCCCTAGGGCAAAGCATGACCAACACCAGAATGCTATGGGTGTTAGGTACCTTACAATGTAATCTAGATTATTGACTCTAGTGCAAGTGGGAGACTATTGGAGATATGCCCAAGAGGCAATAATAAAGTGGTTATTATAATATCTTTGTGTTTATGATAAATGTTTGCATACCATGCTATAATTGTATTAACCGAAAGATTGATACATGTGTGTTATGTAAACAACAAGGAGTCCCTAGTAAGCCTCTTGTATAACTAGCTTGTTGATTAATGGATGATCATGGTTTCGTGATCATGAACATTGGATGTTATTAATAACAAGGTTATGTCATTAGTTGAATGATATAATGGACACACACCCAAATGAGCGTAGCATAAGATCAAGTCATTAAGTTCAATTTGCTATAAGCTTTCGATACATAGTTGCCTTAGTCCTTCGACCATGAGATCATGTAAATCGCTTACACCGGAAGGGTACTTTGATTACATCAAACGCCATTGTGTAAATGGGTGGTTATAAAGATGGGATTAAGTATTTGGAAAGTGTGAGTTGAGGCATATGGATCAATAGTGGGATTTGTCCATCCTGATGACGGATAGATATACTCTGGGCCCTCTCGGTGGAATGTCGTCTGATTAGCTTGCAAGCATATGATTGGATCATAAGAGATGACATACCGCAGTACGAGTAAAGAGTACTTGTCGGTAACGAGGTTGAACAAGGTATGGAGATACCGATGATCAAACCTCGGACAAGTTGAATATCATGTGACAAAGGGAATCGGCATCGTATGTAAATGGTTCAATCGATCACTAAAGTCATCGTTGAGTATGTGGGAGCCATTATGGATCTCCAGATCCCGCTATTGGTTATTGCTCGGAGAGGAGTCTCGACCATGTCTGCATAGTTCGCGAACCGTAGGGTGACACGCTTAAGGTTCGATGTCGCATCAGTAGATTCGGAATATGAGATGGAGTCCGAAGTTTTTGTTCGGAGTCTCGGATGGGATCCAGGACATCACGAGGAGGTCCGAAATAGTCCAGAGAATAAGATTCATATAAGGGAAGTCATTTTCCGGGGTTCGGGAAAAAGTCCGATGTTTTGACCGGAGCTTCTAGAAGGTTCTAGAGGGCCACCAGTGGGCCCACCACCCCGGGAGAGGCCACATAGGCGCCACATGGCATGGTGGGTCCAGCCCACTGTGATATGTGGGCCCAGGCCCCCCCCCCTTAGAGATAAGATCTATCTCTAATTTAAATGGTTTAAATTTAGAGATAGAATCTATCTCGAGATTAAAGCGTTTAAACGAAGAGATAAAGGGAAGACTTGGGGGGAAGACTTCCCCCCCTTGGGGCGCCGGCCAAGGAAGGAGGTGGGGCCAGGGGGAAACCCTAGGCCGACCCTGATAAGGTATCAACTTGTCAATGCCTATGGATTGAAGGCTAGGGTTTAGTTAGAAGTAGAGGGCAAGTAGATCTCGAAGGTTTCAGCCGAAAAGTACTCGATGATTATGAAAACTAGGGTTTGTAATAATGATTCGATTGCCTCTTCGTCCCTCGACTCCTCCTTAATATAGGAGGCGGAGCCGAGGGTTTCGTTTTGTACAAGTTACAGAGTCCGGGACGGTATCTAACTCATCCCGCCAGATTTACAAATAACACTTCCTATTACAACTCTAACTTTCCTTAATATATCTTGGGCTCCCGAATCTTCTTTATTCTTCGGGTATTGGGCCTTCAGTAAACCCCGGGTACTATCTTCGGCAGGCCCATTTGGGATGCCTATGTCAGTAGCCCCCGAGATTTTGCTTGAATCGTAGAGTCAGGGAAAATCTCCACTGTTTATTTTTACTCGAGAGCTTTTAACTTTTTTATATTTCTTCACATAAAATTCTATATTGTACAGGGATACTGGTAGTTGGGGCTAGTTCATCTGACGGATCAGGTACTAGTTAACTGCTCTAGTGGCAATCCGCAAAAACCTACTTCGAGATCACGTCCCTGGACATGATTCCGGGATACTGGTGTAAACTTCGACAGGTGCCGCTTAAGGTCTTACCATTCTGTCGAGTCCCAGTCAAATTTATCGAGTACCTAACGCGTCCGTTAGGATTTTTCTTCGTATCTGTTGATACGGATAAAAGTAATGTGACGCGATCTTCGGCGGTGCCACGCCCAGCAGAACGGATCTGGGGTCTTACCTTCGCAAATTTGCGGCATTCAGAAATTGATCGCAACTTTGGCGTTCTGAGAATATATTGTCGAGTGCTTTTCCGGCTGTTGGAATGACACATTTTATCGAGTCAAATATGACTTATATTGCTCTCCCGATGGGAGTATATGTAGAGTTAATTATAACTCGAAATATACTCTCTTGCTTTTCTATCTTTTCTTTGTTAATTTCATCGGGCACGCGAACAGCGTTCCCGATGGGAGTAGCCCCTGAGGCTACAACCAAAAACTTGTGCTTGGTTGTAGGCTCAACATTTTAGTCCACCTTGTCACTATATTGTCATTATTTCCCAATATGATCTCTCTTCTTTTTTTTTTGTTTATCTCTCGGGTGCGCGAACAGCGCTCCCGATGGGAGTAGCTTGAGGCTACAACCAAGGACTTGTGCTTGGTTGTAGGCTCCCATAATTTCTATATTGCCATACTCGAAATTTTACTTTTTGTCGAAGTAGCCCCCGAGCATTTGGGCAAAAACTTGTATTTGATCAAAGGCTCCCGAAGTATTTAATAACTTCTCCTGTCGCCAATCTTCTTTTATTTTTCTTGTCGGCATGCTTCCCTTAACCAAATTTACTTCATCTCTGTTAATAGTCGTGATTTTTCTGCCTTGTGGGTCCATTGTTTCCACCACGTTGACACGTCGTGCAAGTGGGGGACACACGTCCTCCGCTTTTTAAGCGCACGTACAGTAACGCCTATCTCAGTAAAAATACCTTTTTACCCTTTTATCTAGAAGATCTTTTTTCACCACACGATTTCTTCATCCAACGGTGCATTGATTCGCCTGATTCTTATATAAACCTTTCTTCAACCTCCGTTCACTCCTTCGCTTGCGCCGCTGTCTGTCCCCCTTTGCAAAAACTTCCCTGCGCCCAACTCTCTACGATCTTCCGCACTCACGAACATTGCTTTTTCCATTGCCGTTGATGCCACCGCGCACGCGACTCACTCGCCACAGCACTCCAGAGTCCAAGATGGCCGCCAAAGATCTTGAGTGGGAGAGATCTAAAATCTCCAACCAGGACGTCAACATGCTGAAGAGGCTTGGCCTGATGAAGAAAGAAGACGCCATCCGCTTTCCCAGCGAAGAAAGCTACCCCAACCCTCCAATGGAGTACCGGGTTAGTTTCGTTGATCACCTCATCCGCGGCCTTTCGGCCCCAATTCACGATTTCCTCCGCGGCCTTCTTTTTGTTTACGGGATTCAACTGCACCAGTTGACCCCTAATTCCATCCTCCACATTTCCATTTTTATCACACTGTGCGAATGCTTCCTTGGAATCCCTCCTAATTGGGCTCTGTGGAAACGCATTTTCTGCCTCCGCCGCAATGGCTCTCACAACGCCACCTATAACATAGGCGGCGTTGTTATCTGTGTCCGAACTGACGTTGATTATTTCGACGTCAAGTTTCCTGATTCTGTCCAAGGATGGCGCAAAAGATGGCTCTACGATCCACGAAGAAAGTGCCAACTCTGTGGAACACAACATAATCCCTTTCGACGGAAGTGCCAAAATTCAGCGCCGCCGTTCTGGGGCTGAAGCTTCCGAAGAAGAGAAAAAGCGACAGAAGCACTTATATCTCGTATTCATCAGCTTCAAAATACTCGAGGCAAAGAACTATCTGGTGTTCAAATCACGCCTACTTCCTTAGGATTAGAGTGCAGCCTCTTCGGGCTCGCAAAAATCCCCTTTGGACGTATTCGGAGAAAACGACGCCAATAGAGTCTCCGGTGATCTTTACGCAAAGGACTTGGAGAAGTTGATTCGAAGAGTTTCCCGCTTGGCCAAGAAGGATCCTATTCCCTCCTCTTGTCGCGTGGAACCATACAGCTCCGCCAATCCTCTCCCCGAGGTATTTTGTCTTCTCGAGTTTCTGTCTTGTTCCGAACTTTCCTTGCATCTTATTGTATTGATATCTCTCTAATTTTTTCTTTTGTCGCTATTTTCTTGCAGAACCATCCTACTATGGCTTCCCTTCCTCCTCTTCCTGAGGATGGAGAAGTCGAAGAACAGGCTATCGTTGCCGAAGACACCCAAGGTTCTTCTATTCCTGAAAGTGAAGTCGCGGGTTCTCACAAATCTGCGGCTTCCCATGAAAAAGAAGTTGAATGCTGAAGCCGGCGAGTCGACGCAATCCCTTCCTCCTGCCGTTTCCCCAAGGAACAAAAGGAAAAGGAATGATGCCGAGGATTACGGCACTTCTAAGGCTGAAAAAGTTGTTCCTTCTCATCCGAAGGCAGCTTATGATCCTTATATTGAATCCCTCGTCAGCTCGTAAGTCACCTTTATTTCTCCCTTTTTCTGTACTCGATGTGTTTATCTTGTCTTACTTTTTATGCTGCCGATTTTTGATCAACAGTGATGACGAGGAGGAAGTACCAACTGTTGACGTGGCTCCTCGGACAAGCACGTCACATACTGTACTTGCCTCAGACACGCTAGTTGAAGGAGAAGAAACCTCGCCTCCTCAACAAAACGTCGTCACCACAACTCCGCCGTCAAGCCCCCTTGCTCCTTCACCAAAAAGGACAAGGATTGAAACAATTGATAAACCTGCCCCTCAACTGGGCAGCTCGTCGACTCTGCTCTTAGATGATGTAAGTTTGTCGATATCTATATTTTTTCTATTTTGCTTTTTCACGCCTTCACTCTCTTTTCATGCCGATGTTTCTCTTGCTATGTTCTTCTTTAACAGCCCATGATCAAAGAGCTTCTCCGAATCGGATCCCAATTTATTGGGTACCGTGAGTATGCTAGCAGAGCCGAAGGTAACAACTTTATACTTGCCGTTTTTTTTTTCTTGACTTTTTGCTCCTGTTGCTTGTCGCGATTTTTGATCTTTCTTCTCCCCTTTTTTTATATCTCGATAGAGAAACTTGCAGAGGCCAACAAACGTGCCGACGCACTTGCTCAAAAACTTGAGCAAAGTGAGGCGGCTCGCAAGAAGGCCGAACTTGTTGCTAGCGAAGCCAAAGCCGAGGCTGATGAAGCCAAAGCAAAAGCTGCTAGTGTCGAGGAACTGCAGAAAAAACTTAAGGATGCTGAATCTGCCTTAAACGAGCATAAAGCTGCACAAGCTTCTCGTGAGCAGGGGATCCTCAAGCGCCTGAAATCACAAAATCGACGCACTCACAGTAATATTATTGATCCCTTCTATTTTTTATGAAAACCGCTGTTTCTTGTTGTTGACCAACGTTTTGTTTCCTTGGCAGACCAAACAAACCAAGATTTTGATCTGGAGAATCCTGTCAATGACCCTCTCCTTGACGCACTTACTTATCTGGAGCTTCATGGGTCCGAAATTCGTGAAGGCGTGGCCAATGCGAATGCAGGATTGTCGGCGTTGTTCCCCTACTTCTTCCCGAAGAAAGAGGAGCCCCCGACTTTCCTTACCCTTGCCAAGACTTTCAATTCACCAGAAGATCTTGGACTAAAGATGCGTCAGGAGAACATGAAGATTGTTGTTGAAAGCACTGTTGCTCTAGTTGCTGACAGCCAACAGACTGTTGATTGGACGAAAGTTGGCGACACCGAGCAAATAGAGCAATCCAGATGGAGGTCCCTGATTAAGGCAGCCAAGCCCAACACGAAGAAAATCTTGGCTTATCTCGGGATCAAACCAGCTTCGACTCCTAGCTCATCAAGGCCGGAGGTCTAGTTGCATGCCTCTTTGTTTTTATTTCTCTGTTTCTTTTGCTCTTGTCGCCAAAGTAGTTATTTGGCGACACGTACTTCGTTAGCTCCACTGTAAGGCCTTTGTAATTATTCCGAAAGATTAATGAAAACTCTATCTTTTGCTTGCTGATTGATGTTGTCTTTTAAATTTCAGTTGGTATTTGATAACTACACTCCATCTTCCACTCCTTCCAATGTTTCGCCTTCTTCTTCTCGCTCAAAGAGAACTCTTGCTGATGCTACACCTGTCGAAGATTCCTTGCCGCGAGAATTGGATGAACTTCGGCAGCAGCTTCAGTATGCAAAGAAGCAAACACTTGTGATGATGGAAAAATCTATAAGTCATACGAAGCCGAAAAAATTGCACTTCAGCAAGCTCGTGAGGCCGTGGCTGCCAAGGAAATCGCTGCTTCCGAGGCTGAAAAGGCGACTACTCGAGAAAATTTCATGCTCGAGTTGATGAATGAAGCTAGTGCGGATATGTCGGGTATGCTTGTTTCAACCTCAATATCTTCCGTCTTCATGCTACGTCTCTTAAAATTTTACGCTCCGTTGTTTTAATAGGTTCCTTTGCGATCTTTGTTGCCGAAGAAGAGAGGGTAAATACTAGGACGAACCTCCTCGTTAATCTTTCCCTTGATCATGGTTCTTTGTTTTGGGCTACCCCAGAGAGGACCCGCCAAATTGTCAGATTTCAGGATCGCGCTTCTCAAACTCGCGACTTTCTTGACTTCTGTACCAAGACCCTGTCCATGGTTTATAATTCCATGTTTCCTCGGAACGTTCAACCAAAGACTCTTCCCGGGTTAATGGAGAAATTCAAGGATGCCCACAGGATCCATGATTTTGTCAAAGCTCAACTGGTAGCTGGCGCCAGATTTGCTCTTATCATGCTTCAGATCTGTCACTCAAATCTTGACCTGACCCAAGTTGTTGCGAAAGTTCATCAAAAAGTAAAGCGCCGAAGAGTTGGTGTCGACCGAATTAACACGAAGGTTTACATGTAGCCGAAGAAATGATTGAAGACCTTCTTCGGATGGATGCCGACTTTTTGCCGATGGTCATTATGCTGATTTTCTTGGCGCTGCTCCTGAAGAAAACAGAATTACCCTTGATGACATACTGAATCAAGACTAATTATCTTCCTTTGTAGATAACTCTTCTTTGTAACCAATGATTGTGATTATATTGTGAAGCGATCATTATATTTCTATATTTGTCTAGCTCCCGAGTGTTTCGGTGGCTATTTACTGTATTTGTATATTGCGAGGTTTTGAACCAAGGCATTTATTTAATATGTATTGATGGCGAATATCAGCCCCCGAGCTTCTTTATTGAGTACTATTTTGTATTTTCGTTGACTCACGAGGTATTTTAGTACCAAGGCAAGGCTTTTCTTTGTCGATGAACTATATTGAAATTCGTCGGGTCAAAGACTTTGAGCATGTCGATAAAGAAAAGATATATTGACACTATCTTTATTATATTGCAGCACCGCGAGCTCGCCTCATTAAAAACCTTTCTCGGCCCCACTCGGTGCCCCGAAAAAGGAAAAGAGTGCGTCTGAAAACTCGCGGGCGTTTCAGTACATTGAAGTTTTACAAGGACTATATTTCGACTCTAGGCGTAGAACACTTTGAGTTGCGCCACGTTCCAGGGGTTTTGCTCCTCCACCCCTGTCTTCTTGTCCTTTATCCTGTATGCTCCTCCTCCGATTACTTCCGTGACAATGTAAGGGCCAAGCCATGGTGACTCGAGTTTTTCATGACTTTTTTGCGTGAGCCGAAGAACTAGGTCTCCCACCTGAAAAGATCTTGGCCGCAAACGTCGACTGTGGTAATTCTTCAAGTCCTGTTGGTATTTGGTTACCCTTGATAGTACCTCGTCTCGAGCTTCGTCGAGTGCGTCGACGTCGTCTTCCAATGCTATCTTGGAAGTTTCTTCATTATACTCTATGACTCTGGGGGAGTCGTGCTCTATTTCTATTGGTAGTACTGCCTCTGCTCCATGGACCAGGAAAAACGGTGTCTCTGTAGCCATTTGTATTTGGTGTTGTTCGGATGCTCCACAACACACTTGGTAGTTCTTACGGCCAGGTATGTCGAGCTTTTTCCGGTGGTCCTAACGGGCGTTTCTTGATGCCATTGCAGATGATGCCATTGGCTTTCTCGACTTGCCCATTGGTTTGAGGATGTGCAAGCGACGCGAAGTGCAACTTGATACCCACTTCTTTGCAATAATCTTTGAATTCGTGGGATGTGAATTCTTTGCCATTGTACGTGACGATGTTGTGGGGCACTCCAAATCTGAAGACGAGTCCTTTTATGAATTTTCTTTGCGGATGCTCCATCTCGTGAATTTATCGGCTTCGCTTCTATCCACTTTGTAAATTTGTCGTGACTACTAGCATGTACTCCTTTCCTCCTGGCCAGGATTCGTGTAACTTGCCCACCATATCAAGTCCCCATTGGGCAAAGGGCCATGACAATGGTATTGGTGTTAGTTCTGCTGCCGGAGAGTGGGGTTTTGCGGCAAACCTTTGACACGCGTCGCAAGTTCTTACTATTTCCTTAGCGTCCTCGATTGTTGTCAACCAAGAGAATCCTGCCCGAAAAACCTTGGCTGCAATAGCTCGACTACTTGCGTGGTGGCCACATATTCCTTCGTGTACATCCTTCAAAATTATTCTTCCTTCTTCGGGTGTGACACATCTCTGCAGGACGCCTGAAATACTTCGCTTGTACAATTCTCCTTTGACCACCGTGAAAGCTTTGGAGCGTCGAATTACTCGTCTTGCCTCAACTGGATCATCGGGTATTTCTTTCCTGAGGATGTACGATATGTACGTCTGCATCCATGGTATCTGTATCACCATGACCAGGTCCTGATCTTCTTCTTCTTCTTCCTCTTGCTTTTCCTTGGTAGCCCCAGGGTTTCTTCTCCTTCTTTTTTGATTTTGTCGATTTTGTAGATCTCTCTGTTATCTCTTCCCAAAATACACCTGGCGGAACTGCAAGGCATTGCGACCCGATGTTTGCAAGGACGTCGGCTTCGTCATTGCTCAATCTGCTAATATGATTTACTTCGCATCCATCAAACAATTTTTCGAGCTCGTTGTACACCTCCTTGTATGCCATCATGCTATCATTGACTGCGTCACATTGGTTCATGACTTGCTGAGCCACCAATTGTGAGTCGCCAAATATTTTTAATCGAGTTGCACCGCAAGCTTTCGCCATCTTCATCCCGTGTATGAGGGCTTCATATTCTGCTTCATTATTAGATGCGTTAGGGAACGTCATCCGAAGGATGTACTTCAACTTGTCGCCTTCAGGTGATATGAGTACTACTCCTGCGCCAGCTCCTTCTAGTCTTTTGGACCCATCAAAGTTCATGGTCCAGGTTCTCGACAAATCTGGAGGTCCTGTGTTTTGCAACTCCATCCATTCTGCGATGAAGTCCGGCAGAACTTGCGACTTGATTGCTTTTCTTTTTTCATACGTGATGTCCCGAGGGAAAGTTCTATCCCCCAAAGGGAGACACGACCCATAGCTTTCTGGATTGTTTAGTATATTTGACAAGGGAGCTTCATTGACCACTATGATCGGGTGTGCCGAAAAATAGTGGCGCGGTTTCGTCCGTTGTGAGCACTCCATATGCTAGCTTTTGGTGCGAGGGTACCTTTGTTTTGATGGCGATAAAACTTCGCTGATGAAGTATCTTGGCCTCTGTACTCCGTGGAGTTTTCCTTCTTCTTCTCTTTCGACAACTAGCACCGTGCTCACCACTTGGGGCGTGGCTGCAATATACGACGGAGAGGTTCCTTTTCCTTCGGCGCCACCAGAATTGGTGGTGTCGAGATTGTGCGCTTCAAATCCTCGAAGGCTCTATCGGCCTCTTCGTTCCACTTTGGAATTTATCTCCTTGCTTTATTAGAGCGTAAAATGGTAACGCTTTTTCTCCCAACTTTGGCGACGAATCTGCTCAAAGCTGCGACTCGCTTGATTAGCTGCTGTATTTCTTTCAACTTTGTTGGCTTCCTCATTGTTATGATAGCTTGTATTTTGTCGGGATTTGCTTCAATCCCTCTTGCTGAGACTAGAAATCCCAGAAGTTCTCCTGCTGGGACGCCAAAGGAACACTTCGTCGGGTTCAGCTTGAGGCAGAATTTGTTGAGGTTGTCGAAGGTTTCCTTGAGGTCCTCGATCAGTGTTGCCCCCTCTTTTGACGTTATGACGACATCGTCGATGTAGACTTGCACGTTTTTCCCGATCTGTGTCGCCAGACACTTCTGCATCATCCTCTGGTATGTTGCTCCCGCGTTTTTTAAACCGAAAGGCATTGTTCTGTAACAAAACACGCCGTAAGGTGTTATGAACGCTGTTTTGGCCTCGTCTTCTTCTTTCAATCTGATCTGGTTATAACCAGAGTATGCGTCCAGGAAGGAAATACGTTCACATCCAGCCGTGGAGTCGATAATTTGATCGATCCTCGGGAGGGGAAAGTGATCCTTTGGACAATGTTTATTGAGACACGTAAAGTCGACGCACATGCGAAGGACTATCGTGTGTTTCTTTGGTACCATCACTGGGTTAGCTACCCATGTGGCTTCTGTAGATATCTCTTTGATAAAACCAGCTTCCTCTAGTCGATTTACTTCTGATAGCATAGCTTTGCGGTTTGGTTCCGAAAAACGCCGCAAAGGTTGTTTGATTGGTCTCGCTAATGGATCTAAGTTTAGGTGGTGCTCGGCAAGTTCCCTGGGTACTCCTGGCATGTCAGCTGGACACCATGCGAAGATTTTCCAGTGCTCACGGAGGAACTCGACGAGCGCGCTTTCCTATGCGATATCCATGTCGTTTGCGATAGATGTCGTCTTTTTCGGGTCTGTCGGGTGAATCTGCACCTCCTTAGAATTTTTCTTGGTATTGAAAGTTGATTCTTTACTTGGCCTTCCAACGTACGGCGATGCGTCGTAATCGGTCATGCTTTTTGACGCCAAGTACTCAGCTTGCATCCCGAAAGTTTCTGATAGCCGATGAAAATCCTTGTCGCATTTATCGGCTAAGGCAAAGCTTCCTTTAACTGTGATTGGTCCCTTTGGTCCAGGCAATCTCCACAACAGGTATGTATAATGTGGCACCGTCATAAATCTAGCATATGCTGGTCGTCCCAACAAAGCGTGGTACTGCGACGGAAAATCCACGACTTCAAATTCCAGCCTCTCGATTCTGTAATTTTCTCGGGTCCCAAACTGGACGTCGAGATTGATCTTCCCTAATGGATAACTTGGTTTCTCCGGTGTGATGCCGTGGAACCTTGTGTCTGTTGGTTTCAAGTTTGCTAAGGATATGTTCATCTTCCTCAATGTATCTGCATACATAAGGTTTAGGCTGCTGCCGCCGTCTATGAACACTCGGGAGACATCAAATCCTGCGATAAGCTGCGAGAATAAGTCTTGACTGCCCTGGTCGAGGGACTTGCTGCGGGTGATCTGCTATTGTGAAGCCAATATCTTGTCCTGACCAATTAAGGTACTCAACTGTTGGTGGAGGCATTTTTTCTGCCATAAACACCTGTCGTGAGATTACTTTACGAGCTCTATTGGACGGCCTTCCCTTACGAATCATTGACACCGCTCCGTTGGAGTTAGGATCAACATAAGGTGGTGGTGGAGGTGCTGCCGCTATTACGAGCTGATGCCGATTGTAAATGCAGCAATCGCGGGAGGAGGCGGCAAGTGAATCTCGCTTACGGGTTCTCGAGGATTTCTCTGTGTTGCCGCGCGTTAGCATTCTCTACATATCTTAGCATTGCCTGAAAATTTCGACGGTCTTTACTGCAGGTGTCCTGTTGTCTTTTACCGTTCTTTGTCGAGGAAAAAGTGCATTTGACACGGCCCATTCATCATCTCTTCGGGGGACACGAAAGGCCTTGGGAACCTAGGCCCGCTATTTTGTCTGTTGTTGCGAGAATCATCCCTGTTATCGCCTCGCTGTTCAATTCTTCTCGATAATCATCTCTGTTGCTTCCTCCTGTGATTGCCGGAAACCTGCCGAAATTTGCCCTGGAGCGTCGTAGTTCGGGTGCTGCCGAGGAAATCGTCGCCTCGGTTGATAATTTCGACCACGGTCCTCCTCGGCGACTGTGCCGTTTGTTGTGGACAGCGTCTTATCCATCTGCCCAGCTGTTTGCTATCTCCATTAACGCAGATCTGTCTTTGGATTGGTCCTTCCTAAGTCCTCGACAAAATCTCCACGCTTTGATTCCTGCGACAAACGCATCTATTGCTCTCTCGTCAGATATATTTTCTGCCGAGTTTTTGATGATATTCCACCTTTGAATGTACTTTCTCATTGGCTCATCTGGCTTTTGTCGACACGCTCTCAACTCCTCTAACGACGCAGGTTTTTTGCACGTGGATCTGAAGTTCTTGACGAACACATCCTCGAAACTTTCCCGGTGTCGATAGATCCTGGAGTGAGTTTCTTTATCCAAGATCGTGCGGCTCCACTCAAATGCACCTGGATGCTTTGCATAGCTGTTGCCCTGGTTCCTCCTGTGAGCTTCTTTGTCTCGAGATAATCAACTAGCCAATCCTCTGGATCTTGAAGGCCGTCGAACTTCTTGAAGTTGTCGGGTAACTTGAATCCTGAGGGGACTCGAGTTTTCGGACTCTCCTCGTGAAGCATGGCAGGCCGCACATATCTTCGTCATTAAGCTCCGGAGATTGCCGACGATCCCTTCTGCTTTGCCGCGCTCTATCGACCCTTGCTTGTCTTTCTTTGTGTCTCTTGCTCCACTTGGTCCTTCAGGTGCTGCCGCTGTTGCTGCTGCAGGTCGTGGACTATTTTGCCGTGCCGCTCCTTCGGGAGGCGTTGATACAAACGCTGTCCCCATAGCTCCAACTCCTGCTACCGCCATATTGTATAGTGTTTCCCTTGGATCACCTGGAGGTGGTTTAGATGCAAGGATAAAAGCATGTGTCGCCATATACCCAGCCTCTGGTGTCTTAGGGATGATATTTCCTCTTGTATCTATCGACATGAAGGACATGTCGAGGTTTTGGACCAAGTGCTCTCTTTCTGCCTCGGGTATATGTTGCAACCTTGATCTTGCTCTGTTCCGAGCCTCCCTGTGGCTATCACCCGAAGTTCTAGATTGTCGACTTAAATCTGCCCTTCTCCTGCTGGATGCAGAAGCTGCCTCCTTTCTCCTGTTTAACTCGGCTGTCTGTTTTTCCAATTCTCTGGCAGCTCGTGCGAGCCTATATTGATATGCTTGTAATTCCTCTGGTGTTGTCGTGGTAGCCATTGGTTCTGTACCGTTCATAGCTCTCGTGGCTCTGTCCCACGCTGCTTGTGAAAGTTGAACTCTATCTCGCGGCTCTGGCCCGACGTATTTGTTGCCCAGGCCTTGTCGCAGGTTGGAGGGATCGACGTATGGATTTCCCAGATCGTCGAAAGCCTCAGATGTTTCCTCTTGATCCTCAATGGCATAAACCTGATGATATTTTGTATTCAGATCTATGTTGGGTTTGGTGACATCATCGTTGAGATTGATGAAGACCTTGCCAACTGTGATAGACTTGTCGATGAAGTCGTAACTGTCGACATCGCTTGAGCCATCGCTTATATATGAGTCCGCAGATGACTCAAACGATATGTCGTTGAAGATCTTGGCGAGTTTCTCTCTTGCTCTGGTGCTGACGTAGCGTGTCGACGAAGTTTCTTCTTCTCCTGACTCAGTTGACGATGCATAGCTTGAAAAATCGGAATCGACCGCCGACGATCCCGACGAAATCGGAATCTCGACACGATACGATCCTTCCTTCTCGACGCGAAAGTGAAACCTTCCGAACATCATCTCCATGGGCTCCGCCAGATACGCATATGCATCCAAACGGGAGGGTGGGTGAGGAACAAAATCGACAGGACCAGCAGCGATCTGTTTACCTCGATCCATAGCGTTGCTTGCGGTTGATGATGTCGAAGATCTTGAACGTGCCATCGAGATCAGATCCTTACGCCTCTAGTCCCCACGGACGGCGCCAATTGACAAGGTATCAACTTGTCAGTGCCTATGGATTGAAGGCTAGGGTTTAGTTAGAAGTAGAGGGCAAGTAGATCTCGAAGGTTTCAGCCGAAAAGTACTCGATGATTATGAAAACTAGGGTTTGTAATAATGATTCGATTGCCTCTTCGTCCCTCGACTCCTCCTTAATATAGGAGGCGGAGCCGAGGGTTTCGTTTTGTACAAGTTACAGAGTCCGGGACGGTATCTAACTCATCCCGCCAGATTTACAAATAACACTTCCTATTACAACTCTAACTTTCCTTAATATATCTTGGGCTCCCGAATCTTCTTTATTCTTCGGGTATTGGGCCTTCAGTAAACCCCGGGTACTATCTTCGGCAGGCCCATTTGGGATGCCTATGTCAGACCCCTCCCCCTATATAAAGAGGGGAGGGGGTGGCCGGCCACACCACCTCTCCTCCAACCCTAGCCGCCCCCCTCTCTTCCTCCTCCATACGCTGTGCAGGCTTAGGCGAAGCCCTGCAGCAAATCTTCTCCACCACCACCACCACACCGTCGTTCTGCTGGGATTCCATGGAGATCTACCACACCTCCGCTGCCCGCTGGAACGGGGAGAGGAAGGGGCTTCATCGACACCGTACGCGCGACCGAGTACGGAAGTGCTGCCGGATTGCAGCACCGGAACGATCGTCTACACCAACAACGAGATTAATCTCGTAGGCTTTGGAATCTTCGAGGGTTAGTCTCATCTCCATCTTGTTGTTCAGATCTCATAGATTAGATCTTGGCTTTTCCATAGATTAGATCTTGGATTTATTCGTCTTTGCGGTAGGAAATTTTTTGTTTTCTATGCAACGAACCCCATCACTCTTACCTTTACTTTTTTTCTTAGGAAAAGAATGAGAAGTGCCTGGTGGGTAGGTGAAAGTCATGATGCCTTTTCCTACATCTATTTTTGCTCCCATGGTTTTAACAGAGATCGTCCTAGTGTGATTTGTCCCTTTCCTGCACATTCAATGACGAGATAATCAGTAGATACCATCCTTTCTAGGATTCTTGTATACACTCCTTCAGCCACTCCAATGGGTAATATAACAGCATTATTGGCAAGAGATATTTCTTCTCCACCCACAGAAAGTTCCCAAAGATTTAAAGATTCATAAATATCGTTAGTCATAAGACATAACTCAGAGATAATATCGCAACGAGCATAAAATACTTCACCATTTATATCAACTTTTACTGTAGGAAGCCAGCTTGAGGGTTCAGAATTTATTGAAACATGATCACAATTTTCACGAAGCAGATTATAACATTCTTTTATGCAAGTTGTATTTGTCTCAAGAGTATTTAATCTAGCATAAATGCTAACAAGGGATGAATCAAAATTACTAGGTGAGCTAGCTATATGTTGCAATCAACTTTTTTATGGCATTAAAAGCTTGATCTTCATCGCAATGAAGGAAATCTCCTCCTACTACAGTGTCCAAAGCATATCTATAACAAAGAACAAGACCAAAGTAAAAGCTACTAAGAAGCAGACCTAAAGACATTTTAGGTTCAGTTTTATCATAAGAATGACCAAGCTTCTCCAAAACTCTCCTCGCTCTATTGTTTGAAAGTAAAGATTATTTACTCAGGTGACATAGTAACAGGACAAGACATAGAAACAACTTAAAATAAGAACTAATTTTTTTGTGTTTTTTATATAAAGAAGTAAACAAGACTAAGTAAAATAAACTAAGCAAAACTATAATAAAGTGAAGAGATTAGGGATGAGAGACTCCCCTTGCAGAAATCCTCTTTCTCCCCGGCAACGGTGTCAGAAAAGAGTTTGATGTCTATGCACGCTTATATTCTTGTAGATAGTGTTGGGCCTCCAAGTGCAGAGGTTTGTAGAACAACATCAAGTTTCCATTAAGTGGATCAACCAAGGTTTAACGAACTAGGGAGGTAGAGGTCAAAGATATCCCTCTCAAGCAACCCTGCAACTACGATACAAGAAGTTTATTGTGTCCCCAACACACCCAATACACTTGTCAGGTGTATAGATGCACTAGTTCATCGAAGATAGTGAAATACAAGTAATATGGATGATTATGAGTGGTAATTGAAATCTGAAATAAAAATGGAAGCAAGCAAACATATAGCAGAACTGGTTGTAAACGGTGTTTCAATGCTTAGAAACAAGGCCTAGAGATCATACTTTCACTAGTGGACACTAATATCATAATTGAATACATAAATATTATCTCTTCACTATGCTACTATGAACCACTCTCCAGTTGGATAACAAACACAAATTCACCGCGTAGGGCTGCATAAGCACTTCCTTAAAGTTCACGTTCCCAATCTATGGACGCCCCACGCTATAACTTTGAGCATACAAAGATTGTACTAACAAGACACCACAATTTATAAGTATTTCTGTAAATCAAGCTTAAGAGACACACACGGTATGCACACTGTCACCTTCACACCGTGGGACAAGGTGTCTCCGGAGATCACATAATAAAACCACTTGAGTAGCATAATAGTTGAAGAATAACATCTACTTATTCAACTAGATTACAAAGCTCATGATCACATAAAGATCATATCAGAGATAGACCACATAGCTACTGATAAAGCCCTCAGTCTCGGGGGAGAACTACTCCCTCCTCATCACGGGAGTCAGCAACAGTGATGAAGATGGCGGTGGAGTCGATGGAGATGGCTCCGGGGGCAATTCCCTGTCCCGGCAGGGTGCCAGAATAGAGACTTCTGTCCCCCAAAACTTGTCTTCAATGGCGGTGGAGCTACAAGACTTTTCGTGGACGGAGGCTGGATGATTTAGGGTTTTCGCGTCGGGATACATCTTATAGGAGGAAGGGCCCCACACCACCCCTAGGCGTGGCAAGGGGGGAGGCCGCGCCCAGGCATGGTGTGCCTGCCCTCGTGCCCTCCTCCGTCTCTGCTTTGGACTCCGTCCTCGTGTCGGAAAAAATAGGGGGTTTGGCTTTTGTTTCCTCCAATTCCGAGAATATTTCCTATACAACTTTTCTGAAATACAAAACAGCAAAAAACAAGAACTGGCACTCTGACACCTTGTTAATAGGTTAGTTCGAAAAAATCCATAAAAGTGCCACAAAGTGTAAACAAAATACATATAAATTGGTGTAAAAGAAGATGGAGCATAAAAAATTATAGATACGTTTGCAACGTATCAAAGATCTACACTGACTCAAAGCATAGGGAAGTCACCTATGAGATAGGTGATAGAGCATACCTTAGAGTCTCACCGCTACGTGATGTGAAGAGATTTGGAGTCAAGGTAAAATTAGCACCCCGATTTGTAGGACCATTCAAGATCCTGGCTCGCAAAGGTGAAGTTGCATATGATTTGGAACTGCCTGAATCTCTATCTGCGTTCATAATGTGTTCCATGTGAGCCAACTGAAGAAGTGCCACCCAGATATGGCAGAGACCCCGTTGAGAGATACAATGCCACTTGAGGAGGTACAGTTGGAGAGTGATCTTACATACGAAGAAAAGCCAATCAAGATACTTGAGACAACAGAAAGAGCTACTTGTACTAAGGTGATAAGATTATGCAAGGTCCAGCGGAATCACCACACCGAGGAAGAAGCTACTTGGGAGTGAGAAGATGATTTTCGAGAAGACCATCGACACCTATTTGCTAGTCTTTATGAATCTCGAGGACGAGATTCATCTTAAAGGGGTAGGTTTGTAACACCCCAAAATTTAAATTTTCATACATCATGCATTGCATTCATAACTATCATGAAATCATTGGATGCTAGGGGAAAATTTCAAATTTCATTTCAGAACCCCAAATCCTAAAATGGCTCTAATGGACACCTAGGCATGCATGCCAACTTTGGTTTCATAAAGTTTTTATTTGGTTTTAAGAGTGGTTCCAAAATGAAGCCATTTTCACAAGGAATCCACAGATATTTTATTTGTATTTTTATGAATTATTTTTTGTGCCCAAAAGGTTTTGCAAATAAATAAAACAGAAAAGAAAAAGGAAAAGAAAAATAAAAATAAAAATAAAATAAAAAAGCGACGGCCCAGCCGGACAGCCCCGCCCCCTCCCTACTCCCCCTGCCGCCTGACCCCACCTGTCGGGGCCTTCTCCTACCTCTGCCCCGCTCTTCCCGCGCCCACGAGCACCCCTCGGCCCGACCCCTCCCCTTCAAAGCCTCGCCTTACCCTCTCTTTCTGACAAGGTATTAACTTGTCAATGCCTACGGATTGTAGACTAGGGTTTCGTTGGATGTAGAGGGCAAGTAGATCTCGAAGGTTTCAGCCGAAAAGTACTCGACGAATATGAAACTAGGGTTGTGTTGACAGTAAATTCGGTCCTTTCTTTGTCCCTCGACTCCCCCTTATATAGGAGGTGGAGCCGAGGGTTTCGTAATACACAAGTTTACAGAGTCCGGGAGGGTTTCTGACCCGTCCCGCAAGATTACAAGTAATGCTTCCTATTACAACTCTAGCTTTCCCTAATAGCTTCTTGGGCTTCCGAATCTTCTTGTTCTTCGGGTTACGGGCCTTCAATAAACCCCGGGTACCATCTTCGGCAGGCCCATTGGGGATGCCTATGTCAGTAGCCCCCGAGATTTTGCTTGAATCGCAGAGTCAGGGAAAATCTCCAACTTTAATTATTCAATACATCTGCCGAATTCATCACATATCTTTAGATACGCAATTCTATATTGTACAGGGATAATGGTAGTTGGGGCTAGTTCAACTGACGGATCAGGTACTGATGCGTGCAATTAACACACGTCCGTTGGGAACCCCAAGAGGAAGGTGTGATGCGTACAGTAGCAAGTTTTCCCTCAGAAAGAAACCAAGGTTTATCGAACCAGGAGAAGCCAAGAAGCACGTTGAAGGTTGATGGCGGCGAAGTGTAGTGCGGCGCAACACCAGGGATTCCGGTGCCAACGTGGAACCTGCACAACACAATCAAAGTACTTTGCCCAACGTAACAGTGAGGTTGTCAATCTCACCGGCTTGCTGTAACAAAGGATTAATTGTATAGTGTGGAAGATGATGTTTGTTTGCGAAGAACAGTAAAGAACAATTGCAGTAGATTGTATTTCAGATGTAAAGAATGGACCGGGGTCCACAGTTCACTAGCGGTGTCTCTCCCATAAGATAAATAGCATGTTGGGTGAACAAATTACAGTTGGGCAATTGACAAATAAAGAAGGCATAACAATACACATACATATATCATGATGAGTACTATGAGATTTAATCAAGGCATTACGACAAAGTACATAGACCGCTATCCAGCATGCATCTATGCCTAAAAAGTCCACTTTCAGGTTATCATCCGAACCCCTTCCGGTATTAAGTTGCAAACAACAGACAATTGCATTAAGTATGGTGCGTAATGTAATCAACACAAATATCCTTAGACAAAGCATCGATGTTTTATCCCTAGTAGCAACAGCACATCCACAACCTTAGAACTTCCTGTCACTGTCCCAGATTCAATGGAGGCATGAACCCACTATCGAGCATAAATACTCCCTCTTGGAGTTACAAGTATCAACTTGGCCAGAGCCTCTACTAGCAACGGAGAGCATGCAAGAACATAAACAACATATATGATAGATTGATAATCAACTTGACATAGTATTCAATATTCATCGGATCCCAACAAACACAACATGTAGCATTACAAATAGATGATCTTGATCATGATAGGCAACTCACAAGATCTAACATGATAGCACAATGAGGAGAAGATGACCATCTAGCTACTGATATGGACCCATAGTCCAGGGGTGAACTACTCACACATCGATCCGGAGGCGATCATGGCGATGAAGAGCCCTCGGGGAGATGATTCCCCTCTCCGGCAGGGTGCCGGAGGCGATCTCCTGAATCCCCCGAGATGGGATTGGCGGCGGCGGCGTCTCTGGAAGGTTTTCCGTATCGTGGCTCTCGGTACTGGGGGTTTCGCGACGAAGGCTTTAAGTAGGCGGAAGGGCAGGTCAGGGGGCGTCACGAGGGGCCCACACGCTAGGGCCACGCGGCCAGGACCTGGGCCGCGCCGCCCTGTTGTGTGGCCGCCTCGTCGCCCCACTTCGTTTCCCTTTCGTTCTTCTGAAGCTTCGTGGAAAAATAGGCCCCTGGGCGTTGATTTCGTCCAATTCCGAGAATATTTCCTTACTAGGATTTCTGAAACCAAAAACAGCAGAAAACAGCAACTAGCTCTTCGGCATCTCGTCAATAGGTTAGTGCCGGAAAATGCATAATAATGACATATAATGTGTATAAAACATGTGAGTATCATCATAAAAGTAGCATGGAACAAAAGAAATTATAGATACGTTTGAGACGTATCAAGTATCCCCAAGCTTAGTTCCTACTCGCCCTCGAGTAGGTAAACAATAACAAAGATAATTTCTGAAGTGACATGCTATCATAATCTTGATCAATACTGTTGTAAAGCACATGAGATGAATGCAGCGATTCGAAGCAATGATGAAGATAATGAGTAAACAAATGAATCATATAGCAAATACTTTTCATGAATAATACTTTCAAGACAAGCATCAATAAGACTTGCATAAGAGTTACTCATAAAGCAAGAAATTCAAAGTAAAGGTATTGAAGCAACACAAAAGAAGATATAAGTTTCAGCGGTTGCTTTCAACTTCAACATATATATCTCATGGATAATTGTCAACACAAAGTAATATAACAAGTGCAATAGGTAAACATGTAAGAATCAATGCACACAGTTTACACAAGTGTTTGCTTCTAAGATAGAAAGAATAGGTAAACTAACTCAACAATAAAGTAGAAGATAGGCCCTTCGCAGAGGGAAGCATGGATTACTATTTTTGTGCTAGAGCTTTTCATTTTGAAAACATAGAAACAATTTTGTCAACGGTAGTAATAAATCATATGTGTTATGTATAAGACATCCTATAAGTTGCAAGCCTCATGCATAGTATAATAATAGTGCTCGCACCCTGTCCTAATTAGCTTGGATTAACACGGATTATCATTGCATAACATATGTTTCAACCAAGTGTCACAAAGGGGTACCTCTATGCCGCCTGTACAAGGGTCTAAGGAGAAGGTTCGCATTGGACTTCTCGCTTTTGATCATTCTCAACTTAGACACCCATACCGGGACAACATAGACAACAGATAATGGACTCCTCTTTTAATGCTTAAGCATTCAACAACAGTTAATATTCTCATAAGAGATTGAGGTTTTGTGTCCAAACTGAAACTTCCACCATGATTCATGGCTTTAGTTAGCGGCCCAATGTTCTTATCTAACAATATGCATACTCAAACCATTTGATCATGAAAATCGCTCTTACTTCAGACAAGACGAACATGCATAGCAACTCACATGATATTCAACAAAGGTAAAAGTTGATGGCGTCCCCAGAAACATGGTTACCGCTCAACAAGCAACTTATTAAGAAATAAGATACATAAGTACATATTCTTCACCACAATAATTTTTAAGGCTATTTTCCCATGAGCTATGTATTGTAAAGGCAAAGAATAGAAGTTTTAAAGGTAGCACTAAAGTAATGTAGTTTGGAATGGCAGAGAAATACCATGTGGTAGGTAGGTATGGTGGACACAAATGGCATAGTTTTTGGCTCAAGGATTTGGATGCACGAGAAGAATCCCTCTCAATACAAGGCTAGGCTAGCAAGGTTATTTGAAGCAAACTCAAGTATAAACTGGTACAGTAAGACTCACATATGAACATATTGTAAGCATTATAAGACTTTACATCGTCTCCTTGTTGTTCAAAAACCTCAACCAGAAAATATCTAGACTTAGAGAGACCAATCATGCAAACCAAATTTTAACAAGCTCTATGTAGTTATTCATTAATAGGTGCAAAGTACATGATGCAAGAGCTTAAACATGATCTATATGAGCACAACAATTGCCAAGTATCAAATTATTCAAGACATTATACCATTTACCACATGCGGCATTTTCTGTTTCCAACCATATATCTATGAACGAAGTAGTTCAACCTTCGTAATGAACATTAAGAATAAAGCTAAGAACACATATGTTTATATGAAACAGCGGAGCGTGTCTCTCTCCCACACAAAGAATGCTAGGATCCGACTTTATTCAAACAAAAACAAAAACAAAAACAAACAGACGCTCCAAGCAAAGCACATAAGATGTGACTGAATAAAAATATAGTTTCACTAGAGGTGACCTGATAAGTTGTCGATGAAGAAGGGGATGCCTTGGGCATCCCTGATACGTCTTCGACGTATCGATAATTTCTTGTGTTCCATGCCACATTATTGATGTTATCTACATGTTTTATGCACACTTTATGTCATATTCGTGCATTTTCTGGAACTAACCTATTAACAAGATGCCGAAGTGCCAGTTCCTGTTTTCTGCTGTTTTTGGTTTCAGAAATCCTAGTAACGAAATATTCTCGGAATCGGACGAAATCAACGCCGAAGTTCCTATTTTCACCGGAAGCATCCAGAACACCCGGGAAGGACCAGAGGGGGCACTTTGGGCCCCAGACCATAGGCCGGCGCGGCCCAGGCCCTGGCCGCGCCGCCCTATGGTGTCATCGCCCCTTCGACCCTCCTGCGCCGCCTCTTCGCCTATTTAAAGCCCCTGGATCGAAAACCCTGATGCGTTCGACGAAAACCACAGAAACCTTCCAGAGCCGCCGCCATCGCGACGCCAAGATCTGGGGGACAGGAATCTCTGTTCCGGCACGCTGCCGGAGCGGGGAAGTGCCCCCGGAAGGCTTCTCCATCGACACCGCTGCCATCTCCACCGCCATCTTCATCACCGCTGCTGCTCCCATGAGGAGGGAGTAGTTCTCCATCGAGGCTCGGGGCTGTACCGGTAGCTATGTGGTTCATCTCTCCCATGTACCTCAATACAATAATCTCATGAGCTGCTTTACATGATTGAGATTCATATGAGTTTGTATCACAATTTATCTATGTGCTACTCTAGCAAAGTTATTAAAGTAGTTCTATTCCTCCTGCACGTGTGTAAAGGTGACAGTGTGTGCACCGTGTTAGTACTTGGTTTATGCTATGATCATGATCTCTTGTAGATTGCGAAGTTAACTATTGCTATGATAATATTGATGTGATCTATTCCGCCTACATATGCATGAAGGTGACAGTGTGCATGCTATGTTAGTACTTGGTTTAGTCTATTGATCTATCTTACACTATAAGGTTACTTAAACATGAGCATTATTGTGGAGCTTGTTAACTCCGGCATTGAGGGTTCGTGTAATCCTACGCAATGTGTTCATCATCCAACAAAAGTGTAGAGTATGCATCTATCTATTTTGTTATGTGATCAATGTTGAGAGTGTCCACTAGTGAAAGTGTAATCCCTAGGCCTTGTTCCTAAATACTGCTGCGTTACTACTGCTTGTTTACTGTTTCACTGTGTTAATACTGCTGCAATACTACCACCATCAACTACACGCCAGCAAGCTATTTTCTGGCACCGTTGCTACTGCTCATATATATTCATACCACCTGTATTTCACTATCTCTTCGCCGAACTAGTGCACCTATTAGGTGTGTTGGGGACACAAGAGACTTCTTGCTTTGTGGTTGCAGGGTTGCATGAGAGGGATATCTTTGACCTCTTCCTTCCTGAGTTCGATAAACCTTGGGTGATCCACTTAAGGGAAAACTTGCTGCTGTTCTACAAACCTCTGCTCTTGGAGGCCCAACACTGTCTACAGGAAAGGAGGGGGAACGTAGACATCAAGCTATTTTCTGGCGCCGTTGCCGGGGAAGAAAGGTAAAAGGTACTCACACTCCGGACCTCGGCTACCAAGCTATTTTCCGCCGTAAGTACTCAAAGCTATTTCCTTTAGATCCTGCAATTGCATCTTTTTGTTTCTTGTTTACACTAGTTTGGCATAATGGACAACAATGAGCTTTTTACTCTATTTCCTGATTTAAGACATGGATGGTTTGATCCGAAAATTAAAAAACCCATGGAACATATTAATATGAACACTTTGAACACCATTGTTGCTAATGATATGGAAAATTCTAAGCTTGGGGAAGCTGGCTTTGATGAGCATGATCTTTTTAGTCCCCCAAGCATTGAGGAGAAAATTTACTTTGATGATACTTTGCCTCCTATTTATGATGATTATAATGATAGTAGTCTTTTGTTACCACCTGTTATGGAGGATGAATTTGATTATGATTACAATATGCCTCCTATATTTGATGATGAGAATAATAATGATAGCTACTTTGTTGAATTTGCTTCCACTACAACTAACAAAATTGATTATGCTTATGTGGAGAGTAATAATTTTATGCATGAGACTCATGATAAGAATGCTTTATGTGATAGTTATATTGTTGAGTTTGCTCATGTTGTTACTGAAAGTTATTATGAGAGAGGAAAATATGGTTGTAGAAATTTTCATGTTACTAAAATGCCTCTCTATGTGCTGAAATTTTTGAAGCTACACTTGTTTTATCTTCCTATGCTTGTTACTTTGCTCTTCATGAACTTGTTTATTTACAAGATTCCTATGCATAGGAAGCATGTTAGACTTAAATGTGTTTTGAATTTGCCTCTTGATGCTCTCTTTTGCTTCAAATAATATTTCTTGCGAGTGCATCGTTAAAACTGCTGAGCCCATCTTAATGGCTATAAAGAAAAGAACTTCTTGGGAGATAACCCATGTGTTATTTTGCTACAGTAATTTGTTTTTATTTTGTGTCTTGGAAGTTGTTTACTACTGTAGCAACCTCTCCTTATCTTAGTTTAGTGTTTTGTTGTGCCAAGTAAAGTCTTTGATAGAAAAGTAAGTACTAGATTTGGATTACTTCGCAGTTCCAGATTTCTTTGCTGTCACGAATCTGGGTCCACCTCCCTGTAGGTAGCTCAGAAAATTAAACCAATTTACATGCATGATCCTCAGATATGTACGCAACTTTCATTCAATTTGGGCATTTTCATTTGAGTAAGTCTGGTGCCATTTTAAAATTCGTCAATACGAACTGTTCTGTTTTGACAGATTCTGCCTTTTATTTCGCATTGCCTCTTTTGCTATGTTGGATGAATTTCTTTGATCCATTAATGTCCAGTAGCATTATGCAATGTCCAGAAGTGTTAAGAATGATTGTGTCAGCTCTGAATATGTTAATTTTTATGGTGCACTAACCCTCTAATGAGTTGTTTCGAGTTTGGTGTGGAGGAAGTTTTCAAGGATCAAGAGAGGAATATGATGCAACATGATCAAGGAGAGTGAAAGCTCTAAGCTTGGGGATGCCCCGGTGGTTCACCCCTGCATATTCTAAGAAGACTCAAGCGTCTAAGCTTGGGGATGCCCAAGGCATCCCCTTCTTCATCGACAACATTATCAGGTTCCTCCCCTGAAACTATATTTTTATTCCATCACATCTTATGTGCTTTTGCTTGGAGCGTCGGTTTGTTTTTGTTTTTGTTTGTGTTTGAATAAATTGGATTACATCATGCTTGTGTGGGAGAGAGACACGCTCCGCTGTTGCATATGAACACATGTGTTCTTAGCTTTTAGTATTCATGGCGAAGTTTCTTCTTCGTTAAATTGTTATATGGTTGGAATTGGAAAATGATACATGTAGTAATTGCTATAAATGTCTTGGGTAATGTGATACTTGGCAATTGTTGTGCTCATGTTTAAGCTCTTGCATCATATACTTTGCACCCATTAATGAAGAAATACATAGAGCTTGCTAAAATTTGGTTTGCATATTTGGTCTCTCTAAAGTCTAGATAATTTCTAGTATTGAGTTTGAACAACAAGGAAGACGATGTAGAGTCTTATAATGTTTTCAATATGTCTTTTATGTGAGTTTTGCTGCACCGGTTCATCCTTGTGTTTGTTTCAAATAAGCCTTGCTAGCCTAAACCTTGTATCGAGAGGGAATACTTCTCATGCATCCAAAATACTTGAGCCAACCACTATGCCATTTGTGTCCACCATACCTACCTACTACATGGTATTTTCCGCCATTCCAAAGTAAATTGCTTGAGTGCTACCTTTAAAATTCCATCATTCACCTTTGCAATATATAGCTCATGGGACAAATAGCTTAAAAACTATTGTGGTATTGAATATGTAATTATGCACTTTATCTCTTATTAAGTTGCTTGTTGTGCGATAACCATGTTTACTGGGGACGCCATCAACTATTCATTGTTGAATTTCATGTGAGTTGCTATGCATGTCCGTCTTGTCTGAAGTAAGAGAGATCTACCACCTTATGGTTAAGCATGCATATTGTTAGAGAAGAGCATTGGGCCGCTAACTAAAGCCATGATCCATGGTGGAAGTTTCAGTTTTGGACATATATCCTCAATCTCAAATGAGAAAATTATTAATTGTTGCTACATGCTTATGCATAAAAGAGGAGTCCATTATCTGTTGTCTATGTTGTCCCGGTATGGATGTCTAAGTTGAGAATAATCAATAGCGAGAAATCCAATGCGAGCTTTCTCCTTAGACCTTTGTACAGGCGGCATAGAGGTACCCCTTTGTGACACTTGGTTAAAACATGTGCATTGTGATGATCCGGTAGTCCAAGCTAATTAGGACAAGGTGCGGGCACTATTAGTACACTATGCATGAGGCTTGCAACTTGTAAGATATAATTTACATGATACATATGCTTTATTACTACCGATGACAAAATTGTTTCATGTTTTCAAAATCAAAGCTCTAGCACAAATATAGCAATCGATGCTTTTCCTCTATGGAGGACAATTCTTCTACTTTCAATGTTGAGTCAGTTCACCTATTTCTCTCCATCTCAAGAAGCAAACACTTGTGTGAAATGTGCATTGATTCCTACATATTTGCATATTGCACTTGTTATATTACTCTATGTTGACAATATCAATGAGATATACATGTTATAAGTTGAAAGCAACCGCTGAAACTTAATCTTCCTTTGTGTTGCTTCAATGCTTTTACTATGAATTATTGCTTTATGAGTTAACTCTTATGCAAGACTTAATTGATGCTTGTCTTGAAGTGCTATTCATGAAAAGTCCTTGCTTTATGATTCACTTGTTTACTCATGTCATATACATTGTTTTGATCGCTGCATTCACTACATATGCTTTACAAATAGTATGATCAAGGTTATGATGGCATGTCACTCCAGAAATTATCTGTGTTATCGTTTTACCTGCTCGGGATGAGCAGAACTAAGCTTGGGGATGCTGATACGTCTCCGACGTATCGATAATTTCTTGTGTTCCATGCCACATTATTGATGTTATCTACATGTTTTATGCACACTTTATGTCATATTCGTGCATTTTCTGGAACTAACCTATTAACAAGATGCCGAAGTGCCAGTTCCTGTTTTCTGCTGTTTTTGGTTTCAGAAATCCTAGTAACGAAATATTCTCGGAATCGGACGAAATCAACGCCGAAGTTCCTATTTTCACCGGAAGCATCCAGAACACCTGGGAAGGACCAGAGGGGGGGGGGCACTGGGCCCCCAGACCATAGGCCGGCGCGGCCCAGGCCCTGGCCGCGCCGCCCTATGGTGTCGTCGCCCCTTCGACCCTGCTGCGCCGCCTCTTCGCCTATTTAAAGCCCCTGGATCGAAAACCCTGATGCGTTCGACGAAAACCACAGAAACCTTCCAGAGCCGCCGCCATCGCGACGCCAAGATCTGGGGGACAGGAATCTCTGTTCCGGCACGCTGCCGGAGCGGGGAAGTGCCCCCGGAAGGCTTCTCCATCGACACCGCTGCCATCTCCACCGCCATCTTCATCACCGCTGCTGCTCCCATGAGGAGGGAGTAGTTCTCCATCGAGGCTCGGGGCTGTACCGGTAGCTATGTGGTTCATCTCTCCCATGTACCTCAATACAATAATCTCATGAGCTGCTTTACATGATTGAGATTCATATGAGTTTGTATCACAATTTATCTATGTGCTACTCTAGCAAAGTTATTAAAGTAGTTCTATTCCTCCTGCACGTGTGTAAAGGTGACAGTGTGTGCACCGTGTTAGTACTTGGTTTATGCTATGATCATGATCTCTTGTAGATTGCGAAGTTAACTATTGCTATGATAATATTGATGTGATCTATTCCGCCTACATATGCATGAAGGTGACAGTGTGCATGCTATGTTAGTACTTGGTTTAGTCTATTGATCTATCTTACACTCTAAGGTTACTTAAACATGAGCATTATTGTGGAGCTTGTTAACTCCGGCATTGAGGGTTCGTGTAATCCTACGCAATGTGTTCATCATCCAACAAAAGTGTAGAGTATGCATCTATCTATTCTGTTATGTGATCAATGTTGAGAGTGTCCACTAGTGAAAGTGTAATCCCTAGGCCTTGTTCCTAAATACTGCTGCGTTACTACTGCTTGTTTACTGTTTCACTGTGTTAATACTGCTGCAATACTACCACCATCAACTACACGCCAGCAAGCTATTTTCTGGCACCGTTGCTACTGCTCATATATATTCATACCACCTGTATTTCACTATCTCTTCGCCGAACTAGTGCACCTATTAGGTGTGTTGGGGACACAAGAGATTTCTTGCTTTGTGGTTGCAGGGTTGCATGAGAGGGATATCTTTGACCTCTTCCTCCCTGAGTTCGATAAACCTTGGGTGATCCACTTAAGGGAAAACTTGCTGCTGTTCTACAAACCTCTGCTCTTGGAGGCCCAACACTGTCTACAGGAAAGGAGGGGGAACGTAGACATCAATCCCCAAGCTGAGATGCTTGAGTCTTCTTGAAATATGCAGGGATGAACCACGGGGGCATCCCCAAGCTTTGACTTTTCACTCTTCTTGATCATAGTATATCATCCTCCTCTCTTGACCCTTGAAAACTTCCTCCACACCAAACTCGAAACAAACTCATTTTAGGGTTAGTGCATAATTGAAAACTCATACATTCAGAGGTGACATAATCATTCTTAACACTTCTGGACATTGCACAAAGCTACTGAAAGTTAATGGAACAAAGAAATCCATCAAACATAGGCAATGCGAAATAAAAGGCAGAATCTGTCAAAACAGAACAGTCCGTAAAGACGAATTTTCCAGGGGCACTTAACTTGCTCATATGAAAATGCTCAAATTGAATGAAAGTTGCGTACATATCTGATGATTCCGAACGTAAATTGGCAGATTTTTTTGAGTTACCTACAGAGAACCCTGCCCAAATTCGTGATAGCAAGAAATCTGTTTCTGCGCAGTAATCCAAATCTAGTATTGACTTTACTATCAAAGACTCTACTTGGCACAACAATGCAATAAAATAAAGATAAGGAGAGGTTGCTACAGTATTAAAAACTTCCAAGACTCAAATATAAAACAAAAGTACTGTAGTAAAATAATGGGTTGTCTCCCATAAGCGCTTTTCTTTAACGCCTTTCAGCTAGGCGCAGAAAGTGTGAATCAAGTATTATCAAGAGATGAAGCATCGACATCATAATTTGTTCTAATAATAGAATCATAAGGTAACTTCATTCTCTTTCTAGGGAAGTGTTCCATACCTTTCTTGAGAGGAAATTGATATTTAATATTACCTTCCTTCATATCAATGGTAGCACCAACAGTTCGAAGAAAAGGTCTTCCCAAAATAATGGGACAAGATGCATTGCATTCAATATCCAAGACAACAAAATCAACGGGGACAAGGTTATTGTTAACCATAATACGAACATTATCAATACTCCCCAAAGGTTTCTTTATAGCATTATCAGCAAGATTAACATCCAAATAACAATTTTTCAATGGTGGCAAGTCAAGCATATCATAGATTTTCTTAGGCATAATAGAAATACTTGCACCAAGATCACATAAAGCATTACAATCAAAATCATTGACCCTCATCTTAATGATGGGCTCCCAACCATCTTCTAACTTCCTAGGAATAGAAGTTTCAAGTTTTAGTTTCTCTTCTCTAGCTTTTATGAGAGCATTTGTAATATGTTTTGTAAAGGCCAAATTTATAGCACTAGCATTGGGACTTCTAGCAAGTTTTTTTGTAAGAACTTTATAACTTCAGAGATATGACAATCATCAAAATCTAAACCATTATGATCTACAGCAATGGGATCATTGTCCCCAATATTTTGAAAAATTTCAGCAGTTTTATCACAAACAGTTTCAGCAGTTTCAGCAGTTTCAGGCAGTTTTGCACGCTTTGCACTAGGAGTAGAAACATTGCCAACACCAATTATTTTACCATTAATAGTAGGAGGTTTAGCAACATGTGAATCATTATCATTACTAGTGGTGGTAATAGTCCAAACTTTAGCTACATTATTCTCTTTAGCAAGTTTTTCATTTTCTTCTCTTTCCCACCTAGCATGCAATTCAGCCATCAATCTTATATTCTCATTAATTCTAACTTGGATGGCATTTGCTGTAGTAACAATTTTATTATCAATATCCTTATTAGGCATAACTTTGAATTTTAAAAGATCAACATCAGAGGCAAGTCTATCAACCTTAGAAGCAAGAATATCAATTTTATCAAGCTTTTCCTCAACAGATTTGTTAAAAGCAGTTTGTGTACTAATAAATTCTTTAAGCATGGCTTCAAGACCAGAGGGTACATTCCTATTATTGTTGTAAGAATTCCCATAAGAATTACCATAACCATTACTATTAGCAGAAGGATATGGCCTATAGTTGTTACCAGAATTATTCCTATAAGCATTGTTGTTGAAATTATTATTTTTAATGAAGTTCACATCAACATGTTCTTCTTGGGCAACCAATGAAGCTAAAGGATCATTATTAGGATCAAAATTAGATCTACCATTCACAAGCATAGACATAATCACATCAATCTTATCACTCAGGGAAGAGGTTTCTTCAACAGAATTTACCTTCTTACCTTGTGGAGCCCTTTCAGTGTGCCATTCAGAGTAATTTATCATCATATCATCAAGAAGCTTTGTAGCCGCCCCCAAAGTAATGGACATAAAGGTACCTCCAGCAGCTGAATCCAATAGGTTCCGCGAATAAAAATTCAGTCCTGCATAAAAGGTTTGGATGATCATCCAAGTAGTTAGTCCATGGGTTGGGCAATTCTTCACCAAAGATTTCATTCTCTCCCATGCTTGAGCAACATGTTCATTATCCAATTGCTTAAAATTCATTATGCTACTTCTCAAAGATATAATTTTAGCGGGAGGATAATATCTACCAATAAAAGCATCCTTACATTTAGTCCATGAATCAATACTATTCTTAGGCAAAGATAGCAACCAATCTTTAGCTCTTCCTCTTAAGGAGAAAGGAAACAATTTCAATTTTATAATGTCACCATCTACATCCTTATACTTTTGCATTTCACATAGTTCAACAAAATTATTAAGATGGGCAGCAGCATCATCAGAACTAACACCAGAAAATTGCTCTCTCATGACAAGATTTAGTAAAGCAGGTTTAATTTCAAAGAATTCTGCTGCAGTAGCAGGTGGAGCAATAGGTGTGCATAAGAAATCATTATTATTTGTGCTAGTGAAGTCACACAACTTAGTGTTTTCAGGAGTATTCATTTTAACAGTAGTAAATAAAGCAAACTAGACAAAGTAAATGCAAGTAACTAATTTTTTTGTGTTTTTAATATGAAGAACGCAAACAAGATAATAAATAAAGTAAAGCTACCAACTAATTTTTTTGTGTTTTGTTTTAGTGCAGGAAACAAAGTAGTAAATAAAATAAAGCAAGACAAAAACAAAGTAAAGAAATTGGAAGTGGAGACTCCCCTTGCAGCGTGTCTTGATCTCCCCGGCAACGGCGCCAGAAAAAGTGCTTGATGCGTGCAATTAACACACGTCGGTTGGGAACCCCAAGAGGAAGGTGTGATGCGTACAGTAGCAAGTTTTCCCTCAGAAAGAAACCAAGGTTTATCGAACCAGGAGGAGCCAAGAAGCACGTTGAAGGTTGATGGCGGCGAAGTGTAGTGCGGCGCAACACCAGGGATTCCGGCGCCAACGTGGAACCTGCACAACACAATCAAAGTACTTTGCCCCAACGTAACAGTGAGGTTGTCAATCTCACCGGCCTGCTGTAACAAAGGATTAATTGTATAGTGTGGAAGATGATGTTTGTTTGCGAAGAACAGTAAAGAACAATTGCAGTAGATTGTATTTCAGATGTAAAGAATGGACCGGGGTCCACAGTTCATTAGCGGTGTCTCTCCCATAAGATAAATAGCATGTTGGGTGAACAAATTACAGTTGGGCAATTGACAAATAAAGAAGGCATAACAATGCACATACATATATCATGATGAGTACTATGAGATTTAATCAGGGCATTACGACAAAGTACATAGACCGCTATCCAGCATGCATCTATGCCTAAAAAGTCCACTTTCAGGTTATCATCCGAACCCCTTCCGGTATTAAGTTGCAAACAACAGACAATTGCATTAAGTATGGTGCGTAATGTAATCAACACAAATATCCTTAGAAAAAGCATCGATGTTTTATCCCTAGTAGCAACAGCACATCCACAACCTTAGAACTTTCTGTCACTGTCCCAGATTCAATGGAGGCATGAACCCACTATCGAGTATAAATACTCCCTCTTGGAGTTACAAGTATCAACTTGGCCAGAGCCTCTACCAGCAACAGAGAGCATGCAAGAACATAAACAACATATATGATAGATTGATAATCAACTTGACATAGTATTCAATATTCATCGGATCCCAACAAACACAACATGTAGCATTACAAATAGATGATCTTGATCATGATAGGCAGCTCACAAGATCTAACATGATAGCACAATGAGGAGAAGACGACCATCTAGCTACTGCTATGGACCCATAGTCCAGGGGTGAACTACTCACACATCGATCCGGAGGCGATCATGGCGATGAAGAGCCCTCCGGGAGATGATTACCCTCTCCGGCAGGGTGTCGGAGGCGATCTCCTGAATCCCCCGAGATGGGATTGGCGGCGGCAGCGTCTCTGGAAGGTTTTCCGTATCGTGGCTCTCGGTACTGGGGGTTTCGCCACGAAGGCTTTAAGTAGGCGGAAGGGCAGGTCAGGGGGCGTCACGAGGGGCCCACATGCTAGGGCCGCGCGGCCAGGACCTGGGCCGCGCCGCCCTGTTGTGTGGCCGCCTCGTCGCCCCACTTCGTTTCCCTTTCGGTCTTCTGGAAGCTTCGTGGAAAAATAAGCCCCTAGGCGTTGATTTCGTCCAATTCCGAGAATATTTCCTTACTAAGATTTCTGAAACCAAAAACAGCAGAAAATAGCAACTGGCTCTTCGGCATCTCATCAATAGGTTAGTGCCGGAAAATGCATAATAATAACATATAATGTGTATAAAACATGTGAGTATCATCATAAAAGTAGCATGGAACATAAGAAATTATAGATACGTTGAGACGTATCAGGTACTAGTTAACTGCTCTAGTGGCAATCCGCAAAAACCTACTTCAAGATCACGTCCCTGGACATGATCTCGGGATACTGGTGTAAACTTCGACAGGTGCCGCTTAAGGTCTTACCATTCTGTCGAGTCCCAGTCATATTTTATCGGGTACCTAACGCGTCCGTTAGGATTTTTCTTCGTATCTGTTGATACGGAAAAAAGTAGCAAACCGACGTCAGAGACGACGCTACGCCGCTCAGAACGGATCTGGGGTCTTACCTTCGCAATGTTTTGCGGCATTCAGAGATTATTCGCTACTTTGGCTCTCTGAGAATATATTGTCGAGTGCTTTTTCGGCGGTTGGAATAGCACATTTTATCGAGTCAATGTATGACTTATTTTGCCTTCCCGATGGGAGTATATGTAGAGTTATTTGCATAACTCGAAATATGCTCACTTCTTCTTTTTTCTTCTTTCTTTCTCTTTTTTTTTTTATAATTTCATCGGGCACGCGAACAGCGTTCCCGATGGGAGTAGCCCCCGAGGCTACCGCCAAGAACTTGTGCTTGGTTGTAGGCTCAACATTTTATTGCCTCATGTCAATATATTTTCATTCTTTCTCGAACTTTTTATATTTATCGGGTGCGCGAACAACGCTCCCGATGGGAGTAGCCCCCGAGGCTATGAACAAATGCTTGCATTTGGTCATAGGCTCTCGACATTTCTATTTTGTCATACTCGAATTTTTCTTTTTTCCAAAGTAGCCCCCGAGCATTTGGGCAAAAACTTGTATTTGATCAAAGGCTCTCGAAATAATCAACAATCTTCTGCTGCCGCCATTCTTACGAACCTTCGTATCCGAGATTTTCTCTGGCCAAGGTGACATCATTGCTGACGATAGCCACGATCACTGTATCGGGAAAACGCGAGAACTTCTCTCCCTCTATCTCGTGGGCCCAAATTTCGTACCATGTTGACACGTCGTGCAAGTGGGGGACACACGTCCTCCACTTTTCCTGGCGCACGTACTGTAGCTCCTGTCTTTTATTGTCTGGCTGAAATTACTTTTTACCCCTTGTCCACGTGTACACCATCTGTCCCGCAATCTCCTCATCCAACGGTGCATCGATTCACCGCACCCCCATATAAATACATCGTATTCCTCCTCTAGTCCTTTCGCTCGCGCCGCACCTCTGCTTCTCCTCTGCAAAATCCTCCACTGCTTCCATTGCTTCAAGCGCTCAACCACACTCACACCTTTCTCCTCCACGCTCATTGATGCCACCGCGCGCGCGTCTGACTAGGCATAGCACTCCGGAGTCTAAGATGGCCGCCGAAGATCTGAAGTGGGAGAGATCCAAGATCTCCAACCAAGACATGAACCTGCTGAAGAAGCTAGGGTTCACCAAGAAGGAAAACGTGCTGCGCTTCCCCAAGGAGGAAAGCTATCCATCGCCTCCAATGGAGTATCGGGTCAGTTTCGTTGACCATCTCATCCGCGGTCTTTCTCCCCCTATCCACGAGTTTCTCTGTGGTCTCCTTTTTGTCTATGGGCTTCAGCTACATCAGCTAACGCCCAATTCCATCCTCCATGTGTCGATTTTTATCACACTGTGTGAATGCTTCCTAGGAGTCAAACCTAATTGGGCTTTTTGGAAGCGCATTTTCTGTGTCCGCCGTAATGGCTCTCACGGCGTCGCCTATAACATCGGCGGCGTTGTTATCTGTGTTCGTTCTGACGTCGAATACTTCGACGTCAAATTCCCCGACTCCGTCCAAGGATGGTGCAAGAGATGGCTCTATGTACACGAAGAGAGCTCTGATTCAGTGGAGTACAACATTGCTCCCTTTGACGGAAAAACCAAGATTCTTCGCCGCCGATCCTGGGACGCTGAAGCTACCGAAGAAGAGAAATCGATGACAGAGGCGCTGATGACTCGCATTCATGAGCTCCAGAACACCCGTGGCAAGGAATTGTTGGGTATCCAGATCACAGCCTACTTCCTCAGGATTAGAGTGCAGCCTCTGCAAGCTCACAAAAATCCCCTTTGGATGTATGCTGGTGATGAAGATGTCGAGAGGATTTCCAAGGACCTTCCTGTGAAGGACTTGGAGAAATTGATCTGAAGAATGTCAAAGCTTAGCAAAAAGGACACCATTCCAACTTCTTGCCGCGTTAAGCCATTTAGTAGCACCAATCCCCTGCCCGAGGTAATTTTTCCCTTTGGACTATTATATTGTCTTCTCGAGCTTTTTAGTATCTTTCGACTACTATTTTGCTAATGCCTTTTTGGCATAACTTTTTGTCAACACCCTTTGTTTTTCGCAGAATCACCCTGTGCTAGCTTCTCTTCCTCCTCTTCCTGAAGGCGGTGAAGTCGAAGAACGCACCGTTGTCGAGGATGACAACCAGGGTACTTCTCGCCCTGATAGTGAAGTCGCGGGTTCCCAAAAATCCGAGGCTTCTCTTGAAAAAGAATCTGATTCTGAGGCCACTGCCTCGACACACTCTTCTCTCCCAGCTGCTTCTCCGAAGAACAAGAGGAAGAGGGACGAGGTTGTCGATTCCGGCACCTCCAAAGCCAGTGTTGTACGTGCCGAAGAAACTGCTCCTGATGTTGGGAAGAGAGCTTTCAATCCTTACGAGGATGCCCTTGTGCTACGTCCATTTTGCATCACTATTTTATATCATAATTTACTGTTATTCATTGATATATTTCGTATTTGGAGATGATACTTATGTTATTTCATCTATTTTGCATGTTTCATGATTATTGGAGGATCGCGCACCGGAGTCAGGATTCTGCAGGAAAAAGCGCCGTCAGAATGCAATATTTCAGAAGATCGGCAATTGACGGGAATTATACTGAAAATCCTATTTTTCCAGAAGACGGAGGTAGCCAAAAGGTGGAGCCGAGGAGGGCCGCCATGGGCCCCCCTCATAGGCCGGCGCGGGCCCTGCCCTGGCCGCGCCGCCTTGTGGGGAGGGGGCCCACGACCCCCTCTGGCCTCCTCTCCTTTGCGTACTTCTTCGTCCCGAAAACCTAAGCTCCGGGGGATAGTCGCGAACAGCCACAGCCACCTCTGCGGGGTGGAAAAACACCAGAGAGAAAAGAGCTCTCCGGCGGGCAGGAATCCGCCGGGGAAATCCCCTCCCGGAGGGGGAAATCGACGCCATCGCCACCGTCATCGAGCTGGACATCATCTCCATCGTCATCACCATCATCTTCATCATCACCACCGCCATCTCCACCACTGCACCTCGTCACCGCTGTAACAATTAGGGTTGGATCTTGATTGTTTGATAGGGAAAACTTTCCCGGTATTGATTTCTACTTGTTATTGATGCTATTGAGTGAAACCATTGAACCAAGGTTTATGTTCAGATTGTTATTCATCATCATATCACCTCTGATCATGTTCCATATGATGTCTCGTGAGTAGTTCGTTTAGTTCTTGAGGACATGGGTGAAGTCTAAATGTTAGTAGTGAATTATGTTGGGTAATATTCAATGTTATGATATTTAAGTTGTGGTGTTATTCTTCTAGTGGTGTCATGTGAACGTCGACTACATGATACTTCACCTTTATGGGCCTAGGGGAATACATCTTGTATTCTTTTGCTAATTGCGGGGTTGCCGGAGTGACAGCAACCTGAACCCCCGTTGGTATATCGATGCAGGAGGGATAGCAGGATCTCAGAGTTTAAGGCTGTGGTTAGATTTATCTTAATTACTTTCTTGTAGTTGCGGATGCTTGCAAGGGGTATAATCACAACTATGTATTAGTCCTAGGAAGGGCGGTGCATTAGCATAGGTTCACCCACACAACACTTATCAAAACAATGAAGATTAATCAGCTATATGAAGCGAAAGCACTAGACTAAATTCCCGTGTGTCCTCAAGAACGTTTGGTCATTATAAGTAAACAAACCGGCTTGTCCTTTGTGCTAAAAAAGATTGGGCCACTCACTGCAATTATTTCTCTCGCATTTTACTTACTCGTACTTTATTTATCTGCTATATCAAAACCCACTGAATACTTGTCTGTGAGCATTTACAGTGAATCCTTCATCGAAACTGCTTGTCAACACCTTCTGCTCCTCGTTGGGTTCGACACTCTTATTTATCGAAAGTACTACGATACACCCCCTATACTTGTGGGTCATCAAGACTATTTTCTGGTGCCGTTGCCGGGGAGTGAAGCACTATTGGTAAGTGGAATTGGTAAGGAAAACCTTTACTGTACGTGCTGATTTTATTTCTGCCTGCTGCTATAATTCATTATGGAGAGGTCTTCTCTTGAATTCCTATTTGGAAAATCTACTACTACTGCAAAGGTAGTGGATGAGGCGCCAGGTGAGAAAGAGGTTCCATATAAAATACCTATGAAAATTATTGAACGTGTTGTGGATAACCGCTATGAGGGGGATGGAACTGTCCATCCTGGTGATCATTTACTATTTTTGCATGAATTATGCGGGTTATTCAAATGTGGTATTGCTATGGATGAAGTTAGAAAGAAACTATTCTCTATATCGCTATCTGGTAAAGCGGCGCATTGGTATAAATTGCTGAAGAATGGTGATTCTCTTGATTGGGAGGACATTGTGCCTTTATTTTATTCTAAATTCTATCCTCCAAGTGAAATTCACAAAGATCGGAACCGCATATATAATTTCTGGCCTCATGATGGAGAGAGTATTGCCCAAGCATGGGGGAGATTGAAGTCTTTAATGCTCAAATGCCCCATTCATGAGCTTCCTGGTAATATTATTATTGATAATTTCTATGCAAGATTGTCTTTTCAAGATAAGACTTTGCTGGATACTTCTTGTTCTGGATCATTTACACGCAATGAAGAAGAGTTTAAAAGGGACCTTCTTGATCGGATTCAGGAGAATACTGAAGGATGGGAGAACGACAAAGATAGAGAGTCAGGTATAAACTATGATTATAAATGCATTGAAGTTTTTATGGAGACTGATAAATTTCGTAATATGAGTGCTACTCATGGTCTTGATTCTCAAGTCGTTGCGAACTTTTATAAAGCTTTTGCCTCTCAATTTGAATTGCCTAGGAAGAATTTTGATAAGTATCATGAACCATACAAAGAAAAAACTGATTCATCTAAAAATAAATGTGCAATAATTGAAACTGTTGATCATATTCTTCCTGAAGCATATATTGAAAAAACTCCTTTTCCTGCTAAAATGAAGGAGTATTCTGTTATAACTTGTGCGGTTAATAAAAGTGAAAAGAAACCTATAGAACCCGAAGAACAAATAAAGGTTGAACCTGCTATTGCAATAGTTAAAGATCTTGTGACTGAAAATGTAGAAGATGGTCATATTATTTTCTGTGAAGATGCTTCTAATATTGTTTCGCATCCTAATAAGTCTAGGAAAGCTAGTGTTCCTATGCTCTCTGTTAGAATTGGTGATCATTGTTATTATGGTTTATGCGACATTGGTGCAAGTATTAGTGCCATTCCTTATGAGCTTTATACGGAGATCATGCATGAAATTGGTTCTTGTGAACTTGAAGATATTGATGTGGTTATTCGGCTAGCGAATAGAGAAACTATCTCTCCTATTGGTATTGTTCGAGATGTGGAAGTTCTATGTGGTAAGATTAAATATCCTGCTGACTTTTTGGTACTTGGTTCTGCTGCTAGTAAGTATTGTCCTATTATTTTTGGTAGACCTTTTCTAAATACTTGTGGAGCTGTTATAGATTGCAAGAAGGAAAAAATTGTGACTAAATTGGCTGGTGAATCTTATGAGTTTAATTTCTCTAAATTTGCCAAAACTCCTTATAAAGCTGAATTGCCTAATAATGATTTTAGAGTTGAACAATGTGCGTCTATTGCTCTTGCTCCTAATAATCCTTTGCAGCAACATTTGGAGGATAGTGAGAGTGAAGTCTTTAGGGAAGAAAGGAATGAGCTTGATGAAATTTTCCTTCGTCAACCTATTCTTAAACATGACTTGCCGGTTGAAGATTTAGGTACAACACCACCACCAAAGGAAGATCCTGTTTTCGAATTGAAGCCACTGCCTGATAATCTTAAGTATGCTCATATTGATGATAAGAAAATATATCATGTTATTATTAGTTCTAAGCTTTCAGAATTTGAAGAAGAAAGGTTATTGGAAATATTGAAGAAACACGATGAGCTATTGGCTATACTCTTGATGATTTGAAGGGGATTTCTCCCTCTATTTGCCAACATGCTATCAATATGGAAGATGATGCAAAGCCTGTTGTTGAACATCAGCGTCGTCTAATTCCGAAGATGAAGGATGTGGTAAGGAATGAGGTATTAAAACTTCTTGAAGCTGGTATTATATATCCTATTGCTGATAGTAGATGGGTTAGTCCTGTGTATTGTGTTCCTAAGAAAGGAGGAATGACAGTTGTGCCTAATGATAATGATGAGCTCATCCCTCAAAGAGTAGTTGTAGGGTATAGAATGTGCATTGATTATCGAAAAGTTAATAAGGTTACTAAGAAAGATCATTACCCTTTACCCTTTATTGATCAAATGTTAGAGAGGTTGTCTAAAAATAGTCTTTTTTGCTTTCTTGATGGTTATTCTGGGTTTTCACAAATTGCTGTTAAAACTAAAGATCAAGAGAAAACCACTTTCACTTGTCCCTATGGAACTTATGCTTATAGACGTATGCCTTTTGGTTTATGTAATGCTCCTGCTACTTTTCAAAGATGCATGTCTGCTATTTTTCATGGCTTTTGTGAGAATATTGTAGAGGTATTCTGTAACACCCCAACTTTTGCAACCTTGTTAAGTGTCTTGAGTGCAAAAATCAGGGGGAACAAAAACTTTTTTTGTGTTACTTGTGTGTCATGATATTGACTAAATTGTTTGTCTGATTTGAGTGGCTTGAGTGATTGTACTGCATAGTAATCATGTAGTAACTGAACCAACCATCTAAAAGTCTCTAGAAAACTTGGTGCTATGCACCCCAATAATCCATCACATATATCACCCCTGCATTCTTCACCTCCTCCTGCTCTAAGATCATCTTGGTGTGTATACCTTTTATCTTGATGCCTTGATATCAATATGGTGTTTGCCAATCATTCCCTATCACATACCTTTCCTCAATCTTTAGTTTGTCGATTGCATGGTTAATTGCTTGTGTATGGCTTGTGTGTATCCTATTGTCTTAAGCTAGTAAGTTGGTTACTTTTTGTGTTGCTTGCACATCATTGATTAATTGTCATGACTTTCATCAGTGTGCACTAAATGGATTGCTTGGGTGTATGCACCTTCTTAGAGGTGCTAGCTTGATAGGTAAGGGTTACTAAATTCTTGCTTTAGGCACATTAGTGCTTTTTGTGTGACTTAGGTATATTGTGTTGTTTTGCATCATTAGCAATTGACTTGATAATCAAATTTGTTTTGCAAAGCATCACTTTTCATTTTTTACTTCTCTATCTTAACTTAAACTTTTGCAAGCTTCTTCACTTTTCTCCAAAACAACCACTTTTGCAAAACCCTATTTATGAGAACCTCAAGTGGACAATGTGGGATTTAGTAATCCAATACAAACATTTCTATATTGATGACTCTACTAGTATTACTTAATATTCTTTGTGATTTTTATTTGAGGGATTCAATAAATCACTTAAGGAGAGTGAGAATTACCTTTACTCAAAGCAAAAAATCACAATCTTCTCTTGGTTTAAAAACTATGTTTTCTCCATTTTAATTCTTCCATTTGAGTACATATTTGTGTTGATTAGTCAAGCCCTTTTAAATTCAATTCTAGTTGAATTTAAATTCAGTCCGTATTGGACATGTGACCTTGTGCATATGCACTTCTAGAGCCCTAACCCTAGACCTCCTCCATCTCCTCTTAAACCCTAAGGGCGTGTGTACAACCTTTGCTGAATCAACGTTGAAAATCTGAAGGTGTTTGTATTATTCAGAAAAAGGACCTGCAGACTGGTATTTTTGTCCATTTTGGCTGCAACATATTTCCGTGATCCTTGCTCTATTAAATTATCAGGAAAAATCCTCTTAAAGCTGAGTGTTTTCTCCTAAACTTCCGTGTTGAACTTTTTCCCAAAATCTTCCTGGATTGCTCGGTAGAAAATCACCAAATGATGTTCGCCAGATTTTTAACTTGGGCATTCTGGAGAATCTTCTATCCAATATTTTCCCCTGACTTTGGCATTGATTATCTCCATGATCCTTGATCCATAAAATCTTATGAGAAATTCCTTGTGTAGCTGGATAGCCCATCTTCAACTTTGATGTTGAACCTTTCTCCAGATTCTTCCAGGTTTGACTTATGGAAAATGGACAAGTTGTGTTCGTCAGTTTTTTATCCAGATCGACCATTTGATCGATTCATCAATCTCTGGCTCATCTCGACCTTGTTTTCTTGGTCCTAGGGCTGGAGGCAGAGCCCTGGCTTCCCTCTCACGCCTCCCCATCGTTCCAGAAGAGAGAGAAGCGGAGGAGGGCACCTCCCTCGTTGCTTCAGTGGAAGGCCACGACCACCACCACCCCTCCCTCCGATTCTTTACTCGTCCGGCCTCTCTCCTGTCCCATCTTCGACCCTAATCGAACCTAGTCACTACCTAGCCATTGTCCTTTTCCTGCTGGCCGTTTTTGACCTCGCTCTGGGACGCCGACGTGCGTCGAACACCTGGCGTGCACGCACTAGGCTGTCCCTTCCCGAGCAAGGAGACAACCGAGTCCACCGCCCTACCTCTCCTGGCACACCTCCATCCTTGGCACCTTCCCTCTGTCTAGAGCTACCGCCCTTTTCGACCAATGGATGGCCGTGGACGTCGCCACCCTCACCATGGGCGCGGTGCACGCCCCGTCGCGGTGCACCATGTCCTCATCCTTTTTAAACCGAACCTGAGCCTTTCTCCACCGTTCCCAGGCCTCACTCCCTCTCCTCTCAGTTCCCTCACCTCCCAGAACAACAACAAGGAGGACCCCGCTCGTATTTGTTTCCCCGACGGAGAAGAAGACCGAACCAGCGCTCGACCGTCATGCATGTCGACGTGCATGCCGTGGCCGTGGATGCCGTCTTCCTCAACCCCCTTTCTCTCCGTTCGTTGATGCTGATCTCTCTCTAACCTGCATAACTCCGCTCTTCTCGTTTGCCAGATTTTTGTGAGGACGTTGTCCCCGACGGCTTCGCTTTGCGGTACTGCTGTTTCTGTCCCGACGTCGCACTCGCCCGCGTCCGCGTTGCCAACCCGTAGGCGCGCTGGCGCCAAGGGAGACGCCAACCCATGCCGCAAAAACCCGCCGGGCCATCCCCCGTCGAGCCCACGCCATTGACGGCCGAGCCGTTCCATCTTCGACGCAGCATTGTCGTCGACTCGCCGTAGTCGGAGCCCCGCTCGTGCCTATGCGAAGCTCGTCCTCGTCATTGACGCCGACCCCGACCTCCCTTTTCTGGTCCCTCCCTTCTCTATGGTTGCTCCAGCCTTGACCTGCCTCTTTTCTGCATCCAGGAAACGCCGCAGATGGCACTGCCGTCGACGTTCATCCGAGAGATTGCCGACGCCGGGCGTCCTTGCACTCGTCTGGGAGCATGCATGGACGCGGGACTCGGTCGGTTGCTCCGCGGCGACCTGCTGCTGCGACCCGCCGTTGCCACCGCCGCCCTCGGCCTCCCCCTCGGTGAGCTCCGTCTCAACCCGTCCGCCTCCGTCGCTGGAACCTGGCCGCACCGTTGTTTCGTCCTCGTCGCCAAAAAGATCGGCCGACAACCGACGGATCGGGAATCCACGCGTGCATGCAGCCTGGCCGTACATGCTGGCGTGGCGGCGGGCCCGCCCAAGCCATGATGGGCTGCACGCCTGCCAACCGTCGCCCGTGCGCACGTAGAGAGCTGGGCCGGATCTGGCCCGAGCCAGGGTTTCGGCCTAGTCCTCTTTTTCCTTTTCTCTCTCAGCAAATGTTACCCTGTGAGAGGCAGCTTAGGTTTTAATCGTTTAAAAATTCATATTAGCTTCAAATTGAGTGATTCAAATTTCTAAGTACTCCTAAACAAATTCCTAACAACCCAGTATTGCATGCATGTGTTTTTATATTTTACTTTTGTGCTGGTAATTGCTCTACTGAAATGTTGCTGTTAGAGTATTTTAATTGTTGTGTGCACTTGGTGAACTATTTTTGTGTGAAACCAATTTTGTTGTGTATTAGAAGACATTACCTTTATTTTTGCAGGTGTCTCACATGCAGGAGTTTCCTGGATTTTGCATGGTTAATAGATTCAGATCTGGCCAGTAGGTCCTTGTGTGATTTTTATTTTGAAAAACAAAGCTGGTTTTGAAACAAACCCAAATCCCAGTGCTAGTTATCACCTTAGGCTACTAGTGTGCCAAAGGAAATATTTTTGTGAGCTTTATTTAATTTCTTGGAATTTAATAACCAAAACAGTGTGCCTTTTTAGTTTAAAAATTGTGATAATTATTTTATAGCTCATAAAAATGCCAAACCAATTTTGGTGGGTCACATTTTGACGTACCTATCCAGTGGCATGGTTGTTTCTGGTTTTATATGCTTTGATAGCTGTGAGCCTTCAAAGTGGATTTCTCTAGTTTCTGCATTGTTAAATGGTTTAAAAATAGTTAAAAACTTATTTGTGTTTAATTCCATTACATGTGTGTTATAGCTTCCAGTAGAGGTGCTGCATGTATTTTTGTGAGCCATAGAAGGATTTAGGCCATTTATTTGGTCCCTAAGTCATTTCTGGTTTTATAAAAATCATAACTATTATTTTATAAACCCAAAATTTAGTGAATTCAATTTCTGTAGCTTTATAAAATCAAGCTTTACACTCTTCGATTTTAACAAAATTTTGTGTGCATTATTTTGGGGTGGCTTGTTAAATTGATGCTAGTGCTTATTTTTACCACTAGGAAAATTGGGTTGTTTTTGTTTAAAATGTTTTGTAATGAACTTTGGCACCAGACCCTTTCTGTTGGTTTCCAAGGTTCATTACCATCCAGTAGTTGGGCGGATTATATCTTGGTGTGAGCTAGAGCCTTTTTAGCTAATAGCTGTTATGTTAAGGCATTTTCGAGTAGCGGTAAAATCAGCCCCTTTATAAGTAAGATGACCATCTTGCCATAAGTGCTATTATTTGATATGTGTAGTGTCTCTGATTTAGTGGTTGGTTGTTGTATGTTGCTGTGTGGTTTGATGCTATGGCTATGTGTTGATTGTTTGCTTTTATTTTGCGACGTTAGAATGCGAACGCTACCGGAAAAAGGAGAGGATCTTGGTGAGGATTTCGAAGAGGAAGGAAGAGCAGATGATTCGTGAAGATGAAGTCCAGGGACAAATAGCCAACAAAGGCAAGCCACCTCTTGATGCATATCTCATCCTAATTATCTTACTCTTGCATTATTAGCACTTTTATAAATTGCATGTTTTTATTTATTTATGTGAGTGGTCCTACCACTCGGTGTTTTATTATTCCACCCTTACGGGTGCAGCCCTCGTTGATACCTACTAAGCAAATATTTGTTAGTGATATGGTGCTTAACACCTTATCATCTTTGTCACCGCTTTTCAAATGAAGTTGGACTATAGGTGGGAGCCCTTTGGAAAAAGGAATTTGGAAAAGGTTTTAAAGAAAATGAGTTCTTTGGAAACCTTGGAATGGGGCAACCCTGCCCAAGTGGGAATTTTATAAAAATGTTTTGAGAAAGATGGTGCTGAAGGAAAAAGGAGGAACTTGTGTTTTCGAAAAACTTTGGTGACCATAGTACGAAACCGGACCTAGCCAGTACAACCACATTACCCTTTAGTGGGACGGGGCGTAGCGTAGTAGTTTGTCTCGCCTTAGTTTGGGTCCTGCAAGTGTAGTGGCAGTCTGACCATGGACGCTTCGACCGGGGTTCTTCCCAGGAGAAGGGACGCAACCCATTTGCCTTTTTAGGTACGCGGGGTACAACTTATGAGCTCCCATTGAAAGATGTCTTAGAGGTTGGATGGCATTCCGGAGGGTCGGGTGTCGGGGACTTTGCAACTCCTGGGTAAACGGCATCCCGGACTCTGGTGTTGGGAGGTACAACTCATTCGGCATGTCTTAGGCTAAGGCGAGCAAGCAAAAAACTACTATCGGTTATCCGAGCCTCGCGTTTTGACGCTTGGTGAACCAGGGATGATCCCGGCGGATTTATCGGATCTTGTGGGGAAAGTATACAACCTCTGCAGAGTGTAAATCTATTCGAATAGCCGTGTCCGCGGTTATGGACATGGGAATGGCGGTACTTGGCATTAAAGAAAAGTTTTGTTTTACAAAAGTGTTTTCCAAAAGGTTTTGGAAATGTACCTGGGAGGTACGGAAAAATACCAGTGGGACTGGTGGAGATGTACTTGGGAAGTACGGTGAAAAGTTGGAAAAGTTGTTTTGGCCATACTGAGATGGCCGGAAAGGAAAATGGGTCACCCTTACCTATTAGTCTTCAAAAGAAAACTTGTTCTCAAAAAGGTTTTTCAACAAAGATATAGAGATGTCATACTCTCGAGAGAAACTATCTCTCGCTCCTTGTAACCCTAGAATAGTGCCTATTCCTTGCTACTGCCAAATTGCATATCCTTTACTTCTCTCTAAGGTGGTTTGCGAGTACAATTCATAATGTACTCATGGCTTTGTCCCTGGCTATTTACTTGGCCAGAACTGGTGGAATCCGACAGATGAAGAAGGAGTCGACGACGTCTATGCGAGCTAGGAACGTCTTCCCAGTCAGTTGCCTGTAGGGTTATGGCATGACTTGGGCCATGCGAACGCTTTCGTCTGAAGTATTTCCGCTGTGTGATTGTTGATCTCCTGCCACTTCGGCTCTTATGTAAGTATTGGTCATGTGACCTGTTGTAATCCTTTTATTCGGTAATGTAATGGATGATGTATTTGATACCAGTTCGGTTATGCTTTCACGACACACTGATCATGGGATCGTGAATGTGTATGCATAACGGGTGTTTCAGACAGCTAGTCCGGGGCCCCACAGAGCTGGTATCAGAGCCATCCTGACTATAGGAGACCCTAGTTAGCATGGACGTTAGTTAGGAAACTAGTACTTTGCGAAAACTTATTTACAAAACAAGGTATTTTATTTAGTAGATGGAAGCATAGCTTCTAATTTTCTTATCCGTTCAAAACTTCAAATTCTTACCTCGCTCCCCGATTTCCAAAGTTTTTGAAAGCATTTAATTCTACTATCTTATCCTCTTCCAAACCAACATAATATTGGACGATGTCCCCAACTCAGACCCGGAGACTCGAAGTCGAAGATGGATCAACCCTTCAGGAAGTCTCAAGTATCTCCGACTGCAGCTACTGAAGATCGGATGCCGACTTAGCAGTACGCGTATATGGATAATAAGAGTATGTCTTTGGTTGTCACCAAAGTCTGTCAAGGAGTTGACCTTGTTCCTCTTTGGACTTGCACTTTTGCAGTCGTCAAGGATCAAGTCCTCAGTTCTTGACTAGTAATTTTTAGGCCCGTCACAAGAAGCTGTCATCCATGGAGCTCTTCAGCAATTTCCCCTCCGAGTTGAGACCAGAAGTTCTATGCAGTTTGCGCCTCTAACTCAGTATCGATGACTCAACATCAGGTCTACTTCACCACCAACTGCTACAAGAATAAATGTTGAAGACAAAATATCAGCAAAATGAAGATGTCTACATCTCCGACCAACCCAAGCCTATAGGATGGATAGGACAAACTCAATTGCTTCGATTGAGCTACCCCTGCGTATTAGGTACCCCTGGGTACTTAAACTACCTCGTGTAGTTCTCTTGATTGTTTGTTGTTTTCTAAGATTGTTGTTTCAGTGTCTGGGATTGCTTGTTGTGTGTATGTTTGTTTTGGCCTTTGGTTGAAAAACTTTTTTTGTGGTAACCCTGTCTAGGAAACCCCCTAAGGTGTTTTCCTCGCATCCGGTCAAAAAAAAAATTCTGGTAGAAATTCTAAACATTAATTTACAAAGTTACTGGAAAACTCTAACTCTAACTTGGGTAATAAATAGAGCTAACCATGTTCTCATGGAATCCCCAACTTCAGTGCTCCATTTCAAACCAAGACAACCTGCGACGCCAAGGAAGTAGAAGCCAGTGCCTTCAAGATCGACTGCAACTCCACGAGAAGACGAAGTCATACAAATTTTGTCTAACCATAGAGCATAATCGCGCTAACCTTGAGGTTACCTTCTTAAAACCTTAGCCTGACTCACCTTCTAAAAAGCTAAGTGAGATGTAGCATCGAAGCCAAGGTACTTTGCAAGGTCCATCTGGTCCTCATAAAGTGAAGCCTTTGAAGACAATTCAAGACTCAAGATTTGGTGTACCTTAATAAGCACCAACCCTAAAGCTGAAGACTGTTTTACACAACTTCTGATGCTGTTTTATGTGAAGATGCACCAGGAGTTCCGCTGACTAACTAACTGAACGGGCGCCTTACAGAACAGTAAACACCGTGCGTGCCTCTTGAAGCTGAGGACTGCACTTCGCCCCTGAAGATTCTTCAACTCAAGACGGGAGATCGACGACTTCTTCAAAAGCGCCCGACAGGACCCCAGGGCAGAAGCTCTGACTTTTCTTGAACTCCCATTGAACAATCTTAAGGGTGGAAGACTTCGTCTTCCACTAAAATTTTAAAGCTAACTCAAAAACTTTCGACCTATCTAAGAGCACCGTTTGGTTGCTCTAACCCTCCAAGAGTCATGGACCCCTCGAACATTGTTAGGAAGCTACAGATCTAACACCGGCATAGAGAAGTCAACCTCTTCATGAAGATTTCCTAGGGAGGAAATCTACCGTGTCTCTCAGAAACTGAAGCTGTGATCTTCCGATAACGCCACGTCTACCGGAAGATGGAGTCTAACTTAAGTTAACCTATAAAACCTTTCTAGTCCTACACTTAGTAATCTCAGGACGAGATTATTTTTAAGGGTGGAAGGTCTGTAACACCCCAACTTTTGCAACCTTGTTAAGTGTCTTGAGTGCAAAAATCAGGGGGAACAAAAACTTTTTTTGTGTTACTTGTGTGTCATGATATTGACTAAATTGTTTGTCTGATTTGAGTGGCTTGAGTGATTGTACTGCATAGTAATCATGTAGTAACTGAACCAACCATCTAAAAGTCTCTAGAAAACTTGGTGCTATGCACCCCAATAATCCATCACATATATCACCCCTCCATTCTTCACCTCCTCCTGCTCTAAGATCATCTTGGTGTGTATACCTTTTATCTTGATGCCTTGATATCAATATGGTGTTTGCCAATCATTCCCTATCACATACCTTTCCCCAATCTTTAGTTTGTCGATTGCATGGTTAATTGCTTGTGTATGGCTTGTGTGTATCCTATTGTCTTAAGCTAGTAAGTTGGTTACTTTTTGTGTTGCTTGCACATCATTGATTAATTGTCATGACTTTCATCAGTGTGCACTAAATGGATTGCTTGGGTGTATGCACCTTCTTAGAGGTGCTAGCTTGATAGGTAAGGGTTTGCTTTAGGCACATTAGTGCTTTTTGTGTGACTTAGGTATATTATGTTGTTTTGCATCATTAGCAATTGACTTGATAATCAAATTTGTTTTGCAAAGCATCACTTTTTATTTTTACTTCTCTATCTTAACTTAAACTTTTGCAAGCTTCTTCACTTTTCTCCAAAACAACCACTTTTGCAAAACCCTATTTATGAGAACCTCAAGTGGACAATGTGGGATTTAGTAATCCAATACAAACATTTCTATATTGATGACTCTACTAGTATTACTTAATATTCTTTGTGATTTTTATTTGAGGGATTCAATAAATCACTTAAGGAGAGTGAGAATTACCTTTACTCAAATCAAAAATCACAATCTTCTCTTGGTTTAAAAACTATGTTTTCTCCATTTTAATTCTTCCATTTGAGTACATATTTTTGTTGATTAGTCAAGCCCTTTTAAATTCAATTCTAGTTGAATTTAAATTCAGTCCGTATTGGACATGTGACCTTGTGCATATGCACTTCTAGAGCCCTAACCCTAGACCTCCTCCATCTCCTCTTAAACCCTAAGGGCGTGTGTACAACCTTTGCTGAATCAACGTTGAAAATCTGAAGGTGTTTGTATTATTCAGAAAAAGGACCTGCAGACTGGTATTTTTGTCCATTTTGGCTGCAGCATATTTCCGTGATCCTTGCTCTATTAAATTATCAGGAAAAATCCTCTTAAAGCTGAGTGTTTTCGCCTAAACTTCCGTGTTGAACTTTTTCCCAAAATCTTCCTGGATTGCTCGGTAGAAAATCACCAAATGATGTTCGCCAGATTTTTAACTTAGGCATTCTGGAGAATCTTCTGTCCAGTAGTTTCCCCTGACTTTGGCATTGATTATCTCCATGATCCTTGATCCATAAAATCTTATGAGAAATTCCTTGTGTAGCTGGATAGCCCATCTTCAACTTTGATGTTGAACCTTTCTCCAGATTCTTCCAGGTTTGACTTATGGAAAATGGACAAGTTGTGTTCGTCAGTTTTTTATCCAGATCGACCATTCGATCGATTCATCAATCTCTGGATCATCTCGACCTTGTTTTCTTGGTCCTAGGGCTAGAGGCAGAGCCCTGGCTTCCCTCTCACGCCTCCCCATCGTTCCAGAAGAGAGAGAAGCGGAGGAGGGCACCTCCCTCGTTGCTTCAGTGGAAGGCCACGGCCACCACCACCCCTCCCTCCGATTCTTTACTCGTCCGGCTTCTCTCCTGTCCCATCTTCGACCCTAATCGAACCTAGTCACTACCTAGCCATTGTCCTTTTCCTGCTGGCCGTTTTTGACCTCGCTCTGGGACGCCGATGTGCGTCGAACACCTGGTGTGCACGCACTAGGCTGTCCCTTCCCGAGCAAGGAGACAACCGAGTCCACCGCCCTACCTCTCCTGGCACACCTCCATCCTTGGCACCTTCCCTCTGTCCAGAGCTACCGCCCTTTTCGACCAATGGATGGCCGTGGACGTCGCCACCCTCGCCATGGGCGCGGTGCATGATACGTCTCCGACATATCGATAATTTCTTATGTTCCATGCCACATTATTGATGATATCTACATGTTTTATGCATACTTTATGTCATATTTATGCATTTTCTGGCACTAACCTATTAACAAGATGCCGAAGAGCCAGTTGCTGTTTTCTGCTGTTTTTGGTTTCAGAAATCCTACAAAGGAAATATTCTCGAAATTGGACGAAATCAACGCCCAGGGTCCTATTTTTGCACGAAGCTTCCAGAAGTCCGAGGGAGAGACGAAGTGGGGCCACGAGGCGCCGCCAGAACAGGGCGGCGCGGCCTAGGCCTTGGCCGCGCGGCCCTGGTGTGTGGGGCCCTCGTGTGGCCCCCTGACCTGCCCTTCCGCCTACTTAAAGCCTCCGTCGCGAAACCCCCAGTACCGAGAGCCACGATACGGAAAACCTTACTGAGACGCCGCCGCCGCCAATCCCATCTCGGGGGATTCAGGAGATCGCCTCCGGCACCCTGCCGGAGAGGGGAATCATCTCCCGGAGGACTCTTCACCGCCATGATCGCCTCCAGAGTGATGAGTGAGTAGTTCACCCCTGGACTATGGGTCCATAGCAGTAGCTAGATGGTCGTCTTCTCCTTATGTGCTTCATTGTTGGATCTTGTGAGCTGCCTAACATGATCAAGATCATCTATCTGTAATGCTATATGTTGTGTTTGTCGGGATCCGATGGATAGAGAATACTATGTTATGTTGATTATCAATCTATTACCTATGTGTTGTTTATGATCTTGCATGCTCTCCGTTATTAGTAGAGGCTCTGGCCAAGGTTTTGCTCTTAACTCCAAGAGGGAGTATTTATGCTCGATAGTGGGTTCATGCCTCCATTAAATCTGGGACAGTGACAGAAAGTTCTAAGGTTGTGGATGTGCTGTTGCCACTAGGGATAAAACATTGATGCTATGTCCGAGGATGTAGTTATTGATTACATTACGCACCATACTTAATGCAATTGTCTGTTGTTTACAACTTAATACTGGAAGGGGTTCGGATGATAACCTGAAGGTGGACTTTTTAGGCATAGATGCATGCTGGATAGCGGTCTATGTACTTTGTCGTAATGCCCAATTGAATCTCACTATACTTATCATATCGTGTATGTGCATTGTCATGCCCTCTCTATTTGTCAATTGCCCGACTGTAATTTGTTCACCCAACATGCTATTTATCTTATGGGAGAGACACCTCTAGTGAACTGTGGAGCCCGGTCCTATTCTTTACATCGAATACAATCTACTGCAATATTTGTTCTTTACTATTTTCTGCAAACAATCATCATCCACACTATACATCTAATCCTTTGTTACAGCAAGCCGGTGAGATTGACAACCTCACTGTTTCGTTGGGGCAAAGTACTTTGGTTGTGTTGTGCAGGTTCCACGTTGGCGCCGGAATCCCTGGTGTTGCGCCGCACTATACTCAGCCGCCATCAACCTTCAACGTGCTTCTTGGCTCCTCCTGGTTTGATAAACCTTGGTTTCTTTCTGAGGGAAAACTTGCTACTGTCTGCATCACACCTTCCTCTTGGGGTTCCCAACGGACGTGTTAATTGCACGCATCAAGCACATTTTCTGGCGCCGTTGCCGGGGAGATCAAGACACGCTGCAAGGGGAGTCTCCACAATCCAATCTCTTTACTTTGTTTTTGTCTTGCTTTATTTTATTTACTTTCTTGTTTGCTGCATTAAATCAAAACACAAAAAAATTAGTTGCTAGCTTTACTTTATTTACTGTCTTGCTTTCTATATCAAAAACACAAAAAAATTAGTTACTTGCATTCGCTTTACTTATTTCAACATGTTTCCTTTTAATTTTACTGTAAAAGATATACCTGTGGGACAAGGGTCTATAATTGGAAGAGATAATATAGAAGAATTTTTCACCCATGTTAGTATGCATGAAGACCTTAAAGATATACCCCTTGCAAAAGCTGTCCCTACTTATGAAGATGCCTCTGTTTGTTTGGTACGCATGATGGAAGCTAGATTTATTAGTCTCAACCCCATGATACAACACATGTTTCTTACACTTTCTGATATGGAGCGGGGAGAGAAGAGAGATTTTGTTCTAAAAGTCTTAATGCGAGAATTTGCGGATATAGCTAAAGAAGCTAGAAAAGTTTTTAGTAAGCATGAGAGGCTTGGTACGATTACCGATTTTAAAAGAATACTTGAAAAAATGGATATGGATAGAATTAAGTACACTAATAGTGTTAATAATGGTGGGGAAATTAAAGCACCAATACCATGTAAGCTCCTAGCGATGCATGAAGCTCTAGATGATAATTATGCATGGCTTGTTCTTGAAAATTTGTTTGATGAGAGTAGCAAGCCCAAGACTAATGAAAAGGGAGCCGCTGAAACTTATGTATCCAAAATACTATGCATGGTTGAGAAAACCCCAAACCCCGCTGTTGATACTGCGTCTCTTGATAATACTTGATATACACTTTCTGCGCCTAGCTGAAAGGCGTTAAAGAAAAGCGCTTATGGGAGACAACCCATGTTTTTACTACAGTACTTTGTTTTATATTTGAGTCTTAGAAGTTGTTTACTACTGTAGCAACCTCTCCTTATCTTAGTTTTGTGCATTGTTGTGCCAAGTAAAGTCTTTCATAGTAAGGTTCATACTAGATTTGGATTACTGCGCAGAAACAGATTTCTTTGCTGTAACGAATCTGGGTCTAATTCTCTGTAAGTAACTCAGAAAATTATGCCAATTTATGTGAGTGATCCTCAGATATGTACGCAACTTTCATTCAATTTGGGAATTTTCATTTGAGCGAGTCTGGTGCCACTTTAAAATTCGTCTTTACGAACTGTTCTGTTTTGACAGATTCTGCCTTTTATTTCGCATTGCCTCTTTTGCTATGTTGGATGAATTTCTTTGATCCATTAATGTCCAGTAGCTTTGTGCAATGGACAGAAGTGTTAAGAATGATTATGTCACCTCTGAACATGTAAATTTTTATTGTGCACTAACCCTCTAATGAGTTGTTTTGAGTTTGGTGTGGAGGAAGTTTTCAAGGATCAAGAGAGGGAAATGATGCAAGATGATCAAGGAGAGTGAAAGCTCTAAGCTTGGGGATGTCCCGGTGGTTCACCCCTGCATATTTTAAGAAGAATCAAGCGTCTAAGCTTGGGGATGCCCAAGGCATCCCCTTCTTCATCGACAACATTATCAGGTTCCTTCCCTGAAACTATATTTTTATTCCATCACATCTTATGTGCTTTGCTTGGAGCGTCGGTTTGTTTTTGTTTTTGTTTTTGTTTGAATAAAATGGATCCTAGCATTCATTGTGTGGGAGAGAGACACGCTCCGCTGTTGCATATGGACAAATATGTCCTTAGGCTTTACTCATAGTATTCATGGCGAAGGTTATCTTCTTCGTTAAATTGTTATATGGTTGGAATCGGGAAATGCTACATGTAGTAATTCTAAAATGTCTTGAATAATTTGATACTTGGCAATTGTTGTGCTCATGTTTAAGCTCTTGCATCATATACTTTGCACCCATTAATGAAGAAATACATAGAGCTTGCTAAAATTTGGTTTGCATATTTGGTCTCTCTAAAGTCTAGATAATTTCTAGTATTGAGTTTTGAACAACAAGGAAGACGGTGTAGAGTCTTATAATGTTTACAATATGTCTTTTATGTGAGTTTTGCTGCACCGGTTCATCCTTGTGTTTGTTTCAAATAACCTTGCTAGCCTAAACCTTGTATCGAGAGGGAATACTTCTCATGCATCCAAAATCCTTGAGCCAACCACTATGCCATTTGTGTCCACCATACCTACCTACTACATGGTATTTCTCCGCCATTCCAAAGTAAATTGCTTGAGTGCTACCTTTAAATTTCCATCATTCGCCTTTGCAATATATAGCTCATGGGACAAAATAGCCTTAAAAACTATTGTGGTATTGAATATGTACTTATGCACTTTATCTCTTATTAAGTTGCTTGTTGTGCGATAACCATGTTCCTGGGGACGCCATCAAATCTTTGTTGAATATCATGTGAGTTGCTATGCATGTTCGTCTTGTCTAAAGTAAGGGCAGTTTTCACAATCAAATGGTTTGAGTATGCATACTGTTAGAGAAGAACATTGGGCCGCTAACTAAAGCCATGAATCATGGTGGAAGTTTCAGTTTGGACATAAAACCTCAATCTCTTATGAGAATATTATCTGTTGTTGAATGCTTAAGCATTAAAAGAGGAGTCCATTATCTGTTGTCTATGTTGTCCCGGTATGGGTGTCTAAGTTGAAGAATGATCAAAAGCGAGAAATCCAATGCGAACTTTCTCCTTAGACCCTTGTACAGGCGGCATAGAGGTACCCCTTTGTGACACTTGGTTGAAACATATGTTATGCAATGATAATCCGTGTTAATCCGAGCTAATTAGGACAAGGTGCGGGCACTACTAGTATACTATGCATGAGGCTTGCAACTTGTAAGATATAATTTACATGATACATATGCCTTATTACTACCGTTGACAAAATTGTTCCATGTTTTCAAAATAAAAGCTCTAGCACAAATATAGCAATCGATGCTTTCCTCTTTGAAGGACCTTTCTTTTACTTTTATGTTGAGTCAGTTCACCTATTTCTCTCCATCTCAAGAAGCAAACACTTGTGTGAACTGTGCATTGATTCCTACATACTTGCATATTGCACTTGTTATATTACTTTACATTGACACTATCCATGAGATATACATGTTATAAGTTGAAAGCAACCGCTGAAACTTAATCTTCCTTTGTGTTGCTTCAATACCTTTACTTTGATTTATTGTTTATGAGTTAACTCTTATGCAAGACTTATTGATGCTTGTCTTGAAGTACTATTCATGAAAAGTCTTTGCTTTATGATTCATTTGTTTACTCATGTCATTACCATTGTTTTGATCGCTGCATTCATTACATATGCTTACAATAGTATGATCAAGGTTATGATGGCATGTCACTCCAGAAATTATCTTTGTTATCGTTTACCTGCTCGGGACGAGCAGGAACTAAGCTTGGGGATGCTGATACGTCTCCGACGTATCGATAATTTCTTATGTTCCATGCCACATTATTGATGATATCTACATGTTTTATGCATACTTTATGTCATATTTATGCATTTTCCAGCACTAACCTATTAACAAGATGCCGAAGAGCCAGTTGCTGTTTTCTGCTGTTTTTGGTTTCAGAAATCCTACAAAGGAAATATTCTCGGAATTGGACGAAATCAACGCCCAGGGTCCTATTTTTGCACGAAGCTTCCAGAAGTCCGAGGGAGAGACGAAGTGGGGCCACGAGGCGCCGCCACAACAGGGCGGCACGGCCCAGGCCTTAGCCGCGCGGCCCTGGTGTGTGGGGCCCTCGTGTGGCCCCCTGACCTGCCCTTCCGCCTACTTAAAGCCTCCGTCGCGAAACCCCCAGTACCGAGAGCCACGATACGGAAAACCTTACTGAGACGTCGCCGCCGCCAATCCCATCTCGGGGGATTCAGGAGATCGCCTCCGGCACCCTGCCGGAGAGGGGAATCATCTCCCGGAGGACTCTTCACCGCCATGATCGCCTCCGGAGTGATGAGTGAGTAGTTCACCCCTGGACTATGGGTCCATAGCAGTAGCTAGATGGTCGTCTTCTCCTTATGTGCTTCATTGTTGGATCTTGTGAGCTGCCTAACATGATCAAGATCATCTATCTGTAATGCTATATGTTGTGTTTGTCGGGATCCGATGGATAGAGAATACTATGTTATGTTGATTATCAATCTATTACCTATGTGTTGTTTATGATCTTGCATGCTCTCCTTTATTAGTAGAGGCTCTGGCCAAGTTTTTGCTCTTAACTCCAAGAGGGAGTATTTATGCTCGATAGTGGGTTCATGCCTCCATTAAATGCAGGACGATGTGAGAAAGTTCTAAGGTTGTGGATGTGATGTTGCCACTAGGGATAAAGCATTGATGCTATGTCCGAGGATGTAGTTATTGATTACATTACGCACCATACTTAATGCAATTGTCTGTTGTTTACAACTTAATACTGGAAGGAGTTCGGATGATAACCTGAAGGTGGACTTTTTAGGCATAGATGCATGCTGAATAGCGGTCTCTGTACTTTGTCGTAATGCCCAATTGAATCTCACTATACTTATCATATCATGTATGTGCATTGTCATGCCCTCTCTATTTGTCAATTGCCCGACTGTAATTTGTTCACCCAACATGCTATTTATCTTATGGGAGAGACACCTCTAGTGAACTGTGGACCCCGGTCATATTCTTTACATCGAATACAATCTACTGCAATATTTGTTCTTTACTATTTTCTGCAAACAATCATCATCCACACTATACATCTAATCCTTTGTTACAGCAAGCCGGTGAGATTGACAACCTCACTGTTTCGTTGGGGCAAAGTACTTTGGTTGTGTTGTGCAGGTTCCACGTTGGCGCTGGAATCCCTGGTGTTGCGCCGCACTATACTCCGCTGCCATCAACCTTCAACATGCTTCTTGGATCCTCCTGGTTCGATAAACCTTGGTTTCTTTCTGAGGGAAAACTTGCTACTGTCTGCATCACACCTTCCTCTTGGGGTTCCCAACGGACGTGTTAATTGCACGCATCAGTGCACGCCCCGTCGCGGTGCACCATGTCCTCATCCTTTTTAAACCGAACCTGAGCCTTTCTCCACCGTTCCCAGGCCTCACTCCCTCTCCTCTCAGTTCCCTCACCTCCCAGAACAACAACAAGGAGGACCCCGCTCGTATTTGTTTCCCCGACGGAGAAGAAGACCGAGCCAGCGCTCGACCGTCATGCATGTCGACGTGCATGCCGTGGCCGTGGATGCCGTCTTCCGCAACCCCCTTTCTCTCCGTTCGTTGATGCTGATCTCTCTCTAACCTGCATAACTCCGCTCTTCTCGTTTGCCAGATTTTTGTGAGGACGTCGTCCCCGACGGCTTCGCTTCGCGGTACTGCTGTTTCTGTCCCGACGTCGCACTCGCCCGCGTCTGCGTTGCGAACCCGTAGGCGCGCTGGCGCCAAGGGAGACGCCAACCCATGCCGCAAAAACCCGCCGGGCCATCCCCCGTCGAGCCCACGCCATTGACGGCTGAGCCGTTCCGTCTTCGACGCAGCATCATCGTTGACTCGTCGTAGTCGGAGCCCCGCTCGTGCCTATGCGAAGCTCGTCCTCGTCATTGACGCCGACCCCGACCTCCCTTTTCTGGTCCCTCCCTTCTCTATGGTTGCTCCCGCCTTGACCTGCCTCTTTTCTGCGTCCAGGAAACGCCACAGATGGCACTGCCATCGACGTTCATCCGAGAGATTGCCGGCGCCGGGCGTCCTTTCACTCGCCTGGGAGCATGCATGGACGCGGGACACGGTCGGCTGCTCCGCGGCGACCTGCTGCTGCGACCCGCCGTCGCCACCGCCGCCCTCGGCCTCCCCCTCGGTGAGCTCCATCTCAACCCGTCCGCCTCCGTCGCTGGAACCTGGCCGCACCGTTGTTTCGTCCTCGTCGCCAAAAAGATCGGCCGACATGCAGCCTGGCCGTGCATGCAGGCGTGGTGGCGGGCCCGCCCAAGCCATGATGGGCTGCACGCCTGCCAACCGTCGCCCGTGCGCACGTAGAGAGCTGGGCCGGATCTGGCCCGAGCCAGGGTTTCGGCCTAGTCCTCGTTTTCCTTTTCTCTCTCAGCAAATGTTACCCTGTGAGAGGCAGCTTAGGTTTTAATCGTTTAAAAATTCATATTAGCTTCAAATTGAGTGATTCAAATTTCTAAATACTCCTAAACAAATTCCTAACAACCCAGTATTGCATGCATGTGTTTTTATATTTTACGTTTGTGCTGGTAATTGCTCTACTGAAATGTTGCTATTAGAGTATTTTAATTATTGTGTGAACTTGGTGAACTATTTTTGTGTGAAACCAATTTTGTTGTGTATTAGAAGACATTACCTTTATTTTTGCAGGTGTCTCACATGCAGGAGTTTCCTGGATTTTGCATGGTTAATAGATTCAGATCTGGCCAGTAGGTCCTTGTGTGATTTTTATTTTGAAAAACAAAGCTGGTTTTGAAACAAATCCAAATCCCAGTGCTAGGTATCACCTTAGGCTACTAGTGTGCCAAAGGAAATATTTTTGTGAGCTTTATTTAATTTCTGGGAATTTAATAACCAAAACAGTGTGCCTTTTTAGTTTAAAATTTGTGATAATTATTTTATAGCTCATAAAAATGCCAAACCAATTTTGGTGGGTCACATTTTGACGTACCTATCCAGTGGCATGGTTGTTTATGGTTTTATATGCTTTGATAGCTGTGAGCCTTCAAAGTGGATTTCTCTAGTTTCTGCATTGTTAAATGGTTTAAAAATAGTTAAAAACTTATTTGTGTTTAATTCCAGTACATGTGTGTTATAGCTTCCAGTAGAGGTGCTGCATGTATTTTTGTGAGCCATAGAAGGATTTAGGCCATTTATTTGGTCCCTAAGTCATTTCTGGTTTTATAAAAATCATAACTATAATTTTATAAACCCAAAATTTAGTGAATCCAATTTCTGTAGCTTTATAAAATCAAGCTTTACACTCTTTGATTTTAACAAAATTTTGTGTGCATTATTTTGGGGTGGCTTGTTAAATTGATGCTAGTGCTTATTTTTACCACTAGGAAAATTGGGTTGTTTTTGTTTAAAATGTTTTGTAATGAACTTTGGCACCAGACCCTTTCTGGTGGTTTCCAAGGTTCATTACCATCCAGTAGTTGGGTGGATTATATCTTGGTGTGAGCTAGAGCCTTTTTAGCTAATAGCTATTATGTTAAGGCATTTTCGAGTAGCGGTAAAATCAGCCCCTTTATAAGTAAGATGACCATCTTGCCATAAGTGCTATTATTTGATATGTGTAGTGTCTCTGATTTAGTGGTTGGTTGTTGTGTGTTGCTGTGTGGTTTGATGCTATGGCTATGTGTTGATTGTTTGCTTTTATTTTGCGATGTTAGAATGCGAACGCTACCGGAAAAAGGAGAGGCTCTTGGTGATGATTTCGAAGAGGAAGGAAGAACAGATGATTCGTGAAGATGAAGTCCAGGGACAAATAGCCAACAAAGTCAAGCCACCTCTTGATGCATATCTCATCCTAATTATCTTACTCTTGCATTATTAGCACTTTTATAAATTGCATGTTTTATTTATTTATGTGAGTGGTCCTACCACTCGGTGTTTTATTATTCCACCCTTACGGGTGCAGCCCTCGTTGATACCTACTAAGCAAATACTTGTTAGTGATATGGTGCTTAACACCTTATCATCTTTGTCGCTGCTTTTCAAATGAAGTTGGACTATAGGTGGGAGCCCTTTGGAAAAAGGAATTTGGAAAAGGTTTTAAAGAAAATGAGTTCTTTGGAAACCTTGGAATGGGGCAACCCTGCCCAAGTGGGAATTTTATAAAAATGTTTTGAGAAAGATGGTGCTGAAGGAAAAATGAGGAACTTGTGTTTTCGAAAAACTTTGGTGACCATAGTACGAAACCGGACCTAGCCAGTACAACCACATTACCCTTTAGTGGGACGGGGCGTAGCGTAGTAGTTTGTCTCGCCTTAGTTTGGGTCCTGCAAGTGTAGTGGCAGTCTGACCATGGACGCTTCGACCGGGGTTCTTCCCAGGAGAAGGGACGCAACCCATTTGCCTTTTTAGGTACGCGGGGTACAACTTATGAGCTCCCATTGAAAGATGCCTAAGAGGTTGGATGGCATTCCGGAGGGTCGGGTGTCGGGGACTTTGCAACTCCTGGGTAAACGGCATCCCGGACTCTGGTGTTGGGAGGTACAACTCATTCGGCATGTCTTAGGCTAAGGCGAGCAAGTGGAAAACTACGATCGGTTATCCGAGCCTCACGTTTTGATGCTTGGTGAACCAGGGATGATCCCGGCGGATTTATCGGATCTTGTGGGGAAAGTGTACAACCTCTGCAGAGTGTAAATCTATTCGAATAGCCGTGTCCGCGGTTATGGACATGGGAATGGCGGTACTTGGCATTAAAGAAAAGTTTTGTTTTACAAAAGTGTTTTCCAAAAGGTTTTGGAAATGTACCTGGGAGGTACGGAAAAATACCAGTGGGACTGGTGGAGATGTACTTGGGAAGTACGGTGAAAAGTTGGAAAAGTTGTTTTGGCCATACTGAGATGGCCGGAAAGGAAAATGGGTCACCCTTACCTATTAGTCTTCAAAAGAAAACTTGTTCTCAAAAAGGTTTTTCAACAAAGATATAGAGATGTCATACTCTCGAGAGAAACTATCTCTCGCTCCTTGTAACCCTAGAATAGTGCCTATTCCTTGCTACTGCCAAATTGCATATCCTTTACTTCTCTCTAAGGTGGTTTGCGAGTACAATTCATAATGTACTCATGGCTTTGTCCCTGGCTATTTACTTGGCCAGACTTGGTGGAATCCGACAGATGAAGAAGGAGTCGACGACGTCTATGCGAGCTAGGAACGTCTTCCCAGTCAGTTGCCTGTAGGGTTATGGCATGACTTGGGCCATGCGAATGCTTTCGTCTGAAGTATTTCCGCTGTGTGATTGTTGATCTCCTGCCACTGCGGCTCTTATGTAAGTATTGGTCATGTGACCTGTTGTAATCCTTTTATTCGGTAATGTAATGGATGATGTATTTGATACCAGTTCGGTTATGCTTTCACGACACACTGATCATGGGATCATGAATGTGTATGCATAACGGGTGTTTCGGACAGCTAGTCCGGGGCCCCACATATTCATGGATGATTTTTCTGTCTATGGGAATTCTTTTGATAATTGCTTGCGAAACCTTGATAAAGTTTTGCAGAGATGTGAAGAAACTAACCTTGTTCTTAATTGGGAGAAGTGCCATTTTATGGTTAATGAAGGAATTGTATTGGGACATAAAATTTCCGAGAGAGGTATTGAAGTTGATTGAGCTAAAGTTGAAGCAATTGAGAAGATGCCCTATCCTAGGGATGTTAAAGGTATTCGTAGTGTTCTTGGTCATGCTGGGTTTTATAGGAGATTTATTAAACATTTCTCCAAGATTTCAAAGCCTCTTACTAATCGTCTTCAAAAAGATGTACCTTTCGTTTTTGAAGATGATTGTAAGGAAGCTTTTGAAACTCTAAAGAAAGCCTTAACAACTGCTCCTGTAGTTGAACCTCCTGATTGGAACTTACCTTTTGAAATTATGTGTGATGCTAGTGATTTTGTTGTAGGCGCTGTTCTTGGACAGCGAGTAAAATAAAAAATTAAATGTTATTCATTATGCTAGCAAAACTCTTGATGCTGCTCAAAGAAATTATGCTACGACTGAAAAAGAATTATTGGCTGTAGTATTTGCGTGTGACAAGTTTAGATCCTATATTGTTGATTCAAAAGTTACAATTCATACTGATCATGCTGCAATTAGATACCTTATGACGAAGAAAGATGCTAAGCCGAGGCTTATTAGATGGGTGCTTCTTTTGCAAGAATTTGATTTACATATTATAGATAGGAAAGGTGCTGATAATCCTGTTGCTGATAATTTATCTAGATTGGAAAATATTGTTTATGATCCTGTTCCTGTTAATGATAGTTTTCCAAATGAACAATTGGCTGTAATAAAGGTGAACTCGCGAGATAGTCCTTGGTATGCTGATTATGCTAACTTTATTGTTTCCAAGTACTTGCCTCCAACCTTTTCAGCTCAGCAAAGGAGGAAATTCTTTTATGACTTGAGGCATTATTTTTGGGATGACCCACACTTATATAAAGAAGGAGTGGATGGTATTATGCGAAGATGTGTTCCCGAATATGAACAACAAGAGATATTGAGTAAGTGTCATGGTAGTGTTTATGGAGGACATCACGCCGGAGATAGAACCGCGCAAAAGGTTCTACAATCAGGTTTTTATTGGCCAACTCTCTTCAAAGATGCAAGGAAGTTTATTTTATCTTGTGACGAATGTCAAAGGGTTGGTAATATCTCCAGACGCAATGAAATGCCTATGAATTATACTCTTGTTATTGAACCATTCGATTGTTGGGGATTTGACTTCATGGGTCCTTTCCCTTCTTCAGAAGGTAACACTCATATACTTGTCGCTGTTGATTATGTTACTAAATGGGTGGAAGCTATACCCACAAAAAGTGCTGATGGTGAGACTTCTTTAAAAATGCTTTTAGATATTATTTTTCCTAGATTTGGAGTACCTAGATATATTATGACTGATGGAGGTTCTCATTTTATTCATCGTGGTTTTAGAAAAACTCTTGCTAAATATGGTATTAATCATAGGATTGCTTCCGCTTATCATCCTCAAACTAGCGGGCAAGTAGAATTATCAAATAGAGAGATTAAATCTATCTTGGGAAAGACTGTTAATAAATCTAGAAAGAACTGGGCTATTAAATTGAAGGAAGCACTATGGGCTTATAGAACTGCTTATAAAAATCCTATGGGTATGTCACCGTATAAAATGGTTTATGGGAAAGCTTGTCATTTACCTTTAGAACTAGAGCACAAAGCTTATTGGGCTGTAAGAGAACTAAATAAAGATCCTAAACTTGCCGGTAAGAAGAGATTGCTACAATTGAGTTCTTTAGATGAATGGAGAAGTGAAGCATATGAAAATGCTAAACTCTTTAAAGAGAAAGTTAAGAAATGGCATGATAGAAGAATTATCAAAAGAGAATTTAATGTTGGAGATAAAGTCCTATTGTATCGGTCTCGTCTCAGATTTTTTGCAGGGAAATTGCTCTCAAAATGGGAAGGACCATATGTCATTGTGGAGGTGTATCGTTCAGGGGCAATTAAAATTAGTTCTCTGCAAGGTGGTGCCACACAAGTAGTGAATGGACAAAGGCTCAAGCATTATATCTCTGGAGATTCTTATAATGAAGATGTTGATGTTATGCAAGTGGTGACTCCGGAGGCTTTCATCAAAGGTCAAATTGACAGTTCTGCAGAGTTCAACTTTGAATAGGCAACAGTACTGGTAATAAAAAGTCCGCGTTTAACTTTCCGAACTATGTTTTTGTTATTTTCGGAAAATATGAAAAATTACGAGATCGAAACGGAGTGGAGGGGACGCACGAGGGCGTGCCCCCATAGGCCGGCACGGGCCCCAGCCTGGCCGCGCCGCCCTATGAGGACATCGCCTCGTTGCCCCTCTCCGACTCTTGTTCGACCTGGTACTTTCCTTCTGTCATGGAAATTTCTGCTATATAATCTCCTGGACCCCTGGAGGTCCGTATATCGTTTTCTCGTTGTGTTTTGTTTCGAGCTGTTTTCTGCCAGGATCTGCTTCGGATCTAGAGCCACCATGTATTCGTCGGGAACTCCGAAGGACAGCTTCTTTGAGGACGTCGTCAACCCGTACATGAACGAGCTGAAGATGCACCCCAAGAATTGCTGCTCGTAGATGGAGAGTTGCAGATCAAAGATGTCCAGGGTCCTAAAGGAGAAGGAAGCTTGGAAGACAGGGTGGAGAAACTAGAACAAGAGGTCTTCAACTACAAGAAGATGGCTGAGCGTGAAGTGGACATCTTCCACAAGATTGTGTCTGAACTTATTGATGGACACAAGAAGGAGACTGAAAGTTGTGGGACGATATCTTCTCGCTTCACGACACTACCAACAAACTCCAAGCTCAACTCTATGATGTTCAGAATCAAAACTGTGAGTATGAAAACAGGTTTAAACACATAAGTTATGCTGCTAGTTTTAGGATTCCGGAGACCAAGATGTCGTTTGTTGATGGGGAGCCTCTTCCTTGGAAGTCTGATGATGGCAAGGATTCACCATCATCACCGAAGGAGTAATTCATCATCGGTATTGGCATCCCCTTGGTTTGTTCCAAGCTTGGGGGAGTGCCGCGGTATCACATCATCACTATCTTTTACCTTTTTATTATCAAGTAGTGTCATATCATGAGTAGGGAAGTTATCATATAAGATGTGTTGCGGTATGGAAGTATCTCTCTTTAGTTGGTTATCTATGTATCCCTTGGTGTGAGTTATCATTATGGAATATTAATGAGAAGTTTTATCATTTACATATTGCACATCTTATTTTAGTTTGCAATCTCTATTATATGATTGATCTTGTTGTTAAGTATTGGTATCACTTTGGGAGCATTGAGTAAATCTATTTGGTTTTGGCAAACTTAGCATTGGTCAATAGCAACAACACTTTGAGTTTAAGTAGAAAAGAGGAGATACATGTAGATATGTTATTTCATTATCTTTCTTGTTAGCTATGAGCTTAGTATTCTGAAGTTAAAATTGTTTGTGCTTAGAAGGAAGATGCATGATTGTTTCTATCACATGTATATTTGTTTGTTTCCCTCAACTCTTATGCTTGTTAATCAACCTTGCTAGCCAAAGACCTGTACTGAGAGGGAATGCTTCTCATGCATCCAAACTTTAACCCAAACCTATGCCATTTGTGTCCACCATAACTACCTACTATGTGGTATTTTGCGCCATTCCAAGTAAATACTTCATGTGCTACCTTTAAACAATTCAAAAGTTATCATCCCTTATTTGTGTCAATGTTTTATAGCTCATGAGGAAGTATGTGGTGTTTATCTTTCAATCTTGTTGGGCAGCTTTCACTAATGGACTAGTGGCTTCATCCACTTATCCTATAATTTTGCAAAAAGAGCTGGCAACGGGGTTCCCAGCCCCAATTAATTAACCCTCATTAATAATCCTCTTCACATGTTTTGCTCTGATTCATCAGTAAGCAACTTAATTTTGCAATAGACACTCCTCCATGGTATGTGAAATGTTGGAAGGCACCCAAGGATTCGGTTAGCCATGGCTTGAGAAAGCAAAGGTTGGGAGGAGTGTTATCCTTAAATAAACTAAAGTACATGTGTAAACAAAAGAGAAGAGGGATGATCTACCTTGCTTGTAGAGATAACGTCCTTCATGGGAGCCGCTCTTTGGAAGTCTGTTTGGCAAGGGGGTTAGAGTATCCGCTGCCATTCATTGACAACAACAAACACCTCTCAAAACTTTACTTTTATGCTCCCTATATGATTTCAAAACTTGAAAAGATCTAGCACATGATTTAATCCCTGCTTCCCTCTGCGAAGGGCCTATCTTTTATTTTTCATGTTGAGTCAGTAAACCTATTTCCCTCCATCTTAAGCAAGCAATTGAGTTGTTGTGATCTAACCATCTATATTGTGATCTACTTAATCATGCCTTTTATTTCTTCCTTGATTAGTACAAGTTTTATCTGAATGAATATAGCTTTGAAGATTATTGATGATTATGAGGAGATTATTATGATTGAATATGCAAGTTTTGCTATAAGCTTTAATATAAGAGCGCTGCTCGATAAATAAGTACAATCTGTTAAATGTTCTCTGACCAAGAATGAAGTTTGCCATCACCAATTATGATTTACTATGCACCTTTACTTGTGATTTCCTTTTACTTGTTTCAAGTTGAATCATATTGGGAAGTTGTTCACTAGAATGTCTTGTGTGAATTAATATGATGCTTCTTGTCCGTATTTTATTTATCGACTCTTCACTCCATAAACATGTGGTCTTGTTTACTGAGTTCAGTTTCGCTTGGGTACAAGCGAAGTCTAAGCTTGGGGGGAGTTGATACGTCCATTTTGCATCACTATTTTATATCATAATTTACTGTTATTCATTGATATATTTCGTATTTGGAGATGATACTTATGTTATTTCATCTATTTTGCATGTTTCATGATTATTGGAGGATCGCGCACCGGAGTCAGGATTCTGCTGGAAAAAGCGCCGTCAGAATGCAATATTTCGGAAGATCGGCAATTGACGGGAATTATACTGAAAATCCTATTTTTCCAGAAGACGGAGGTAGCCAAAAGGTGGAGCCGAGGAGGGCCGCCATGGGCCCCCCTCATAGGCCGGTGCGGGCCCTGCCCTGGTCGCGCCGCCTTGTGGGGAGGGGGCCCACGACCCCCTCTGGCCTCCTCTCCTTCGCGTACTTCTTCGTCCCGAAAACCTAAGCTCCGGGGGATAGTCGCGAACAGTCACAGCCGCCTCTGCGGGGCGGAAAAACACCAGAGAGAAAAGAGCTCTCCGGCGGGCAGGAATCCGCCGGGGAAATCCCCTCCCGGAGGGGGAAATCGACGCCATCGCCACCGTCATCGAGCTGGACATCATCTCCATCGTCATCACCATCATCTTCATCATCACCACCGCCATCTCCACCACTGCACCTCGTCACCGCTGTAACAATTAGGGTTGGATCTTGATTTTTTGATAGGGGAAACTTTCCCGGTATTGATTTCTACTTGTTATTGATGCTATTGAGTGAAACCATTGAACCAAGGTTTATGTTCAGATTGTTATTCATCATCATATCACCTCTGATCATGTTCCATATGATGTCTCGTGAGTAGTTCGTTTAGTTCTTGAGGACATGGGTGAAGTCTAAATGTTAGTAGTGAATTATGTTGGGTAATATTCAATGTTATGATATTTAAGTTGTGGTGTTATTCTTCTAGTGGTGTCATGTGAACGTCGACTACATGATACTTCACCTTTATGGGCCTAGGGGAATACATCTTGTATTCGTTTGCTAATTGCGGGGTTGCCGGAGTGACAGCAACCTGAACCCCCATTGGTATATCGATGCAGGAGGGATAGCAGGATCTCAGAGTTTAAGGTTGTGGTTAGAGTTATCTTAATTACTTTCTTGTAGTTGCGGATGCTTGCAAGGGGTATAATCACAACTATGTATTAGTCCTAGGAAGGGCGGTGCATTAGCATAGGTTCACCCACACAACACTTATCAAAACAATGAAGATTAATCAGCTATATGAAGCGAAAGCACTAGACTAAATTCCCGTGTGTCCTCAAGAACGTTTGGTCATTATAAGTAAACAAACCGGCTTGTCCTTTGTGCTAAAAAGGATTGGGCCACTCACTGCAATTATTTCTCTCGCATTTTACTTACTCGTACTTTATTTATCTGCTATATCAAAACCCCCTGAATACTTGTCTGTGAGCATTTACAGTGAATCCTTCATCGAAACTGCTTGTCAACACCTTCTGCTCCTCGTTGGGTTCGACACTCTTATTTATCGAAAGTACTACGATACACCCCCTATACTTGTGGGTCATCACCTTGTTAGCTCGTAAGTTCCCTATTACTTTTTGTTACTTTGCTCTCGATGTTTTTGTCTATCTTGATTCTTATATTGTCGCCATTTTGTTGCAGTGGTGATGAAGAAGAAGAACAACCTATTGACGCGGCTGCTCGAATGAGTACGTCGCGTACGTTAGTTGTATCTGAAGCTCAACCTGATGGAGATGAAACTTCGCCTCCTTAGCAAAACATTGAGCGTCCAACTCCACCTGCAAGCCCCCGTGCCCCTTCGCCAAAGAGGGCAAGGGTCGAGCCATCCAAGGAACCTATCCTGTTCCCTGGTAGCTCTTCGACACCTTCATTGGATGACGCAAGTTTTTCACTCCCTTCTCTTTTGGTTTATATCCGAGCCTTTCAATACTTTCATCTCTTCTTTGTTTCTTGCGATATGTTGTCGAATTTAGACTGGCTATATTGACTTCTCTTTTTCTTTTGTTCCTCTCTTCAGCCTTTAATGAAGGAATTTATCCGCCTCGGTACCCAATTCGTCGGGTATCGTGATCATACCAAGAAGCTGGAAGGTACTATTTTTACCCGCCTCCTTTGTTGCATGTACTCCATTATTTTTGTCATGATATTTGATTGTCGTTTATTTTGCCAGGAGATCTTGCGGAGTCCAATAAGCGTGCTGACGCTCTTGCTACCAAGTTAAAGCAGAGCGAACAGGCTCGCAAAAAAGCTGAAGCAGATGCTGCCACCGTCGAAGATCTTCGGAAAAGACTTCACGACGCGGAAACTTCGTTGAGCGAACATATAACTCAGCAGTCTGCTCGCGAGACAGAAATTGTTGCTCGCTTAGAGTCGCAGTGTCGACGTTTTGTTAGTAAGTGCTTAGATCCTTGCTGCTTCCTTGTGTCGTCTTTGTTCCCCTTTTTTTGTTTGACCAACTCTTTTTTACTTTATTCAGGGAGAACAGATCAAGAATATGAGCTGGACAACCCTGAAGGTGACCAACTCCTTGACGCGCTTTCTCTTCTCGAGATTCACGGCGATGAGGCTCGCGATGGCCTTACTGAAGCTAAGATTGGCCTGTCGCGGCTTTTCCCGTACTTCTTCAAGAAAAAGGAGGTACCCGCAACTTTTGTTGCTCTCGCCAAGTGCTTCAATTCTCAAGAAGACCTTGGACTCCAACTTCGCCAAGAAGGGCTAAAAGTTGGCGTTGAAGGTACAATTGCCTTGGTTGCTGACAGCCAGCAAGAAGTCGACTGGGTAAGAGTTGGCAACACGGAGGAGATGGAGACGAAGAAATGGCAGTCGCTGATTAAAGCAGCCAAGCCTAACTCGAAGAAGATCCTCGCCTACCTTGGATACAATCCAACTCCTGCTCCCAGTTCGTCGAAGCCGGAGGTCAAGTAGACCACCTTGTCTTCTCTTTTAGTTTTAACTGTCTTTTCACGCTATCGCCCTAGTAGTTTTGGCGACAACTGCTTCAGTAGTCCATTAGGGACCCTTCTTTTGTAATAGCAATGTACATACTTCGAGAATCAATGGAAATCTATCTTTGCTTGATGATTGATGTCGAATCTTTTATTTCCATTTGATTTTTGACAAATATACTGCGACTCCTCGTCCTTCCGATGTTTTACCTGCGTCGTCCCGTTTGAAGAAGGCACATGTTACTGTCGAACGTATTGAAGATTCATCGAGTAAAAAATCGGCAGAAGACTTGGAAGAACTTCGCCAGCAACTCCAGTCTGTGAAGAAACAATCACTTATTATAATGGAACAGTCTCGAAAATCATCCGAGAGGGAAAAAATTGCGCTTCAACAGGCTCAAGATGCCATAGCTGCCAAGGAAGCCGCTGATGTCTACTTTCCCCCTCCTTTCCTGTAGACAGTGTTGGGCCTCCAAGAGCAGAGGTTTGTAGAACAGCAGCAAGTTTTCCCTTAAGTGGATCACCCAAGGTTTATCGAACTCAGGGAGGAAGAGGTCAAAGATATCCCTCTCATGCAACCCTGCAACCACAAAGCAAGAAGTCTCTTGTGTCCCCAACACACCTAATAGGTGCACTAGTTCGGCGAAGAGATAGTGAAATACAGGTGGTATGAATAAGTATGAGCAGTAGCAACGGTGCCAGAAAATAGCTTGCTGGCGTGTAGTTGATGGTGGTAGAATTGCAGCAGTAGTAACGCAGTAAAACAGTAAACAAGCAGCGATAGCAGTATTTAGGAACAAGGCCTAGGGATTACACTTTCACTAGTGGACACTCTCAACATTGATCACATAACAGAATAGATAAATGCATACTCTACACTTTCGTTGGATGATGAACACATTGCGTAGGATTACACGAACCCTCAATGCCGGAGTTAACAAGCTCCACAATAATGTTCATGTTTTAGTAACCTTATAGTGTAAGATAGATCAAAAGACTAAACCAAGTACTAACATAGCATGCACACTGTCACCTTCATGCATATGTAGGAGGAATAGATCACATCAATATTATCATAGCCATAGTTAACTTCGCAATCTACAAGAGATCATGATCATAGCATAAACCAAGTACTAACACGGTGCACACACTGTCACCTTTACACACGTGCAGGAGGAATAAAACTACTTTAATAACTTTGCTAGAGTAGCACATAGATAGTAGTGATACAAAACTCATATGAATTTCAATCATGTAAAGCAGCTCATGGGATCATTGTATTGAGGTACATAGGAGAGAGATTAACCACATAGCTACCGGTACAGCCCCGAGCCTCGATGGAGAACTACTCCCTCCTCATGGGAGCAGCAGTGGTGATGAAGATGGCGGTGGAGATGGCAGCGGTGTCGATGGAGAAGCCTTCCGGGGGCACTTCCCCATTCCGGCAGCGTGCGGAACGAGAGACTCTGTCCCCCGGATCTTGGCGTCGCGATGGCGGCGGCTACGGAAGGTTTCTGTGGTTTTCGTTGAACGTATCGGGTTTTCGATCCAGGGGCTTTATATAGGCGAAGAGGCGGCGCAGAGGGTCGAAGGGCGACGAAACCATAGGCGGCGCGGCCAGGGCCTGGGCCGCGCCGGCCTATGGTCTGGGGGCCAGTGCCCCCTCTCTGGTCCTTCCCGGGTGTTCTGGATGCTTCCGGTGAAAATAGGAACCTGGGCGTTGATTTCGTCCGATTCCGAGAATATTTCGTTACTAGGATTTCTGAAACCAAAAACAGCAGAAAACAGGAACTGGCACTTCGGCATCTTGTTAATAGGTTAGTTCCAGAAAATGCACGAATATGACATAAAGTGTGCATAAAACATGTAGATAACATCAATAATGTGGCATGGAACATAAGAAATTATCGATACGTCGGAGACGTATCAGCATCCCCAAGCTTAGTTCTGCTCGTCCCGAGCAGGTAAAACGATAACACAGATAATTTCTGGAGTGACATTCCATCATAACCTTGATCATACTATTTGTAAAGCATATGTAGTGAATGCAGCGATCAAAACAATGTATATGACATGAGTAAACAAGTGAATCATATAGCAAAGACTTTTCATGAATAGCACTTCAAGACAAGCATCAATAAGTCTTGCATAAGAGTTAACTCATAAAGCAATAATTCAAAGTAAAGGTATTGAAGCAACACAATGGAAGATTAAGTTTCAGCGGTTGCTTTCAACTTGTAACACGTATATCTCATGGATAGTTGTCAATGCAAAGCAATATAACAAATGCAATATGTAAATATGTAGGAATCAATGCACAGTTCACACAAGTGTTTGCTTCTTGAGGTGGAGAGAAATAGGTGAACTGACTCAACATTGAAAGTAAAAGAATTGTCCTCCATAGAGGAAAAGCATCGATTGCTATATTTGTGCTAGAGCTTTGATTTTGAAAACATGAAACAATTTTGTCAACGGTAGTAATAAAGCATATGCATCATGTAAATTATATCTTATAAGTTGCAAGCCTCATGCATAGTATACTAATAGTGCCCGCACCTTGTCCTAATTAGCTTGGACTACCGGATCATCACAATGCACATGTTTTAACCAAGTGTCACAAAGGGGTACCTCTATGCCGCCTGTACAAAGGTCTAAGGAGAAAGCTCGCATTGGATTTCTCGCTATTGATTATTCTTCAACTTAGACATCCATACCGGGACAACATAGACAACAGATAATGGACTCCTCTTTTATGCATAAGCATGTAGCAACAATTAATAATTTTCTCATTTGAGATTGAGGATATATGTCCAAAACTGAAACTTCCACCATGGATCATGGCTTTAGTTAGCGGCCCAATGTTCTTCTCTAACAATATGCATGCTTAACCATAGGGTGGTAGATCGCTCTTACTTCAGACAAGACGAACATGCATAGCAACTCACATGAAATTCAACAAAGAGTAGTTGATGGCGTCCCCTGAACATGGTTTATCGTGCACAACAAGCAACTTAATAAGAGATAAAGTACATAATTACATATTCAATACCACAATAGTTTTTAAGCTATTTGTCCCATGAGCTATATATTGCAAAGGTGAATGATGGAATTTTAAAGGTAGCACTCAAGCAATTTACTTTGGAATGGCGGAGAAATACCATGTAGTAGGTAGGTATGGTGGACACAAATGGCATAGTGTTGTTTGGCTCAGGATTTGGATGCATGAGAAGTATTTCCTCTCGATACAAGGTTTAGGCTAGCAAGGTTGTTTGAAGCAAACACAAGCACGAACTAGTACAGCAAAACTCACATAAAAGACATATTACAAGCATTATAAAACTATACATCGTCTTCCTTGTTGTTCAAACATCTTACTAGAAAATATCTAGACTCTAGAGAAACCACTCATGCAAACCAAATTTTAACAAGCTCTATGTATTTCTTCACTAATGGGTGCAAAGCATATGATGCAAGAGCTTAAACATGAGCACAACAATTGCCAAGTATCACATTATCCAAGACATTTTAGCAATTACTACATGTATCATTTTCCAATTCCAGCCATATAACAATTTAACGAAGAGGAAACTTCACCATGAACATTAAAAGCTAAGAACACATGTGTTCATATGCAACAGCGGAGCGTGTCTCTCTCCCACACAAGCATGATGTAATCCAATTTATTCAAACATAAACAAAAATAAAAGCATACAGACGCTCCAAGTAAAGCACATAAGATGTGACCGAATAAAAATATAGTTTCAAGAGAAGGAACCTGATAATTTGTCGATGAAGAAGGGGATGCCTTGGGCATCCCCAAGCTTAGACGCTTGAGTCTTCTTGATATATGCAGGGGTGAACCACCGGGGCATCCCCAAGCTTAGAGCTTTCACTCTTCTTGATCATAGTATATCATCTTCCTCTCTTGACCCTTGAAAACTTCCTTCACACCAAACTTCTCATAAACTTCATTAGAGGGGTTAGTACATAATCAAAAACTCACATATTCAGAGGTGACACAATCATTCTTAACACTTCTGGACATTGCTCAAAGCTACTGGAAGGTAATGGAACAAAGAAATCCACCCAACACAGCGAAAGAAGCAATGCGAAATAAAAGGCAGAATCTGTCAAAACAGAACAGTCCGTAAATACGAATTTTTAATAAATACTTCCATTGCTCAGATCAGAAAACTCAAAACTAATGAAAGTTGCGTACATATCTGAGGAACACGCACGTAAATTGGCATATTTTTCTGATTTTTCTACAGAGAGAAAATCCCAGATTCGTGACAGATAGAAATCTGTTTCTGCGCAGAAATCCAAATCTAGTATCAACCTTCGATTAGAGGCTTCACTTGGCACAACAAAACACAAAACTAAGATAAGGAGAGGTTGCTACAGTAGTAAACAACTTCCAAGACACAAATATAAAACAAAGTACTGTAGCAAAATAACACATGGGTTATCTCCCAAGAAGTTCTTTCTTTATAGCCATTAAGATGGGCTCAGCAGTTTTAATGATGCACTCATAAGAAATAGTATTTGAAGCAAAAGAGAGCATCAAGAGGCAAATTCAAAACACATTTAAGTCTAACATGCTTCCTATGCATAGGAATCTTGTAAATAAACAAGTTCATGAAGAGCAAAGTAACAAGCATAGGAAGATAAAACAAGTGTAGTTTGAAAAATTTATGCACATAGAGAGGTGTTTTAGTAACATGAAAATTTCTACAACCATATTTTCCTCTCTCATAATAACTTTCAGTAGCAACATGAGCAAACTCAACAATATAACTATCACATAAAGCATTCTTATCATGAGTCTCATGCATAAAATTATTACTCTCCACATAAGCATAATCAATTTTATTAGTAATAGTGGGAGCAAATTCAACAAAGTAGCTATCATTATTATTCTCATCAAGTGTAGGAGGCATAATATAATCACAACAAAATTTACTCTCCATAGTAGGTGGCACCAAAAGACCACTATCATTATAATCATCATAAATAGGAGGCAAAGTATCATCAAAGAAAATTTTCTCCTCAATGCTTGGGGGACTAAAAAGATCATGAAAACCAGCTTCCCCAAGCTTAGAACTTTCTATATTATTATCAAAAATGGTGTTCAAAGCGTTCATACTAATATTACTACCAGCATGCAAATAAGATTCCATAGGTTTTTTAATTTCCGCATCAAACAATCCATGTTTTAAATCAGGAAATAGAGTAAGAAGATCATTCTTGTCCATTATGCCAAACTAGTGTAAACAAGAAACAAAAAGATGCAATTGCAGGATCTAAAGGAAATAGCTTTGAGTACTTACGGCGCCGGAAAATAGCTTAGTAGCCAAGGTCCGGAGTGTGAGTACCTTTTACCTTTCCTCCCCGGCAACGGCGCCAGAAAATAGCTTGATGTCTACTTTCCCCCTCCTTTCCTGTAGACAGTGTTGGGCCTCCAAGAGCAGAGGTTTGTAGAACAGCAGCAAGTTTTCCCTTAAGTGGATCACCCAAGGTTTATCGAACTCAGGGAGGAAGAGGTCAAAGATATCCCTCTCATGCAACCCTGCAACCACAAAGCAAGAAGTCTCTTGTGTCCCCAACACACCTAATAGGTGCACTAGTTCGGCGAAGAGATAGTGAAATACAGGTGGTATGAATAAGTATGAGCAGTAGCAACGGTGCCAGAAAATAGCTTGCTGGCGTGTAGTTGATGGTGGTGGAATTGCAGCTGTAGTAACGCAGTAAAACAGTAAACAAGCAGCGATAGCAGTATTTAGGAACAAGGCCTAGGGATTACACTTTCACTAGTGGACACTCTCAACATTGATCACATAACAGAATAGATAAATGCATACTCTACACTTTCGTTGGATGATGAACACATTGCGTAGGATTACACGAACCCTCAATGCCGGAGTTAACAAGCTCCACAATAATGTTCATGTTTTAGTAACCTTATAGTGTAAGATAGATCAAAAGGCTAAACCAAGTACTAACATAGCATGCACACTGTCACCTTCATGCATATGTAGGAGGAATAGATCACATCAATATTATCATAGCCATAGTTAACTTCGCAATCTATAAGAGATCATGATCATAGCATAAACCAAGTACTAACACGGTGCACACACTGTCACCTTTACACACGTGCAGGAGGAATAAAACTACTTTAATAACTTTGCTAGAGTAGCACATAGATAGTAGTGATACAAAACTCATATGAATCTCAATCATGTAAAGCAGCTCATGAGATCATTGTATTGAGGTACATAGGAGAGAGATTAACCACATAGCTACCGGTACAGCCCCGAGCCTCGATGGAGAACTACTCCCTCCTCATGGGAGCAGCAGCGGTGATGAAGATGGCGGTGGAGATGGCAGCGGTGTCGATGGAGAAGCCTTCCGGGGGCACTTCCCCGTTCCGGCAGCGTGCCGGAACAGAGACTCTGTCCCCGGATCTTGGCATCGCGATGGCGGCGGCTCTGGAAGGTTTCGTGGTTTTCGTCGAACGTATCGTGGTTTTCGATCCAGGGCTTTATATAGGCGAAGAGGCGGCGCGGGAGGGTCGAAGGGGCGACGAAACCATAGGGCGGCGCGGCCGGGGCCTGGGCCGCGCCGGCCTATGGTGCAGGGCCCAGTGCCCCCCCCTCTGGTCCTTCTCGGGTGTTCTGGATGCTTCCGGTGAAAATAGGAACTTGGGCGTTGATTTCGTCCGATTCCGAGAATATTTCGTTACTAGGATTTCTGAAACCAAAAACAGCAGAAAACAGGAACTGGCACTTTGGCATCTTGTTAATAGGTTAGTTCCAGAAAATGCACGAATATGACGTAAAGTGTGCATAAAACATGTAGATAACATCAATAATGTGGCATGGAACATAAGAAATTATCTATACGTCGGAGACGTATCAGCCGCCGTTTCTAAAGCTGCAAAAGCGACCACTCGAGAAAATTTTATGCTTGATTTGATGAATGAAGCCAGTGTGGATATGTTAGGTATGCTTTTGCAAACCAAAACTCCTTCTGTTTTCCCGCTGTTTCTTTTTTGAAATCCTTGTGCTATCGCCAACTAGGTTCCTTTCTCGACGCTGCTGCTGAAGACGAAAGGGTAAACACAAGGACAAATCTCCTCGTTAACCTTTCTCTTGACCATGGTTCTTTTTTCTGGGCCACTCTAGAACGTACCCGACAGATTGTCAGGTTTCAAGACCGCGCCTGTCAGGTTCATGAGTTCCTTGATTTCTGCACCAGGACCTTGTCCCTGGTTTACAAGACAATGTTTCCTCGGAACGAGGCACCCGACACTCTTCTTGGTCTGATGGAAAAATTTCGGGATGCTCCTCGTATCCATAACTTTGTGCGAGCTCAATTGTCTGCTGGAGCAAGATTCGCAATGATGATGATACAGATCTGCTACCGAAAATTAGACCTGACGACGATTGTCTCCAAGTGCCTGGCCAAGCAGTCGAAACGAAAAAGGAACATCGACAAAATCAATGATATTGTAACTCCTGTAGCCGAAGAAATGATGGACGAACTTCTTCGGATGGACTCTGAATTCTTTATCAAAGGGAGCTATGTTGAACATACGATAACTGTTGCAAATAACAAAGGTCTATCCATAGATAGTATATTAGGCGTTAACTGAATTGTACTATATTGCGAGAAATCATGTCTGTATTTTTGTCGAATTCTTCGTGATAGTGAAGTTGTATATATTGTGAAGTATAATCTATATTGCGAAGCCCCCGAGGCTTTGGCCGGAGCTTATATTATTTTTTGCGTCTAGATGAATTTACTATTTTGCGAGAGTATATATATATTTTGCTGTCGTGGGTTGTGAGCCCCCGAGCCTGTCGACGAAAAAAGATGTATATCTCCACTATCTTTACTATATTGCAGCACCGCGAGCCCACCTCATTAAAAACCTTTTCCGGCCCCACTCGGTGCCCCGAAAAAGGAAAAGAGTTCGTCTGAAAACACGCGGGCGTTTCAGTACATTGTAGCTTTACAAGGAGGACAATATTTCGACTCTAGGCGTAAAAACGCCTGAGGTGTGCCACATTCCAAGGATTTGGCTCGACATCTCCTGACTTCTTGTCCTTTAACCTGTATGCGCCTCCCTCGATTACTTCTGTGATGATGTAAGGTCCAAGCCACGGTGACTAGAGCTTTTCATGTCTTTGTTGATTGAGCCGTAGAACTAAGTCTCCAACCTGAAAAGACCTTGGTCGTAAACGTCGACTGTGGTAGTTTTTTAGATCTTGCTGGTACTTAGCGACTCGTGATAACACTTCATCTCGAGCTTCGTCGAGTGCATCGACATCATCTTCCAATGCTTTCCTGGAAGCTTCTTCATTGTATTCCGTGACTCTCGGAGAGTCGTGCTCTATTTCTATCGGCAGTACTGTTGCGGTCAGAAACCCACCGGCGAGCAGCGACGGGCAACACAGTAGAGCCGGGAGGCTCCCAGGACTGCGGCTGGCCCTGGTCCCTCCGAGCGACGGCCCGCAAAGACTCGGCACGCACGTCCGATGCTGGTGCAAGGGCGTGCCACCTGACCTATACCTGGTCAGGAAGGTGATGGATGTGCCTCGCTTAGTTTTCTGCATGGCATACACGTAAACATTAAATACGAGCCTCGATCGGCTCTCAGGTTGTCCTGTGAATCGGCTCGAAGAGCCGATCCACCCATGATCCGTACGGGGTGTACGAATATATGGTGGTCCTGCTTGATCAAAATAAAGCTAAAACGACCTACTACGATTTAGGGTTTTCACCACATAATCGGAACATCCTACTCGTGATTGAGCCTGGCGGCCACGCACGGTGATCGTAAACCGACCCTAGACAAGGCCTAAAAATCAACACGAGGTTGATCCCCGGAACATCCTGTCTAGGGCTAGCAAACTACACCCTACGCGCCACTGGATCCTTCAACCCGTTTGTAAGGCCTAACTATGCAGATATTAAACTAATCCTTGGAGAACAAGGAGCAACCATAACGGATCGGATCTACTAAATAATGATCAAGCGGGGTGCCGCCCTTACACCCAAGATAGGTGTAAGGGCGGCTAGACGTCTCAGGGTTGCACGACGACAGCATATGATACGATGAACAATGCTAACCCTAACACATCTAAGATAACTACGTTGCTCGCCATCAAAAAGGCTTCAGTATGAGCAACGCATGGACAGCGAATAAACGTGTACTGCCTAGATCGCAAGATGCGATCTAGGCAGCATGATGCTTACCCGGAAGAAACCCTCGAGACAAGGGAGTTGGCGATGCGCCTAGATTGGTTTGTGGTGAACGTGATTGTTGTTTATTTCATAAACCCTAGATACATATTTATAGTCCGTAGACTTTCTAACGTGGGAATAATCCCAACCGGGCACGAGCCAAACTCTATCTAACCGACACGTATCCTACTATATTACAGATACACGGGCAAACTAGCCCAAACTTTGCATATAAGGCCGATTCATGTATTTCTTCCATGTATATTCTTCAAGCCCATCTTGATCGCGGCCCACCTCTGACTCGGTCAAATTCTGGTGATAACACATGCCCCCCTGGTTTTGGAATTGATAATTCCAAAATCACGCCGCTCTTTCTTCGTCGGGTCATGTCGTGGCAGAACCGTCGCAGTATCCTTCATCATGATGCCTTGCCTTCTCAACTTCTCCGCGTGACTTGGCAGTTTCTGTTTTTTTCTTTGGGCACCACCTCATCAGAAACTGCTGTGGCATTGAATCTCCACTATATCCCCTTTATTTAACCGCTCTGAACCGTTCGCCACTTCATCCCCTTGCTCTGTTCTGGCCATCGGCACCAAGAAAACCCCCAATCTCAGAGCAATGTCTTCCTCTTCCTCCATCTCCTCAGGCCTCTCTCTCCAATCTTCCTCCTCGAGCGAGCAGGAGTGGAACTTTGATCCCGTGCCAGATGGCCCACCCGAAGCACTCGTCGGGTCAGATGGTGACTTACCTCTGACCGATGGGGAGGATGACCTCGAGTTCCTCATCGAAGGGGAACTGAAGAGCGAGAGCGAAGACGACCTCCACTCCTGGGCGAACTCCACCTCCTCCGACGAGGGGGAGGAAGAAGAAAAAGCAGAGGAAGAAGAGGAAGAGGAGGAGGATGATTCCTCCTCCTCCGCTGGGTATCCGCCGGCGGAGCGCTTCCGCGCTTGGGCGGACAGCGAGGATGATGATGATGACGAGGAAGAAGAGGCTTCGGCCGAGGACTGGGGCAGCAGCGACGAGGAACTCTCTGGAAGCAGCGCCGATGGCTGCTACAATGGCGACGATGAGGACAGCGACGACCCCTAGAACATGGGCCAATTAGTGTAGGACTAGTAGTAGCAGTGCACTAGGCATCGGATGATCCTTTTGAGAGCCATCGGCTCTTTCTTGTAAAGCCGTTCCTTTGAATCAATAAGAATTGTTCTTCCAATTTGACTCTCAATTAATCCAATTTCAAGTCTTTCGTTTGCCGCACCAAGACCGATAGCAACATATCGGACTTTTCGCCTCAGACGCCCATGAAGCCAGACTCAGATACCAACTGGACCGTCAGTCAAGCACTTCTCAAATTCAGACTGTAATTTGATATCTGACCATAATACTTTGCAATCCTATAGCCGATGGCTGTTCATCGGCTGTTTTGAGAATCTAGTCTCCTTCATCTTCTTGCAGCAACAGGACTGTCCAGACCCAGTAGATGATGACGGCTTCCCTTTCAGGCTCCTTTCCGCAGCTCTAGTAGTCTTCTTCTGCAACAACTCACCGCTTTCGAAGAAGGTTATGATGCAGGGTCAGCCGATGACACTCCAATCGGCTTCCAAAAACAGAGTGTCTGCCAAATCAGCTGCCCCCCGAGCCTCAGTTAAGGTGAGAACAGTGGCGAGGACACACAGTTCAGTCCAAGGGCCTTGAACTCAGGCAATCGAGACAGCCACCATGCAGAGGTCCTAGCCATTCCTATGAGCGTAGCTGAGAAGGTGGCCAACTTAGCCAGGCCGACGGTAGATACACCGGAGCCGATCACCTTTTCTTCCCTTGAAAGCCGATATTGCAGACGAAACACCAACGGCCTAATGAGCAAAAGGTTGGAGGTTGGCCTTGAGGCTGAACTGAAGACCGACTTGGTTGAAATCCGTGTCTTGAACACGCAGCTGGTAGATCTTGTGTAATTGTACTAGAGTCGATGTCCGTGCATCGGCTGTATACCCTGAGATTTTTTTTTACTGGCCGATTTTTCTATCGGCTCCCAATATTTCACTGCACATGTATCACACATGTTCATCTGATTAGGTGCCCCCCCGAGCCGAATCTATCAGGTAACTGCGGATATCGGCTCTGTAGTTAGCCAATGCACTGTATTTGAACGTCGGCTCCGTTAGGACTAATGTTGACTCTCATCAGCCGACGTAAAACCGCTGCCCATTAGATCGACGTTGAACACAGGCAGAATGTGTGGTGAGGATAATTTTGGCCGATTGCTGGAATCGGCCTCCATGTTGATTGAATTGCTCAATGAAGGTTTTGCAATGTTCCTCCATAGATCTTTGGGGCTGATCCCAAGGATCGGCCTCGCCATGTTTGTCCATAGGTTTGTTCTTGCTATACGGTCAGGCCGGTGGATAAGACCAGCCTAACCCCATCCTTTGTCACGTCGATGCGCTCGCAGTCGTCCAAATTGATGCCTGAGATTGGCTCTTGGCCTGTTGTCTCCCAAGTGTTCATGCCAGCCGTTGAAATCTCGGCTGAGTCATCTGCATGGACGACTTCTACCTCATCTCCATCCCACTGTATTACGCATTGGTGCATCGTGGATGGAATGCAATAGTTGGCGTGGATCCAATCTCTTCCTAGCAGGACAGCATAGGTGCTCTTGCTATCGACAATAAAGAACGTCGTAGGGATGGTTTTCCTTCCTACGGTCAGATCCACGTTCAGAACACCTTGTGCATCAGACGCTTGGCCGTCGAAATCACTCAATGTCACGTTGGTCTTGATCAGATCCGAGCTAGAGCGTCCCAACCGACGTAGCATGGAGTATGGCATAATGTTGACTGCCGCTCCGGTGTCCACCAGCAAGTATAGGGCCTTCAGATGTCTGTAGCTTCTTTCTCGTGGCTTCTCAAAGATAACTAGCCGTGGGCCGCAGTCAAGTTGTGCCACAGGTGCTTCGTCTAATCCTGGAGCACTAAACTCCGTCGGAAGGATGAACACCATGTTTGTGTCAGCCGATGTTTCATCATCGGCTTTCTTTTGTCTGGGGCGCCACTCTTTCCTTTGTGGCCGACCTTCTTCGTCCAGGGTTCGCTGAATTTTAGCGGCCAGATCAGGCCGCGCCTTCCTCAACGTGTGCAGGTATAACCTTTCGGCTTCCTCCAAACCACGTAGTCGCTGAACCCTACGCTTTTGGGAACGGCTGAGTCCATCAGGGCACCACCTTGGCCGGTGGTACTTATCTTCTTCTTCTTCATCATCGTCTTCCAAATCCTCGAGATCTTCCACCCGAGAGGACTCAGCGTGCTTGTTCCGAGGCGGGAGAGGCCCTAGACGTTTGAACAAGGACACGTTAGCTACATCCTTCCTCTTCTGTCTACATTCTGGGCAGTTGCCGATTGTAGGCAATCGGCTCATTCCTGAATCCCAGCAGTGTCTGAAGAAGGGACAGTCCCAGTGCCTATCCTCGTCGTCTTGCTCTCTTGACTTTTCCTTGGCATGGCGCTCATATCTCTCCTCGTCGCGATCATGCCGGCGATGTCTCCTAGCGTCCCCAGCCAGACGATCTCTTTCACCATCATCGTTGGGTCGTCGGCGTTGGTCATATTGACTCACATACTTGTTGAGGAGGTGATCAGAGAGAGGTCGCTGATATCTCACATTCCTCACTTCTCCCTCTGTGATGTAGCGCTTGCCATCGTGACGGAGCCGATCGCGTGGAACGGCTTCCTCTGTGTCCTTGCTACGAGAGCAGCTGCCCTCGTCTCCGTCCTTACCAGCGTGGTGTCCAGGTCCTACCATGTTGATGTTGAACGAGAATCCTGGCTGGCACCCTCCAGGGTAAGTGCACTCCACCATGTTAACGGCGGGGAAGGGGTGTGTGTCGACTTTCATGGCGTACTGGCTGAAAATTAGACGCCCTTGTTCTATCGCCATTTGGACCTGCTGCCGCCACACCCTGCAGTCGTTGGTGGCATGGGTGAACGTGTTATGCCACTTGCAGTATGGCTTTCCATTCAGCTCCTGCGCCGTGGGGATCTTGTGGCTTTCGGGTACCTTTAGCTGCTTCTCCTTAAGTAAGAGGTCGAAAATCTGCTCAGCTTTGGTAACGTCGAAGTCAAACCCTCTTGGAGGACCTTGTGGCTTAACCCACTTGCAGGACACGGGGCTTCCCCCCCGAGTCCATTCAGCCACTGCTACCTCTTGATCTCCCGCAGAGCCTTCGTCTTCATCTGCCTCAACCAGGACCACCGCACGCTTGAATTTATCCTGGTATACATCTGGGTGGTGCTGTTCATATACTGACAGCTTCTGCACCATGTGCGCCAGTGAAGGGTAGTCTGCTTGGGAGGCCACGTCCTTGATCGGTGATGCGAGACCCACCACCGCCAACTCGACTGCTTCTTTTTCAGTCACACGAGCCGAATAGCATCGGTTCCTAACGGTTCTGAAGCGCTGGACGTAATCTGAGACTGTTTCTCTGCGCTTCTGACGTACTTGTGCTAAATCGGCAATGCCAGCCTCGGAAGCCTCTGAGTGATACTGCATGTGGAACTGCTCTTCCAACTGCTTCCAAGTCCGGATTGAGTCTGGTGGCAGCGATGTGTACCATCCGAAAGCCGATCCTGTGAGGGACTGTGCGAAGAACCTCACACGCAGCTCATCTGATGCTGAGATCGTGCCCAGCTGTGCCAAATATCGGCTCACATGCTCGATGGAGCTGGAACCATCTGATCCATTAAACTTGGAGAAATCAGGGAGCCGATATTTGGGTGGTAGCGGGATCAACTCGTACTCGTTGGGGTACGGCTTGGAATAGCCGATTGTCCTCCTTTTCGGCACCATGCCGAACTGGTCTCTCAGGATTGTACTGATCTGATCCGCGGCGCTGGCTGCAGGAGTCGAACTCTGAAGATTCGCCGGAGTGGCATACTTAGCCAGCCATGCTTGCTTTTCCAGCTCTGAGCCAACTGCAGGAGCTGAGCTCTGGAGGTTTGTCGGAGTGGCATACTTAGCTAGCCACGTCTGCTTCTCAAGATCTGTTCCCGAAGTTCCTCCTATTGTTCCAGCAGTCCCTGCTGTTGCAGTCTGGTTTGTGAGTGCCCAGTTACTGCAGTCTGGCACGTATGTGCACGTGTATCCGTGAGGGATCTCCTTAGGCGCCTAATGCAAGAACTGGTAGTCACTTGGGTCACCACCGATCTTGTAGACGACGTATGCCGGTGAATTCGGCACTTCTGGCGCTGCCAACGCGAATGGCAGCGGTGGACGGGACTGGAGTGGCATCTCTCCTTGGTAAGTCCCGAGAGTTGGTCCTGACGGAGAGTACTGATGCCTCATGATTTCCTGGATCACCCGAAGAGCGACACGCTCCAAAGTGTTCACCAGGCTCTCAGAATGGCGGTGCAGCGAGTGAGCTACCATGAAGTTAATCTCCTGACGCAGGGACCTGGTGCGTTCTTCTGACGGGGCGGACAGGTCCACTCCATCGAGCGCGCCTTCAGGTGAGAACCCTTTCCACCTGACGCCATGTGAGCGGGTTCTGTGAAAAGAGCCGATGAGGTCGGCTTCGAGGATCGCTTTGACCTCGTCATACTTCTTCTTGAGCTCCTCGGTCAGATCCTCGTACGTGACTGGGGTGCCTTCGGCCATCTCAGATGTAGATGGCGATGCGGTTGATGTCGAAGATTGTCCCACTGGGCGTGCCAGAATGTGTTGCGGTCAGAAACCCACCGGCGAGCAGCGACGGGCAACACAGTAGAGCCGGGAGGCTCCCAGGACTGCGGCTGGCCCTGGTCCCTCCGAGCGACGGCCCGCAAAGACTCGGCACGCACGTCCGATGCTGGTGCAAGGGCGTGCCACCTGACCTATACCTGGTCAGGAAGGTGATGGATGTGCCTCGCTTAGTTTCCTGCATGGCATACACGTAAACATTAAATACGAGCCTCGATCGGCTCTCAGGTTGTCATGTGAATCGGCTCGAAGAGCCAATCCACCCATGATCCGTACGGGGTGTACGAATATATGGTGGTCCTGCTTGATCAAAATAAAGCTAAAACGACCTACTACGATTTAGGGTTTTCACCACATAATCGAAACATCCTACTCGTGATTGAGCCTGGCGGCCACGCACGGTGATCGTAAACCGACCCTAGACAAGGCCTAAAAACCAACACGAGGTTGATCCCCGGAACATCCTGTCTAGGGCTAGCAAACTACACCCTACGCGCCACTGGATCCTTCAACCCGTTTGTAAGGCCTAACTATGCAGATATTAAACTAATCCTTGGAGAACAAGGAGCAACCATAACGGATCGGATCTACTAAATAATGATCAAGCGGGGTGCCGCCCTTACACCTAAGATAGGTGTAAGGGCGGCTAGACGTCTCAGGGTTGCACGACGACAGCATATGATACGATGAACAATGCTAACCCTAACACATCTAAGATAACTACGTTGCTCGCCATAAAAAAGGCTTCAGTACGAGCAACGCATGGACAGCGAATAAACGTGTACTGCCTAGATCGCAAGATGCGATCTAGGCAGCATGATGCTTACCCGGAAGAAACCCTCGAGACAAGGGAGTTGACGATGCGCCTAGATTGGTTTGTGGTGAACGTGATTGTTGTTTATTTCATAAACACTAGATACATATTTATAGTCCATAGACTTTCTAACGTGGGAATAATCCCAACCGGGCACGAGCCAAACTCTATCTAACCGACACGTATCCTACTATATTACAGATACACGGGCAAACTAGCCCAAACTTTGCATATAAGGCCGATTCATGTATTTCTTCTATGTATATTCTTCAAGCCCATCTTGATCGCGGCCCACCTCTGACTCGGTCAAATTCTGGTGATAACAAGTACTGCCTCTGCTCCATGGACCAAAAAACGGAGTTTCGTGTGTCGCTGTATTTGGTGTTGTTCGGATACTCCATAACACACTCGGCAGCTCCTCTGGCCAAGTATGTCGAGCTTTTTCCAGTGGCCCTAACAAGCGTTTCTTGATACCATTGCAGATTATACCATTGGCTTTCTCGACTTGGCCGTTTGTTTGCGGATGCGCAACTAACGCGAAGTGCAATTTGATGCCCACCTCTGCACAGTATGCCTTGAATTCCTTGGATGTGAAGTTACTGCCATTGTCCGTGACGATGCTATGAGGTACTCCAAATCGAAAAACAATGCTTTTCACGAACTTTATTGTTGATGCTGCGTCTGGTGAATTTATCGGCTTTGCTTCTATCCACTTGGTGAATTTGTCGACAGCGATGAGCATATACTCGTATCCTCCTGGCGAAGCCTTGTGTAACTTTCCCACCATATCAAGGTCCCATTGAGCAAAGGGCTAAGACAATGGTATTGGCATCAGCTCCGCTGCCGGAGAGTGAGGTTTTGCGGCAAATCTCTGGCACGCATCGCAATTTCGCACTATTTCCTTCGCGTCCTCAATTGCTGTCAACCAGTAAAACCCTGCTCTGAAAACCTTGGCCGCGATAGCTCGGCTGCTTGCGTGATGATCGCATACTCCTTCGTGTACTTCCTTCAGAATTATCCTTCCTTCTTCGGGTGTAACGCATCTTTGTAACACACCCGAAATACTTTTTTTTGTACAACTCTCCTTTGACCACAGTGAAGGCTTTGGAACGTCTAATAACTCGCCTTGCTTCAACTGGATTGTCGGGTATTGTTTTCCTTAGGATGTATGATATGTACGCCTGCATCCATGGGATTTGCACCATCAGTACTAGATCATGTTCCTCTTCTTCTTCCAGTGTTTCTTGCACAGCCCCCGAGGATTTCTCATCCTTCTCCTTCTTTTTTTTATTTCTTCGGCTTTGTGGATCTCTCTGTTATCTCCTCCCAGAACACGCCTGGAGGAATCGCGAGACACTGCGACCCGATGTTTGCAAGAACATCGGCTTCATCATTGCTTAGCCTACTGATGTGGTTTACCTCGCATCCATCAAACAGTTTCTCCAGCTCGTTATACATTTCCTTGTACGCCACCATGCTATCATTGACTGCATCACATTGGTTCATGACTTGTTGGGCCACCAATTGTGAGTCGCCAAAGATTTTTAGTCGAGTTGCACCACAAGCCTTCGCCATCTTCATCCCATGTATAAGAGCTTCGTATTCTGCCTCGTTGTTAGACGCGTTTGGGAACGTCATCCGCAAGACATACTTTAATTTGTCGCCTTCAGGTGATATTAGTATCACGCCTGGTCCAGCTCCTTCTAACCTTTTGGATCCATCGAAGTTCATAGTCCAGGTTCTCGATAAATCTGGAGGTCCTGTATTTTGTAGCTCCATCCACTCTGCGATGAAATCTGGCAGAATTTGCGACTTTATTGCTTTTCTTTTTTCGTACGTGATGTCCCGAGGAGAAAATTCTATTCCCCAAAGGGAGACACGACCTGTAGCTTCTGGATTGTTTAGTATATTGGATAGAGGCGCCTCGTTGACCACTATTATCGGATGCACCGAAAAATAGTGCCGCAATTTTCTTGCGGTTGTAAACACTCCGTATGCTAGTTTCTAGTACTGCGGGTACCGCTATTTTGAAGGCGATAAAACTTCACTGATGAAGTATACCGGTCTCTGTACTCCATGAAGTTTTCCTTCTTCTTCTCTTTCGACAACTAGCGCCGTGCTGACCACCTGGGGTGTAGCCGCAATGTATAACAGGAGGGGTTCCTTCTCTTTTGGCGCCACCAAGATTGGTGGTGTCAAAATTGTGCGTTTAAGATCCTCGAAGGCTCTATCTGCCTCTTCGTTCCACTGGAACTTCTCTCCTTGTTTGATTAAGGCGTAAAACGGTAGCGCCTTTTCTCCCAGCCTGATGACGAATCTGCTTAAAGCTGCGACTCGCCCAGTTAATTGCTGTATTTCTTTCAACTTTGTTGGCTTCCTCATTGTTACGATAGCTTAGATTTTTTCGGGATTAGCTTCAATCCCTCTTGCTGAGACCAGGAACCCAAGAAGTTCTCCTGCAGGGACGCCGAAAGAATACTTTGTCGGATTCAGCTTGAGACAAAATTTGTCGAGGTTGTCGAAGGTTTCCTTCAAGTCCTCGATTAACGTTGCCCCCTTTTTTGATGTTATGACGACATCATCAATGTATACTTGTACGTTTTTTCCAATTTGTGTTGCTAAGCACTTCTGCATCATCCGCTGATATGTTTCTCCCGCGTTTTTTAGACCAAAAGGCATTGTTCTATAGCAGAATACGCCGTAAGGTGTAATGAACGCTGTTTTGACCTCATCCTCTTCTTTTAATCTGATCTGGTTATAACCAGAGTATGCATCCAAGAAGGAAAGACGTTCACATCCTGCCGTGGAGTCGATAATTTGATCGATCCTTGGGAGGGGAAAGTGATCCTTTGGACAATGTTTGTTGAGACACGTAAAGTCGACACACATGCGAAGAACTTTAGTGTTTTTCTTCGGGACCAGCACTGGATTTGCTACCCATGTGGCCTCTGTATGCAGCTCCTTAATGAAACCAGCTTCTCTTAGTCGATCAATTTCTGACAGTATAGCTTTACGGTTTGGCTCCGAAAAACGCCTCAGAGGTTGCTTGATTGGTCTCGCTATTGGATCCAAGTTTAGGTGGTGCTCGGCAAGTTCCCTGGGTACTCCTGGCATGTCAGCTGGACACCATGCGAAGATTTTCCAGTGCTCACGGAGGAACTCGACGAGCGCGCTTTCCTATGCGAGGTCCATGTTTGTCGCGATGGACGTCGTTTTCTTCGGATCTGTCGGGTGGATCTGCATCTCCTTGGAATCTTTCGTCGTGTTAAAGGCTGGTTCTTTGTTAAATCTCCCTACGTCTGGCAGCACATCATAATTAGTCGTGAGCCTTGACGCAGCGTACTCTGCTTGCATCCAAAAAGTTTCTGATAGTCGATGAAAATCCTTGTCACATTTATCGGCTAGCGCGAAGCTTCCTTTGACTGTGATTGGTCCCTTAGGTCCAGGTAACCTCCATAGCAGATACGTGTAATGTGGTACCGCCGTAAACCTCGCATATGCTGGTCGCCCCAACAAGGCGTGATATTGTGATGGGAAATCCACAACTTCAAACTCCAACCTTTCTATCCTGTAGTTTTCTCGGGTCCCAAACTGAACGTCGAGATTAATCCTTCCCAACGGATAACTCGGCTTCTCTGGTGTGATTCTGTGGAAACGCGTGTCAGTTGGTTTTAGATTTGCCAGGGATATGTTCATCTTCCTCAATGTATCTGCGTACATAAGGTTTAGACTGCTGCCTCCGTCTATGAAAACTCGAGATACGTCGAATCCTGCGATCACCGCTGGTAACATAAGTGCTGACTGCCCTGGTCGAGGAACTTGCTGCGGGTGATCCGCAATTGTGAAGCCGATGTCCTGTCCCGACCAATTTAGGTACTCTATCGTTGGTGGAGGCATCTTCTCTGCCATGAACACTTGCCGCGAGATTACCTTCTGAGCCCTATTAGATGGCCTAGCTTTCTGAATCATCGAAACCGCGCCGTTGGAGTTAGGATCCACATATGGAGGTGGGTGTGGTGCTGCCGCTATTCTGAGCTGGTGTCGATTTTCGTCCGTGACCACGGGAGGAGGTGGTAGGTGGATCTCACTCCTAGGCCCTTGGGGGTTTCTTTTTGCTGCTTGAGCATTGGCTATCCCTGCTACTCGCAGCATTGCTTGGAAATTACGGCAGTCCTTCTGCAGATATCCTGACTGCCTTCTTCCATTGTTGTCGAGATAAAAATGCATCTGGCATGGCCCGTTCATCATATCTTCGGGAGTTACGAAAGGTCTCTGAAACCTTGACCCGCTATTTTGTCTGTTATTTTGAGAATCATCTCTGTTGTCGCCTCGCTGCTCATTACTTCTTTGATATTCATCTCTATTGTTTCCTACGTTGTTTCCCTGAAAACCAGCCGATATTTGGCCAGGAGCATCGTAACTCGAGAATTGCCGAGGAAATCGCCTTCTATTTTGAAATTTTCGGCTACGGTCCTCCTCTGGTGACCTGTGTCGCTTATTGTGAACGGCATCCTCTCCGTCTGCCCATCTGTTTGCTATCTCCATCAATGCTGACACTGTCTTTGGGTTAGTTCTCTCCAAGTCTTCGACAAAATCTCCTCGCCGAATTCCTGCCACAAACGCATCTATTGCTCTCTCGTCAGATATATTTTCTGCCGAGTTTTTGATGATGTTCCACCTTTGGATGTACTTTCTCATCGATTCATCATGTTTTTGTCGACACGATCTCAACTCTTCTAGTGATGCCAGTTTTTTGCAGGTTGATCGGAAGTTCTTGACGAACACATCCTCGAAACTGTCCCAGTTGTCGATGGATCACGGAGGAAGTTTCTTTATCCAGGATCTTGCGGCTTTGCTCAAGTGTATTTGAATACTCTGCATGGCTGTTGCCCTGGTGCCACCTATCAATTTCACCGTCTCTAGGTAATCGACTAGTCAATCCTCAGGATCTTGTAGGCCATCGAATTTCTTGAAACTATCGGGTAACTTATATCCTGACGGGACTCGAGTTTTTCGAACTCGTCTCGTAAAACACGGGAGTCCACACATATCTTCTTCGGCAACTTCTGGTGAATGCCGATGTTCCCTTCTTTCTTGTCGCGCTCTATCCACTCTGGCCTGAGTCGTTGTGTCTCTAACTCCACTTGCTCTCGGTGGATCTTGCACTACTGCGGTAGGTCGCGGACTATTTTGCCTTGCAGTTCCTTCGGGAGGTGTGGCTGCAAACGCTGCTCCCATGACTCCACATCCTGCCATGGCCATGTTATACAACGCTTCTCTTGGATCTCCGGGAGGTGGCCTGGACGCTAGGATGAAAGCTTGCGTTGCCATGTATCCTGCTTCCGGTGTTTTTGGAATAATATTCCCCCTCGTGTCGATTGACATAAAGGACATATCGAGGTTTTGGATTAAAGTCTCTCTTTCTGCTTCAGGTATGTTTTGCAGCCGAGATCTTGCTCTCCTACGAGCTTCTCTATGACTATCTCCCGAAGTTCTTGACTGTCGACTTAACTCCGCTCTTCGCGTGCTTGATGCGGAAGCTGCCTCCCTTCTTCTATTCAGAGCAGCTGTCTGTTTTTCCAATTCTCTTCCCGCTCTGGCGAGCCTATACTGGTATGCTTGCAATTCTTCCGCCGTAGCGGTTGTCTCCATTGGTCTAGAACCATCCATAGCTCTCGCGGCTCTATCCCATGCTGCTTGTGGAAGTTGAACTCTGACGCGTGGTGTAGGCCCGACGTATTTAGTGCCCAAACCTCGCCTTAGGTCAGAGGGATCGACATATGAATTTCCCAATTCGTCGAAAGCCTCTGATGTCTCCTCCTGATCGCGACTTGTTTCTCCAATGGCATAAACCTGATGATATTTTGAATTTTGAACTTTGCTGGGTTTGGTGACACCATCATATAGATTGGTGAAGACCTTGCCCACAGTAGTGGATCTGTCGATGACGTTGAAGCTGTCGACGCTACTCGAGTCATCGCTTATATCGGAGTCCGCGGATGACTCGAAGGATATGTCGCTGAAGATTTTGGCGAGCTTTTCACTTGCCCTGGTGCTGATGAAGCGTGGCGACGAAATTTCTCTGTTGCTTGACTCTGTTGACGATGCTGAGTCCGAAATATCGGGATCGACCGCCGATAATCCCGACGAGATCGGAATTTCTAGACGATATGATCCTTCCTTCTCGACGCGGAAGTGCAACTCTCCAAACGTCATCTCCATGGGCTCCTCCAGATACGCATATGCATCCAAACGGGAGGGTGGGTGAGGAACAAAATCAACGAGACCAGTTTCGATCTGTTTACCTCTGTCCATGATGTTGCTTGCTACCGATGAAGTCGACGATCTTGAACGTGCCATCGAGATCAGCTCCTTGTCGCCTCTAGATCCCCACAGACGGCGCCAATTGACAAGGTATTAACTTGTCAATGCCTACGGATTGTAGACTAGGGTTTCCTCGGATGTAGAGGGCAAGTAGATCTCGAAGGTTTCAGCCGAAAAGTACTCGACGAATATGAAACTAGGGTTGTGTTGACAGTAAATTCGGTCCTTTCTTTGTCCCTCGACTCCCCCTTATATAGGAGGTGGAGCCGAGGGTTTCGTAATACACAAGTTTACAGAGTCCGGGAGGGTTTCTGACCCGTCCCGCAAGATTACAAGTAATGCTTCCTATTACAACTCTAGCTTTCCTTAATAGCATCTTGGGCTTCCGAATCTTCTTGTTCTTCGGGTTATGGGCCTTCAATAAACCCCGGGTACCATCTTCGGCAGGCCCATTGGGGATGCCTATGTCACTTTCCCCCCTCACTACCGCATCTCCACGCCGCCAGGCCGCCCTGTAATTCGACGCCGGAGCTCACCGCCGCCGCTCCACCTCCATCCGCCCGCCACGGCCGCCTCGGCCCGAATCACACCACGCCGCGGCCACCAGCGGAAGCCCCTCGCCCCTCCACCCCTTATCCGCATCTTGGCCGACCCAGAGAACGTCGGGAACACCGCCGCAGAAGCCGTCTGAGTCGCCGCCGGCGAGCTTTCCATCACCGGCGCCACTTCATCCTCCACATCGCTGCCACGTCGCCGCCACCTCAGGGCCACATTGGTTTTCCCCTATTTTTTTTTCTTTCTCCCATTTCTGTCAACAGATCTGAGGCATAGATTGTAACTAGATCCAACGGTGCAAAGTGCACATCTGGGTGGAAGGGGTATTATCGAATATGAACTTGCTTTTCGTTTCAATTGAATTTCAGTAGTCCACGCTTTGTAAAAATCATAGCCGGAGTTCTGTATGTCCAAAAATTGTAAATTTTATATCTATGGAATCAGTGAACCATGTAGAATATTATAGATACATTGCATGTCACTTATGCACAACTTTTATTCACAGTTTTTGCAGAATTGCAAATAGAGTATTTTAGCCATAAAATGAATTCTACATACCCTTTTTGAGTGATTCTTTTTTTACATCTGCTTACAAATGGAACCCTCTGTCCATTAGTACAAAAAAATAACATTTATCTACTGTACCAAAATACCTAGTAGAATTAATGGTAGTTTGGCCTCTCTAATGTGACAAAAATGTTTACAATAATTCAACCAAACCTAAAATCTGACCCATGGCATTATGCATGTAGTAGACAACCATATAACAACTAGATGGTCTTATAATGTTCAAGATACATATTGCATTCATGTTTTGTGTTTGGGCATGTCAATGTATGGCACCATGATTATGGTACATTGTTATTCGATTGTAGATTGTGATTGCCAACTACAACGTGTGTGGGTGTGAAGATTGTACCAACTCTCCACATTATCTAGGAAAGTGACACACCAATCATAAATGTCCCAGTTTTATCTATGCACTGTAGTAATTTTTAGTATATATTTGTAGGGTTTTATGCTTCCTATGCAATCCTAGTAGTCTAGCCAACCCCGCTCGACTACTTTGTCGCCATTAAATTTAGTTGTTGTCAGCTATGCTATGAAAATGTTCTGCTAGTGGTTAAAGAAAACAACTAAGTTTAATGAACTACCTGGATGAATGGTGGAGCTTTGGACCGGGTGGCTGCTCAGGGGGCCTGTAATGGCGATACCCTGGTGCGAGTACACATTTGCAGAAAGTCACCCAGGATCAAAGATATATTAGACAATCCTGCTCATTATCTTACCGTACAACCACATGCTAATATGGGCTCTAGCTTGACAGAGTATGTTGTGAGAACATGGACCCTACGTGACGTGATGATGTAGGGGAATGTAGGTTGGAGCGGGTCCGTAGAGAATGATCTGGGTAATCAATTCAGAAAAGTCTCGTCCTAGTCGACATATGTCCATTTAAGCAAAATGTGCATCATGGAAGAAGAACAGACTAGGTCATGTGGGTAATTTTGTACAATCTCTACAGAGTGTTAAATCTAAGTACTTAGCCATGTCCCCGGTTACGGACAATTGGGTGAACTAACAAGGATCATGTTCGAAAATCTCCCCAGCCCAACTTATTAAATAAAATTTGATGGGTGAACAGGGAATATGACAATTGGTGCAAGTGACTATCAGCTAGCAGGTCCCATGCCATGTCTATGGTCTGAGTTTACAAGGGGTAGATCGCCCAAACCAAGTTGATCATATGGAATATGAAGGCTCACTGGTATCTATCAGTCGTGTCTAGGTTCATTGATGTCTATCAATGGTACCGCTTAATTAGAATGAAAGAAAATGATTTGTCAAAGGATAGGATAAAATTGGCTTTATGCAAATATGCATGAGCTCTACCAGCCAAATGATCACGTATGTGTTAGGTTGCCATTTGTGTCCACTCAAGTGACATCTTGCAATACAATTCCAAATGTATTGACCTTCGGATTGTTTATGTTGCAGGTTACTTCTCTAGCTGAAGATTAATAGTTCAGGTTCACGAGTCTTTGCCCAACATGTCTGTCTGTGGCTTCATGAAGGAAGAGGGCTCCATGTTTGAAGATTTCTTTGCAGCTTTAAACCCTGAAATTGTGCTTGCCTGAGAGCTATGCAACTTGTATCGAATTATTTTATTTTCACTGGATCCTGCGTTGTAATGAAAAACTTTGCTATCTGGTATTTCATTTTAAACTCTGTGTGCTACCAGTTCGATCGGGGACTAGCGACTCTCATTTTTTCAGGTAAGGTCACTACACTAGTTGAACCATACGTCGCAATGCTCAACTTTTATATGCTCATTGTTTATTACAGGAGAGAGCTTTCCTTTTACAAATGGGACGATGATGAAGGCCACTCGGGCTATTATTCCAGATCAGTAATCTTTTCTGATCTATTCACTGCACTGGTTTTCTTTCAAAATAATAGAACTCCAGATGACCAAAATGCGCCACAGTGGTGAAGGAACAACTTACAACACACAACACAACCAAGCACACAAATACAGAAGAAAAAAAAGGAATGTGAATTCCCGATTAGTAATCTTTGCTTGCTCCTGGTCTACACTCTACTATGCATGGGTGTCTCATGCATGGGCTTCAAACTTCAAAGTACTGCAGATTGCTGGTACACACTGATAACTAATGATGTTAATTTTAAAAAGCTAAAAGTATATATAGAATGATGCAAAAAAAGGAAGAAAAGAAAAGAAACATATTTGTGGTAGCTACTAGCAGGACTAGTGCGTCTCCGTGCTGAGGTGCTTGCGGAACATTCCGATGAACCTCTCGGTGTTGGCAAATAACTCCTGCCGACTCATGGTCACATCGCCGTCCACGTCGACCTTATTACGATCTTTCTTCTCCTCTTCGTACGCCTGCTCCTCGCCGCCGGCTTGGCCACCGTCGAGCGCGCTGAGGAAGAAGATGCTGGCCGTGGACGGGCACTTCTTCATCAGCGTCAGCACCACCTCCTTCGTCTTGGTCTTCAACTCGATAATAGGAAGAATGATCTTCATGTCAATAACAGGAAGAGGAATACTTGCTCCAAAGACAGATACCACGGGAGCATCTGCAGCCGCCTTCTGCTCGACGACGTTGGGCTGCTGGACGGATCTCGCCCCCTGAAACGGCGAAGCCCCGAAGCTGATGGGCGTGGCTGCCTGATCGCTCGGTGACCTCTCGTCGGCGCGTGGTGCGGAGGAAGTGGCGGTTATGAAGCCTATGACGCCGCCGGCGCGGAGGAGGCCGGCCTGGATGCCCAGGCCGAGGACGATGACATTGAAGAGGAAGTAGAAGTAGGGAACCCTGAGGAAGGAAGGCACCAGCGGCGCGAGGAGGAAGAGGAGCAGGAGGGAGCCTAGCTTGGCCACCTGGGAGAGCTGTACAGCGGCTGGGAGCTTGGAACCCATTAATTGACAAGCTTTGCCGACGTGCCGATATAGCTAGTGGTCTCTACAGGTTCTGTTGTTTGAAGCAAGGATAGCAATCGATCTGGCCCCTTACCAGTTACCATGTATATATAGACAAAAAATAGATATTTGGTACACTTGTTATAAAAATGGAAGATATTGGCCAGTGGCCATTCTTATAGAGAAACCAGAAATATGTACCTGGTGGTGGTGTTGGTGGTGGTGGTTAGAAACTAAGTATACCTAGCAGCCGGTTAATTAGAGAGAAATATCAAGTGCTGGCGAGACTGATCTATCTGTACTGTGTATGCAGTGCACGCCTACGTAGTCACGTATTGTAGTGCAGACCTACAAGGATTCCATACTCAGTTTCATACATGTTATGCAGGACAGAGACATAACAAGTACTAGCACCCGTAGTAATAGATTCTCTGATTGGTGACCTGAATGAACTAGCGCGCCAGGCGGTGCTGGATCTCAAAGAAGAGCTTGTAGACCAAACCATCACTCGCTGACTGCGCACAAGTCGCCTGTCGGCCAAATTTTGAAGGTTAATGCCAATTTCAAGTTCAATAAGTTAAGTTAGTTGAATTTGGTTCTCTTACCTGCTAAGAGCATCTTCAGTCGCGTCCCCCAAACCGTCATCCAAAGAGATTTGGGGCGCGCCGGACGAAAAAAATGTTCCCAGCCGCGTCCCCCAAAGCCGCTTTTTATCCAGCGCGGCCCGATATGGTGTCGGGCGCCCCGAGCCCGTCCCCGCCCCACAGCCCCACAACAAAAAGCGAGGCGAAGCGACGCGGGCCTGACCCGTTAGCGGCACATTGAATTTTAACCTAACCGTCGCCTACCTCGCGAAGGAAGTTAAGAGCGCGAAGTGACACACGACGACATCTTTGCCTTAATGGCGACGGAGGGCCAGGAGAGACGTCTCGTCGGTGCTGCGCAGCCTCCACGCGTCGCCGGCGTTCGCACGCCACCGCGCGTTCCCGCGCTTTCTTCCCACCTCTTCTCGCCTCTTCCCGCGCTTTCTTCCCGACGCCAGCGTCTATAAAAGGCCCTCCCGGCTCAATGGCCGCCACCATAGCCGCCGGCACCCCTTTCTCCGCCACAAGCACAACCCTCGTCGCTCCACCGCTGTCTCCTATACCACCAGTGCGCAATGATGAACCGCCCAGGCGATGGCCAGTTCCCTCCACCGTCGTCTCCTCCAGCACCACCTCCACCACCGGATTCGCAGTTTGGCATCGACGTCGCCGCCCGGGATGAGCGGCGGCGGCGAGGGACGGAGAATTGGCATGCACATCATCAGGAGCGGCGGGAGGCACTCGGCAGCAGGCCCGCCAGCAGCGTGACGCGGCGCACGCGGCGGATGTAGCGGCGTTCTACGCCATGGCCCCGCAGCTGACGAGAGCGCGGCGGCAGCAACGTGGTAGGAGGAGGCGCTGGCGGACACCATTGCGGCGTTCGACGCCTCCATGGCAAAAGAGGTGCGGTGGCGCCAGACGGAGGAGATGAGCCGGCGGTGGGTTGATGAGCGTCGGCGCCAGCGCGAGGAGCGGGAGGCGCAGTACCGTGAACGGCGGGAGGCGATCGAGCGTCGGGTGCGGGAGTCGATGGAGCGCTTGCAGCAGCTGGCGGCGGAGGAGCGTCAGCAGCGGGAGGCGGCGCTGGCGGCAACGGAGGCGGCCTGGGGGGAGGCAGGTGGAGGAGTTGGCGGCGGAGGCCGACGCGTTGGCGGCCGCGATGATGGAGGCGCCAACGAAAGAGGAGGAGGCGCCAATGAAGGAGGAGGAGGCCGAGGCGGAGGAGGAGGAGACCAAGGTGGAGGACGACGACGACGATGATTTCGAGTGGTCCGACGACGACGGACGAGACGGCCGATCAGCAACGCGCGCTCGTCGAGTCCTTCGAGTCGAAGAAGAAGCTCCAGGACGCCGCCCGTGCCCGCGAAGAGGCGCAGATTCACCGCGCCGTCGAGCTCTCCCTCCAGGCGGCGCAGCAGGGGAGGGCAGGCGACGACCCGCTGCTGGAGCAGCAGCGTCTGGCCACCGCCCTACGCATGGAGAGGCGGCGCGCGCAGCAGGAGCTGCGGCGGAGGGGAGGCGACGACGGGGCAGGGCCGTCGAACGCACCGTCGGGCGGTCAGTAGGGTAGGGTTTAGATAAAATGTAGCCGTTTTCATTCAAACTTTGTAATATATAATCAAATTTGAATAAAAACCTTTATTTTCGTGCACTAATATTTATTTGAGAATTTTGTTTGGGGGACGCGACTGGGGAACGACGTTTCCAAACGCGGCACAAACAAAACACGTCCCCAAACGCTCAATCCGACGGTATTTGGGAGACAGTTTAGAAGACGCGACTGGAAATGCTCTCCTTACGGTTGTAGGGAAATACGTAAACGTCAGCCATCACTACCAAGACTTTTGTGGTGACTTCGGAAATTAATCTTCAACATCCGTGAATACAGTCTCTTGTAGGTCCAAGTGGTGGTAAATGGATAGGTTCAGCCTCTTGTCTGTGTGAAAAGAAAATTAAGTAGCTACGTGGACAACTGCCCTATGTAGGAAACCTAAAGAGAAACTGAATAATAGTATACATAGTAATTCAGATGTCGATGTCTCTCTCTACTCTAGCGCGTCACGGATCCCTTTCAGAAGATCAATGACAAACAATGTGTGGCCAATATGACATCGCGTTCTTTGCCCCTACGAACTGCATACTTCGAACATAACTATTCCCTCCGGTCGATTTTAATCGACGCGGAGTATAGCTAGCTACCTTCTAGTTGTAAGACGTCAATTATATCCGATTGGTGGGAGTAGCTAAGATGCACCAAGTGATCATCGCCCATATTTGATAAAGCATTCATCTTCTGATCTTCCTCAAGAATATCAATTCAGATTAGCCAATGTTGTTAAAAACAAAACTTCCTACAAAAAAATGATATTTGGAAGCTTATTGTCTTCGTAGACATGATATAAAGGGGTGGTAAGCTGGGGCTACAAGGGCATCTACAATGGGGACGCTTGGAGCGGACGTCAGGATCAATTTCCTGGTAGTTATTCCCTATTTCCATCGAAGCCTGGGATTTTAGCTAGCATCGGCGCAAATCTAGACGCCTACGCTTCCGTTTCCTTTTTTTACAGCCGCGGCTTAAGCGGGCGTCCGGCGCTAGGAAGGCGCTTATCTCCCCCGAACAATCACGTACGACACAGTGCAAATTGTTGGGGCGCCTGCGAGGTGCGGTTGCAGACGATGGACGCTAGCCAGAATATATTAAGCGTTTAGCGTTCGAGAAGCAGGCTCTTACCTAGATCGCTGCAACGTTAAACAATTAGTTTTTGTCTTAAGCGCCCGTACAAGCGTTCCGCGTTCTACATGCCCTAAGTTAAGGAAGATAAGTCACTACGTGGGCAACTGCCGTATTTACATTGTTGAAAGCTGAAGATGTCGATGTATCTCCACCCTCTAGTGTGTAACGGATCCCTTTTTGAGATGACCAATGACAAACAAATTGTATGGCCAATATACCTTTTTTTTTGGTAGGGTGTTGAGCACCCTGAGAAGCTCCATTACTCGGTGGGTAACATTACATGCAGGACCTTGGCTTTACATGAAATAGCGCAGGAGTCCTGAAAAATTACAAAAAGGACCTCGGAATGAAAAAATAAAAAGCAATCCGGTCCTTCTTCTCCACCGCAACATCGAATCAACCCAGACTACGGTCGCCGTCGACGAAGCCGGGGACTACGCCACTTGGTTCGTCGGCGGGATGGGTCACCGAGCTGTGACTGCGGATCTTCCTCCACAGCCCTAAGGTGTGGGGGAAGTAGATACTCCCCGGAGCCGTAGCAGACGAGGAACGGCGAGGCCTCTCTGGTCGGAGATAGCGGCAGCAGAACACGCCGACGCTTGTGAACCACCGCGGATCGAGCTTCAAGGTATCCCAGCGCTGCCGAACCTCTGCTCTCTGCACCTCCTCTCCTCTGGACCTCCCCTCGCCACCATGGCCGTCCAGAGGAAGAAGAGAGAAAGGATGCCAAATGGCAGAGGCAAGAACAACCCGCCTCCAAGCTGGCTTGGGCGAGCAAGAACCGCAACCCCACCTCCCCTCGCCTCCATGGCCGGCCAAAGATGGAGTTGCCGCTCGGAACGCCGTCACCGGAACAGCCGCTGCTGTACACTCCCAGATCCCCCCGCCACCTCGGCCGGCCAGAGAGGGAGATAGAACAGAAGAAGACTGAACCTGCAAAAGGAAGCTCCCAGCGAAGTTATTCAAACGTGCAGTGGCCTCCGCCGCCGTTCCCAGCTCCGACCATGGGAGCTGAGCCAAGAGGAGGAAGAACCCTAGCCTCCAGATCTCGCCGAGCAGATCCAGAGCTGCACCTAAACTACTGGCATCAAGCCAAAATCTAACCCTACTATGTACAGAGAAGAGCCCGGCGCTGCCCCTCCGCCTCCCTCGACCGGCAACGCCGGCGAGGTCGGCTTCGGTTTGGCCCGGGGAGGATAAGCTCTCCCTCAGGTACTGTAGCGAGGATAGAGACGAGAGGGGGGGGAGGGGGAAATGAGCGGCCAGGATACCGTTGTGTTGCTTGCTCCCAGGAACTTCATACTGCGAACATAACTAGGTAAGAAGCACCATGTGCTCATCTCACCCACATTTGCTAAAGCATTAATCTCCATCAAGACTATCAATTCGAATTAGCCGGTGTTGTCACAAAGTAACTTCTCGCAAGAAAACAAAACTTACTAGATTTCGGCTTAGTATCCATACTGTACCAACTTTTAAAGTCAAGTTTCTAATTTAATAAAAACAACTAAGAAGTGTTCCACGACAAATTTACAGTTTTACACCAATATGAAACAAGAGGACTGATAAGATATATAAGTGGACGATAATCACAAATGTAGTTTCTAACTAAAAAGAAAAGAAAAAAAACCACATTTGTGCTAGCTAGCTACCAGCACTCCAGCAGGGCTACTGCTTCTCGATGCTGAGGTGCTTGCGGAACATTCCGATGAACCTCTCGGTGTTGGCAAATAGCTCCTGCCGACTCATGGTCACATCGCCGTCCACGTCGACCTTATTACTATCTTTCTTCTCCTCTTCGTACGCCTGCTCCTCGCCGTCGACTTGGCCACCGTCGAGGGCGCTGAGGAAGAAGATGCTGGCCGTGGACGGGCACTTCTTCATCAGCGTCAGCACCACATCCTTGGTCTTGGTCTTCAACTCAATAATAGGAAGAATGATCTTCAGGTCAATAACAGGAAGAGGAATACTTGCTCCAAAGACAGAGACCACGGGAGCATCTGCAGCCGACTTCTGCTCGACGACGCTGGGCTGCTGGACGGATCTCGGCCTCTGAAACGGCGAAGCCCCGATGCTGATGGGCGTGCCTGTCTGATCGCTCGGTGACCTGTCATCGGCGCGTGGTGTGGAGGAAGTGGTGGTTATGACGCCTATGACGCTGCCGCCGCGGAGGAGGCCGGCCTGGATGCCCAGGCCGAGGACGATGACGTTGAAGAGGAAGTAGAAGTAGGAAACTCTGAGGAAGGAAGGCACCAGCGGCGCAAGGAGGAAGAGGAGCAGGAGGGAGCCTAGCTTGGCCACCTGGGAGAGCTGTACGTCGGCTGGGAGCTTGGCACCCATTAATTGACAAGCTTTGACGACGTGCCGATATAGGTGGCTGTGGTTCTGTTGTTTGGAGCAGGATATCATCGATCTAGCCCATGTCCATGTATATATAGACAAAAATTGGATATTTATTTGAAGGAAAAATTGGATATTAGTTGGTACTGGAAAGATATTGTCCGGTAGACACTCTTACAAAGAAATTAGGCAAAAATGAAGGATGGTGAGGGGAGGGGGGATAGTGGACTGTGGACGATAGCCCACCGTTAGAAATAGATTCTCGGACAGCTAGTGGCCAGAATGAACTAGCGCACTGGGCGGTGCTGGATTCCAAAAAAGAGCGCTTGTCGATCAAACCATAACGCGCTGTCTGTCGACCAATGCAATTGCCAAATTCAGGTTCAGTAAGTTGAGCTTGCTGAATTGAGTTCTCTTACCTACTGAACGTAAACGTCAGCCGTCACTACCGAGACTTTTGTGACGACTTTGGAAATTAATCTTCAACCTCCGTGAATACAGTCTCCTGTAGGCCCAGGTGGTGGCAAATGCATAGGTTTCAGCCTCTTGTCTATGTGAAAAGAAAAGTACCTACGTGGACAACTGCCCTATGTACAATGTGAAACCTCAAGTATACATAGTACTAATTCAGATGTGGATGTCTCTCTAGCCCGTGACACCGATCCCTTTCAGAAGATCAATGACAAACAATGTGTGGCCATAGCGTTCTTTGCCCCTACGAACTTCATACTACGAACATAACTAGCTATGATGCGCCAAGTGATCACCGCCCACATTTGGTAAAGCATTAATCTCGCTGAAGAATATCAATTCGGATTAATTAGCGGATTAAACAAACTTCTCACGGGTGCTCATTCTTCGTAGACATGATATAAAGGGGTGGTAAGCCGGCGCGCGGTTACTGCATCTGGAGATTATAAGTTTGAGATGCTTGAAGCTAACAAACCCCCAAAAAAAAAACCCAAATTTTTGCCCTGACCTCCCTCCCAGGACGCTCGCACGGGCGGCTCCGGAGGGCTCCTCCCCAAACCCCAAAAAACCCTAGCTCTTGCCGCTGCCGCCGCCGGCACTGGCGGTGGTGGTGGCGCCCGGACACCGAAGGCGAAGGGCAAGGTGGGCGGGCTCCTCTCATCTCCTCTACGCGCGGAGAGGAGACGGTGCGGAGGGCCGCGGCGATTGGTGGCTGGCGGCTGTGAGTTGGCGGGCGGCCAAGTGGCGGGGCGTTGGGTGGCTGTCGGCCGCGTCGTGTCAGGCTGTGACCTGCAAGGTGCGGCGAGCTATGGCCTCTGGCGGAGCTCGGGCCCACCTGGGCCCAATCTGGGCCGGGAGGGCCGCAGCCGTTTGCGCCTGGCAAGGTGACGATGGCATCTGCAGCGTGGTGCGGCGGAGGTGCCTGCGTGCTGGAGCTTCGAGAGCTCGCATCGGGTGGTTGGCGGGCCCGATCTGGGCGGCCGTCGTTGCCCTTCTTCATTGATGATGCTGGCAGATGGTCGTTGCCCATGTCCTTTTTGGTCGCATGGGGAAGTGGTTGGTCGGCCAGCAGGGCGTCGGGCTGCTGGGTGATGCTTGAGGGTGACCCCGAACCCCTCGCTCACCATGTCAAGCGTTCATATCTCTTGGGTCGCGTCCCTTGCCGATGATGGCTCCTGTCTGTTCCGTTTTGGTGGACATTGGGGTTGGAGATAGGGCTAGGAGAAATCATGCGCAACTGCGACGATGGCGACACCCGTGGGCGCCGTCACCTTCTTGAAGGCATCTCGAGTCCCTACTCACCTCACCCCATCCCGGGCACTAGGAGAAACCTTTGATCCAGCTGTTGGATCAGGCAGTGGTGGCGCTTTGGTGTCATTCCCTCATTGGAGGCGCTATTGAGGTTGTCCCGGGAGTCCCAAGATGGCGGCTGGAGTCAGAGGTGGCTGCTACCCAGAGCTTGGGTCTTTCGAGCGCTATGTAACCCTTGCCGGAACCTGCTCGACGTTGCTTCCTCTAGGTCTGGTCAAGTTCTGCCACTCTCTTGCCTTCTTTTGGGTGGGTTGTACGTCGGCTGTACCTCCATAAAGTTAGAGTCGTTCTGGGTTATCCTGCTATGGTTGTGACACGGTTTTGAGACTCTGTTCCCTTTACCTCGCGCCATGTTGGCTAGCGGTTGGGCAAGGCGGGTGCTTGTTTGTGCGTGCCTTGTAGGCCACAAGGCATCATGTGTACGATTTTCAGTTTGGTTTTCCTCATAAATTGGATCATGTTGTTCTCCTTTTAAGCTTAATACAATAACGCGTAGCTCTCCCGCGGGTTCTCGAAAAAGAGATTATAAATTCGCTAATTAAATAAATCTCAACCATGAGCCATTGATTTTGTTCCGGTCACTGCCTCTAGAGGTTATAAGTTTGCTAATTAAAAAAATCTCAGCCATGAGCCATTGATTTTGTTGTAGCTGATTAAGTAAATCTCAACCATGAGCCATTAATTTTGCTGCGGTCACTGCCTCTGGATATTCTAAGCCGGGCAACTGCCGTATGTATAATGTTGAACGATGAAGATGTCAATGTCTCTTCACTCTCTAGCGCGTAACCGATCCCTTTCAAATGATCAATGGCAAATAAATTGGATGGCCAATATTCCATCGTGTTGAACGATGAAGATGTCAATGTCTCTTCACTCTCTAGCGCGTAACCGATCCCTTTCAGATGATCAATGGCAAATAAATTGGATGGCCAATATTCCATCGTGTTGAACATAACTAGGTAAGAAGCACCATGTATCCATCGCATGCATTTGCTAAAGCATTCATTTCCATCAAGAATATCAATTCGAATTAGTCGGTATTGTCACAAAGTAACTTCTTCCAAGAAAAAACTAACCAACATGTTTTACTCGATTTTGGCTTAGTGTCCAACAATACAAGCTAAACGTGTGCAAAAAATAATTAAAAATTTATATAAATACATGTGTTTAACTAACAACACTGTGTTGTTGTCCTGGCTCCGCCACTGCCTCAGGGTGCAGAAAAATTATTTTGCACCCAACATAATTTTACGTTGTCACATTCATAAAGTTATGTTTTGTATACATATAATTACGTTCATATTGACTTACCACAAAAAAATCAACATAAAAAATGCATTATGTGGGTAATTGTAGTGTAAAAAATGACAAAAATACTTATTTTATGTCATTTTGTACATCACATAAACAAAACAAAAATTGCAAGATCTATTTTTATTATGTTCTACTCGACTAATGAAGTAAGAAAAAAAATTACGTGACGTAAAAATTATTTACGGTTGCAAAGATAGAGGGTGGGTATAAAATAACTATTCTACTCCGTAAGATCAAATAGCGCATCCCTATATAGAAATATATATACTCGTGCTCTCTCTCTCTCTGTATATATGAGAGAGTGTGTGAGAGGCAGAGAGAACGCGCAGGGTGTGACATTACAAAATTTACACCAACATGAAACATGGGAAGTGACAAGCTATATAAGTGAAAGATAATAATAAACAATAACTAGTTTCTAACTTTTTTGATAAAGGGAATATATTAATATCAAAAGATACTAATTACATCCAGCCTCTGCAACAACGCACCACCCTAATGGCACTACGGATGCACACAGCCAAAAAAATAGAAAAGAAAACTAAGAAACGAAAGTCCTGCTACAGTATCTCGAGCCTAACAACAGCAATACATCCACCACCAAGACAACACCTGAAATACAGACTCTCCAAAAACGACACCTTCAAGAAGGGAACAATGCTCTAACACCATCGTCGCCCGATCAAAGATCTTAGGTTTTCATCCTGAACATATCCCGCTCTCAAAACAATGCCTCTAACAAGGTCATTGCCAGACACAACCAGTTAAGGCCAGACATTGGGTTTTCACCCTGAAAGGTAGGACTCTGAACTTCACCTGTGTTGTCACCCCCACTTTCTTACCGCTGCTGTGAAGCCCGGAACACCAAGCAAGTCCCTCAACAACGCGGGGACTTGAACCTCCCTTAGCTAGTCCTCCCATCCGGCCTTCATGAAATTCTCTTCTTCCGACTTTCATCATGGATCCATAGTCACTTGATGTCAATACAGAAAAACAGCTTCGCGCCGCTCCCTCCAGAACCAAACGGTCGGAATAAAAGCATGGGTGCGCGCGACCAAATACCACCCGATCCAGCAAACTACATGCAAAAGATGCGCTGATGCATTCGCCGATGGAGCCTTCCAGAACTCAACACTCCGGCTAGATGAAAAGGATCAGCATCCGGTAGGTCTTCATCTTCGCAGAAGAAGAACCCTAGGACTACCACCTTCAAACCCAAAGCAGACGAACATGCCCCCACGCCGCCATCCGCTGACCAACGATGACGAAGGAGAATTCGGTGGACGGCGGAAGCCGCAACCACACCATCCTCGCCCCCGCACATCGCCGCCCCCTTCCTCGCGCCGCCAGCAGAAGCCGACGATGGATCTTGGCGGGCACAAGATCCAACAGCCGCCGCCACCACCATCCATCACCGGAGGCCGTGGAGGAGGAGCCGCCGACGCACATCCAGGGACGCCGCCCTAGACGCGGAGCACGCCGAAGCCGGAGGTCGCCGCCCCAGTCGCCACCACCGGTCGCCGCCCCAGCAACCCCCCCCCCCCCGGCACTTTGGCGTCGGGGCCCGCCGCCACCGTGGCCAGTGCCGACGGCAGCAGCGGAGGAGAGAGAAACGGAGGGAGGGGTGGCGGAAGGAGGGAGATCGGCCCCCGGCAGCGCCCTGGGGAGCGCCACGGGAGGGGTTAGGGGTTCGAACGTCTAGGATGTGAAAGGCCTAAGTCTCCGACCTCTAAATCATCATCTAAATCACAACATAATTAAACTCCGACCTCTTTGTGTAATGATCGTTGTTATAGACTTGTAGCAAGGACCTCGTCTCTCAACATCTCATAGATCAACAATCACCTCACCAGAGATAACCTAAAAAATCTACGCGGACCTAGGGCCTCTGGCGACTAGGGTTTTTCGTCCTCACCGGCGATCCGATCGCCGTTGAGTTTCTCGTCATCGTCTATGTGTTCAACTCGAGATCGGCACCCCAGTCCGACTCCGTGTCCGGCCGGCCGCGCTGATAGCGCCGCTCTTTTGGGGCTCACGGGGGCTCTCAAAATAGCGGTTCTTGGCAGTCATGACGGATCTTGTAGCCATGGCAACGAAGGAAGGACCCCAATCGGGGAACACGAAGGAATCGATCAATGATCTAAAGGACAAGTTGGGGATTGAGGTAGATGATCTCGATGACCTGATCTTTGAGGATGAAGAAGAGACACCCAAGGAGGGGATGAAGTGGACATCCCTGGTAAGGATTCATACAGATAATCCGTTTAGTCCGCAAACTTTTGAGCAGCATATGCGCAACGCATGGAGCCCTACAAAAGAGGTGATTTTCACGGCTTTAGAACCAAATCTTTTTACGGTCCAGTGCTTCTGTGTGGGGGATTGGCTGAAGATCGAACAAGGAGGACCATGGTTGTTTAGACAGCATGCGGTATTCATTGAACCCTATGATGGGTTTACTGATCCGGAGACAATCGATCTCAACAGTTTAGGTGTATGGATCCAGATTCATAAGCTACCACTTGGATACAGGAATACATCGTTGATCACGAACCTAGTGAATAAACAGGTCGGTAGGACAATTGCTGTGCAGACTAATGTACAAGGGGCAGGGAATTTCGTCCGTGTGCATGTGAAGGTTGACGTGAGGAAGGTCACCGCTCGGGTGGTTTCGATATCCAGAGGAGGTCAGCGAGAACTATACCAGATTAAGTATGAGAAGTACCCTCGTTTCTGTGGAGCTTGTGGATTCCTAGGCCATACTTATCTTGAGTGGGGTACAGGGGAGCACGGTGCAGAGAAACTGAAGTGGGGCAATTTTTTGAAGGCCGATTGGGGAACATGGCGCGGGAGAGGCATTGGTGGTAATCGCGGAGGGTCTAGCATGGGTTCGGGAGCTCGCAGGGGAAGAGACCCTAGCGGGCGAGGGTATGGACCGGCTGGTCGTGGAGACGTGCTTAGGAGTTGGAGGCACAACGCCCTGCCATTGAAAAATACCGATGATCGCGACGAGGATCCTCTAAATGACACAGGTTCTAGCCCTATTAAGGAATCAGATACAGTGATGAAGGACAAAGAAGCTCTTGATCCGAATGCAAGGAAAAGACTTCTTATGGGTATGGATGGAGACTATGAGATAGCCAAAGGAGTGAATCTGTCGATGATCCTGAAGCAATAGATATGCTGACAGATGCGGCAAAGGAAAATGCCACGCACTTGGACACGGATGGTGGAAATCGTTTGAAAAGAACTAAGAAGACTGGAGCTAACTCCTCTTCACTAGGATTGGCGGATTCCCATGAGGGATCCGTCCGGGAGCAATGAAAATCCTAATCTACAACTGCCGAGGCATGAAAAAGACTTCGGCAGTTAGAGCTCTCCAAACCTTGTTGGAGAGAATTCGTCCAAATATTATTTTTCTCTCGGAAACACATTTTAAAAAGCAGAAGGCTGGGAATCTAAAAAGGAGGTTTAATTTTGATGAATTGGAAATTTGGGAGAGTGATGGACGGGCTGGTGGATTGCTTATGATGTGTAACAATGATATTCTGGTTACTTCAAGGGAGGTGCACCCAAACTATGTTGACATCCGAATAAATGAGCATAGTGTGGATGGATGGAGGCTTACTGGGATTTATGGAGAACCAAGTGGGGATCGGAAACATCTCACGTGGGACTATATAAGAAATCTACACAGGATCACTAATTTACCTTGGCTCCTTGGGGGTGATTTTAATGAAATTCTCTTCGGGTATGAAAAAGACGGTGGAAATATCCGTCCCCAGCGTTGCATGCAGGGGTTTAGAGATGCTCTCAATGACTGTAATCTTGATGATCTTGGGTACGTCGGTGATATGTTCACTTGGCATAGAGGAAGGATGCGTGAGAGACTAGACCGAGTACAGGTAACCAAGCTTTGGCAGCTAGGTTCCCTCAATTATCTGTGCTACACGAGGAGTATAATAAATCGGACCACCGTCCTCTAGTCATTGACACTGAGTACCATGCGGGAAGTGTACGTAATGCCCCTTCCGGGCCAAGAAAATTTGAAGCTAAATGGCTAAGGGAAGAAGGAATTGAAACAATTATTCAAACGACATGGGAGAGAGCTAAGGCGGTCCCAGGTACTTCTCTTGCGGAGGCGACCAAGGAAATTCAGAGTTCTCTGAATATTTGGGACCGTGAAGTCTTGAGAGGGCCTCGCTCGCTCCAAAGAGGTCGTATTGATTGGCTTAAATTAGGGGACCAAAACACGTTTTACTTCCACAATTTTGCATCACATAGGAAGAAGAGTAACCGGGTCAAAAAATTGATGAATGACTCGGGGATGTGGATTGAAGATGAAAACCAACTTGCAGGATTAGCCGAGGACTATTTCACGAATTTATTCAATGCTGAAGTTGTTGGAGATATGCCCAAGAGGCAATAATAAAATGGTTATTATAATATATCTTTGTGTTTATGATAATGTTTGCATCCCATGCTATAATTGTATTAACCGAAACATTGATACATGTGTGTTATGTAAACAACAAGGAGTCCCTAGTAAGCCTCTTGAATAACTAGCTTGTTGATTAATAGATGATCATGGTTTCGTGATCATGAACATTGGATGTTATTAAAAACAAGGTTATGTCATTGATGAATGATGCAATGGACACACCAAATTAAGCGTAGCATAAGATCACGTCATTACGTTCATTTGCTATAAGCTTTCGATACATAGTTACCTAGTCCTTCGACCATGAGATCATGTAAATCACTTATGCCAGAAGGGTACTTTGATTACATCAAACGCCACTGCGTAAATGGGTGGTTATAAAGGTGGGATTAAGTATTCGGAAAGTATGAGTTGAGGCATATGGATCAAGAGTGGGATATTGTCCATCCCGATAACGGATAGATATACTCTGGGCCCTCTCGGTGGAATGTCCGTCTAATTAGCTTGCAAGTTCATAAGAGATGACATACCAAGGTACGAGTAAAGAGTACTTGTCGGAGACGAGGTTGAACGAGGTATAGAGATACCGATGATCAAACCTCGGACAAGTAAAATATCGCGTGACAAAAGGAATCGGTATCGATGTAAATGGTTAAATCGATCACAAAGTCATCGTTGAACACCCGATCATCACGTACAAGTTACTATGGAAGGAGGAGTCCCGGAGGCACTCCACCAACCCTAACCAGCCAACCAAGTGGGAGGGTGGAGTCCATGGTGGACTCCACCTCCTTGGCCGGCCAAAGAAAGGGGAAGGGGAGAGTCCCTGTCCCTCTAGGTTTCGTCCATATGACAGTTTTTGAATTGGGGTCTTATTCAAAGACTTTGGGCAAACCCTAGGGATTCCACCTATATAATGAGGGACAAGGGGAGGGGGCCGGCCACTTCTTTCCACCAAGTTGGCCGCACCCCTCAAGGCTGCCCAAGCCGGCGCCCGCTCTCCCCAAACCCTAGCCAACCTCCTCCTCCACCTCTCCCGCATACGCTTTGGCGAAGCCCTGCCGGAGATCTCCACCACCACCGCCACCACGCCGTCGTGCTGCCGGGATTCCGAGGAGGGTCTACTACTTCCGCTGCCCGCTGGAACAGGGAGAAGGAGGTCGTCATCAACACCGAACGTGTGACCGAGTACGGAGGTGCTGCCCGACTGTGGCACCGTCAAGATCTTCTACGCGCTTTCGAAAGCGATAAGTGATCGACTACAGCAACAACGAGATTTAATCTCGTAGGCTTTGGAAATCTTCAAGGGTTAGTCTTGTGATCTTCTCGTTGCTCCCATCTACTAGATTGCATCTTGGCTTGGTTTTCGTTCTTGCGGTAGGATTTTTTTTCTATGCTACGAATCCCATCAGAAGTCTATCATCCAGATCTTGCAACCATAGCAAAGGTGCAGCCCCGTGTGACTCCAGCAATCAACAATATCCTCACCGCTGATTATACCTGTGATGAGGTAAAGAAGGCCCTCTTTAATATAGGTGATCTTAAGGCACCAGGACCTGATGGCTTGCATGCGGTTATCTATAAAAGATTATGGCATGTGATAGGGGAGGATTTAACAGATAAAGTTCTTTTGGCTATTAACACAAGGCATGTCCCTGAAGGTTGGAATGACACCACTATTGTCTTAATTCCGAAGGTAAAAAACCCAGAGCATATTTCGCAATTTAGACCTATTAGCCTTTGCAATGTGGTCTATAAAGTTATTTCTAAACTGCTTGCTGCTAGACTAAAGATCTCTCATCCTGAGATTATTTCCCCTATGCAAAATGCTTTTGTTCCCGGTAGACTAATATCTGACAACTTTCTTGTTGCCTTTGAGAGCTACCATGCAATAAAGAATAGAAGACCTGGAAGCTATGGTAATTGTGCGGTTAAATTGGACATGCATAAAGCTTATGACAGGGTGGAGTGGAGGTTTCTAAAACATATTATGATCCAATTGGGATTTCAAGTGGATTGGGTTGATCTTATCATGACGTGTGTCACCTCTGTGCGCTACCAGGTGCAATTGAATAATTTCCTATCCCAAGTTATTATTCCCTCCAGGGGGCTTCGCCAGGGAGACCCCCTCTCACCTTACTTGTTCTTGCTATGTGCGGAGGGGCTCTCAAGTTTAATTCTGCATGAGGAAAGTGAAAACAATCTGCAAGGAGTTAAGGTGTGTAGGAATGCCCCTTCTGTTTCACACCTCCTTTTTTTTATGACTCGTTGATTTTAATGAGAGCAGATAGTCAGAACGCAACTTGTCATAAAAATATCCTGGATGAATACTGTGCAGCATCGGGTCAAATGGTTAGTTTGGCAAAATCAAGCGTGTTCTTCAGCCCATGCACTCACGTTGATAGAAGAGTTGAGGTTTGCACTACCCTAAATATTATGACAGAGGCAATAACGGATAAGTACCTCGGTTTGCCACCACTTGTTGGGGTGGATAGGTCTGATTGCTTCCAACATATTATTGATAGAGTTGTTAAACTTCTTAGTGGATGGAAGGAAAAGTTGCTTTATTTTGGGGGAAGAGAGATTTTAATTAAAGCTATAATCCAGGCGATTCCGGTTTATGCAATGTCGGTCTTCAAGCTACCCAAGCAGATTTGTAAAGGGATAATCTCGGCAATGTCCCAATTCTGGTGGGGAGATGATGATCAGCAGAAGCATATACACTGGTTCGCTTGGTGGAAAATGTGTATCCCAAAAAATCAAGGTGGCATGGGATTTAGAGATATTGAGAGTTTCAACCTAGATTTGCTTTCTAAACAATGTTGGAGACTTCTATCAGAGCCTGATTCTTTATGTGCCCGGGTCCTAAAGGCAAAATATTATCCTACAGGTGATCTCCTAAACTGTGAATTGAAGAAGGGCAGCTCATTCACCTGGCAAAGTATTTGGGCTGGCATTCAGACATTCAAAAGAGGGCATATATGGAGAGTTGTCAATGGTGAAAATATAAATATCTGGGAGGACTGTTGGGTACCCTCTAGCAATAACAAGAAAATTATGACGCGGAGAGGAAATATTGTATACACTAGAGTGTCAGAACTTATTGACTCAGAAACAAGGACTTGGGATGAGGAGATAATCAGAGAATTTTTTTGGGCTGCTGATGCGGAAAGGATCTTGCGGATACCTCTAGCCGTGGGTATGATGGAGGATTTTATCTCATGGCATAATAATAAAAGTGGGGTCTTTTCGGTGAAATCTTCATATTACTTGGAATGGGACCATCAACCCGTGCGGAAACTATGTCGAACTAGACCTTTCGACTCATCCGCAGTCAGTCCGGTCTGGAGAGCTTTATGGTCTACTAAGGTTCCGGCTAAAATAAAAATCCATTTTGCTGGAGGACTTTGTTGGGAGCGATCCCTTGCTATGGCGTTCTGGCCAACAGGCATATTCCCATTTCGACCCAATGCCCGATGTGCTCTGTCCATTGTGAGAGTGTGGCACACGTTTTATTCAATTGTGCTCGGGCCATGGAGGTTTGGGATGGATTGGGTATGTCGCAGGTTTTGGAAAATGCCCGCAACGCTGAAGTTAATGGTTATTCAATTCTCGAGTCACTCCTTCTGGATACGACGGCGGCGGCAATCTCTCCTGAGGTACGCCGATGTGATCTAGCGGCAGTGGCAACATGGTACATCTGGTGGGAGAGAAGAAGAGCGACCCATGGCGAGACACTACAAAATCCTACCCGATCGGCTCTCTCAATCCTCACCTTGACTATGAACTACGGGAGAGCGAAGAAGTTGGGGACTCCCCCTATTGATAGACACAGTTGGAAGAAACCGCCGGAGGAACTCTTGAAGTTAAATGTGGACGCTGCTTTTAATGTTGATACAGGGTCGGGAGGGACGGGTGCGATACTGCGGGATCATACAGGAAGCTGCATAGCAGCGGGACGTTGGACACTGCAATATGTAGAAGAGGCTTCCACAGTTGAAGCTATTGCACTCCGTAATGGGCTACTCTTAGCTGGCGAAGTTGGATGTAACAAAGTCATCATCGAATCTGACTGCGCTGAGGTGATTACAACTATGCAGAACGGGGGCAATTCGTTGGGAGTAGCAGCAGCAATATATGAGGAGGCTACTTTCCTATGTAGGGGTTTTGCCCGTGTTATTTTCTCCCACTGTCCTAGAGAGGCAAATGAGGCAGCTGATAGCTTAGCCAAGCTCATGGAGGTGACTCAAGCTCTTTGGCATGGTGATCCCCCTGACGCTATTAGAGCGGTTATTGCAAATGATATAACAATTATGTAATGAACTGGCAGCAAGTTTTTTACGCACTCTTTTCCTTACCAGGGTACCTAAAGGTACTGGAAGGTTTTTAATGAGGCGGCTTGCTTGCTATATTTATAATGAAAGTGTTAATTTTTTTTAAAAAAAAACTAGTGAATACCTAAAAATAGCCTCCAAAAGATTATTTGATTTTCTTTCTAAAAAGTGATACCATTTCGCCTAATCAACCAACAGCTACACCTCTCAAAAAAAAAAAACCCAACAGCTACACGGCTACACCTAATGATATTTGTGATCTCACTGTCTTTTTATGGCTATAAAGGGTTGGTTAACCGGGGCACGGCCACCGCTCGGGAGATTACAAGTTTGCTAGAACTTAACTATTGTATTAACAGCAACCTAAAACTCAAGAGTCATGAGTCAACCCACATTCATCCTACATGTATGAGCATCTGTGTGATACAGATAATGAACATGTGAGCTTATAGGACGTGATAAGCCAGTCTAGAGATTAAGTTCTTTTTAAATTTTAAACAAGGAGAGAGCCTGAATGATTTTTGTTTTTGCAAAGCGGTACAGATGGAGACGCTCACAAATCCATACATATACTCACCATATGAACGCACGTCCATCCTACTCTTATGAGCGCCTTCGAAAGATTGAGTTCAAAAAATTGATCCAGTGGATCTTGAGATTGACGAAGTCACCAAACGCCTCGCTATCGATGGGAACGTCGCCTCCTAAAAAAAATCTTCTTTTATGAGATACCAAGGTGTTAAACCTGAGGTTTAAACTCTGATGGGGTTGGAGTGTCACTGCCGCCTAACCATCCGGATGATCCAAAAAGCAGCATTTGCTTGCTTTGAGCGGGCTTGCATTTTAACACAAGAATCGGCAACGTCCTTGAGATTTACATGGGAGAGCGAGGTTACAAGTTTGCTACAAGTTAACAACCTCATTAAATTTCATAAAAACATTGTTAACTTGTAGCGAGGTTACAGCGGCGTGCCTTCGGCTCGCTCCAGGGTTCGTAGTCTCCTCTAGGTGGTCCAAAGATATTTTTGTATTTTTTATTAGTTTTGATGTTCTTTGTACTATTGTTGATGATAACTAATAGATCGGTGGTCCTTTTCGCAAAAAAAACTTTCATAAAACCACTGAGGTATGCGCCTGTTTAGCAATTGAAGGGGTAAAAAAACTCATTTTATGCTTTTTATGGCCGGTCACCAAACTTACGCAGCATTTTTGTCCCCTTGCATATGGAATTACCGATTCTAGTCGGACTTGCATCACCTAAAGGCAGTAGAAAAATAAGAACACTAGATAAAACAAGAAGGCATGTCATGCAATTCTTTGTGGACCCCAATCCGTGAAAACGTTCTAACAAACGGATCCATCAAATATCTTCTCCGTAAGAGACACGGCTGGTCGATGGCGGACCATATATATGTTTATTTGTTGCGTGATTTCTTTGCAATTCCAACCACAGAGCACTGAGGATTCATTGGCTAAAACCCCATTTATAAATATATACATTCGGATGCAAGTGCGCAAGTGTGCTGCCAGCGCTAGCGACTAGTCTTCTTCTTCACGGAAAATATCTCTAGCTAGGGTGCAAGGAATTCATCCAAGAGTTAGTGAGAGTGTGACATCGATTGGTGTCCAAAGTGGCTAGTGGTGCACAGATGAATGGATACTTAATTGGCGTTGTGCTACCACTTGCAGTTTTACCTGCCATACGTTCCTCGGATGGTCCCATCGGCGTCTCCTATCCAACTTTTTTGGAGCAATTATTGGAGTATTTGGTCTTAAGTTTGTTTTTAGTTAATGGAACATAGCTATTCCACTAGTTGGCATTGAATTGATGAGGAGCCTTTACCCGAAAAGGAAAGAAAAGAGTTGGTGAGGATCAGTGCGGAAGGACGGAAATAACCTGAGGTAGAACGAACTCTTTAAAAGTAATGCAAAAAAACTAAAATAGTTCTGAGACATTAATGCTATATATAAGTAGAAGCATATATGGTTATAAGTAGAACCTACAAACATACCAATAGTGCCAGCTCAATGGCAAGCTTTACCTTTTTCTTTTGAAAATTTGTTAATACAAAGATGAAAATATTTAATCTGTTGATCAAGCGCTGGCTCGATGCGCAACTTAGTCTTGATAATCTTTATCATTGGGGAATCATTTCAATATCGTCGAATGAAACATGATGTGTCTTTTAAAAATCAAGAAATCTCCAAAATCTTTAATTCCCCGTATATGAATAATGAATAGCGCAATCTTATCTTGCATATAGTAAAGTCCATGATAAATCTATGTAACACAAGGTATCTTATTCACACTAAACCTGGAAAATGAGTCCACATTTTTGGTAGTCCCTGATTTCGATTCGAAGTCTGTTTCGAGTGTTCATTAAAAGCATAACTTTCTCATACTGCGTTCATTTTCAATGTATGACTATTCAAATTGTTCACAAAAATATACGAATTTAAATGTATTCACTAAAAATCAAGGTAGGGGACTTGCCCTAGTGGGAGCTTCGCCCCTGATGAGAACTAAGGTGATACTACTATAAAGCAAATGTATGCATTCTCATATTCCTGTTACTAATATGCACAGGCAGCCACGGAACCGAAAGGAATTGTATTCAACTTATAACATCTGTGATAGCATGCATGAATTTTCGGCTATATGACGTGCCAAAGTTTAGAGCATCTCCAGCCGTCTCCCCGAAAACCCCTATGACTCCTTTTTTTCATCCAGATGAATGAAAACGGCTCACGTCCCCGGATTCTCATTTTCGCTGACTTAGGCTTTCATGCATTCGGCGAGATCAGGTCATTCCCGGCCCCCCGGGGAGCGCTCGGGGAGTACGGACGAAACAATAGCGCATGAATCGTCTGGTGGCCCCAACTTGTTGGCGACAGAGGCCGATCTTCGTCCTCCTCGCATAGTCTTCCCGAGCGTGTGTTTGGGGGAAATTTTTAATTTAATAGATAAAAGAAATTTGTAGGCGATTGCTCTTCCGCGGAGTTCGTGCTCCATCACGACGGTTCGCGCGTCGAGGCCATTGCGACTGCGACGGTTCCACGCAGTTGCCACTCGACGGTTCCCGTTTTCGGTGACTGCACTGTCGCTATTTACGTGGTGGTTGAGCATCAGCACACGACCCTGAGCTCGTCGCTGGGAATATGGGCCTACCTAGGTTAAATTTTACATCCATATGGCGCTAAATAGCGTCGGATTTCGGCCTTAGAGCTCAACAGCTGGAGATGCTCTTAGTGCGTCTCGTCGCGCCAAACTTGTCAATGCTCTGGATACTATGTTCTACTAATCCGTGGAGAATGGTCTAGCTTAGATTTTCCAGAGAAAAGATACCATCGCCAATAAACCAAGGACATCGCAGATACTACCTCCTATCCGATTTAATCAACGAGAGATTGTACGTAGCCTTGCTCTTTTTTTTCTGCATCGATCTTTCCCGATCAGAGGTAGTATTAGATAAAGAACCTAAACTGGCAGCATGCTTCATCTTTGCTCTAAACCACCCCACGGAGGTGAGATGAACTATGATCAGGGTTCGAATGTTGTTTTACCAAAATGGTTTGAAATACATTGGCAAAAGCCCCTGGCCTTTTGTGACACACACACATTCAGAAGCTCCAGTTCTCCCAACCTATCGGCTTTGATCCTCCTATCCTACCCAGCATCACAGTTTCTACCGTTTTGATCCTACCCAGCATCGCTCCTCCCATCGGAGGTTATGCATGCGCTACAAGGAGCAATTCATCCTGCCCAAGCCAAGAAACAACAGGGTAGCTGTCGAGTGTCCTAAGTTCAAAGGGCAGGGTCCAAGGGTTTGAAGCTGATGCATGTCGTAAGATCAAGAAAAGACATGGTCCAAGGTTTGAAGCTGATGAATAGGTACTAGATATGCAGGGCTTAAGCAGGCTGACAGCTGATGCATAGGTACTACCTATATTCAGGACTTAAGCGGGCTGACGGCTGATGCACCAAAAACGAATTTTAAAACCCACTTTTGGTCCATCAGCAACAACAGCGTGTGAAAAAATAACAGTGGAACTGCAAAACTACCGTGGCAGGCCAAGCAAAGTAACAAATAAACCACACCCAACACATGCCATTCACTCAAGACTTCCTGCAAGCTTGCATGCTCTGATAACTATACACCTAAGAACCCATTGCATGCAATAGTAGCAATAGAGCATTCACAAGCATCCAAAATTTCTAGATAGCGGCCCTGCAAACTGTTTCTAGAATCAAAAATGCGAAAAGGCAAAATACAAGGCGGTTGACGATTCCTGAAACCAGACTTCAAAAGCAGCACTCGCAAACCAGCTGGATCTGCACCCTTCAAAAGCCTCCAATGTGCTGAAAAAACAGGACTGAATGAATATAAACTGCAAGCAACTGTAACCGCTTGCTAATAATGCAAACTGCAAGCAACTGAATAGAAATGCTTGCAAATTGTGAAGTTGTTATATTTATATTTTTTACGAGTTACCATGTCCCAGCTATCTCAACTGATACAAATTACGATAAGCCACAACTTGGCAGTACAAATACACCATTCACTCGAATGAATTTCATGCCAATACCATGACATTCTAATGTAATTGTGGCAAAGTATGCATGAGCTAGAAAGAATGATGTAACACATAAAAACAAGTTTCAAGTTGTTCACTTACATTCCCGAGTAATACTTTTGGATGACATCTCCACAACCCCTTGAATATAAGGGAGCTAATTTTTATTTGCTCTTAACCATTCAACAAAGTTGTCTAAAATTAAAGGCCAGGCTTGGTCTTCATCATAATTGTCAAGCGATGGGAAGTTTATCTGAATAAGAAGTGATGCAAAGCGTCAATATTGTGAGAAGGAAATGATGTTAAGGATTATCTCCTATGAATAAAAACATAAACAAAGGGAAAAACTATGCTGCATAGGGTGATTTCGAACATGACCTCATTGCAGAACCGAAGAAATCCCATCCACTGATCCATGTTTATAACCTTGTACTCGTTTTGGTACTGAAGCACAAAATAACATAAATAAGTACATCAACCAAAATATAAGTCCTCCTAAAGAAATGGGAGCAAGTGCAATCAATCATTACCTTGAGGTAATTAATAAGTTTCTCGACTTGGGGGCGGAACTGCAAGCCCAATACTAGATTCAGCAACTCACAAGCAACTGGTATTTCAATACACTTCTTCTTATCCTCTGATCACACAAGGTAAGCATTAGCAGAAGTAGGAACAAATAATGTGTGTGAAAAGAATATCAGGTGAGACTACCTGTGAGGCAATAACGGAAAGCAAACTGATAGAAATCCTGGAAAGTAGTAGGCCTTGTAACCTGGTTTGTGAAGATCACATTATTAGCAAGCGGTTACAGTACAACTGAATATCATAATTTAGTGATAGCTTGTTTTTCCATTCAATCACGAGCCTTTGGCAATTGAATTCTTTTCAACTTAACTTGGTAGGGTTCACCATAGGTTATTCCCCCTTAACTAATACAAACCTTTCAAATATATTTAATTGTTAGTTACATTCTTATGAACTACTCACTTCTTGGGTCAGTTCTGGGAACGCCTTCTTCAGCTTACTAATACTATCAGCTCGCAGAGCTTTCATGCCAGTTCTCCACTCATCCTGTAAACAGAATACTGCCAGTCAAAACACAAAATGGCTATGATATTATAGTGATAAATATTTTTGACAGTTTAAAAATAATGCATACCAGAGTAAAATAACCTTGCTTTTCACAGCCCATTTTCCTGACACACATATGCCATTTAGTATTAGATATTTAAGTAAGAAAGAGATGGACAGCATTAGGCATGTTTAGAGAACAGTGATGTACCATGCTAACATCAGAATCCGAACATCGGTATGGGGAACATCAAGATGAGAGCAAAGTGTTTCGATGCCTTCTGGGCTGTTCCAGTAAGTTAGAACACAAATCATTCATGTGTAATAGCATCACAGAAAATAAAACAACAAATAACTACATTAAAATGGTATGTGACTAATGAATGAGCTTACACAGTAAGCAATTAAGCATTGACAATTATTACATCAATATTTATAGTGATTCACATATAACAGCTCTTGTTTTAATATGGGTGCTAATCCACTATTTAGGAGGTATATCTAAAACTTCCATCTAAATGAAAGGAGGACCATATGAGCAGCAAAAATAACAGCAGACACGTGTTTGAGAAAACTGTGAAAGAACTTACTCAATCATGCCGGATGAGCTGTCGGCATAAGTATAGAAAAGTTGGTCAATCCGTTCTACTTCCTTGGAAACAGCTTTAGTGGGACCTGGAAATATATGGCAATGTTACTACAAATAGACCTAAGTAACATGAGGTTCACAGTCAATATACATAGCATGTAACACATTAAATAATTTAGCATAATAATATGCAGCATATTACAGAATTTAGAACGCAAGCTTGTAGAATGAGCAAAAACAAGGATATGGTCGATTAACTGAATAACATGACAATAACAAACAAGATCTTATCAAATGATTGGTCCCTACAAAAACAAGGACAAGGTCGATTAACTGAATAACATGACAAGTGTCAATATATTGGATCATCTAGAGTCCCAATCACATTATGGAATAGATTCTCAAGGTAGCCTAAGTAAACAATAATCAGAACCCCGAAAAGGAACATGTACATATGTCTTCGTATCGTAAGTAGTCAAGATACACAAACACACCACACCCACATTCTTACACCCAGATGGATAAGGAACGATTTTTCAAGTAATACAGAAAGAAAAGGAATCAGTGCATCTCACCACGTTGTGCTTTCCCGCTGGTCAGATTTGTACTGACTCCTTTTCTTTTTCTGTTTTGTTTTTCATTTACTTGTTCCTCACCTAAATATAATGGTTTGCTTAGTACTCATTCAGATATACATACCCTCAAAAGAGAATATGAGAGCTCCTACTCCAACCTATTAGGAAAGAAGATAGCACAACAATAATTAAAGCTAGGATAAAATCATGACACAAACATTTTAACCTCAAAAAGAAAACCAATTAAGAAAAAGTTTGAGCCAGTGGGCAACTATTTTAGAGTTACTTATGAAACTTCTAGTTACATGCACACAACTACAAGTTAAGCTTCTCAATATATATTTGCTGGGGTGATTCAGAATTACAAAATGGCACTAAAAACTCATGAGAGCGGCAAAGAAATCCCCAAATGAATGGGAGAAGAACACCAAACAGACAAGTTGAGATGAACCGAAACCTATAAAAGGAGAACGTGAAGTAATCGCTTGGCAGATGGACAGCACAACACGTAGTAAGTATATTGTTCAAAAATAGTATATGATAGGAACAACTACAAGATGACTGGGAGTAACTAATCTTGCTGGTTATTACATTAAAAGAAATACTCTAGTGCATGCATTGAGAGTTAATTACTTTATGTCTGACATATTGGTGTAGTGCAGCATAATCTCTAGTGCCTTCCAGTTCAGTTGCTATCAGGACTAAGCACCTATGGTGTGATCATCTCCTTTCATTGTCTTTGAGATCATGGTCCTCTAACAATCTCTTTTCCCTAGTACATAATTGGCAATATGTACCGTAACTGATATGCCATACAAACCTACTAAACTAAGAAAAACTTAATTTAATTGTATATAGAGGGTAGTACAAAAGCATGCCTAATTGATTAGTTTGAATGATGGAATTGTTTTTTTTTTACAGTATTCACCATAGTTCCAGGCTATGATTTCTATCTCAATGAGGTACATACAGATTTACAACAGAAGATACACGGTGAACTTAGGGTGATAGTGACCGAACCAGAAGAGCAGAACAGGATATTAGTAAATAGCTGCTCTCTGGCTATGGTTACAAACAGTACTCAGCGAATAATTAAACCTGTCAATGGCCATCTATTTACACTAGGAGCCTAAATCTACAAGCGAATCGACACCCGGTTCTGCACCAATCCAAGATTCGACACCCTTCTCTTACCATCACGTCAAATTGCTAAACCCTCCATCTACCCCCGACCTTTACCATCTAGCAAGCGATCCAAACCCCTGATACCGAGTCGTACCTCGTACGCTCCCACACGGCACAACTCGAGATTGGATCTTCCCAAGGAAAAGCACCACATCGAATCTCGCAGTAGAGCAACCGGACCCGGGACCCGCCGAGCACTACCCGCCGCAACGGAGCCTCGCAGGCAGGCTAATCACGGAACCAAAAAAGAAAGACAGCCATGGGGAGGGATCCGGGAGGTTTACCGGCCGTGGCGGACGACGACGACTTCTTGGAGGAGCGCCTCATGGTGGCCCGCCCTCTCGCCTTCTTCTTCCCGAGCGGATTCGGAGGAGCGCCTCTCTCTCGCGGGTGCTTCTCCCCTGCGCGCGGGCGGTGGAGCCGCCGAGTTATCGCCGACGCGTCTGCTCTGGTCTGGTTTGGGAGTTGGACGAGTTTGGTGTCGAGGGGAGAGGAACCAAGAGGTAGAGCCCCCTTTTCTTTATAAGGATTCGGCCTGCCTGGCTACGATACGTACTGGGCCCCACGCGCGCTCGATACCTGGGCCGACACTGTTTCCGCTTCCGCTTCCGGATGGAAATCTCCTTCGTCTTCCTTGGGAATTTGGATGTTCAGCGATGCGATACCGTATCCCTTCTGTTGCAATATTTTGATTTCCAAGGAATTTGATTGTTAAGAAGAGCTTGATTTGTATTCCGTCTAGATGTCATGATTGGTTTCTTGATACGATACGGGTTGCCAGAGATGAGCAGGGAGAACAATAGGGGAGAACCAGGGGAAAACACAAACACGTGGATATTAAATATGGAAGCCCGTGAGGTAGCAGCAGGACCTTGCCTCTTCATTCAGGTTACCACGTTTCAGTGAACTTCTTTACCTAATAACCCCTTCCCCGTGCGGCAGCGTCACCTAGTCTCCCATCCACCGACGGTGCTTCGGAGTGGGGACGATCGGCACAGACGCAGCGGATGCACGAGGGCTCTGGTCTGAGATGAGCTCGGATGGACATCCTCCTCTGCAGCGGCTTCACCTCGTCGGCCATAGTGACGACACGCGATGGTTCTCCTAGGCCAATTTCGCGGCACGAGGAAGCCGGGGGCAGCCCCAAGCATGGTGGTGGTGGCTTCCCTCCTCCGCCGGAGGTGGTTGGCCGGCTGGCTATGGCTGATCATTGATCCGACTTTCAGTACCGGCGGTAAGTTCGGGAGGCGTGGCTGCCTGTGAAACCCGTGCTATGACCTTGGTCATGGCGAGTGATGGCGGTGTCTTCACGTCGTTACCTAGTTAAAGGCATCATTGTTTTAGCTAACATGTACTTCTTCGTGTTGCTCCAGGGGAAACCCTAGACCCGAGTATTCCAGATTGGACGACGGCTCTTTGGGCGTCGCTTTCCCTCTTGAGGCATCATTTTTGGAGCATATGTTGCACGGTGGAGGCAAGAAGATGGAGCGGTGTACATCTACCTCATCAACGACGGTGAGTTTCAGCGACATGGTGTAGCAGGATCTTGGTGTTGGACGTGACTTGATGGACTCACGCAGGACGAAGGCGTTGTCTAGCCTAGTGGTGGCATCCATGGCAGGCTTGGTGAGGGCTACGGATCTTGCCCTGAAGTGGGCTCAGCGATGGCAATGACGACTTCTGCAATCTTTACATAAGTTGCTGACGACATTGGGACTCCAAGTGCAGAGTGTTGTGTGTCAGCAGAGTATTTTTCCCACAAGTGTAACTCGAGGGTTTATATCGAACTCTTGGGAAATGGCGTAAAGAGTCATCTCTCCTTCTCTTCTTCTAGTAGTGCTGCAAAATAAAATAAAACATTGTGTCCCCAACTCCACCGTGTGGTTGTCAAGCACAAGGTTCCGTGTAAGTAAAAATAAATAAAGTAATAACTAAAGTAAGTAAACTAAGCAAATAAAATAAACTAAGTAAAAGCGGTAAAGGTTTGTTTGTTTTGGGGTTTTGAGTGCAAATAAGAAATAAAAGTATGTTTGTATTTTCAGATTAAAATAGTACTGCAAATAATAAATAAGATAAAAGTGATGGAAATGTGTTTCTTATGATTAAAACTGGACCGGGTTCATGGGTTCACTTGCATATTCTCTCTTTTAAGTTGTAGTAGGCAATAACAATTCATCAGTGAGATATGAAAACAATAACTCTAACATGTATAAGATAAGCATTCATATGGGCATCACGTCCTAACATAGAGATGATGCAACACATCTCTCTTACACTCCACAAGATAGGAATGAACTTCAAGCAATCTTGTATTAAGAATTAACAGATTATAGCTATACGAACTTTGACATGATGTTTGAATATCAAATAAGCTACCTTGAACAAACAAGAATATTACTTTTGTCACATAAGAACATAGCACATGCATTCACTTTATCCCTAGTGAGATAACAAAAGAAAAGGCAAAATCATAATAGATCATAAATTTGTTGTCACTATTCAATCACTAAAACCATGTTATTCCATCTAACACACACATCACCCCACACACGTTCTTGCATACAAGTTGGATCAGAACCAATACTTAAGAACGGGGTACATAATATGCACTATCAATACATCTTACACAAAGTATAACAAAATCTCATAGTATCATATCATAGAATAAAGATCCACCACATAGTTATTACAAATATGACCATAATCATGTTGGGCAGCTCATATGGCACTAAGAATAATGAAAAACATGAGAGAAATGGATCAAGGTACTGCCACAAACCCGTAGTCTAGAGGTGGACTACTCCCCCTTGATCATGGTGATGATGAGGAAGACGTTGGAGAAGGTGGAGATCCCCACGACGGTAATCTCGGCGGAGTTTCCCCTTCAAATCTTCGCTACTTGAGCCTCTATTTTTTGTGTTTCTGTCTTCCTGCGGTGCTCTCCTCCCGAGAATTCTTCGGAGTCATATATATATAGTGTTTTTTAGGTCAAAATACGTCGGTGGGCGAAAGAATCAAGCGATTTCGATGATTGACAACCAAAAGAGAGGGGGGTGGTGCGCCCTACATGTTTGGGTGCACCACCTGGGCTCTTTTGGGCCTTAGACCTCTCTTCAGGTGTGATTCCAGGGACAAGGGTGCTTCTCCCGATGAAAAAATGAAGCTCCAAAAATCCTAGCTCAATTTGACTCCGTATAGGTGTCTGAAAGTAAAAAATATACAAAAAGAGAATTCTTGTTCTGCAGAGTTATAAACCAAATAAAGGGGATCATTGGCGAATCCCCATAAAACAGTCTAAAACATGGTATTATCATCATATATGTTGCAAAAATGTGGGAATTCATTCTAATAAAGGACAAAGTTCATGTATGCATTTTACACGCATCAACATCCCCAAGCTTAACCTACGGTCATCCCGAGCATAAAGATGATAATGTTGGAGATATGCCCAAGAGGCAATAATAAAATGGTTATTATAATATGTCTTTGTGTTTATGATAATGTTTACATACCATGATATAATTGTATTAACCGAAACATTGATACATGTGTGTTATGTGAACAACAAGGAGTCCCTAGTAAGCCTCTTGTATAACTAGCTTGTTGATTAATAGATGATCATAGTTTCATGATCATGAACATTGGATGTTATTAATAACAAGGTTATGTCATTATGTGAATGATGTAATGGACACACCCAATTAAGCGTAGCATAAGATCACGCCATTAAGTTCATTTGCTATAAGCTTTCGATACATAGTTACCTAGTCCATTCGACCATGAGATCATATAAATCTGATGAGGTCTAAGACCCCGTGTGTGGCCCGATCTCGCGGATTGACTTCGAAACCAAGGGGAGAGATGGGAGAACGCGAGGAACACGAAGAACACGACGAACACGAGGAACTCCGAGACTCACGCACGCACACCAACCCGATACACCCGATGTTTACCTCCGTGGCTCGATGGACCACGCCAATAGAATCTCCGAGGAAGAGGCGCGCGGCAGAATTCCCGGAGAGAGATTGGGGTTGGAGAAGAAGAGCTTGGTGAGGGAGAGAGAGTAACTTGTACTAGAATCTCACTCAACAAGATCCAAATCAACAACCAAGGTGCCTTGATTACAGAGGGATGATACCCAAGGGAGACTAAGCTCAAAGGTAGGTTTGAGTTCAAAACAAGTCTAAGGGGTAAGGAAGGGGTCCAGGCTACTTATATAGGCACACATGGCCAACAAGGGCGAACAGGTACGCGAATGGATAAGTTAAGGCAGTTTGGTGGGTCATTCCCGTCAGATCCGGTTTGGGTCCGGTCTGACCGGGCCTGTGACCGGGCTGTCCGGTCGTGGGTCCGGTTGACCGGCGCAAACCGAATCTGCGAAGTTTCCGGTCTTCGTCCGTGCGAGGGAGCTGCGCCGGTTTGCGCCCGGTTGACTGGCCTCGTGACCGGGGCATCCGGTTGTGGGTCCGGTCGGACCGGGTCCTGGACCGGCCAGCGTCCGTCTCTTCCTTGGAGCGCTTCGAGCGACGTCGGCTTCGGCTTCATGATCATCTCCATGTTCAGCTGCTTCTCTCCTTCCCTTGACCTTGGCTTGTCCTCCACTCCGTGGTCTTGATGCGCCTTGTACCTAATGACACATAGCACATCGGCATGAGGTAGCATTCCATCCAAATGGGTACCAAGATCAAGGGTGGTGAGGAGCGAGTTCACCTCATCATGTAGAGCTTTCACTCGGGCTCGTGTCATCGGTCCACTTGGGGGACTTGTTGGTCTTGGTGTAGCGCGTCGGTGACCGGGGCTACAACATCTCCCCCCCTTGGGAAAGAGTCGCCCTCGACTCTTGTTCCTCCTCACCGACGGTGTAGTCCATGACGGTTGTCCCATGTTGTGGGAGATGGATAAAGTCGCGGTCGAAGAAGAGCTTGGGGAAAAACAACTTGCAAATGGAAAGCTTGTGGATGCCAATTTTGTGATCGGCGAACAAGAGGCTCTCAATCAAATACGAAGCATCAAGTCGTTTCTCCAAGAGGCATTTGGCAAAAATGGTAACCAAAAGAGTGTCGATGTATCCAAAATTTGGTGGGGCAAAAGTTTGTGCATGTAAAAGTTTGGTTTGTAAAGTGTCAAAAATGTGATGTGTAGCATTGTCCCACACAAATGGAACAATCAAAAGGCAAGTATCGGTGGCAAAATTTTGGGCAAAATTGTTATGTTCAATGGCAAAGAGATGGAAACTTCTAGCTTGGGAAAGTATGGTTGGCGTGAGCCAAGTATGGGAATCCTCAAGTGTCGAAGAATCCATTTCAATTGCCAAAGGTGAAATAAGAAATCCAAAGAAGAGCAACTTTATGAGTGACATGTGGCACAAGATGTATAAGGTGTCTCTCACATGTATGACATGGTCCTTGAGATTCTTGGAGTGTATGATGATAACATCAAGACATACAACAACCATTGTGCCAACAAGATGTGTCAAGATATGTTGCATAAGAGGCAAAATAGGAGACGAGGCATTGGTCCAAACCGGAAGCTCGACAAGACAAGCCGGAAACACACGAGGGCGAAGGCATTTGGGAACATACCCTTTGGCGTGAATCCCATGGGTTGGATCATGTATCTCGTCCGTGTTGGGGATGCTCTCAATTGCGCGTTTCGTGAGCTCATGCTCCGTAGCGGTGGAAGTTGTCATTCGGGTACCTATACACACAATAGAGAGAACAAAAAGCGTGTGTGCATGGTAAAGGAACACATCATCCATCATGATGTTCCATGACTTGTGCACATCACCATTAGTGTCAAGCAAGATAGTATGAAATGCATGGCGATGGTGCATATGGCAAGAAGGTGCATTCATGGCATGTGGGAACTCATGATCATCAAAAAGTGAGAAGGCTATGGGGGCCATCTCGTGGACAATGAAATAAGCATTTTTGCGTACCAAGCATAAGAAAGAGCAATTGTTCACAATCTTGGATGCAAGGATCATGGAATGGTGTAAACATTTGGGGCAAAGCATGCGGAAGCTAATGTCATGCGTATCATTATCATTGCACGCAATGTATGGGAAAGAGCAAGTGGTCGACATATTGCAAGCAATGGTAGAAAAATGGAAGCTCTCATAGCATGGCATGGTCATGGTATCACAAGCATTCACTTCCACATGATCAACAATGTTAACAAGTAAAGTATCGCATGGGAAAATGAAAGTAGCATGTGAAGTAGCAAATGGGTCATCGAGATCATGCATGCATTCATAAGGCATCATGCCCACTAGTGGGATCATGGCATCATCAACACCTATGTTGTACCTTTGTAGGCCGACTCATTTGAGGTAGGTGTTGTGGAAGTAGGAGGATCCATGTGGTCGACATGTCCATCTTGGAGCAAGCATGGTGAGATATCATCATCTTCATGCACCATGTACATCGTTTCCATGAGCGGGAACTCGTCCTCCGTGGAACCTAGTGCAACATAAGAAGACACAAACGAGAGAGAGGTTAATGTGTTAGCAAATGCGATGTCCTCCATGGACCTATCATCTACCTCTCTCAACTCACTTAGTGTATCACTCATGTCCTCCAAACGGAAGCACTCAAACTCACATATGGGGTGGAAGTCACTCAACTCACTATCACTCTCACTCAAGTGGGCTAAGTGGCTCTCATGCTCACATGGGATTGGTACCAACTCATCAATGAAGCATATAGGAGTAGGCTCAACTTTCTCATCTCCATGCGCCTCCTTGGTTGAAGGGAAATTCCCATGCTCAACCATCTCAACTCCATCGCCTCCCAAGTCGTCCTCCATCGGTGGCGCCGTAGTGACGTGGGGAGCTAGGCTCAGATCCACATCATCCTTGCGATGGCCTTGGAGTTCTTCATCTTGAAGTGTGGGCGCCGTAGGCTTCTTGGTGGCTTGGGCTTGTAGCTCGTCGAAGTAGAGCGTCTTGGCGCTTGGCTTTGTGCATTGCCATGCCTCGTGACCCTTGGCCTTGCACACCTCACATAGGAGATTGGGACATTCCCGTGGAGGATGGCCTTGTTGCTTGCACTTGTAGCATCGGAGTCCATAGGCATGTGACGAGGTAGGGGCCATTGTGGTGGTGGCACAAGAGGTGGAAGTGGCCATATGAGGAAGGTATGCGCGATGTGCACTTGCCATCCTTGGAGTGGTAGGCACCCTATCATGGTGTTTGTCGCCTTCATGTGGAGGCTCTCGTCTTCGTGCATCATCACCATGGCTTGAGTGGTGTCGTCGAAGACTCGTGGAAGATGTTGGTCGATGGCGATCATGAAGTGGCTTGTGGCGGCGAAGCTCATGTGTTGACGTATGTCGATGACGGTCCTTGCCATGCCTAAATGATGGCTCATGCGACTTGGCATGTTGCTTGCGGCGCCTTGTGGAGCTTGGAGAAGAGTGTCGATGACGCTCATGATGGGGACGCTCTTGATGCTCCATATGGTGTACTTGAAGTCGACGATCTTGTGCATAAGCACTCTCATGGTGGCGCCTTGTGGAGCTCGAAGAAGTGTGTCGATGACGCTCATGATGGGGACGCTCTTGATGATCCATATGATGGTGCCATCGTGGAGGTCCTCTATCTTCATATGTAGCTCCATTGGCCAAGTAGGTGTACGTGGGAGCATCGTCTTTGCTCATCGTGGAGCGTAGGTGAGGCTCCGCCATGGTGTCGATGTCATACTCGTGGTGTTGCTCCACCATGTCGTCGATGTCGTACTCGTGGCGTTGCTCCACCATGTCGTCCATGAGTGGTGAGCCATTGTCGATGTAGAGCTCGTCGATGTCGTCCTCAAGGTGGTGCTCCACCATGTCATCCATGCTTGAGGAGCCATTGTCGATGTAGAGCTCCTCGATGTCGGTCATGTCGGTGATGCTCGTGGAGCCATAGTCGGTGTCGAGCTCCACATGTTCCTCCACATCCGCGGTGCTTGAGGAGGTATCCTCCTCGAAGTGCTCCGTGTACTCCTCCGTATCTTCTTTGTCGCTATACATGTTAGCATGACAAGATCTATATGGTGTATGTTAGTGGAAGAACACTACCTCGCACTCTTACCAAGGTAAGATAGTATTGAGGTAATCAACCAAGCCAAAAGCAAGATCAAGTGTATCCGGTACACACGCAAAACCACACGCAAAAGCTAGCAAATATGGTGTTAGGTGAGTATGGTGGAAAGCCAAAAGACAAAATCCAAGATCAAGTATGTTGTCAAGAGTGGGTGAAATCCAAAAATTCAAATGTCAAAGCGATGATCACTATAAACACGGAAAGATATGGAACGCACACACGAGATGAACGGGGTTAGTGCGACCAAGGAATGAGCGGAAAAGTGTAAGAAGCCCTTAAGCAAGGGTGCTCGGTGTCACACTAACACAAGAAGAGATCAAAGCTTTGGTTGCAAACGAAGAGACAACAAGATTCACACGTGGCCTCTCTTCTCTTATCTCTCTTTTGCTTAAAAGCTTTTTCTCTTTTGTATATGGTGGCACTTGACACTCTTTTGTATATGTGGTGGCACTTTGTACACTTTTGTATGTATGATGGCACTTGCACTCTTTTTGTGCTTTTATTTCTTTTTCACGCTCTATGTTAGCGTTAGCTCGCTCTTGCTATCTTGCCACACGAGTTTTGCTTAGAAGCTTGACTCCACACTACACACACACCTCACAATCGGGGCCACGTGCAATGTCTCGCAACACTCAATAAGCAATGCTCGATAGGATAGATCGCAAAAGAAGAGGGGTTACAAGGGGAATGCAAGTTATACCTAAGATGTTAGGCGGTGTCGGAACACACAACTTGCGATGATGGCGGTGGTGTCAAGAGTACGGTTGCAAGTTCGGGGTGCCTCGGATGTCGTCGCTTGCTTCGGAGCTGCGGGTTAGTTGTACAAACAAGGCACTCAAACCGGAACAAGCAAACACAAGTTAGCGGAAAAAATGGGTCAAAGTAGCTTGGCGGCGGTGGCGGTGGTAAGCCGGTGGTGGGTGGTGTCGATGCCCTTGCGGTTGCGGCGGAGGTTATGGGGCCGCGGTGATGTTTCCCGGTGGTTTGGGGAGGGTGGCGGTGCTTGCCGGCGGCTGAGAGGGTGGCGGTGGTTGGCGGAGGTGGTGGTGGAGGTGGCGCCCGGTTGGCGCCCGGTTGACCAGGCCCTGGACCGTCCTGCCCGGTCTACAGCCCGGTTGACCGGGTTCTGGCCCGGTTGGCGCCCGGTTGGCGCCCGGTTTGCGCCCGGTTGATGCCTGGTCCGGCGCCAGTTGACCGGCCCTGGCGCCAGGCTGTCCGGTCACTGGCCCGGTTTGCGCCCGGTTGACCGGATTTCGCGGGGCAGAGTTTTTCTCTCTCCTGTTCTTGAGCGAAATCAAGCCAAATCGACCAAAACGAAGGGAAATGATGGAATTGGGGGCTAAAAGTTGGGGAGATAGTAGATCAAGCACTCCAACACCAAATCCATGGACCAAAACCACTCAAAACGCAACCAAATCGCAGATCGGTCAAGAGGCAAATTAGGGCTATTTTTGGGGATTTTTGGGGAAAAAATTTAGAGACGAAATTGGATGGGTGGGGGGTCAAATCCGCGGAAACCAAAGGCTGCTGATACCATATGATGAGGTCTAAGACCCCGTGTGTGGCCCGATCTCGCGGATTGACTTCGAAACCAAGGGGAGAGATGGGAGAACGCGAGGAACACGAAGAACACGACGAACACGAGGAACTCCGAGACTCACGCACGCACACCAACCCGATACACCCGATGTTTACCTCCGTGGCTCGATGGACCACGCCAATAGAATCTCCGAGGAAGAGGCGCGCGGCAGAATTCCCGGAGAGAGATTGGGGTTGGAGAAGAAGAGCTTGGTGAGGGAGAGAGAGTAACTTGTACTAGAATCTCACTCAACAAGATCCAAATCAACAACCAAGGTGCCTTGATTACAGAGGGATGATACCCAAGGGAGACTAAGCTCAAAGGTAGGTTTGAGTTCAAAACAAGTCTAAGGGGTAAGGAAGGGGTCCAGGCTACTTATATAGGCACACATGGCCAACAAGGGCGAACAGGTACGCGAATGGATAAGTTAAGGCAGTTTGGTGGGTCATTCCCGTCAGATCCGGTTTGGGTCCGGTCTGACCGGGCCTGTGACCGGGCTGTCCGGTCGTGGGTCCGGTTGACCGGGCGCAAACCGGGAATCTGCGAAGTTTCCGGTCTTCGTCCGGTACGAGGGAGCTGCGCCGGTTTGCGCCCGGTTGACCGGGCCTGTGACCGGGTGATACGTCTCCGACGTATCGATAATTTCTTATGTTCCATGCCACATTATTGATGTTATCTACATGTTTTATGCACACTTTATGTCATATTCGTGCATTTTCTGGAACTAACCTATTAACAAGATGCCGAAGTGCCAGTTGCTGTTTTCTGCTGTTTTTGGTTTCAGAAATCCTAGTAAGGAAATATTCTCGGAATTGGACGAAATCAACGCCCAGGGGCCTATTTTTCCACGAAGCTTCCAGAAGTCCGAAGATGAAACGAAGTGGGGCCACAGGGAGCCCAAACCCTAGGGCGGCGCGGGCCCCCCCTTGGCCGCGCCGCCCTGTCATCTGGGGCCCCTGTGCCCCCTCTTGACTTGCCCTTCCGCCTACTTAAAGCCTCCGTGACGAAACCCCCAGTACCGAGAGCCACGATACGGAAAACCTTCCAGAGACGCCGCCAACGCCGATCCCATCTCGGGGGATCCAGGAGATCGCCTCCGGCACCCTGCCGGAGAGGGGAATCATCTCCCGGAGGACTCTACGCCGCCATGGTCGCCTCCGGAGTGATGAGTGAGTAGTCTACCCCTGGACTATGGGTCCATAGCAGTAGCTAGATGGTTGTCTTCTCCCCATTGTGCTATCATTGTCGGATCTTGTGAGCTGCCTAACATGATCAAGATCATCTATCTGTAATTCTATATGTTGCGTTTGTTGGGATCCGATGAATAGAGAATACTTGTTATGTTGATTATCAAAGTTATATCTACGTGTTGTTTATGATCTTGCATGCTTTCCGTTACTAGTAGATGCTCTGGCCAAGTAGATGCTTGTAACTCCAAGAGGGAGTATTTATGCTCGATAGTGGGTTCATGCCTGCATTGACACCTGGGACAAGGATGTGAGAAAGTTCTAAGGTTGTGTTGTGCTGTTGCCACTAGGGATAAAACATTGATGCTATGTCTAAGGATGTAGTTGTTGATTACATTATGCACCATACTTAATGCAATTGTCTGTTGCTTTGCAACTTAATACTGGAGGGGGTTCGGATGATAACCTGAAGGTGGACTTTTTAGGCATAGATGCAGTTGGATGGCGGTCTATGTACTTTGTCGTAATGCCCAATTAAATCTCACTATACTCATCATGATATGTATGTGCATGGTCATGCTCTCTTTATTTGTCAATTTCCCAACTGTAATTTGTTCACCCAACATGTTGTTTGTCTTATGGGAGAGACACCTCTAGTGAACTGTGGACCCCGGTCCAATTCTCTTTACTGAAATACAATCTACTGCAATATTTGTTCTACTGTTTTCTGCAAACAATCATCTTCCACACAGTACGGTTAATCCTTTGTTACAGCAAGCCGGTGAGATTGACAACCTCACTGTTTCGTTGGGGCAAAGTACTTTGGTTGTGTTGTGCAGGTTCCACGTTGGCACCGGAATCCCTGGTGTTGCGCCGCACTACATCCCGCCGCCATCAACCTTCAACGTGCTTCTTGGCTCCTCCTGGTTCGATAAACCTTGGTTTCTTTCTGAGGGAAAACTTGCTGCTGTGCGCATCATACCTTCCTCTTGGGGTTCCCAACGAACGTGTGAGTTACACGCCATCAAGCTCTTTTTCTGGCGCCGTTGCCGGGGAGATCAAGACACGCTGCAAGGGGAGTCTCCACTTCTCAATCTCTTTACTTTGTTTTTGTCTTGCTTAGTTTTATTTACTACTTTGTTTGCTGCACTAAATCAAAATACAAAAAAATTAGTTGCTAGTTTTACTTTATTTGCTATCTTGTTTGCTATATCTAAAACACAATAAAATTAGTTACTTGCATTTACTTTACTTATTTCATCATGTTTCCTTTTAATTTTACCACAAAAGACATACCGGTAGGACGCGGGTCTATAGTTGGGAGAAATAATATAGAAGAATTTTTCAATCATGTTAGTACCATTGAAAATTTTGAAGATAGACATTTGGTAGACCTTGCGCCTACTTATGAAATTGCTGCTGCGCATTTAGTTCGCCTGTTGGAAACTAAATTTGTTAATCTCAATCCTATAATCCAACACATGTTTCTCACACTTGGCGATATGGAAGAAGGGGAAAAGAAAGATTTTGTTTTAGAAACCCTTCTTAGAGAATTTGGCGGTCTAGCAAGAGAAGCTAGAAAGGTGTTTGCTAAATTTAATATGCTTGGTTCTCATACTAATTTTGTTAGTCTCCTTGAAAAGATGGACATGGATAGAATAAGATACACTAATAATATTAATGATGGTGGGGAGATCAAAGCACCAATACCATGTAAACTCTTAGCTATGAATGATGCACTAGAAAATAACTATGCTTGGCTTGTTCCTGAAAATTTGTTTGATGAGAGTAGCACACCTAAGACTAATGAAAAGGGAGATGCTAAAACTTATGTATCTAATATACTATGCCTGGTTGAGAAAACTCCACACCCCGCTGAGAATGCACCGTCTCTCGATAATACTTGATACACACTTTCTGCGCCTAGCTGAAAGGCGTTAAAGAAAAGCGCTTATGGGAGACAACCCATGTTTTTACCTACAGTACTTTGTTTTTATTTTGTGTCTTGGAAGTTGTTTACTACTGTAGCAACCTCTCCTTATCTTAGTTTTGTGTTTTGTTGTGCCAAGTTAAGCCGTTGATAGAAAAGTAAGTACTAGATTTGGATTACTGCGCAGTTCCAGATTTCTTTGCAGTCACGAATCTGGGTCTACCTCCCTGTAGGTAGATCAGAAAATTAAGCCAATTTACGTGCATGATCCTCAGATATGTACGCAACTTTCATTAAATTTGAGCATTTTCATTTGAGCAAGTCTGGTGCCATTTTAAAATTCGTCAATACGAACTGTTCTGTTTTGACAGATTCTGTCTTTTATTTCGCATTGCCTTTTTTGCTATGTTGGATGAATTTCTTTGATCCACTAATGTCCAGTAGCATTATGCAATGTCCAGAAGTGTTAAGAATGATTGTGTCACCTCTGAATATGTTAATTTTATTGTGCACTAACCCTCTAATGAGTTGTTTCGAGTTTGGTGTGGAGGAAGTTTTCAAGGATCAAGAGAGGAGTATGATGCAACATGATCAAGCAGAGTGAAAGCTCTAAGCTTGGGGATGCCCCGGTGGTTCACCCCTGCATATTCTAAGAAGACTCAAGCGTCTAAGCTTGGGGATGCCCAAGGCATCCCCTTCTTCATCGACAACATTATCAGGTTCCTCCCCTGAAACTATATTTTTATTCCATCACATCTTATGTGCTTTTTCTTGGAGCGTCGATTTGTTTTTGTTTTTTTTGTTTTGTTTGAATAAAATGGATCCTAGCATTCACTTTATGGGAGAGAGACATGCTCCGCTGTAGCATATGGACAAGTATGTCCTTGGTTTCTACTCATAGTATTCATGGCGAAGTTTCTCCTTCGTTAAATTGTTATATGGTTGGAATTGGAAAATGATACATGTAGTAATTGCTATTAATGTCTTGGGTAATGTGATACTTGGCAATTGTTGTGCTCATGATTAAGCTCTTGCATCATATACTTTGCACCCATTAATGAAGATATACATAGAGCATGCTAAAATTTGGTTTGCATATTTGGTTTCTCTAAGGTCTAGATAATTTCTAGTATTGAGTTTGAACAACAAGGAAGACGGTGTAGAGTCTTATAATGTTTTCAATATGTCTTTTATGTGAGTTTTGCTGCACCGGTTCATCCTTGTGTTTGTTTCAAATAACCTTGCTAGCCTAAACCTTGTATCGAGAGGGAATACTTCTCATGCATCCAAAATACTTGAGCCAACCACTATGCCATTTGTGTCCACCATACCTACCTACTACATGGTATTTTCCGCCATTCCAAAGTAAATTGCTTGAGTGCTACCTTTAAATTCCATCATTCACCTTTGCAATATATAGCTCATGGGACAAATAGCTTAAAAACTATTGTGGTATTGAATATGTAATTATGCACTTTATCTCTTATTAAGTTGCTTGTTGTGCGATAACCATGTTCACTGGGGACGCCATCAACTATTCATTCTTGAATTTCATGTGAGTTGCTATGCATGTCCGTCTTGTCTGAAGTAAGAGAGATCTACCACCTTATGGTTAAGCATGCATATTGTTAGAGAAGAACATTGGGCCGCTAACTAAAGCCATGATCCATGGTGGAAGTTTCAGTTTTGGACATATATCCTCAATCTCAAATGAGAAAATTATTAATTGTTGTTACATGCTTATGCATAAAAGAGGAGTCCATTATCTATTGTCTATGTTGTCCCGGTATGGATGTCTAAGTTGAAGAATAATCAATAGCGAGAAATCCAATGCGAGCTTTCTCCTTAGACCTTTGTACAGGCGGCATAGAGGTACCCCTTTGTGACACTTGGTTAAAACCATGCATTGTGATGATCCGGTAGTCCAAGCTAATTAGGACAAGGTGCGGGCACTATTAGTACACTATGCATGAGGCTTGCAACTTATAAGATATAATTTACATGATGCATATGCTTTATTACTACCGTTGACAAAATTGTTTCATGTTTTCAAAATCAAAGCTCTAGCACAAATATAGCAATCGATGCTTTTCCTCTATGGAGGACCATTCTTTTACTTTCAATGTTGAGTCAGTTCACCTATTTCTCTCCACCTCAAGAAGCAAACACTTGTGTGAACTGTGCATTGATTCCTACATACTTGCTTATTGCACTTACTATATTACTCTATGTTGACAATATCCATGAGATATACATGTTACAAGTTGAAAGCAACCGCTGAAACTTAATCTTCTTTTGTGTTGCTTCAATGCCTTTACTTTGAATTATTGCTTTATGAGTTAACTCTTATGCAAGACTTATTGATGCTTGTCTTGAAGTGCTATTCATGAAAAGTCTTTGCTTTATGATTCACTTGTTTACTCATGTCATATACATTGTTTTGATCGCTGCATTCACTACATATGCTTTACAAATAGTATGATCAAGATTATGATGGCATGTCACTCCAGAAATTATCTGTGTTATCGTTTTACCTGCTCGGGACGAGCAGAACTAAGCTTGGGGATGCTGATACGTCTCCGACGTATCGATAATTTCTTATGTTCCATGCCACATTATTGATGTTATCTACATGTTTTATGCACACTTTATGTCATATTCGTGCATTTTCTGGAACTAACCTATTAACAAGATGCCGAAGTGCCGATTCTTGTTTCTGCTGTTTTTGGTTTCAGAAATCCTAGTAAGGAAATATTCTCGGAATTGGACGAAATCAACGCCCAGGGGCCTATTTTTCCACGAAGCTTCCAGAAGTCCGAAGATGAAACGAAGTGGGGCCACAGGGAGCCCAAACCCTAGGGCGGCGCGGCCCCCCCTTGGCCGCGCCGCCCTGTCATCTGGGGCCCCTGTGCCCCCTCTTGACTTGCCCTTCCGCCTACTTAAAGCCTCCGTGACGAAACCCCCAGTACCGAGAGCCACGATACGGAAAACCTTCCAGAGACGCCGCCAACGCCGATCCCATCTCGGGGGATCCAGGAGATCGCCTCCGGCACCCTGCCGGAGAGGGGAATCATCTCCCGGAGGACTCTACGCCGCCATGGTCGCCTCCGGAGTGATGAGTGAGTAGTCTACCCCTGGACTATGGGTCCATAGCAGTAGCTAGATGGTTGTCTTCTCCCCATTGTGCTATCATTGTCGGATCTTGTGAGCTGCCTAACATGATCAAGATCATCTATCTGTAATTCTATATGTTGCGTTTGTTGGGATCCGATGAATAGAGAATACTTGTTATGTTGATTATCAAAGTTATATCTACGTGTTGTTTATGATCTTGCATGCTTTCCGTTACTAGTAGATGCTCTGGCCAAGTAGATGCTTGTAACTCCAAGAGGGAGTATTTATGCTCGATAGTGGGTTCATGCCTGCATTGACACAGGACGATGTGAGAAAGTTCTAAGGTTGTGTTGTGCTGTTGCCACTAGGGATAAAACATTGATGCTATGTCTAAGGATGTAGTTGTTGATTACATTACGCACCATACTTAATGCAATTGTCTGTTGCTTTGCAACTTAATACTGGAGGGGGTTCGGATGATAACCTGAAGGTGGACTTTTTAGGCATAGATGCAGTTGGATGGCGGTCTATGTACTTTGTCGTAATGCCCAATTAAATCTCACTATACTCATCATGATATGTATGTGCATGGTCATGCTCTCTTTATTTGTCAATTGCCCAACTGTAATTTGTTCACCCAACATGCTGTTTGTCTTATGGGAGAGACACCTCTAGTGAACTGTGGACCCCGGTCCAATTCTCTTTACTGAAATACAATCATCGCAATACTTGTTCTACTGTTTTCTGCAAACAATCATCTTCCACACAATACGGTTAATCCTTTGTTACAGCAAGCCGGTGAGATTGACAACCTCACTGTTTCGTTGGGGCAAAGTACTTTGGTTGTGTTGTGCAGGTTCCACGTTGGCACCAGAATCCCTGGTGTTGCGCCGCACTACATCCCGCCGCCATCAACCTTCAACGTGCTTCTTGGCTCCTCCTGGTTCGATAAACCTTGGTTTCTTTCTGAGGGAAAACTTGCTGCTGTGCGCATCATACCTTCCTCTTGGGGTTCCCAACGAACGTGTGAGTTACACGCCATCACCGGGGCATCCGGTTGTGGGTCCGGTCGGACCGGGTCCTGGACCGGCCAGCGTCCGTCTCTTCCTTGGAGCGCTTCGAGCGACGTCGGCTTCGGCTTCGTGATCATCTCCATGTTCAGCTGCTTCTCTCCTTCCCTTGACCTTGGCTTGTCCTCCACTCCGTGGTCTTGATGCGCCTTGTACCTAATGACACATAGCACATCGGCATGAGGTAGCATTCCATCCAAATGGGTACCAAGATCAAGGGTGGTGAGGAGCGAGTTCACCTCATCATGTAGAGCTTTCACTCGGGCTCGTGTCATCGGTCCACTTGGGGGACTTGTTGGTCTTGGTGTAGCGACGTCGGTGACCGGGGCTACATCAAAATCACTTATGCCGGAAGGATACTTTGATTACATCAAACGCCACTGCTTAAATGGGTGGTTATAAAGGTGGGATTAGGTATTCAGAAAGTATGAGTTGAGACATATGGATCAACAGTGGGATTCGTTCATCCCGATGACGGATAGATATACTCTGGGCCCTCTCGGTGGAATGTCGTCTAATTAGCTTGCAAGCATATGAATGGTTCATAAAAGACCACATACCACGGTACGAGTAAAGAGTACTTGTCATGAGACGAGGTTGAACAAGGTATAGAGATACCGATGATCAAACCTCGGACAAGTAAAATATCGCGTGACAAAGGGAATCGGTATCATATGTGAATGGTTCAATCGATCACTAAGTCATCGTTGAATATGTGGGAGCCATTATGAATCTCCAGATCCCGCTATTGGTTATTGGTCGGAGAGAAGTCTCAACCATGTCTGCATAGTTCGCGAATCGTAGGGTGACACACTTAAGGTTTGATGTCGTTTAAGTAGATATGGAATATGGAATGGAGTTCGAAGTTTTGTTCGGAGTCTCGGATGGGATCCAGGACATCACGAGGAGTTCCGGAATGGTCCGGAGAATAAGATTCATATATAGGAAGTCACTTTCCAAGTTTGAAAATGATCCGGTGAATTTATGGAAGGTGGTTTCTAGAATTATCCGGAATAAATCATTATGGAAGGAGGAGTCCCGGAGGGACTCCACAAACCCTAAACCAGCCAACCAAGTGGGAGGGTGGAGTCCATGGTGGACTCCACCTCCTTGGCCGGCCAAGTAAAGGGGGAAGGGGAGAGTCCATGTCCCTCTAGGTTTCGTTCATAAGGCAGTTTTTCTATTGGGGTCTTATTCGAAGACTTTGGGCAAACCCTTGGGGTTCCACCTATATAATGAGGAGGAGAGGGAGGGGGCTGCCCATGGCTTGGCCACATCACCTAGGGCATCCAAGGGCCGGCGCCCAAGTGCCCCTCCTCTCTCCCCAAACCCTAGCCTCTCCTCCTCCACATAATACTCCCGCAGCGCATAGGCGAAGCCCTGCCGGAGTTATCCACCACCACCGCCACCACGCCGTCGTGCTACCGGGATTCCGAGGAGGATGTACTACTTCCGCTGCCCGCTGGAACGGGGAGAAGGACGTCATCTTCATCAACACCGAACGTGTGACCGAGTACGGAGGTGCTGCCTGATTGTGGCACCGTCAAGATCTTCTACGCGCTTTTGAAAGCGGAAAGTGATCATCTTCTGCAACAACGAGATCTAATCGCGTAGGCTTTGGAAATATTCAAGGGTTAGTCTCGTGATCCCCTCGTTGCTACCATCTTCTAGATTGCATCTTGGCTTGGTTTTCGTTCTTGCGGTAGGGAATTTTTTGTTTTCTATGCTACGAATCCCATCAGTGGTATCAGAGCCGTGTCTATGCATAGATTGGTTGCATGAGTAGAACACAATTGTTTGCGGGCGTTGATGCTTGATACGTCGCAAACGTATCTATAATTTTTTATGTTCCATGCTTGTTTTACACCAATTACTATATGTTTTAAGGGACTAACCTATTAATAGTTGCAAAAGTGCACAAGTTATTGGTTTCAACTTTGTTGTGCAGGAAATAGGTAAATATGGAAGGAAATAGCTCATTATGGTGAAATCTGGAATTTCCCGGAATCTGTCCCTACTGAACACTTTTCAAAGGTCACTTCGAAACTCCATCAAAACGACGTCCAATGGAAAAGTCGTAAACTACAAAGTTGTAGAGAATTTCAAACCGAACAATTTGGACATCTTATTCGTCCAGAACGGACAATGAATGCATCCGGCAGAGCAGAATTACTGCGGAGGTTCGTGCAGTCTCGGGACTCCGAAAGTTGGTGACGTAAGTGAGTCCCTCATCTCTATCTTCTCGTTTTGTTGTTTATATTTTATTGCCATAAATTTTGATTACACTTATTTGAGTGCAGATTGAGAAAGAAAGATGAGAGGAAGCAGAGACAAGAGGAGAGGAAACATAAGCAAGAAGTGAAGAGGCATAAGCAAGAAGAGAGGAGGCTAAAGCAAGAGTACAACAAAAAAAATTGGAGGTGGCTGCACGGAGGAAAGAGCTACAAGATAGGAGGAAGAAGCAAGCAAATGAGCTACAGGATATGAAGAAGAAGTGGAAGATGGTCAGAGCAGAAGTGAGTATTTGATTGACAATCAGTTTTAGTACCTCTTTTGTTTTACATATGTGTGGTGCCATGTGAATTGTGGCCTCTCTATCTGGATGGATCACTGATCCATATGAATATCCTTTGTTTTCTTTTCTAGGGAGGAGGTTCTCCTTGCGGAGTGACCAAGTCTCCTGGGGTGAATATGTTGATGTCTCATCTTGGAGTTCTTGCAAATGTGGCAGCTTCAAAAAGAGGGAGGTCGTTGTCGGATATGGAAGGAAGTCCCCCTTCATTGAAAAATGCCAAGTCTACGCCGAGGTCGCCATCTACGCCGAGGTCACCATCTACGCCGAGGTCGCCATATCCGGCGACTTCTCCATTGGGTGGTTCGATAACAACTCATTCACGCGGTGAGATGATTTACAATTTTTTTTACAACTGCAACAACTATTTATTTAAATTTTAGTGAAAATATTCTTACAAATGTTATCTAATTCCTTTAGTAGGAAGTAAAGTACGTAGGTTAACTTCCGTTCTTTGGAGGGATTTCATTCCCCATTAATTATGATGATGGAAAACTTGTGGAAGCTGAGCGTAAGCATTGCAATGAATTTCTGCCAGCTGGACGCGAAGTGGGTACAAGTGGTGTCCGCAGACACTTGACCACTTGTCCAATAAGGTCAGATCTACACCTCATTGTTCAAAAGAGGAAGTCCTCAGTTTCTTCCCCGCATGCATCTATGCTTAAGAATTGGGAGTTTGATCCAAAATTATCTAGACAACTACTTGCACAAATGATAGTTTTAGATGAGCTTCCTTTCTCAATCGTTCAATATGTTGGTTTTGTGGAGTTTCTCAAAAGTTTAAATCCCCTATTCAAAATGGTTTCCAAAAATACTATTAAAGATGATATCATGAAACTGTATTATGAAAAGAAGTTGATAACTAGTGAAGGGTTCAAGAGGTATGCTGTCAGAGTATCTTTAACTATTGATATGTGGACCTCGAACCAGACTTTAGGTTATATGTAAAGTGGAAATTGCACAAGAAGATAATCAAATTTTGTATGCTAGAGACTCCCCACAACGGAGTTGCGATGTTTAATATTCTGTTGAAAAGTTTGCAAGAATGGAATATTGAGGATAAGTTGTTTAGCATAACTGTTGATAATGCATCTGTAAATGGTTCAGTGATTGATAATCTGAGAGAAAATCTAGTAGGCAAGGAAATGCTGCATTCTGAAGGTGCATTACTCCATATTCGTTGTGCATGCCATGTTTTTAATCTGATTGTCCAAGATGGGTTGACAGCAGTGAAAAGTGTGATTGATAATATAAGAGAAAGTGTGAAATATCTGAAAAGCTCTCAGACTTGATTGGATAACTTCAATGAAGTAGTTACACGAGTTGGTGTTTCTTCTGCACTCCATTCGGTTGATGTGCGAACACGCTGGAATTCCACATACCTAATGCTTGAGTCAGCATTCCCATTTCGAAAGGCCTTTCATACTTTGGGGAAAGAAGATGTTGTGCGGAAAACCTTCAAGATGGAACAGACAGTTTCAGCTCTTCTCCACTATGTAGAGGATGGACAGAACTTGTAATTTATACTTCCATGAAGTCTGGAATGTAAAACTACTATTGGAGAGAGAAGCATCAACGCGCAAAGATGGAATTATCAATTCAATGGTGGCAAATATGCAAGAGCAGTTTAACAAGTATTGGGTTGAGTCGTACTTGGCAAACTGTATACCCGTGATCCTTGATCCGCAGTTCAAAAGAGAATTCATTGAGTTTCTCAAGCAAGCCTTTGGATCAAATGCCACAGAACACGTGAGCAAGGTGGAAGCAACCCTCAATGGCCTCTTCAAGGAATATTCTTCGCAAATGTCAAATTCATTGAATGAGTTATCACAAGGAGAGTATAATGACGAGGTTGGGACAGAACAAAATAACCTAGCTGATTGGGACAAGCATTTGAGCAAGAAGCAATGGCAGCCTACCAATGAACTTGAAACATATTTGAAAGAGGATATCTTCCCTCGTAGAGATGATTTCAATATTCTTGAATGGTGGGCCCTTCACTCTTCAAAATACCCCGTCCTTTCTCAGATAGCTCGGGATATTCTTGTTGTGCTTGCTTTTGTGGTACCCTTTGAATCAGCTTTTAGTACTGGACAACGAGTGTAAGTGATTACAGAACTAGATTGAAGAGTACAACTGTTGAAGCTCTGATATACCTTCAAGATTGGTTAAAACATGTTCAGTCACTTGCTCATATTGTGGATGATGATGATGATCTGTGAGGAGCTATGTTCTTAAATTTGCATTATAAGTTCACTCCTTTTTGGCATGTTTTAATTGAGATATAGAAGGTGTACTTGATCTGTTCTCTGCTGCTCAGTTTATATGTATTTGAATCCTTGAATCCTGCCTTCTTGTTCATCACTGTCCGGCACGTAGCATTCAGATGTTTACATTGCTTCATTTATATGCCTTCATTTTCAAATATATGTGGTTTGTATTTTATATATAACTTGTGTATGTAGACAAGCTGTTCTGTTATTTCACAATAGCTAGTTCTCTGCCTCTGAACATGTCTTGTTACTAGTTATTGTATTACTGTAATTCTGTCTTAGTTGTAAGATACAACATAAAGGAACTTTCTTTGAGTCACTGCTGATTTTTTGGATGATAGATCCATGAGGAGGTATAATACATATATCGACAACTTTGTACTAGTATAGAGATAGTTAATCATGAATCACTATCTCCCATCCAAGCTTTAAGTGCCACTGTTAAATAGGATTTTGGTTATTTGATGGAGTCTCTTGGTTCTCATCCAAGCTGTAATAGGGATGCTCTTGTCGACCCTGAGGACAAATTTCAGTGCTAAGTGACGCTCATTTATTCACAAAATCTCTTTCAGTTCATTTTGTCATGTTTGCAAATTGTTTTACCGTATTCAAAGTTCGGAAATTCTGCAATGAAGTTCAGTATACTTGTATATTTTCAGACTCCTGTTCAATGAAGACCCCTGTTCATCTGCTGATGCTGCTCCCTGGTTGCACTTGAAGATGTAGATTCATGTCAAGTTTTCAGTAGTTCGAATGATGCTCCATTGCACAAGTTTCTGTATTTATATCAGGACAATACCAGTCTAGACAAGGTTAATGCAGCAGTATTATGTCAGGATAGAAGCTGGACCAGTTTTAAGTGTAGAGCAGTGAACTATCAGAGCTCAAGAAGACACTGTCAACAAGTCCAACCTTCCTCTTGATTTCTGATTGCCACCATTCATCTCTACTACCTAAAAAATACGAAGAGGTTCCGTGATCAGGCGATACGTCGTCCGTTTCGTCCATCATTCGCTCTCCCGCAGACCGCACCTCACGAGAAAACCGCGTGGTCAAAGCAGCCCCGTGAGTCAACCCACGCCCAGCATCACCTCAGCCTCCTGCATCCCCGCGATTTCTGTACCCAGCTCCTCACGAGAAAGCCACCCCTGCTACCCCGCCATCCCTTCTGCTCGCCCTCACGCCTGCACCCACGCGACCGAATCAGGGATCCGGTATCCGTGCCGCCGTGCCGGAGAACCTCTTAACCAGGAGTCCGGGATTAGAGAAGGATCCAGTGACGGCGAACTAGATAAGGAGGATTCAGTCCACCTCTCACCAGTGTGATTGATGCATATGATCTGGGATGGCTGTGGTGCTCCATCAACGAATAAAAGCAGGTCCTCAAACTCTCAGGTTTGGTATTCCTCTACCTTAATTTGTGTTATACTTTGTTTCCTTGAATTCATGAATGTCTACTTGGATGGTTGGACTCTTTTATGTGCTCTCAGATGGATATTCGGGATTTATCCCCTAGCGATGCCCGCCTCGCCACACACTGCAATCCCTGCTCTCCCGACACAGATCCGATGGCGGGAGCCGCCTTGTCTAGCCTCAGCTTCCACACTCCTCTCACGCGGATATGTTGGGCTGGATGACGCCGCCGTCCAACTCAACCCTCGACTGCTCCATGAACTGTGCAGTCTAGGTCCTCCCTGAGTTTTCCCCGAGCTCCCGCCGCCGCTTTCAAAGACAGGAATATGCCTTTTAGGCCGATGATGTTTGGTTCTTCATGTTTTCCTCATCTCCATGTTTCAAATATTTGGCCCCAATTCTAAGTTAATAATACATGGAATTTCATTTTATTTTTACCATGAAGGAGTCAAGTGTTAACACTATATCTTTGGCATCACAATATCTGCAAATGTTTAATAAACACACATTGAGTTTGGTTTGATTCATTTGCTTCATTGCTAACTTTTATCATTATGGAATTGAGTATTTCTTAACAAGATGTTTCTTACCAGCCAATATCACCGCACCTAGAGACCCAACCCAGCACACCGCCCTTGCCACCCTTCCTTATCCCGTTAAGCACTCCATTGCTACCTACAGTGTCTGTTAATTCGGTAGCAGACTCCCAATTCACAATACTAGCTTCTGTAGCACAATTGGTAAGCACAATTGTTTACCAGAAAGTTCAGGCCCAAGTCCTATCTTAATAGTCTTATTTTGTGATAAAAAGAATAATCTATGGCACAGTCAATGCTGGTCAGATTGGTGATAGAATTTTTAAGCTGTTCCCACCCTTTTATGTTGAGAGCTTATTATGTTGTGCTCTACTGCCAAAATCCTGCTAAATATAATACTATCCTACGATAGATCCCAATTCACCGCATCAGTTTCTGTAGCACAATTGTTTTACCAGAAAGTCTAGGCCCAAGTCCAAAGTAGTAGAGATAAAAAGGAGAATCTAGGGCATGTTAAATGCTGGCCAGGTTAGTGATAGAATTTTTAAGTTGTTTCCACCCTTGTATACGGAGAGCCTACTGCTTCCAAATTATATTTTCTTTTGTTTCATTGTAGTAAGCCAAGATGGAATCTGGGAAACGAAGAACTGTGGAAATGGGCAGAATAAAACCCTGTATGTTGTAGCTACAACTTCCCGTTGTTGTCTTATTTGATTGACTAACAGTGTATAAGGTGCAAAGTGCATCAGTTCTAGGCCCTTTTAGGTATCGTTGGAGTGTTGAAAAAAGTATTTTTTTCTTACAGTCCAAATTTAATGTTGTAGATTCTTTAGTGAGGACACTCAGTAGAACAGGGGCCTTGTACAATTTTTCTGTAAGTTCCTGCCCCATTCAGTTGAATTAATTATGCAATATTCCAATTCCATATATGTGCTCGCTGTCACATTTGTTTTCTAGCCGTATAATTTTCAAATGCTGAACGTTTTGACCTCACTTCTTTTTTGCAGAATGCTTTGATTGATCCTGACCGAGTCTGTACAACACCAATTACATAATACTGGAAACCACTTGCAGAAGATGTAGCACTTTCATTTCCCTTTCATTGTCATTTTGCACATATGGTTCATCCATCTTTTTTTAAAAAAATACATCAGCTTATTAGCACAGCGCTCTAATACTGATTATTGAATGCTGAATAGGTTGCAACTTGCTGATCGTTTCTTGTTTGGTGACTTGCTAATAGTGCTAGGCTATTAGAATTCTGTAATAGATTAGTTTGTATTAATGAAACATAGTATGTGAAATCTGGTGTCATTATTCATTGCCCTTATTTATTGTTCAGTGAAAGAAACCCAAGATGCATAGTTATTAATGTTTCCTTCCACCCTAACCTTCGGGTGTTGTGCGGTTTTGTGAAAAGAAATGTGGGCATCCATCGCTGCTCTGTGTTTCTGTAGATTCTACAGAATTTGCTACATACATGTATTGAATCTTGGCCATGGCATTAAGATGAGAACTGGGAAAACATTGCCTGTTTCTTTGAGCTTGCGGAAGGGATCAGATACTGAAAGACATTGTTGTATAATTTGTTGTTTTTTCTTAGTCGGCAGAAGTTGTAGATTCCATTCCACTACTTGAGGATAGATGCAGGAAGCCACATCCGTAGCATAGGTTATCTGATGAACACATCTTGGTCTGACTGAATCTGTATTCTGCATTCTCATTTTCATTTCGTTGCAATCTTATAAGCATGCACTAATTTGGGTATAAGTGGTTATCTGTATATATACATCATGTATACTACTTCAACATTATATTCCAAGATGAGGTCCAGTTATATTTTTGTAAGGAAAATAAGTACAGGTGTAAGCTCTAAGTTCCTTTTATTCTCCCCGTGGAGGACATCATCATTTAAACCTTACGTCATCTGTATGATCTATATATATTGTAATAATTTTAGAACATGGATTGATGTTAGTATTATCTATATTATGCAATATATATAAAACCTTCCAAAAAATCAGCTATATGTCAATACGTAGCACAAATTTTGGTGTTATACTTCAGATTTTAGGTCCATATTTGAAGGAAAAAGTGAACAAACTTTCCACGACATATATACAAAAATTTATACTATAAATTGTATTAACTAAATTGTGATATTTGCGATATATACAGCAATAAACTTCTTGATGTATAACAGAACACAACTAAATTTTTGTTGTTGCTTATTCCTCTTTCACTAATTTTATTTGATAGGTTAAATTTATTTTCCCGTGACAACGCACGGGCATTCTGCTAGTTAGTTCAATAAGTATGAGAGAGAGATGAAAGTGTACTCGTGTCGTTGAGACAAGTTCAGAATCTTGCTTGTTGAGCTTTGAGTGAAGAAGCACAAAGTAGATCTTCCAAAAATATGCTTCATTCATATTGGAATACAGCTCCTCTGTTTTAGGTTTTCATGCTACTTACAAGCTATTCTTGCTGGCTTTTCTACTTTTAATATTTTGCTAAATTATGTAAGCTGGTGCCTCTTTTACCTATCCAAAGTTCGGAGAATTCTTCAATGAAGTTCAGTGATAGAGTTCAGTCTTTTGTTCTGTTGTGATCATTTCCTGTGAATTTTCCAGAAAGTATCTGCTATATTAATTCAGCCGTTGTAGAAGTAGGAACGTATGTGCATACGCATCACTGCATCAGAGAATGCGTAGTACTAGTAAGCCTAAAAGGCATCAAGCAACACCGACAGCGGGAAGTAGTACCTGCTAATCGCTTAGGCGGCCCAGCGTGAAGTAGTAGCTGCTAATCCTGTAGGCGGCCGAAGCAGCGCCTCTAAGCAGCACGAGGCCGCCAGAAATAGTTAGCGGCTGCCACAAAATTTGCTAATCACGTATGTGGCGGAAGTGGCAGCTCCGTATATGTCCAGCGGATGAGCCATTTACATTCTGAGAACAGGACCTTACTGATAATATAAGACTTATGGATGGACGAGGAGAACGTCAAGCCGCCAACACGGCTCTTTGCTCCATCGTTCTGATGCCAGCTGAATGCGAGAGCGTCGCTTCAAAGTGCAAACAGGCTTGCTGTTGCACCTTCCATCTAAAATAACTCGCAGCCAACTCAGACGCCGACCCAGCTTGGTGAAATCGCCGAAGTAAAGAAAGCAATCGATCGCATTACTAAACGAGAACTTGCATCAATTTGAGAGCATGGAGTTTTGTATGAAATATTTTCCATTGATAACCCACGGACCTGAATCTTCTTCCTTGCTAATGCACGTGCTGTTTTCTAAAGCCCTTTTAAAGCCCAGTGCAAGTGCAACAGAGGACCTGATGTGGCACATTCGCAGCGTATATATAAATTCCATGGATGTCATCGAAAATGTCAGAGTAAGAACAAGGCACAAACCTCTCTTGAGAGCTAACCGTACACTAGAAGGTGGAACAACAAGATCGCCATTTTCTCATGCGCAACACCAGCCAGGTGAGTCCACTCGTTCCTGACTTCCTGTGATATTTCCGGAGCTTTGATCTCTTCCCGCCTCTCTTCTTGCCAGAATTCTTCAGTTTGAATTATGTTAGAGCATCTCCACTCGTCCCCCCGACGAGGTCCCCGAGCGACGTTTTTCCCATCCGGACGGCGAAATTCGACCCAGTCGCACCCCGGTTCCTCGTTTTCGTCCGGATTTGGCCCTTCATCCATCCGGCGAGCCCACGCCATCCCCGGCCCCCCGGGGACCTATCGGGGACTCCGGACGAGTGAAAAGCGGGGAAGGGCCCGATCTGTCGGTGACTCGACGCACGAACCCCACCGCCACGTCGCTCAAAATCTCCCCCACCCCTCGTATCTCTCTCGCCGCCGGCACCACCCCGCCGGCTTGTTGCCCAGATTCCGCCGCCCCTCCAGGCCAAACTTGTTATGCGCCAGGAGAGGGTCCTCTTGCACAGCCTAATCACCAGGTGCCTCCATCATGGGCCGCCTTCATTGCTATGCGCCAGGAGATTCGAGACTCTACAATGCATCAGCTGCTGCAAGATGATCTGGTGGGGCACATATGGAGGCTCCGAGGCAACGCCAACGCCGACGCCAACTAGTCTGTCTTAATTTATTTGAAAAATTGTGAAATTGTGTGCTTCATTTGTTTCAGCACTTGTTAAACATTGTACTGATTATCGCCGAATTTGTTTCAGCAATTTTCGTACTCTTGGCCGTCGAACTTGTTAAATTTTATGTTAAATTTGTTTGAAATATGTCAAATGGTCGAGGTTGGAGGTTTCCTGCCGGGGGGACGGCTGGAACTTCGGCGCTCCCCACGCCAAATCTTCCTCCAATCCGGACGAAAATTTCGCCGGATTTGGGCGTGGGGAGCGCCAACGAGTGGGGATGCTCTTATACACTAGTCATGCTGCTTAAGAGTACACTGTGTAGGTTATGAGGTATACACCGCATACAATTTATTTCCGTTCAAATTTCTAAGTATTTGTCATTCAAAGCAGGATGCTAGCTGTACGAGGGAACACAGTTTCAGCCGAGGAGAAGAGCATTCGTGAAGAGCTGGAGGAAGAGATAGAGAGGGATCTAGAACAAGAGATCATCGACCAAATGTTTCGACTCACTCGTCGCTTGCAGAGTCTGTATCAGCACAAGGATAGGAGAGAACTTATTAATGGCTCACCCAGTTACATTTACCAGTGGCCTACAGCAAATGCAATTCTTTCTGAGATGAACATCAGTGTCAGGTTGGATGGGCAATGCAGAATCGACATAACTAAGGTTGAGCAACATGCTGATCCCGTTCAAGTGAGGTCGTGGCCCGATACTGATCCACCTGAGAAAAGAAAGGGATCTCCGATGAGAAAGCGGGGGATACGGTTTATCTCAGCAAGCAACAAAACCATCCAGTTGTGCCCTGGAGATAAGTAAGCATATAGTAGTATACACTCGAAGCTCACAGCTGAGAAACAATAACAGAGACGCGTAAAAAAAAGAGTATGAACTTGTGTGCTAAATCAATGTAATTCAGGTATAAATGCAATTCAACTATGTAAAAGGATATAGCCTCTTCATGGAAATAATAAATGGAATACTGTATTTCTATGGTTGGAACTCTTTGTCCGTGTGTGTGTGAAAATATTTTTGTGTGCCATACACTCAATAGCTGTAAATTCTGAAGTATGTAGGAGTACTCACTAGCTAGTTGCTTCTGAATGTTACACTTGACAGGGATAAATTATGATGTACTCCCTAGCCATTACGAAGTACTACTTGTTAGTGATGTATAGTCCCCTTTTCTGTATATTTCCATAGTGTGAAGGGTTTCCATGTATATTGTACCCTTGTACATGTACTGGCCTTTGGCCCACTGTGAATTCTAGTTGCTATTCCAACATGGTATCAGAGCTCATGGTTTAGCTCTTTGCACGCTGCAACTCCGTGCTCGATCCGAGCCGCCGCCGATGATTTTTCCGGCCGCCGATGCTCCACTCCTTTCTTCCTCTCTCATTCCACAAAATTTAGTCCTTTTTCGGCGTTTTAGAGCTCCAAATCGGGCTCTTCCGTCGGCCCCGTCGAGCTCTCCGTCCTGGTTGCCGCCGGCCAGCCTCCGTCCCGGCTGCCGCCGTCCTTGGCCGGATCTCCTCTGTTCGTGGCCTGATCTTCCTGGCCAGGCTCTGCCCCGCGGCTGCCTCTGGCCGGCTGTGTTGATGTCTGAAGATGTAAGCTTGTAGTTTCTTCAGTTAACGTTTTAGTTTGAAATAACCTCGTGTGTATCGCCTGTGATCACCGAGAGAACTAGATAGGGCTTAGACCTTTTCTTTCCTGGTTTTTAGGTCAACCAGAATGTTGAGCCGATCGTGGGATGGCACGTTCAGTAAGTGCTCGACGTTCCAGGTTTGTCGGCTGTCAGTTAGCCGCACCTTTTGTAACTGTTGAATAAGTACAGTAATAACAACAGAAAAAGCTGCAGATTTTGCACGCAGCGCAAACACTTGTGTCCTTGTGTTGTGTTCATCTCACCATCTAGGGTTAGATCGCATCATCTACAACTACATTTGGTATCAGAGCTCCGTTGAGATCTCGGCGATCATGACCAAGACCCCATCCAAGAAGAACAAGGACAAAGCGGTGGACAGTGGCACGGCGGGCGGATCCAAGCCGCCGCCAACACATCGCACCTCCACGTCTCCGGCTCGGCGTCGGGGGAGAAGCTTGGCGCGTGGCGGCGGTGAAATCGTCGTGCGCGAGCGCGTGTTTTGCGAGAGCGGCGGATCGGCTCAATATCCAATCCTCACCCGGACCAACTACCCTGAGTGGGCTATGGTCATGCGCGTCCAGCTGCAGGCGGCGCACCTGTGGGATGCCATCGAATTCGGTCCCGATGAGGATGGCGATGATCGCGCGGCGCTGGCCGCCCTGCTGCGAGCCGTGCCGCCGGAGTTGGTGCGTACCCTGGCGATCAAGGACTGCGCCAAGACTGTAACATCCCAAAAATTTCAAAAACAAAACAAATGAATTTCCCTAGTTCCAAATCTTGAAACCAACAAAAACTTTTATTAAATTAAGTTTGATACATAGTGATCTTGCTTAATTCTTGTGCTATTGCCATGATTGCTTGTTATAGTATTTTTGAAATGATCTTAAACCCTAAACCTCACCCCTCTTTTCACCACCCAATTAAAATAAAATAAAAGGAAATTAAATAAGAAAAAGGTATATGTGCCTATGGCTATTTTTGTAAAACTTTACCCTAGGCTTTTCTACTTTGTTTAGAGGTTTGGAAAACCTTCATAAACCTTACCTAGTACTTATCAAACCAAATCCAAGTTGAAACCAAAGAAAATAAAAAGAAACTAAAAATGTCATAGAGGCATATGAGAACAAATACAAATTTGTGAATTTGAGGATCTTGACCCTAAGACATGTTGTGAATGGTTGGATCACTCCTCTTACCATTTCAACACTCAACAACACCAATTGGGTCAAGCCAAGTCAAATTAAAAATCAAATACAACATATGCATAGAGGCATATGTGACACATAGCCATAATACCCAATTCTTGCCCTATGCCTTTAAACCTTGACCAAATGGTGTGAAACCATCTCTAAACCTAATCTAACCCTAAATTGACCCTCAACCTTGCCCAAGTAAAGCAAGGGGAACAATTTACAAGATTAAGAAAAATTGACACATCACCTCTTATGTGTTATGGCCATTTTTGCAAATCTTTGAACTAGACCATTTGGAATGGTTTCAATGGTTTGGAAATGTTCCTAAACTAATAAGAATCACTTTGGAGTCAAGAAAAATCAAATCAAAAAGAGAGAAATCAAATAGGGAGAAAATCCCATTTTTACTCACATACACACTTAGCCAATTTTGCAAATCTTCAATCAAGGCCACTTTGGCTTGTGCCATGGTTTGAAAAACACTTATATATCAATAACACATCCATTTGAATCAAAGAAACCCAAATCAAAGCAAAGAAGAATTCAAATGCAACTTACATATGATAATGGTCATATGACCCTTTTATAATATCTTCACCACTTTACCCCCCTGGTTTTGAGTTTTCTTAAACCAACCTTGACAACTCTTGCCATGTTATCCAAGAACATGTCAAGGTGAACAACTTTTATGTTGACCACTAGTGCTGACTTTGACCAGGTTGAGCAGAATAGAGTTGACAAGATGTGACTTTGAAATAAAGGGAAGATTAACCCCCATTTTGAATTCTCACAGACCTTCACCAAAATGACCATCACCACCACCATTCTACCTCTCTATTTATATAAAAGAGATCCACCAAAAAGATTTCCAAATTTCAAATAAAAGTTTCATGCGGCCATTATCACAAACACCTTGCAGGCAAAAATTGGAAAATGCAATACACCCTTTTAACCTCTGGTCCAAAGCCTAAACCCCTTTAGTTCCTTGATGATCATTGCTCTCCTAGGTCCCCGCATCAGTACCAGTCCTTGCCCTGCTGATTAAAGTGAGTAGAAAGCAAGACCATCACCATGCCGTGTACCATGCCACACACCCAAGCACTCCATCTCCCTGGCCCTCCTCTCTCTCGAGCACCATGTCAGCAAGCATGCCTACACCTCCCTGAGCACGCCAGTACCCTCGCTGACTCGAAACTTGCACGCCATTGGCCAGAACGCCGCACGCCCAGACACGCCCAGAACGTGCCAGGCACGCGGTGAGCGCGCACGGACAACATCCTGGACGCGTGATACGCGTACAGCACGCGTCCGTTGGGAACCCCAAGAGGAAGGTGTGATGCGTACAGCAGCAAGTTTTCCCTCAGTAATAAACCAAGGTTTATCGAACCAGTAGGAGCCAAGAAGCACGTTGAAGGTTGATGGCGGCGGAGTGTAGTGCGGCGCAACACCAGGGATTCCGGCGCCAACGTGGAACCTGCACAACACAACCAAATTACTTTGCCCCAACGTGACAGTGAGGTTGTCAATCTCACCGGCTTGCTGTAACAAAGGATTATATGTATAGTGTGGATGATGATGTTTGCAGAAAACAGTAGAACGAGTATTGCAGCAGATTGTATTCGATGTAAAAGAATGGACCGGGATCCACAGTTCACTAGTGGTGTCTCTCCCATAAGAATAAGCATGTTGGGTGAACAAATTACAGTTGGGCAATTGACAAATAAAGAGGGCATGACCATGCACATACATGTTATGATGAGTATTGTGAGATTTAATTGGGCATTACGACAAAGTACATAGACCGCTATCCAGCATGCATCTATGCCTAAAAAGTCCACCTTCAGGTTATCATCCGAACCCCCTCCAGTATTAAGTTACAAACAACAGACAATTACATTAAGTATGGTGCGTAATGTAATCAACAAATATATCCTTAGACATAGCATTGATGTTTTATCCCTAGTGGCAACAGCACATCCACAACCTTAGAGGTTGCTGTCACTCCCCCAGATTTAATGGAGGCATGAACCCACTATCGAGCATAAATACTCCCTCTTGGGGTTACAAGCAAAAACTTGGCCAGAGCCTCTACTAGCAACGGAGAGCATGCAAGATCATAAACAACACATAGATAATAGATTGATAATCAACATAGCATAGCATTCATTATTCATCGGATCCCAACAAACGCAACATGTAGCATTACAAATAGATGATCTTGATCATGTTAGGCAGCTCACAAGATCCGACAATGATAGCACAATTAGGAGAAGACGACCATCTAGCTACTGCTATGGACCCATAGTCCAGGGGTGAACTACTCACACATCACTCCGGAGGCGACCATGGCGGTGAAGAGTCCTCCGGGAGATGATTCCCCTCTCCGGCAGGGTGCCAGAGGCGATCTCCTGAATCCCCCGAGATGGGATTGGCGGCGGCGGCGTCTCTGGAAGGTTTTCCGTATCGTGGCTCTCGGTACTGGAGTTATTATCGACGAAGGCTTAAGTAGGCGGAAGAGGTAGGTTTAGGGGCGACGCGAGGGCCCCACACGCCAGGGCCGCGCGGCCAAGGGGTGGGCCGCGCCGCCCTGTTGTGTGGTCGCCTCGTCGCCCCACTTCGTTTCCTCTCCGGACTTCTGGAAGCTTCGTGGAAAAATAAGATCCTGGGCGTTGATTTCGTCTAATTCCGAGAATATTTCATTACTAGGATTTCTGAAACCAAAAATAGCAGAAAACAGCAACTGGCTCTTCCGCATCTCGTTAATAGGTTAGTGCCGGAAAATGCATAAATATGACATAAAGTATGTATAAAACATGTGTGTATCATCATGAAAGTAGCATGGAACATAAGAAATTATCGATACGTTGGAGACGTATCAACGCGCCAGAGCGTCGCTCGTCCAGTCGCCTCCGTCCTTCCCCTGCATCCCTATGACTGCGACGAGCACCGCCACCCTCTCCTCTACCACGTAGACGTGCTCGAGCGCCTGCGGCCGCCTTGTCGCCGTTGTCCTCATCGGAAAAGTACCGCGGGTACCACAGCACTCAATACAAGCTTCTGAGCGATCCCCCCGTCCCCTCGCAGCGCCAGCAGCACGCCAAACACCGCCATGCCGTCGCCACTCGAATGCAGTACTCACCTTGCCCTTTCGCACGCCGGAGACGCCGCGCCATCGACGCCCTCTCACAGCACCCACGGCACCCCCGTGGCACTATAAATAGAGGACCCCTGCAACCCAATCCCTCACCCCATCTTACTCCCCTCCCTTCACTGGTTCTTCTCACACCGGTAGTTAGTTCAATTATAGCCAAGGTCGCCGGAATTGCAAGATCACCGCCGCCGAAGCCCGGAGAACCCCGCCATCGACTAGAGCCTCCCCAAGCGCTGCTACCTGTACCAGAAGCTTCCTCACCCTCGCCAACGTTGCCTCGTACCTCACCCTCGACCGTCGGAGGCCTGGTACGCTCGCCGACCCCCTAGGCTCGCCGCCACATCCTCGGCATCTCGCCGGAGAAGACGACGGTTGTGAGCCGTCGATCTCCCATCTGATCCTACGACCCACATTAGCCCATACCGCTTCGGCAGTTATAAGTCGCTGACGCGTGGGACCCCTTGTCAGCTTGCCCGCGTCGTAGTTGGGCTGGCCCTTCTGCGATTTAAATCTTTCGGCCCAATAGTTTCCCGCCTAGCCCATTTGGTTAAATTCAAATATTAGTGTTTCAGCAAATATTCAATACTGGTTTGTGCTAAAAATGGAATAGTTTAAAATCTACAAGTCCAAATCTAGCAAATCAAAATGTTCCAGAAAGCTTATGAATTGATATAGCTAACCCCACTGGATTCAACCCCATAACTTGTGTAGATTTTGAATAGCAAAAATAACAAAACAGAGACTTTTCAGTATTCAAATAAATCTTAAAAATCAACCAATTTGAATTTTGAAGTGAATCCAATGGCTATAATTCACATTTCACCAACTCTAATTTACTAGGTAAAAATATGATATAGGTTTTGTACATGATCATGGGCTAGAAGCAAAATATTAGCTATGTAGTCAATACTAGTCCATTTAAACTATTTCAAATTTTAGGAATTTAAATCTATGAGGTGTATCCCCTCATTTAAATCATTTTCTCAAGTGTTATGAAGTAATGTGATGACCTATATTGCATAGGCTCATATTTGCTCACTTGTGGAATTTAAATCAAAATAGTATTTAATTTGCAATGGTTATTTAAATCACATGAGATGATGAATCTCATTTAAATCACTTTTCTCAAATAATAAGTGTGAAGTGTTGACCTTGGTCAACATGTGACCATACCTGGTTATTTGAGAAGATTAAATCTTAAGACGATTCAATGAGAGGAAATTATTTCTCCAAAGAACTACATAGAAACCCTATTTCCAATTTCAATGAGAGGAAATTATTTTCCTAATACCAAGTAAGAAACCCTAGCATAATTTGTGAATAAATGTTAAGTAGTGATGCTAGATCATTTGTGTGAGCCAATAAGGCTAATTAAGACTACTTAAGTATTGTTTGGTGATTATATCCTCGTATTCGTTTATAGACGCTAGTACCGGAGACTATCAAGAGGAAGAGGTCTTCTACCAAGAGGAAGAGCAAGAAAACTTTGATCACCTCACCAATCAAGGAAAGCTAGACTAATGCAAGCTATTTTGGTTGCAAGCTTATATTATTGCAAAGTGCAAAGCTCTACAAGGGCAAGGCACCATTACATTTTACTTTATGATCCTATCCTAAGTTTTTACTTTACAAGCTTTATTGGATTTTATTTATCAAAGTTACTTTTTGATTTATGATTTCACTTGGTTTAGTTCTAGAGTAGTACAAGAGCATCACACTTAGCCTAGCACGCTCCAAGATACTTAGCACCCCTCATAACTAGTTGCTAGTGCTCAGTATTAAAAATGACTACTCTAGTTGGGAACTTGTGAAATGAAATGACTTTGAAAACCTTGGAATGATGAGGTCATTCTATTGAAAGATTCTGAAGGTGAATGTGACTTGTGAATGACTTGGTGAATTTTACAAAACTGATGGTTGGGTTCGGATGCGATACCATTCCAATTTTACAAGTACCCCCACAATACCTGAATCTGGGTAAGGCTTGACTGGAAACTTATGTATCTTAGTATGGGTTCCCTCTGAACAAGCGTCATAGGGGTTATGCCGAGGCTGCCTCCATTGAATGTGAAATGACGTGAAATGAGGTGAATGTCCTACTCAAGCCCTGTGCAGTTCCCGGGTTGGCGGTTTGTTTTCGCCGGGAGGACAAGCTCATGGGGAGAGGTGCCTATACTAGAGTATGTAAATGAAAGGTTAGGATTGGTAGTTCGCGTACTGCGTACGATAAATCAGGGCCAGTTACCCCTGACGAACTATTGCAATTGTTGTGGCACAAGTGTACAACCTCTGCAGAGTTTAACCTATTCGAATAGCCGCTTCCGCGGTCATGGACAGTTGGAAAGGCCATATTGTTCCGTCATCAGAATTTTTCTAAAAATATGAAAGGTGAATTGTGACTTGATTTGAATGGTGACTTTGACTTTGAATCACAACTGAGTTGTGGGAATGACACTAATGTTCCCACTTGTGTTAAGTTAGTAAAATGAAGAAGTTTTGAATATTAAAAGTGCTTATGAAATAAAACTGGCTTTCTGCAAATGAAACTAGAGCTTAGAACCCCCTTACTATAGTTGATAGTATTTACCTTAGTATTAGTTTGCGAGTAATTTAAAGTACTCATGGCTGTGTCCCTAGCTATTCAAATGGACAGACTATGAAGAAGAGTACCAGAACCCGGAAGAAGGACAGCAGGACGTCTAAGACAACTAGGATCACTCCTGACGTCAACAGTTGCCTTTGGAATAGATGGACTACTACTACGCTATTTCGCTTCCGCTATGTGTTATGTAATTGATCAATAGAACTTCTATTATTGTAATAAGACTGGATCATGTGATCCTTTATTTGTAAGACGATTATGGTATGTAATGAATGATGTGTTGTGATATCAATCTATTATGTCTCGCAAAAACAATATTCCTGGGATTGCGAGGAATGGCATAATAGGCATCTGGACTTAAAAATCCGGGTGTTGACAAGTTGGTATCAGAGCCATTGTTGTCCTTAGGAGACCCTAGTTAGAATGGACGTCTGAAAATTTTAGTTTCAAAACAAATGAAGTGACTATTTAAGAAAACTTATTCTCCCTCTTATCATTGAGATCTTCTTCAAAATAAGAAAGTTATGCTCTATTCTTTTATATTACTACATAAAACTTTGACACACTACCCACTTCTCTAACTTACTCATCATAATTCTTCACAGATGGAGTACACCTGCAAGTCTTATCAGCTTGGCCACGGAGGAAACCTCATGTTCGAGAAGGATTTGAAACAACTGGTTGATTATTTAGGACGTACGTATCCTGAGTTCTTCGGAATACCCCTCAACAATCCATCGGGAGGACAACCTCGGTGGGAAGTTACTACAGATCTGAGAGGAAAGCTTGGACCCCCAACATGGGAAACCATCTGGTTTTCTGTAACGGGAAGCACCTGGAAGGAAGGACTAGTCAGAGCTATGCAGGAAGCAATTGCCCGGCTGTGTGGACAAAATATCAACAAGCTCAAGAATACCCGCTTCATTTACTACCCAGGACATGACCCCATGGGAAGACCAATAATTATGCCCCCGCACCCGGAAATGAACCACTATGTTGCCTACCTCGACTACATGCTGTACAAGACCCGCAAAGAGTTGGACAACGCCCTCGCCTTTCGCCAAGCACATTACCCGTGAAGATGAAGAATCCCCCCTAAAGAGTAGTATCATTTAAGCACTTTCGTATGTGTGAGTTGTATCAGGATCCCCTTGTATCGTAGAACGAATGAATGGTTCTTCAAACCAACGGTGTGTTAGCTTTGTAATGTGTGATGCTTGGTATGAATGAAAAAGTGTTGTTGGTTTTTACCCCCGCAACACTACTCAAATTTTCAAGTTATGAACTGTTTAAAAACGTTAACAAAACAAACCATAGAAATTTCCCTCTTATCTTATCATCTACCTCAATGTTTAGATGGCCCCACCAACCCGCAACGCCACCCAGGATGCCATGATGCAACTGCTGCAGACAATGATGGCAGACCGAGAAGTCGAAAGAGCTGAACGCCAAGCCAACATTGCCGCACTGCAACAGATAGCTCAGAACAATCAAGGCCATGGAAACCACGATCACCCTGGGTCAAAGCTGAAGAACTTTCAGAACACCAACCCTCCGATATTCAACAAGACTGAAGAGCCCCTTGATGCTGATGACTGGCTCCAGACCATGGAGAACAACCTCGAAGTTGCGGGAGTAGAAGCCGCAGAAAAAGTACTGTTCGCCACCCACTATCTGTCAGGACCTGCCAGAGCCTGGTGGACAAGTGCCCGTGCAATGAATGCGGGACAGATGATGACATGGGAAGACTTCAAGCTGAAGTTTAGCAAATACCATGTGCCCCAAGGACTGATCAAGAAGATGAGAGACGAGTTCCGTGAACTCAAGCAAGGAAGAATGTCCGTGGTGGAATACCGCGACAGGTTTCTCACTCTGTCAAGGTACGCCCCGGATGAGACCGGCACCAATGAGAAAAGGAAGGAGAGATTTCTGAATGGACTGCATGATGAAATGCAAACTGTGTTAGTGAACATTCCGTTCGCTGACTTGGAAGCCCTCGTAGACTCAGCCATACAGATGGAAGGAAAGCTGCATCAGGCCAATGAGAACCGCAAGCGCAGAATGATGAACCAGAATGGACCCCACCATACCCAGAAGTACCGCAACAACTCCTCTGGAGGATTCACCCCAAGATACAACAAGCCCCCTGCTCAGAATTATCGCCCCAACTACACCAACAACAACGGAGGACCCCCGAAGCCCGGAGGCAACAACAACAGCCACCCCAACAACAACCACCCCAACAGCAACCACAACAATGGAAACAACAACAACACCAATACTGCCCCGAGAACTGGGAGCAATGCTACCCCCATCACCCCAGGGACAAGGCAACAATCAACTGCTATGAATGTGGAGTTGTGGGTCACTACTCCAACGAGTGCCCCAAGAAGCTTGCCAAGATTGCCGCCAATACCGTAGCACCGGCTCAACAACAGCGCCGCTTTGCAGGAAGAAGGAACCAGAACAACAACAACGGCCGCCTCTACCACATGAATGCCACTGAAGCTCAGGAAGCACCCCAGACCATGCCAAGTATGTCTTCCTGTTAATCAAAATGCTCAATCTCTCTTAGGAACCTAACTTTTCTTAAAATCTCGGGACGAGATTTGTTTAAGTAGGAAGGGTTTGTAACATCCCAAAAATTTCAAAAACAAAACAAATGAATTTCCCTAGTTCCAAATCTTGGAACCAACAAAAACTTTTATTAAATTAAGTTTGATACATAGTGATCTTGCTTAATTCTTGTGCTATTGCCATGATTGCTTGTTATAGTATTTTTGAAATGATCTTAAACCCTAAACCTCACCCCTCTTTTCACCACCCAAGTTAAAATAAAATAAAAGGAAATTAAATAAGAAAAAGGTATATGTGCCTATGGCTATTTTTGTAAAACTTTACCCTAGGCTTTTCTACTTTGTTTAGAGGTTTGGAAAACCTTCATAAACCTTACCTAGTACTTATCAAACCAAATCCAAGTTGAAACCAAAGAAAATAAAAAGAAACTAAAAATGCCATAGAGGCATATGAGAACAAATGCAAATTTGTGAATTTGAGGATCTTGACCCTAAGACATGTTGTGAATGGTTGGATCACTCCTCTATACCATTTCAACACTCAACAACACCAATTGGGTCAAGCCAAGTCAAACTAAAAATCAAATACAACATATGCATAGAGGCATATGTGACACATAGCCATAATACCCAATTCTTGCCCTATGCCTTTAAACCTTGACCAAATGGTGTGAAACCATCTCTAAACCTAATCTAACCCTAAATTGACCCTCAACCTTGCCCAAGTAAAGCAAGGGGAACAATTTACAAGATTAAGAAAAATTGACACATCACCTCTTATGTGTTATGGCCATTTTTGCAAATCTTTGAACTAGACCATTTGGAATGGTTTCAATGGTTTGGAAATGTTTCTAAACTAATAAGAATCACTTTGGAGTCAAGAAAAATCAAATCAAAAAGAGAGAAATCAAATAGGGAGAAAATCCCATTTTTACTCACATACACACTTAGCCAATTTTGCAAATCTTCAATCAAGGCCACTTTGGCTTGTGCCATGGTTTGCATAACACTTATATATCAATAACACATCCATTTGAATCAAAGAAACCCAAATCAAAGCAAAGAAGAATTCAAATGCAACTTACATATGATAATGGTCATATGACCCTTTTATAATATCTTCACCACTTTACCCCCCTGGTTTTTACTTTTCTTAAACCAACCTTGAACAAATCTTGCCATGTCATCCAAGACCATGTCAAGGTGAATAACTTTTATGTTGACCACTAGTGCTGACTTTGACCAGGTTGACCAGAATAGAGTTGACAAGATGTGACTTTGAAATAAAGGGAAGATTAACCCCCATTTTGAATTCTCACAAACCTTCACCAAAATGACCATCACCACCACCATTCTACCTCTCTATTTATATAAAAGAGATCCACCAAAAAGATTTCCAAATTTCAAATAAAAGTTTCATGCGGCCATTATCACAAACACCTTGCAGGCAGAAATTGGAAAATGCAATACACCCTTTTAACCTCTGGTCCAAAGCCTAAACCCCTTTAGTTCCTTGATGATCATTGCTCTCCTAGGTCCCCTGCATCAGTACCAGTCCTTGCCCTGCTGATTAAAGTGAGTAGAAAGCAAGATCATCACCATGCCGTGTACCATGCCACACACCCAAGCACTCCATCTCTCTGGCCCTCCTCTCTCTCGAGCACCATGTCAGCAAGCATGCCTACACCTCCCTGAGCACGCCAGTACCCTCGCTGACTCAAAACTTGCACGCCATTGGCCAGAACGCCGCATGCCCAGACACGCCCAGAACGTGCCAGGCACGCGGTGAGCGCGCACGGACAACGTCCTGGACGCGCCAGAGCGTCGCTCGTCCAGTCGCCTCCGTCCTTCCCCTGCATCCCTATGACTGCGACGAGCACCACCACCCTCTCCTCTACCACGTAGGCGTGCTCGAGCGCCTGCGGCCGCCTTGTCGCCGTTGTCCTCGTCGGAAAAGTACCGCGGGTACCGCAGCACTCAATACAAGCTTCTGAGTGATCCCCTCGTCCCCTCGCAGCGCCAGCAGCACGCCAAGCACCGCCATGCCGTCGCTAATCGAATGCAGTACTCACCTTGCCCTTTCGCACGTTGGAGACGCCGTGCCATCGACGCCCTCTCACGGCACCCACAACACCCCCGTGGCACTATAAATAGAGGACCCCTGCAACCCAATCCCTCACCCCATCTTACTCCCCTCCCTTCACTGGTTCTTCTCACACCGGTAGTTAGTTCAATTATAGCCAAGGTCGCCGGAATTGCAATATCACCGCCGCTGAAGCCCGGAGAACCCCGCCATCGACTGGAGCCTCCCCAAGCGCTGCTACCTGTACCAGAAGCTTCCTCACCCTCGCCAACGTTGCCTCGTACCTCACCCTCGACCGCCGTAGGCCTGGTACGCTCGCCGACCCCCTAGGCTCGCCGCCAGATCCTCGGCATCTCGCCGGAGAAGACGACGGTTGTGAGCCGTCGATCTCCCATCTGATCCTACGACCCACATTAGCCCATACCGCTTCGGCAGTTATAAGTCGCTGATACGTCTCAAACGTATCTATAATTTCTTATGTTCCATGCTACTTTATTGATGATACTCACATGTTTTATACATACTTTATGTCATATTTATGCATTTTCCGGCACTAACCTATTAACGAGATGCCAAAGAGCCAGTTGTTGTTTTCTGCTGTTTTTGGTTTCAGAAATCCTAGTAAGGAAATATTCTCGGAATTGGACGAAATCAACGCCCAGGATCTTATTTTTCCACGAAGCTTTCAGAAGTCCGGAGGAGATACAAAGTGGGCCGACGAGGCGCCCACACAACAGGGCGGCACGGCCAAGGCTTGGGCCACACGGCCCTGGCGTGTGGGGCCCTCGTGGCGCCCCCTGACCTACCCTTCCGCCTACATAAGCCTTCGTCGAGAATAGTTCCAGTACCGAGAGCCACGATACGGAAAACCTTCCAGAGACGCCGCCGCCAATCCCATCTCGGGGGATTCAGGAGATCGCCTCCGGCACCCTGCCGGAGAGGAGAATCTTCTCCCGGAGGACTCTTCACCTCCGTGGTCGCCTCCGGAGTGATGTGTGAGTAGTTCACCCCTGGACTATGGGTCCATAGCAGTAGCTAGATGGTCGTCTTCTCCTAATTGTGCTATCATTGTTAGATCTTGTGAGCTGCCTAACATGATCAAGATCATCTATTTGTAATGCTACATGTTGCGTTTGTTGGGATCCGATGAATAGTGAATTCTATGTTATGTTGATTATCAATCTATTATCTATGTGTTGTTTATGATCTTGCATGCTCTCCGTTATTAGTAGAGGCTCTGGCCAAGTTGATACTTGTAACTCCAAGAGGGAGTATTTATGCTCGATAGTGGGTTCATGCCTCCATTAAATGCAGGACGTGTGAGAAAGTTCTAAGGTTGTGGATATGCTGTTGCCACTAGGGATAAAACATCAATGCTATGTCTAAGGATGTATTTGTTGATTACATTACGCACCATACTTAATGCAATTGTCTGTTGTTTGCAACTTAATACTGGAAGGGGTTCGGATGATAACCTGAAGGTGGACTTTTAGGCATAGATGCATGCTGGATAGCGGCACTTCACCACCGCACCATACTCGCCGCAGCAAAATGGGGCGGTGGAGCGCCGGAACCAAACCGTGGTGGAGATGGCGCGATGCATGCTCAAGAGCATGACCGTGCTAGCTGAGTTCTGGGGTGAGGCCGTGCGCACGGCCGTGTACCTGCTGAACCGCTCGCCGACGAGATCCCTGAAGGGCCAGACGCCGTACGAAGCATGGATGAACAGGACGCCTATTGTAGGCCACCTCCGCACATTTGGATGTGTGGCACATATGAAGAGGACTGGCCCAGGCATCACCAAGCTCTCCGATCGCTCCATGCATGTTGTCTTCATCGGATACGAGGAGGGAAGCAAAGAATATCGAGTGTTTGATCCCGTCAGCAAGAAGCTGCACATCACGCGAGACGCGGTGTTTGAAGAGCGGCGTGCCTGGAACTGGACGGTGTCTGGCACCGTTGCTCAAGTGCCAAGCACCATCACTGTGGTCTACGCTACTGACCCAGGACAAATCATCACTGACGATGGCCGTTCCATGGCTCACAATGGAGCAGCTGATGGGCGCGAGGACGCTGCGCCGCACACGCCTGCAACACCGGCAACTCCTGCAACGCCAAGCTCGTCCACGCCCGGAGCAACAACTCCTGTAACTCATGTCATGCCATCTGAAGAAACTCCAGAACCAGCAAGAACTGCAGCACCTGCTGTGACATGGTGCTCTCCCCCGTCGCAGGACAACAACCTCGATGCCGAGGATGATGGGATAGGCCAGCTCCGCTACTGAAAGAACATTTCATGATCTCTGAGTTTTGTGTGTTTGTTAACAACACCGGTGACAATTTAACCGTGTGCTAAGTGGTTTACAGTTTAGGAAAAGATATCACAGGAAAGTCTCGACTCACTCAAAAAGGAAGAAAAGAAGGAGGAACCTGGAGTCTGGTCCAGGCCGGCACTGCCGGCAACACCAGGCCGGCACTGCTGGTGTGTGCACCCCGGCACTGCCGGCGTGACCAGGCCGGCACTGCCGGTGTGTGCACCCCGGCACTGCCGGCGTTTCTGGCCCGGCACTGCCGGCCAGCCTGTTAGCTGCTGTTTCGAAATTGTGGCCGGCACTGCCGGCGGCTCATGGCCGGCACTGCCGGCGATTCATCTCCAACGGGCAGAAAAGCTGGGGGGGTATAAATACCCCCCCTTCACCTACCTTGGAAGGTTGCTCAAACCCTAAGAACTTCATCCTCCATTGCTGAGCCACCAAGAACACCAAAATCGCCAGATCTCCTCCCTCAACCACCCAAATCACTTGTGCTTTGGAGAATCGAAGGAGAAGACCCCGATCTACATCCTCACCGAAGCGTTCTTCATTTCCCCCTCTCTTGTTTGAGGGATCTCATGCTAGTGTTCCTATTTGGTTCCCTAGTTGATTTGTGTTGATGTATTGTTGTTGATTGTTGTGTTGTAACAGATTTGGGAGCCTCCAATTTGGTTGTGGATGTGTGCCCCAAGAACCTTGTAAAGGCCCGGTTTCCGCCTCGAGGAAATCCCTTAGTGGAAGTGGGCTAGGCCTTCGTGGCGTTGCTCACCGGAGATCTGAGTGAAGCCTTCGTGGCTGTTGGTTTGGCTTTCGTAGCAACCACACTCCTCCAAACGTAGACGTACCTTCTTGCAAAGGAAGGGAACTACGGGAATCATCTCCGTGTCATCGCGTGCTCCACTCTCGGTTACTTCTATCCCACTCTATCTCTTATATATTGCGTAGCTATATCTTGCCTAGTTGATAACCTTGTCATATAGGTAAATTCACTTAGTTGCATATCTAGAGAATTTACCTTTTGTGTCAAGCCTAAATTGAAAAAGAACTAAAAATTGGTTAGCACCTATTCACCCCCCCTCTAGGTGCGGCATACGATCCTTTCAATTGGTATCAGAGCCTCGGCTCTTATTTCGGGCTTAACCGCCTAAGAGTATGCCGGACGAGGAGTCCTCGGAAGGGGCCGCCAAGATGGTCTCCGTGGAAGACTTCAATTCATTGAAGTCCTCCATGGAAGCCCAAATGGAAAGCATGAAAAAGATGATTGCCGAGCTTTTGGCTCCGGCCCTTCCCAAGGCTCCTAGTGTAGAGGTAAAAGACACGGGTGCGTTAGATAAGGGAGAGGCTTCGGACCTACCCTCATCTACCAAACCCGTGGAAGGTGATAACTTAAACACTATCAAATCTCCCATTGCATCTCCTAGGGGAACCGATGGGAGTGAGAGCTACAATCGAGTACCTCCACCTTTCCAATCACCCGATATACCGGTTCCCCATCCTCATTTGAACATTCGGGGCGACCCACCTAAGTTTTCTATTGAAAATTTCGATACTTGGCAATTTGAGTTCCGCTCTCATGTTTGTAGTGCCTCAAATGAATTATGGAGAATCATCATGGTGGGCTTCAAGCCATACAACCCCGACAATTTGACTAGAAGAGAAGCGGTTGATAGTCAACTCAACAACACCGCCTTGCACATGATTCAATCAAGTGTGGGGACAAAGGAATTGCATCGTGTCCGGAACTACACCACCGCCAAGGAAGCTTGGGATGGTTTGACCGCTAGTTGCATTGGAAGTGAGAGCACAAGGAGGAACAAGTATAATGCCCTCAAGAATAAAGCCGAAGGGTTCTTGAGGCTACCGGATGAAGATCATGAAGACATGTATGGAAGACTTCTCACCGTTGCCGATGCCTTCCGGCTTATTGGTGCCACCCACATAAATGACTCTTGGATCAAGGAGAAGTACATTGAATGCATGATGCCATTTGTACCCATTGATGTCAAGACTCTTGTGGGGAGGGAATGCTATTCCTCTCTCACCTCTCAACAAGTCGTGCACGAGATGCAAGCTCTCAAGGTGCTTGAGGAAGCCTCTCATGATTCTCGCAATTGTGCTCTTGGGATGGCAAAAGGTTCCAACCTTGCCTTGGTGGTCAACTCCGTCGATGAAGTGATTCCTCAAGAATCTTATAGGGCATCTTGGAGCATGACCTATCCGGAAGATTTGCAATGCCACTACCATGACCACATGGCCTTCCATGCAAAGTCGTTTTGGATTGATCCCTCCAAGGCCAAGGAAGACAACATCAAGAGTGTCGTGGTATCGTCACGGCATATGCTACGGGGTAGCTAAAGAGAGGTGGTTCCTATATGGGCGTCGACGGTATCCGGATGCGAGATTGGTACACAGCACACGGTGATGTACCCAGGTTCAGGGCCCTCACGGTGGAGGTAAAACCCCTACTCCTGCATGTCTGATGTATATGAGCGTATATGGTGTTACAGAGTTGCTCCTTTAGCTGTTTGTCCTGATAAGGAAGAATCTACCATGAGCTAAGAGGGAGCCTGGCCGGCTTGGAGAGAGCCTGGCCGGCTGCTCGTATGTGAGCTGAGAGAGAGGGAGGGCAGCGATGGCTCTCTTGAGCCTCCTCCTGGAAGGCTCCCCTGGTGTGCCTTATATAGGCCTGACACCCAGGGGACAAGTGGTGGCCCGCATACACTGTACATGATTTGACTACTGGGGTCTCATCAACTGTACACTACAGTGCTACTATTGCACCACAGTGAGCCTATCGGTAGCTTGGTCGCTTGGTCTTGTCGCTGGCAGAGCAGGCACGTACCGTGCCTCACTCCCTTGTCTCGTGCGTTGTCAAGCAGCAGAGCATCACGATGCTAGGATCTTGGTCTTGGATTCTTTGGTCTTCACGTGGATGGAGCTAGATACTTTGCAATGCTTCCTGGGAGCAGCCGGCCATGCACGTACGTAGGAAAAGGAGCCGGCCGTACTGCATGGGAGCAGCACTTAGACCTGGATGATCATTGCGTGAAGGTGCAGCTGGGCGATCGATGGAGTGAGCAGCAGCCGGAGTCGGCCAACTTTCCTGGCAAGCGAGCGGCCGGACGAAGGCGGCCAGGTGCTGGGCGGCCTGGCCCAGCCGAGGGGCGCATCCGGCCCAAGGAGGAGAGGCCGAAGCCGGCCTGGGCGAAGTCGGCTCCGGGCCCCAGGAGCGGAAGCCGGACCAGGCCGGAGGCGGAAACCGGGCCAGCCCAACAGGCGGAAGCCGGACCAGGCCGTAGCCGGCATCACGTCCGCCACAGGCCCAGGACGCTGCTGTTTCTCTTTATCTTTTATGTCTTTTACTATCTTCTTCATATCTTTTGATCCGTTGCATCTTTTCTTGATCCGCGAAGTGCTGCGCGCTCGTAGACTCGAGGACTTTGCCATACCGGGGGTAATATCCCCGTCATTAGCCCCCGAGCCTGCGTGGGACTCGAATTGCAGTCGAGTCGCGGGGAGGGTCCCGAACGCGATGTTGATGATGTAGATGATGATGGCGATGTCGATGTAGACCATGGCGTGGCGTGGGTGAGAGGCGCGTAGTCGCCAAGGCTGATCTCAACCATGCGTAAGGCGGCGAATGCGCACCCGGATGATGGCGGAGGCGCAGCCGGATGAGGCGGCGAGGGCGCAGCCGGACGAGGCGGCGGGACGAGGCTGAGGCGCCGCCGAACGGTGCGGCGAAGGCGCAGCCGGACGAGGCGGCGAAGTCTCAGCCGGACGAGGCGGCGAAGGCGCAGCCGGCGAGACGGCGAAGGCGCAGCCGGACGAGGCGATGAAGTCGCAGCCAGACGAGGCGGGGAAGGCGCAGCCGGATGATGCGGCGAAGGCGGCCGGACGAGGCGGCGAAGGAGCAGCCGGACGAGGCGGCGAAGGCGCAGCCGGACGAGGCTGAGGCGCAGCCGGACGAGGCGGCGAAGGCGCATCCAGACGAGGCGGCGAAGGCACAGCCTGGACGAGGCGGCGAAGGCGCAGCCGGACGAGGGACGAAGTCGCAGCCGACGAGGCGCCGAAGGCGCAGCCGACGAGGCGGCGAAGGCGCAGCCGACGAGGCGGCGAAAGGCGCAGCCGGCGAGTGGCGAAGTCGCAGCCGGACGAGGCTGAGGCGCAGCCGACGAGGCGGCGAAGGCGCAGCCGGCGAGATGGCGAAGGCGCAGCCGGACGAGGCGGCGAAGGCGCAGCCGACGAGGCGGCTGAGGCGCAACCGACGAGGCGGTGAAGGCGCAGCCGGCGAGACGGCGAAGTCGCAGCCGGACAAGGCGACGGTCGCAGCCGACAAGGCGCGAGGGCGCAGCCGACAAGGCGCGAATGCGCAGCCGGACGAGGCGGCGAAGGCGCAGCCGAACGAGGCGACGAAGTCGCAGCCGGACAAGGCGCAAAGGCACAGCCGGACGAGGCGACGAAGTCGCAGCCGGACAAGGTGCGAAGTCGCAGCCGGACAAGGCGCGAAGGCGCAGCCGGACGAGGCGCAGCCAGACGAGGTGCGAAGGCGCAGCCGGACGAGGCGGCGAAGTCGCAGCCGGACAAGGCGCGAAGGCGCAGCCGGACGAGGTGCAGCCGGACGAGGCGACGAAGTCGCAGCCGGACGAGGCGCGAAGGCGCAGCCGGACAAGGCGCGAAGGCACAGCCGGACGAGGCGCAGCCGGACGAGGCGATGAAGTCGCAGCCGAACGAGGCGCGAAGGCGCAGCCGGACGAGGCGATGAAGTCGCAGCCGAACGAGGCGCGAAGGCGCAGCCGGACGAGGCGGCGAAGGCGCAGCCGGACGACGAAGGCGCAGCCGGACGAGGCGCGAAGTGGTCGCTGAGGACCGCCAGCTCGAAGGCTTTGGGCCGGGCAAAGTGGACGCGGTGTCCGCCGGCTCGTGCTAAAGAGCACCCGGAAGTGGTCGCCGAGGACCGCCAGCTCGAAGGCTCTAGGCCGCTGGCAAGGTGGACGCGATGTCCGCCGGCTCGTGCCGAAGAGCACCCGGGAGTGGTCTCTGAGGACCGCCAGCTCGAAGGCTCTAGGGCCGCCGGCAAGGTGGACGCGGTGTCCGCCGGCTCGTGTCGAAGAGCACCCGGAAGTGGTCTCTGAGGACCGCCAGCTCGAAGGCTCTAGGCCGCCGGCAAGGTGGACGCGGTGTCCGCCGGCTCGTGCCGAAGAGCACCCGGAAGTGGTCTACGAGGACCGCCAGCTCGAAGGCTCTAGGCCGCCGGCAAGGTGGACTCGGTGTCCGCCGGCTCGTGCTTGAAGAGCACCCGGGAGTGGTCTCCGAGGACCGCCAGCTCGAAGGCTCTAGGCCGCCGGCAAGGTGGACGCGGTGTCCGCCGGCTCGTGCCGAAGAGCACCCGGAAGTGGTCGCCGAGGACCGCCAGCTCGAAGGCTCTAGGCCGCCGGCAAGGTGGACGCGGTGTCCGCCGGCTCGTCTTGAAGAGCACCCGGAAGTGGTCTCTCGAGGACCGCCAGCTCGAAGGCTCTAGGCCGCCGGCAAGGTGGACTCGGTGTCCGCCGGCTCGTGCTGAAGAGCACCCGGGAGTGGTCTCTGAGGACCGCCAGCTCGAAGGCTCTAGGCCGCTGGCAAGGTGGACGCGGTGTCCGCCGGCTCGTGCTGAAGAGCACCCGGAAGTTGTCGCTGAGGACCGCCAGCTCGAAGGCTCTAGGCCGCTGGCAAGGTGGACGCGATGTCCGCCGGCTCGTGCTGAAGAGCACCCGGGAGTGGTCTCTGAGGACCGCCAGCTCGAAGGCTCTAGGCCGCCGCAAGGTGGACGCGGTGTCCGCCGGCTCGTGCCGAAGAGCACCCGGAAGTGGTCGCTGAGGACCGCCAGCTCGAAGGCTCTAGGCCGCTGGCAAGGTGGACGCGGTGTCCGCCGGCTCGTGCTGAAGAGCACCCGGAAGTGGTCTCTGAGGACCGCCAGCTCGAAGGCTCTAGGCCGCTGGCAAGGTGGACTCGGTGTCCGCCGGCTCGTGCTGAAGAGCACCCGGGAGTGGTCTCTGAGGACCGCCAGCTCGAAGGCTCTAGGCCGCTGGCAAGGTGGACGCGGTGTCCGCCGGCTCGTGCTGAAGAGCACCCGGAAGTTGTCTCTGAGGACCGTCTGCTCGCGGGCTCTTGGCCGCCGGCAAGGTGTACTCGGTGTCCGCCGGCTCGTGCTGAAGAGCACCCGGAAGTGGTCGGCGAGGACCGCCGGCTCGAAGGCGCCGGCCGCCGGGCAAGGTGGACGCGGTGTCCGCCGGCTCGTGCCGGAGGGTGGACCTTGGGGTCCGTCAGCTCGATGGAGTCCATCAGAGATAGTCATATAAGAGACAAAGTTAGTCAGTAAAGACATATAATATGTGCAGCTTTAGCAATGCTAGCTTTATATAGAGGGATGTTGGCTCGGTTTCGTCCGAGCCCCCTGGAGTCATTTTCATGTCCCCCCCGCTCTTTGGCTTTTTCTCTTGCCAGCCATACAGCCGGGTTGTGGTCTGTAGCTAGGTCAAGAGTGGGCCGCAAAGTGGAGCGCACAGTACTTAGACTTTGAGGGGAGGACTCATTCGAGCTACATCGGCGAAGGCCGGGATGCCCAAGGTGATCTCTCTTTGGACGCTGTTCATGTGAGGCGACCTCCAGCTTTTGCTCTTGCTAGCCATGAAGCCGGGTTGCGGACAACAGCTGAGTCGAAGAGTGGGCCTTTGGTACCGTACACACTACTAAGCCGTCTGTGGGATAGAGCATCGTGGGCCAGCCGGCGAGCCCCCGGGACGAGTTGAGTCGGTCCGGGGTTAAGCAGCGAAGTGCGGCGGAAGAAGGGGTAGCCCCTGAGTGTAACTCGGGTTACCCGGCTGAGCAGCGGTGCGGAGAGTTACTCAACAATTCTTACATTGTGTTTTCGCTGTAGGGTTGATCTCGATAGTGATGACGAGTTGTTGAAGCCGTAGAGGCGAGAGAGTGGCTAGTGGCCTCAGCCGGCTTGACTCCAGGCGGCCAAGCTACCAAACGCGCTGCAGATGTACGAGTCGATGCATATTCCGGCTGCACAGATTCAGCCGGACGGGCAACCAAACGCGCTCGGGCTGGTTCAGTCGATGCAGGCTCCACTCATCCCATTCCCAGCCGGCCTGGACAGGCGGAACCGGTACGAGCGGAGTTGAGCGACCAACCAATCGAACCCAGCCCCAGCCGGGTTAAGGACAACCCGCCCAGCCGACACTAGCGCAGCCGGCTCGATCGATCGATCATCGAGGAGATTTTGTCGGCGGCATGTTTTCAGCCAGATAATATTTTTCCTTTTCAGCTGGTGAAGTACTTTCAGTTTCAGCCAGCCGAAGCATTTTTTCAGCCGGCCGGACCATTTTTTTTTTCAGCCGGCGGCTTATTTCTATTTTTCATTTTTCTCTCCCCATTATTTTTCAGCCGGCCAGCGGATTTATTTTCAGCCGGCAGCCATTTTTCCTCAGTTGGGCAAATCAGCCGACTTGGGTTTTTCTTGTTTTTTTTTTTTTTGCTCCAACCGGCAGCCATGCACGCTCAGCCGGCCCCACATTTCTTTTCTTTTCACCCGTGCGTTCTTTTCTTTGGCAGGGGAGCGATAGGCTCACGCGGCAGCCGATACGGGCGGAGCATCGCCGGAGCAAGCCGGCCGCGGTGAGCCGACGACGAACATGAGCCAGACGCAGCCGGTAGTGGAGCTTGGCGCGGTGGTACGCGGGAAGAGCCGAAGCCGCGAGTCGGAGTTGGAGACGAAGCCGGCCGGGGCTGCGTGGAGCAGCCGGAGGTTGCCGTGGCGGGGCGCAGCCGGAGGGCGCGCTAGGCGCGGCCGAAGCCGGAGGTGGTGCTGCCGAAGCGGAGCCGGGCGGCGCAGGAGCCGGCCACGGCGAGGCACGGGCGGCGGATGGCGTGGCGCAGCCGAGGAAGAGTTGGTGAGACCGCTGCCGGGCGCCTAGAGTCGGGCTGGCGCAGCCGTATGACACAGCGGTGAGCCGGCCATGGCGCGAGCCGGCGGTGGGCACGGCGCTGCTGCTTGGAGAAGACCGGGCGCTGATGGTGCGCGCAGCCGGTAGAGGCGCGGGGCAGCCGGAGCCGGCCGCGGCGAAAGAGTTCGCGCGGGAGCCAGCCACGTGTGCCTGGATGGTGCTACTTTGAGCTGTTGTACGATCGCGCGCATGCGTGCCTTGGCAGTGGCGCTGCTTAGGTGCTCGCTTGCTGCTGCTCACGCGCATGCAACCGGTGGTGGCCGTGGTAGGCGGGAGCCGGCCATGGCGAGGTCGACGTTGGCGGAAGCCGGCCAGGTGGAGGCGATGTGCAGCCGGAGTTGAACCAGGGCGTGTTCGGGCTCAGTATTGCAGGAAGCCGGAGATGGCCACGGAGCCCGTAGCAGCCAGAGCCCGCAGGTGGCCGTGGCGTGGCCAGGCATGCGAGGCTAAAGCCGGAGCTGGTGATGGCCGTTGGCGAGGTGGTGTCCGTGGCGGGCACAAGCCGGAGCTGTACGTGCCCCGTAGCAGGCGTGCTGGTCGAGTTGGAGGCGGCCATGGCGTTGCGCGTCGCAGCTGGAGCCGGACGGGGCGCGTCGCAGCTGCAGCCAGACGGGGCGTGGCGCGGCCGGCACGAGCAGCGGTCGTAGCGTGGCAGCCGGCAGACGTGGGCGCGGATGCGAGGACAACGGCGCAGGTGTTGCTATCTTGCTGCCGCCGCTGTTCCGTGTATGCAAGGACACAAGAAACAATGTATCGAAGCTATTTGCGTCTTACACACATGCAAGGCAAAGGCATAGATTAATGTGTTTAATTAGCAAATTGAGGAAGTAGAGCAACTTAGCTCCAAGAATGGCTGCTGCTTTGTTGCCGTTCGCATGCATGATGCCGCTGATGCTCAAAGTGCTGGCACGCGCGTCTGGATGATGCTAGGGCGCAGGAGATGCTGCTGGCGCCGGGCGTGCGCTGCGGCTTGCCGCACGGCTTTTGCGCGCAGCGCAGGTGAAGGCACACACACGCCCGCGTGTCGGTGGTGCCGCTTGGGCCACTTATCGCTGATTGCGCGGGACGACGGAGATGATGGTCGCGGGAGCGCCGGTGGCGCACGCAAACGCGGGTGGACGGGCACATGCGCGCGGAGTCGACGGACGGTGGCCGCGCTTGCCGGGCGTGGCCGGCCTGCTGCTTGCTGCCGCGTGTTGGTGCAGCGCCGCTGCCGCTCACGACCTTGCGCGCACAGCCATGCGTCGCCGCTTGGCCGAGCGGACGGACATGCATGCGGGCGATGGCGGTGCTGCTGGAGACGCGCCAGACGGAGATGTGGTGCGGTAGAGTCGAGCCGTGACGACGGTCGCGGCGCAGCTACTGCTCTAGAGAGCGGGCGGCGAACGCCGCCGTAGGGCGCGACGGAGGAGCAGCGGGCCAGGTGGCGCGGTCGAACGCGCGGACCAGGGCGCTGGAGCTGGTGCTCGGCCGGCGGCGAGGTGAGGCGAGGAGGCCGCGGAGCGCTGGAGGCGCGGCCGGTCGTTGCTGGAGCTGGCGCTGCTGTGCGAGCTTGAATACTTGCTAGGTGCTGCTGCGCGCATGGCTCCTTGCGCGCATGACTGCCACGAGCGCGATGCGCATGCATGCATGGTCGATGCGCTGCTGCCGCTGCGCGCGCTGATGCTTGCGCGTATGGGCGCGCGGACGAGGCCGGAGATCCGCGGCAGATTCCTGCGGAAGATGGCGATGATGCTGGCCACGCACTGTGCGGAGAAGATGTGGCCGCAGCCTGCCGGGCGCGTGGCGGTGATGGTGAGGAGGCTCGCGGCAGCGAGGGCCGCGGCGGTGGTGAAGAAGATGGAGCCGCGCCCGAAGAAGGGTGGCGATGCCCGCGGCGTTGAAGGCCGCGGTGGTGGCGATGATGAGGAAGGGTCCCGTCCGAACGAACTCCGGCTGGCGCCACTGGAGGCCCCACGGTGGGCGCCAAATGTCGTGGTATCGTCACGGCATATGCTACGGGGTAGCTAAAGAGAGGTGGTTCCTATATGGGCGTCGACGGTATCCGGATGCGAGATTGGTACACGGCACACGGTGATGTACCCAGGTTCGGGGCCCTCACGGTGGAGGTAAAACCCCTACTCCTGCATGTCTGATGTATATGAGCGTATATGGTGTTACAGAGTTGCTCCTTTAGCTGTTTGTCCTGATAAGGAAGAATCTACCATGAGCTAAGAGGGAGCCTGGCCGGCTTGGAGAGAGCCTGGCCGGCTGCTCGTATGTGAGCTGAGAGAGAGGGAGGGCAGCGATGGCTCTCTTGAGCCTCCTCCTGGAAGGCTCCCCTGGTGTGCCTTATATAGGCCTGACACCCAGGGGACAAGTGGTGGCCCGCATACACTGTACATGATTTGACTGCGGGGTCTCATCAAGCTGTACACTACGGTGCTACTATTGCACCACGGTGAGCCTATCGGTAGCTTGGTCGCTTGGTCTTGTCGTCGGCAGAGCAGGCACGTACCGTGCCTCACTCCCTTGTCTCGTGCGTTGTCAAGCAGAGCATCACGATGCTAGGATCTTGGTCTTGGATTCTTTGGTCTTCACGTGGATGGAGCTAGATACTTTGCAATGCTTCCTGGGAGCAGCCGGCCATGCACGTACGTAGGAAAAGGAGCCGGCCGTACTGCATGGGAGCAGCACTTAGACCTGGATGATCATTGCGTGAAGGTGCAGCTGGGCGATCGATGGAGTGAGCAGCAGCCGGAGTCGGCCAACTTTCCTGGCAAGCGAGCGGCCGGACGAAGGCGGCTGTGTGGCCGGGGCCTGGCCCACCGAGGGGCGCATCCGGCCCAAGGAGGAGAGGCCGAAGCCGGCCTGGGCGAAGTCGGCTCCGGGCCCCAGGAGCGGAAGCCGGACCAGGCCGGAGGCGGAAACCGGGCCAGCCCAACAGGCGGAAGCCGGACCAGGCCGTAGCCGGCATCACGTCCGCCACAGGCCCAGGACGCTGCTGTTTCTCTTTATCTTTTATGTCTTTTACTATCTTCTTCATATCTTTTGATCCGTTGCATCTTTTCTTGATCCGCGAAGTGCTGCGCGCTCGTAGACTCGAGGACTTTGCCATACCGGGGGTAATATCCCCGTCAAAGAGGAACAACAAAAGTGGGTTCACTAGCTTTGGTCCAAAGACAAGATCATGCTACAATTGTGATGACAAGCGCCACTTCATTGCCGAATGCCCCTATGAGAATAGAGAGCTTCATAATGGGAGGCTCATTCCCAAGGACAAGAGCAAAGACTCAAAGGGCAAATATTCAAAGCCCCTCAACAAGAAGTTCTACAACAACAAGACCAAGAAGGGCAAGAGGCCCTCAAGAGTTGTGCTAGTAACAAGGGAAGAATATTCTACCGATGAAGTTGAAAGTTCTAGTGGTGATGAAGATGAAGAAAGCTCAAAGGAATTAGCCGCCATCGTCACCACCAACACACCCTCTTCATCTCTCTTTGAATCTCCCAATGAGAACCCTCATATCAAGAATGCACATTGCTTCATGGCAAGGTCCTCCTTGGACACACCTATTGTGCTATCAACTCAAGAAGAGTATACCTCCGGAGATGATGATGTTGATGATGAAGAAGATGCAACCTCTAATGGATTGGTCGCTCTTGCCTCCCTCTCCACTAACTCTTCATCACCAAGTGAATCCCCCAATGAGGTCATTCATGTGGAGGAAGAAAGTTGCCTTATGGCTAAATCCTCCGAGGTATCATCCCCTAACCCCGCTATGCCTAACTTATCTAGTGATCTAGGGGTTGATGATGCTAGTCTAAAAGTGAAACAAGAAATGCTAGAGTTTGATGATTTCATTCTTAACCTACAAGGTAACACTAAGAAGCATGTTTCTAGCCTCATGGTTCGTATAGCTCAACAAAGTGATATGCTTGAGAAAAAGGGTCAAATAGAGAGAGAAGACTCTCTTGAAATCCATGCTCTTAAAAATGCTCTTGAGGAAAGTCAAGAAACTATAGCTTCTCTTGAGGAGAGGCTAGAAACTCTTGAAGAGCCTCAAGATAAAATTAACAAGCTCACAAAAGCTAGAGATCTTGCTAGGGCTAAGTCTAAAGTGCTTAAAAAGGAAAAGGCCCAATTTGAGGTTGATCATGAGAAACTTGTGAAAGATCTAGATGAACTAGACAAAGCTCACAAAGCTTTGAAGAGTGAATACACTCTCTTATCCAAGTCTTATGAGCAACTTCAAATTAGGCTTGCCTCATATGATGTGCCTAGCTCCTCTACTCCTTCATGTGATCATGCAAATGTTATTGAGGAAAATGCTAGGTTGAAAGATGAACTTGCTAGGACCTCCTCTCCCCAAAGTAAACTTTCCTTGGATGATCTTTTGAGTAAGCAAAGTTCAAACAATGGGAAGGAGGGACTTGGTTTTAATTCCAAGGCTAAAAAGGCAAACAAGAAAAAGACCAAGCCCGCACATGAGAAAGCTAATGGTGAACCCCGAAAGGGCAACACCATTAATGATGATGGTGCGGGAATAGATAATCCTCACTATGTTCTCTTTAAAGATTATTATGGTGATGTTTATGCTAAGTATGTTGGTCCATATGATGGTTATGTTGCTTGGTCTATTTGGGTACCAAAGACCCTTGTTGCTAACAAAAGAGGACCCATTGAAAAATGGGTACCTAAATCCAAGAATTGATCTCATGTAGGACTATGCCGCCGGAGGTTCAAAATGGGTTCTTGATAGTGGATGTACAAGTCATATGACCGGCGGCAAGAACCTCGTCAAGGAGTTGAGGCCTAACATAAATGATATCACCGTCTCCTTTGGCGATAATTCTACATCCGAGGTATTGGGTTTTGGCAAGGTTGTGGTTGCACACAACATTACTCTTGTGGATGTCATGCTTGTCAAAACCCTTGGTTACAATTTGCTTTCCGTTTCCGCCCTTGGCAAGATGGGTTTCGCCGTCTTTATTGATAATGATATTGTGGTCCTCTTGTGGAGCAAGACTCTAAAAGTCGCATTCGTTGGGTATCGCGAACACAACTTGTATGTGGTGGACTTTTCGGGGACCACCACGTCAAGTGCGATGTGCCTATTCGGAAAGGCGGACGTGGGTTGGTTGTGGCATCGCCGCCTAGCCCAGGTCAACATGAGAACTTTGCAAAGTCTTCACAAGGGGAACCATATTGTGGGACTAATGGAAAATGTGTCTTTTGCCAAAGATCGTGTTTGTAGGGCTTGTGTTGAAGGCAAAATGCATGACTCTCCGCATCCAAGCAAGACCATCATCTCTTCCAAGAGGATCTTGGAGCTCCTTCATGTGGATCTCTTTGGTCCCGTTACTCATGCAAGTCTTGGTGCGAAGAAACATTGCTTGGTGATTGTCGATGACTACTCAAGATACACTTGGGTCTACTTTCTCAAGACGAAAGATGAGACTCAACAAATATTCATTGACTTTGCTACCGAGGTGCAACGCCAACACAACCTCCTCATTATGGCAATAAGAAGTGACAACGGCTCCGAGTTCAAGAACTACACACTCAATGATTTTCTTAGTGATGAGGGGATTCGTCATCAATATTCCGCTGCTTACACCCCTCAACAAAATGGTGTTGCGGAGAGGAAGAACCGGACTCTTATGGATATGGCAAGGTCTATGATGGCAGAGTATAAATCCCGCTATAACTTTTGGGCCGAAGCCATCTCCACCGCTTGTCACTCCTCCAACCGGCTCTATCTCCGCAAGGGCTTGAACAAGACTCCATATGAAATACTCACCGGGAACAAGCCTAATATCTCATACTTCAAGGTGTTCGGGTGTAAGTGTTTCTACAAAATCAAAGGGGTTCGTTTATCTAAATTTGCTCCTAAAGCTTTGGAGGGTATATTTGTTGGTTACGGTGCCGAATCTCACACTTATAGAATCTTTGATGTATCCTCCGGGATTATCATTGAATCTTGTAGTGTGAAGTTCGAAGAAAATGATGGCTCCCAAGTGGGGCAAGTTGATGTTTGTGCAGGTGATGAAATACCTCAAGATGCCATAGTAAGAATGGGTGTGGGATTTTTCCGCCCCATTGAGGGACACGGTGTGGCGTCTCGGGAAGAACTATGCTCTACCACGGTGGAGCCCTCATCTTCTCAACATCAACAAACCTTACCTAGTGAAGCAAATGATGCACCAACCCAAGAACAAGATCAAGACCCTCCCTCTTATGTGCAAGATCAAGGACAAGATCAAGGTCAAGATCATCCAATCATTCATAATGGCTCCAATGAGGATCCATCCAACTCTTGCCCTTCTCCGAACATTGTTCAAGATCAAGCACATGAGATTGAGCAACCCCAAGCAATTGAGGAAGCTCAAGTTCAAGGTCAAGACGGGGACCCAAATGATCAAGTTGATCAAGTGACACCTCCAAGGCCTAGAAGAACCAAGGAGGAGATCGAGGCCCGTCGTTTAGCAAGAAGAGAAAGGACCCTTGAAATTCGTGGACACACTCATGACAAGGTCTTTGGTGATGTTCGAGCAAAAGTCTCCACAAGAAGGCAATTGGCTAACTTTAGCAATCATCATGCTTATATCTCCGTAGTGGAACCCAAGAAAGTTTTTGAAGCCCTTGAAGATTCGGATTGGGTGGAAGCTATGCATGAGGAACTCAACAACTTCAAGCGCAACAAAGTGTGGTCCCTAGTAAAGAAGCCAAACGAGTGCCGCAATGTTATAGGCACTAAATGGATATTCAAGAACAAGCAAGATGAGTTTGGAAATATTGTGAGGAACAAGGCAAGATTGGTGGCTCAAGGTTTCTCTCAAGTTGAAGGAATTGACTTTGGAGAGACCTATGCTCCCGTGGCTCGTCTTGAGTCCATCCGTATCCTTCTTGCTTATGCTTCGCATCATAACTTTAAGTTACAACAAATGGATGTGAAAAGTGCTTTTCTTAATGGTCCTTTGCATGAAGAGGTTTATGTTAAGCAACCCCCGGGGTTCGAGGATCTCAACTTTCCTAACCATGTCTACAAGCTTGATAAAGCACTTTATGGTCTCAAACAAGCTCCTAGAGCTTGGTATGAGCACCTTAAGGAATTGTTGGTAGACCGTGGGTTTGATGTTGGGCTAATCGGCCCCACTCTTTTTACTAAGAGGGTCAATGGGGAGCTTTTCGTTTGCCAATTATATGTTGATGATATTATATTTGGCTCTACTAACAAAGCTTTCAATGATGAATTCTCAAAGCTTATGACCGATAGGTTTGAGATGTCTATGATGGGAGAGATGAAGTTTTTCCTTGGTTTTGAGATCAAGCAATTGAGAGAGGGAACCTTCATCAACCAAGCAAAATATCTCCAAGACATGCTCAAGAGGTTCAAGATGACCGAGTTGAAGGGTGTGGCCACTCCTATGGTTACCAAATGTCATCTTGCACTTGATCCCAATGGTAAAGAGGTGGATCAAAAGGTATATCGCTCCATGATTGGATCCTTGCTTTACCTTTGTGCATCTAGACCGGACATAGTGTTGAGTGTTGGTGTGTGTGCAAGGTATCAAGCTTCTCCTAAGGAGAGCCACATGATAGCTCTCAAGAGAATCTTTCGATATTTGGTTGATACCCCAAGATATGGTATTTGGTACCCCAAAGGCTCAAGTTTTATTCTCAATGGGTACACCGATGCGGATTGGGCGGGAGACAAGGATGATAGGAAATCAACCTCCGGGGCTTGCCAATTTCTTGGTAGGTCCTTGGTGTGTTGGTCATCTAAGAAGCAAAATTGTATATCTCTCTCCACCGCCGAAGCCGAATATGTTGCCGCCGCAAGTGGATGCACTCAATTGTTATGGATGAGGCAAACTTTAAAGGAATACGGTGTCATTTGTGACAAAGTGCCTCTATTATGTGACAATGAAAGTGCTATCAAGATTGCCTATAATCCGGTGCAACATTCAAGAACGAAGCATATTGAGATCCGGAATCATTTCATTAGGGATCATGTTGCCCGGGGTGATATTGAGCTTATCTATGTTCCTACCAAAGATCAACTTGCCGATATATTCACGAAGCCTCTTGATGAAGCAAGGTTCACTTATTTGAGGAATGAGCTAAATATCATTGATTCAAGGAGTATAGCTTGACCATCTTGCAAACACACCTTCGTCTCAAAACTTTATTTGGTTTAGATGTGGGCATGGAAATAGGGGGAGTGCGGTTTAAATTATTGAGCTATCCCTCCCCCCATAATGCCAACATTAAAGATTTCATTCTCGTTATATCATATGTTGATATGTGAGCTTAAATGATGAGTAGTGGCTTGGACCCAAGATATATCTTCGCGGTGCCATGCCACAACACTCATATATGGTGGCCTAGGCCACCACACTCTTCCTTGTAAAGAGTTGGAGTTATTTGGATCTTATCGCCTTTTATTTGACATATCTTTTGTTCTTATGGGAAATCACTCATGTTTGGACTTCATTTGCACTTTTTTGCAAATATGAGTGATATCGTACCATCAACAGTGTGCTCCTTCTATCCTAAGCCTCACCTTTCCTAAAAGAAACCTTTTCTATCTCCACACGCTAAAACTTTGCAATCTTTCGAGGGTTTTTGGGCTGAGGAGTGCTTCGGCGGCACTGCCGGTGCCCCCACCCCGGCACTGCCGGTGGCACCGGCACTGCCGGCCTCGGCTGGGCGGCACTGCCGCTGGGGGCGTGGCTTAAGTTGAGGGCCCGCTGGGAAGTTAGGGCAACTGCTCCTTCTTCCCATCGTGCGCCCCTCTCCTCTCGTTCACGACCCTGACCCCAGCCGTCGCCGCTGTCGCCTCCCCCTCCGGCCGCTGTCCCGGGGTCTCCTTCCTCCTCTGGTCGGTTGATCCGGGCAGGGCCCCCTCCCCTCCATGGCTTCCTCCTCCGGTTAGTCTCCCTCCTCTCTCTCCCTCTCTAGATTGGGTAGACCTCTCTAGAAGAAAGATGGGTGGACGATTCTTTCCGTAATTTTTGCCATAGAGGTGGATAACCTTGTGCATGGTATTGTGAAAGTTTGAGGAACAATGTTTGAGTCTAGAGCAGATCTGGAGGTTTTTCCTGTTGACCGGCACTGCCGCCCCCTCCCCACCGGCACGCTGGGCTGGCTGCTGCACCGCCTCTGTCTCACCCGGCTTGCCGGTCGGGCCGCATCTTGCCGCCCGTACCACCCCGGCACTGCCGGTGAAGTTGAGCCCAGATCTTCTTTAGCCTTTTCCTGTTGTATCTTAAACATATCATTCATCATGCTTTGTTTATCAAGATTGCTCTGTTTTAGTGTACCTTATCCTATGCTTCTTCCATCCATTGCTATCACAGGTGCAGGTGGTGACCCTCATCGCTTCAACTCAGGAAAACGGACTTTACCGAGTGACTTTGAAGCTGAAATCCTACCTGTGAAGAAGTCGTCTTGTCGAGAGAAGAACATGGCTCCGGTTGAACCTCGAGCTAATCTCATCAGGAGGTTGAGAGGCATGCCTGTTGGGAAGTGGCCCGATCATGAGTATGCTCGACTGCGTCAGACCAACATCTACACCACTCCCAAGGCCACCAATTGCTCTGAGCTGTTCTGGACTAAGTATCAAGAGAAGATTTTTGATGATCTCTATGCTCATGCCACCTACAAAGTCGCTCCTATGCATCACATCAACTTTTCTCACATGGATAAACATGCCCAATACTTTGCAGAAGCTCGAGAGATTTGTGAGCAGTTTGGTCTCTTTCCTCTTATGAAGTTCCAGCAGCCTTACAGTGTGGATGTGATTGGGCAATTCTTTGCCACAGTTTATGTTGACAATGATGATGCCAAGACTATGACTTGGATGACAGAGGGTCGCTTGCTACATGGCACTTGGGACCAATTTGCAGCTTGCCTTGGTTATCCTGTGCTCCCTGTCAATGCAGATGGATATTTTAGAGCTCACAACACTCCCAAGCCCATTGAGAAGGCTCTCCTTGCTGATCTTTATCTTGAAGGAGAAGTGGTATATGGATCTCAGAAATTTCTTCGCCCGGTGTATGACATCCTCCTCCGCATTTATCGAGAGGTCCTTAATCCCAAGGTTGGTTGCGTTGATCAGATCTATGGATACCTTGGGAACTTGTTATATCTCTCTCATCAGCACCGTGACTCTGGGATTCAGCTTGATGTGATGGACTTTCTGTGGAATGAGTTTTGGGCATGCATTATTGCTCGCAAGGCTCCTGTTTTTGCCCCTTACTTCATGCGCTTCATATGCTCACGTTGGGACAATGCTGGATATGGCATACTCTCTGATGAGGTAGGTGTATTGGTACCTCACAAGGCTAAGGATCTCAAGGTCAAGACTCACGACAACCCTCCTCGTCTTCCCAATGATGAGGATTCTGCTGAAGAAGACTCTGATTTTGAGTTTGCACCTCCTGCTGACAATGGCTGGTTTGCTCGCATAGAGGCCAAGTTGGCCAAGATGTTCTGCCTCAAGTCTGACATCAGGGCGTCGATGTATCAGGCTCATAGGGAGCGGAAAATGGACAGGAGGAACACAAAGCTCATCATGCGCAAGTTGGATATTCCTGTTGAAAGTGGATCTGAGGAGGTCATCACTCCTGAAGAAGAATGGCTCTCCAAGCATGGCAATGTGACTGAGTTTGAACAGCTTGGGCTTCCCGGTCCTTCTCACCGTCGGCGCCCTCCTAGTGATGATGTTGAGCCCGCCGAGTCTGAAGACGATGAAGAGACGGAGGACGATGAAGAGACGGAGGATGAGTGAGCTCTCATGGGACGTTGTAGCATCGCTTCTTTTCTCCTTTTTGGTGTCTTGATGCCAAAGGGGGAGAAGAAGGTCTAGTAGGACTTGCACGGGATTTGCTAGGGTGGTTTGAGGGCACAAGCATTTGCTTTTTATCATTCCGTTAAAGCTTGTGTCCTCCTTTTATCTTCTATGTTATGTTGAACCTTATCTTGTGTTTTATGTGTCCTATGTGTGGTGAACTATTGCTATGGTTTCGGTATTCTCATATTGTCTATGGATCTATCTCAAATTGATACTTGATGTGATTATGGGATTCTTGTTCATGATTTTGAGGCTATTGTCTTGAAATGTTAAGGATGTCAGTATGAAAAGGTATGATCTTAACTTGTCATCTTTTATCTTTTCCCATACATTATATGCCTTATGTCTTATGAGCATTGTGCTTACTATCTTGTTAGTTGAAGTTGCTCTATACCTAATGTGTGCATATATATATTCTTGCACTAAATTTCTCGCATGCACACATCTAGGGGGAGTTTCTCTCTTCTGTCAAACATATAGATATTCTTGCTCTATTCTTTGCAAAATCCCGGTATTGTCATCAAACACCAAAAAGGGGGAGATTGAAAGAACATTTCATGATCTCTGAGTTTTGTGTGTTTGTTAACAACACCGGTGACAATTTAACCGTGTGCTAAGTGGTTTACAGTTTAGGAAAAGATATCACAGGAAAGTCTCGACTCACTCAAAAAGGAAGAAAAGAAGGAGGAACATGGAGTCTGGTCCAGGCCGGCACTGCCGGCAACACCAGGCCGGCACTGCCGGTGTGTGCACCCCGGCACTGCCGGCGTGACCAGGCCGGCACTGCCGGTGTGTGCACCCCGGCACTGCCGGCGTGACCAGGCCGGCACTGCCGGTGTGTGCACCCCGGCACTGCCGGCGTTTCTGGCCCGGCACTGCCGGCCAGCCTGTTAGCTGCTGTTTCGAAATTGTGGCCGGCACTGCCGGCGGCTCATGGCCGGCACTGCCGGCGATTCATCTCCAACGGGCAGAAAAGCTGGGGGGGTATAAATACCCCCCTTCACCTACCTTGGAAGGTTGCTCAAACCCTAAGAACTTCATCCTCCATTGCTGAGCCACCAAGAACACCAAAATCGCCAGATCTCCTCCCTCAACCACCCAAATCACTTGTGCTTTGGAGAATCGAAGGAGAAGACCCCGATCTACATCCTCACCGAAGCGTTCTTCATTTCCCCCTCTCTTGTTTGAGGGATCTCATGCTAGTGTTCCTATTTGGTTCCCTAGTTGATTTGTGTTGATGTATTGTTGTTGATTGTTGTGTTGTAACAGATTTGGGAGCCTCCAATTTGGTTGTGGATGTGTGCCCCAAGAACCTTGTAAAGGCCCGGTTTCCGCCTCGAGGAAATCCCTTAGTGGAAGTGGGCTAGGCCTTCGTGGCGTTGCTCACCGGAGATCTGAGTGAAGCCTTCGTGGCTGTTGGTTTGGCTTTCGTAGCAACCACACTCCTCCAAACGTAGACGTACCTTCTTGCAAAGGAAGGGAACTACGGGAATCATCTCCGTGTCATCGCGTGCTCCACTCTCGGTTACCTCTATCCCACTCTATCTCTTATATATTGCGTAGCTATATCTTGCCTAGTTGATAACATTGTCATATAGGTAAATTCACTTAGTTGCATATCTAGAGAATTTACCTTTTGTGTCAAGCCTAAATTGAAAAAGAACTAAAAATTGGTTAGCACCTATTCACCCCCCCCCCCCTCTAGGTGCGGCATACGATCCTTTCAGCTACCGTCGGGTCAGCAACGTCTACGACACCACTGAACCAGCTGAGGAAGAAGACGATGACACTCGCTGTCTGCTTGCAGCTGAGGAACCAGCCACTGTGGAAGAAGCGCTGGCTGATGATGCATGGCGATAGGCGATGAAGGATGAGTTGCAGTCCATCATCGAAACTCAGACTTGGCAACTCACTGCTCTGCCAGGTGGTCACCATGCCATAGGTTTGAAGTTGGTTTTCAAGGTTAAAAGGGACCCAGATGGAAATGTGATCAAGCACAAGGCCAGGTTGGTAGCAAAAGGATATGCTCAGCGACAGGGGTGGATTTTGATGAGGTGTTCGCCCCTGTCGCAAGGATGGACACGGTGCGCACTCTGCTCGCTCTGGCAGCTCATGAAGGGTGGAAAGTTCATCACATGGATGTGAAGTCAGCATTTCTGAATGGCGACATCACTGAGGAGGTTTATGTGCATCAACCTCCAGGCTTCATCGACAGCCAACACCCACTCCATGTCCTCAAGCTCAGCAAGGCGCTGTATGGCCTACATCAAGCGCCCAGAGCATGGTATGCAAAGCTTGACTCCTCACTGTCTGAACTTGGATTCTCTCGCAGTCCAGTGGAGCATGCAGTGTATCGTCGAGGAGACAGATCAGCTTTTCTGCTGGTAGGAGTGTATGTTGATGATCTGCTGATCACCGGCACTAGCATCAGTGAGATTCAAGAGTTCAAGAAGGAAATGCACAGGCTGTTCAAAATGAGTGACCTTGGCTTACTGTCATACTATCTTGGGATAGAGGTCATTCAGAAAAATGGCGAGATCACCTTGAACCAGAGAAGCTACACCATGAAAATCCTAGAGCGTGTTGGAATGACAGGCTGCAACAGTTGTCAAACACCCATGGAGAATTGGCTCAAGCTGAATAAGCTAGAAGGAGGCAAGCCAGTGGATCCTACTGAATACAGAGGGATCATCGGGTGCCTGCGCTATTTGGTGAACACACGACCCGATCTGGCACACTCTGTTGGCATTGTCAGCCGATTCATGGAAGCACCAAGTACACATCACTGGGCAGCTGTGAAGCAAATAATTCGGTATGTCGGTGGTACACTTGGACATGGATGCAGTTACAAGAGAGGAAACAGCGAGCTGAAACTGACAGGTTTCAGTGACAGCGATCACGCTGGTGATCTTGACGATCGCAAGAGCACCTCTGGGGTGACTTTCTTCCTTGGTGACAGCATCATCACTTGGACCTCACAGAAGCAGAAATCCACTGCAATCTCTTCGTGTGAGGCAGAATATATGGCTGCATCTGATGCAGCGTGTCAGGGACTATGGCTGAGCCGTCTGATCGGTGTCCTACTGGGAAAACCACCTGCCAAGTTCATGCTTTGGGTGGATAACAAATCAGCTATAGCACTCTGCAAGAATCCGGTCCATCATGATCGGAGCAAGCACATAGACACCAGGTTCCATCACATCCGAGAGTGCTACGAGAAGAACATGCTTGACATCGAGCACATCGGAACTAATGGGCAGCTGGCAGATATTCTAACCAAAGCGCTGGGCAAAGTCAGGTTCATTGAATTGAGACAGAAGCTCGGCGTGATGGAGATTCAGAAGGAAACCTCAAGCTTAAGGGGGTGAAATGTTGATGTCTGAAGATGTAAGCTTGTAGTTTCTTCAGTTAACGTTTCAGTTTGAAATAACCTCGTGTGTATCGCCTGTGATCACCGAGAGAACTAGATAGGGCTTAGACCTTTTCTTTCCTGGTTTTTAGGTCAACCAGAATGTTGAGCCGATCGTGGGATGGCAGGTTCAGTAAGTGCTCGACGTTCCAGGTTTGTCGGCTGTCAGTTAGCCGCACCTTTTGTAACTGTTGAATAAGTACAGTAATAACAATAGAAAAGGCTGCAGATTTTGCACGCAGCGCAAACACTTGTCCTTGTGTTGTGTTCATCTCACCATCTAGGGTTAGATCGCATCATCTACAACTACAGGCTGCCTCGTCCAGGCTGCGTCTGGCCGGCTCCATCGGCCCGGCCTCGTCTCGATCCGGTCCGCCCCGGCCTGGTTCGGCCTTCTCCGGCAGCCCTGCACATGCTCCGCCTTGATGTGGTCTCCTGCTCCTGCTACGCGAGGCTGATTGCTGCTCGTACGTGAGCAGTTTCGTACGTGAGCAGTTGTTCCCAGATTTGTTTCCCAGATTCAGATCTAAGTTGAATTTTTTTTTTGAAGAGATGGCTGTCTTCCGCGTCTGGATATGTTAGTATTCCTCGGTGCCTAGTGATCTTTGACGACACCAACTATGGGGAGTTTGCTGCCTTTATGCGTATCCACATGTGTGGTCTTTGGTTGTGGGGTGTTCTTACCGGCGAGGTCTCTTGTCCGCCGCACCCCACTGCTCCTGTCCCTCCTACTCCGCCGTCCTTGCCACAGGCCCTTGCTGAGGATGCTACTCAGGCTGATCGGGATGCAACCAAGTCTGCCGAGGCTACTGGTGATGAAGCATATGAGGAGCAGGTACTTGCTTATTCAGAGGCTCTTGCCTCTTACCGTGACAGTTTGACTACCTTTACTCAGTGGTGTGATGAGGATGCTAGGGTTGCCGCTGTTCTTTCGCAGAGTGTTCAGCCACAGTTTGCTTCTGAGTTTATGGGCCTCGCCACTGTTGCCAAGATGTGATCTCACCTTCGTCAGCGCTATCAGCCTTCTGGGGATTCTCTGTATTTGTCTGTGTTGCGTCAGGAGCATGATCTTCAGCAGAGTGACTCTACTGTTGATGAGTTCTACACCCAGAGTGCGGCGATCTGGCGCCAGCTTGACTCCCTGGGCAGTGTTGTCTGTGGTACTTGCCAGTGTTGTCGGGCGGTACGTTCAGATATGGACTTTCAGAGGATCCATGAGTTCCTGTCTCGACTTCGTCCAGAGTTTGAGCCCCGTCGTGCTCAGCTGTTTGCCCGAGGCCGTGTTCCTATCTCAGAGGTGTTGACTGAGCTTCGTGCTGAGGAGACTCGTCTGCGTGGTGCTGGACTGCTTGGGACACCTACTGTTCTTGCTGCTCGAGTTCCCACTGCACCTGCACCGCCGCTTCTACCCACACCAGCGCCGGCTGCCTCTGGAGGAGCCCGCCCGTCTCGTGTTGGGGGTCGCCCTCGCCCTCCTCGGTTCTGCACTCACTGTCGAAGGTCTGGTCACCTTGAGTCTGACTGCTATCAGAAGCAGCGGGGTGTGCCTCCTCGTGGTCCACCTTCAGCACCTATCACCGCCGGTTTCACTGAGCAGGACATAGCGAGACTTCAGCGCCTCCTTGCCTCCTCCGGCTCTACTTCGACGGGTACTGCTGCCTCTGCAGCTGTTTCCTCTCCACAGTCAGGTACATCTTCGTGGGTTCTGGATTCTGGAGCTTCTTTTCACATGTCTCCTGATTCTTCCTCTCTTTTTCTCTTCGTCCCATTCCTCTTCATGTTCATGTTCTTACTGCCGATGGTACTTCTCTTCCTGTTGCTGGTCGTGGCACTCTTTCTACTCCCTCCTTTTCAGTTCCTGATGTTTCTCATGTTCCCCGTCTTACCATGAACTTGTTTTCCGCTGCTCAACTTACTGATTCTGGTTGTCGGGTCATTCTTGATGTTGATTCTTGTTCTGTTCAGGACACTCACACTCGGGCACTGGTTGGGGCTGGCCCTCGGTGCTGTGACTCCCAGGGACTTTGGGAGCTTGACTGGCTTCATGTTCCTTCCTTCCCCACTTCACCGACTGCACCACATGTGCTTGCTTCTTCCACTACCGCCTCCTTTCAGCAGTGGCATCATCGTCTTGGTCATCTTCGTGGTTCTCGCTTGTCGTCTTTACTTCGCCGAGGTCTTCTGGGACCTGTCTCAGGACATGTCTCGCTTCAGGGGTGTCAGGGTTGTAGGCTTGGTAAACAGAACCAGTTACCTTATCCTACCAGTGAGTCTGTATCTCAGCGTCCGTTTGACTTGGTCCATTCTGATGTATGTGGTCCTGCTCCCTTTGCTTCCAAGGGGGGCCACCGCTACTTGATATGGGCACGGAGGCCTATGTGGAGCCCAATTTCAGGACTCCACCAACCTAGGTGGTACGCCATCGAGGATTCAGGAGTGACACGCTAGGACGACCTACGCCATGTAATAATTAAGTCTAAGGTTGTGTCATTCATTCTATGTTAGGAAATAATGTAGCCAGGTCATGTGGTGGGCCAATTAGAGTTAAATTAGTGTTGTGTTTGGCTTTGGGCTTGTCCAAGCCAAACTCGGTCAGCCCATCAAGTGGGGCGCCCCAGCCTAGCAAGGCTGGCCGGCCACCTCCCTCTCATATAAGGTGGAGGCACGGCTAGGGTTTAGGATAGAACAAGTTTAGTCTAAAAGTTTAGGGTTTCCCTATCACGTGTGTTCACGTGTATCATCCCTCCGGGGGTACGGCGCTGCCGTTATCTATATTATCCGCTGCGAAGGTTCTTGTGTTCATCAAGGATTGTCTAGCTCTTGGTTTGAGGCGTATCGTTCATCGATCCGTTGCTTGCTGGATTCGTTCCCTCTTCTCCAGGCTGCGTTCATCGCGTTGTTGGGAGGAATCTCTACCCCAGGTTCTCGCTGTGAAAGATCGGGCATCAACTAAGGAGGATCCAGTGGGTCGCTCCCTTATCACTACTATATTATTTTTATCGATGACTTCTCTCGCCACACTTGGATTTATTTTATGACCTCTCGCAGCAAGGTTCTCTCGATATATAAGCAGTTTGCTGCCATGGTCCATACTCAGTTTTCCACGCCTGTACGTGTCTTTCGGGCTGATTCTGCCGGTGAGTATATCTCCCAGCTGTTGCGTGGTTTTCTTGCTGAGCAGGGCACTCTTGCCCAATTCTCATGCCCTAGCGCCCATGCCCAAAATGTTGTGGCTGAGCGCAAGCATCGCCACCTACTTGAGACGGCTCGTGCGATAATGATCGCTGCCTCTCTTCCTCCTCACTTCTGGGCTGAGGGCTGTGTCTATTTCCACCTATCTCATCAACCTCCAGCCCTCCGCAGCCTTGCAGGGTGGTATTCCTCTTGAGCGTCTTACTGGCCACACTCCTGATTACTCGCCTCTTCGTCTTTTTGGTTGCGTTTGCTATATTCTTCTTGCTCCACGCGAACGCACCAAGCTGACTGCTCAATCTGTTGAGTGTGTCTTTCTTGGCTACAGCCCTGAGCACAAGGGATATAAGTGTTGGGATCCTATTGGTCGTCGGATGCGCATATCTCGCGATGCCACTTTTGATGAGTCCCGTCCTTTCTACCCGCGTCCCTCCTCCTCTTCCTTCTCGGCGGATGATATCTCCTTTCTCATGTTCCCTGACTCACCTCCTCCTATGCCTCAGGTCCCTACACCGCCGAGTCTCTCACCCCCTTCTCCTCCTTCGCCCACCAGACCCCCCTCTCCTCCCACACCATCTTCCCCACCCTCCACACCTTCCTCTCCCAGGTCACCTTCCTCACCTACAGTGGTTCCTCCCTACCCTTTTCACTACTCACGTCGTCCCCGTGAGGATGATGCTGCTCCTCCTGACATGCCCTCCACTTCTGGTGTGATGCCCTCTCCGTCTAAGCCGCCTCATCATCTTCGTGCTCGTCCTCGTCCTCCTCCTGATCGCTATTCTCCCACTCACTATGGTCTTTCTACTGTCCTTGAGCCGACCTCTTATCGGGATGCTCTTGCTCATCCCGAATGGCAGCTAGCGATGGCTGAGGAGATTGCTGCTCTCGAGCGTACTGGCACCTGGGATGTTGTCACTCCTCCTTCCTCTGTTCGTCCCATCACCTGCAAGTGGGTCTACAAGATTAAGACTCGCTCCGATGGTTCTCTTGAGCACTACAAGGCTCGACTTGTCGCTCGCGGCTTTCAGCAGGAGCATGACCGTGACTATGACGAGACCTTTGCTCCAGTGGCTCGCATGACCACTGTTCGTACTCTTCTTGCCGTTGCTTCTGTTCGTCACTGGTCTGTCTGTCAGCTTGATGTGCAGAATGCTTTTCTTAATGGTGAGTTGACTGAGGAGGTATACATGCAGCCACCTCCTGGGTACTCTGTTCCTGATGGCATGGTCTGTCGTCTCCGGCGCTCTCTCTATGGCCTTAAGCAAGCCCCTCGCGCCTGGTTTCAACGTTTTGCCTCTGTGGTCACCGCTGCTGGTTTCGTCCCTAGCGCACATGACCCGGCGCTCTTTGTCCACACATCCTCTCGTGGTCGGACTCTGCTTCTTCTTTATGTTGATGACATGATCATCACAGGCGACGACCCTGAGTACATTGCCTTTGTCAAGGCCCGTCTTCGCGATCAGTTTCTCATGACTGATCTAGGTCCTCTCCGCTACTTTCTTGGGCTTGAGGTTTCCTCTACCTCCGATGGCTTCTATATCTCCCAGGAGAAGTATATTCAGGACCTTCTCACTCGTACCGTTCTTGGTGATGAGCGCATTGTCGAGACTCCTATGGAGCTCAATGTCCGCCTCCGTTCCACTGATGGTGATCCTCTTCCGGACCCGACTCGCTATCGTCACTTGGTTGGGAGTCTTGTCTACCTTGCTGTCACATGTCCTGACATTACCTACCCAGTCCACATTCTGCGTCAGTTCATGGTTCCTCCCACTAGTGTCCACTATGGTCATCTTCTTCGTGTCATCCGCTACCTTCGGGGCACTATCTCCCGTCGCATTTTCTTTCCTCGCTCCAGCTCCTTACAGCTCCAGACCTACTCAGATGCTACTTGGGCTAGCGATCCGGAGGATCGCAAGTCTCTTTCTGCCTACTGTGTCTTTCTTGGTGGCTCCCTTATTGCTTGGAAGACCAAGAAGCAGGTTGCAGTCTCTCGTTCGAGTGTCGAGGCTGAGTTGCGAGCGATGACTCTCTTGACTGTTGAGGTGACTTGGTTACGCTGGTTACTTGCGGATTTTGGTGTTTCTGCTGATGCTCCGACTCCTCTTTTATCGGACAGCCATCAGCATTGCGCGTGACCCGGTGAAGCACGAGCTCACCAAGCACATAGGTGTTGATGCTTTCTACGTGCGTCATGATGTGCAGGAGGGGTTGTGGCCCCTCATTATGTGCCTTCCGAGCTACAGCTTGCTGAATTCTTCACGAAGGCCCAGACCAGAGCACAGCATGGGTTCTTTCTTTCCAAACTCAGTGTTGTTGATCCACTATGAGTTTAAGGGGGGTGTTAGTGATGTATAGTCCCCTTTTCTGTATATTCTCATAGTGTGAGGAATTTCCCTGCATATTGTACCCCTGTACATGTACTGGCTTTTGGCCCATTGTAAATTTTAGTTGTTATTCCAACACTGCTCACTAGCTAGTTGCTTCTGTGTGCTACACCTGACAGGGATAAATTCTGAAGTACCCCGTCCAAAATAATTGTTGTGCTACACCATTACGAAGTACTCACTAGCTAGTTGATGCGAGTTGGGCGGCGAATGTGCATCAGACAGGGGAGTTTCGAAGCTACTCCCGAGAGTTCGCCCACGACAACTCAGTGTCCGCTGTCGTTGCAGATGGTCGAAGGGCGACCACTCGCACCTAGCTTGTCGGCTTCGGTTCCGTCCGCTGACCACTGAGCTACTGAGGAAGAACGGACTTTCTTTGGACCAACCAACCGGTTCCTTCCAGCCAGCGGACGATGGTCTTGTTCAACCTCCAGGACCTTAGTGTAAAAAGTGTGGACTTTGTTGTAACTTTCTATTTCATGTTAGTCCGTGATGTATTGTGTAACTCCAGCTCTGAGTAATAAAATTTCTAGGTCCCTTGAAGTATGGATTTTTTTTTCGAAATGGGGAAGCCCATCCTCTGCATCAATTGATGCATACAACTTTTATTTAAAATTTATTTAAGAAAGATCTAACAAAAGCATACATCACAAGACCCAAATCCACCACTTCATGTCTATAAACCTCACAATGGCCGGAGAAAAATTCTTGTTAGAGCATCGTGCCTTAAAAACACAAACAAAGTCCCACCATCTAATTATCAGGGCATCACTGAGTCACTCCATGGCGAAATAGGAGCACACATCCGATCTAGCAGACCGTCGGCGAGCGCCTCATGCCCTCGCTTCAGAAGTCGTCAACGCTAAGAACGGTTGGGTCCATCTTCAGTATAAAGATCCACATAGCTCTTGCCGGACCTGCTGCCGATGCTGCCACCGCGCTAGCAAATGCATCCACCATACGCGCATCCATCAACATGTGACCATTGCCGAGACCCTATTGCACCACGCTGCCAAGACTCGTCATCATCGATGCGGAAGAAGAACACCACTCAACCTCGAACGAAATCATCCACTGCCCCTCTAACCAATGCACAACACCAAGAATGATGCCCCCAAGAGGAAAACAATGTAGGATCATCCGATTTACGGATCTAGGGTTTACCCGGAGTTAGCAGGAAGCGTGGAACGTCGCCTTGACGATGCCTTTATGAAGGGGACGGCGCACAGGCGCGCCATCGCCGGATCTGGCCCAGCCAAAAGCAGGGATTTCTCTCGGATCTGCCTTTGCGATTCTCCATTGTTGCATCAGGCCAACCTCGCCATAGGCTCAACGTACGAGCAGATCAGGAGAGATGCAAGCACCCCCCCCCCCCCCTCCCCGCCCATGAACAGTAGTTGGTGTCGCCGCCACCACCCGCTAGGTCGCGACGCTTTCGCACAGGACCCCGAGGAGACGCCCGCGCCACCACCGTCGGCCGCACGGGCGACAGTGCGAGGGAGGGGATTGGGGTGCGGCGCTAGGGTTGGAGGGGGTGGGGAAGGGGCTCTAAAGATCGTGAATTGTACTCAATGATGTCTAATTTAGGTACCAAGGCTTGGTAATAATCTTTAGAGGACTCGGATTATGAAGCATGGTGTCTGATAAAAGAAAGTGAACCGAACTGTTTTTCAGGTTCTTGTCTATTGCATAGGTTGCACTGCACGTAGTAAAAATCTTGCACTCAGAGAGTTCAGCTTTGGTGGTCTAGGGCATCTCCAGTGTGCCGACTCAAACGGTCCGTTTTTTTCCGTTTGGGCGTCTCACGGTCCGGCCGGCTTGGACAGCGCCTCCAGCGGATCGACCCATTCGGTTCGCTAGCAATTTCGAAGATCTGATCAGTTGGCCACTCCATTTCAAATTGGTATCTTCATGATATTAACATAATATTAATATATTTTCTTTATCCAAAAAAAGAAAACTCAAAGAGCTTCTTTTTTTGATAAAGGAAATATAATAATATCAAGAAGATACTACACACACAGCCTCTTCAACTACGCAATATCCTAATGGTAGTACGGATGCATCCAGCCAAAAAATAAAAAATAAAACTAAGAAACAAAAAGTCCCGCTACGGTGTTTCAGTGTTTCAGCCGTAGCAGCAATAATACATCCACCGCCATGACAACCACCTGAACTCCAGACTCTCCAAAAAGCGACGCCTCCAAGAAGGAAACAGTGCAGAAGCGCCATCGTCGCCCAATCAAAAGATCTTAAGTTTCACCCTGAAGATAGTCCCCGTTCTTAAAACAATGCCTTCAACAAGACCATTACCAGGCACAGCCAGTTAAGGTTAGACCTTGGATTTTCATCTTGAAAGGTAAGACTCTGAATTTCACATGTGCTGCCGCCCCCACTTGCATATTGTTGCTGCAGAACTCAGAACATCAAGCAAGCCCCACAACAATACAAAGACTCGAACCTCTATTGTTGGTCCTCCAATCCGGCCTTCATGATATTCCCCGCCTCTGATTTCACCATGTACCAGAATGTTATCTGATGGCAACACAGAACAGAGCTTCGCGTCGTTCCCTCCAAAACCAAATGGTCGGAATAAAATCATGGGTGCGCACGATCGAATACCACCCGATCCAGCAAACTCCGGGCAAAAGATGCACTGTTCCATTCACCGACGGAGCTTTCCAAAACTCATCACTCCAGCCAGATCAAGACGGATAGGCCTCAGGTAGGTCTTCATCTTCGCATAAGAGAGACCCGAGGACCGCCACCATTATTCAGGTCGTGCCTAGCGCCGCTGACCATCCCAAGCAGAGAGACCCAAGGACCGCCACCATTATTCAGGTCGTGCCTAGCGCCGCTGACCATCCCAAGCGGGCCAAGGCAACGCGGCGGCGAGACGCTTTGCAACTAGCCAACCCTCCACCGGTGACAACCAAGATCACGGAGAGGGAAAGGAGAAGACCGACCTAGGGCTTACACCCATCTGGTCCGTCCCACCTCGCACCTCCACTGCTGGCATGGCCCACTACCAGCGGCCACCACCACCATCACCAGGACGCCGTCCAGACCGGTGCCCAGGTCGCCGTCCGTCGAGCCGCTCACGGCGCCGCGCATCGAGCAGCCAGCACGCCGTGGTGCCCGGCGAGCGCACCACACCCAACTGGGGAGGATCCTTCCTGCGCCGATCCACCAAGCCAGGGGACGAGCAGGCTCCACCGCCGTCGGCAACAGCTAGGCAGAGCCCAGCCGCGCCACATGGCGGCGGGAGGAGGAAGGAGGGGTGGGGGGGCTGGCGGCGGCTATCTAGGGTTTCCCCCAGTCGCCACCCGGGGGCGAGAGGAGGAAACAGGTCGGGCCTCAAAGAGCTCCTTTGGCTCCCATGATTTCATTTCATTTGGTACAAATCTCCAGCACATTTTGTTGAATCTAAACACCAACTCCAAATTTCATGTTTGGCTGCCACATGGATTTATTGATGTTGTTATTGTTGTTGTTGTAAATGTTTTGTAAAGTCAAGATACAACAAAAACCATCTCAATTTTTGCGTGCTCTTAGGGATAACAAAGTGCCAACACCAAGGTTTAAAATAGCGTGCCAAATAAAATAGTTGCAGCCTCCTTCAAACGCTATGGACCCTATATCGCGCTAATATCATGGTATATTTCAAATAGCGTTTTTAAAATAATACTAAATATAGTCTAAAAATAAATAAATTTACTAGAACAAATGGATATATAGTCCAAAAGTGACTGAATCATACATACATAACCACATATAAAAGTAGATCTCAAATATTTTAGAAGGCTAACATCAGCATTTCACAAGGCAACATAAATTATTTATTAAAAATCATTAACATTAGCGAATTTTTTTATTTAGAAGTGGAACCAACAGATTGCAATTCATCACCACGAAAGAATGAAAGCAACTTCCCTAAAAAAAATAGTGTTAACGCTATGAACTTTTAGCGCGATATAGCATGCTATTTCGCAAATGCACAGCGAGCAAAATTACTAAAATTTAGCGTAGACGATATGCTATAGAGCGCTATTAGCGGAGAAATAAACGTGCTATTTTAAACCTTGGCCAACACTAATTTGAGCTATATCTACTATCGCAAAACATGCTCAGGTGCAAAAGAGACTAAGACCAACAAGTGGATTTATATGCTACTACAATAGTTGTGCCCTGAACAAAAGCAGCAACCGAGAAAGCTGGTAATACAATGCAATGTAGACAAATTAAGTAACGTCAGAGGCCAGAGAGTGACCTTGTGGAGAAAGAACGGAGAGCGGGAGCGGGCTGGACTGGATGCCAGGGTCAATCCCAAATGTTCATGAGCACTTGCCTCACCGCACCGATACTTCGATCATCACTGCCTTTTTTTTTTTGCAGGTACTTCGATCATCACTGCCTTTCTTACTTCGATCATCACTGTCTTTCTTTCTCTGTTTGCTTCTTTTTCGATTTTACAAATTTACTCAACTGGATACACGTATGCACCAAATACAATTCTGCACAGCACATGGCTTCTCTCGAGATCTTGTCATGCATCAGAATATAAAATTCAGCTGAGATACCAAATGTTTCAGAAACCTACCAGCCCAGCCAGTAATGCTGCACGAACGGAATTAAATTTTTCCGCCAATACTTGAGACACCTGCAGAAAGAAAATGGCATCAACTTGTCTTGTGCCGATTCACAAGATTCTTATTGTCGCAGATTCTTTATTTGTCATAAGTAAAGAGGAACCTGCATGGAAGTTTCTCTGGTTCTCTCACCAGTCACCACATCTTCTCTTCAAACTCCATCCAGAGAAAAGATAGCAGTTGCAAGTACCGACTAGTTTCCATTCCTAAGCATGGCTAGCTTATGGCCGACAAAATCAGGGTCGAAGAACAGACGCAGAGCTAAACATGACTGCCTCTTCACTTTCGGCGACCATCAATGCAATCTAAGATGGCCTGATTACATCTGCATTGATGAGACCATGGGATTGTTCAGCAACTAGGCTAGCCTCCCGCGGTCTCCACATAGGTAGGTGCTACTGCTCTGCATTGTTGCTTTGATCACTGAAGTAGCATGCAAGAGAGCAGTGAGTTGAATGATGAATGGTGAACAGCTGCACTTGGTTCAAACAAACATGCATTATGCAAGAGCATCTGAAGCAAGTTGAGAAGATAGATAATTGATGACAAGGTACAGACTGGCCAAAATACTTACCGGAGTGAGGGAGATAACCGTGTCAATGCTTCAAACAAAACTGTATGCACCTTGTGTCCAAGCAAATTGTGATGACTGGTGTAGGGAACAGGTATCCAATCACCATGAAATTATAGAAGAGAACAGCTGTATCTACAGTACAGTGTAGAAACTGCACACATTGAGAGCATAGGATCTGTTAAGTAGTTCTTCCAGAAAATATGATTTTTTCCAAGTAAACTTAGCCTATAGATTCACATCTCTGGAATTTTAGATTGGAATCCACCTTTAAAAGAAGTCCCTCAGTGTACAGAGAAGTGCAAATGTACAAGGAAAACATGAAAATTGGTACTTCCCGTGATGCTGACTCGATTAATTGTTTATAGGCGAATGCATCATCATAGTTTTCCTAATTACTTTTGACGGAAAGATGTCCTAATTATTCATTTATTATTTCCCCCAATCTGGAGATGATATTGTTCTGCACCTTTTTATCATATAGTTCAGTGGATTAGCAACAGAAGCAATAGCCTGAATTTTTTTAAGCAGCATAGCAGGATTAAATTGAGGATGAGCAGTAGCCAGAATAACACATATGTCAATAGCTAAATGTTGGGTTAGCAATTCATTAAATACTGGAATGAGCGTGCATCCATGCAATTATGCCAAGATCCCCCATCCGACTACACTGCACTGCTGGTTCTTGCTGACAATAGCGGAACATGATAATATGCTGGCTCAACTCGAGGACAGCGGACACACTAAAAAATGTACTAAACATGAGACGACTTTGATGTTGGAATCATCTATGCTTCTGCCAGATCTCAAGAACAGCAGACAGCATCTGGGAGATATAATGACCATATTCTTTCTGTCTACCAATCAAATGCTACCGCTTATACACATCTTCTGTATATACAGACCTCAGCAGAATGGTAGACACATCAAACCAGAAGTCCCTCCTTCTCCACCTCCTCTCTTCAAGTACAATACAGAGAAAACCTTCAAGATCAGAAATGGCTTTCCACCTAAGATCGATAAGTTTGCCTTCAAGGCCTCAGGCCAACGAGGCCGAAGTCAAGCAAGAGCTGCTGAGCCTAGAGGCAAGCATCTCTTCCTCCGCCACCATCGGCACTATGTGTGATGGTCTCAGGAGGCTTGGAGACATCTACAACGGTGTTGAAGAGATTATTGGCCTGCCAAGCAACCAAGTTGGGAAGATGTTGAATGGAGAGATGGATAGCTCTCTTGAGCTGTTGGATCTCTGCAGCATCATGCAAGAGATCTTCGTAGAGATGAAGGCCATCATCCAAGAGCTGCAAGCGGCTCTAAGAAAAGGAGATGATGCAGCTGTTCAAGCCAACATCCAATCTTATACTCGTTTGGCGAAGAAGGCCAAGAAACTTTTCAAGAAGACCACGAAGAAGGCTACTTCTGCGGGTTGCAGGATGCTCATGCTATTTACCAAGGCTAGGGAGATATCAGTATCTCTGCTGGAGTCCTCAGTCCATCTCTTGTCGAAGGAAATCGATACGCCTAAACAGTCTATTGTCTCCAAAGTATTTCACAAGAAGAAGGCAGTTGTTTGCGAGGAGGATCAATTGCAGGAGTTAGAGTGCAGTATTGGAGATCTTGAGAATGCTGCAGGACATTTGTTCAGGAAATTAGTCCACATCAGGGTTTCTCTCCTGAACATTCTTAGCTCATAGATACTTCGACACCACTCTTGACAGCCTGTGATTGGCATCCGCCTTTTTGAGGACTAGCTGATCTTGGTACAGTTTTCCCAATATGTAATTATGTATAGAATACAGATGAGAAATTATAGAGAGAAAAAACAAAGTTTTGATCCATTTGCCCATTTCATGCTTCAAGATGTGATTTCTGATCTAAGTATATGTACTTATTGCAGTATCCTTGGTTCATGGATCATGTTGGGTGTACATTAAACATGACAGGTCGAAGTCAAAAGTGCTAAGCCTGTTCATAGCAGAATAAATCAAATTAATTACCAAGATTCCCCACCACCACCACCGCCTCCAGCACATGGATGTGCAGTCTGGCACTGCAGTTGAATATTTCTAGTTTCAAAATGCATGGCCAACTTGTTTAAATAAAATGAGTTTCTACAATCTTCATAAGTAACATTCAAGCATGTCGAGGCTCAAAAAAGCCTCAACCATGCACCTCTAAAAAAAATCCCTTTCTTTAGAGTATCAGAAAAAAATTATCAAGATGGAGTCGCACAAAATTTCGCTTGTATAAATGTCGTTCTCGATACACTAACGCCAAGGGATGTTTTATTTGCTAAACAAAAAGAAGAGCTGTGCGCGGAACATATAACAGAAGTGGAGAAATGTCTAGTATAGAGATCACAATTGCTAATTGAGGATGGGCAGTAGCCAGAATAACACATATCTCAATAGCTAAATGTAGGGTTAGCAATTCATTAAATACATGAATGAGTGTGCATCCATGCAATTATACCAAGATCCCCCATCCGACTACACTGCACTGCTGGTTCTTGCTGACAATTGCGGAACATGATAATGTGCAGGCTCAACTCGAGGACAGCGGACACACTAAAAATGTACTAAACATGAGACGACTTTGATGTTGGAATTATCTATGCTTCTGCCAGATCTCAAGAACAGCAGACAGCATCTGGGAGATATAATGGCCATATTCTTTCTGTCTACCAATCAAATGCTACCGCTTTACACATCTTCTGTATATATAGACCTCAGCAGAATGGTAGACACATCAAACCAGAAGTCCCTCCTCCTCCACCTCCTCCTCTCTTCAAGTACAATACAGAGAAAACCTTCAAGATCAGAAATGGCTTTCCACCTAAGATCGATAAGTTTGCCTTCAAGGCCTCAGGCCAACGAGGCCGAAGTCGAGCAAGAGCTGCTGAGCCTAGAGGCAAGCATCTCTTCCTCCGCCACCATCGGCACTATGTGTGATGGTCTCAGGAGGCTTGGAGACATCTACAACGGTGTTGAAGAGATTATTGGCCTGCCAAGCAACCAAGTTGGGAAGATGTTGAATGGAGAGATGGATCTCTGCAGAATCATGCAAGAGATCTTCGTAGAGATGAAGGCCATCATCCAAGAGCTGCAAGCGGCTCTAAGAAAAGGAGATGATGCAGCTGTTCAAGCCAACATCCAATCTTATACTCGTTTGGCGAAGAAGGCCAAGAAACTTTTCAAGAAGACCACAAAGAAGGCTACTTATGCGGGTTGCAGGATGCTCATGCTATTTACCAAGGCTAGGGAGATATCAGTATCTCTGCTGGAGTCCTCAGTCCATCTCTTGTCGAAGGAAATCGATACGCCTAAACAGTCTATTGTCTCCAAAGTATTTCACAAGAAGAAGGCAGTTGTTTGCGAGGAGGATCAATTGCAGGAGTTAGAGTGCAGTATTGGAGATCTTGAGAATGCTGCAGGACATTTGTTCAGGAAATTAGTCCACATCAGGGTTTCTCTCCTGAACATTCTTAGCTCATAGATACTTCGACACCACTCTTGACAGCCTGTGATTGGCATCCGCCTTTTTGAGGACTAGCTGATCTTGGTACAGTTTTCCCAATATGTAATTATGTATAGAATACAGATGAGAAATTATAGAGAGAGAAAACAAAGTTTTGATCCATTTGCCCATTTCATGCTTCAAGATGTGATTTCTGATCTAAGTATATGTACTTATTGCAGTATCCTTGGTTCGTGGATCATGTTGGGTGTACATTAAACATGACAGGTCGAAGTCACAAGGGCTAAGCCTGTTCATAGCAGAATAAATCAAATTCATTACCAAGATTCCCCACCACCACCACCGCCTCCAGCACATGGATGTGCGATGCAGCCTTTGCGCAGTTGAATATTTCTAGTTTCAAAATGCATGGGCAACTTGTTTAAATAAAATGAGTTTCTACAATCTTCATACGTAACATTCAAGCATGTCGAGGCTCAAAAAAGCCTCAACCATGCACCTCTTAAAAAAATTCCCTTTCTTTAGAGTATCAGAAAAAAATTATCAAGATGGAGTCGCACAAAATTTCGCTTGTATAAATGTCGTTCTCGATACACTAACGCCAAGGGATGTTTTATTTGCTAAACAAAAAGAAGAGCTGTGCGCGGAACATATAACAGAAGTGGAGAAATGTCTAGTATAGAGATCACAATTGCGAATTGAGGATGGGCAGTAGCCAGAATAACACATATGTCAATAGCTAAATGTAGGGTTAGCAATTCATTAAATACATGAATGAGTGTGCATCCATGCAATTATACCAAGATCCCCCATCCGACTACACTGCACTGCTGGTTCTTGCTGACAATTGCGGAACATGATAATGTGCAGGCTCAACTCGAGGACAGCGGACACACTAAAAATGTACTAAACATGAGACGACTTTGATGTTGGAATCATCTATGCTTCTGCCAGATCTCAAGAACAGCAGACAGCATCTGGGAGATATAATGGCCATATTCTTTCTGTCTACCAATCAAATGCTACCGCTTTACACATCTTCTGTATATATAGACCTCAGCAGAATGGTAGACACATCAAACCAGAAGTCCCTCCTCCTCCACCTCCTCCTCTCTTCAAGTACAATACAGAGAAAACCTTCAAGATCAGAAATGGCTTTCCACCTAAGATCGATAAGTTTGCCTTCAAGGCCTCAGGCCAACGAGGCCGAAGTCGAGCAAGAGCTGCTGAGCCTAGAGGCAAGCATCTCTTCCTCCGCCACCATCGGCACTATGTGTGATGGTCTCAGGAGGCTTGGAGACATCTACAACGGTGTTGAAGAGATTATTGGCCTGCCAAGCAACCAAGTTGGGAAGATGTTGAATGGAGAGATGGATAGCTCTCTTGAGCTGTTGGATCTCTGCAGCATCATGCAAGAGATCTTCGTAGAGATGAAGGCCATCATCCAAGAGCTGCAAGCGGCTCTAAGAAAAGGAGATGATGCAGCTGTTCAAGCCAACATCCAATCTTATACTCGTTTGGCGAAGAAGGCCAAGAAACTTTTCAAGAAGACCGCAAAGAAGGCTACTTCTGCGGGTTGCAGGATGCTCATGCTATTTACCAAGGCTAGGGAGATATCAGTATCTCTGCTGGAGTCCTCAGTCCATCTCTTGTCGAAGGAAATCGATACGCCTAAACAGTCTATTGTCTCCAAAGTATTTCACAAGAAGAAGGCAGTTGTTTGCGAGGAGGATCAATTGCAGGAGTTAGAGTGCAGTATTGGAGATCTTGAGAATGCTGCAGGACATTTGTTCAGGAAATTAGTCCACATCAGGGTTTCTCTCCTGAACATTCTTAGCTCATAGATACTTCGACACCACTCTTGACAGCCTGTGATTGGCATCCGCCTTTTTGAGGACTAGCTGATCTTGGTACAGTTTTCCCAATATGTAATTATGTATAGAATACAGATGAGAAATTATAGAGAGAAAAAACAAAGTTTTGATCCATTTGCCCATTTCATGCTTCAAGATGTGATTTCTGATCTAAGTATATGTACTTATTGCAGTATCCTTGGTTCATGGATCATGTTGGGTGTACATTAAACATGACAGGTCGAAGTCAAAAGTGCTAAGCCTGTTCATAGCAGAATAAATCAAATTAATTACCAAGATTCCCCACCACCACCACCGCCTCCAAAGACATGGATGTGCGATGCAGCATGCAGCTTGAATATTTCAAGTTTCAAAATGCAAGGCCAACTTGTATAAATAAAAACAGTATCTACAATCTTCATAAGTAACATTCAAGCATGTCGAGGCTCAAAAAACCCTCAACCATGCACCTCAAAAAAAAATCCCATTCTTTAGAGTATCGTAAAAATTATCAAGATGGAGTCGCACAAAATTTCGCTTGTATAAATGTCGTTCTCGATACACTAACGCCAAGGGATGTTTTATTTGCTAAACAAAAAGAAGAGCTGTGCGCGGAACATATAACAGAAGTGGAGAAATGTCTAGTATAGAGATCACAATTGCTAATTGAGGATGGGCAGTAGCCAGAATAACACATATCTCAATAGCTAAATGTAGGGTTAGCAATTCATTAAATACATGAATGAGTGTGCATCCATGCAATTATACCAAGATCCCCCATCCGACTACACTGCACTGCTGGTTCTTGCTGACAATTGCGGAACATGATAATGTGCAGGCTCAACTCGAGGACAGCGGACACACTAAAAATGTACTAAACATGAGACGACTTTGATGTTGGAATCATCTATGCTTCGCCGTATCTCAAGAACAGCAGACAGCATCTGGGAGATATAATGGCCATATTCTTTCTGTCTACCAATCAAATGCTACCGCTTTACACATCTTCTGTATATATAGACCTCAGCAGAATGGTAGACACATCAAACCAGAAGTCCCTCCTCCTCCACCTCCTCCTCTCTTCAAGTACAATACAGAGAAAACCTTCAAGATCAGAAATGGCTTTCCACCTAAGATCGATAAGTTTGCCTTCAAGGCCTCAGGCCAACGAGGCCGAAGTCGAGCAAGAGCTGCTGAGCCTAGAGGCAAGCATCTCTTCCTCCGCCACCATCGGCACTATGTGTGATGGTCTCAGGAGGCTTGGAGACATCTACAACGGTGTTGAAGAGATTATTGGCCTGCCAAGCAACCAAGTTGGGAAGATGTTGAATGGAGAGATGGATCTCTGCAGAATCATGCAAGAGATCTTCGTAGAGATGAAGGCCATCATCCAAGAGCTGCAAGCGGCTCTAAGAAAAGGAGATGATGCAAATTGCTCAAGCCAACATCCAATCTTATACTCGTTTGGCGAAGAAGGCCAAGAAACTTTTCAAGAAGACCACAAAGAAGGCTACTTATGCGGGTTGCAGGATGCTCATGCTATTTACCAAGGCTAGGGAGATATCAGTATCTCTGCTGGAGTCCTCAGTCCATCTCTTGTCGAAGGAAATCGATACGCCTAAACAGTCTATTGTCTCCAAAGTATTTCACAAGAAGAAGGCAGTTGTTTGCGAGGAGGATCAATTGCAGGAGTTAGAGTGCAGTATTGGAGATCTTGAGAATGCTGCAGGACATTTGTTCAGGAAATTAGTCCACATCAGGGTTTCTCTCCTGAACATTCTTAGCTCATAGATACTTCGACACCACTCTTGACAGCCTGTGATTGGCATCCGCCTTTTTGAGGACTAGCTGATCTTGGTACAGTTTTCCCAATATGTAATTATGTATAGAATACAGATGAGAAATTATAGAGAGAGAAAACAAAGTTTTGATCCATTTGCCCATTTCATGCTTCAAGATGTGATTTCTGATCTAAGTATATGTACTTATTGCAGTATCCTTGGTTCGTGGATCATGTTGGGTGTACATTAAACATGACAGGTCGAAGTCACAAGGGCTAAGCCTGTTCATAGCAGAATAAATCAAATTCATTACCAAGATTCCCCACCACCACCACCGCCTCCAGCACATGGATGTGCAGTCTGGCACTGCAGTTGAATATTTCTAGTTTCAAAATGCATGGGCAACTTGTTTAAATAAAATGAGTTTCTACAATCTTCATACGTAACATTCAAGCATGTCGAGGCTCAAAAAAGCCTCAACCATGCACCTCTTAAAAAAATTCCCTTTCTTTAGAGTATCAGAAAAAAATTATCAAGATGGAGTCGCACAAAATTTCGCTTGTATAAATGTCGTTCTCGATACACTAACGCCAAGGGATGTTTTATTTGCTAAACAAAAAGAAGAGCTGTGCGCGGAACATATAACAGAAGTGGAGAAATGTCTAGTATAGAGATCACAATTGCGAATTGAGGATGGGCAGTAGCCAGAATAACACATATGTCAATAGCTAAATGTAGGGTTAGCAATTCATTAAATACATGAATGAGTGTGCATCCATGCAATTATACCAAGATCCCCCATCCGACTACACTGCACTGCTGGTTCTTGCTGACAATTGCGGAACATGATAATGTGCAGGCTCAACTCGAGGACAGCGGACACACTAAAAATGTACTAAACATGAGACGACTTTGATGTTGGAATCATCTATGCTTCTGCCAGATCTCAAGAACAGCAGACAGCATCTGGGAGATATAATGGCCATATTCTTTCTGTCTACCAATCAAATGCTACCGCTTTACACATCTTACGTATATATAGACCTCAGCAGAATGGTAGACACATCAAACCGTAAGTCCCTCCTCCTCCACCTCCTCCTCTCTTCAAGTACAATACATGAAAACCTTCAAGATCAGAAATGGCTTTCCACCTAAGATCGATAAGTTTGCCTTCAAGGCCTCGTGCCAACGAGGCCGAAGTCGAGCAAGAGCTGCTGAGCCTAGAGGCAAGCATCTCTTCCTCCGCCACCATCGGCACTATGTGTGATGGTCTCAGGAGGCTTGGAGACATCTACAACGGTGTTGAAGAGATTATTGGCCTGCCAAGCAACCAAGTTGGGAAGATGTTGAATGGAGAGATGGATAGCTCTCTTGAGCTGTTGGATCTCTGCAAGATCATGCAAGAGATCTTCGTAGAGATGAAGGCCATCATCCAAGAGCCGCAAGCGGCTCTAAGAAAAGGAGATGATGCAGCTGTTCAAGCCAACATCCAATCTTATACTCGTTTGGCGAAGAAGGCCAAGAAACTTTTCAAGAAGACCGCAAAGAAGGCTACTGCGGGTTGCGGGATGCTCATGCTATTTACCAAGGCTAGGGAGATATCAGTATCTCTGCTTGAGTACTCAGTCCATCTCTTGTCGAAGGAAATCGATACGCCTAAACAGTCTATTGTCTCCAAAGTATTTCACAAGAAGAAGGCAGTTGTTTGCGAGGAGGATCAATTGCAGGAGTTAGAGTGCAGTATTGGAGATCTTGAGAATGCTGCAGGACATTTGTTCAGGAAATTAGTCCACATCAGGGTTTCTCTCCTGAACATTCTTAGCTCATAGATACTTCGACACCACTCTTGACAGCCTGTGATTGGCATCCGCCTTTTTGAGGACTAGCTGATCTTGGTACAGTTTTCCCAATATGTAATTATGTATAGAATACAGATGAGAAATTATAGAGAGAAAAAACAAAGTTTTGATCCATTTGCCCATTTCATGCTTCAAGATGTGATTTCTGATCTAAGTATATGTACTTATTGCAGTATCCTTGGTTCATGGATCATGTTGGGTGTACATTAAACATGACAGGTCGAAGTCAAAAGTGCTAAGCCTGTTCATAGCAGAATAAATCAAATTAATTACCAAGATTCCCCACCACCACCACCGCCTCCAGCACATGGATGTGCAGTCTGGCACTGCAGTTGAATATTTCTAGTTTCAAAATGCATGGCCAACTTGTTTAAATAAAATGAGTTTCTACAATCTTCATAAGTAACATTCAAGCATGTCGAGGCTCAAAAAAGCCTCAACCATGCACCTCTAAAAAAAATCCCTTTCTTTAGAGTATCAGAAAAAAATTATCAAGATGGAGTCGCACAAAATTTCGCTTGTATAAATGTCGTTCTCGATACACTAACGCCAAGGGATGTTTTATTTGCTAAACAAAAAGAAGAGCTGTGCGCGGAACATATAACAGAAGTGGAGAAATGTCTAGTATAGAGATCACAATTGCGAATTGAGGATGGGCAGTAGCCAGAATAACACATATCTCAATAGCTAAATGTAGAGTTAGCAATTCATTAAATACATGAATGAGCGTGCATCCATGCAATTATACCAAGATCCCCCATCCGACTACACTGCACTGCTGGTTCTTGCTGACAATTGCGGAACATGATAATGTGCAGGCTCAACTCGAGGACAGCGGACACACTAAAAATGTACTAAACATGAGACGACTTTGATGTTGGAATCATCTATGCTTCTGCCAGATCTCAAGAACAGCAGACAGCATCTGGGAGATATAATGGCCATATTCTTTCTGTCTACCAATCAAATGCTACCGCTTTACACATCTTCTGTATATATAGACCTCAGCAGAATGGTAGACACATCAAACCAGAAGTCCCTCCTCCTCCACCTCCTCCTCTCTTCAAGTACAATACAGAGAAAACCTTCAAGATCAGAAATGGCTTTCCACCTAAGATCGATAAGTTTGCCTTCAAGGCCTCAGGCCAACGAGGCCGAAGTCGAGCAAGAGCTGCTGAGCCTAGAGGCAAGCATCTCTTCCTCCGCCACCATCGGCACTATGTGTGATGGTCTCAGGAGGCTTGGAGACATCTACAACGGTGTTGAAGAGATTATTGGCCTGCCAAGCAACCAAGTTGGGAAGATGTTGAATGGAGAGATGGATAGCTCTCTTGAGCTGTTGGATCTCTGCAGCATCATGCAAGAGATCTTCGTAGAGATGAAGGCCATCATCCAAGAGCTGCAAGCGGCTCTAAGAAAAGGAGATGATGCAGCTGCTCAAGCCAACATCCAATCTTATACTCGTTTGGCGAAGAAGGCCAAGAAACTTTTCAAGAAGACCACGAAGAAGGCTACTTCTGCGGGTTGCAGGATGGTCATGATATTTACCAAGGGTAGGGAGATATCAGTATCTCTGCTGGAGTCCTCAGTCCATCTCTTGTTGAAGGAAATCGATATGCCTAAACAGTCCCTTGTCTCCAAAGTATTTCACAAGAAGAAGGCAGTTGTTTGCGAGGAGGATCTATTGCAGGAGTTAGAGTGCAGTATTGGAGATCTTGAGAATGCTGCAGGACATTTGTTCAGGAAACTAGTCCACATCAGGGTTTCTCTCCTGAACATTCTTAGCTCGTAGATACTTCCACACCACTCTTGGCATCCTGTGATTGGCATCCGCCTTTTTGAGGACTAGCTGATCTTGGTACAGTTTTTCTAATATGTAGTTATGTATAGAATACAGATGTACAGGAAATTATAGAGAGAAAAACCAATTTTTGATCCATTTGCCCATTTCATGCTTCAAGATGTGCTTTGTGATCTAAGTATATAGGGTACGTTTGGTTTTGAGCCAATGCAGGCCTTACCAAAAAGTTGGCATGCCCGTGCCCACTGGCTGCTGTTTGGTTAGCCACCAATAATTTGGCTAGCCCAAGCCCAACACGCCCGACGCTATGCAAATTTCCGCCAATTCCTGGCCATCTGCGGGCGGTGGAATCCCTCGCCAAAAAATTGGTCATGCCCATGAATTGGTAGGGCGCGCGTGGGCGTGAACCAAACACACCCATATACTTATTGCAGTATCCTTGGTTCGTGGATCATGTTGGGCGTACATTAAACATGACAGGTCGAAGTCACAAGGGCTAAGCCTGTTCATAGCAGAATAAATCAATTTAATTACCATGATTCCCCCACCACCACCACCACCTCCAGCACATGGATGTGCAGTCTGGCACTGCAGTTGAATATTTTTAGTTTCAAAATGCATGGGCAACTTGTTAAAATAAAATGAGTTTCTACAATCTTCATCTGTAACATTCAAGCATGTCACAATGTACAATATTATGCATACAGAGGCCCAAAAAAGACACAACCATGCACCTCTAAAAAAATTGCCCTTTCTTCAGGTTATCAGAAAAAAATTATCAAGATGGAGTAGCACAAAATTTCTCTTGTTAACATATCGTTCTCGATACACTAACGCCAAGGGATGTTTTATTTGCTAAACAAAAAGAAGAGTTGCGCTGAAAATATCACAGAAGTGGAGAAGTGTCTAGTATAGAGATCACAATTGCGAATTTTCCCAACTTATATGAAGGTCAGGGAGTAGAGAGATACCTTGTGGAGAAGTAGCATACAGCAGAAGGATGCGGGACGCTCCAGCGACCTGGACGGCAAGCTCTGCAGCGCGCTCGCTTTGCGGCCTCTCTTTCTTCATCTTCCCCAACTCCAATTTGTCATCTTTTACATCTTGTGTTTTGGGTGGAGTCTACCCTTCGGGCACATTTTAGCCAGTGAACTACAATCGCATTGACATGTTGGGCTGCCAATTCCGATCAAAGCCCATTCCGGCCTGGCACATGGGCAGCCCTCAGACTGAAAGCATGAACAAGAAAAACCAATTCCATAATCCAATCCACCTATAGATTCATGTATTTCCATCAAACAATTTATTCATCCAAGAAGTTTTAACCGTATCAAACAATATTAATGCATGCAATGGCACATCGACAAGCTCAGTTGAAGAGTCTCTAAGCACATGGCTTCTCTTGGAATCTCAACGCATCACATTATCATATTCAGATCATATACCAGATGTTTGGGAAGCTTAAGCATGCCAGCGATGATGCATGATCAGATCAAATTAATCAAATTTTGTCGATGATACTCTAGACACGTCTGCAGCAGAAAATTTGTAATTAACAGACCACTAGCTTGTCTTGTGCACGATCACAAGATTCTTCTTGTCTGCCAATGCAGATTGAGATTACTGGGCTGTTATAAGAACAGAGCAGCCAAAGGGAGGATGGAATGGTGGATGGCGCTGATACCTTGGGAGTTTCTTTGTTCCTCTAGTTCTCGACGTTTCTGCTCTTCTGGCTCCATACAGAAGAAATGTGATAAGCACACAGGCTCCATACTGGCTTCGATTTTCAATCATGGCTCGCGATCTACAGTCTGTGAGTTTTCCTTCTTGTTCTACTGATCTCACAGACGGTATAGGAGCTGGCGAATAGCTGCAGATCTCGAATGGTGTATTGTTGCTAGAACTCTACAGTCCGACACGAGAAAATAGCGGGTTGAAGATGACTGTTAACTGTTCGTTCGAGCCAGGAAACTGTCTTTCCTGCATCCACTCGGTGAAGAAGGCACAAGAATATATGAAAGAAGTGAGCCAATACTTTTCTGATTAGAATGAGTACTAACTAAGATGACCAGATTACTTACAAGAGGGTGGAAGATGACTGTCTCGCTACTTGAGCCATGCAACTTCTGTCAAAGAAACTTGCGATGATAAGCAATTGTATACAAGCTGAAGCAGCTACGTACTGATTGGAGTAGGATATTATTCATCAGGAGAGCAGCAGGGAGTATGTTAAGAAAATTGATACAGCACGTGTGTTTCTTTTTGTATAGTCTCAGCTGTTTTTTTCTTGTGAAGGATACTCTCAGCTTCTAGATACACTTCTATGAGTCTATGTGATTGGAGTCCACCTTTCAAAGGAATTGCTCGATCATTCAAACAAATTTGTGTACAAAGAAGTTAAAATGCCCAGCGGTGAGAATACTTTGTTTCCTACTTTTATGATAGTTCCATTGCCTATGGATGCATGCGTCATCATAGGTGGAATATTTCTCTTGGTGTTTTCTCGACCGGGAGATATATACTTCTATTCCAAGGTTTTTCAGTCTTTGTATAGTCACCGACTAATCACCAGGTCGTTTCCTCAAAATCAGGGCAACTCGCAACTTATGGCGACTAATCGCCGAGCCGGAGGGCTGGCGATTTGACTAGGCTCGGCGAATCAAAAACCTTGTTCTATGCACCACTTTTCGAGCATACAGTTGATTTGAATGGCCACAGAAGCAAAATAAAGAAAAGAGAGAAATTTAGTGGGATTAAGTTTTGCTTAATTAAAACCTCACCAACAAGAAAGATCATCATGTTTGAGAATCAATTAGTATGACTAACTAGTAACAAGATTGCGTAAAGAAACATAATGAAAAAATGCAGTGACCAGGGAGACAAAAACATTAAGAGATCATTTCCGTAATGGTTGGGCATAAAATAGTGATGCTTTTCACACGGTAGGGGGCTCAATCTGAAAAAATGGGGGATAAAATTTTGAACCAATGGCAAGCGAATGATCCTTGTCTAGTTGACCTTGTCTTCCATCTCCAAAACATGCCAGCTCAAAAGCACGAGCACCCAATTCATTAGAGACCATATCCTATAGTATTGATAACAGGATACTAGTCAGAGTGACACCTCACAGCAAAATGCCAGGTTAGCCATCCTTTAAATAATGGCATGGTCAAACAATTTCACCAAGATACAACTGGTTCTTGCTGCCATTTTCTGACGATAATATGTTGGCTCGTCTCTAGGAGAGCAAACAGACTAAAAAAATGAACTAAACATCAGATGACTTTGTTGTAATCGCTATGCTTCTGCCAGATCTCCATCTATAGCAGACAGCATCTGGGAAATCGTGTCCAACAATCAATACTCCTGAATGTACTGCTTCTTCTGTATAAATAGGCCTGAGCAGAATGGTAGACCGTAGACACATCAAACCAAAAGTCCCTCTTTCCTGCTCTTCTCTTCAAGTACAATACAGAGAAAACCTTCAAGATCAGAATGGCTTTCCACCTAAGATCGATAAGTTTGCCTTCAAGGCCTCAGGCCAACGAGGCCAAAATCGAGCAAGAGCTGCTGAGCCTAGAGGCAAGCATCTCTTCCTCCACCACCATCGGCACGATGTGTGATGGTCTGAGGAGACTTGGAGACATCTACAACGGTGTTGAAGAGATTATTGGCCTGCCAAGCAACCAAGTTGGGAAGATGTTGAATGGAGAGATGGATAGCTCTCTTGAGCTGTTGGATCTCTGCAGCATCATGCAAGAGATCTTCGTAGAGATGAAGGCCATCATCCAAGAGCTGCAAGCGGCTCTAAGAAAAGGAGATGATGCAGCTGTTCAAGCCAACATCCAATCTTATACTCGTTTGGCGAAGAAGGCCAAGAAACTTTTCAAGAAGACCACGGAGAAGGCTACTTCTGCGGGTTGCAGGATGGTCATGCTATTTACCAAGGCTAGGGAGATATCAGTATCTCTGCTGGAGTCCTCAGTCCATCTCTTGTTGAAGGAAATCGATATGCCTAAACAGTCCCATGTCTCCAAAGTATTTCACAAGAAGAAGGCAGTTGTTTGCGAGGAGGATCTATTGCAGGAGTTAGAGTGCAGTATTGGAGATCTTGAGAATGCTGCAGGACATTTGTTCAGGAAATTAGTCCACATCAGGGTTTCTCTCCTGAACATTCTTAGCTCCTAGATACTTCCACACCACTCTTGGCATCCGCCTTTTTGAGGACTAGCTGATCTTGGTACAGTTTTTCTAATATGTAGTTATGTATAGAATACAGATGTACAGGAAATTATAGAGAGAAAAACCAATGTTTGATCCATTTGCCCATTTCACGCTTCAAGATGTGCTTTGTGACCTAAGTATATATACTTATTGCAGTATCCTTGGTTCGTGGATCATGTTGGGCGTACATTAAACATGACAGGTCAAAGTCCAAGGGCTTAGCCTGTTCATAGAAGAATAAATCAATTTAATTACCAAGATTCCCCACCACCACCACCGCCGCCAGCACATGGATGTGCAGTCTGGCACTGCAGTTGAATATTTCTAGTTTCAGAATGCATGTGCAACTTGTTTAAATAAAATGAGTATCTACAATCTTCATTCATAACATTCAAGCATGTCGAGGCTCAAAAAACCCACAACAATAATCCTCTAAAAAAATCCCCTTTAGATTATCAGAAAAAAATTATCAAGATGGAGTCGCACAAAATTTCTCTTGTTTACAACTTTACATATAGTTCTCGATACACTAACGCCAAGGGATGTTTTATTTGCTAAACAAAAAAGAAGAGCTGTGCGCGGAACATATAACAGAAGTGGAGAAGTGTCTAGCATAGAGATCACAACCGCGAACTGAGGATGGGCAGTAGACAGAATAACACATATGCCAATAGCTAAATGTTGGGTTAGCAATTCATTAAATACTGGAATGAGCGTGCATCCATGCAATTATGCCAAGACCCCCCATCCGACTACACTGCACTGCTGGTTCTTGCTGACAATAGCGGAACATGATAATATGCTGTCTCAACTCGAGGACAGCGGACACACTAAAAAATGTACTAAACATGAGACGACTTTGATGTTGGAATCATCTATGCATCTGCCAGATCTCAAGCACAGGAGACAGCATCTGGGAGATATAATGGCCATATTCTTTCTGTCTACCAATCAAATGCTACCGCTTATACACATCTTCTGTATATATAGACCTCAGCAGAATGGTAGACACATCAAACCAGAAGTCTCTCCTCCTCCACCTCCTCCTCTCTTCAAGTACAATACAGAGAAAACCTTCAAGATCAGAAATGGCTTTCCACCTAAGATCGATAAGTTTGCCTTCAAGGCCTCAGGCCAACGAGGCCGAAGTCGAGCAAGAGCTGCTGAGTCTAGAGGCAAGCATTTCTTCCTCCACCACCACCGGCACGATGTGTGATGGTCTGCGGAAGCTTGGAGACATCTACAACGGTGTTGAAGAGATTATTGGCCTGCCAAGCAACCAAGTTGGGAAGATGTTGAATGGAGAGATGGATAGCTCTCTTGAGCTGTTGGATCTCTGCAGCATCATGCAAGAGATCTTCGTAGAGATGAAGGCCATCATCCAAGAGCTGCAAGCGGCTCTAAGAAAAGGAGATGATGCAGCTGTTCAAGCCAACATCCAATCTTATACTCGTTTGGCGAAGAAGGCCAAGAAACTTTTCAAGAAGACCACGAAGAAGGCTACTTATGTGGGTTGCAGGATGGTCATGCTTTTTACCAAGGCTAGGGAGATATCAGCATCTCTGCTGGAGTCCTCAGTCCATCTCTTGTCAAAGGAAATCGATATGCCTAAACAGTCTATTGTCTCCAAAGTATTTCACAAGAAGAAGGCAGTTGTTTGCGAGGAGGATCTATTGCAGGAGTTAGAGTGCAGTATTGGAGATCTTGAGATTGCTACAGGACATTTGTTCAGGAAATTAGTCCACATCAGGGTTTCTCTCCTGAACATTCTTAGCTCATAGATACTTCCACACCACTCTTGACATCCTGTGATTGGCATCCGCCTTTTTGAGGACTAGCTGATCTTGGTACAGTTTTCCCAATATGTAATTATGTATAGAATACAGATGTACAGGAAATTATAGAGAGAAAAAACAAAGTTTTGATCCATTTGCCCATTTCATGCTTCAAGATTTGATTTCTGATCTAAGTATATGTACTTATTGCAGTATCCTTGGTTCGTGGATCATGTTGGGCGTACATTAAACATGACAGGTCGAAGTCACAAGGGCTAAGCCTGTTCATAGCAGAATAAATCAATTTAATTACCATGATTCCCCCACCACCACCACCACCTCCAGCACATGGATGTGCAGTCTGGCACTGCAGTTGAATATTTTTAGTTTCAAAATGCATGGGCAACTTGTTTAAATAAAATGAGTTTCTACAATCTTCATCTGTAATATTCAAGCATGTCACAATGTACAATATTATGCATCCAGAGGCCCAAAAAAGCCACAACCATGCACCTCTAAAAAAATTGCCCTTTCTTTTTAGATTATCAGAAAAAAATTATCAAGATGGAGTTGCACACAATTTCTCTTGTTTACACATCATTCTCCATATACTAACGCCAAGGGATGTTTTATTTGCTAAACAAATAAAAAGCTGTGCGCTGAACATATAACAGAAGCGGAGAAGTGTCTAGTATAGTGATCACACTGCTAATTTGCGCAACTTATATGAAGGTCAGGGAGTAGAGAGCTACCTTGTGGAGAAATAGCAGACAGCAGAAGCATGAGGGGCGCTGGAGCGACCTGGACCGCAAGCTCTGCAGCGGCGCTCGGTTTGCGGCCTGTGTTTTTTCATCTTCCGCAACTCCAATTTGTCATCTTTTACATCTTGTGTTTTGGGCGGAGTCTACCCTTCGGGCACATTTTGGCCAATGAACTGCGATCGCATTGACATGTTGGGCTGCCAATTCTGATCAAAGCCCATTCCAGCCTGGCCCATGGGCAGCCCTCTGACTGAAAGCATGAACAAGAAAAACCAATTCCATAATCCAATCCAACTATAGATTCATGTATTTCCATCAAACATATTATTCATCCTAGAAGTTTTAACCGTATCAAACAATATTAATGCATGCAATGGCACATCGACAAGCTCAGTTAAAGAGTCTCTAAAGCACATGGCTTCTCTTGGAATCTCAACGCATCACATTATCATATTCAGATCATATACCAGATGTTTGAGAAGCTTAAGCATGCCAGCGATGATGCATGATCAGATCAAATTAATCAAATTTTGTCGTTGATACTCCAGACACGACTGCAGAAGAAAATTTGTAATTAACAGACCACTAGCTTGTCTTGTGCACGATCACAAGATTCTTCTTGTCTGCCAACTTAGATTGAGATTACTGGGCTGTTATAAGAACAGAGCAGCCAAAGGGAGGATGGAGTGGTGGATGGTGCTGATACCTTGGGAGTTTCTTTGTTCCTCTACTCCAAGTTTCGGCTCTTCTGGCTCCATTCAGAAGAAATGTGATAAGCACACAGGCTCCATACAATAGCACACTGGCTAAAATTTTCAATCATGGCTCGCTATCTACCGTCTGTGAGATTTCCTTCTTGTTCTACTGATCTCACAGACGGTATAGGAGCTGGCGAATAGGTATATACTTCTATTCCAAGGTTTTTGAGTTGGTGTATAGTCGCTGACTAATCGCCAAGTCGTTTTCTCAAAATCAGGGCAACTCACGAATATTCATCGACTTATGGCAACTGAGCCGGAGGGCTGGCGATTCGACTAGCTTGGTGACTCAAAAACCTTGTTCTATGCGCCACTTTTCGAGCATATAATTGATTTGACTGGCCACGGACGCAAAATAAAGAAAAGAGAGAGCAAATTAGTGGGGTTAAGTTTTGCTTAATTAAAACTTCACCAACAAGAAAGATCATCATGTTTGAGAATCAATTATAATGACTAACTAGTAACAAGATTGCGTAAAGAAACATAATGAAAGCAAAATGTAGTTACCAGGGACACAAAAACATCAAGAAAACATTTCTGTAATGGTTGGGCATAAAATGGTGATCCCTTCCAGTGGATCGTTTCTTCCATCGCCTGACATGCCAGGCTCCAGATCAGGGTTTCTCTCCTGGACATTCTTAGCTCATATATACTCCAGTCAGTCTACACCTATGATTAACATCTGGCTTGTTGAAGATGAGCCAATCTTTGAAGAATTTTCCCATATGTATACAGTACAGATGTACAGAAAATTATAGAGATAAGGTACAATTTTACGGAAATGCACTTCGGCTCATAGGAGCATTTGCTCCCATTGTGTGAATCCACATTTCGAAGTGTAAAAAAATTCTAAACTAAATTTTTACATGTACATCTAGATATTTTATGTTGGTACACAAATTTTCAAAAAAAGAAAAAACATTTTGTGGCTCCTGTAAAAAAGACAATTTTTGATGTTGTAACACGACTAGGTACAGCATATTTTTTTGTCTTTTTTGTACACACCACACAAAATGTTGTTTTTCCATGAAAACTTGTGTACGAACATAGAATGTCACAATGTACACCAAAAAACTTATGTCAATTTTTTTTTGACATTTTTATAATTTTGTATAATGGGAGCATTTGCTCCTATGAGCCAAAACGCCACCTCCCAATTTTGATCTATTTCATGTTTTCTGATCTCTATATACTTTAGTTCGGTGTCCTTGGATAGTGCATCATGTTCCTTTTGTTCCAGATTCCATAAAAATGAAATCTTTGATATGTTTTTATTTGATCTATTCTTTTCTTTTTTATCTAACATAGATACAACACAAGGAAAAAGTCAGGAAAATTACACAATAATTATTTCTCTCTAAACAACAGTTCATCAGCATCAGCTAGCAAGTAGCTTGGAATCAGCTGCAAAGTAGCTCTCTCTCTCTCTCTAATTTGACTTGCACACCATAAATCCAAAACACCGCCACCGCACACACCAGATCTTGCGCCGCCGCCTCCTCTGCCTTGACGAGGAGGAGAGTCGCCTGTCTCAGCAACCCAGGTGCTTCCCCCAACAACCTCCACCTCGGTCTGCTCCCTATATCCCTCCTCTTGGACTGAAGGAGTCTCTGTCACTTCACGTTGGAGAGGTTGTGGCAGAAGAAAGGGACGAGGAAGGAGACGATGGTATCAAGGAGGAAGAGCGATTCCAGGGTGGCATTGCAAATCGAATTACCAGTTCAAATTGTATGACAGCCAAACCCGTTGGACAATGGAATCAATTGAATTCCGCAATTCCTGGATGAAATGATGGCTGCCAAACGAGCTCAAAGAGGAATTTCACCACCACAAAAGGCCCTAAAGAGCATTTCTTTCTTCAGAACTGATTGAATTTCACATGCTTGTACGCATGCATGGAGATAATCTACAGGGGAATACAGATGTTATTGATTCTTCCATTTCTGCTGAGATTCCAGATCGGTTGCCTATTCTCGGCTGCCAGACAAGCTTAAAGAGGAATTCATCGCCACAAAAGGCCATAAAGAGCAATTCTTTCTTCAGAACTGATTAAATTTCACATGCTTGTACGCATGCATGAAGCTGCATGGAGATAATCTACAGACGAATACATATGTTACTGATTCTTCCATTTCTGTGAGATTCCAGATCTAGTTGCTGATCCATCAGGATATGAATTGGTATCTGAATTTATGATGCATGGACCATGTGGAGAACTAAATGATAAGTGTATGTGCATGAAAAAGGATGACTACTCCAAGCATTTTGCAAAAAAAGAATCAATGAAAGATAACCATCAATGAATACTACAGTCATAGTGACCAGATGTGCAACAATTAACCAGAACATATGAGTGCTTAAAACCTAGTAAGTATCTCTATTCTCTGTGCAGTCAGAGAAACTGAAATAACCATCTAACAGAGTTACAGAACTGCAGAAGGCACCGGTTGCCTATTCTCGGCTCACATGAGTGAGTTCACGGGTGTCCTTCTAAGCTACTCAATCATTGGGTTAATTGGATCTATGCCACTACAACTTTAGCAGGTTGGAGAAATGCCATTACAAAATGGCACAGGTAGAGGTATGAGAATTGTAGTGGCATATGTGATCAGCTAAATAGAATGTTCATATAAAGGTATAATGGGTGTATAAGGGCAGTGTACAACTTGGTATTGGACAAAATGGCATAGGTAGAGGTATGAGAGAGTTGTAGTGGCATATTTCCAACATGTGTTTTTGTAATGGCATTTCTCCAACTCGCGAAAGTTGTAGTGGCATAGATCCAATTAACCCATCATTAAACTGCTACTCCTTGAGGTTGTTCATGAAGAAAATAGTTAACCCTATAAGCTTAAAAAGCAAAAGGCTAGGCAAACATAAATAGGAAGGAGACATTACAGAAGCGAAGTTATTTACCATGAGCGGCTGAGGTTTAACCATCTTACAAAACAAATGCCAGGTCTTGAGCATGATAAATTTATGGGCACACATGTCCGTGACCTTGTTCCATTATTCCTCTTCCTCTTTTGGTTCATGCCAAGGAAGTATCAAAATTAGTACCATGCCAACGATCAAAAGAAAATTAGTCAGATATGCTCCACGACTAAGATATATAACAATGAATTATTGCTAAAATAATACAGCATTTCTTCCCAAGGCAAAAGCACCACTACATGTTTGAAAGATAGGGATTACATGTGATAACTAAATAAGCTTTTTTCTATAGGAACAATTTATTCAATATGTAGACAATAAATTGGAGTGGTGCGACTACCTACAAGACTCATGTTAGTTCTCCATGGGGGTCAGATAATTAATCACTGACATCAAAACAACTTATGCAATATTCCCATGTAAGGAACACACAAATGACTTAACTCGTGCACAAGTTCTTCTCGCTTAACTGCTCTAACCTGAAGACAACACACAAACAGAATTGCAGCAGCTGGAAACCCCCCATCATGCCAGGAAACAAGGGATTAAATAGTACTGCAGGTTTCACGGGTGGGGAAGAAAGTAACAGAGCGTCATCAATATAAAAATCCTTGTCATTTCCCTGGTGAAATAAACCTTTTCAATGAAATGAAATGCAAAGGCTTTTTGCGTTTTCTCAACAACAAAAAAAAGAACATAGGAGGCATCATTAATATAAAATAAACCAATGTTTCTATTTACGCTACTCATTCTTTGATCTTCGGCAACATCTAAGTATGTTCAGCCAAGATTCATTAATACATTGTCATGTATTAATGACAGCAAAGGTAGTCCTGGCTTACACTCCCTACACATACTAGTCTTGCTAATATATTGTTGAATGGTCAATTAAATGGGTGAAATGGCAAATGTATCAATAAGTCACAATGGAGTAGAAGTTCATAGCCTCATTTACTAAACAACACATCAAACTTGTAAAAAAAAGGAATTGTATCTCACCATGGATAATGAGTAACAAAGAATAATCACCATGGAAAAATTCTCTTCAAAGTTGTAACAGGCAATAAGTCTTTGTGCTCTTAAAAGCAGGGATTCTATACCAGATTACCAGGTATTTTTACTTCCCAATTGAGATAAAAGAACTGTAGAGCTCTACCCAAGCCTTTGTGTGGAGTCCTGAACCATGAGTATCCAGTCCTTCCACCAGGTAGCAAGGGCGAAGCAACACTACACAATTTGTAGCTTCAAGCTGAACACAATTAAGACAATACAGGGAACTGACTACAACAACCAATATTTATGAGGACAGCCCAATGATAGTATTTTTTTAGAAGACGCAAAGGAGCTTTGCTTGAAAAGGTAGAATATTGGTTACAAGTCTCGTGGCAGCTGTTTAGAAACTAATGAGACAACAATGATCAATTTTTTCTGCAAGTACAAAAGATGAAGTTTTTGAAAAAATAAAATATAAAACTAGCATTTGTGAAGAAACGTATTTCTACCTCACTGACATGCAAACACAAGAAGTTTTCCAGTGAAGCAAGACCATATATAATTAACTTGTGCATTTGCTTTTAGTTCTTGGATTCTTGCAGCATGGAGCATGCGAATTAACAAATTGAAATGATTATATTTTCTGACAACGAAATGAATCGGGGCATATAAATGCTTCCTTCACTTCCATAAACACATGGATCAGAACAGATAACATTAGTTGGATTACAAATCCAAAAGGGGGGAAGGAGTAAGAACAAGACAACGACATGGAGGGGGGAGGCGGGTTCCACAAACCGGAGAAGAGAGGCCAGAGGGAAACGTACACCAGCATAGGGAAATGTACACCAGCATGGCCATTCATAACCATTTGACTAATATTCATCGCAAACGCTAACAAAATCAATTTATCAAAAAGAATCAGAGCTGTTGTGAGATTCCATGAACTGATTTTTTGGGGTGTTCACCAAACAAGATTCCACTAACAATTCTCGAAAGGGGTTAAAAAAAGAAACAGAATGAACTGAGCATACATGGACATTTCAACATATTGGACTTCTGGAACAGCTGAGCTTGCAAAAAAATCTGAATTGATAACTCATTCAAAGCAGTGCCATAAACCTGAGTTTAGGAAATTCGATACCATTAGTCTATGCAACCTGGATCACCTTGGCATCAGTGTCTGGCGAGAGACTATTTACTGTAATCTATAAAGCACGAATCACATCTTATAACATCATAATGTCTGCGAAGAGCATATTTACTGTGATGGTAGGTTGCTGCCACCACTACCCAATCCTGCTTTCTGTCCCAATTCCGCGAGTTGCTGAATAAATTCCACCCCGTTGAGAATCTCTGTTGCTCCATATATGACATGCTTGGAAGGCTGTGAGCGCTGCCCTAGCTCGATTAAGCTCCTGTACTCAATGTAATTTCCACCACCAATCATGAAAACAATTGCTTCTCTGAAGGGTCCTCTAAACTGCCCACCAGTTCCAGATCTAGGGGCCCGTGGATCGAACAATATGTAGTTGTCGACCTCTGGGTTTGGTTTCCCTTCCATAAGGGCTTCAACTGTCCTAGTCAGAGCCAGCTGCCTCCCATCTGATAAGTAATTCGTCACAGCACTAATGGACTGCCCGTAAAGCTTCTCCGCCCAATCAACAATGTTGCTCCTGCTTGCTGTGCTTGATGCAGCAGCAAACTGTGTGTTCAACGACTTTATCCTCTTCACATACAGGAATGCAGACATATCTACGTCCGACTCCCGCAGCGCGGCCTCAACCTGCTCAAGTTCAGATGACGGTGGCGCCTCAAATGACAGCAGGTAGGTAACAGCCAGCCGGAGCTTATCCTCCTTGGTGCCCTTGCCACTGAGGAGGCTGAGCAGCATGGTCCGATCCACAGTTCCATTCTCAAGCATATCATTCTCGCACCGATAGTATCCATCCAGAGACCTCTCCTTGATCCGCGCAAGCAATGCAGTTGCGATGTTTGTGTGTTTATCGATCATCTTCTTGCGATCTGTTAGCTCTGGGAGCGAGTTGACCGCATTCATGAGGTGCTTGGTGTTGCCAATAAGATCTGTTCCATCAAACTCAACCCCATCCCTACCACCACCCGTGCGCTGGTTCACCTCATCTACATCCTGCTTGTACTTGGCGAGCTGCGCTTCAATTTCCTTGGCCACTTCGGGAAATTCCAACCAGCTGTTTGCCACCCAAAATGGGTCAGAGTCATCCAAATCATACTTCTCCGTTGGCAGCTTCAACTTGTTCAGCTTCAAGCTGAGCACGTCATGGACCAACGGGCGGTAGCTCCAATCGTGTTGTATCCCCACCGACAACTCAAAATTCCTGTCAAACAGGCACAGGACCGGGCGCTGGAACGATGAGGCAGCGCTGGATGCAGCCTCCGTGAAAAGATTTGGCTTGGCTAGGAGGTGATCCCGGAGACGGGCATCCAGAGCAGCAGCAACCATCTCAGCGGGCCCGCCCCGGGCGCACCTGATAATGGGCACGGTGCCCAGCGTGGAGACGACACAGAACAGGCCGAGCGCAATGGCGTCGACGGCTGCGGTGATGTCCGCATCGGCGGCGGCAGGGTCGTTGAGGGAGACATAGGCGCGCGGCTGGGCGAGCGAGAAGAGGCCGTCCTCGAGGCAGATGAAGTCAAGGTACTGGTCCGCGACACGCGCCACGCGGTGCGCCGAGCGCGACGCGGCGGTGGCGGATGCGAGGCGCTCGAGGACGGGCCGGGGAACGGACGTGGAGAAGTTGATGTGAAACGAGGCGTAGAGCCCCGCGGCAGCGTCGGCGGCGATGCGGTCGGCGTTGGCGGGCGTGGGGCGGACGAGGTAGACCGCGGGCGCGTCGGGGACCTGCTGCCGCGCCTTGTCGATGTTGAGGTGGAGGGTAACGCCGTGCTTGCGGAGGTCGCCAACGCGGAGCACCGGCGAGAGGAGCGAGATGCAGGGGCCGTCCATCACCAGGATCTTGTAGGCCTCCTCCTCCCCCTCGCCGCCGCCGTCCGGCGACGACTGCTGCTGGTTCAGGTGAAGCATCCGCGTGATCAAATCTGGATCAGAAACTAGAGTTGTTACAGAAACCCATAGAGATCGACAGGAAGAAGAAAGACGGGATGGATTCGAGCTTACCGAGCTGCTTCTTGCGGAGGCTGAGCGCCATGGCGGTGGTCCGGCGACCGTCGGGGCGAAGGATCTGGGAGGGGAGAGGGGGGGAACGAAGGGAAGAGTCGGGAACAGAGAAGTACCAGCAGAGGAGTTAGCAAATGAGGCTGTTTTGTCAGAAAGCCATCCAATCGTGGCCGTTGATTTATATTAGGCCGCGTGGTACGTTGTGGCATTTGCTAGCAGGCTGGCGAATTTAAGGAACTTCAACCATAAGCAAAGCAAATATGTACATCCTACAAAAAAAAAAAACGCCACCGGATTAGGAGCCAAGGAATCAGATCTCGTGGCAAGCAACTCTAGTAGTAGGTGTGAGTTTTTCTTATCTGAAATTTGTCAAATTACATTAGAAGTCTATTAACTTGTTTTCCACATACTTTCTTGTTGCACTTGTAAAAAAAATCACTTCCTTGTAAAAGCAGAGGCATTGCGTTTTCCTACCCTCTCGTTAGGGTTTAGTGCTCCGGCGGCGCCTACGTCGCCCCCGTGAGGTTGATCCGTGCCCGGCTGTGTTTCTGTCAGGTCTTGGTGCCTTTCTCGTTCGGGATCGGGTTCTCCTGCTTCTGTTCGTGCTCCTCTGTGTGTTTTCCCTTGTCCCTGCTCTGGTCGCTTTGGCTCTTGGGTTGGATGGCGGATTTGAGTCAGGATATGGAGGGCAGATCGGGAGGTAAAGAGGGGGAGATCGACGACATGCTGAGCCACCTAGAGCTGAACGATGATGAATTGGATGATGTTGTGGTCGATGTGGAGGCGGCGAAGGAGTACAGTAGAGCGGCGAGGTGGCATGCAATCGGTAAAGTTCAAACTGCCAGATCTTTTAGTTCGGATGCTCTGTTTGAGAAGATGAAGAGAATTTGGAGTTTGGCAAAGGATCCAGTCTGTCGGGAGGTGGGCGATAATCTGTTTTTATTCCACATGCATTGTCTTGCAGATTGGAAGAAGGTTGTCCATCAAAGTCCATGGACTTTTAGGGGATGGGGTTTGCTCGTGGAGGATTATGATGGGCTCGGTGATCCAGCGGAGTTCGTGTTCAGTGGGATGTTTGTCTGCGCTCAAATTCATGGAATTCCGGAGCTCTATCGGAAGGAGGAGGTGGTGGATGACCTGGCACGAAGGATTGGTAAGGTGAAAGAAGTTCAGATGATACCTAAGTTTTTTTTTTAAGGAAATTATGTGAGACTAAGGGTCAGAATTGAGGTTGCTAAACCTTTAACGAGGTTTGTCTCCCTTACTATTCCGGAGGGGAAGAAGAGGCTAGCTGTTAAATATGAAAAGATACCCTTTTTCTGTAAGAGGTGTGGCCTTATCGGTCATGATCATGAGGAATGTGGTGATGGGGTGTGGGAGGAAAAACAGTTGCAGTATGGTACGTGGATGTTGGCGACACGCAGGGCTAATCAACCTATGCCTGCTCCGCGTCAGTCTATGGATAGATCTCGGTTTCGTGGGGGTTTTGCTGGTAGAGGGATGGCCAATAGCGCTAATGGAAGGAAAAGGAATTCTGAAGAAGCAGCTCTGACTGAGGAAGATGATGAAAAGGATACTGCATCTAGTCCTGAAAAACCACCTCCTAATGAAGGTCTTGTACAGGACAAATCTGAGAGCGATGCAAGGAAAATGTTGGATTTGGGTGGAGTTGGGTCGCTGGATGGAATGGAGAAGATGGACACTAATGGGGGGACGGGGGTGCTCCTGTGCCTCCACCTCCACCTGCTTATGTTAAGAATAAAGATAAGAAACAGCGAAAGGAGAATTCTTCTGAAAACAACCTGGCACCATCGGCGGCCTCCCCCGAGGAGGACCGTCGGGCCTAATGTGTACCTTAGGCTGGAACTGTCCTGGATCAGGGCAAGTCGCGACGGTTCAAGAGCTTGACTGCCTTGTGCAGTCTTATAAACCCTGCATTATATTCTTGTGTGAGCCTAGACAGAGTGAGGAAAGAATGAGAAATCTTCGTTTCCGTCTTGGAATGGAGGGATGTTACCAGGTTAAAGGTGTTGGGAAAGGAGGGGGTCTGGCTTTGTATTGGCAGGAAGGCATTACGGTGGACCTTCTGTCCTTCAGTAATCGACATATAGATGTCCATATCAGTGGGGGTCCCTATGTAAGTAAATGGAGAGCTTCTTTTGTTTATGGTGAGCCAAAGCCTTGCGATCGTCATCTCATGTGGACAAAAATGAGGCAAATGAAGAATAGATCCAATGAACCTTGGCTAATGATGGGTGACTTTAATGAAGCCATGTGGCACGAGGAACACTTTTCTAAAACCAAACATTCGGAGAGACAGATGGCGGAGATTCGGGCGGTTTTATCGGACTGCGATCTACATGATATTGGATTTTCTGGTACCCCTTGGACGTTTGATAATAAGCAGAAAGGAGATAGTGTAGGGATTCGTTGCATAGAAAACAAAAAATTTCCTACCGCGAGAACGCAATCCAAGCCAAGATGCAATCTAGAAGATGGGAGCAACGAGGAGATGAACGAGACTCACCCTTGAAGATTTACAAAGTCTACAAGATGAGGCTCTTGTTGCTGCGGTAGACGATCACTTGCCGCTTTCAAAAACGCGTAAAAGATCTTGACGGTGCCACAATCGGGCAGCACCTCCGTACTCGGTCACACGTTCGGTGTTGATGAAGACGATGTCCTTCTCCTCGTTCCAGCAGGCAGCGGAAGTAGTAGCTCCTCCTTGAATCCGGCAGCACGACGGCGTGGTGGCGGTGGCGATGGAGATCTCCGGCGGAGCTTCGCTAAGCGTTGCGGGAGAGGTGGAGGAGTGGGGCGGCTAGGGTTTGGGGAGAGGGGGTGGCCGGCTTCCAAGGGGTGCGGCCAAGGTGGTGGCTTGGTGTGGCCGGCCCCCTCCCCCTTGCCCCTCATTATATAGGTGGAACCCCCAAGTGTTGGACTACAAGTCTTCGAATAAGACCCCAACCCAAAACCTTCCATGTGTAGGGAAACCTACCCAAGGTGGGATTCCCACCTCAAGTGGGACTCCCACCCTTCCATGAGGGGGGGTGGCCGGCCCCCTTGGTGGAGTCCACCTTGGACTCCACCCCTCTAGGGTTAGCCGGCCATGGGAGGTGGAGTCCCTCCGGGACTCCTCCTTCCAAAGTGATTTCTTCCGGACTTTTCTAGAACCTTCTAGAACCTTCCATAAATGCACCGGATCATTTTCAAACTTATAAAATGACTTCCTATATATGAATCTTATTCTCCGGACCATTTCGGAACTCCTCGTGATGTCCGGGATCCCATCCGAGACTCCGAACAAAACTTCGAACTCTATTCCATATTCAAGTTCTACTAATACGACATCAAACCTTAAGTGTGTCACCCTACGGTTCGCGAACTATGTGGACATGGTTGAGACTTCTCTCCGACCAATAACCAATAGCGGGATCTGGAGATCCATAATGGCTCCCACATATTCAACGATGACTTAGTGATCGAATGAACCATTCACATACGATACCGATTCCCTTTGTCACGCGATATTTTACTTGTCCGAGGTTTGATCATCGGTATCTCTCTATACCTTGTTCAACCTCGTCTCCTGACAAGTACTCTTTACTCGTACCGTGGTATGTGGTCTCTTATGAACCATTCATATGCTTGCAAGCTAGTATAGACGACATTCCACCGAGAGGGCCCAGAGTATATCTATCCGTCATCGGGATGGACAAATCCCACTGTTGATCCATATGCCTCAACTCATACTTTCCGGATACTTAATCCCACCTTTATAACCACCCATTTACGCAGTGGCGTTTGATGTAATCAAAGTACCTTTCCGGTATAAGTGATTTACATGATCTCATGGTCGAAAGGACTAGGTAACTATGTATCGAAAGCTTATAGCAAATAACTTAATGACGTGATCTTATGCTACGCTTAATTGGGTGTGTCCATTACATCATTCATATGATGATATAACCTTGTTATTAATAACATCCAATGTTCATGATTAAGAAACTATAATCATCTATTAATCAACAAGCTAGTTAAGAGGCTTACTAGGGACTCATTGTTGTTTACATAACACACATGTATCAATGTTTCGGTTAATACAATTATAGCATGGTATATAAACATTTATCATAAACACAAAGATATATAATAACCACTTTTATTATTGCCTCTTGGGCATATCTCCAACAGTCTCCCACTTGCACTAGAGTCAATAATCTAGATTACATTGTAAGGTACCTAACACCCATGGCATTCTGGTGTTGGTCATGCTTTGCCCCAGGGAGCTTTAGTCAACGGATCTGCTACATTCAGATCAGTGTGTACTTTGCAAATCTTTACTTCTCCATCTTCGATGTACTCGCGAATCGAATGATAACGCAGCTTGATATGCTTCAGCCTCTTGTGTGACCTTGGTTCTTGTGCATTGGCGATGGCACCCATGTTGTCACAGTAGATGACTAGTGGGTCCAATGCATTAGGAACCACACCGAGCTCTACAATGAACCTCTTCATCCATACCGCTTCTGATGAAGCCTCTGAAGCCGCTATGTACTCTGATTCTGTTGAAGACTTCGCCACCGTGCACTGCTTCGAGCTTGCCCACCATCGCAGCACCATTCAATATAAACACATACCCAGACTGAGACTTAGAGTCATCAGGATCAGTGTTCCAACTTGCATCGGTGTAACTTGTTACAACGAGCTCTTGGTCACCTCCATAACAAAGAAACATATCCTTAGTTCTTTTCAAGTACTTCAGGATAGTCTTGACCGCTGTCCAGTGTTCCATTCCTGGATCACTTTGATATCTGCTAGTCAAACTAACAACATGTGCTATATCCGGTCTAGTACATAGCATGGCATACATGATAGAGCCTACTGCCGAGGCATAGGGGATCTGACTCATCCTTTCTCTTTCTTCTGTCGTAGCCGGACCTTGAGTCTTACTCAAGACCTTGCCTGGTAACATAGGCAAGAATCCTTTCTTACTTTTGTCCATTCTAAACTTCTTTAGAATCTTGTCCAGGTATGTACTCTGTGATAGCCCTATTAGACGTCTTGATCTATCTCTATAAATCTTGATGCCTAATATATACGATGCTTCACCAATGTCTTTCATTGAAAAACTATTATTCAAATAACCTTTTACACTGCTTAATAGTTCTATATCATTCCCAATCAATAATATGTCATCTACATATAATATCAGGAACGCTACAGAGCTCCCACTCACTTTCTTGTAAATACAGGCCTCTCCATGACACTCTATAAACCCGAAGTCTTTGATCACCTTATCAAATCGTCGGTTCCAACTTCTGGATGCTTGCTTCAGTCCATAGATTGAACGCTGAAGTTTGCACACCTTGTCAGCATTTTTAGGATCGACAAAACCTTTGGGTTGTACCATATACAACTCTTCCTCAATATCTCCATTAAGGAACACTATTTTGACATCCATCTGCCAAATCTCATAATCGAAAAATGCAGCTATTGCTAACAAAATCCTTACAGATTTTAGCTTCGCTACAGGTGAGAAAGTCTCATCGTAGTCAACACCTTGAATTTGTCGAAAACCCTTTGCGACAAGTCGAGCTTTATAGATAGTAATATTACCATCAGCATCTGTTTTTCTTTTGAAGATCCATTTATTCGACAGCCTTGCGGCTATCAGGTAAGTCTACCAAAGTCCACACTTTGTTATCATACATGGATCCCATTTCGGATTTCATGGCTTCTTGCCATTTGTTGGAATCTGGGCTCATCATCGCTTCTTCATACGTCGCAGGGTCTTCATCATTGTTGTCTACAATCATGACATTTAGACAAGGATCATAGCAATCAGGAGTGGCACGTTCCCTTGTCGATCTGCGAGGTTCAGTAGCTATCTCGTTCGAAGTTTCATGATCATGATCATTAGCTTCCTCTGTTGTCGGTGTAGGCGGCACAGAAACAACTTCTGGTACTGCGCTACTCTGATCAACGAGTGAAGATTCAGTAATCTCGTCGAGTTCTACTTTTCTTCCAGTCACTTCTTTAGTGAGAAATTCTTTCTCAAGAAAGGTTCCGTTCTTAGAAGCAAAGATTTTGCCTTCGGATCTGTGATAGAAAGTGTACCCTATAGTTTCCTTAGGGTATCCTATGAAGACGCATTACTCCGCTTTGGGTTCTAGCTTGTCCGGTTGTAACTTTTTTACATAGGCTTCGCAACCCCAAACTTTAAGGAACGACAGCTTAGGTTTCTTATTAAACCATAATTCATACGGTGTCGTTTCAATGGATTTAGATGGTGTCCTATTTAAAGTGAATGCAGCTGTCTCTAATGCATAACTCCAAAATGATAATGGCAAATCAGTAAGAGACATCATAGAACGAACCATATCTAAGAGAGTTCGATTACGACGTTCGGACACACCGTTTCGTTGTGGTGTTCCCGGCGGTGTCAATTGTGAAAGTATTCCGCATTTGTTTAAATGCATGCCAAACTCATAACTCAGATATTCACCTCCGCGATCAGATCGTAGAAATTTAATCTTCTTGTTACGTTGATTTTCTACTTCACTTTGGAATTCCTTAAACTTCTCGAAAGTTTCGGATTTATGTTTCATGAAATAGATATACCCATATCTACTCAGATCATCTGTGAAGGTTAGAACATAACAATAACCACCGCGCGATGCTACACTCATTGTGACATAGGCATCCCAAATGGGCCTGCCGAAGATAGTACCCGGGGTTTACTGAAGGCCCACTACCCGAAGAATAAGAAGATTCGGAAGCCCAAGATATTATTAAGGAAAGCTAGAGTTGTAATAGGAAGCGTTATTTGTAATCTTGCGGGATGAGTTAGAAACCATCCCGGACTCTGTAACTTGTACAACACGAATCCCTCGGCTCCGCCTCCTATATAAAGGGGGAGTCGAGGGACGAGGAAGGCATCGAATCATTGTTTACAAACCCTAGTTTTCATAATCGTCGAGTACTTTTCGGCTGAAACCTTCGAGATCTACTTGCCCTCTACTTCCAACTAAACCCTAGCCTACAATCCATAGGCATTGACAAGTTGATACCTTGTCAATTGGCGCCGTCTGTGGGAACTAGAGGCGTAAGGATCTGATCTCGATGGCACGTTCAAGATCTTCGACATCATCAACCGCAAGCAACGCAATGGATCGAGGTAAACAGATCGCTGCTGGTCCTGTCGATTTTGTTCCTCACCCACCCTCCCGTTTGGATGCATATGCGTATCTGGCGGAGCCTATGGAGATGACGTTCGGAAGGTTTCGCTTTCGCGTCGAGAAGGAAGGATCGTATCGTGTCGAAATTCCGATTTCGTCGGGATCGTCGGCGGTCGATTCCGATTTTTCAAGCTATACATTGTCAACCGAATCAGGCGAAGAAGAAACTTCGTCGACACGCTACGTCAGCACTAGGGCAAGAGAGAAACTCGCCAAGATCTTCAGCGACATGTCGTTTGAGTCATCTGCGGATTCATATATAAGCGATGGCTCAAGCAGTGTCGACAGTTACGACTTCATCGACAAATCTATTACAGTGGGCAAGGTCTTCATCAATCTCAACGATGGTGTCACCAAACCCAACATAGATCTGAATACAAAATATCATCAGATTTATGCCATTGAAGAGCCAAATAATGATCAAGAGGAAACATCTGATGCTTTCGACGATCTGGGAAATCCATACGTCGATCCCTCCGATCTGCGACGAGGCCTAGGCAATAAGTACATCGGGCCACAGCCGCGACACAGAATTCAACTCCCGCAAGCAGCATGGGATAGAGCCGCGAGAGCTATGGACGGCTCAGAACCAATGGCCACCACAGCCACGCCAGAGGAATTGCAAGCATATCAATATAGGCTCGCACGAGCTGCAAGAGAATTGGAAAAACAGACAGCTGAGTTAAACAGAAGAAAGGAGGCAGCTTCTGCATCCAGCAGGAGAAGGGCAGATTTGAGTCGACAATCTAGAACTTCGGGCGATAGCCACAGGGGGGCTCGGAACAGAGCAAGATCGAGGTTACAACACATACCCGAAGCAGAAAGAGAGCACTTGGTCCAAAACCTCGACATGTCCTTTATGTCGATAGATACAAGAGGAAACATCATCCCTAAGACACCAGAGGCTGGGTATATGGCGACACATGCTTTTATCCTCGCATCTAAACCACCTCCAGGAGATCCAAGGGAAACACTATACAATATGGCGATAGCAGGAGTTGGAGCTATGGGGACAGCGTTTGTATCAACGCCTCCCGAAGGAGCAGCAAGGCAAAATAGTCCACGACCTGCAGCAGCAGCAGCGGCAGCCCCTGAAGGACCAAGTGGAGCAAGAGACACGGCAGCACAAGCAAGGGTCGACAGAGCGCGGCAAAGCAGAAGGGAACATCGGCAATCCCTAGAGCTTAACGACGAGGATATGTGTGGCTTGCCGTGCTTCACGAGGAGAGTCCGAAAAACTCGAGTCCCTTCAGGATTCAAGTTACCTGACAACTTCAAGAAATTCGACGGCCTTCAGGATCCAGAGGACTGGCTAGTTGATTATCTCGAGACGGTGAAGCTCACAGGAGGAACCAGAGCAACAGCTATGCAAAGCATCCAGGTGCATTTGAGTGGAGCCGCACGATCTTGGATAAAGAAACTTCCTCCAGGATCTATCGACAGCTGGGAAAGCTTCGAGGATGTGTTCGTCAAGAACTTCCGGTCCACATGCAAAAAACCTGCGTCGTTAGAGGAGTTGAGAGCATGTCGACAAAAGCCAGATGAGTCAATGAGAAAATATATCCAAAGGTGGAACATCATCAAAAACTCGGCAGAAAATATATCTGACGAGAGAGCGATAGATGCGTTTGTCGCAGGAATCAGGCGTGGAGATTTCGTCGAGGACTTGGGAAGGACCAACCCAAAGACAGTATCCGCATTAATGGAAATAGCAAACAGATGGGCAGATGGAGAAGATGCTGTCCATAACAAACGACACAGGTCGCCAGAGGAGGACCGTGGTCGAAATTATCAACCGAGGCGACGATTTCCTCGGCAGTACCCGAACTATGACGCTCCAGGACAAATTTCGGCAGGTTTTCGGGCAAACACAGGAGGAAACAACAGAGATGATTATCAGAGAAGCAATGATCAGCGAGGCGATAATAGGGACGATTCTCGAAACAACAGGCAAAATAGCGGGCCTAGGTTCCCGAGGCCTTTCGTGTCTCCCGAAGAGATGATGAATGGGCCGTGTCAGATGCACTTTTTCCTCGACAGCAACGGAAAAAGACAGTCAGGACATCTGCATAAAGATTGTCGCAATTTCCAGGCAATGTTAAGGTGGGCAGAGCACGCTAACGCTCGGGCAGCACAGAGAAATCCTCGAGAACCCAGGAGCGAGATTCACTTGCCACCTCCCCCAGCGATTACAGAAGACAATCGACATCAGCTCAGAATAGCGGCAGCACCTCCACCACCACCTTATGTTGATCCTAACTCCAACGGAGCGGTGTCGATGATTCAGAAGGGAAGGCCATCCAATAGAGCGCAAAAAGTTATCTCACGACAGGTGTTTATGGCAGAAAAAATGTCTCCACCAACAGTCGAGTATCTTAATTGGTCAGGGCAAGATATTGGCTTCACCATAGCAGATCATCCGCAGCAAGTTCCTCGACCAGGGCAGTCAGCACTTATTTTACCAGCAGTTATTGCGGGATTTGATGTCTCTCGAGTGTTCATAGACGGCGGCAGTAGCTTAAACCTTATGTATGCAGATACATTGAGGAAGATGAACATATCCCTAGCGAACTTGAAGCCAACAGACACAAGGTTCCACGGTATCACACCGGAGAAACCAAGTTATCCATTGGGGAAGATCAATCTCGACGTTCAGTTTGGAACCCGAGAGAATTATAGAATCGAGAGGCTGGAATTTGAAGTCGTGGATTTTCCGTCCGCACACATCGGTATGTATGATTTCCAATAAGTCAGTAGCTCGCTCCATAATACCAGAGAATGGAGTCTTAGTCATTTTTCCCATTAGACATGCTTCGCATTTATCAAGTGACTCAAAGTCAAGTGATTCAAGTAATCCATCGGTATGGAGTTTCTTCATGTGTTTCACTCCAATATGACCAAGACGACAGTGCCACATATAAGTAGAATTATCATTCAATCTAATTCGCTTAGCATCAATGTTATGAATATGTGTATCACTACTATCGAGATCTAACAGAAATAAACCATTCTTTTCAGGTGCTTGACCATAAAAGATATTATTCATAAAAATAGAACAACCATTATTCTCAGACTTGAATGAATAACCATCTTGCATTAAACAAGATCCAGATATAATGTTCATGCTCAACGCGGGTACAAAATAACAGTTATTGAGGTTTAAAACTAATCCCGAAGGTAGATGTAGAGGAAGTGTGCCGACAGCGATCACATCGACTTTGGATCCATTTCCAACGTGCATCGTCACTTCATCCTTCAATAGTCTTCGTTTATTCTTTAGTTCCTGTTTCGAGTTATAAATATGAGCAACCGAACCAGTATCAAATACCCAGGTACTAGTACGAGAACCAGTAAGATAAACATCTATAACATGTATATCAGATATACCTTCTTTCTTCTTCTTGACAAGGCCGCTCTTCAGATCAGCCAAATACTTGGAGAAATTACGCTTACAGTGTCCCTTCTCCTTGTAGTAATAGCACTCAGCATCAGGCTTAGGGCCATTCTTAGGTTTCATAGGAGGCGTGGCAGCTTTCTTGCCACCCTTCTTGAATTTACCTTTAGACTTGCCCTGTTTCTTGAAACTGGTGGTCTTGTTGACCATCAACACTTGGTGCTCTTTCTTGATCTCAATCTCAGCAGATTTTAGCATGGCGAAGAGTTCAGGTAACTCTTTGTTCATGTTCTGCATATTGTAGTTCATCACAAAGTTCTTGTAACTAGGTGGCAGTGATTGAAGGACACGATTAATCCCCAGTCTGTTAGGAATCACTATTCCCAAGTCACTGAGTTTCTTTGCATGCCCGGTCATGGCGAGCATGTGCTCACTAACGGAGCTGCCTTCTTCCATCATGCAGCTGAAGAAGTGTTTCGATGCTTCATAGCATTCCACGGCCGCATGAGTTTCAAAGATAGCTTTCAGCTCATTGACCAACTCATGAGGATCGTGGTGCTCAAAACGTTTTTGAAGATCGGCTTCCAAACTGCATAGGATGGCACACTGAACTTGAGAGTACCGAGTTTTCCGAGTCGCGTAAACATTCTTTACTTCATCGGTTTCAGTTTCTGCAGGAGGGTCACCTAGCGGTGCATCAAGCACATATTGCAGGTTTCCACCAGCGAGAAAAATCCTCACATGACGGAACCAGTCGGTGAAGTTGCTACCGTTGCTCTTAAGCTTTTCTTTCTCTAGGAACTGGTTAAAATTGATTGGGGACGCCATATCTACAACATATATTTGCAATAGTTTAGACTAATGTTTATGACAAATTGAGTTCAAATTTTAATTCAACAAAATTAAAAACTAGGTGAACTCCCACTCAAAACAATATCCCTCGAATTGTCTTAGTGATCACACGAACCAAATCCACCACACCAAGTCCGATCATCACGAGACAAGATGTAACTTCAATGGCGAACATTCAAAGTGTTCATCATATCAATCATATGATTCATGCTCTACCTTTCGGTATCACGTGTTCCGAGACCATGTCTGTACATGCTAGGCTCGTCAAGGCAACCTTAGTATCCGCATGTGCAAAACTGGCTTGCACCCGTTGTATGCACTTGTTGAATCTATCACACCCGATCATCACGAGATGCTTCGAAACGACAAGTCTTGGCAACGTGATACTAAGGATGACACTTTATTATCTTGATATTTTAGTGAGAGGGATCATCTTATAATGCTACCGTCGCGATCTAAGCAAAATAAGATGCATAAAAAGGATTAACATCACATGCAGTTCATATGTGATATGATATGGCCCTTTTGTCTTTGCGCCTTTGATCTTCATCTCCAAAGCACGGACATGATCTCCATCATCAACGGGCATGATCTCCATCATCGTCGGCGTAGCGTCAAGGTCAATGGCGCCGTCTTCATGATTGTTCTCCATGTAGCAACTATTACAACTACTTTGAAATACTACTCAACATGAAATTTAAAGACAACCATAAGGCTCCTGCCGGTTGCCACAATACAATAATGATCATCTCATACATATTCATCATCACATTATGGCCATATCACATCACCAAACCCTGCAAAAACAAGTTAGACGTCTCTAATTTGGTTTGCATATTTTACGTGGTTTAGGGTTTTCGAGTGAGATCTAATCTACCTACGAACATGAACCACAACGGTGATACTAGTGTTGTCAATAGAAGAGTAAATTGAATCTTCACTATAGTAGGAGAGACAGACACCCGCAAAGCCACTTATGCAATACAAGTTGCATGTCGAACGTGGAGCAAGTCTCATGAACGCGGTCATGTAAACATAGCCCGCGCCGCTTCATCCCACTATGCCACAAATATGCAAAGTACTCAAACTAAAGACAACATAAGCATCAACACCCACAAAACCATTGTGTTCTGCTCGTGCAACCATCTATGCATAGATACGGCTCTGATACCACTGTAGGGATTCGTTGCATAGAAAACAAAAAAAAATCCTACCGCGAGAACGCAATCCAAGCCAAGATGCAATCTAGAAGATGGGAGCAACGAGGAGATGAACGAGACTCGCCCTTGAAGATTTCCAAAGCCTACAAGATGAGGCTCTTGTTGCTGCGGTAGACGATCACTTGCCGCTTTCAAAAACGCGTAGAAGATCTTGACGGTGCCACAATCGAGCAGCACCTCCGTACTCGGTCACACGTTCGGTGTTGATGAAGACGACGTCCTTCTCCCCGTTCCAGCGGGCAGCGGAAGTAGTAGCTCCTCCTTGAATCCGGCAGCATGACGGCGTGGTGGCGGTGGCGATGGAGATCTCCGGCGGAGCTTCAATAAGCGTTGCGGGAGAGGTGGAGGAGTGGGGCGGCTAGGGTTTGGGGAGAGGGGGTGGCCGGCCTCCAAGGGGTGCGGCCAAGGTGGTGGCTTGGTGTGGCCGGCCCCCTCCCCTTTGCCCCTCATTATATAGGTGGAACCCCCAAGTGTTGGACTACAAGTCTTCGAATAAGACCCCAACCCAAAACCTTCCATGTGTAGGGAAACCTACCCAAGGTGGGATTCCCACCTCAAGTGGGACTCCCACCCTTCCATGAGGGGGGGTGGCCGGCCCCCTTGGTGGAGTCCACCTTGGACTCCACCCCTCTAGGGTTGGCCGGCCATGGGAGGTGGAGTCCCTCTGGGACTCCTCCTTCCAAAGTGATTTCTTTCGGACTTTTCTAGAACCTTCTAGAACCTTCCATAAATGCACCGGATCATTTTCAAACTTATAAAATGACTTCCTATATATGAATCTTATTCTCCGGACCATTCCGGAACTCCTCGTGATGTTCGGGGTCCCATACGAGACTCCGAACAAAACTTCGAACTCAATTCCATATTCAAGTTCTACTAATACGACATCAAACCTTAAGTGTGTCACCCTACGGTTCGCGAACTATGTGGACATGGTTGAGACTTCTCTCCGACCAATAACCAATAGCGGGATCTGGAGATCCATAATGGCTCCCACATATTCAACGATGACTTAGTGATCGAATGAACCATTCACATACGATACCGATTCCCTTTGTCACGCGATATTTTACTTGTCCGAGGTTTGATCATCGGTATCTCTCTATACCTTGTTCAACCTCGTCTCTTGACAAGTACTCTTTACTCGTACCGTGGTATGTGGTCTCTTATGAACCATTCATATGCTTGCAAGCTAGTATAGACGACATTCCACCGAGAGGGCCCAGAGTATATCTATCCGTCATCGGGATGGACAAATCCCACTGTTGATCCATATGCCTCAACTCATACTTTCTGGATACTTAATCCCACCTTTATAACCATCCATTTACGCAGTGGCGTTTGATGTAATCAAAGTACCTTTTCGGTATAAGTGATTTACATGATCTCATGGTCGAAAGGACTAGGTAACTATGTATCGAAAGCTTATAGCAAATAACTTAATGACGTGATCTTATGCTACGCTTAATTGGGTGTGTCCATTACATCATTCATATAATGATATAACCTTGTTATTAATAACATCCAATGTTCATGATTATGAAACTATAATCATCTATTAATCAACAAGCTAGTTAAGAGGCTTACTAGGGACTCATTGTTGTTTACATAACACACATGTATCAATGTTTCAGTTAATACAATTATAGCATGGTATATAAACATTTATCATAAACACAAAGATATATAATAACCACTTTTATTATTGCCTCTTGGGCATATCTCCAATAGATAGGAATGTTAAAGTCCGACTAGATCGGGTGGTGGCTTCGTCGGTGTGGTCTGATCGGTTCCCTGATCTTCGGTTGCGCCATCTGTAATCGTATCGCTCTGATCACTCCCCTTTGTAGCTGTCAGAGGATCAACCTGTCAATGGTAGGCCGGAGAGACCAATGCGCAGGTATGAGATTTGCTGGGAAAGAGAACCCTCCCTTGCGTCGGCGGTGGAGGAAGCTTGGTCTAGGCGGGTTCCAAGCGAGGATCTTGGAGATATTAACTCTGCGTTCAAAGATGTGATGTCAAATCCTTATAGATGAAAATCTGATAAGTTTAAACACTTTCCAAAGGAGATGGAGAAAAGACCGTATTCTTATGAAGGAATTAAATATACGTTCTTAAAACTCTAGTGAAGTGGAGAAGACAAGATTAGCAAGAGAGATGGATGAGTTACTGTATAGAGAAGAAATGGCATGGCTGCAACGATCCGGGGTTTCATGGCTTAGGGAAGGAGACAGGAACACTAAATATTTTCACCGGCAACCTCGAGGAGACATCGAAAGAACAGGATTCGTTTGCTTAAGCGCTCTGATGGGTCGGTTATAGTTGATAAGGCGAAGATGGAGGCGATGGCCAGAGAATATTTTCAGTCACTTTACTCCCGTCATGAGGAGTTAGACAACTCATAATCACTAATCTGGTCCAGGGCTGTGTGGATGATCAAATGAATACTAAGCTTTGTGGTGTTTCTCATAAAAAGAAATTAGTGACATTCTTTTTCAGATCGGCCCTTTGAAGACTCCTGGCCCAGATGGCTTCCCGGCGCACTTTATTCAACGTAATTGGGGCCTTTTTAGGGATGATGTGGTTAGGGCTATGCAACACTTTTTTGCATCTAGTGTTATGCCTGACGAAGTGAATGACACAGCTATTGTTATGATCCCAAAGAAGAAGGACCCGGAGGACTTGAAGAGCTTTAGACCTATAAGCTTATGTAATGTTATTTATAAAGTTGTCTCCAAATGTCCGGCGAATCGCCTACGCCCCATTCTGCAAGATATTGTTACTCCTGAGCAGAGTGCTTTTGTCCCTGGGAGGTTGATTACAGACAATGCACTAGTTGCCTTTGAGTGTATACATGCTATTCAGACGGGGTCTCCTGCTAGAGCAAAGTTCTGCGCGTACAAGTTAGATATGGCTAAAGCTTACGATCGTGTCGATTGGAGGTTTCTGGAAGGGGTTTTAGCAAAGATAGGCTTTCATAGTCAATGGATTCAGTAGGTAATGGCTTGTGTTACCACTGTCAGCTATTCAATTCGCTTTAACGGACATATGTTGGACTCCTTTACCCCCAACTCGCGGTCTTCGCCAAGGTGATCCACTTTCGCCGTATTTGTTCTTATTCGTGGCTGATGGTCTTTTGTTGTTGATTAAAAGACAGATTGAGATGGGTGTTCTTCGTGATCTGTGTATATGTCGGCGTGCTCCGGGCATCTCGCACCTTCTCTTCGCGGATGATAGTCTCCTCTTTTTTGAGGGTTCGGTTGAGCAAACCCAGATTGTTAAGAGTATACTGGACAACTACGAGAAAAGCACAGGCCAGTTGGTTAGCATGGGGAAATGTTCGGTTCTCTTTGGGAAGCACTACCCACTTGAGGTGCAACTTGAGATTAAAGACATCTTAAAATTTGAGACAGAAGCCTTTGAGGAGAAATATTTAGGGCTCCCAGTGCCTGAAGGTGGTATGAAAGGAGACAAATTCAATCCCATTAAAGGAAGATTTTCGAGGCAAGCAATTTATTGGTGTGAGAAATATATGTCCAGCGGTGCTAAGGAAGTCCTTATAAAATTAGTGTTACAAGCCCTTACCACTTATGTTATGGGTGTATTCAGATTTTCGGTGGGTCTGATAGAGGATCTCTCCAAAATTATTCGGGATTTTTGGTGCGGAGACGAAGATAATAAGAGGAAAATGCACTGGATGTCGCGGGAGAAAATGACACGGCCGAAATCTCAGGGCGGTATTAGCTTCGGGGATCTTAGAGTGTTTAATCAGGCCTTGTTGGCTAGGCAAGCATGGCGGCTAATCCAATATCCGGATAGTTTGTGTGCACGTCTGTTGAAGGCTAAGTACTACCCGTATACACACCTGATGGATACTTCCTTTATCCAAAATACTTCTCCGGCCTGACAGGGCATTGTTCATGGCCTGGAGCTGCTGAAGAGAGGGGCGATATGGCATATTGGTTGTGGCTCTAGTGTTCGGATTTTTCGCGACAACTGGCTTCCTCATCTGAACGCACCAAAGCTACTTGGTAGACGTGACAACTCGAGACGGCGGTGGGTTTCGGAGCTAATTGATCCAATCTCGAGAACTTGGAATGAAGCGATGGTTAGAGAGTGTTGTCTACCTAATGATGTGGTGTCTATTCTTGCTCTAAAACTCCCGGCCAAGCCCTATGACGATTTCATCTCTTGGCTCCCGGAAATGAATGGGATTTTTCGGTTTGATCGGCCTACAAACTTGGTTTGCAGCCGTTGATTGTGTCTCTAAGTGGAGGTCAGAGTAGTTCATCCCCAACTAAAGATCGTAGCATATGGGATCTTGTGTGGAAAGAAAAGGTTCCTCAAAAGTTAAGGGTTTTTGCTTGGAGAGCGGCAACGTCTACCCTAGCAGTTCGGTCGGGCCTTAATCGTCGGATGCCAAAGGTTGACAACATGTGTACTATCTGTGGCATGGCAGCTAAAGATGAACATCACGCTCTTGTTACTTGTACATTGGCTAGAGCTCTCCGAGGGGGGATGAGACAATTCAGGGAGCTGCCTATGTTTAAAGGGACCGAATGGCTGTTTGTTCTGCTTAGTAATTCATCTCAAAATGCAAGGCCTATGATAATTTTTCTCCTCTGGCGAGTTTGGCACCATCGGAATAATGTTGTTCATGGTGATGGTCGGGCCTCCGTTTTAGCTTCTATTCCTTTTCTAAGGAACTACCTGGACAGTTTCATCTCCGCATGCGGTACGGTCTCGGATCCGAAGGGGAAGCTGCCGGTTAGCATTGCGTCTGCTGATAGTTCTGAGGGTTTATCGGTGGTGAACCGATGGACAGCTCCAGCCATTGGCTCCCTCAAAGCCAATGTTGATGTTGGGTGGGATGCAGCGAGTTGTAGGGCGGGGATCGGCATTGTCATTCGGGATCACGCTGGTCACACGGTTTTATCGGAATGGAAGCACTTACCCTGGTGCCCGAGCGCTGAAGAAGCAGAAGTCTTGGCTTGTATCGCGGGGTTGCATCATCTTATCGGTATTTCATGTGAGTCCACTATTTTGGGGTCAGATTGTCTAAGGACTATTGAAGTTATGAACAACAATCTGTTTGATAGATCATCGAGCTGGAGCCTTTACAGAGAAGGGCAGGAGCTGCTGAAGGTCTTTCGATCCATTACTGTTTTGAAGGTGGACCGGGGGAGCAATAGGGTGGCACATGGATTGGCGCAGCTAGGCAAGAGGGGTGACTCCGGTACTATGTTTGATTCTGTTTCTGCTGCTTTGGCGGGCTTAGTTATGAATGATTGTATCCGGGTCGATGAACCCTTAGGTGCTTAGGTTTTTTGCTTCACCTGATGTAACCATTCTATAACTCTTGAGCAGCAAGTTTCTTACGCACTCTTTTCCTTGCCAGGGTACTTAAGGGGATTGGAAGGTTTTTAATGAGTCAGCTTTCTTGCGTATATATATTATGGTTCATCTTTTAAAAAAATCACTTCCTTCCTTGTCGTCTTTTTAGAAACTTATTGAATTATTCAGTGAATGGAAACTTGTATCTTTTAAAAAAATTATTTTATTCTACGAAGTTGGAAGATGCTCGTATTTGTTACCCTTAATCGATTTTGCTGTTATGCACAATTGTACAGGATCAATGAATAACTTGTCCTTTTAACAAAGACAAGCGATTCATTGCATAATAGCACAACTGGTTGATGACACCCATATTTTCGCAGCGGTACTTTTGCATAGAGAGAATGGTAACTATATTATGTCGTGGTGATAACTATACCATGAAATAGTTGGGTAACTTTAGAAGTACAGAGTTGGTAACTATTACCTAGTGGTCGAGGTAATTTGATATCAAATAATTTATATAGGTTCTCTTAATAATCTCGTCAAATATTTCTAGGTGTAAAGGGGGTATGCCACTATCAATCTTACAATTTATTACATGAATATACCTGAAATCATATCGTTGTGGTGGATGGTGGGCACAATGCAGTCTCCTCTCGCCTCTCCCAAGGATCAACGATGGGTCGTCTCCAACAAGTGTGTATGGAACAATGCATTATGCAATACATGGATAGTTAGACTTGTATCTACCCACGTCTTTCCATTCTTTGGCTCGGAAAATTGTGTCCGGGAACCAAACGCCTCCTTAATCACACGAATAAATAACGGTGATACCATCAAATGGCCTCCCCGACTCTCCCGGCTTCCAATCTACCTTGGTCTCCCCAAATAGACGAGAGAAGAAAAAATATGGCGAGCCTCGCATGCATAGCTCCTTGGCCCATTTAGCAAGTTCCACAAATACCAGCCCAGTTAAGTTAATGCCAAGTCTCCCACGTCAGCATGCGATTTAGCAGTCCGATCAAAGCTGGGTTGGCCCATTTACTGCGACGAGAGGAAATAAAAAAAAATTGCGGTGGTTTGTGAATATTTTGTTGATATGGAGCGATGGATGAGCAGATCCAGCAGTTCAATGTGTTAAATCATTGTGAGAGGTTATATCTAGGTGAGTTTTACTATTTCTTAATTAATATTAAAACAACTGTGTCCAACACTGGAATTAGAGGAGTTGTAGCCAATAGCGAATTTAGAGGATGAGCAGGATGGTCTATGGACCACCTAAGATTTCTACATAATTAACTTATATATGTATAGTTGAAATTGAACAACAAATGATTAGGAGGTGTCGTGGGTAACACAGTTAAGTTCCGTGTGTAAAGTAGTTATTAGGGGGTGTCCACCGACCTTATAGCAAAGGTCGCCAAACCCTATGCTAGTGTTTATCAATTGACATAGCAATATTTTTTGAATAGGTTGGGGAGGTGATACGTGCATTTTACATCATCAGTACAGTAACTCATATGATTAGTTTTGAATGATATTTGCCATGATCCATCAATATTTATGCATTTTTAGTTGATTTACGGGACTTTCCTACAAAGTCCCTTTCGATGGTATTTAATTTCTGGGAGGCAGAAAACCTCCTTTTTCGTATTTTGTTGTTTCAGGGACCTTCTGGACACCTAAAAATCGAATAAAAATACCAAATCAGTTTTTCACCAGGAGAAGGACCGTGGGCCAAAAAAGCACGCGAGGGGATCCAAGAGGGCCAAACGAGCCCAGGTGGCGTGCCCTACTTGGCCGGGCGCGCCACCCATGCCCGTTTGGGCCTCGAGCATTGCCTCGGCTCCTCCTTTTTACAGACATATTCGCCTCGCCAAAAAACCTAAGCCATATTTTTTCCGAGATTTATTGAGGCGGCGGCGGAGGCGAAAGTCCTCTCCTACTCCGGGAGAGGGTAGTGATACCCATAAGTATAGGGGATTGTTAAAATCTTCGATGGGAAGTATTACCCAAATTTATAGTTCGACTCAAGGGAAACAGAACGATACCAATAAGACTTTAGCAATTGAGACGTCATTCTCAACCACACATGTATATATATATATATCAATAAACTCACAAAGAAAGTGGTGATTTTATAGCAGTTGATTAAAAGAAGTAAAAGCAAACATTAAATAAAAGCAACAGAATTCCAGTTTTCACCTGAAGTAGTAGTATGTAACTTTGAGTGGCTAAAAGCATAGACATGAGACATCAATGGGGTAATATATAGATGATAATTGATCATATAACGTAATTCAACTAACATAGCATTCATCTCTAAATCAGTTGTGTGTAGGTGTGAGATGCAAATATTGTTATGCGTACTAACTAAGAGAATTTGCATAACATCTTTTGTCCCTCTTGCCCATTTTACCAGGACTAACTTGGAACTACAAGCAATTAAGGTCTAACCTTTCGAATAGACCGAAACAAAAATCAAGATTCATGAACACACATAATCCTCGAACTATCATAGATTCCTTTCTTTTTCCCTATCTATCACCTTAGGGATTCGCATGGTCGACATAATAACAAGTAATACACCTTGCAAATAGATACCAACCTCATATATATGATAAAGAAATATCGGTTCAGTACCGAAATCATGTCACTCGGTGACATCGGCATGCCTACCAGGCATGTCGAATAAGTACCCTAGATCCACAGGGAAGCAGGAAGCCCATGGACTCGAAGCTTTGGAGGCCCAGAAGGCTGGAAGCTTTCGGATTAGGAAAATAGAGTTATTATAGGAAAGTTGTATCAATATAGGGAAAGGCCCAGACGGCCCGACAGTTTGTAACTTGTACGACACGACTAAGCCTCGGCTTCACCTCTTATACAAAGGGGAAGTCGAGGGTGAAAGAAAGGACCGAACTCATTGTAACCTAGTCACTGTAATATTGAGTTGAGCACCTTTGTCCGTGTAAGGGTATTTTACCCTTAACCATTATTTTGGTTAACAATGACACCGTAGCTATCGTGTGGACTAATAGTTTTTATAAGTGTATACACAGGTTTTAGTCCACATACGAGGTTGCAAGGTGGTGAGAAAGGTTTTCAGTCGGCATACGGGGATGCGAGGTGATGAGAGACCCCCCAATTGTCGTTCTCAACTAGTGACAGTGTTTTGACTCTTTTCTCTAAAGAGGATGTTGCCAAAGCCACATATACACATCCTACCACATAATCTTCACACCAAAAAATGGTGAGAGGAAGAAGTGTTCCGAGAAGAGAAGAACTAAAGCTCCAGGAGAACTCAGCACACAGCCTAGCGGGCCGAGTGCTGCTACCGGAAAAGTAGGCACATGGCCCGGCCAACCGGGTGCTGCTGCCGGACTGCCAGAAGAACTGAAGCTCAGGAGAAGTCGGCACACAGCCCGATAGGCCGAGTGCTGCTGCCGGGTAGCCCGGTATGTGGCCCGGTACTGCCGGGTCAGCTGCCGGGTGCTTCGACTCTGATGTCTCAAACGGCTCTTTTCTCGGGAAGACTATATAAGCCCCTTCTTCCTTGAAGGGGTAAGGAGACCAGTGCAAAAAGCTCAAGACATTTCTTTCTCTCTCATACTCCATTGTTGAGCTCCAAAACCTTCAGATCTCCCTCCTCCTCCAGCCAAACTCAAATCCCTCTAGGGAAAAGCCAATGTTCAAGAAATCGTTAATCTTAACTTATCGGTCGGCCTTAAAATGAAGATTAATCGCTTATTGGCCGATTAATCGATTTTATCGGTCAGCCATTTATCGGCTTATTTTTTTTGTAAATCCTAATTTTCGAAACTAAATTTTCTATAGTATGCTATGCAAAAAAATAATATTTAAGCATTGCACATAAGTATTACCTTCATTCCTTGCATTTGAATCAATAATAATGGAAAATTTGAGATAGTGCACAATTCTTATAACCATAGGATGAAAATATCGACTGCCATACCAAATGTCATTGAAATTTCTCTGACAATCAGCCGAAATATCGGCCATGGGAGTGAAAATCGGGCGAAATATTGGCTCTCATACAGAAAATCAGCCGACATATCGGTAGAGCGATAAACTGGCCGATATGCCAAAATCTTATCGGTTACCACCCGATTCACGATAAATCGGCATCTCGGACGATTTTTAGAACAGTGGGAAAAGCTAGAGGAGGCCTTGATCTATAGTTCCACCAAGCCAAATCTTGTTCCCCCTTGTATTCATCAAGATACTTGCTCTCTAGGGTTTCTTGGAAACCCTAGGTGGGCAAAAGAGGTCCGGAAGCATCCGGGCCATAGATTTTCTCCTGACAAGATTGTGAAGGTTTGGAGGCTACCTCAAAGTTTACCACAAGTGAGTGAGCTATTCCTTCGTGGGATAGGCTCCGGAGAAGAAGGTCAGCCTTCGTGGCGCTGGGGAGTCCTTCGTGGGACCCCCCTGTAACGGCCCCGGATATACCCCTATTAGAATTGTTTGTTCTTTTTCCTTTCTGCATCATCATGGCATATGCATCATCTCATCCATGATTTTAACAAAATAAAAGTATTTTATAAACCCTAGTTATTTTATTTTACCTCTCATATGGTTTAATAGAACCCCCTCTTCTCCTTCAGTTAACAAACCCTAAAATAAAAAAAATACAAATCTTATTTTTATTTGCTTTGTTCTCTATATCCCCATCTCTATTTCAAATTTAAACTTTATTTGAATTGAATTCAAACTCAATTTGCAAACAATTTTAAAAAAAAAGAGAAAAAGGTTTAAAAACAGAAAACCTAACCAGCTAACCCCCCTAGACCCTATCTACCCGGCGGCCCAACTCCTCTCCCTCCTGGCCCATCTTCTTTCTCCCCTCCGCAGGCCCGAACAAGCCCAACACCAGTGCCCATTTCCTCTTACCGTTTCTGCCGCCCCTTTTCCTTTCTCCTCGTCCTCGACAGCGTGGCAGCATCGCACGCACATGGCGTGGGTGCTGTGGTCCTCCACTGTCGCCACCATCCCACCCTGCGTGACCTCCTCCTCCTTATCCTCCCACCTAACCTGCCTCCTCCACCACGCCACTCCCTCTCTCTTTTCTTTCCCTCCACGAAAGGAATCGAACGGAGAAAAACCACCGCGCCCCGCCGCAGTTCACCACCATGGCGCCGTCGCATCTGGCCGCCCCTCGCCTCAACGACGCCACGTTGAGCTCCGCCTTGACGCCCTCTTCATCCTCTTGCAAGGAATCGCAACGGGGACGCCCCAATCGACCGCACCGTCGCCAATTCCTCACCATGGCTGCCATGCTCCGACGACGTTTCCGGCTTCCTCTGTTCTCCCCCGGCCAAACCGACGTCACCATCGCGTTCCTGGTGAGATTTCGCTCCTCATAGACCACCCCTCCATCTGGTTCCCTTTATGTATCGCTCCGCCGACGTCAGTCGTGTTTTCCCGCCGCAGGACCTCGCCGCCAGCGGCTCTCCGGCGACCCCCTGTGCGCGCCACCACCTCCATCTTGTCTGTGCTACCAAGGCGTACCTCCGACGGTCATCGTCGCTTCCTGGAACCCTCGCAGACGCCCGCACGCGTGACGCCGGCCGCCGGTGGTCACCGCCTGCGCACCGCGTCGAGCACGTTACGTGCATGCAGGCATGGTTCGCCACGCTGGCGCCACATCACCGCGTGGGCCCTCTCCATCAGCCTCTGAGGCTAGCCAGCTCTCGGTGAGAAAATCCCCCACCCCTCCAGATGTGAGCATCTTTCAAAAAGGCCCCTGCACCTTTATTTCTATCAACCCGCAGTCCACACCATGTGGGTTTTCTGAAACCCCCTGCATCTTTAGAATAATCAACCCGGGGTCCTTCCCCCCTACAAAAATTAAAACCGAGTCCTTTTCTTATTTAAATAAACCTGTTTTCTATTTAAAATGATAAAAACTAAACTGCTAATAACTTTTAATTGGCAACTCCAAATGCAAAGTATTATATATGAATTTTGATCAGAAAAATGTGCTGAACATTAATATGTCATCCATGCTTTCTGTTGCATCACGCATCATATAACTTCGTGCTAGTTTGAATTACCACCTAATATGTAATATATGGAATAAGTGGGATATTATATAAATGTTGTCCCGGTTCCATTTAACTTTGATGTAGCTCACCCCTGCCATGTTTGCTATGAATAATCAACACTTAATTTCGTCGGTAGAAAATGCAACTCCAACTCTAATTTGCTTGTTCGGGGTTCCGACTCCGCTTAAATTGGATAAGTTGCACCGCATCATCGTTGCCATGTCATGCATGCCTGCATCTGCTCATGCTGGATCTTCTTTATCCGTACTAGTAAGACTTGCACACGTTATGTGTTCCAGCATTTGCTTCTTCCCGGATAGGATCACGAAGTGTTGATGTGAGATACGACGAGTTCTTCGACAAGTTCCTCTGCATCTTTTCACAGGCGAGCCCTCTCTCGTCACCTATTTAACATTTTGCTCTCCCTCGCACTGATATACATAGGTTGCGCTTATTTATAGAGTCACGTGTCCTATTCCACTTGTTTACCATAATAATCCTATATGTATCATTCCTTACCCATAGCCGTTGATTGATGTTTGAGCCTTGCGAGTCGTAGGCGTGTTTATGCTCTGTTGTTTATCTCGATCTGTTATCGGGATATGTTGGGTTGTTGGGAGGTTATCACATGCTATATCCGTTGTTGGAGATACTCATGCTTTACTTTAATGTTAACAACTAAAATTGTAAGCAGAGGCATCTGTGAGCCCCTTTGCGAAAGCATCGGAACTTTGACTCGCTAATGTCCCCTAGGACCCGAGTTCTTGTTATCTGTTCCGAGATTGAGCGCTCTACCCATGCGTGGGGACGATTATCGGGACCCCTCCTCACCCATTACCTTTTCTCAAGTCAGTTGAAAAGGGGGCCACAACCTTGGTTTTATTTGCCTATGCCATGTATGCCATGCTTTATTTACTGTTGCCTTCGGGTGTTTACTTCATGTTGCCTTCGGGTGTTTATATTCTGTACTGTACCTTGCGGGACATTTAGCGAAGCGTGTGGTTTGCACGCCTAGCCGCCGGCGCAAACCTCTGAGTCCGTCTCGGAGTACAGACGAACTTCGTCACGGGTAGCTTAGTTGGGTGGCCTCCCTAGACTTTCTTGTTGAACTGGAAACAGTCTTGTTGTGAGACATCCACCTGTCGTAAGTGGGTCGAGCATGCATATGGTTACATTTGGGCAACCCCTGCAGGGTGTACATCTTATCGATAAGCCGTGTCCGCGGTTATGGACGACTTGAAATTGTATAGCTTGATCATAGAAGAACTTACACCTTTATGTTGATGCTAATAATCTGATAATAACTTGCGTAGTAATATAGCATTACTACAACCGATACCTAATAAAACTTGTCCACCGTTGAGTGCCTTTTATATTGCCTCTTCGCTTTGTTGAAGGGGATATGTGTAATCGGTTGGGTTATGTTTGTGTAGTATTTTACCTGTTACCTTGTGCGCTCTCTTATCCTCTTTGAGTAGACGGATGTTGTAACGTGTCTCTATTGGTTATAGTTTTGCTACCGCTAAACCTACCATATAGCCCCCGGTGATATATTCGCCTGGCGAGCATAGCCATTTCTAGTCTCGCTAAGTACGTGTCGGAGTTCGTTCCTTGGTACTTACCCTCGCCTTTTCTCTTTCTCTTTTGTTTCCTCTCTTTTGTCGGCAACCGATGGCCCGACTTCAACAGGTACAAGATGACGACGTTAGCAAGGTTACCCTTCCGGCTTGGCCTGGGCAGGGTTATGGACGCCACTGGTTATCTTCATGACTCTTAGTCCAATTTGTATCTTGTCCGTACTCGGACGTATTCAATCTTCAGTATGATTTGGATCTTTGTATTGTATATTTGTATCTTGACTCGTGGGAGTTGTTGTAATATATGCTTCTTGTGGGCTCTATTGTAATCCTGGTGTAATGTTACCGCTCGTGTTAATTCCTCTGGCATCACGTGTGTGATTCGTCGCGCACGTCGTGTCGGAGGGCGTCTCTGAATCGATATCGTGCGGATTTCGGCGGGATCGTTGGAATCCTCATGGTACCGGTTCCGGGGCGTCAAAAGTTGGTATCAGAGCTCAGGTTGACGGTACCCCACTAGTCCAGCCTTTAGGATAACCTTGCCAACTGTCGTTGAGTTTAGAGTGTCAACCCTATTTTCTAAAATTTGTTGAGTAGATCTGATTAGTTCTGATTTTTCTCCTTACCTATATTCTTTCTCCTCTTACCTTTCCGCGTTTGGAGTCTTCTCTCTTATCCGAGTTTCTCTGAGTCTTAGCTTTCGACGTGGGTTGGACGATCTCTGCCTTAACCTAATAGGACCGATCTTTGAAGATTTCTGATAGAAGAACATCACCGGCGGCTAACCTTTGCCTTCTCTGTTGATGCCATCTCGGTTTATGTGATCCTTCCTCTATCCCTTGTGTTTTTGACCTCCTGAACATTCGATGTCGATGTTTACCAAGATTGTCAGTCTGTATTCATGGAGTTGGTTGCACTATTCTCTTATTCATGTACAGAGTAATACTTTGAGTGCAGGATGGAGTCGCGACCATACCGACTACTCTTATTATTCGCTCTTGTTACTTGAATGGGTGGATCAATGTGATTATTACTCCTTCCATCTTAGTGTACGGCGCCTGATCATCTGCGACCGAGGCTCCCGACAGAAGCGCATCATCGACAGCGGGACAACGACTTCTTGTTGGTGGTGTCGACCGTTCTACATGGAGTAACAATTCTTGTTAGTGGTGTCGAGGAGATCGACACGTCGCCTGAAGACCCGATAGTTCACCTCTCTCCCCCTGAGGTTGACGTGGGATCTCAGGGCGCGATCCCTTGTTAGTCGTGTCGTTTGTAATGGCCCCAGATATACCCCTATTAGAATTGTTTGTTCTTTTTCCTTTCTACATCATCATGGCATATGCATCATCTCATCCATGATTTTAACAAAATAAAAGTATTTTATAAACCCTAGTTATTTTATTTTACCTCTCATATGGTTTAATAGAACCCCCTCTTCTCCTTCAGTTAACAAACCCTAAAATCAAAAAAATACAAATCTTATTTTTATTTGCTTTGTTCTCTATCTCCCCATCTCTATTTCAAATTCAAACTTTATTTGAATTGAATTCAAACTCAATTTGCAAACAATTTTAAAAGAAAAGAGAAAAAGGTTTAAAAATAGAAAACCTAACCAGCTAACCCCCCTGGACCCTATCTACCCGGCGGCCCAGCTCCTCTCCCTCCTGGCCCATCTTCTTTCTCCCCACCGCAGGCCCGAACAAGGCCAACACCGGTGGCCAGTTTCCTCTTACCATTTCGGCCGCCCCTTTTCCTTTCTCCTCGTCCTTGACAGTGCGACAGCACCGCACGCACATGGCGTGGGTGTTGTGGTCCTCCACCGTCGCCACCATCCCACCCTGCGTGACCTCCTTCTCCTTATCCTCCCACCTAACCTGCCTCCTCCACCACGCCACTCCCTCTGTCTTTTCTTTCCCTCCACGAAAGGAATCGAACGGAGAAAAACCACCGCGCCCTGCCGCAGTTCACCACCATTGCGCCGTCGCATCTGGCCGCCCCTCGCCTCAATGACGCCACGTTGAGCTCCGCCTTGACGCCCTCTTCATCCTCTTGCAAGGAATCGCACCGGGGACGCCCCAATCGACCGAACCGTCGTCAATTCCTCACCATGGCTACCACGCTCCGGCGACGTTTCCGGCTGCCTCTGTTCTCCCCCGGCCAAACCGACGTCACCATCGCGTTCCTGGTGAGATTTCGCTCCTCATAGACCACCCCTCCATCTGGTTCCCTTTCTGTATCGCTCCGCCGACGTCAGTCGTGTTTTTCCACCGCAGGACCTCGCCGCCGCCGGCGGCTCTCCAGCGCCCCCCTGTGCGCGCCACCACCTCCATCTTGTCCGCACCGCCAAGGCGTACCTCTGACGGTCATCGTCGCTTCCTGAAACCCTCGCAGACGCCCGCACGCGCGACGCCGGCCACCGGTGGTCACCGCCCGCGCACCGCATCGAGCACGTTACGTGCATGCAGGCATGGTTCGCCACGCTGGTGCCACATCACCGCGTGGGCCCTCTCCGTCAGCCTCTGAGGCTAGCCAGCTCTCGGTGAGAAAATCCCCACCCCTCCAGATCGGAGCATCTTTCAAAAAGGCCCCTGCACCTTTATTTCTATCAACCCGTAGTCCACACCGTGTGGGTTTTATGAAAACCCCCTGCATCTTTAGAAAAATCAACCGGGGGTCCTTCCCCCTTACGAAAATTAAAACCGAGTCCTTTTTCTTATTTAAATAAACCTGTTTTCTATTTAAAAATGATAAAAACTAAACTGCTAGTAACTTTTAATTGGCAACTCCAAATGCAGAGTGTTATATATGAATTTTGATCAGAAAAATGTGCTGAACATTAATATGCCATCAATGCTTTCTGTTGCATCACGCATCATATAATTTCGTGCTAGTTTGCATTACCACCTAATATGTAACATATGGAATACGTGGGATATTATATAAATGTTGTCCCGGTTCCATTTAACTTTGATGTAGCTCACCCCTGCCATGTTTGCTATGGTAATCAACACTTAATTTCATCGGTAGAAAATGCAACTCCAACTCTAATTTGCTTGTTCGGGGTTCCGACTCCGCTTAAATTGGATAAGTTGCACCGCATCATCGTTGCCATGTCATGCATGTCTGCATCTGCTCATGCTGGATCTTCTTTATCCGTAATAATAAGACTTGCACACGTTATGTGTTCCAGCATTTGCTTCTTCCCGGATAGAATCACGAAGTGTTGATGTGAGATACGACGAGTTCTTCGACAAGTTCCTCTGCAGCTTTTCACAGGCGAGCCCTCTCTCTTCACCTATTTTAGATTTTGCTCTCCCTCGCACTGATATACATAGGTTGCGCTTCTTTATAGAGTCACGTGTCCTATTCCACTTGTTTACCATAATAATCCTATATGTATCATTCCTTACCCATAGCCGTTGATTGATGCTTGAGCCTTGCGAGTCGTAGGCGTGTTTAGGCTCTGTTGTTTATCTCGATCTGTTATCGGGATATGTTGGGTTGTTGGGAGGTTATCACATGCTATATTCGTTGTTGGAGATACTCATGCTTTACTTTAATGTTAACAACTAAAATTGTAAGCAGAGGCATCTGTGAGCCCCTTTGCGAAAGCATCGGAACTTTGACTCGCTAATGTCCCCTAGGACCCGAGTTCTTGTTATCTGTTCCAAGATTGAGCGCTCTACCCATGCGTGGGGACGATTATCGGGACCCTCCCTCACCAATTACTTTTTCTCAAGTAAGTTGAAAAGGGGGCCATAACCTTGGTTTTATTTGCATATGCCATGCATGCCATGCTTTACTTACTGTTGCCTTCGGGTGTTTACTTCCTGTTGCCTTCGGGTGTTTATATTCTGTACTGTACCTTGCGGGACGTTTAGCGAAGCGTGTGGTTTGCATGCCTAGCCGCCGGCGCAAACCTCTGAGTCCGTCTCGGAGTACGGCCGAACTTCGTCACAGGTAGCTTAGTTGGGTGCCCCCCTAGACTTTCTTGTTGAACTTGGAACGGTCTTGTTGTGAGACATCCACCTGTCGTAAGTGGGACGAGCATGCGTATGGTTACATTTGGGCAAACCCTGCAGGGTGTACATCTTATCGATAAGCCGTGTCCGCGGTTATGGATGACTTGGAATTGTATAGCTTGATCATAGAACAACTTACACCTTTATGTTGATGCTAATAATCTGATAATAACTTGCGTAGTAATATAGCATTACTACAACCGATACCTAATAAAACTTGTCCACCGTTGAGTGCCTTTTACATTGCCTCTTCACTTTGTTGAAGGGATATGTGTAATCGGCTGGGTTATGTTTTTGTAGTATTTTACCTGTTACCTTGTGCGCTCTCTTATCTTCTTTGAGTAGACGGATGTTGTAGCGTGTCTCTATTGGTTATAGTTTTGCTGCCGCTGAACCTACCATATAGCCCCCGGTGATATATTCGCCTGGCGAGCATAGCCATTTCTAGTCTCGCTAAGTACGTGCCGGAGTTCGTTCCTTGGTACTTACCCTTGCCTTTTCTCTTTCTCTTTTGTTTCCTCTCTTTTGTCGGCAACCGATGGCCCGACTTCGACAGGTACAAGATGACGATGTTAGCAAGGTTACCCTTCCGGCTTGGCCTGGGCAGGGTTATGGACGCCACTGGTTATCTTCAGGACTCTTAGTCCAATTTGTATCTTGTCCGTACTCGGACGTATTCGATCTTATGTATGATTTGGATCTTTGTATTGTATATTTGTATCTTGACTCGTGGGAGTCGTTGTTGTAATATATGCTTCTTGTGGGCTCTATTGTAATCATGTTTTAATGTTACCGCTCGTGTTAATTCCTCTGGCATCACGTGTGTGATTCGTCGCGCACGTCGTGTCGGAGGGCGTCTCTGAATCGATATCGTGCGGATTTTGGCGGGATCGCTGGAATCCTCATGGTACCGGTTCCGGGGCGCCACACCCCCTCTCCAAACGTGACGTACCTTCTTGCAAAGGAAGGGAACACGGGAATAAACTTTCGTCTCCGCGTGCTATTGGTTATCCCTAACCGAACTCTTTACTTGTGATATAACTGCCTGTGAGAGCATTCGTGCTCGAGTTACTTGTATCATCATATAGGGTGCTTCACCTAGTTTGTATTAGGGACATGTTTATATTCCGCAAAGCCTAACATTGCAAAGAAAGAATTAAAATTTGAAGAAACCTATTCACCCCCCTCTAGGTTCCATATCTGAACTTTCAATTGGTATGAGAGCCTGGACACTTTTTAAGGGCTTCACAGCCTAAAGAGTGAGATGGATAAACTATTCGAGGGTATGGATGAAGATTCTAACCTATCGGTTAAGGAGATGAAATCCAGATTCTTAGCATATGAGGCTGAGAAAAAGATGAAGGAGGATGAAGTCCAAAGCCAAATGGCACAAATGAGTGTCATGCTTAAAAACCTGACTAGTGGGACTTCTAGTGGGGCTTCCGTCCTTCCGGAAGCTTTCCATGAAGTCAATCATGACTATCCCAAAAACACTTCACCCATGCCTCATATAAACCATAGTGGGAATGTTCCCCATTTTGATGGAACTCACTTTCCTTTTTGGAAATTTTCTATGGAGTCTCATATTCGCAGCTGCAGTGTGGAGATGTGGGAGATCATTTTGGATGGATACCGGAAGCCACAAGATCCCATCAAGCTAACGTCCACCGAGTTCTACAACTGACAACTCAATGCCTCTGCATGTGACAAGATTAGAAGTGGCATCAATCCCAAGCTTCTCGGTCAAGTCATTGATATTGAATCTGCAAAAGAGCTTTGGGATCGGATTGTAGTACTACAAGAGGGAACCGATCTGATCCATAAGGCTCTCTATGAGTCAACAAAGACGGAGGCAACCTTGTTTATCATTAGAGAAGGAGAACCCTTGGCCGATGCTTATGGAAGGCTTGGTGCTCTTTGAGTAAAGGTCAAGGGACTTGGATGTGAAAAATACAATGATGGCTTTGAAATGAATGAAGAGTTCATAAAGTACAAGGTCATTGCCATGATTGCACTCAAACAAAAGGATACCAACCTTGCACTCAACATGCAAATCCTCACCAAGCAAGAAGATCTGAACGCAAATGATCTAGTCTCCTAGGTGGCAGCCAATGACAACATGGCCAAGGAAGGAGAAAAGCTCATGGCGATGAACCGTTTAGAGGGATCCTCTCACAACCTTGCTTTGAAGGCTAGAGCTGACCAAGAAAGAGAAGAAGCCTATGAGATCGAAGATATTGAGATGACCTCAACTATTGACATTCTAACAGATGTTGCTTTCCTTGCCAAGAAGTACGCAAACAGGTACAATGCCTCCTCCAAAGAAAAGAAGAGAACATGCTACAACTGTGATGAAGACAGTTACTTTGCAAATGAATGCCCTTATGAGAAAAGAGTTGATACGTCTCCAACGTATCGATAATTTCTTATGTTCCATGCTACTTTATTGATGATACCTACATGTTTTATACATACTTTATGTCATATTTATGCATTTTCCGACACTAACCTATTAACAAGATGCCGAAGAGCCAGTTGCTGTTTTCTGCTGTTTTTGGTTTCAGAAATCCTAGTAAGGAAATATTCTCGGAATTGGACGAAATCAACACTCAGGATCTTATTTTTCCACGAAGCTTCCAGAAGTCCGGAGAGGAAACGAAGTGGGGCGACGAGGCAGCCACACACCAGGGCGGCGCGGCCCAAGCCCTGGCCGCGCCGGCCTGTGGTGTGGGCCCCTCGTGGCGCCCCCTGACCTACCCTTCCGCCTACTGAAGCCTTCGTCAACAATAACGCCAGTACCGAGAGCCCCGATACGGAAAACCTTACAGAGACGCCGCCGCCGCCAATCCCATCTCGGGGGATTCAGGAGATCGCCTCCGGCACCCTGCCGGAGAGGGAATCATCTCCCGGAGGACTCTTCACCGCCATGGTCGCCTCCGGAGTGATGAGTGAGTAGTTCACCCCTGGACTATGGGTCCATAGCAGTAGCTAGATGGTCGTCTTCTCCTAATTGTGCTATCATTGTTGGATCTTGTGAGCTGCCTAACATGATCAAGATCATCTATCTGTAATGCTACATGTTGCGTTTGTTGGGATCCGATGAATAATGAATGATATGTTATGTTCATTATCAATCTATCTATGTGTTGTTTATGATCTTGCATGCTCTCCGTTGCTAGTAGAGGCTCTGGCCAAGTTTTTGCTTGTAACTCCAAGAGGGAGTATTTATGCTCGATAGTGGGTTCATGCCTCCATTAAATCTGGGGGAGTGACAGCAACCTCTAAGGTTGTGGATGTGTTGTTGCCACTAGGGATAAAACATCAATGCTATGTCTAAGGATATATTTATTGATTACATTACGCACCATGCTTAATGCAATTGTCTGTTGTTTACAACTTAATACTGGAGGGGGTTCGGATGATAACCTGAAGGTGGACTTTTTAGGCATAGATGCATGCTGGATAGCGGTCTATGTACTTTGTCGTAATGCCCAATTAAATCTCACAATACTCATCATAACATGTATGTGCATGGTCATGCCCTCTTTATTTGTCAATTGCCCAACTATAATTTGTTCACCCAACATGCTTATTCTTATCGGAGAGACACCACTAGTGAACTGTGGACCCTGGTCCATTCTTTTACATCGAATACAATCTACTGCAATACTCGTTCTACTGTTCTCTGCAAACAATCTTCATCCACACTATACATCTAATCCTTTGTTACATCAAGCCGGTGAGATTGACAACCTCACTGTCACGTTGGGGCAAAGTAATTTGGTTGTGTTGTGCAGGTTCCACGTTGGCGCCGGAATCCCTGGTGTTGCGCCGCACTACACTCCGCCACCATCAACCTTTAACGTGCTTCTTGGCTCCTACTGGTTCGATAAACCTTGGTTTCTTACTGAGGGAAAACTTGCTGCTGTACGCATCACACCTTCCTCTTGGGGTTCCCAACGGACGCGTGTTGTACGCGTATCAAGCTCTTTTTCTGGCGCCGTTGCCGGGGAGATCAAGACACGCTGCAAGGGGAGTCTCCACCTCCAATCTCTTTACTTTGTTTTTGTCTTGCTTTATTTTATTTACTACTTTGTTTGCTGCACTAAAACAAAACATAAAAAAATTAGTTGCTAGCTTTACTTTATTTACTGTCTTATTTGCAATCTCTATATTAAAAACACAAAAATTCAGTTACTTGCATTTACTTTATCTAGTTTGCTTTATTTACTGTTGCTAAAATGGGTACTCCTGAAAATACTAAGTTGTGTGACTTCACAACCACAAATAATAATGATTTCTTATGCACACCTATTGCTCCACCTGCTACTGCAGCAGAATTCTTTGAAATTAAACCTGCTTTACTAAATCTTGTTATGAGAGAGAAATTTTCTGGTGTTAGTTCCAATGATGCTGCTGCCCATCTTAATAATTTTGTTGAATTATGTGAAATGCAAAAGTATAAGGATGTAGATGGTGACATTATAAAATTAAAATTGTTTCCTTTCTCATTAAGAGGAAGAGCTAAAGATTGGTTGCTATCTCTGCCTAAGAATAGTATTGATTCATGGACTAAATGCAAGGATGCTTTTATTGGTAGATATTATCCTCCTGCTAAAATTATATCTTTGAGAAGTAGCATAATGAATTTTAAGCAATTGGATACTGAGCATGTTGCCCAAGCTTGGGAAAGAATGAAATCTTTGGTTAAAAATTGCCCAACCCATGGATTGACTACTTGGATGATCATCCAAACCTTTTATGTAGGACTGAATTTTTCTTCGCGGAACTTATTGGATTCAGCTGCTGGAGGTACCTTTATGTCCATCACTCTAGGCAACGCAACAAAGCTTCTTGATAATATGATGATTAATTACTCTGAATGGCACACGGAAAGAGCTCCACAAGGTAAGAAGGTAAATTCTGTCGAAGAAACCTCCTCCTTGAGTGATAAGATTGATGCTATTATGTCTATGCTTGTGAATGGTAGGACAAATGTTGATCCTAATAATGTTCCGTTAGCTTCATTGCTTGCCCAAGAAGAACATTTTGATGTAAACTTCATTAAAAATAATAATTTCAACAACAATGCTTATCGGAACAATTCTAGTAACAACTATAGGCCATATCCTTATAATAATGGTAACGGTTATGGTAATTCTTATGGGGATTCTTACAAAAATAATAGGAATACACCCCCTGGACTTGAAGCCATGCTTAAAGAATTTATTAGTACACAAACTGCTTTTAACAAATCTGTTGAAGAAAAGCTTGGGAAAATTGATATACTTGCTTCTAAAGTCTATAGTCTTGCTGCTGATGTTGATCTTTTGAAATCGAAAGTTATGCCTAATGAAAATAATGATATTAAGTCATTTGTTACAGCAAATGCCATCCAAGTTAGAATTAATGAGAATATAAGATTGATGGCCGAATTGCGTGCTAGGTGGGAAAAAGAAGAAAATGCTAAAGAAGATAATATAGCTAAAGTTTGGACTATTACCACCAATGGTAATGCTAATGCTCCACATGTTGCTGCACCTCCTACTATCAATGGTAAAATAATTGGTGTTGGCAATGTTTCTACTTCTAATGCAAAGCCTGCAAAACTCGCTTCTGAAGCTGCTAAAATCATTAAATCTGTGATAAAACTGCTGAATTTTTTTCCAACATTGGGGATAATGATCCCATTGCTTTAGATTATAATGGTTTGGATTTTGATGATTGTCACATCTCTGAAGTTATAAAGTTCTTACAAAAACTTGCTAAAAGTCCTAATGCTAGTGCTATAAATTTGGCCTTTACAAACCATATTACAAATGCTCTCATAAAAGCTAGAGAAGAGAAATTAAAACGTGAAGCTTCTATTCCTAGGAAGTTAGAGGATGGTTGGGAGCCCATCATTAAGATGAAGGTCGATGACTTTTATTGTAATGCTTTATGTGATCTTGGTGCAAGTATTTCCGTTATGCCTAGGAAAATCTATAATATGGTTGACTTGCCACCATTGAAAAATTGTTATTTGGATGTTAATCTTGCTGATAACTCTACAAAGAAACCTTTGGGGAGAGTTGATAATGTTCGCATTACGGTTAACAATAACCTTGTCCCCGTTGATTTTGTTGTCTTGGATATTGAATGCAATGCATCTTGTCCCATTATATTAGGAAGACCTTTTCTTCGAACTGTTGGTGCTATTATTGATATGAAGGAAGGTAATATTAAATATCAATTTCCTCTCAAGAAAGGTATGGAACACTTCCTTAGAAAGAGAATGAAGTTACCTTTTGATTCTATCATTAGAACAAATTATGATGTTGATGCTTCGTCTCTTGATAATACTTGATATACACTTTCTGCGCCTAGCTGAAAGGCGTTAAAGAAAAGCGCTTATGGGAGACAACCCATGATTTTACTACAGCAATTTTGTTTTTATTTGAGTCTTGGAAGTTGTTACTACTGTAGCAACCTCTCCTTATCTTAGTTTTGTTGCATTGTTGTGCCAAGTAAAGTCTTTGATAGTAAGGTTCATACTAGATTTGGATTACTACGCAGAAACAGATTTCTTGCTGTCATGAATCTGGGCTGAATTCTCTGTAGGTAACTCAGAAAATTCTGCCAATTTACATGAGTTATCCTCAGATATGTACGCAACTTTCGTTCAATTTGAGCATTTTCATTTGAGCAAGTCTGGTGCCTCTTAGAAATTCATCTTTACAGACTGTTCTGTTTTTGACAGATTCTGCCTTTTATTTCGCATTGCCTGTTTTGCTATGCTTGATGGATTTTTCTATTCCGTTAACTTTCAGTAGCTTTGTGCAATGTCCAGAAGTGTTAAGAATGATTATGTCACTGATGTCTACGGGTGCTTCTATTCTTGTAGACAGTGTTGGGCCTCCAAGAGCAGAGGTTTGTAGAACAGCGGCAAGTTTCCCTTAAGTGGATCACCCAAGATTTATCGATCTCAGGGAGGAAGAGGTCAAAGATATCCATCTCAAGCAACCCTGCAACCACAAAGCAAGAAGTCTCTTGTGTCCCCAACACACCTAATAGGTGCACTAGTTCGGTGAAGAGATAGTGAAATACAGGTGGTATGAATAAGTATGAGCAGTAGTAACGGCGCCAGAAAAGTGCTTTGCTGCCCAGGACTGGTGTGTGGTTGATGGTGGTAATATAGCAGACAGTACAGATGCAGTAGAACAGTAAACAAGCAGCGATAGCAGTATTTAGGAACAAGGCCTAGGGATCATACTTTCACTAGTGGACACTCTCAACATTGATTACATAACAGAATAAATAGATAGATGCTAGACTCTACACTCTCTTGTTGGATGATGAACACCACTAACTGTGTAGGATTACACGAACCCTCAATGCCGGAGTTAACAAGCTCCACAATATTCGATGTTCATATTTAAATAACCTTAGAGTGCACGACAGATCAACACAACTAAACTAAGTACTAACATAGCATGCACACTGTCACCTTCACGCTACGAAAGGAGGAATAAATCACATCAATACTATCATAGCAATAGTTAACTTCATAATCTACAAGAGATCACAATCATAACCTACGCCAAGTACTACACGATGCACACACTGTCACCATTACACCGTGCAGGAGGAATAGACTACTTTAATAACATCACTAGAGTAGCACACAGATAAATTGTGATACAAAACACATTGCAATCATAAAGAGATATAAATAAGCATTTCACTATGCCTAATTCATAACAGTGAATAAGTATTATATGAAATATAGCCTAAGAGACCCACACGGTGCACACACTGTCACCTTTACACACGTGGGACAAGGAGTCTCCGGAGATCACATAAGTAAAATCCACTTGACTAGCATAATGACATCTAGATTACAAGCATCATCATATGAATCTCAATCATGTAAGGCAGCTCATGAGATTATTGTATTGAAGTACATAGGAGAGAGATGAACCACATAGCTACCGGTACAACCCTTAGCCTCGATGGAGAACTACTCCCTCCTCATGGGAGACAGCAGCGGTGATGAAGATGGCGGTGGTGTCGATGGAGAAGCCTTCCGGGGGCACTTCCCCGTCCCGGCGACGTGCCGGAACAGAGACTCCTGTCCCCCAGATCTTGGCTTCGCGATGGCGGCGGCTCTGGAAGGTTTCTCGTACCGTGGCTTTTTTCGTATCGAAGACTTAGGTCAGGGGCTTCTTATAGGCGAAGAGGCGGCGTCAGAAGGGGTCTGGGGCCACCAGACACTAGGGCGGCGCGCCCCCCCGGGCCGCGCCGCCACCATGTGTGGGCCCCCTGTGGCCCCTCTCTGGCGGCTCTCAGGTGTTCTGGAAGCTTCATGCAATCCTAAGACTCTAGGCGTTGATTTTGTCCAATTCCGAGAATATTTCCTTACTAGGATTTCTGAAACCAAAAACAGCAGAAAACAACAACTGGCCCTTCGGCATCTCGTCAATAGGTTAGTTCCGGAAAATGCATAAAAACGATATAAAGTGTGCATAAAACATGTAGATATCATCAATAATGTGGCATGGAACATAAGAAATTATCGATACGTCGGAGACGTATCAGCATCCCCAAGCTTAGTTCCTGCTCGTCCCGAGCAGGTAAACGATAACAAAGATAATTTCTGGAGTGACATGCCATCATACCCTTGATCATACTATTGTAAACACATGTAATGAATGCAGCGATCAAAACAAATGTAAATGACATGAGTAAACAAATGAATCATATAGCAAAGAATTTTCATGAATAGTACTTTCAAGACAAGCATCAATAAGTCTTGCATAAGAGTTAACTCATAAAGCAATAAATTCAAAGTAAAGGCATTGAAGCAACACAAAGGAAGATTAAGTTTCAGCGGTTGCTTTCAACTTGTAACATGTATATCTCATGGATATTGTCAATGCAAAGCAATATAACAAGTGCAATAAGCAAGCATGTAAGAATCAATGCACAGTTCACACAAGTGTTTGCTTCTTGAGATGGAGAGAAATAGGTGAACTGACTCAACATAAAAGGTAAAAGAAGGGCCCTTCGCAGAGGGAAGCATTGATTGCTATATTTGTGCTAGAGCTTTGGTTTTGAAAACATAAAGATAGCATAAAAGTAAAATTTTGAGAGGTGTTTGTTGTTGTCAACGAATGGTAGTGGGCACTCTAACCCCCTTGCCAGACAAACCTTCAAAGAGCGGCTCCCATTTTATTTTTATTTTTGGGTGGCACTCCTTCCAACCTTTCTTTCACAAACCATGGCTAACCGAATCCTTCGGGTGCCTGCCAACAATCTCATACCATGAAGGAGTGCCTTTTATTTTAGTTTTATTTAGATGACACTCCTCCCCACCTTTGCTTTCTCAAGCCATGGCTAACCGAATCCTTCGGGTGCCGTCCAACAATCACATACCATGGAGGAGTGTCTATTTTTGTTAATTAATTTGGGACTGGGAATCCCATTGCCAGCTATTTTTGCAAAATTATTGGATAAGCGTATGAAGCCACTAGTCCATTGGTGAAAGTTGCCCAACAAGATTGAAAGATAAACACCACATACTTCCTCATGAGCTATAAAACATTGACACAAATCAGAGGTGATAAATTTTGAATTGTTTAAAGGTAGCACTCAAGCAATTTACTTTGGAATGGCGGAGAAATACCATGTAGTAGGTAGGTATGGTGGACACAAATGGCATAGTGGTTGGCTCAAGGATTTGGATGCATGAGAAGTATTCCCTCTCGATACAAGGCTTAGGCTAGCAAGGTTATTTGAAACAAACACAAGTATGAAGCGGTGCAGCAAAACTTACATAAAAGACATATTGTAAACATTATAAGACTCTACACCGTCTTCCTTGTTGTTCAAACTCTTTACTAGAAATTAGCTAGACCTTAGAGAGACCAATTATGCAAACCAAATTTTAGCAAGCTCTATGTATTTCTTCATTAATGGGTGCAAAGTATATGATGCAAGAGCTTAAACATGAGCACAACAATTGCCAAGTATCACATTATCCAAGACATTTTACCAATTACTACATGTATCATTTTCCGTTTCCAACCATATAACAATTTAACGAAGAAGAAACTTTCGCCATGAATACTATGAGTAAAGCCTAAGGACATATTTGTCCATATGCAACAGCGGAGCGTGTCTCTCTCCCACACAATGAATGCTAGGATCCATTTTATTCAAACACAACAAAAACAAAAACAAACCGACGCTCCAAGCAAAATACATAAGATGTGATGGAATAAAAATATAGTTTCAAGAGAAGGAACCTGATAATTTGTCGATGAAGAAGGGGATGCCTTGGGCATCCCCAAGCTTAGACGCTTGAGTCTTCTTGAAATATGCAGGGGTGAACCACCGGGGCATCCCCAAGCTTAGAGCTTTCACTCTTCTTGATCATATTGTATCATCGTCCTCTCTTGACCCTTGAAAACTTCCTCCACACCAAACTCGAAACAAACTCATTAGAGGGTTAGTGCATAATCAAAAATTCACATGTTCAGAGGTGACACAATCATTCTTAACACTTCTGGACATTGCTCAAAGCTACTGGAAGTTAATGGAACAAAGAAATCCATCCAACATAGCAAAAGAGGCAATGCGAAATAAAAGGCAGAATCTGTCAAAACAGAACAGTCCGTAAAGACGAATTTTATAGGTGCACCAGACTTGCTCAGATGAAAATGCTCAAATTGAATGAAAGTTGCGTAGATATCTGAGGATCACTCACGTAAATTGGCATAATTTTCTGAGTTACCTACAGAGAATTAGGCCCAGATTCGTGACAGCAAGAAATCTGTTTCTGCGCAGTAATCCAAATCTAGTATGAACCTTACTATCAAAGACTTTACTTGGCACAACAATGCAACAAAATTAAGATAAGGAGAGGTTGCTACAGTAGTAACAACTTCCAAGACACAAATATAAAACAAAAGTACTGTAGTAAAATAAACACATGGGTTATCCCCCAAGAAGTTCTTTCTTTATAGCCATTAAGATGGGCTCAGCAGTTTTAATGATGCACTTCCAAGAAATAGTATTTGAAGCAAAAGAGAGCATCAGGAAGCAAATTCAAAACACATTTAAGTCTAACATGCTTCCTATGCATAGGAATCTTGTAAATAAACAAGTTCATGAAGAGCAAAGTAACAAGCATAGGAAGATAGAACAAGTGTAGCTTCAAAAATTTCAGCACATAGAGAGGTGTTTTAGTAACATGAAAATTTCTACAACCATATTTTCCTCTCTCATAATAATGTCCAGTAGCATCATGAGCAAACTCAACAATATAACTATCACATAAAGCATTCTTATCATGAGTCTCATGCATAAAATTATTACTACTCCCAACATAAGCATAGTCAATTTTATTAGCAATAGTGGGAGCGAATTCAACAAAGTAGATATTATTGTTATTCTCATCATCAAATATAGGAGGCATATTGTAATCATAATCAAATTTATCCTCCATAACAGGCGGTACCAAAAGACTACTATCATTATAATCATCATAAATAGGAGGCAAAGTATCATCAAAGAAAATTTTCTCCTCAATGCTTGGGGGGCTAAAAATATCATGCTCATCAAAACCAGCTTCCCCAAGCTTAGAATTTTCCATAGAATTAGCAACAATAGTGTTCAAAGCATTCATATTAATAACATTCCCATTAGCATGCATATAAAGTTCCATGGGTTTTTTAATTCTCTCTTCAAACACATCATGTCCTAATTCAAGATAAAGTTCATAAAGATCTCTCATATTTTTGTTGTTTTCCATTATGCCTAACTAGTGTAAACAAGAAACAAAAAGATGCAATTGCAGGATCTAAAGGAAATAGCTTCGAGTACTTACAACGGCGCCGGAAAATAGCTTAGTAGCTGAGATCCGGAGTGTGAGTACCTTTTACCTTTCCTCCCCGGCAAAGGCGCCAGAAAAGTGCTTGATGTCTACGGGTGCTTCTATTCTTGTAGACAGTGTTGGGCCTCCAAGAGCAGAGGTTTGTAGAACAGCAGCAAGTTTCCATTAAGTGGATCACCCAAGGTTTATCGATCTCAGGGAGGAAGAGGTCAAAGATATCCCTCTCAAGCAACCCTGCAACCACAAAGCAAGAAGTCTCTTGTGTCCCCAACACACCTAATAGGTGCACTAGTTCGGCGAAGAGATAGTGAAATACAGGTGGTATGAATAAGTATGAGCAGTAGTAATAGCGCCAGAAAAGTGCTTTGCTGCCCAGGACTGGCGTGTGGTTGATGGTGGTAATATAGCGGACAATACAGATGCAGTAGAACAGTAAACAAGCAGCGATAGCAGTATTTAGGAACAAGGCCTAGGGATCATACTTTCACTAGTGGACACTCTCAACATTGATCACATAACAGAATAAATAGATAGATGCTAGACTCTACACTCTCTTGTTGGATGATGAACACCACTAACTGTGTAGGATTACACGAACCCTCAATGCCGGAGTTAACAAGCTCCACAATATTCGATGTTCATATTTAAATAACCTTAGAGTGCACGACAGATCAACACAACTAAACCAAGTACTAACATAGCATGCACACTGTCACCTTCACGCTACGAAAGGAGGAATAAATCACATCAATACTATCATAGCAATAGTTAACTTCATAATCTACAAGAGATCACAATCATAACCTACGCCAAGTACTACACGATGCACACACTGTCACCATTACACCGTGCAGGAGGAATAGACTACTTTAATAACATCACTAGAGTAGCACACATATAAACTGTGATACAAAACACATTGCAATCATAAAGAGATATAAATAAGCACTTCACTATGCCATTCATAACAGTGAATAAGTATTCTGTGAAATATAGCCTAAGAGACCCACACGGTGCACACACTGTCAGCTTTACACACGTGGGACAAGGAGTCTCCGGAGATCACATAAGTAAAATCCACTTGACTAGCATAATGACATCTAGATTACAAGCATCATCATATGAATCTCAATCATGTAAGGCAGCTCATGAGATTATTGTATTGAAGTACATAGGAGAGAGATGAACCACATAGCTACCGGTACAACCCTTAGCCTCGATGGAGAACTACTCCCTCCTCATGGGAGACAGTAGCAGTGATGAAGATGGCGGTGGTGTCGATGGAGAAGCCTTCCGTGGGCACTTCCCCGTCCCGGCGGCGTGCCGGAACAGAGACTCCTGTCCCCCAGATCTTGGCTTCGCGATGGTGGCGGCTCTGGAAGGTTTCTCGTACCGTGGCTTTTTTCGTATCGAAGACTTAGGTCAGGGGCTTCTTATAGGCGAAGAGGCGGCGTCAGAAGGGGTCTGGGGCCACCAGACACTAGGGCAGCGCCCCCCCCCCGGGCCGCGCCGCCACCATGTGTGGGCCCCCTGTGGCCCCTCTCTGGCGGCTCTCGGGTGTTCTGGAAGCTTCATGCAATCCTAAGACTCTGGGCATTGATTTCGTCCAATTCCGAGAATATTTCCTTACTAGGATTTCTGAAACCAAAAACAGCAGAAAACAACAACTGGCCCTTCGGCATCTCGTCAATAGGTTAGTTCCGGAAAACGCATAAAAACGATATAAAGTGTGCATAAAACATGTAGATATCATCAATAATGTGGCATGGAACATAAGAAATTATCGATACGTCGGAGACGTATCAGTCACCTCTGAACATGTGAATTTTGATTATGCACTAACCCTCTAATGAGTTGTTTTGAGTTTGGTGTGGAGGAAGTTTTCAAGGATCAAGAGAGGAGGATGATACAATATGATCAAGGAGGGTGAAAGCTCTAAGCTTGGGGATGCCCCGGTGGTTCACCCCTGCATATTTCAAGAAGACTCAAGCGTCTAAGCTTGGGGATGCCCAAGGCATCCCCTTCTTCATCGACAACATTATCAGGTTCCTCTAGTGAAACTATATTTTTATTCCATCACATCTTATGTACTTTGCTTGGAGCGTCTGTTTGTTTTTGTTTTTGTTTTGTTTGAATAAGTTGGATCCTAGCATTCATTGTGTGGGAGAGATACACGCTCCGCTGTTGCATATGGACAAATATGTCCTTAGGCTTTACTCATAATGTTCATGGCGAAGGTTGAAACTGCTTCGTTAAATTGTTATATGGTTGGAAACGGGAAATGCTACATGTGGTATTTGGTAGAATGTCTTGAATAATGTGATACTTGGCAATTTTTGTGCTCATGTTTAAGCTCTTGCATCATATACTTTGCACCTATTAATGAAGAAATACATAGAGCTTGCTAAAATTTGGTTTGCATGATTGGTCTCTCTAAGGTCTAGATATTTTCTAGTAAGGGTCGAACAACAAGGAGACGGTGTAGAGTCTTATAATGCTTACAATATGTCTTTTATGTGAGTTTTGCTGTACCGGTTCATACTTGTGTTTGTTTGAAATAACCTTGCTAGCCTAAGCCTTGTATTGAGAGGGAATACTTCTCATGCATCCAAAATCCTTGAGCCAAACACTACCTACCTACTACATGGTATTTCTCCGCCATTCCAAAGTAAATTGCTTGAGTGCTACCTTTAAAATTTCTATCCTTTATCTTTGCAATATATAGCTCATGGGACAAATAGCCTAAAAACTATTATGGTATTGAATATGTACTTATGCATTTTATCTCTTATTAAGTTGCTTGTTGCGCGATAACCATGTTCCTGGGGACGCCATCAACTACTCTTTGTTGAATATCATGTGAGTTGCTATGCATGTTCGTCTTGTCTGAAGTAAGGGCGATTTACCATGAGTTGAATGGTTTGAGCATGCATATTGTTAGAGAAGAACATTGGGACGCTAACTAAAGCCATGATCCATGGTGGAAGTTTCAGTTTTGGACAACAAACCTCAATCTCATATGAGAATATTAATTGTTGTTGAATGCTTAAGCATTAAAGAGGAGTCCATTATCTGTTGTCTATGTTGTCCCGGTATGGATGTCTAAGTTGAGAATAATCAAAAGCGAGAAATCCAATGCGAGCTTTCTCCTTAGACCTTTGTACAAGCGGCATAGAGGTACCCCTTTGTGATACTTGGTTAAAACATATGTATTGCGGTGATAATCCTGGTAATCCGAGCTAATTAGGACAAGGTGCGGGCACTATTGGTATACGATGCATGAGGCTTGCAACTTGTAGGATATAATTTACATAACACATATGCTTTATTACTACCGTTGACAAAATTGTTTCTTCTTTTCAAAATCAAAGCTCTAGCACAAATATAGCAATCAATGCTTCCCTCTGCGAAGGGCCTTTCTTTTACTTTTATGTTGAGTCAGTTTGCCTATTTCTTTCCATCTCAAGAAGCAAACACTTGTGTGAACTGTGCATTGATTCCTACATACTTACATATTGCACTTGTTATATTACTTTATGTTGACAATATCCATGAGATATACATGTTATAAGTTAAAAGCAACCGCTGAAACTTAATCTTCCTTTGTGTTGCTTCAATGCCTCTACTATGAATTTATTGCTTTATGAGTTAACTCTTATGCAAGACTTATTGATGCTTGTCTTGAAAGTACTATTCGTGAAAAGTCTTTGCTATATGATTCAATTTTTTACTCATTGCATTAACATTGCTTCGAATCGCTGCATTCATTACATGTGCTTACAATAGTATGATCAAGATTATGATGGCATGTCACTTTAGAAATTATCTTTGTTATCGTTTACCTACTCGGGACGAGTAGGAACTAAGCTTGGGGATGCTGATACGTCTCCAACGTATCGATAATTTCTTATGTTCCATGCTACTTTATTGATGATACCTACATGTTTTATACATACTTTATGTCGTATTTATGCATTTTCCGCCACTAACCTATTAACAAGATGCCGAAGAGCCAGTTGCTGTTTTCTGCTGTTTTTATTTCAGAAATCCTAGTAAGGAAATATTCTCGGAATTGGACGAAATCAACGCCCAGGATCTTATTTTTCCACGAAGCTTCCAGAAGTCCGGAGAGGAAACGAAGTGGGGCGACGAGGCAGCCACACACCAGGGCGGCGCGGCCCAAGCCCTGGCCGCGCCGGCCTGTGGTGTGGGCCCCTCGTGGCGCCCCCTGACCTACCCTTCCGCCTACTTAAGCCTTCGTCGAGAATAACTCCGATGCAGAGAGCCACGATACGGAAAACCTTACGAGAGACGCTGCCGCCGCCAATCCCATCTCGGGATTCGGAGATCGCCTCCGGCACCCTGCCGGAGAGGGGAATCATCTCCCGGAGGACTCTTCACCGCCATGGTCGCCTCCGGAGTGATGAGTGAGTAGTTCACCCCTGGACTATGGGTCCATAGCAGTAGCTAGATGGTCATCTTCTCCTAATTGTGCTATCATTGTTGGATCTTGTGAGCTGCCTAACATGATCAAGATCATCTATCTGTAATGCTACATGTTGCGTTTGTTGGGATCCGATGAATAATGAATGCTATGTTATGTTGATTATCAATCTATCTATGTGTTGTTTATGATCTTGCATGCTCTCCGTTGCTAGTAGAGGCTCTGGCCAAGCTTTTGCTTGTAACTCCAAGAGGGAGTATTTATGCTCGATAGTGGGTTCATGCCTCCATTAAATCTGGGGGAGTGACAGCAACCTCTAAGGTTGTGGATGTGCTGTTGCCACTAGGGATAAAACATCAATGCTATGTCTAAGGATATATTTATTGATTACATTACGCACCATACTTAATGCAATTGTCTGTTGTTTACAACTTAATACTAGAGGGGGTTCGGATGATAACCTGAAGGTGGATTTTTTAGGCATAGATGCATGCTAGATAGCGGTCTATGTACTTTGTCGTAATGCCCAATTAAATCTCACAATACTCATCATAACATGTATGTGCATGGTCATGCCCTCTTTATTTGTCAATTGCCCAACTGTAATTTGTTCACCCAACATGCTTATTCTTATCGGAGAGACACCACTAGTGAACTGTGGACCCCGGTCCATTGTTTTACATCGAATACAATCTACTGCAATACTCATTCTACTGTTCTCTGCAAACAATCATCATTGATACGCGTACAACACGCGTCCGTTGGGAACCCCAAGAGGAAGGTGTGATGCGTACAGCGGCAAGTTTTCCCTCAGTAAGAAACCAAGGTTTATCGAACCAGTAGGAGCCAAGAAGCACGTTGAAGGTTGATGGCGGCGGAGTGTAGTGCGGCGCAACACCAGGGATTCCGGCGCCAACGTGGAACCTGCACAACACAACCAAATTACTTTGCCCCAACGTGACAGTGAGGTTGTCAATCTCACCGGCTTGCTGTAACAAAGGATTAGATGTATAGTGTGGATGATGATGTTTGCAGAAACAGTAGAACAAGTATTGCAGTAGATTGTATTCAATGTAAAGAATGGACCGGGGTCCACAGTTCACTAGTGGTGTCTCTCCCATAAGAATATGCACATTGGGTGAACAAATTACAGTTGGGCAATTGACAAATAAAGAGGGCATGACCATGCACATACATGATATGATGAGTATTGTGAGATTTAATTGGGCATTACGACAAAGTACATAGACTGCTATCTAGCATGCATCTATGCCTAAAAAGTCCTCCTTCAGGTTATCATCCGAACCCCTTCCAGTATTAAGTTGCAAACAACAGACAATTGCATTAAGTATGGTGCGTAATGTAATCAACAACTACATCCTTAGATATAGCATCGATGTTTTATCCCTAGTGGCAACATCACATCCACAACCTTAGAACTTTCTTTCACTGTCCCAGATTTAATGGAGGCATGAACCCACTATCGAGCATAAATACTCCCTCTTGGAGTTACAAGCAAAAACTTGGCCAGAGCCTCTACTAGTAACGGAGAGCATGCAAGATCATAAACAACACATAGATAATAGATTGATAATCAACATACCATAGTATTCTCTATTCATCGGATCCCAACAAACACAACATGTAGCATTACAGATAGATGATCTTGATCATGTTAGGCAGCTCACAAGATCCGACAATGAAGCACAATTAGGAGAAGACGACCATCTAGCTACTGCTATGGACCCATAGTCCAGGGGTGAACTACTCACTCATCACTCCGGAGGAGACCATGGCGGTGAAGAGTCCTCCGGGAGATGATTCCCCTCTCCGGCAGGGTGCCGGAGGCGATCTCCTGAATCCCCTGAGATGGGATTGGCGGCGGCGGCGTCTCTGGAAGGTTTTCCGTATCGTGGCTCTCGGTACTGGAGTTATTATCGACGAAGGCTTTTTATAGTCGGAGAGGTAGGTTTAGGGGCGATGCGAGGGGCCCACACACTAGGCCGGCGCGGCCAGGGCCTGGGCCGCGCCGCCCTAGCGTCTGGCCGCCTCGTCGCCCCACTTCGTTTATCCCCCGGTGTTCTGGAAGCTTCGTGGAAAAATAAGATCCTGGGCGTTGATTTCGTCCAATTCCGAGAATATTTCCTTACTAGGATTTCTGAAACCAAAAACAGCAGAAAACAACAACTGGCTCTTCGACATCTTGTTAATAGGTTAGTGCCGGAAAATGCATAAATATGACATAAAGTATGCATAAAACATGTAGGTATCATCAATAAAGTGGCATGGAACATAAGAAATTATCGATACGTTGGAGACGTATCAGCATCCCCAAGCTTAGTTCCTGCTCGTCCCGAGTAGGTAAACGATAAAAAAGATAATTTCTGGAGTGACATGCCATCATAATCTTGATCATACTATTGTAAGCACATGTAATGAATGCAGCGATTCGAAGCAATGTTAATGCAATGAGTAAACAATTGAATCATATAGCAAAGACTTTTCATGAATAGTACTTTCAAGACAAGCATCAATAAGTCTTGCATAGGAGTTAACTCATAAAGCAATAAATTCATAGTAGAGGTATTGAAGCAACACAAAGGAAGATTAAGTTTCAGCGGTTGCTTTCAACTTGTAACATGTATATCTCATGGATATTGTCAACATAAAGTAATATAACAAGTGCAATATGCAAGTATGTAGGAATCAATGCACAGTTCACACCAGTGTTTGTTTCTTGAGATGGAGAGAAATAGGTGAACTGACTCAACATAAAAGTAGAAGAAAGGCCCTTCGCAGAGGGAAGCATTGATTGCTATATTTGTGCTAGAGCTTTGATTTTGAAAACATAAAGAGAGCATAAAAGTAAAGTTTTGAGAGGTGTTTGTTGTTGTCAACGAATGGTAGTGGGCACTCTAACCCCCTTGCCAGACAAACCTTCAAAGAGCGGCTCTGATACGTCTCCGACGTATCGATAATTTCTTATGTCCATGCCACATTTTTGATGATATCTACATGTTTTATGCATAGTTTATGTCATATTTATGCATTTTCCGGCACTAACCTATTAATGAGATGCCGAAGAGCCAGTTGCTATTTTCTGCTGTTTTTGGTTTCAGAAATCCTAGTAAGGAAATATTCTCGGAATTGGACGAAATCAACGCCAGGGGCCTATTTTCACACGAAGCTTCCAGAAACCGAAGGAGAGACGAAGTGGGGCCACGGGGCGCCGCCACAGTAGGGCGGCGCGGCCCAGGGGGGCCCGCGCGGCCCTACCGTGTGGGGCCCCCGTGACGCCTCTTGACCTGCCCTTCCGCCTACAAATAGTCTTCGTCGCGAAACCCCCAGTACCGAGAGCCACGATACGGAAAACCTTCCAGAGACGCCGCCGCCGCCAATCCCATCTCAGGGGATTCAGGAGATCGCCTCCGGCACCCTGCCGGAGAGGGGAATCATCTCCCGGAGGACTCTTCACCGCCATGGTCGCCTCCGGAGTGATGAGTGAGTAGTTCACCCCTGGACTATGGGTCCATAGCAGTAGCTAGATGGTCGTCTTCTCCTAATTGTGCTTCATTGTCGGGTCTTGTGAGCTGCCTAACATGATCAAGATCATCTATCTGTAATGCTATATGTTGTGTTTGTTGGGATCCGATGGATAGAGAATACCATGTTATGTTGATTATCAATCTATTACCTATGTGTTGTTTATGATCTTGCATGCTCTCCGTTATTAGTAGAGGCTCTGGCCAAGTTTTTGCTAGTAACTCCAAGAGGGACTATTTATGCTCGATAGTGGGTTCATGCCTCCATTAAATCTGGGACAGAGACAGAAAGTTCTAAGGTTGTGGATGTGCTGTTGCCACTAGGGATAAAACATCGATGCTATGTCCAAGGATGTAGTTGTTGATTACATTACGCACCATACTTAATGCAATTGTCTGTTGTTTGCAACTTAATACTGGAAGGGGTTCGGATGATAACCTGAAGGTGGACTTTTTAGGCATAGATGCATGCTGGATAGCGGTGTATGTACTTTGTCGTAATGCCCAATTAAATCTCACTATACTCATCATATCATGTATGTGCATTATCATGCCCTCTCTATTTGTCAATTGCCCAACTGTAATTTGTTCACCCAACATGCTATTTATCTTATGGGAGAGACACCTCTAGTGAACTGTAGACCACGGTCCATTCTTTTAATCGAATACAATCTACTGCAATACTTGTTCTACTGTTTTCTGCAAACAATCATCATCCACACTATACATCTAATCCTTTGTTACAGCAAGCCGGTGAGATTGACAACCTCACTGTTTCGTTGGGGCAAAGTACTTTGGTTGTGTTGTGCAGGTTCCACGTTGGCGCCGGAATCCCTGGTGTTGCGCCGCACTACATCTCGCCGCCATCAACCTTCAACATGCTTCTTGGCTCCTACTGGTTCGATAAACCTTGGTTTCTTACTGAGGGAAAACTTGCCGCTGTACGCATCACACCTTCCTCTTGGGGTTCCCAACGGACGCGTGCTGTACGCGTATCAAGCAGATTTTCTGGCGCCGTTGCCGGGGAGATCAAGACACGCTGCAAGGGGAGTCTCCACTTCCAATCTCTTTACTTTGTTTTTGTCTTGCTTTATTTTATTTACTACTTTGTTTGCTGCACTAAAACAAAATACAAAAAAATTAGTTGCTAGCTTTACTTTATTTACTATCTTGTTTGCGTTCTCTATATCGAAAACAAAAAAAAATTAGTTACTTGTTTTACTTTACTTAATATCATGCATGTTTTTATTTCACTAGTTAAGCATAATGGAAAGTAACAGTGAGCTTTTGAAGCTATTTCCTGAGTTAAGACATGGATTGTTTGATGCAAAAATTAAAAAACCTATTGAACCTTATTTGCATGCTAGTAGCAATGTTATTAGTATGAACACTATTATTTCTAAAGCTTTGGAAGAATCTAAGCTTGGGGAAGCTGGTTTTGATGAGCATGATATTTTTAGTCCCCCGAGCATTGAGGAGAAAATTTTCTTTGATGATACTTTGCCTCCTATTTATGATGATTATAATGATAGTGGTCTTTTGGTGCCACCTACTATGGAGAGTAAATTTTATTATGATTATACTATGCCTCCTATACTTGATGAGAATAATAATGATAGCTACTTTGTTGAATTTGCTCCCACTACAACTAATAAAATTGATTATGCTTATGTGGAGAGTAATAATTTTATGCATGAGACTCATGATAAGAATGTTTCATTTGATAGTTATATTGTTGAGTTTGCTCATGATGCTACTGGATATTATTATGAGAGAGGAAAATATGGTTGTATAAATTTTCATGTTACTAAAATACCTCTCTATGTGCTGAAATTTTTGAAGCTACACTTGTTCTATCTTCCTATGCTTGTTACTTTGCTCTTCATGAACTTGTTTATTTACAAGATTCCTTTTCATAGGAAGCATTTTAGACTTAAATTTGTTTTGAATTTGCCTCTTGATGCTCTCTTTTGCTTCAAATACTATTTCTTGCGAGTCCATCATTAAAACTGTTGAGCCCATCTAAATGGCTATAAAGAAAGAACTTCTTGGGAGACAATCCATGTTTTTACTACAGTACCTTTATTTTATATTTGAGTCTTGGAAGTTGTTACTACTGTAGCAACCTCTCCTTATCTTAGTTTTGTGCATTGTTGTGCCAAGTAAAGTCGTTGATAGTAAGGTTCATACTAGATTTGGATTACTGCGCAGAAACAGATTTCTTTGCTGTCACGAATCTGGGCCTAATTCTCTGTAGGTAACTCATAAAATTATGCCAATTTACGTGAGTGATCCTCAGATATGTACGTAACTTTCATTAAATTTGAGCATTTTCATTTGAGCAAGTCTGGTGCCTCTTAGAAATTCGTCTTTACGAACTGTTCTGTTTTGACAGATTCTGCCTTTTATTTCGCATTGCCTGTTTTGCTATGCTTGATAGATTTTTCGATTCCATTAACTTTCAGTAGCTTTGTGCAATGTCCAGAAGTGTTAAGAATGATTATGTCACCTCTGAACATGTAAATTTTAATTGTGCACTAACCCTCTAATGAGTTGTTTTGAGTTTGGTGTGGAGGAAGTTTTCAAGGATCAAGAGAGGAGGATGATACAATATGATCAAGGAGAGTGAAAGCTCTAAGCTTGGGGATGCCCCGGTGGTTCACCCCTGCATATATCAAGAAGACTCAAGCGTCTAAGCTTGGGGATGCCCAAGGCATCCCCTTCTTCATCGACAACATTATCAGGTTCCTCTAGTGAAACTATATTTTTATTCCATCACATCTTATGTACTTTGCTTGGAGCGTCTGTTTGTTTTTGTTTTGTTTGAATAAAATGGATCCTAGCATTCATTGTGTGGGAGAGAGACACGCTCCGCTGTTGCATATGGACAAATATGTCCTTAGGCTTTACTCATAGTATTCATGGCGAAGGTTGAATCTTCTTCGTTAAATTGTTATATGGTTGGAAACGGGAAATGCTACATGTAGTAATTGGTAAAATGTCTTGGATAATTTGATACTTGGCAATTGTTGTGTTCATGTTTAAGCTCTTGCATCATATACTTTGCACCCATTAATGAAGAAATACATAGAGATTGCTAAAATTTGGTTTGCATAATTGGTCTCTCTAAGGTCTAGATAATTTCTAGTAAAGTGTTTGAACAACAAGGAAGACGGTGTAGAGTCTTATAATGTTTACAATATGTCTTTTATGTGAGTTTTGCTGCACCGGTTCATCCTTGTGTTTGTTTCAAATAGCCTTGCTAGCCTAAACCTTGTATCGAGAGGTAATACTTCTCATGCATCCAAAATCCTTGAGCCAACCACTATGCCATTTGTGTCCACCATACCTACCTACTACATGGTATTTCTCCGCCATTCCAAAGTAAATTGCTTGAGTGCTACCTTTAAAATTTCTATCCTTTACCTTTGCAATATATAGCTCATGGGACAAATAGCCTAAAAACTATTGTGGTATTGAATATGTACTTATGCACTTTATCTCTTATTAAGCTGCTTGTTGTGCGATAACCATGTTCCTGGGGACGCCATCAACTACTCTTTGTTGAATATCATGTGAGTTGCTATGCATGTCCGTCTTGTCTGAAGTAAGGGAGATTTACCGCTAGAATGGTTAGAGCATGCATAATGTTAGAGAAGAACATTGGGCCGCCAACTAAAGCCATGATCCATGGTGGAAGTTTCAGTTTTGGACAAATATCCTCAATCTCATATGAGAAAATTAATAATTGTTGAATGCTTATGCATAAAAGAGGAGTCCATTATCTGTTGTCTATGTTGTCCCGGTATGGATGTCTAAGTTGAGAATAATCAATAGCGAGAAATCCAATGCGAGCTTTCTCCTTAGACCTTTGTACAGGCGGCATAGAGGTACCCCTTTGTGACACTTGGTTAAAACATATGTATTGCGATGATAATCCAGGTAATCCGAGCTAATTAGGACAAGGTGCGGGCACTATTAGTATACTATGCACGAGGCTTGCAACTTGTAGGATATAATTTACATAACACATATGCTTTATTACTACTGTTGACAAAATTGTTTCTTGTTTTCAAAACCAAAGCTCTAGCACAAATATAGCAATCAATGCTTCCCTCTGCGAAGGGCCTTTCTTCTACTTTTTTATGTTGAGTCAGTTCACCTATTCCTCTCCATCTCAAGAAGCAAACACTTGTGTGAACTGTGCATTGATTCCTACATACTTGCATATTGCACTTGTTATATTACTTTACATTGACAATATCCATGAGATATACATGTTACAAGTTGAAAGCAACCGCTGAAACTTAATCTTCCTTTGTGTTGCTTCGATACCTCTACTTTGAATTATTGCTTTATGAGTTAACTCTTATGCAAGACTTATTGATGCTTGTCTTGAAAGTACTATTCATGAAAAGTCTTTGCTTTATGATTCATTTGTTTACTCATGTCATTTACCATTGCTTTGATCGCTGCATTCATTACATATGCTTACAATAGTATGATCAAGGTTATGATGGCATGTCACTCCAGAAATTATATTTTATTATCGTTTACCTGCTCGGGACGAGCAGGAACTAAGCTTGGGGATGCTGATACGTCTCCGACGTATCGATAATTTCTTATGTTCCATGCCACATTATTGATGATATCTACATGTTTTATGCATACTTTATGTCATATTTATGCATTTTCCGGCATTAACCTATTAACGAGACGCCGAAGAGCCAGTTGTTGTTTTCTGCTGTTTTTGGTTTCAGAAATCCTAGTAAGGAAATATTCTCAGAATTGGACGAAATCAACGCCCAGGGGCCTATTTTCACACGAAGCTTCCAGAAGACCGAAGGAGAGACGAAGTGGGGCCATGGGGCGCCGCCACAGTAGGGCGGCGCGGCCCAGGGGGGGCACGGCCCTAGCGTGTGGGGCCCCCGTGACGCCTCTTGACCTGCCCTTCCGCCTACAAATAGTCTTCGTCGCGAAACCCCCAGTACCGAGAGCCACGATAAGGAAAACCTTCCAGAGACGCCGCCGCCGCCAATCCCATCTCAGGGGATTCAGGAGATCGCCTCCGGCACCCTGCCGGAGAGGGGAATCATCTCCCGGAGGACTCTTCACCGCCATGGTCGCCTCCGGAGTGATGAGTGAGTAGTTCACCCCTGGACTATGGGTCCATATCAGTAGCTAGATGGTCGTCTTCTCCTAATTGTGCTTCATTGTCGGGTCTTGTGAGCTGCCTAACATGATCAAGATCATCTATCTGTAATGCTATATGTTGTGTTTGTTGGGATCCAATGGATAGAGAATACTACGTTATGTTGATTATCAATCTATTACCTATGTGTTGTTTATGATCTTGCATGCTCTCCGTTATTAGTAGAGGCTCTGGCCAAGTTTTTGCTAGTAACACCAAGAGGGAGTATTTATGCTCGATAGTGGGTTCATGCCTCCATTAAATGCAGGACGATGTGACAGAAAGTTCTAAGGTTGTGGATGTGCTGTTGCCACTAGGGATAAAACATCGATGCTATGTCCGAGGATGTAGTTGTTGATTACATTACGCACCATACTTAATGCAATTGTCTGTTGTTTGCAACTTAATACTGGAAGGGGTTCGGATGATAACCTGAAGGTGGACTTTTTAGGCATAGATGCATGCTGGATAGCGGTCTATGTACTTTGTCGTAATGCCCAATTAAATCTCACTATACTCATCATATCTTGTATGTGCATTGTCATGCCCTCTCTATTTGTCAATTGCCCAACTGTAATTTGTTCACCCAACATGCTATTTATCTTATGGGAGAGACACCTCTAGTGAACTGTGGACCCTGGTCCATTCTTTTAATCGAATACAATCTACTGCAATACTTGTTCTACTGTTTTCTGCAAACAATCATCATCCACACTATACATCTAATCCTTTGTTACAGCAAGCCGGTGAGATTGACAACCTCACTGTTTCGTTGGGGCAAAGTACTTTGGTTGTGTTGTGCAGGTTCCACGTTGGCGCCGGAATCCCTGGTGTTGCGCCGCACTACATCTCGCCGCCATCAACCTTCAACGTGCTTCTTGGCTCCTACTGGTTCGATAAACCTTGGTTTCTTACTGAGGGAAAACTTGTCGCTGTACGCATCACACCTTCCTCTTGGGGGTTCCCAACGGACGCGTGCTGTACGCGTATCAGGCTCCCATTTTATTATATTTTTGGGTGGCACTCCTTCCAACCTTTCTTTCACAAACCATGGCTAACCGAATCCTCGGGTGCCTGCCAACAATCTCATACCATGAAGGAGTGCCTTTTTCTTTTAGTTTTATTATGATGACACTCCTCCCCACCTTTGCTTTCTCAAGCCATGGCTAACCGAATCCTTCGGGTGCCGTCCAACAATCACATACCATGGAGAAGTGTCTATTTTGGTTAATTAATTTGGGACTGGGAATCCCATTGCCAGCTCTTTTTGCAAAATTATTGGATAAGCGGATGAAGCCACTAGTCCATTGGTGAAAGTTGCCCAACAAGATTGAAAGATAAACACCACATACTTCCTCATGAGCTATAAAACATTGACACAAATCAGAGGTGATAAATTTTGAATTGTTTAAAGATAGCACTCAAGCAATTTACTTTGGAATGGCGGAGAAATACCATGTAGTAGGTAGGTATGGTGGACACAAATGGCATAGTGGTTGGCTCAAGGATTTTGGATGCATGAGAAGTATTCCCTCTCGATACAAGGCTTAGGCTAGCAAGGCTATTTGAGACAAACACAAGTATGAAGCGGTACAGCAAAACTCACATAAAAGACATATTGTAAACATTATAAGACTCTATACCGTCTTCCTTGTTGTTCAACCCTTACTAGAAATTATCTAGACCTTAGAGAGACCAATTATGCAAACCAAATTTTAGCAAGCTCTATGTATTTCTTCATTAATAGGTGCAAAGTATATGATGCAAGAGCTTAAACATGAGCACAACAATTGCCAAGTATCACATTATTCAAAACATTCTACCAATTACTACATGTAGCATTTCCCGTTTCCAACCATATAACAATTTAACGAAGAAGATTCAACCTTCGCCATGAATACTATGAGTAAAGCCTAAGGACATATTTGTCCATATACAACAGCGGAGCGTGTCTCTCTCCCACACAATGAATGCTAGGATCCAACTTTATTTAAACAAAACAAAAACAAAAACAAACAGACGCTCCAAGCAAAGTACATAAGATGTGATGGAATAAAAATATAGTTTCACTAGAGGAACCTGATAATGTTGTCGATGAAGAAGGGGATGCCTTGGGCATCCCCAAGCTTAGACGCTTGAGTCTTCTTGAAATATGCAGGGGTGAACCACCGGGGCATCCCCAAGCTTAGAGCTTTCACTCTCCTTGATCATATTGTATCATCTCCCTCTCTTGATCGTTGAAAACTTCCTCCACACCAAACTCAAAACAACTCATTAGAGGGTTAGTGCACAATCAAAATTCACATTTTCAGAGGTGAAATAATCATTCGTAACACTTCTGGACATTGCACAAAGCTACTGAAAGTTAATGGAATCGAAAAATCCATCAAGCATAGCAAAACAGGCAATGCGAAATAAAAGGCAGAATCTGTCAAAACAGAACAGTTCGTAAAGACGAATTTTATTGAGGCACCAGACTTGCTCAAATGAAAATGCTCAAATTGAATGAAAGTTGCGTACGTATATTAGGATCACTCACGTAAATTGGCATAATTTTCTGAGTTACCTACAGAGAATTAGGCCCAGATTCGTGACAACAAAGAAATCTGTTTCTGCGCAGTAATCCAAATCTAGTATGAACCTTACTATCAACGACTTTACTTGGCACAACAATGCAACGAAACTAAGATAAGGAGAGGTTGCTACAGTAGTAACAACTTCCAAGACTCAAATACAAAATAAAAGTGCAGTAGTAAAATCATGGGTTGTCTCCCATAAGCGCTTTTCTTTAACGCCTTTCAGCTAGGCGCAGAAAGTGTGTATCAAGTATTATCAAGAGATGATGCATCTACAGCGGGGTTTGGAGTTTTCTCAACCATGCATTGTATTTTGGATACATAAGTTTCAGAGGCTCCCTTTTCATTAGTCTTGGGCTTGCTACTCTCATCAAACAAATTTTCAGGAACAAGCCAAGCATAATTATCATCTAGAGCTTCATGCATTGCTAGGAACTTACAAGGTATTGGTGCTTTAATCTCCCCACCATCATTAACATTATTAGTGTACTTAATTCTATCCATATCCATCTTTTCAAGTGTTCTTTTAAAATCGGTGAACATACCAAGCCTCTTACGCTTAATAAAAACTTTTCTAGCTTCTTTGGCTATATCCTCAAATTCTCGCACTAGGACTTTTAAAACAAAATCCCTCTTCTCTCCCCTCTCCATATCAGAAAGTGTAAGAAACATGTGTTGTATCATGGGGTTGAGACTAATAATTCTAGCTTCCATCATGCGTACCAAACAAACAGAGGCATCTTCATAAGTAGGGACAGCTTTTGCCAGGGGTATATCTTTAAGATCTTCATGCATACTAACATGGGTGAAAAATTCTTCTATATTATCTCTTCCAATTATAGACCCTTGTCCTACCGGTATATCTTTTAAAGTAAAATTAGGAGGAAACATGATGAAGCAAGTAAAGTAAATGCAAGTAACTAATTTTTTTGTGTTTTTAATATGGAGAATGCAAACAAGACAGTAAATAAAGTAAAGCTAGCAACTAATTTTTTTGTATTTTGATATAATGCAGCAAACAAAGTACTAAATAAAATAAAGCAAGACAAAAACAAAGTAAAGAGATTGGAAGTGGAGACTCCCCTTGCAGCGTGTCTTGATCTCCCCGGCAACGGCGCCAGAAAAAGAGCTTGACATGCGTACATCACGCGTCCATTGGGAACCCCAAGAGGAAGGTGTGATGCGTACAGCGGCAAGTTTTCCCTCAGTAAGAAACCAAGGTTTATCGAACCAGTAGGAGCCAAGAAGCACATTGAAGGTTGATGGCGGCGGAGTGTAGTGCGGCGCAACACCAGGGATTCCGGCGCCAACGTGGAACCTGCACAACACAACCAAATTACTTTGCCCCAACGTGACAGTGAGGTTGTCAATCTCACCGGCTAGCTATAACAAAGGATTAGATGTATAGTGTGGATGATGATGTTTGCAGAAAACAATAGAACAAGTATTGCAGTAGATTGTATTCGATGTAAAGAATGGACCGGGGTCCACAGTTCACTAGTGGTGTCTCTCCCATAAGAATAAGCATGTTGGGTGAACAAATTACAGTTGGGCAATTGACAAATAAAGAGGGCATGACCATGCACATACATGATATGATGAGTATTGTGAGATTTAATTGGGCATTATGACAAAGTACATAGACCGCTATCCAGCATGCATCTATGCCTAAAAAGTCCACCTTCAGGTTATCATCCGAACCCCTTCCAGTATTAAGTTGCAAACAACAGACAATTGCATTAAGTATGGTGCGTAATGTAATCAACAACTACATCCTTAGACATAGCATCGATGTTTTATCCCTAGTGGCAACAGCACATCCACAACCTTAGAACTTTCACACCTTGTCCTGCATTTAATGGAGGCATGAACCCACTATCGAGCATAAATACTCCCTCTTGGAGTTACAAGCAAAAACTTGGCCAGAGCCTCTACTAGTAACGGAGAGCATGCAAGATCATAAACAACACATAGATAATAGATTGATAATCAACATAGCATAGTATTCTCTATTCATCGGATCCCAACAAACACAACATGTAGCATTACAGATAGATGATCTTGATCATGTTAGGCATGCTCACAAGATCCGACAATGATGCACAATTAGGAGAAGACGACCATCTAGCTACTGCTATGGACCCATAGTCCAGGGGTGAACTACTCACTCATCACTCCGGAGGCGACCATGGCGCTGAAGAGTCCTCCGGGAGATGATTCCCCTCTCCGGCAGGGTGCCGGAGGCGATCTCCTGAATCCCCCGAGATGGGATTGGCGGCGGCGGCGTCTCTGGAAGGTTTTCCGTATCGTGGTTCTCGGTACTGGAGTTATTATCGACGAAGGCTTCTTATAGTCGGAGAGGTAGGTTTAGGGGCGACGCAAGGGGCCCACACACTAGGTCGGCGCGGCCAGGGCCTGGGCCGCGCCGCCCTAGCGTCTGGCCGCCTCGTCGCCCCACTTCGTTTATCCCCCGGTGTTCTGGAAGCTTCGTGGAAAAATAAGATCCTGGGCGTTGATTTCATCCAATTCCGAGAATATTTCCTTACTAGGATTTCTGAAACCAAAAACAGCAGAAAACAGCAACTGGCTCTTCGGCATCTTGTTAATAGGTTAGTGCCGGAAAATGCATAAATATGACATAAAGTATGCATAAAACATGTAGGTATCATCAATAAAGTGGCATGGAACATAAGAAATTATCGATACATTGGAGACGTATCAATCCACTCAGCAAGACCATGTTGCTAATCAACAAACATCCTCAACCCATGGTCGAGCTCAAGTTGTCCCTCATGATCGAGTACTAGCAAGAGATGAATTTATTGATCATGAAGGAACCACTCAGAAGATCAAGGCTGCTTCGAGGGCAAGTGACATGAAAGTAGATCAAGTCCTTGGTAGCATCTCAAGAGCAGTGATAACTCATAGACACCATGCATTACTTATCACTTATTGTCAACATCATGCTTTTGTGTCTATTTTTGAGCCACTCAAGGTACATGCAGCCTTGGTTGATCTGGATTGGGTAATTGCCATGCAAGAAGAATTGGAATGTTTCACCCGCAATGAAGTATTGTCTCTAGTTGAGAGACCCAAAGATCATCACATCAATTTCATTGGGACCAAATGGGTGTTCAAGAACAAGCAAGATGAGAATGGTATCGTCATAAGAAATAAAGCAAGGTTAGTGGCACAAGGGTTTGCCCAAATAGAAGGTATGGATTATGAGGACACCTTTGCGTCGGTTGCCCGTCTTGAAGCTATTCGTCTTTTTCTTGCATTTGCATCCTTTCACAATTTCAAGATATATCAAATGGATGTAAAAAGTGCGAATGGTCCCCTAAAAGAAACTGCATATGTGGCTCAACCCCCGGGTTTCGAAGACCCATGCCGTCCCAACCATGTGTATCTACTCCATAAGGCACTCTACAGCCTCAAGCAAGCTCCACGTGCTTGGTATGAGTACCTTAGGGATTTCTTACTCAAAGATGGGTTTAGCATGGGTACGGTCGATTCCACCCTTTTCACCAAGCGGGTTAAAGGGGGTGGCCTATTTCTATGTCAAATATATGTTGATTATATTATATTTGGTGGAACTAACCCTAATCATAACAAAGCTTTTGAGCTATTGATGACTATGAAATTTGAGATGTCCATGATGGGGGAGTTGAAGTTCTTTTTAGGCTTCCAAGTGAGGCAACTTGCAAAAGTCACCTTGATCTCTCAAGAAAAATATGTAAGGGACATGCTCAAGAAGTTTGACATGACCAATGCAAGCCCAATGAAGACACCTATGACAGTAAAGGGGCAGCTTGGCTCATGTGATGGTGAGAAGGATGTGGACATAAAGGTATACCGTTTCATGATAGGATCCTTTCTCTACGTTCGTGCTTCTAGGCCGGATATCATGCTAAGTGTAGGGATGTGTGCTCATTTTCAATCTGATCCTAAGGAGAGCCACTTGGTGGCGGTCAAACGGATTCTAAGATACCTTGTTCTCACTCCTACTCTCGGGCTGTGGTATCCAAAGGGGTCAACCTTTGAACTCATAGGCTATTCAGATTCCGACTGGGCTGGTGATAAGGTTGACCAGAAGTCTACCTCCGGGGCTTGCCAGTTCATTGGCCGGTCATTGGTGAGTTGGTCATCCAAGAAACAAAACTCCACTGCCCTATCCACCACCGAAGCCGAATACATATCCGCGGCATCTTGTTGCACTCAGTTGTTGTGGATGAAGCAAACCTTGAAAGACTATGGTGTGTGAAAGGACACGGATGCCGCCTAGAGGGGGGTGAATAGGCGGTTTAAATTTTTTACGAATATGGCTTAACAAATGCGGAATAAAACTAGCGTTTACTTTGTCAAGCACAAAACCTATATAACTAGGGTTCACCTATGTGCACCAACGACTTATGTGTAGGGATTCGTTGCATAGAAAACAAAAATTTTCCTACCGCGAGAACGCAATCCAAGCCAAGATGCAATCTAGAAGACGGGAGCAACGAGGGGATGATCGGGACTCACCCTTGAAGATTTCCAAAGCCTATAAGAGTAGGCTCTTATTGCTGCGGTAGACGATCACTTGCCGCTTGCAAAAGCGCGTAGAAGATCTTGATCACGGTGCCACGATTGGGCAGCACCTCCGTACTCGGTCACACGTTCGGTGTTGATGAAGACGACGTCCTTCTCCCCGTTCCAGCGGGCAGCGGAAGTAGTAGCTCCTCCTTGAATCCGGCAGCACGACGGCGTGGTGGCGGTGGTGGTGGAGAACTCCGGCGGAGCTTCGCTAAGCGTGCGGGAGAGGTGGAGGAGAGAGGGGGCGGCTAGGGTTTGGGAGAGGGGGGCGCCGGTCACTAAGGGGTGCGGCCACCTTGTGGTCTTGGGGTGGCCGGCCCCCTCCCCTTGGCCCCTCATTATATAGGTGGAACCCCCAAGTGTTGGACTACAGGTCTTCGAATAAGACCCCAACCCAAAACCTTCCAAGTGGTAGGGAAACCTACCCAAGGTGGGACTCCCACTTGAGGTGGGATTCCCCCCTTCCATGTGGGGGGGGGTGGCCGGCCCCCTTAGGTGGAGTCCACCTTGGACTCCCCCACTAGGGTTGGCCGGCCATGGGAGGTGGAGTCCCTTCGGGACTCCGCCTTCCAATTTGATTTCATCCGGACTTTTCTAGAACCTTCTAGAACCTTCCATAAAATCTTTCGGATCATTTTAAATCTTATAAATGACTTCCTATATATGAATTGTAACGACCCAGGGTAATACCCCTAATAGATTTGTTTGTTCTTTTTCTTTTATGCATCATCATGTCATCATGCATATTCTTGAATCTCAAAATTATTTTATTAAACCCTATTTTGTTGTTCAAACTCCTCTCCTCTTTCATTTCAAATCATATCCATCCTTTCTCTGTTTAATTTCACAACTAAAATCTATTTAGAAATGATTTTAAAACAAACAACAAAAGAATAAAAGAAACTGTTTAAAAAAAAGGGGAGCAGACCCTCCCAACCGGCCAGGCCCAGGAAGGCCCAGCCGGCAGCCCAACCTAGCCCAGCAGCCACCCGGCTGGAACCCTAGATCCCACCGGCCACCTCCCTGGCATTTTTGCGGACCACCCCCCCGCGCCACCGAGCTCTTTTTCGTTCAGGTCCTCCACCCCTCTCTCTGCTCCTCGCTCGAGCCCGAGCGACCGCGACCCCGACCCCGCTCGCTACCTCCTCTCTCGTTCGTCTCTCTCGTCCCCAACCACGGTGGTCTCCACCCCGCGCGCAGCTCCCCTTTCCCGCCGGCCGCCGGTCGTTCTCCATCCTCACACCGCCTCCTCCGCGTGCTTGTGTGAGCGCCGTTGCCCTGGGTCTCCCTCTGGTCGCGCGTCCACCTCCTCCCAGCGCCATGGTGCCCGTTGCTTCCTCCTCCCAAGCTCGCCCCGCAGCTCCTCCGCCTCGACGCCCTCCGTTCAAGGCCGCGTCACCAACTCCCTGTCACCCGGCGCCGCCTTCCGGCCTCGCGGACGACCTCGTCGCCTGGCTGCCTCAAGCTCGCGTCGCGGAGATCTTCCTGCACGTCCTCAGCGCCATGTCATGTCGAGCCCGCCAGGGCCCCTGCATCCCCGCGTTCGTGTCCTTCAGCCCTGTCGCCGCTCAGGTCCGCGTGCCCGTCGACCTCGCCTCCACGTGCGCGCGTCTCCATGGCCGTCCCGTCTCGCTGTTTCTCGCGCCGTAGGCCGAGCAGCAGCTAGGCCGTCTCCTCGCTGCAGCCGCGCTGCACGCCTTCTCCTGCCTTGCGCGCGAGCGCCTCCTGGGTGCGGACGTGCTCTAAGCTCCAATCTGCCTATGTTCAGTCTCGTATCTCAAGCGTTTGAGAAAATACCCGCACGCAACTGAAACCTTTGATTCTTTGCAGTTCGCGGGTCTTCTGCTTGTCAAATCAGCGCCTCTTTTGTTAGGCTGCGCCCGATTTCTGCCACTCCTTGGACAAGTTCTTCTTCTCGGCATCCGCGACTTCGCCTATTGCCGCTTCGACCCGAGGACCGTCGGTGTAAATCCTTGTTCGCCATCGACAATTGAAGCTGGAACCGCAAGTTCTCCTTCACGGATCCGAAGGCCGAGACCCCGGCTTCATCTTCATCCTCTTCAATCCGGCGACCATCTTTGTTTTCGATACCGTGAGACCCCGACCCTAAGCCAATCCTATTTTATAAATGTCATCTAACTTGTTGCATTTACCATATCATCATGTGCCGCATTGCATCGCATATCATGTGGTTGCTCGGGTAATAGCGATACACCTAAATAATTAAATATGGAATTATGCGGGATTAATATCTTATCCCGGTTCCATTTAATTTTGCGTAGCTCACCCATGCCATGTCTTTGCCATGCTAATCAACATTTAATATGCGGGGTAGATAAATAACTCGAACCTAATAATTGTGTTTCGGAATTTCGATTCCGCTTAATATGGATAAGTTGCATCGCCGCATCATGTTTGCCATGCCATGCATATCATATCAACATCATGCCGATTCTTTTGTCGTCGTTGTAAATTGTGCATCTGTTGTTTGTCTAGTGCTTCGCTTCTTCACGGATAGGGCGTTGAGTTGATGCGAGCTACGCAAGTTCTCCGGATGTTCCTCGGCAAGCTTTAACAGGCAAGCATTTTCCCCTATACTCCTGTCCCTGCAGGAATCGCTCACCTATTTTATCTTGCCTTCTCCCTCATGCTATCCTTAAGTTGCGTTCTTGTCACGTGTCCTTTCCACTTGTTACCTCAAGCAGCCCATATTGCCACCACCACCTCCTACAGCTATTGTTTGGTTTCGTGTCTGCCTTGCGAGTCATAGTGCATGCTAGTGCTATCTTATCATGTTACCGTTATTGTTATCTTATCGGGTTATATGTTGGGAAGAATCATGGTTACTTTAGTTGTTGATAATTGTTTAGCGGAGGCATCGGTGGGTCAGCTGCTTGTTTTGTGACGGCTCACTTGTGTTTCCTAAATATCTTAGGACCCCGAGTTCTTGTTATCTGTTCTGAGACTGAGCGCTCTAACCACACGTGGGTATGCTTACCGGGTCTCCCCTCGACCACTGCCGGAATCTACAGCTTTGTCCAGTGGCCACAACTAGTTTGGATGTTTGTTTTGTTTCTCCCGGGCGTGCAAGCTTGTTTCTTTGTGGTCAGATGATATGATGTTACTTTTGGGGAAGCCATGTTGCCTTGTAACCCCGCTGCCTCTTGCACGCTCGTAGGATGCGATACGTATTGCTGAAGATGGATTCACCCTGCGGGCACTGTTTCCATCCGAAAGCCGTAGACGCAAACAGCTAAGTCCGCGCCGGAGTTCCGATCGGGCTCCGAAACGGGTTAACTTGGTTAGGTGGCTTCCTGGACATTGTTGTAGTGAAGGAGAGTGCGTGTCGTGATATCCACCTATCGTAAGTGGGTTGAGCGTGCGTGTGGGCACATTTGGGCACCCCTGCAGGGTTACAATCTTATCGATAAGCCGTGTCCGTGGTTATGGACGACTTGGAGCTGTATGACTCGACCATAGACAACTTACACCTGTTGTTTCAATCATAATAACTTGTGTAGTAAGTTAGCACAACTTCAATAATAAATGGTTAAAACTTGGCAACCGTGTGAGTGCCTTTGCGAGTACCTCTTTGCGAAGGGGGAACACATCGGCTGTGTTATGTTTGCAGAGTATAGAACTGTTAGTTTATGCGCTCTCTCACCTTCTCTGATTAGACGACTGTTGTAGAGTGTCTCTATAAGTTTTTAGTGCTTGCGCGTTGCCGCTTAACCCCACCATATTGCCTATGACGTTCCTCTTGCGTCCTCTAAGTCCCCTGCGTGCCTCAAGTACAAAGGACGACTGGTTGACGAATGCTTATACGTCTTGAAGTCTTGTTAAGTACGAACCCGTACTTATTGCTGCTTCTACGGGATATAACCGGGCAGGTATGAAGATATGTTCGATGAAGACGACGCTAGCAAGGTTACCCTTCCGGCTTGGCCTGGGCAGGGTTATGGACGCCGCTGGTTATCTTCAGGACTCTTAGTCCAATTTGTATCTTGTCCGTACTCGGACGCATTTGATCTTCTGTATGATTTGAATCTTTGTATTGTATATTTGTATCTTGACTCGTGGAGTCGTTGTTGTAATATATGTTTCTTGTGGGATCTATTGTAAACCTGTTGTAATGTTACTACTCGTGGTAATTCCTCTGGCATCACGTGTGCTTTGTCGCGCACGCCGTGTCGGAGGGTGTGTCGGAATCGATATCGTGCGGATTTCGGCGGGTTCGCTGGGATCCTCAGGATACCGGTCCCGGGGCGTCACAAGTTGGTATCAGAGCCTCAGGTTGAAGGTACCCCACTAGTCCAGCCTGTAGGATAACCTTGCCAACGGTCGTTGTTGTGTCTAGTGTAAAAACTATTTTCTGAAAACTCGTTGGATAGATCTGAATAGCTCTGATTTTTCTCCTTATCTCAATTCTTTCTCATCTTACCTTAGCGAGTTTTGAGTCTTCTCTCTTACCTAAGTCTTTTTCGAGTTTTAGGTTCCGACGCGGGTTGGACGATCTTTGCCCTTATCCTAATAGGTCCGAGCTTCGGAGATCCTGACAGAAGCGCATCATCGCCAACGGAACAACGACTTCTTGTTAGTGGTGTCGCCCGATCAACACGGTACAAGAACTCTTGTTGGTGGTGTCGAGAAGATTGTCACGTCGCCAGAAGACCCGATAGTTCACCTCTCTCCCCCGTACCTTGAGGTGGAACCTCGGGGCGAGGTTCCTTGTTAGTGGTGTCGATTGTAACGACCCAGGGTAATACCCCTAATAGATTTGTTTGTTCTTTTTCTTTTATGCATCATCATGTCATCATGCATATTCTTGAATCTCAAAATTATTTTATTAAACCCTATTTTGTTGTTCAAACTCCTCTCCTCTTTCATTTCAAATCATATCCATCCTTTCTCTGTTTAATTTCACAACTAAAATCTATTTAGAAATGATTTTAAAACAAACAACAAAAGAATAAAAGAAACTGTTTAAAAAAAAGGGGAGCAGACCCTCCCAACCGGCCAGGCCCAGGAAGGCCCAGCCGGCAGCCCAACCTAGCCCAGCAGCCACCCGGCTGGAACCCTAGATCCCACCGGCCACCTCCCTGGCATTTTTGCGGACCACCCCCCCGCGCCGCTGGGCTCTTTTTCGTTCAGGTCCTCCACCCCTCTCTCTGCTCCTCGCTCGAGCCCGAGCGACCCCGACCCCGACCCCGCTCGCTACCTCCTCTCTCGTTCGTCTCTCTCGTCCCCAACCACGGTGGTCTCCACCCCGCGCGCAGCTCCCCTTTCCTGCCGGCCGCCGGTCGTTCTCCATCCTCACACCGCCTCCTCTGCGTGCTTGTGTGAGCGCCGTTGCCCTAGGTCTCCCTCTGGTCGCGCGTCCACCTCCTCCCAGCGCCATGGTGCCCGTCGCTTCCTCCTCCCAAGCTCGCCCCGCAGCTCCTCCGCCTCGACGCCCTCCGTTCAAGGCCGCGTCACTAACTCCCTGTCACCCGGCGCCGCCTTCCGGCCTCGCGGACGACCTCGTCGCCTGGCCGCCTCAAGCTCGCGCCGCGGAGATCTTCCTGCACGTCCTCAGCGCCATGCCGTGTCGAGCCCGCCAGGGCCCCTGCATCCCCGCATTCGTGTCCTTCAGCCCTGTCGCCGCTCAGGTCCGCGCGCCCGTCGACCTCGCCTCCACGTGCGCGCGTCTCCATGGCCGTCCCGTCTCGCTGTTTCTCGCGCCGTAGGCCGAGCAGCTACTAGGCCGTCTCCTCGCTGCAGCCGCGCAGCACGCCTTCTCCTGCCTTGCGCGCGAGCGCCTCCTGGGTGCGGACGTGCTCTAAGCTCCAATCTTCCTATGTTCAGTCTCGTATCTCAAGCGTTTGAGAAAATACCCGCACGCAACTGAAACCTTTGATTCTTTGCAGTTCACGGGTCTTCTGCTTGTCAAATCAGTGCCTCTTTTGTTAGGCTGCGCCCGATTTCTGCCACTCCTTGGACAAGTTCTTCTTCCCGACATCCGCGACTTCGCCTATTGCCGCTTCGACCCGAGGACCGTCGGTGTAAATCCTTGTTCGCCATCGACAATTGAAGCTGGAACCGCAAGTTCTCCTTCACGGATCCGAAGGCCGAGACCCCGGCTTCATCTTCATCCTCTTCAATCCGGCGACCATCTTTGTTTTGGATACCGTGAGACCCCGACCCTAAGCCAATCCTATTTTATAAATGTCATCTAACTTGTTGCATTTACCATATCATCATGTGCCGCATTGCATCGCATATCATGTGGTTGCTCGGGTAATAGCGATACACCTAAATAATTAAATATGGAATTATGCGGGATTAATATCTTATCCCGGTTCCATTTAATTTTGCGTAGCTCACCCATGCCATGTCTTTGCCATGCTAATCAACATTTAATATGCGGGGTAGATAAATAACTCGAACCTAATAATTGTGTTTCGGAATTTCGATTCCGCTTAATATGGATAAGTTGCATCGCCGCATCATGTTTTCCATGCCATGCATATCATATCAACATCATGTCGATTCTTTTGTCGTCGTTGTAAATTGTGCATCTGTTGTTTGTCTAGTGCTTCGCTTCTTCACGGATAGGGCGTTGAGTTGATGCGAGCTACGCAAGTTCTCCGGATGTTCCTCGGCAAGCTTTAACAGGCAAGCATTTTCCCCTATACTCCTGTCCCTGCAGGAATCGCTCACCTATTTTATCTTGCCTTCTCCCTCATGCTATCCTTAAGTTGCGTTCTTGTCACGTGTCCTTTCCACTTGTTACCTCAAGCAGCCCATATTGCCACCACCACCTCCTACAGCTATTGTTTGGTTTCGTGTCTGCCTTGCGAGTCATAGTGCATGCTAGTGCTATCTTATCATGTTACCGTTATTGTTATCTTATCGGGTTATATGTTGGGAAGAATCATGGTTACTTTAGTTGTTGATAATTGTTTAGCGGAGGCATCGGTGGGTCAGCTGCTTGTTTTGTGACGGCTCACTTGTGTTTCCTAAATATCTTAGGACCCCGAGTTCTTATTATCTGTTCCGAGACTGAGCGCTCTAACCACACGTGGGTATGCTTACCGGGTCTCCCCTCGACCACTGCCGGAATCTACAGCTTTGTCCAGTGGCCACAACTAGTTTGGATGTTTGTTTTGTTTCTCCCGGGCGTGCAAGCTTGTTTCTTTGTGATCAGATGATATGATGTTACTTTTGGGGAAGCCATGTTGCCTTGTAACCCCGCTGCCTCTTGCACGCTCGTAGGATGCGGTACGTATTGCTGAAGATGGATTCACCCTGCGGGCACTGTTTCCATCCAAAAGCCGTAGACGCAAACAGCTAAGTCCGCGCCGGAGTTCCGATCGGGCTCCGAAACGGGTTAACTTGGTTAGGTGGCTTCCTGGACATTGTTGTAGTGAAGGAGAGTGCGTGTCGTGATATCCACCTGTCGTAAGTGGGTTGAGCGTGCGTGTGGGCACATTTGGGCACCCCTGCAGGGTTACAATCTTATCGATAAGCCGTGTCCGTGGTTATGGACGACTTGGAGCTGTATGACTCGACCATAGACAACTTACACCTGTTGTTTCAATCATAATAACTTGTGTAGTAAGTTAGCACAACTTCAATAATAAATGGTTAAAACTTGGCAACCGTGTGAGTGCCTTTGCGAGTACCTCTTTGCGAAGGGGGAACACATCGGCTGTGTTATGTTTGCAGAGTATAGAACTATTAGTTTATGCGCTCTCTCACCTTCTCTGATTAGACGACTGTTGTAGAGTGTCTCTATAAGTTTTTAGTGCTTGCGCGTTGCCGCTTAACCCCACCATATTGCCTATGACGTTCCTCTTGCGTCCTCTAAGTCCCCTGCGTGCCTCAAGTACAAAGGACGACTGGTTGACGAATGCTTATACATCTTGAAGTCTTGTTAAGTACGAACCCGTACTTATTGCTGCTTCTACGGGATATAACCGGGCAGGTATGAAGATATGTTCGATGAAGACGATGCTAGCAAGGTTACCCTTCCGGCTTGGCCTGGGCAGGGTTATGGACGCCGCTGGTTATCTTCAGGACTCTTAGTCCAATTTGTATCTTGTCCGTACTCGGACGCATTTGATCTTCTGTATGATTTGAATCTTTGTATTGTATATTTGTATCTTGACTCGTGGAGTCGTTGTTGTAATATATGTTTCTTGTGGGATCTATTGTATACCTGTTGTAATGTTACTACTCGTGGTAATTCCTCTGGCATCACGTGTGCTTTGTCGCGCACGTCGTGTCGGAGGGCGTGTCAGAATCGATATCGTGCGGATTTCGGCGGGTTCGCTGGGATCCTCAGGATACCGGTCCCGGGGCGTCACATGAATCTTATTCTCCGGACCATTCTGGAACTCCTCGTGATGTCCGGGATCCCATCCGGGACTTCGAACAATACTTCGAACTCCATTCCATATTCAAGTTCTACCATTTCAACATCAAACCTTAAGTGTGTCACCCTACGGTTCGCGAACTATGCGGACATGGTTGAGTACTCTCTCCGACCAATAACCAATAGCGGGATATGGAGATCCATAATGGCTCCCACATATTCAACGATGACTTCAGTGATCGAATGAACCATTCACATACGATACCAATTCCCTTTGTCACGCGATATTTTACTTGTCCGAGGTTTGATCATCGGTATCACTCTATACCTTGTTCAACCTCGTCTCCTGACAAGTACTCTTTACTCGTACCGTGGTATGTGGTCTCTTATGAACTTATTCATATGCTTGCAAGACATTAGACGACATTCCACCGAGAGGGCCCAGAGTATATCTATCCGTCATCGAGATGGACAAATCCCACTGTTGATCCATATGCCTCAACTCATACTTTCCGGATACTTAATCCCACCTTTATAACCACCCATTTACGCAGTGGCGTTTGATGTAATCAAAGTACCTTTCCGGTATAAGTGATTTACATGATCTCATGGTCATAAGGACTAGGTAACTATGTATTGAAAGCTTGTAGCAAATAACTTAATGACGTGATCTTATGCTACGCTTAACTGGGTGTGTCCATTACATCATTCATACAATGATATAACCTTGTTATTAATAACATCCAATGTTCATGATTATGAAACTAATCATCCATTAATCAACAAGCTAGTTAAGAGGCATACTAGGGACTCTTTATTGTTTACATATCACACATGTATCAATGTTTCGGTTAATACAATTATAGCATGGTATATAAACATTTATCATAAACATAAAGAGATATAATAACCACTTTTATTATTGCCTCTTGGGCATATCTCCAACAGTCTCCCACTTGCACTAGAGTCAATAATCTAGATTACATTGTAATGTACCTAACACCCATGGCATTCTGGTGTTGGTCATGCTTTGCCCTAGGGAGAGCTTTAGTCAACGGATCTGCTACATTCAGATCAGTGTGTACTTTGCAAATCTTTACTTCTCCATCTTCGATGTACTCGCGAATCGAGTGGTAACGCAGCTTGATATGCTTCAGCCTCTTGTGTGACCTTGGTTCTTGTGCATTGGCGATGGCACCCATGTTGTCACAGTAGATGACTAGTGGGTCCAATGCACTAGGAACCACACCGAGCTCTACAATGAACCTCTTCATCCATACCGCTTCTGATGAAGCCTCTGAAGCCGCTATGTACTCTGATTCTGTTGAAGACTTCGCCACCGTGCACTGCTTCGAGCTTGCCCAGCTTACTGCAGCACCATTCAATATAAACACGTACCCAGACTGTGACTTAGAGTCATCAGGATCAGTGTTCCAACTTGCATCGGTGTAACTTGTTACAACGAGCTCTTGGTCACCTCCATAACAAAGAAACATATCCTTAGTTCTTTTCAAGTACTTCATGATATTCTTGACCGATGTCCAGTGTTCCATCCCTGGATCACTTTGATATCTGCTAGTCAAACTAACAACATGTGCAATATCCGGTCTAGTACATAGCATGGCATACATACGAAGCATAGGGGATCTGACTCATCCTTTCTCTTTCTTCTGCCGTAGCCAGTCCTTGAGTCTTACTCAAGACCTTGCCTGGTAACATAGGTAAGAACCCTTTCTTACTTTCGTCCATTCTAAACTTCTTTAGAATCTTGTCCAGGTATGTACTCTGTGATAGCCCTATTAGGCGTCTTGATCTATCTCTATAAATCTTGATGCCTAATATATACGATGCTTCACCAAGGTCTTTCATTGAAAAACTATTATTCAAATAACCTTTTACACTTCTTAATAGTTCTATATCATTCCCAATTAATAATATGTCATCTACATATAATATCAGGAATGCTACAGAGCTCCCACTCATTTTTTTGTAAATACAGGCCTCTCCATGACACTGTATAAACCCGAAGTCTTTGATCACCTTATCAAAGCATCGGTTCCAACTTCTTGATGCTTGCTTCAGTCCATAGATTGAACGCTGAAGTTTGCATACTTTGTCAGCATTTTTAGGATCGACAAAATCTTTGGGTTGTACCATATACAACTCTTCCTCAATGTCTCCATTAAGGAACGCCGTTTTGACATCCATCTGCCAAATATCATAATCGAAAAATGCAGCTATTGCTAACAAAATCCTCACAGATTTTAGCTTCGCTACAGGTGAGAAAGTCTCATCGTAGTCAATTCCTTGAATTTGTCGGAAACCCTTTGCGACAAGTCGAGCTTTATAGACAATAATATTACCATCAGCATCTATTTTTCTCTTGAAGATCCATTTATTCTCGACAGCCTTGCGGCTATCAGGTAAGTCTACCAAAGTCCATACTTTGTTATCATAAATGGATCCCATTTTGGATTTCATGGCTTCTTGCCATTTGTTGGAATCTGGGCTCATCATCGCTTCTTCATACGTCGCAGGGTCCTCATCATTGTTGTCCACAATCATGACATTTAGACAAGGATCATACCAATCAGGAGTGGCACGTTCCCTTGTCGATCTGCGAGGTTTAGTAGTTTCCTCGTTCGAAGTTTCATGATCATTATCATTAGCTTCCTCTGTTGCCGGTGTATGCGGCACAGGAACAGTTTCTGGTACTGCGCTACTCATAATCAACGAGTAAAGATTCATCAATCTCATCGAGTTCTACTTTTCTTCCAGTCACTTCTTTAGTGAGAAATTCTTTCTCAAGAAAGGTTCCGTTCTTAGCAACAAAGATTTTGCCTTCGGATTTGTGATAGAAAATGTACCCTATAGTTTCCTTAGGGTATCCTATGAAGACGCATTTCTCCGCTTTGGGTTCTAGCTTGTCCGGTTGTAACTTCTTTACATAGGCTTCGCAACCCCAAACTTTAAGGAACGACAGCTTAGGTTTCTTATTAAACCATAATTCATACGGTGTAGTTTCTACGGATTATGATGGTGCTCTATTTAAAGTGAATGCGGCTGTCTCTAATGCATAACTCCAAAATGATAACGGCAAATCAGTAAGAGACATCATAGAATGAACCATATCTAAGAGAGTTCGATTACGACGTTCGGACACACCGTTTCGTTGTGGTGTCCCAGGCGGTGTCAATTGTGAAAGTATTCCGCATTTCTTTAAATGCATGCCAAACTCATAACTCAGATATTCACCTCCACGATCAGATCGTAGAAATTTAATCTTCTTGTTACGTTGATTTTCTACTTCACTTTGGAATTCCTTAAACTTCTCTAAAGTTTTGGATTTATGTTTCATGAAATAGATACCCATATCTACTCAGATCATTTGTGAAGGTTAGAACATAACGATAACCACCGCACGATGCTACACTCATTGGTCCGCACACATCGGTATGTATGATTTCCAATAAGTCAGTAGCTCGCTCCATCATACCAGAAAATGGAGTCTTAGTCGTTTTTCCCATTAGACATGCTTCGCATCTATCAAGTGACTCAAAGTCAAGTGATTCAAGTAATCCATCGGTATGGAGTTTCTTCATGCGTTTCACTCCAATATGACCAAGACGACAGTGCCACATATAAGTAGAATTATCATTCAATTTAATTCGCTTAGCATCAATGTTATGTATATGCTTATCACTACTATCGAGATCTAACAGAAATAAGCCATTCTTTTCGGGTGCTCGACCATAAAAGATATTATTCATAAAAATAGAACAACCATTATTCTCAGACTTGAATGAATAACCGTCTTGCATTAAACAAGATCCAGATATAATGTTCATGCTCAACGCGGGTACAAAATAACAATTATTTAGGCTTAAAACTAATCCCGAAGGTAGATGTAGAGGAAGTGTGCCGACAGCGATCACATCGACTTTGGATCCGTTTCCAACGCACATCGTCACTTCATCTTTCAGTAGTCTTCGTTTATTCTTTAGTTCCTGTTTCGAGTTACAAATATGAGCAATCGAACCAGTATCAAATACCCAGGTACTAGTACGAGAACCAGTGAGATAAACATCTATAACATGTACATCAGATATACCTTCATTCTTCTTCTTGACAAGGCCGCTCTTCAGATCAGCCAGATACTTGGAGCAATTACGCTTCCAGTGTCCCTTCTCCTTGCAGTAATAGCACTCAGCATCAGGCTTAGGGCCGTTCTTAGGTTTCATAGGAGGCGTGGCAGCTTTCTTGCCACCCTTCTTGAATTTTCCCTTAGACTTGCCCTGTTTCTTGAAACTGGTGGTCTTGTTGACCATCAACACTTGGTGCTCTTTCTTGATCTCAATCTCAGCAGCTTTTAGCATGCCAAAGAGTTCAGGTAACTGATACGTCCCCGACGTATCCATAATTTCTGTCGTTCCATGCTTGTTTTATGACATTACTTTATGTTGACAATGTCCATGAGATATGCATGTTGAAAGTTGAAAGCAACTGCTGAAACTTATATCTTCCTTTGTGTTGCTTCGATGCCTTTACTTTGAATTTATTGCTTTATGAGTTAACTCTTGTGCAAGACTTTTGATGCTTGTCTTGAAAGTACTATTCATGAAAAGTTTTGCTATATGTTATCTACTTGTTAGCAACTATAGATCATTGCCTTGAGTCACTTCATTCATTTCATATGCTTTGTAATAGTATGATCAAGGTTATGTAAGTAGCATGTCACTACAGAAATTATTCTTTTTATCGTTTACCTGCTCGGGACGAGCAGGAACTAAGCTTGGGGATGCTGATACGTCCCCGACGTATCCATAATTTCTGTCGTTCCATGCTTGTTTTATGACAATACTTACATGTTTTGCTTGCACTTTATGACGATTTCATGCATTTTCCGGAACTAACCTATTAACGAGATGCCACAGTGCCAGTTCCTGTTTTCTGCTGTTTTTGGTTCCAGAAAGGCTGTTCGGGCAATATTCTCGGAATTGGACGAAATCAACGCCAAACCTCCTATTTTTCCCGGAAGGCTCCAGAACACCGAAGAAGAGTCGGAGGAGAGCCAGGGGGCCCCACACCATAGGGCCGCGCGGGCCAGACCCTGGCCGCGCCGGCCTAGGGTGAGGCCACCCTGTCGACCCTCCTGCGCCGCCTCTTCGCCTATATAACCCCTTTCGACCTAAAAACATAGTACCAATTGACGAAACTCCAGAAAGACTCCAGGGGCGCCACCGCCATCGTGAAACTCCAATTCGGGGGACAGAAGTCTCTGTTCCGGCACCCTGCCGGGACGGGGAAGTGCCCCCGGAAGCCATCTCCATCAACGCCACCGCCTCCGCCATGCTCCGTGAGTAGTTCCCCCATGGACTACGGGTTCTAGCAGTAGCTATGTCGGTATACTCTCCCCCATGTACTTCAACACAATGGTCTCATGAGCTGCCTTACATGATTGAGATTCATCTGATGTAATCGGTGTTGTGTTTGTTGGGATCCGATGGATGATACATTATGATTAGTCTATCTATAAAGTTTGTGAAGTTATTGTTGCTGCAATCTTGTTATGCTTAATGCTTGTCACTAGGGCCCGAGTGGCATGATCTTAGATTTGAGCTCTATACTTATTGCTTAGATTGTATCTACAAGTTGTATGCACATGTCACTGTCCGGAACCAAAGGCCCCGAAGTGACAGAAATCGGGACAACCGGAGGGGATGGCGGTGATGTGAGGGACACATGTTTTCACGGAGTGTTAATGCTTTGCTCCGGTACTCTATTAAAAGGAGTACCTTAATATCCAGTAGTTTCCCTTGAGGCCCGGCTGCCACCGGCTGGTAGGACAAAAGATGTTGTGCAAGTTTATCATTGCGAGCACGTACGACTATATACGGAAAACATGCCTACATGATTAATGATCTTGATATTCTTTCTTAATGCTTTGATTCCTATCAATTGCCCAACTGTAATTTGTTCACCCAACACTTGTTACTTGTTATTGGAGAGTTACCACTAGTGTAGATCGCTGGGAACCCCGGTCCATCTCTCATCATTATATACTTGTTCTACATGTCATTGGAAGTAGTATCAACTATCTTCCGGTGCCATTGCTCTCATATTGCTATTACCGCTGCTGTGTTACTGTTACTATTGCTCTCATATTACTGCTACTTTCACATCACCCCTGTTGCTAGTGCTTTTCCAGGTGCAGCTGAATTGACAACTCAGTTGTTAAGGCTTATAAGTATTCTTTACCTCCCCTTGTGTCGAATCAATAAATTTGGGTTTTACTTCCCTCGAAGACTATCGCGATCCCCTATACTTGTGGGTCATCAAGACTGTTTTCTGGCGCCGTTGCCGGGGAGGCATAGCTCTACTCATAAGTTCACCTGGGGAGTACACTCTACCTCTCTCTCTCTGTTTTATTTTATTTTGTTTTGCTTAGTTTACTTGTGCTTAGTTTATTTCTGTCTAGTATTACTTTGCTTAGTTTACTTTTGTCTAGTTTATTTCAGTCTTGTTTTATTTTTCTCATATACCCAAAAATCCATAAAAATTTGAAAAACCGAAAAAATTAAAAACTGCTGTTATGGGAGAACCAACAACCTACTTGGAGCTTATAGAATGTTATAATAATTATAGAGAATCAAGAACTGGTAAAATAATGAGTGCTATGATAGAAAAATTGAATACAATGGCTAGAATCTTGCTTAGACGCCATGATATAAACTGTTGCTCTCAACAGGATACTAAACATCTTAAATTTCAATGTGGCTTTAGTGAGGAATTTTTAATTAAGAACTATAATCGGAATTGCTATATTCATTATGGGTTCGAAGAGGTAGAACAATTTGTCTTATTTATGGGAGCCTCCGAGATAGAATCCTTCATGGTTGAGAATTATGAAACTTGTGCTATTTGTAAGGACCTTAAAGATTATGTCTCTACTATCCTTAATTCTTGCATAGAATGCTACAGTAGGAATCCTTATATCCTTGATTATAAAGAGAGACACATTAATGCACAAGAATGCACTCACAATTTGCAGGAACCGATGGAAGAAGAAATTGATGAACCTGAAAGCTCATTGGATGAAAAAGAGGAGGAAATTGATGAACCTGAAAGCTCATTGGATGAAAAAGAAGAGGAGAGCGACGAACAAAAGGAGGAAGAATGGATTAGCTACCCATGCCAACCATCTAATGAGAGTAACTCTTTATCTCTTACACTATTTGATTGTCCTCCATGCTTACCGGAAGAGGTTGAATGTTATGTTCCTGTGGATTCTCTTGAAATACTACCTATGAGTAAAACTTGTGAAAATAATTATGCCACTGTTATATATGATAATCCATGCTACTTTGATAAATCTTATGATAATGCTTTGTTTGTGCCTGATGTCGAAATGCATGGTACTAAAGAATTTTGCTTAGCAAATGTTTATGATAAATCTCTAGATGATGGTCCTATGATACTTGATAATATTAATTGTACTACTAATGAAAATGGGATTGGAGAGTTATTGACTTTATCTATGTGTCCCATATCTCTTGAGATTGATCAATTACCTTGTTATATTATTAATAAAAGTAAGTTTGAAAGTTTTAATCGCACTATTCTTGAACTTGATAAAAATTATGTGTCTGGAAATCATGAAAAGTATGCTGCATGTGATAGTTATATTGTTGAGTTTATTCATGAAGCTACTGAAAATTATTATGAGAGAGGAAAATATGGTTGTAGAAATTTGCATGGTACTAAAACACCTCTCTATGTGCTTAAAATTTTGAAGTTACTCTTGTTTTATCTTCTTATGCTTGTCACTTTGTTCTTCATGAATTTATTTGTGCACAAGATTCCTATGCATAGGAAGTGGGTGAGACTTAAATGTGTTTTGAATTTGCTTTTTGATGCTCTCTTTTGCCTCAATTCCTATTTCTTGCGAGTGCATCATTAAAACTGCTGAGCCCATCTTAATGGCTGTAAAGAAAGAACTTCTTGGGAGATAACCCATGTGTTATTTTGCTACAGTACTTTGTTTTATATTTGTGTCTTGGAAGTTGTTTACTACTGTAGCAACCTCTACTTATCTTAGTTTTGTGTTTTGTTGTGCCAAGTGAAGCCTCTAATCGAAGGTTGATACTAGATTTGGATTTCTGCGCAGAAACAGATTTCTATCTGTCACGAATTTGGGATGTTTTCTCTGTAGGTAACTCAGAAAAATCTGCCAATTTACGTGCGTGTTCCTCAGATATGTACGCAACTTTCATTAGTTTTGAGTTTTCTGATTTGAGCAACGGAAGTATTTATTAAAAATTCGTATTTACTGGCTGTTCTGTTTTGGCAGATTCTGTCTCTGTTTTTTTGCATTGTCTCTTGTGGACTTTAAGCAAGGCTTTCTAGACGTGGAGAGCTGTAGCTAATGTTTTATTGAGTTCTTGCAATGTGTCACTACAGGACCAAGGTGGATTCAAATTTTTTGAGTACTAACCCCTCTAATGAAGTTTATGAGAAGTTTGGTGTGAAGGAAGTTTTCAAGGGTCAAGAGAGGAGGATGATATATGATCAAGAAGAGTGAAAAGTCTAAGCTTGGGGATGCCCCCGTGGTTCATCCCTGCATATTTCAAGAAGACTCAAGCTTCTAAGCTTGGGGATGCCCAAGGCATTCCCTTCTTCATCAACTTATCAGGTTCCTCCCCTGAAACTATATTTTTATTCGGTCACATCATATGTGTTTTACTTGGAGCGTCTGTGTGCTTTTATTTTTGTTTTTGTTTGAATAAGATCGGATCCTAGCAATCCTTGATTGGGAGAGAGACACGCTCCGCTTTTTCATATGAACACTTGTTCTTCGTTTTACTTCTAATGTTCAATGATAAAAGTTGGAAGCTACAATACTTATGGTTATTTGGTTGGAAAAAGAAAATGCCTCATATGTCTTGGATAATTTGACACTTGGCAATTGTTTTGAGCTCTCAAATAGATCATGATTAAGTTTTTTTCATGTAGTTTAAACCTATTAGTGGAGAACTACCGTAAAGCTTGTTAAAATTGGTTTGCATAATTGATCTCTCTTAAGGTCTAGATATTTTCTGGTAAAAGTGTTTGAGCAACAAGGAAGACAGTGTAGAGTATTATAATGCTTGCAATATGTTTTTATGTAAGTTTTGCTGTACCGGTTCATACTTGTGTTTGCTTCAAACAACCTTGCTAGCCTAAGCCTTGTATCGAGAGGGAATACTTCTCATGCATCCAAAATCCTTGAGCCAACCACTATGCCATTTGTGTCCACCATACCTACCTACTGAAAGAACATTTCCCGCCCTTTTGGGTTTTGTGTGTTTGACGTCAACACTATGTATATTTTTATGTGTGTTGATGTAGACAGGTACAAGCCATCAAAAATTATGTTGGATCGGTGTATTGGTTTAGCTGTTCTGAAGTTCTGCAGGTTTTCTGTATCTGGCGGAAGTTCTGGCCTAATCTGGCGGAAGTTCCGGCCTGACATTTTCAGCAGAAGCTTCTCAGCGTCGTCTGTGCTCAGGTTTTATCTTCAGGACCGGAAGTTCCGGTGGAGTTGGCCGGAAGTTCCGGTCAGCGGAACTTCCGCCCAACTTCCGGGCAAGTTCCGGAATTCCGAGTTTGAGGCTCAGTATAGTCCAGTAAGGTTTTCGCAAGTTTCCGGAACTTGGCCGGAACTTCCGGCCACCGGAAGTTCCGCCCAAGTTCCGCCCCTTCTTTTGCTTTGCAGGTATTTTATCAAGGGCGGAAGTTCCGGCCCGAATGGCCGGTACTTCCGGTGGAAGCCGGAACTTCCGGCCATCCTGGCCGGAACTTCCGGTGTTAGTGGAATTCGTCCCCAACGGTCAGATCTGAAAGCTCCACCCATATAAATAGCTTTCTTCTCCAAAGGGACAAGCTGCTCAATCATTGCAAGAAAAATCTGCCAAGCTTCACCACCATTAGAGCCACCTCAAGAACACAAGATTTGCAAGATCTCCTTCCTCCCCCAACCAAAGCTCTTGATCTTTGGGGATTCGAAGGAGAAGACACCGATCTACATCCTCACCGAAGCGTTCTTCATTTCCCCCTCTCTTGTTTGAGGGATCTCATGCTAGTGTTCCTATTTGGTTCCCTAGTTGATTTGTGTTGATGTATTGTTGTTGATTGTTGTGTTGTAACAGATTTGGGAGCCGCCAATTTGGTTGTGGATGTGTGCCCCAAGAACCTTGTAAAGGCCCGGTTTCCGCCTCGAGGAAATCCCTTAGTGGAAGTGGGCTAGGCCTTCGTGGCGTTGTTCACCGGAGATCTGAGTGAAGCCTTCGTGGCTGTTGGTTTGGCTTTCGTAGCAACCACACTCCTCCAAACGTAGACGTACCTTCTTGCAAAGGAAGGGAACTACGGGAATCATCTCCGTGTCATCGCGTGCTCCACTCTCGGTTACCTCTATCCTATTCTATCTCTATATTGCTTAGCTATATCTTGCTTAGTTGTTTGCCTTGTCATATAGGTAAATTCACTTAGTTGCATATCTAGAGAATTTACCTTTTGTGTCAAGCCTAAATTGAAAAAGAACTAAAACTTGGTTAGCACCTATTCACCCCTCCCCCCCTCTAGGTGCGGCATACGATCCTTTCAATTGGTATCAGAGCCTCGGCTCTTATTTCGGGCTTAACCGCCTAAGAGTATGCCGGACGAGGAGTCCTCGGAAGGGGCCGCCAAGACGGTCTCCGTGGAAGACTTCAATTCGTTGAAGTCCTCCGTGGAAGCCCAAATGGAAAGCATGAAAAAGATGATTGCCGAGCTTTTGGCTCCGGCCCTTCCCAAGGCTCCTAGTGTAGAGGTAAAAGACACGGGTGCGTTAGATGAGGGAGAGGCTTCGGACTTACCCTCATCTACCAAACCCGTGGAAGGTGATAACTTAAACACTATCAAATCTCCCATTGCATCTCCTAAGGGAACTAGTGGGAGTGAGAGCTACAATCGAGTACCTCCACCTTTCCAATCACCCGATATACCGGTTCCCCATCCCCATTTGAACATTCGGGGCGACCCACCTAAGTTTTCTATTGATAATTTCGATACTTGGCAATTTGAGTTCCGCTCTCATGTTTGTAGTGCCTCCAATGAATTATGGAGAATCATCTTGGAGGGCTTCAAGCCATACAACCCCGACAAGTTGACTAGAAGAGAAGCGGTTGATAGTCAACTCAACAACACCGCCTTGCACATGATTCAAACTAGTGTGGGGACAAAGGAATTGCATCGTGTCCGGAACTACACCACCGCCAAGGAAGCTTGGGATGGTTTGACCGCTAGTTGCATTGGAAGTGAGAGCACAAGGAGGAACAAGTATAATGCTCTTAAGAATAAAGCCGAAGGGTTCATGAGGCTACCGGATGAAGATCATGAAGACATGTATGGAAGACTTCTCACCGTTGCCGATGCCTTCCGGCTTATTGGTGCCACCCACATCAATGACTCTTGGATCAAGGAGAAGTACATTGAATGCATGATGCCATTTGTACCCATTGATGTCAAGACTCTTGTGGGAAGGGAATGCTATTCCTCTCTCACCTCTCAACAAGTCGTGCACGAGATGCAAGCTCTCAAGGTGCTTGAGGAAACCTCTCATGATTCTCGCAATCGTGCTCTTGGGATGGCAAAAGGTTCCAACCTTGCCTTGGTGGTCAACTCCGTTGAAGAAGTGATTCCTCAAGAATCTTATAGGGCATCTTGGAGTATGACCTATCCGGAAGATTTGCAATGCCACTACCATGATCACATGGCCTTCCATGCAAAATCCTTTTGGGTTGATCCCTCCAAGGCCAAGGAAGACAACATCAAGAGGAACAACAAAAGTGGGTTCACTAGCTTTGGTCCAAAGACAAGATCATGCTACAATTATGATGACAAGCGCCACTTCATTGCCGAATGCCCCTATGAGAATAGAGAGCTTCATAATGGGAGGCTCATTCCCAAGGACAAGAGCAAAGACTCAAAGGGCAAATATTCAAAGCCCCTCAACAAGAAGTTCTACAACAACAAGACCAAGAAGGGCAAGAGGCCCTCAAGAGTTGTGCTAGTAACAAGGGAAGAATATTCATCCGATGAAGTTGAAAGTTCTAGTGGTGATGAAGATGAAGAAAGCTCAAAGGAATTGGCCGCCATCGTCACCACCAACATACCCTCTTCATCTCTCTTTGAATCTCCCAATGAGAACCCTCATATCAAGAATGCACATTGCTTCATGGCAAGGTCCTCCTTGGACACACCTATTGTGCTATCAACTCAAGAAGAGTATACCTCCGGAGATGATGATGTTGATGATGAAGAAGATGCAACCTCTAATGGATTGGTCGCTCTTGCCTCCCTCTCCACTAACTCTTCATCACCAAGTGAATCCCCCAATGAGGTCATTCATGTGGAGGAAGAAAGTTGCCTTATGGCTAAATCTTCCGAGGTATCATCTCCTAACCCCTCTATGCCTAACATTGCTAATGATCTAGGGGTTGACCCCGCTAGTTTAAAAGTGAAACAAGAGATGCTAGAGTTTGATGAGTTCATTAGTAACCTACAAGGTAACACTAAGAAGCATGTTTCAAGCCTCATGGTTCGTATAGCTCAACAAAGTGATATGCTTGAGAAAAAGGGTCAAATAGAGAGAGAAGACTCTCTTGAAATCCATGCCCTTAAAAATGCTCTTGAGGAAAGTCAAGAAACTATAGCTTCTCTTGAGGAGAGGCTAGAAACTCTTGAAGAGCCTCAAGATAAAATTAACAAGCTCACTAAAGCTAGAGATCTTGCTAGATCTAAGACTAAAGTGCTTATAAAGGAAAAGGCCAAATTTGGTGTTGATCATGAGAAACTTGTGAAGGATCTAGATGAACTAGATAAGGCTCACAAAGCCTTGAAGAGTGAATACTCTCTCCTCTCCGAGTCTTATGAGCAACTTCAAATTAGGCTTGCTTCATATGACATACCTACTACCTCTACTCCTTCATGTGATCATGCAAATATAATTGAGGAAAATGCTAGGTTGAAAGATGAACTTGCTAGGACCTCCTCTCCCCAAAGTAAACTTTCCTTGGATGATCTTTTGAGTAAGCAAAGGTCAAACAATGGGAAGGAGGGACTTGGGTTTAATACCAAGGCTAAAAAGGCAAACAAGAAAAAGACCAAGCCCGCACATGAGAAAGCTAATGGTGAACCCCGAAAGGGCAACACCATTAATGATGATGGTGCGGGAATAGATAACCCTCACTATGTTCTCTTTAAAGATTATTATGGTGATGTTTATGCTAAATATGTTGGTCCATATGATGGTTATGTTGCTTGGTCTATTTGGGTTCCAAAGACCCTTGTTGCTAACAAAAGAGGACCCATTGAAAAATGGGTACCTAAATCCAAGAATTGATCTCATGTAGGACTATGCCATGGGAGGTTCAAAATGGGTACTTGATAGTGGATGTACAAGTCATATGACCGGCGGCAAGAACCTCATCAAGGAGTTGAGGCCTAACATAAATGATATCACCGTCTCCTTTGGCGATAATTCTACATCCGAGGTATTGGGTTTTGGCAAGGTTGTGGTTGCACACAACATTACTCTTGTGGATGTCATGCTTGTCAAAACCCTTGGTTACAATTTGATTTCCGTTTCCGCCCTTGGCAAGATGGGTTTCGCCGTCTTTATTGATAATGATATTGTGGTCCTCTTGTGGAGCAAGACTCTAAAAGTCGCATTCATTGGGTATCGCGAACACAACTTGTATGTGGTGGACTTTTCGGGGACCACCACGTCAAGTGCGATGTGCCTATTCGGAAAGGCGGACGTGGGTTGGTTGTGGCATCGCCGCCTAGCCCATGTCAACATGAGAACTTTCCAAAGTCTTCACAAGGGGAACCATATTGTGGGACTAATGGAAAATGTGTCTTTTGCCAAAGATCGTGTTTGTAGGGCTTGTGTTGAAGGCAAAATGCATGACTCTCCGCATCCAAGCAAGACCATCATCTCTTCCAAGAGGATCTTGGAGCTCCTTCATGTGGATCTCTTTGGTCCCGTTACTCATGCAAGTCTTGGTGCGAAGAAACATTGCTTGGTGATTGTCGATGACTACTCAAGATACACTTGGGTCTACTTTCTCAAGACGAAAGATGAGACTCAACAAATATTCATTGATTTTGCTACCGAGGTGCAACGCCAACACAACCTCCTCATTATGGCAATAAGAAGTGACAACGGCTCCGAGTTCAAGAACTATACACTCAATGATTTTCTTAGTGATGAGGGGATTCGACATCAATATTCCGCTGCTTACACCCCTCGACAAAATGGTGTTGCGGAGAGGAAGAACCGGACCCTTATGGATATGGCAAGATCTATGATGGCGGAGTATAAATCCCGCTATAACTTTTGGGCGGAAGCCATCTCCACCGCTTGCCACTCCTCTAACCGGCTCTATCTCCGCAAGGGCTTGAACAAGACTCCATATGAAATACTCACCGGGAACAAGCCTAATATCTCATACTTCAAGGTGTTCGGGTGTAAGTGTTTCTACAAAATCAAAGGGGTTCGTTTGTCTAAATTTGCTCCTAAAGCTTTGGAGGGTATATTTGTTGGTTACGGTGCCGAATCTCACACTTATAGAATCTTTGATGTATCCTCCGGGATTATCATTGAATCTTGTAGTGTGAAGTTCGAAGAAAATGATGGCTCCCAAGTGGGGCAAGTTGATGTTTGTGCAGGTGATGAAATACCTCAAGATGCCATAGTAAGAATGGGTGTGGGATTTTTCCGCCCCATTGAGGGACACGGTGTGGCGTCTCGGGAAGGACTATGCTCTACCACGGTGGAGCCCTCATCTTCTCAACATCAACAAACCCCATCAAGTGAAGCAAATGATGCACCAACCCAAGAACAAGAACAAAACCCTCCCTCTAGTGTGCAAGATCAAGGACAAGATCAAGGACAAGATCAAGGACAAGATCAAGGTCATGATCAACCAAGAATTCATGATGGTTCCGATGAGTATCCATTTGATATTTGCTCCGCACCAAATGATGTCCAAGATCAAGCACATGATGTTGAGCACTCACAAGAGATTTTAGTTGCTCAAGTTGAAGGTCAAGACGGGGACCCAAAAGATCAAGGTGATCAAGTGATACCTCCAAGGCCAAGAAGAACCAAGGAGGAGATCGAGGCCCGTCGTCTAGCAAGAAGAGAAAGGAACCTTGAGCTTCGTGATCACACTCATGATAAGGTTCTTGGTGATATAAGGGCAAAGGTTTCCACAAGAAGGCAATTGGCTAATTTTAGCAACCATCATGCTTATATCTCCTTAGTGGAACCCAAGAAAGTATTTGAAGCCCTTGAAGATTCGGATTGGTTGGAAGCTATGCACGAAGAACTCAACAACTTCAAGCGCAACAAAGTGTGGACTTTAGTAGAGAAGCCAAAGGGGTGCCGCAATGTTATTGGCACTAAATGGATATTCAAGAACAAGCAAGATGAGTTTGGAAATGTTGTGAGGAACAAGGCAAGATTGGGGGCTCAAGGGTTCTCTCAAGTTGAGGGAATTGACTTTGGAGAAACCTATGCTCCCGTGGCTCGTCTTGAGTCCATCCGTATCCTTCTTGCTTATGCATCGCATCATAACTTCAAGTTACAACAAATGGATGTGAAAAGTGCATTTCTTAATGGTCCTATACATGAAGAGGTTTATTTTAAGCAACCCCCGGGGTTCGAGGATCTCAACTTCCCTAACCATGTCTACAAGCTCGATAAAGCTCTTTATGGTCTCAAACAAGCTCCTAGAGCTTGGTATGAGCACCTTAAGGAATTATTGGTAGACCGTGGGTTTGATGTTGGGCTAATCGATCCCACTCTTTTTACTAAGAGGGTCAATGGGGAACTTTTCGTTCGCCAATTATATGTTGATGATATTATCTTTGGCTCTACTAACAAAGCTTTCAATGATGAATTCTCAAAGCTTATGACCGATAGGTTTGAGATGTCTATGATGGGAGAGATGAAGTTCTTCCTTGGTTTTGAGATCAAGCAATTGAGAGGAGGAACCTTCATCAACCAAGCAAAATATCTCCAAGACATGCTCAAGAGGTTCAAGATGACCGAGATGAAAGGTGTTGCCACTCCTATGGTTACCAAATGTCATCTTGCACTTGATCCCAATGGTAAAGAGGTGGATCAAAAGGTATATCGCTCCATGATTGGATCCTTGCTTTACCTTTGTGCATCTAGACCGGACATAGTGTTGAGTGTTGGTGTGTGTGCAAGGTATCAAGCTTCTCCTAAGGAGAGCCACATGATAGCTCTCAAGAGAATCTTTCGATATTTGGTTGATACCCCAAGATATGGTATTTGGTATCCCAAAGGCTCAAGTTTTATTCTCAATGGGTACACCGATGCGGATTGGGCGGGAGACAAGGATGATAGGAAATCAACCTCCGGGGCTTGCCAATTTCTTGGTAGGTCCTTGGTGTGTTGGTCATCTAAGAAGCAAAATTGTATATCTCTCTCCACCGCCGAAGCCGAATATGTTGCCGCCGCAAGTGGATGCACTCAATTGTTATGGATGAGGCAAACTTTAAAGGAATACGGTGTCATTTGTGACAAAGTGCCTCTATTATGTGACAATGAAAGTGCTATCAAGATTGCCTATAATCCGGTGCAACATTCAAGAACGAAGCATATTGAGATCCGGAACCATTTCATTAGGGATCATGTTGCCCGTGGTGATATTGAACTCATCTATGTTCCTACCAAAGATCAACTTGCCGATATATTCACGAAGCCTCTTGATGAAGCAAGGTTCACTTATTTGAGGAATGAGCTAAATATCATCGATTCAAGGAGTATAGCTTGATCATCTTGCAAACACACCTTCGTCTCAAAACTTTATTTGGTTTAGATGTGGGCATGGAGATAGGGGGAGTGCGGTTTAAATTATTGAGCTATCCCTCCCCCCATAATGCCAACATTAAAGATTTCATTCTCGTTATATCATATGTTGATATGTGAGCTTAAATGATGAGTATTGGTTTGGACCCAAGATATATCTTCGCGGTGCCATATCATAACACTCATATATGGTGGCCTAGGCCACCGCACTCTTCTTCGTGAAGAGTTGGAGTTGTTTGGATCTTCATTGGATTTTATTGACATCTCCTTGTTTATGGGAAATCACTCATTTTTGGTCTTCATTTGATTTATTTGCAAAAATGAGTGATCATGTACCATCTCACAGTTTGGCGTATCTGTCCTAAGCCTATCTCATCTAAGACATATCCTTCATCTTCTCCTAGTGCACCTTGTTCGTGTCAAAATCCTGTTTTTTGGGCACAATTTCCTGTTCCACCGGAAGTTCCGGTCGTTTCGACCGGTACTTCCGGCCGGCATCCTTTTCGCCAGATCAGCCCTCTTCGTGTCCAGCCTGGGTGGTTTCTGAGGGACCGGAAGTTCCGGCTCCAACGAGCGGAACTTCCGGCCTTAAGTGGCCACTATATAACTGGGCCGAACGGGTGAGCAGTTCCATCTTCCTCACTTTTCCCCTTTCCAAGATCTATTTGGTGGTGCTCCTCCCCTGTGACGGCTGCTGCTCCTCCGGCCGGATCTCCCTCCTCCGGCGCTCCCCGCCGGATCGTCTCCGTGGATCGGCATCCTCTCCCTCTTCTCCTCCATGGCTCCCCCCGGTTTGTGCCCTCTCCCTCTCTATGTGTGGGTAGACCTCACTAGATGAAATATAGGGCATACTCTAGGCAAAGCTATGGTAGAAATCCTCTAGATGCCTTTCCTCTACTAGATCGTGCTTAGGATGTCGTGGTAATGCGGTTCTCTTAGCCATTGCCTCAGATCTGGTGAGAAACTGCCGCTGTTTTCGAACAGCCGGAAGTTCCGGCCCTTCACGCCGGAACTTCCGCCCGGGGCGGAACTTCCGCCGGTTCTCACCGGAACTTCCGGCCTGGCGATTTTTTCTGCTGTTACCCGATATCCTGTGCATGCTCTGGTGTTTGGCCTCCTTGCTTATGTGTTCTCTTTCATCATTCCTATCATTTTGATTCCGTTATCAGGTGGTTCCAAGAAGAGAGGCAAGGATCATGTGGATGAGGTTGAGGAAGAACTCGAGCAAACCCGACCATCCAAGCTCACCGCTCGCCAGCAAGCTGCAGCTGCTCAGAGGCTCAAGTCACCGGCTGTTCGTGGGAAGAACATACATATATCCGTGAAGGGCATGCAATATAATGAGTACAAGGAGCTCCGTGACATGAACCCTTACCTCACCCCTCGGAACAATAGGGTTGGGGATAAGCGGTTCCACAACAAGTCCCAAGAGGAGATATTCTATGAGATCTACATTCCATTCAAGAAAGGGGTAGCCCCTCAACATGCTATTGACACCGGGAAGATGGCCGCTAACAAGTACTTTGAAGAAGCTTATACTATGTGTGGAGAGTTTGGGCTCTATCCCATTATGGAGCTCAACAAGGACTATGATGTTGGGTTGATTCAACAATTCTATGCCACCGTCCACTTTGAGCAAGATGAAGCAAGAACATTTCGGTGGATGACTCATGAGAGGCTCCTTGAGTCTAACTTGGCAAAGTTTGGAACCGCCCTTGGATACCCTCGCTACCCGGGTGTTAATGCAAATGGTTGGAGGTGCCATGATAGCTCATGGGCTCAAACAAGGGAAGTCTTGGAGCACCTCTACATCCCCGGTTGGGGTGTTAGGAGCAAGAGTGCGGATCTTCTCCCCACTTGGGATATTATGCTTAGAGTCTACCGGGAAACCATTGGACCAAAGGGTGGCAACCTTGATGAGCTACATCTTTATGAAGTGGATCTTATGGCGAACTCTTTTGCTAAGAAGGGCACCGGTGAGAAGCTTGATGTGATGGACTACATCTACCATGAGATGTGGTCATGTGTGTATGAGAAGAAGCTTCCCGTCTTTGCTCCGTACATTATGAAGCTCATTGAGGACACTTGGATGGATACTTGCAATGCTAGACTCGTTCAATCCATTCCACTCACTCTCACATCCCATGAAGTGAAGTCATTGAGGGCCAAGCGCCACAACTCTCCTCTTGAAGATGTTAATCCCATGGATGAGAAGCCACCGAGTTGGGCTTCCAAGCTAGCACGCCGCATGAGACAGATCTTTTGCCTCACCTCTGCAGTCAACCAACGTCAGTATCAGCAGCATGTTGAAGCCAAGAAGTCAAGGGTTCGTCAGAAGAGCATCATGAGGGCACTTGAGGTGGAAGTGTCTCCCCCGGATCCGAGGAGGATGTCACTCCGGAAGCTGAGTGGGTCTCTCGTTATAGTGTTCCTCTTCCTCCGGATGGCCTTGAGATCGAGTCTCCTCCTCACACTCCTCCCTATCCCGGCGCTTCATCGAACCTCCCTCCCGGCTGGGCTAACGCCGACCCTTGGGACGCGTAGATTCTCCTTTTCCTTTTTGGTGCTTTGGTGCCAAAGGGGGAGAGTGAGACCTTGTTAGGTTGCTCTTCGGTGGGTATTTGCATGGGGGAGTCACAAGCTCGTGTTGGCTTTGGTTTTTATTGCTTGTGATTCTAGTTATCTTTATGGTGTCGAACTATGTCTTAGCTATTTGGTTTGTAAACTCTATCTATGTGCTTGGAACCTTATTTGTGTATGGTAAACTCCGTATGTGAGTCTTCCTTGGTTATCTATGTGTGCATGATCTTATTATCCATATGCTTATCACTATGTTGTATTGCTAACCCTTGGAAGACGGTTGCAAGATATAGGGGGAGCTTCTTATGTACCATTGCTCATATCTAGGGGGAGCTCCTCTATATCTCTCACATTGTTGTTTACATTGTCTATTCCTTGCAAATACTTGTGTTGTCATCAAACACCAAAAAGGGGGAGATTGAAAGAACATTTCCCGCCCTTTTGGGTTTTGTGTGTTTGACGTCAACACTATGTATATTTTTATGTGTGTTGATGTAGACAGGTACAAGCCATCAAAAATTATGTTGGATCGGTGTATTGGTTTAGCTGTTCTGAAGTTCTGCAGGTTTTCTGTATCTGGCGGAAGTTCCGGCCTAATCTGGCGGAAGTTCCGGCCTAACATTTTCAGCAGAAGCTTCTCAGCGCCGTCTGTGCTCAGGTTTTATCTTCAGGACTGGAAGTTCCGGTGGAGTTGGCCGGAAGTTCCGGTCAGCGGAACTTCCGCCCAACTTCCGGGCAAGTTCCGGAATTCCGAGTTTGAGGCTCAGTATAGTCCAGTAAGGTTTTCGCAAGTTTCCGGAACTTGGCTGGAACTTGGCCGGAACTTCCGGCCACCGGAAGTTCCGCCCAAGTTCCGCCCCTTCTTTTGCTTTGCAGGTATTTTATCAAGGGCGGAAGTTCCGGCCCAAATGGCCGGTACTTCCGGTGGAAGCCGGAACTTCCGGCCATCCTGGCCGGAACTTCCAGTGTTAGTGGAATTCGTCCCCAACGGTCACATCTGAAAGCTCCACCCATATAAATAGCTTTCTTCTCCAAAGGGACAAGCTGCTCAATCATTGCAAGAAAAATCTGCCAAGCTTCACCACCACTAGAGCCACCTCAAGAACACAAGATTTGCAAGATCTCCTTCCTCCCCCAACCAAAGCTCTTGATCTTTGGGGATTCGAAGGAGAAGACACCGATCTACATCCTCACCGAAGCGTTCTTCATTTCCCCCTCTCTTGTTTGAGGGATCTCATGCTAGTGTTCCTATTTGGTTCCCTAGTTGATTTGTGTTGATGTATTGTTGTTGATTGTTGTGTTGTAACAGATTTGGGAGCCTCCAATTTGGTTGTGGATGTGTGCCCCAAGAACCTTGTAAAGGCCCGGTTTCCGCCTCGAGGAAATCCCTTAGTGGAAGTGGGCTAGGCCTTCGTGGCGTTGCTCACCGGAGATCTGAGTGAAGCCTTCGTGGCTGTTGGTTTGGCTTTCGTAGCAACCACACTCCTCCAAACGTAGACGTACCTTCTTGCAAAGGAAGGGAACTACGGGAATCATCTCCGTGCCATCGCGTGCTCCACTCTCGGTTACGTCTATCCTATTCTATCTCTATATTGCTTAGCTATATCTTGCGTAGTTGTTTGCCTTGTCATATAGGTAAATTCACTTAGTTGCATATCTAGAGAATTTACCTTTTGTGTCAAGCCTAAATTGAAAAAGAACTAAAAATTGGTTAGCACCTATTCACCCCCCCCCCCTCTAGGTGCGGCATACGATCCTTTCACCTACTATGTGGTATTTCCTGCCATTCCAAAGTAAATTGCTTGAGTGCTACCTTTAAACAATTCAAAATTTATTACCTCTGATTTGTGTCAATGTTTTATAGCTCATGAAGAAGTATGTGGTGTTTATCTTTCAATCTTGTTGGGCAACTTTCACCAATGGACTAGTGGCTTCATCCGCTTATCCAATAATTTTGCAAAAAGAGCTGGCAATGGGATTCCCAGTCCCAAATTAATTAATAAAAATAGACACTCCTCCATGGTTTGTGATTGTTGGACGGCACCCGAAGGATTCGGTTATCCATGGCTTGAGAAAGCAAAGGTGGGGAGGAGTGTCATCATAATAAAACTAAAATAAAAAGGCACTTCTTCATGGTATGAGATTGTTGGCAGGCACCCGAGGATTCGGTTAGCCATGGTTTGTGAAAGAAAGGTTGGAAGGAGTGCCACCCAAAAATAAAATAAAATGGGAGCCACTCTTTGAAGGTTTGTCTGGCAAGGGGGTTAGAGTGCCCACTACCATTCGTTGACAACAACAAACACCTCTCAAAACTTTACTTTTATGCTATCTCTATGTTTTCAAAATAAAAGCTCTAGCACAAATATAGCAATCGATGCTTCCCTCGTAGAAGGGCCATTCTTTTACTTTATGTTGAGTCAGTTCACCTACTCCCTTCCACCTTAGAAGCAAACACTTGTGTTAACTGTGCATTGATTCTTACATACTTGCATATTTGCATTCATCATATTACTTTATGTTGACAATGTCCATGAGATATGCATGTTGAAAGTTGAAAGCAACTGCTGAAACTTATATCTTCCTTTGTGTTGCTTCGATGCCTTTACTTTGAATTTATTGCTTTATGAGTTAACTCTTGTGCAAGACTTTTGATGCTTGCCTTGAAAGTACTATTCATGAAAAGTTTTGCTATATGTTATCTACTTGTTAGCAACTATAGATCATTGCCTTGAGTCACTTCATTCATTTCATATGCTTTGTAATAGTATGATCAAGGTTATGTAAGTAGCATGTCACTACAGAAATTATTCTTTTTATCGTTTACCTGGGACGACAGCAGAACTAAGCTTGGAGATGCTGATACGTCCCCGACGTATCCATAATTTCTGTCGTTCCATGCTTGTTTTCTGACAATACTTACATGTTTTGCTTGCACTTTATGATGATTTCATGCATTTTCCGGAACTAACCTATTAACGAGATGCCACAGTGCCAGTTCCTGTTTTCTGCTATTTTTGGTTCCAGAAAGGCTGTTCGGGCAATATTCTCGGAATTGGACGAAATCAACGCCAAACCTCCTATTTTTCCCGGAAGGCTCCAGAACACCGAAGAAGAGTCGGACGAGAGCCAGGGGGCCCCACACCATAGGGCCGCGCGGGCCAGACCCTGGCCGCGCCGGCCTAGGGTGAGGCCACCCTGTCGACCCTCCTGTGCCGCCTCTTCGCCTATATAACCCCTTTCGACCTAAAAACACAGTACCAATTGACGAAACTCCAGAAAGACTCCAGGGGCGCCGCCGCCATCGCGAAACTCCAATTCGGGGGACAGAAGTCTCTCGTTGGCACCCTGCCGGACGGGGAAGTGCCCCCGGAAGCCATCTCCATCAACGCCACCGCCTCCGCCATGCTCCGTGAGTAGTTCCCCCATGGACTACGGGTTCTAGCAGTAGCTATGTCGGTATACTCTCCCCCATGTACTTCAATACAATGGTCTCATGAGCTGCCTTACATGATTGAGATTCATCTGATGTAATCGGTGTTGTGTTTGTTGGGATCCGATGGATGATACATTATGATTAGTCTATCTATAAAGTTTGTGAAGTTATTGTTGCTGCAATCTTGTTATGCTTAATGCTTGTCACTAGGGCCCGAGTGGCATGATCTTAGATTTGAGCTCTATACTTATTGCTTAGATTGTATCTACAAGTTGTATGCACATGTCACTGTCCGGAACCAAAGGCCCCGAAGTGACAGAAATCGGGACAACCGGAGGGGATGGCGGTGATGTGAGGGACACATGTTTTCACGGAGTGTTAATGCTTTGCTCCGGTACTCTATTAAAAGGAGTACCTTAATATCCAGTAGTTTCCCTTGAGGCCCGGCTGCCACCGGCTGGTAGGACAAAAGATGTTGTGCAAGTTTCTCATTGCGAGCACGTACGAGTATATACGGAAAACATGCCTACATGATTAATGATCTTGATATTCTTTCTTAATGCTTTGATTCCTATCAATTGCCCAACTGTAATTTGTTCACCCAACACTTGTTACTTGTTATTGGAGAGTTACCACTAGTGTAGATCGCTGGGAACCCCGGTCCATCTCTCATCATTATATACTTGTTCTACATGTCATTGGAAGTAGTATCAACTATCTTCCGGTGCCATTGCTCTCATATTGCTATTACCGCTGCTGTGTTACTGTTACTATTGCTCTCATATTACTGCTACTTTCACATCACCCCTGTTGCTAGTGCTTTTCCAGGTGCAGCTGAATTGACAACTCAGTTGTTAAGGCTTATAAGTATTCTTTACCTCCCCTTGTGTCGAATCAATAAATTTGGGTTTTACTTCCCTCGAAGACTATCGCGATCCCCTATACTTGTGGGTCATCAGTAACTCTTTGTTCATGTTCTGCATATTGTAGTTCATCACAAAGTTCTTGTAACTTGGTGGCAGTGATTGAAGGACACGATTAATCCCCAGTCTGTTAGGAATCACTATTCCCAAGTCACTGAGTTTCTTCGCATGTCCGGTCATGGCGAGCATGTGCTCACTAACGGAGCTGCCTTCTTCCATCATGCTACTGAAGAAGTGTTTCGATGCTTCATAGCATTCCACGGCCGCATGAGTTTCAAATATAGCTTTCAGCTCATTGACCAACTCATGAGGATCGTGGTGCTCAAAACATTTTTGAAGATCGGCTTCCAGACTGCACAGGATGGCACACTGAACTTGAGAGTACCGAGTTTTCCGAGTCGCGTAAACATTCTTTACTTCATCGGTTTCAGTTTCTGCAGGAGGGTCACCTAGCGGTGCATCAAGCACAAATTGCAGATTTCCGCAAGATAGGAAGATCCTCACATGACGGAACCAGTCGGTGAAGTTGCTACCGTTGCTCTTAAGCTTTTTTTTCTCTAGGAACTGATTAAAATTGATTGGGGACGCCATCTCTACAACATATATTTGCAATAGTTTAGACTAAGTTTATGACAAATTGAGTTCAAATTTTAATTCAACATAATTAAAAATCTAGGTGAACTCCCACTCAAAACAATATCCCCCGCATTGTCTTAGTGATCACACGAACCAAATCCACCACACCTAAGTCCGATCATCACGAGACAAGGTGTAATTTCAATGGCGAACACTCAAAGTGTTCATCATATCAATCATATGATTCATGCTCTACCTTTCGGTATCACGTGTTCCGAGACCATGTCTGTACATGCTAGGCTCGTCAAGGCCACCTTAGTATCCGCATGTGCAAAACTGGCTTGCACACGTTGTATGCACTTGTTGATTCTATCACACCCGATCATCACGAGATGCTTCTAAACGACAAGTCTTGGCAACGGTGCTACTAAGGATGAACACTTTATTATCTTGATATTTTAGTGAGGGATCATCTTATAATGCTACCGTCGCGATCTAAGCAAAATAAGATGCATAAAAGGATTAACATCACATGCAGTTCATATGTGATATGATATGGCCCTTTTGTCTTTGCGCCTTTGATCTTCATCTCCAAAGCACGGACATGATCTCCATCATCTTCGGGCATGATCTCCATCATCGTCGGCGTAGCGTCAAGGTCAATGGCGCCGTCTTCATGGTTGTTCACCTCATGTAGCAATTATTACAACTACTTTGAAATACTACTCAACATGAAATTTAAAGACAACCATAAGGCTCCTGCCGGTTGCCACAATACAATAATGATCATCTCATACATATTCATCATCACATTATGGCCATATCACATCACCAAACCCTGCAAAAACAAGTTAGACGTCTCTAATTTGGTTTGCATATTTTACTTGGTTTAGGGTTTTCGAGAGAGATCTAATCTACCTACGAACATGAACCACAACGGTGATACTAGTGTTGTCAATAGAAGAGTAAATTGAATCTTCACTATAGTAGGAGAGACAGACACCCGCAAAGCCTCTTATGCAATACAAGTTGCATGTCAAACGAGGAACAAGTCTCATGAACGCGGTCATGTAAAGTTAGTCCGGGCCGCTTCATCCCACTATGCCACAAAGATGCAAAGTACTCAAACTAAAGACAACATAAGCATCAACGCCCACAAAACCATTGTGTTCTACTCATGTAACCATCTATGCATAGACACGGCTCTGATACCACTGTAGGGATTCGTTGCATAGAAAACAAAAAATTTCCTACCGCGAGAACGCAATCCAAGCCAAGATGCAATCTAGAAGACGGGAGCAACGAGGGGATGATCGAGACTCACCCTTGAAGATTTCCAAAGCCTATAAGAGTAGGCTCTTATTGCTGCGGTAGACGATCACTTGCCGCTTGCAAAAGCGCGTAGAAGATCTTGATCACGGTGCCACGATCGGGCAGCACCTCCGTACTCGGTCACACGTTCGGTGTTGATGAAGACGACGTCCTTCTCCCCGTTCCAGCGGGCAGCGGAAGTAGTAGCTCCTCCTTGAATCCGGCAGCACGACGGCGTGGTGGCGGTGGTGGTGGAGAACTCCGGCGGAGCTTCGCTAAGCGTCCGGGAGAGGTGGAGGAGAGAGGGGGCGGCTAGGGTTTGGGAGAGGGGGGCGCCGGTCACTAAGGGGTGCGGCCACCTTGTGGTCTTGGGGTGGCCGGCCCCCTCCCCTTGGCCCCTCATTATATAGGTGTAACCCCCAAGTGTTGGACTACAAGTCTTCGAATAAGACCCCAACCCAAAACCTTCCAAGTGGTAGGGAAACCTACCCAAGGTGGGACTCCCACTTGAGGTGGGATTCCCCCCTTCCATGTGGGGGGTGGCCGGCCCCCTTAGGTGGAGTCCACCTTGGACTCCCCCACTAGGGTTGGCCGGCCATGGGAGGTGGAGTCCCTTCGGGACTCCGCCTTCCAATTTGATTTCTTCCGGACTTTTCTAGAACCTTCTAGAACCTTCCATAAAATCTTCCGGATCATTTTAAATCTTATAAAATGACTTCCTATATATGAATCTTATTCTCCGGACCATTCCGGAACTCCTCGTGATGTCCGGGATCCCATCCGGGACTTCGAACAATACTTCGAACTCCATTCCATATTCAAGTTCTACCATTTCAACATCAAACCTTAAGTGTGTCACCCTACGGTTCGCGAACTATGCGGACATGGTTGAGTACTCTCTCCGACCAATAACCAATAGCGGGATCTGGAGATCCATAATGGCTCCCACATATTCAACGATGACTTCAGTGATCGAATGAACCATTCACATACGATACCAATTCCCTTTTGAAAGGACACGGATGTCGCCTAGAGGGGGGGGTGAATAGGCGATTTAAAACTTTTACGAGATGGGCTTAACAAATGCGGAATAAAACTAGCGTTTACTTTGTCAAGCCCAAAGCCTATATACTATGGTTCACCTATGTGCACCAACAACTTATTCTAAGCAAGAGTTCACCTATGTGCACCAACAACTTATGCTAAGCAATACAAGCAAGTATGTGATAGCAAGATATATATAACTTCAAGCACGATGGCTATCACAAGGTAAAGTGCATAAGTAAAGAGCTCGGGTATAGAGATAACCGAGGCACGCGGGAGACGATGATTTATCCCGGAGTTCACACTCTTGCGAGTGCTAATCTCCGGTGGAGAGGTGCGGTTGCTTAGTGCTCCCGAACGCCACAAGAGGCTCACCTTGAGGTGTGGTTGCTCGATGCACACCAACGCCACAAAGGCCTCACCCCAAGATGCGGTACTCACACCACACACCGAACGCCACGAAGGCGCCTCACCTAAATCTCCGGTGACCCTCGCCACAAAGGCCTAGGTCACGGTTCCACTAAGGGATTTCCTTCGAGGCGGAAACCGGGCCTTACACAAAGATTGGGGCACACATCCACAACTTAATTGGAGGCTCCCAACAAACCGCCACAAAGGCCTAGAGTCCGTCTAGGGTTCCAAGAACCCAAGAGTAACAACCTTCTTGCTTTCACCACCACGAATCACCGTGGAGAACTCAAACCGATGCACCAAATGCAATGGCAAGAACACCACAAAGATGCTCAAGTCCTTCTCTCTCAAATTCCAACAAAGCTACAAAAGCTATTGGGGGAATAAGAGAGGAAGAACAAAGGAATTCACAAAGAACACCAAGATCAAGATCTAGAGAGTTCCACTCACAAAGAGATGGATTTGATTGGTAGAAATGTAGATCTAGATCTCCTCTCTTTTCCCTCAAATGGGGGCAAGAATCATGGAGGGATTGAGAGATGGAGCAAGCTTCTCTAGTTCAACAATGGAGGGGAGAGAGAGTGAGAGAAGCACAGCCCAAGGAGGAAGAAGGGGGTATTTATACCCCCAAGAAAATCGAGCCGTTTGGGCAAAAACAGGGCGGATATTCCGGCCCAAGTTGGGGCCGGATTATCCGGGGCCGGATAATCCGGCCTCGGGGACAAAACCTGGACAAAATCCGGCCAAAAAGCCGGCCCCAATCCAGACCTGCTGTTCTTCCGGGCCATAGACGATTTCGGGGCCGGATATTTCCGAAATATCCGGCCCGGATAATCCGGCCCGGATATTTCCAAAATATCCGGCCTAAGAAAACCGCAAACACCAAAACTAAAACGGGCATAACTTTTGCATCCGGACTCCGATTTCGATGATCTTGGGCTCGTTGAAATCACAACAACGAGCTCTACAACAATATGCATAGAAACATCATAGTCCAGCAAAGGAGGATAGAAACAAATGAAGAAAGGTTTGACCTATCTCAAAAAGACATACCGGTAAAACCTCCAATCTTGAAAATGCAACAAGTTGCCCATGGAAAAACCATTCTCAATGAACTAGAGCTTGTCATGAGAATAAGCACAAGCTCTAAAACATCACATGGATAAGATCCAAATAAAACCAAGAAAGATGATGAACCAAACTCGAAAACGCAACAAGTGATCTATGCGAAATCCGTTTCGATGAACTAGAGCTTGTCATGAGAATAAGCACAAGCTCTAAAACATCACATGGATAAGGTCCAAATAACAACCAAGAAAGATGATGAACCAAACTCGAAAACGCAACAAGTGATCTATGCGAAATCCGTTTCGATGAACTAGAGCTTGTCATGAGAATAAGCACAAGCTCTAAAACATCACATGGATAAGGTCCAAATAACAACCAAGAAAGATGATGCAAGGATGCAAAGGTTTGAGCTCTCTCCGAACGATACGATCGAGTTACTCACTCGAGAGCCCTCTTGATAGTACGGCAACTAAACTATAAACCGGTCTCCAACTACACTATGAGACCGGTGAGAAACAAACCCTATCAAGAGCAAACCTTATACTTGCGCATTCCACTTGAGCTCGATGACGACGATCTTGACCTCAACAAGATGGAACGCCTTTCTTGCTTGTGCTTGCTTGACGAAGTCTTGTGGATTGCTCCCCCATAATCCACCATGGGAGAGCTTCTTCTTCGCGCATCTTCACATATCCATGATCACCATATGGATGGCAAGACTCAAGCAAAGGATCTCTTCGAGATGGCTCATCTTGAACTTGCACTTCATTTCTTCATTCTTCATCATGTTGATGTCTTGAAGTAGCTTGAGGGCTCACTTCATCTTCATCTTCAAGACATACTTGACACTTGATATCCTTCATCAATTTCTTCTTATTGCAACCTTGAAGCCAACATATGGTTCAAGAATTGCCTATGGACAACTCCTACAAATATAACTCAATGCAAACATTAGTCCATAGGGATTGTCATTAATTACCAAAACCACACATGGGGGCTCCATGCACTTTCAATCTCCCCCATTTTGGTAATTGATGACAATCTCTTTGAGAGGGTTTATATAAGGAATTTAAGTAACAAATAAGTTGAATATATAGAGCAAACTCCCCCATAATATATGCATGTGTGAATGATCTTGACTTTCATTGCATATATTGGCATTCAAAGCCTAGTGGAGTTTCCTCTAAATATTCAACTATGCAAAGCAACAAGATGCAATGCAATAAAGGCACATGCTTAAGCACAAAGCAAAGACATAACCAAATTCCCTTAAACCCTCCAAACTTCTCCCCCATTGGCACCAATTGCCGAAATGGGTGAAAAATTTAAAAGGCTAATATAGTGAGAGTTCCTTCATAGCGTGTGCATTTCTCATAATTTGAGTGGAATCAAATGCACATATCCAATGGCGAATATTCGGAAGGAATCACACTATAGATAGGATCAAAGATTGCAAAAAGATAACAAAGTCAAGAAGCTTCAACAAATGAAGCAAGCAACCAAATGAATCACAAAGAGGATACCAAAAGAAAGATAGATATTATGATAAGATCAAGAAGATTGCTCTAAATAATATGAGGAAGCTCCCCAAGGTTTGTGCACAAAACTAGACAATTTGCATTGGAGTATAAAGTGCACAAACATGGAATCATCACTCCCATAATATCATTCAAAAACAAAAGATACCAAGTGAATCAAACTCTAATGATCACCACAAGATAGTGCTCTAAATCAAATGAGGAAGCTCCCCAAGGTACATGCATAAATTAAAATGTTGTATTTGAATACAATATGCATAACATGGAATCCTCACTCCCTCATTACCATTTAAAACACAAACATTTGGAATAGATCATAGATAGAGAAATAAGCTTAACACTTGCAACAAACAAATAGTTGAGCAAAAAGTAAGAGGCACCATAATAAAAGGCTCAACCAAGAAGATATGTGAAAGGCATGATAAAGCATATTATAAGACTATTATATGGATGAGCAAAAAGCATCATCATAGTCTTCAATGAATTATATTTCTTAGCATGACCAATCAACATGCAACAAATAAAAAAGATATCAAATGGAGATGTATCATCTCTTATGTGTATAAGTTTCTCTAAGTGGACAATATCACAAAGATATTTATCCACAAAGAAACATGCACACACCAAATAGATACACAAGAAAAATAGCATGATATCCAAGACGAAGTCATGCAATATACCAATAAGATTTTTGCTTAATAGCATGGCCAAAGGCTCAATATTATCTTATTGTACATTCATGAACTTCAACCACAAACAACTAAAATACATCACAAATATCAACAAGGGATAGAAGATAGTTGGGATGCATTTGAGAAAGGCAACAAGTATCACAAACGGGATACCAAAAGAAGTAACTAAATTTGCACTTTCATCTATATTGCACATGTGAGAGCCTTGAGGAATTGATATGCAACAAAATTGCTAGATAGGCATAGTTGGGATGGATGAATCATGAGCATGATTTAAAATACTTCCCAACACATGCACTCATCTCAAATTACTCACATTCACAATAAAGAGGTTTCATTAAGACTTTTGCAAGAAGCACAACATTTGCAAATCAAGAGATTCATGCCAAGATGCAACCATAAGGTTGGATACAAGAAAAGTATGCATGAGAAGATACTTGTTACCAAGATAGCATTGGTGTGGATGTAGTAGATATGTGTTCGTTGATCATCCTAGCTTGCCTCACGTTACCATTGAGTCACCACTTCTTTCCAAGAGTGAGACAAGCATTCAATGCATATCCATTGTACCTAACACAAAGGTAAGTACAAAATGGTCCCCAAACTAATTGGGTCCGAAGTAGTTAGACACACTACAACATATAGGACAAACTCCACAATTCTATGTGCATATAGATATGAAATTGAATTTCATGCACATCTTAGCCAAATTAGGATTTGATGGAGTTTACCCTATATATTGGATCAAAGAAAGTGACACATGCCATAAGATATACATATATTAAATATGCATGCACAATACTTTCAAGAACCAAAGGAAGATACAATTTGGACAAAACACCAAATAAACCAAGAGACAATGGTTGTCCAAATTATATCAAAGAATCAAATCAACACAAGATTGACTCCAAAGACTTATCTCATTATAAGAAGCTAATTAAACCTAAGCACAAAGGAATGAGATAACCAACTCCCAAGAGAGCAAGGTTCCAACAAATAAACCAAACCCTCGACACTTTTTATGATGGCACACAGTACCAAAAAGAAAATTTATGACTCCCAAAACCAAATTTTTGATAAAGATCAAGAGAAGTTTATATAACAAATATAGGAGAGCTCCCCCAAGATTAGTGCATTATCTAGGATTTAGAATATGGATACAAAATGCACACAACTAGGATCATCACACTACCTATATCTACAAAAAAAGCTAAGAAAGTTTGAATAGAAAAAAGAACACATGGGAGTCAAAGCACAACAAATTCATGGCAATAAATAAGGCAATTTAAACACAAGATCCATAAGATGCAAGGAAGACACATGGGAGTCAAAGCACAACAAATTCATGGCAATAAATAAGGCAATTTAAACACAAGAGCCAATGTAGATATGATCAATAAATATCTACCTCATAATTGATTACCAATTGTCCTAGGACAAGAGGTATTAGGAAATATTTCGGTGGTAGTTTGTAAGTATACATAAGATCATATTTACAACGAACAAAGCATATGGTAAAAGATAAGAGTTAACCATCATGCAAAGAAAGTTTCTTGATAGCTTCATTTAGTCATACCAACATGCAAGGCAATTAATAGTATTCATACCAACATGCAAAGCAATTAATAGTATTCATACCAACATGCAAAGCAATTAATAGTATTCATACCAACATGCAAAGCAATTAATAGTATGACTTGAAGCACATGGTTTTCCAAAAATGTATTGAGGGACACGTTGTGAAAAACCATGCCAAGAAAAACTTACACAAATAAGATCCACAAAGATATTAGCAATGAAGCCATTTAAGCAAATTGGAGCTTGTTTGAGCAAACATGCCACATAGGAGAGATAATCTACAATATCAATTCTATGTGACACAACCTCAAATGTTCACATTTCCTAGGCTTGTAATGTGCACAAAGCTTATTACTCCCCCATAATGTGATAAGGAATTTATTTTCACAAGAGGCAAATAAGATCCAACTAGAGATATTAATGAACATTAGAATTTGAATTTCTCATGAAGATGACATACCACATAGAGACTAGATAATCTTGCAATATCAATTCTAAGTGATATTCCTCATGTACACACATTGTTAGGATTGTGAAATTCCTAAAGGCATATCACTCCCCCAAAATGTTATAGTCCAATAATCTCTCATAAGAGCCATATAAGATACAACAAGATGCAAAGAGGCTCCAACACAAGCACAAATACATGGTGTGCAACCTAACATACATAGCCTTGATTTCTCAAGAAAAACACGTAGGATGCACAACATATACAAACACATGTTAGGAACAAAACTAACACATGCAAAGGGGCGAGTAACTTTCAATATAAATGAGTTGAGCACATGTTACCGCAAGGAGGAACATTGGGTGTATGATAGAAGTAAGATAACCAAAAGACTTGGCTTGAGATAGTATAAATGATGAAGATCCCTTAACTCTTCATGATGTAGCCAAGTCTCCAATGCCCTCCAACAAGCACCTATTGATCAAGTTTTGGATTGTTGGTCCCCAACTAAGTTGGGTCCTAAGAGGTTAGTCACAATAGGCCTGGCAACCCAAATGGTTCTTTTCTTGACACCACTTTGAGCACCAACAAATTTGGCAAACACATTGCCACCCTCATCCTTACGAAGAGAATAAACATCATCAATGGTGATAGAGTTGGATGAGGTACCAATAGTGCAAAAGGAGGAGATGTGACCCTTCTCACGGCATATGTAGCAAGTTCTTTTCTTCTCCTTCTTCTCACTAGATTTCTCCACAATGGGAGCATTGGCTTGATTCTTCTTGGGAAGTGGCATTTCTTCAACTTGAGGTTGAATATGAGTTTGAGCTTGAGGCCGCTTCCCTTTTTGCTTCTTCTTCAAAGGGCAAGATCTAACATGGTGCCCTTCAATTTTGCACTTGAAGCAAACGATCTTGGCCGGTCTTTGACTTGTACTTTGCCCTTCTTCTTCTTGTTGTTCTTGGACTTGATCTTGTTGTTGGAGTTGAATCCAAGTCCACTCTTGTCATTGGGGGATTGTTGCACACTTAACATCTTATCAAGTTTGCATTTCCCTTCATGACCCTTTACCAAGTCGTTCTTCAAAGAAGAGACTTGGGCCTTGAGCTCTTTGATTTCCTCTACATGGTTAGTAACAACACAAGTACTAGTGGAAGTAGAACCTTCATTGTTAGAGCAACAAGGCAATGAAGATAATTCATCACAAGATTTAGCAATATTATGAGTGGATGAATTACTAGGACTAGCACATGGCAATATAACATTTTGAGTAGTAGTGCTAGTACCCACATGAGGATCACAAGGTGTTGCCTTAGATATTATAGCCTCATGAGCTAACTTTAGCCTATCATGAGAGGCTAGAAGATCCTCATAGGAGCTAGAAAGCTTTCCATGAATTTCTCCCAATTTCCCATAATTGCTAGTTAGCAAATCAAGTTGAGCCCTTAGCTCAACATTCTCCTTCAAGGTAGATGCTTCACAAGAAGTAGAGTTAGTAGCACAAGCATCATTATCAATAGCAATAGGAGAAGGCAAGTTGGCATGCACTTTTAGATAAGAAGCTTTAAGTTGCTCATGCGACTCGGTGAGTTTGGTGAGCGCACTCTCAATGACCCTTGAGCCCTTTTTGAGTTGCTCAAAATCCTCAAGGAGTTTAGCATTAACAAACACAAGCTTATCATTTTTTTAGCTTTAGTTCATTTGCCATCTCAAGAGCTCTATCATGGTTTTCCTTTTCTCTAGACAATTCTAGAGCAAAGGTCTCCTCAAGAGCTTCCTTGATGGTTTGTTCTTCTTCAAGTTCATTCTTTAAAGATGCTACATCATCGGCATACTCTCGTTCAAGAGCACCCTTTTTATCAATGGTGTTCTCATGCATCCAAATAAGTTTTTGGCTCTCAATAGCGGTAGTCAAGATTTCAAAGAAGTGAGTGCTAGCAATTTTATCTTTGCAAATAATCTTGAATACACTCTTACCCTTATCGCGTAGAGAGACAACCCAATCCTCTTCTTCATAAACATCCTCATCCTTATCACCACGAGAAGTATGAGGTTCCATGGTAGGAGATACCGTGGAACCCTTGGCCATAAGGCACATATGAGAACCGTGAGATAAAGATGAGGAGTTACTTGAGGCTCCTTTCAAGATCTTGTCTTGACCAATAGAATCTTTGGTTTCCTCTACAATGTTAGTCACACAACAACTAGAGGAAATAGAAGCATTTTTATCATGGCCACAAGACAAAGCAAGCATATCATCATTAGATTTATTCAAGCAACTTACACATGATATGCAAGGACTATCAACACAAGCATGTAAATCATTTCTAGTGCTAGATGTGTTTGAGTCCGTAGATGAAACATTGCATTGAGATAGAGATGAAGAATCATCAATAGAAAGCTTAATATCAACATTGCAATTTTCATCACCACTCACCATATCATTACCTTGTGTCTTGACACACTTTGGTGAAGTGGATGAAGATGAGAACTCATCACGGCCGGAAGTGGAAGCAATGCAATCATCCTTAATAATATTGGACACATCATATTTATCTTGAATTTTTGTCCATAACTCATGAGCGCTCCCAAAAGGCATGATTGAAGAAGTAACTACATTGCTCACAACAATGGAAAACACATGAGAAGCAAGAGCATCGAGGCAAGAGTTTTTCTCCTCCTCAAGAGATAAATTTTGAGGATCCTTAGGAGAAGAAAAACCCATGCCAAGAAATCGCTCCATGTCCGAGACATACGCCGCAAAATATTAAGCACATAAATTTTCCATAGATCATAATTTGTGCCATCAAATATAACCAAGTTATTGTGCGCTAATCCCCTAACCGACATCTTTACTCTCAAGGCGGTGAAGCCTAAGAATGAGAGACCTTGCTCTGATACCAATTGAAAGGACACGGATGTCGCCTAGAGGGGGGTGAATAGGCGATTTAAAACTTTTACGAGATGGGCTTAACAAATGCGGAATAAAACTAGCGTTTACTTTGTCAAGCCCAAAGCCTATATACTATGGTTCACCTATGTGCACCAACAACTTATTCTAAGCAAGAGTTCACCTATGTGCACCAACAACTTATGCTAAGCAATACAAGCAAGTATGTGATAGCAAGATATATATAACTTCAAGCACGATGGCTATCACAAGGTAAAGTGCATAAGTAAAGAGCTCGGGTATAGAGATAACCGAGGCACGCGGGAGACGATGATTTATCCCGGAGTTCACACTCTTGCGAGTGCTAATCTCCGGTGGAGAGGTGCGGTTGCTTAGTGCTCCCGAACGCCACAAGAGGCTCACCTTGAGGTGTGGTTGCTCGATGCACACCAACGCCACAAAGGCCTCACCCCAAGATGCGGTACTCACACCACACACCGAACGCCACGAAGGCGCCTCACCTAAATCTCCGGTGACCCTCGCCACAAAGGCCTAGGTCACGGTTCCACTAAGGGATTTCCTTCGAGGCGGAAACCGGGCCTTACACAAAGATTGGGGCACACATCCACAACTTAATTGGAGGCTCCCAACAAACCGCCACAAAGGCCTAGAGTCCGTCTAGGGTTCCAAGAACCCAAGAGTAACAACCTTCTTGCTTTCACCACCACGAATCACCGTGGAGAACTCAAACCGATGCACCAAATGCAATGGCAAGAACACCACAAAGATGCTCAAGTCCTTCTCTCTCAAATTCCAACAAAGCTACAAAAGCTATTGGGGGAATAAGAGAGGAAGAACAAAGGAATTCACAAAGAACACCAAGATCAAGATCTAGAGAGTTCCACTCACAAAGAGATGGATTTGATTGGTAGAAATGTAGATCTAGATCTCCTCTCTCTTTCCCTCAAATGGGGGCAAGAATCATGGAGGGATTGAGAGATGGAGCAAGCTTCTCTAGTTCAACAATGGAGGGGAGAGAGAGTGAGAGAAGCACAGCCCAAGGAGGAAGAAGGGGGTATTTATACCCCCAAGAAAATCGAGCCGTTTGGGCAAAAACAGGGCCGGATATTCCGGCCCAAGTTGGGGCCGGATTATCCGGGGCCGGATAATCCGGCCTCGTGGACAAAACCTGGACAAAATCCGGCCAAAAATCCGGCCCCTATCCAGAGCTGCTTTTCTTCCGGTCCTTAGACGATTTCGGGGCCGGATATTTCCGAAATATCCGGCCCGGATAATCCGGCCCGGATATTTCCAAAATATCCGGCCTAAGAAAACTGCAGAAACACCAAAACTAAAACGGGCATAACTTTTGCATCCGGACTCCGATTTCGATGATCTTGGGCTCGTTGAAATCACAACAACGAGCTCTACAACAATATGCATAGAAACATCATAGTCCAGCAAAGGAGGATAGAAACAAATGAAGAAAGGTTTGACCTATCTCAAAAAGACATACCGGTAAAACCTCCAATCTTGAAAATGCAACAAGTTGCCCATGGAAAAACCATTCTCAATGAACTAGAGCTTGTCATGAGAATAAGCACAAGCTCTAAAACATCACATGGATAAGATCCAAATAAAACCAAGAAAGATGATGAACCAAACTCGAAAACGCAACAAGTGATCTATGCGAAATCCGTTTTCGATGAACTAGAGCTTGTCATGAGAATAAGCACAAGCTCTAAAACATCACATGGATAAGGTCCAAATAACAACCAAGAAAGATGATGAACCAAACTCGAAAACGCAACAAGTGATCTATGCGAAATCCGTTTTCGATGAACTAGAGCTTGTCATGAGAATAAGCACAAGCTCTAAAACATCACATGGATAAGGTCCAAATAACAACCAAGAAAGATGATGCAAGGATGCAAAGGTTTGAGCTCTCTCCGAACGATACGATCGAGTTACTCACTCGAGAGCCCTCTTGATAGTACGGCAACTAAACTATAAACCGGTCTCCAACTACACTATGAGACCGGTGAGAAACAAACCCTATCAAGAGCAAACCTTATACTTGCGCATTCCACTTGAGCTCGATGACGACGATCTTGACCTCAACAAGATGGAACGCCTTTCTTGCTTGTGCTTGCTTGACGAAGTCTTGTGGATTGCTCCCCCATAATCCACCATGGGAGAGCTTCTTCTTCGGCGCATCTTCACATATCCATGATCACCATATGGATGGCAAGACTCAAGCAAAGGATCTCTTCGAGATGGCTCATCTTGAACTTGCACTTCATTTCTTCATTCTTCATCATGTTGATGTCTTGAAGTAGCTTGAGGGCTCACTTCATCTTCATCTTCAAGACATACTTGACACTTGATATCCTTCATCAATTTCTTCTTATTGCAACCTTGAAGCCAACATATGGTTCAAGAATTGCCTATGGACAACTCCTACAAATATAACTCAATGCAAACATTAGTCCATAGGGATTGTCATTAATTACCAAAACCACACATGGGGGCTCCATGCACTTTCACCTTTGTCACGCGATATTTTACTTGTCCGAGGTTTGATCATCGGTATCACTCTATACCTTGTTCAACCTCGTCTCCTGACAAGTACTCTTTACTCGTACCGTGGTATGTGGTCTCTTATGAACTTATTCATATGCTTGCAAGACATTAGACAACATTCCACCGAGAGGGCCCAGAGTATATCTATCCGTCATCGGGATGGACAAATCCCACTGTTGATCCATATGCCTCAACTCATACTTTTCGGATACTTAATCCCACCTTTATAACCACCCATTTACGCAGTGGCGTTTGATGTAATCAAAGTACCTTTCCGGTATAAGTGATTTACATGATCTCATGGTCATAAGGACTAGGTAACTATGTATTGAAAGCTTATAGCAAATAACTTAATGACGTGATCTTATGCTACGCTTAATTGGGTGTGTCCATTACATCATTCATACAATGATATAACCTTGTTATTAATAACATCCAATGTTCATGATTATGAAACTAATCATCCATTAATCAACAAGCTAGTTAAGAGGCATACTAGGGACTCTTTGTTGTTTACATATCACACATGTATCAATGTTTTGGTTAATACAATTATAGCATGGTATATAAACATTTATCATAAATAGAAAGATATATAATAACCACTTTTATTATTGCCTCTTGGGCATATCTCCAAACATTATGCTAAGCAATTCAAGCAACTATGTGATAGAAAGATATACAACTTCAAGCACGAAGGCTATCACAAAGTAAAGTGCATAATTAAAGAGCTCGGGTATAGGTATAACCGAAGGGACGCGGAGACAACGATGTATCCTGAAGTTCACACTCTTGCGAGTGCTACTCTCCGTTGGAGCGGTGTCGAGGACAAGTCACTCCAAATGCACGAGGGCCACCGTATTCTCCTCGAGAATTCCCACCAAAAGGGATGTCCTCGATCCACTATGGAACCTTAGGGTGGTCACCGAACCCGCGCAAAGCTTGGGGCTATCTCCACAACTTAACTGGAGGCTCCCAATAAATTGCCACAAAGGCCTTGCCCTTGAGGAATCTCCACAAATTAATTGGAGGCCCCAAGAACACCACTAAGCCACAAAGCACAAAGCTTGAGGTAATCTCCACAATTTAATTGGAGGCCCCAAGAACACCACAAAGAACACTAAGCCGTCTAGGGTCCAAAGACCGAAGAGGAACAAGCTCCGGGAACAAGCTCCCAAAGTGTATGTGTCACGAATTTTCACCTCAACGTATCACCGCGGAGAAGTCAAACCGATGCACCAAATGCAATGGCAAGAACACCACAAAGATGCTCAAGTCCTTCTCTCTCAAATTCCAACAAAGCTACAAAAGCTATTGGGGGAATAAGAGAGGAAGAACAAATAGTAGGAGGAACACCAAATTTCTCCAAGATCTAGATCTAGTGGATTTCCCTCACAAAGAGAGGAATTTGTTTGGTCAAGATGTAGATCTAGATCTCCTATATCTTTTCCTCAAATATGGAGGGATTAGAGGGAGAGGAAGCTTCTCCAAGGTCAACAATGGAGTAGAGAGAGAGAGAGTAGAAGAAGCAACCGCTCAATGGGGAAGAAGACCCCTTTTTATATGGGAGGAGGAGCACTAGCCGTTTGGACAAAAATGCTCCATTTTCGCACCAGGCCGGACCTTCCGGGCTTGGCCGGACCAATCTGGCCAGTCGGACTTGTCCGGGCCGGCCCCGGACCCATTACGGTGACTAATCTGAGAGCCGGGACCGCTTGGTCGGACCGGGGGCCGGACCATTTCGGCTAGCAGCGCACCGCACACCAAAAATGTCGCCATTTTTTTACATTGGGATTCCGAATTTGATGATCTTGGACTCGTTGGAATCACAACGAAAAGATCTACAAGATCATGCAGGGAAACATCATAGTCCAACCACGGAGTATAATATCAAAAGGGGAAAGTTTTAATCTATCTATAAGAGCTAAATCGGCAACACCTCCAATAAGGAAATTGCAAAAACTTGAGTTAGAAAACTCGGATTTAGGTGAAACCAATTTAGTTGTAAATAGGATGACAAGAGCTACCCCAAAAGGAGATAAAATCTTAATAAAATGTGGGATGGATTTTCCATGAATTTAGAGGTGAAACCTCTCAATACAAAGAAGCGGGAAAAACTCCAATTTCGAAAACGCAACAAGTATTTCATGTGGAATCCGTTTTCGATGAACTAGAGCTTGTCATGAGAATAAGAACAAGCTCTAAAACACCATATGGATAATATACAAATAACAACCAAGAAAGATGATGCAAGTATGCAAAGGTTTGACCTCTCTTCAAAAGATACGACCGAGTTACTCAATCGAGAGCCCCTTGATAGTGCTGCAACTAACCTGTAACCCGGTCTCCCACGAGACCGGTAAGAAAGAAACCCTATCAAGACCAAACCTTAACCTTGCACATTCCACTTGAGCTCGGTGATGACGATCTTGACCGCAAAAAGATGGAACGCCTTTCTTGATTGTCCTTGCTTGATGAAGTCTTGCTAATTGCTCCCCATACTCCACTATGGGAGAGCTTCTTTTTTCGGTGCATCTTCACATATCCATGATCACCATATGAAAGGCAAGCTTCACGCATATGATCTCTTCGAGTTGGGTCATCTTGAACTTTCACTTTATTTCTTATTATTGCAACCTTGAAGCCAACATATGGTCCAAGCATTGCCTATAGACAACTCCTACAATTAAGACTCAATGCAAACATTAGTCCATAGGAATTGTCATTAATTACCAAAACCACACATGGGTACTCTATGCACTTTCAGTGTGTCTCTTGGTACGGTGCCTCTTATATGTGACAATGAAAGTGCAATAAAGATCGCCAATAACCCAGTTCAACATTGCCGCACAAAACACATTGACATTCGCCATCACTTCCTACGTGATCATGTTGCCAATGAGGACATTGATCTCACTCATGTGGGAGAAGCGTACCAATTGGCGGATATTTTCACTAAGCCTTTGGATGAAGCCCGGTTTGTAAACTTGAGAGGAGAACTTGGTATTCTTGATCCTAACAACTTAGATTGAACAACTTCTTGCACTATATTCTTGCATTTATCTTCCTATCTAGCTTAGTTGTGCATCACATATGGGGATAGTCATCTTATCATGTCTTGGTTTGATGCATACCTATGTGTGCAACATTAATAGAACCAATGTCAAAATATGGACCCAAGCATGTCTCTTCGAGGTCTCATGACATTTGCGTTTTCACATAAGGGGGAGAAATCCCCCGCCCTTTTAGTTGCCTCTTAGGCATCTTAGCCTACTCATCTTTTGAGGCCATATGATCTTAAGTGACATATCTTATCTCTTTGGTTTATGCTTAATTCGAAACCATGCTCATTGTTGCAATTTGATTATCTCTTTTGACCAATGAGCATGTATAGAATCTAAACTCTCTCTAATCAAACCTAATCTATCTTTCAACTATATATGTGCATGTCCGTGTTGAAAATCTAGCAAAAAAGGTCATTCTGAAATTTCGGTACCCGACCTGGCCTGCCGGGTGCTGCTGCCAGAATTTTTGGCAGTCATCCCGGTCTGCCGAGTGCTGCTACCGGGCTGCACATGCCTGGCCCGGCCTGCCGAGCTGGTGCCGAGCAGGTCGGCAGCTGACCCGGTGGTACCGGATTGGATACCGATTTTGCGCGTGGCAAAGGGGTACTTACTCCCTGGGAAGTTAGGGATACCCCTTGGATCCCCTTTCTTCCCCATCTCATCTCCCCACCATAGCCACCATTACCACACCTCCTTCATATCCAAGGAGGTTGATTCGACCCTTGGAACTCCAGATCCATCCCTTTCCCATGCTCCCCTCATCATTTGGAGCATCTCCACCGAAGGGATTCGAGATTGGCCAAGCCATTTGGGAGGACTTTGGATTTTCACCCACCAAGGTTTCCTCCATTAGAAGCTCTTCTCCGCCAAGTTAGGGCAAGGAGAGCATGTCTTAGGGTGATGAGGCGATGACTCAGACTTTGTTCCTCCGGCATCCCGTCGAGGCAAAGGCCACATGGTTGAGATTGGTGACAGTCAAGGTACTGGCCGTATCAAGAGCAAGGCCAAAAGAAAGAAACCCCCAACTCCAAGACCTGGTTCTGGGGAAGATGATGAGTATGATGAGTTTTCTCAAGAAGTTGAGGGTCGTGATCTCAACTTTGTTCCCAATGTTGATCTGAAGACATGTGAGTTGTACATTTGGACCAACCTGCGGCAGGATAACCCATATAAGACTGATGATCAACCGTTCACAAAAGACACACGCTTCTGGACAAAATCCCAAATTGCCATGTGGGGACAGTTTTATGAGCCAATTGTGACAGAACCTTCTGTGAAGCCGAGATGCCTTAATGTTGCATTTCATAATATGCATAAGCATGATGACTTCAAGTATGTTGACATGGCCTTGAAGGAGATGAACCTGTGGACGCTTGTCACCACTGAGACAGATTATCTGCCAGTGCTTGTCAGCCAGTTTTTCTGCACAACCTACTTTCACCCAACACCTCAGAGGCACATTACTTGGATGTCGGGTAGAGGTCAATACACTATTACCTATGACCAATTTCAGGCTGCCTTTGGATACACCGAAGATCTACGCGGTGGCTTTCGCATTCATAGTGAAGGTTCTATGCAAGATGCTTGTATTGCCTTCTGCTACCCCTCGGCCGCTCCAGTTCCTCCGATTCCTCAGATCACTGTTATTTACTACTTTTACAACACCATGGACAAGATTTACCGTTGCACTATTGTCAGCAAGGCGGGTGACTTTCAGACTTGCCATCGGTATGCCAAGAATCTCATGTTCTACACTCACCCAAATAACCAACAGAAGATTGATGTGCCAGACTATATCTATCATGAGCTGAAGAGGGCAGTGGAGAAAAGGATGTCTCCCAACTATTCTTCCTATGTCCAGTGTTTGCTTGGTCTGGTCGTTCCTGCCACTACGTTGGTAGGGCGTCGTGAGCGGCATGCACTTCTTGATTTGCCTCTTCGCCGTGACACTCCCGAGGTTCCATCTATGCGTCCAGCTACAACTTCCTCGGAGCATGTCCTCAAGCGCCGTCATGACCCCTTGATGGCCTCTAGCTCTAGCTCTGTGAAGCCCAAGAAGGGGGCTGCCAAGTTCTTCAAGAGTCTCTTTGCTATGTGCAACCATTCCTATGATGTGAACTCCAAGGCTCTTCATTTGGCTCAAAGCAACCGTGATCTTATTATAGAGGACTTCCGTGCTCGTGGGCTCGAGTTGCCAGAGAATCCCCCTGAGATGGCCCTGATTTCTCACTTCAACTATCGTATGCCACCTCTTGATGATGCCATGTTTGCCGGATATAATGGTGGTGACATTGAAGAAGAGGAGGAAACTTCCGAGGAGTCCTAGCCATCGCCTTGGTCGTAGACGCAACTGTTATTTCCTTGGGATGCGCTAGTACCCATCTCACTCCATATCCATTTTTGGTGTTCCGATGCCAAAGGGGGAGAAAGGAGTAGAGTCTTAGGTTTACGGGTTCCTTGCTGGGGTTTTCTGGGGTTCTCCGTATGCACAAGCCTTGCTATTTCATTTGATTCTTATTGGCTCGTGCTACTATTTGCTACTTTTAGTTGAAACAATATGCTTTAAATTTGTGCGATGGACAAGTATGTATTATGCTATGTATCTTGGATATCTATCTATGCTATCTATGCTATGCTATATATCTATGACGTAGATATCCTAGTTTTATCTTGTTCATGCCATGCTTGTTCCCTAAAGATATTGGGGGGCTTATCATATACTATATTGTTGCACTTTGTATTCAAACGCAAACCTCCTTCCAAGTGCATACATTATGGAGGAGCTTACCTAATATCTTCTCTGGATTTTTTTTAAAATTTATCATAATATCTTTGTATGACACTAGCTCGGTTTGTCATCGTTAACCAAAAGGGGGAGATTGTAAGGGTATTTTACTCTTAACCATTATTTTGGTTAACAATGACACCTGAGCTATCGTGTGGACTAATAGTTTCTATAAGTGTATACACAGGTTTTAGTCCACATACAAGGTTGCAAGGTGGTGAGAAAGTTTTTCAGTCGGCATACGTCGCTCCGAGGTGATGAGAGACCCCCAATTGTTGTTCTCAACTAGTGACAGTGTTTTGACTCTTTTCTCTAAGAGGATGTTGCCAAAGCCACATATACACATCCTACCACATAATATTCACACCAAAAAATGCTGAGAGGAAGAAGTGTTCCGAGAAGAGAAGAAGAACTGAAGCCGGGTAGCCCGGTATGTGGCCCGGTACTGCCAGGTCAGCTGCCGGGTGCTTCGACTCTGATGTATCAAACGTCTCTTTTCTCGGGAAGACTATATAAGCCCCTTCGTCTTCCTTGAAGGTGTAACAAGACCAGTGCCAAAAGCTCAAGACATTTCTCTCTCTCTCATACTCCATTGTTGAGCTCCAAAACCTTCAGATCTCCCTCCTCCTCCACCCAAACTCAAATCCCTCTGAGGAAAAGCTAGAGGAGGCCTTGAACTATAGTTCCACCGAGTTAAATCTTGTTCCCCCTTGTATTCATCAAGATACTTGCTCTTTAGGGTTTGTTGGAAACCCTAGGTGGGCAAAAGAGGTCCGGAAGCATCCGGGCTGTGGATTTGCTGCTGACAAGATTTTAAAGGTTTGGAGGCTACCTCAAATTTTACCACAAGTGATTGAGTTATTTCTTCATGGGATAGGCTCTTGAGAAGAAGGTGAGCCTTCGTGGCGCTGGGGAATCCTTCGTGGGACCCCCACCTCTCCAAACGTGACGTACCTTCTTGCAAAGGAAGGGAACATGGAATAAACCTTCATCTTCGCGTGCTATCAGTTATCCCTAACCGAACTCTTTACTTGTGATATAACTGCCTGTGAGAGCCTTCGTGCTCGAGTTACTTGTATCATCATATAGGGTCACTCTGGGCATAAAACCCGAAACCTGAAGCCCGAACCCGAAAAACCTGATCCCGAACCCATATAGCCCGAACCCGAAATACCCGATTACTACATCGGGTAGCAGTTTGAGAAACCCGAATTTGTTTCAGGTAATTCGGGTGTTAACTCGCAGCACCCGAACAACCCGATCATCCCGAATTAAATACTAGAAAGTATGGTAACCTACGTAACCTACCAAAGACTTGTCGTTTTAGCCCAACCCAAGCGAGGAATATCCTATTCATATGCCCGCCGAGCAGCCGCACACGACGCACCACCGGCCACACATCTTCATATCCTTATCCTGATCCCCAACTGGGTTGTTCTGCTCATCTGCTGCAGACGCGCATGTCCTCGTCTCTTCCTACCTAGTGGATTCCACCGAGGTCTGAGGGCTTCCCGCCGATGCTGCGCTCTGGCGGTCTGGTCGTCCGCCTCCCCCGTATCCCGCCAAGGATAGCGCCGCGTCGGGCGGTCGCCTCCCGCCGACTGCCACCACCCCGCCATGGATAGCACCGCGTCGGACGGTTGCCTCCCTCGTGAAGTACCGCAGCAAGGAGCAACTTCTCCGGCCGCCGGTCGCCACTGGCTTTGCACTTCTCTTGGCGTCATCCTCCTTATGCCCAAATCTGGATGTGCTTAGATGTCGATGATTTTCCGCTGAGCTTCTCCCGCTCGGGTTAATCGGGAAAACCCAAACCCGAACCCGAATTTCTGGGTACCCGAAATATCGGGTATAGATATTTTGGGGACAATTTCGGGAGTGAATTCCGAAAACCCAAAAATTTAAAAACCCGAATAACCCGACCAGAAATTTTGGGAAAACCCGAACGCCCACTGTGAATATAGGGTGCTTCACCTAGTTTGCATTAGGCTCATCTTTATATTTCGCAAAGCCTAACAGTGCAAAGAAAGAATTAAAATTTGTAGAAACCTATTCACCCCCTCTAGGTTTACCATCTCTGAACTTTCAGTCCGGTTGAACTTTCGAGATCTACTTGCCCTCTACTTCTTAGGAAACCCTAAGTCTACAATATGTCGGCATTGAAGAGTTAATCCCTCGTCACTTGGGCCCTAGTAACAAGCATTAAACATAGCAAAGGTGTACCAACACTCATACATGAATATCTTCAAGACGAACACCTCAATCTCGATACACATGGATGATTACATGATCAATCTCATCCAAAAACCATCCACCTCTTAAACCTACATAGAACTACTCACTCATGGTGATGGAGAGTGAGTCCATGCTAGTTGGTGATGATGTCAGTGGCGGTGGCGGTGATGATGAAGAAGCCCTCGAAATCCCTCTCTCCGGGCTGGAGAACAAGATCAATCTAACCCCCGAAACAAATATCGTGGTCTCGGCGGCGCTCTATTTCACGAAACGTCGTGTCCTTCCACGTGGTAGGTTTTTATGGTATATAAGGCACCACACGAAGGGGGAGGTGAGACGACGACCGAGGGCCAAACGGTCTAGGTGGCGCACTCAAAGAAGGTGGGCACACCACATGGCCTTGTTTGGGCCTCGTGGCTCCCCTCTCGTGATCCAGCGCTCCAGGTCCTTCCTTTTCATGAAAAACTTCCCTAGTATTTTTATCCTATTTTATTTCCTGTGAAAACTTAACAAAAATGAGAGTTTTCTAAAAACAACATTAGATTCAGCAGTTTTCATCCAAATATGGTGAGATTCCGGAGCAAATCATTGAGCAAAGTGCTTGAAAAAGTAGATACATTTGAGATGTATCAGGTAGATCCTGCCGCACCGGAGCCTCCGATGAAGGGGAAATTGACGCCATCATCATCACCACTCCTCCTTGACGTAGGTGGAGGCATCTTGATCAACATGTCCATCATCACCATCATCATCTTTGAGATAAACTCCACTCCCCCTCATAGTTTGTGATAGATCGAACCCTGGATATTGTTTTAAATGCAATTGCATGATTCTGATTAGCATCTTGTCTTTATTTGGTGGAGAGATTTGATACGTCTCAAACGTATCTATAATTTCTTATGTTCCATGCTACTTTTATGATGATACTCACATGTTTTATACACACTTTATGCCATTATTACGCATTTTTCGGCACTAACCTATTGACGAGATGCCGAAGAGCCAGTTGCTGTTTTCTGCTGTTTTTGGTTTCAGAAATCCTACAAAGGAAATATTCTCGGAATTGGACGAAATCAACGCCCAGGGTCTTATTTTTCCACGAAGCTTCCAGAAGACCGAAGGGGATACGGAGTGGGGCCACGAGGGCCCGTACCCATAGGGCGGCGCGGCCAGCATGGGGCCCACGCCGGCCTATGGTGTGGGGCCCCTGCGCCGCCTCTAACCCTGCCCTTCCGCCTACTTATAGCCTTCGTCGCGAAAACCCCTGTCAATCCCATCTCGGGGGATTCAGGAGATCGCCTCCGGCACCCTGCCGGAGAGGGGAATCATCTCCCGGAGGACTCTTCATCGCCATGATCGCCTCCAGATTGATGTGTGAGTAGTTCACCCCTGGACTATGGGTCCATAGCAGTAGCTAGATGGTTGTCTTCTCCTCATTGTGCTATCATGTTAGATCTTGTGAGCTGCCTATCATGATCAAGATCATCTATTTGTAATGCTACATGTTGTGTTTGTTGGGATCCGATGAATATGGAAAACTATGTCAAGTTGATTATCAATCTATCATATATGTGTTGTTTATGATCTTGCATGCTCTCCGTTGCTAGTAGAGGCTCTGGCCAAGTTGATACTTGTAACTCCAAGAGGGAGTATTTATGCTCGATAGTGGGTTCATGCCTCCATTAAATCTGGGACAAAGGTGATGAAAGTTCTAAGGTTGTGGATGTGCTGTTGCCACTAGGGATAAAACATCGATGCTTTGTCTAAGGATATTTGTGTTGATTACATTACGCACCATACTTAATGCAATTGTCTGTTGATTGCAACTTAATACTGGAAGGGGTGCAGATGCTAACCCGAAGGTGGACTTTTTAGGCATAGATGCATCCTGGATAGCGGTCTATGTACTTTGTCGTAATGCCCGATTAAATCTCACTCTACTCATCATGATATGTATGTGCATTGTTATGCCCTCTTTATTTGTCAATTGCCCAACTGTAATTTGTTCACCCAACATGCTATTTCTTATTGGAGAGACACCACTAGTGAACTGTGGACCCCGGTCCATTCTTTTACATCGAAATACAATCTACTGCAAACATTGTTTTTTACTGTTCTTCGCATACAAACATCATTTTCCACACCATACATTTAATCCTTTGTTTACAGCAAGCTGGTGAGATTGACAACCTCACTGTTAAGTTGGGGCAAAGTATTTGGATTGTGTTGTGCAGGTTCCACATTGGCGCCGGAATCCCTGGTGTTGCGCCGCACTACACTCCGTCACCAACAACCTTCACGGGCTCCTTGACTCCTACTGGTTCGATAAACCTTGGTTTCTTACTGAGGGAAAACTTGCTGCTGTACGCATCACACCTTCCTCTTGGGGTTCCCAACGGGCGTGTGCTTTACGCGTCAACAAGCTCTTTTTCTGGCGCCGTTGCCGGGGAGATCAAGACACGCTGCAAGGGGAGTCTCCCACTTCCAATCTCTTTACTTTGTTTTTTTCTTGCTTTACTTTATTTTATTTACCGCTTTGTTTGCTTTCTTATATCAAAATACAAAAAAAAATAGTTACTTGCTTTACTTTATTTACTGTCTTGTCTGCGTTCTCTATATTGAAAACACAAAAAAATTAGTTACTTGCATTTACTTTATCTAGTTTGCTTTATTTACTATTTCTAAAATGAGTAATCCTGAAGTTGAAGTTCGTTCGTTTAAGCAACAAGGGGGAGAATGTTTAAAAGATGCTTGGTATAGAATTAGTGATGCTCATAATAGGTGCACTAAGAAATACTCCACTATTATCCTACTCAGGAATTTTTATGTTGGTATCTCTAGCTGGAATAGGTATGTTCTTGATACTCTCGCAGGAGGTAATTTCCTAGGCACTCCTGCTTTAGAAGCTAGTTGCATTATTGAGAGTCTAGTTGGAATACCACCTGTTAATGAAGCTTAAATTGAAATCTCTCTTGAAGATGTCATGAAAAAGTTGGAGACCATAGAGCAAAATCTTCCAAGTATTAATACTAAATTGGGAATATTACTTAATAGCACTGATAAACTTCATAAATCTCTAGGTGGAATTAATGAGAGAATTGCCGTCTTAGAAACTTGTGCTACTCATGATAATCAACCCCATAGGATTAGTAAAGTTGAAGAAGCTATGGGAACCTTGGGTTCAACTTTTTCTTCTCTTAAGTTTAAGGAGAAAGCTTATGTGGGTAAGGAGCAAAAGTTCATGTATGTCTCTAAGGTGCCTAAGCCAAAAAACTATTATAGGCCTAAAATTGACAAAGCCCTTAGTACCACTATAGATAATGGAACATCTAAGATACCTATTGTGACAAGTTGTGAAAATTATGATGTTGATGCTTCATCTCTTGATAACACTTGATTCACACTTTCTGCGCCTAGCTGAAAGGCGTTAAAGAAAAGCGCTTATGGGAGACAACCCATTATTTTACTTATGTACTTTTGTTTTATATTTGAGTTTTGGAAGTTGTTACTACTGTAGAAACCTCTCCTTATCTTTATTTTATTGCATTGTTGTGCCAAGTAAAGTCTTTGATAGTAAAAATGATACTAGATTTGGATTACTGCGCAGAAACAGATTTCTTACTGTCACGAAATTGAGCCGCCCCCTCTGTAGGTAACTCAGAAAAATCTGCCAGTTTACGTGCGTGATCCTCAGATATGTACGCAACTTTCATTCAATTTGAGAATTTTCATCTGAGCAAGTTAAGTGCCCCAGAAAAATTCGTCTTTACAGACTGTTCTGTTTTGACAGATTCTGCCTTTTAGTTCGCATTGCCTGTTTTGCTATGTTTGATGGATTTCTTTGTTCCATTAACTTTCAGTAGCTTTGTGCAATGTCCAGAAGTGTTAAGAATGATTATGTCATCTCTGAATATGTGAATTTTTGATTATGCACTAACCCTCTAATGAGTTTGTTTTGAGTTTAGTGTGGAGGAAGTTTTCAAGGATCAAGAGAGGAGGATGATACAATATGATCAAGGAGAGTGAAAAATCTAAGCTTGGGGATGCCCCCGTGGTTCATCCCTGCATATTTCAAGAAGACTCAAGCATCTAAGCTTGGGGATGCCCTCAAGCATCTAAGCTTGGGGATCCCCTTCTTCATCGACAACTTATCAAGTCACCTCTAGTGAAACTATATTTTTATTCCGTCACATCTTATGTGCTTTACTTGGAGCGTCTGTATGTTTTTATTTTTGTTTTTGTTTGAATAAAATCGGATCCTAGCATTCCTTGTGTGGGAGAGAGACACGCTCCGCTGTTGCATATGAACACATGTGTTCTTAGCTTTACTCTTAATGTTCATGGCGAAGGTTGAAACTGCTTTGTTCATTGTTATATGGTTGGAAACAGAAAATGCTTCATGTGGTAATTGGTATAATGTCTTGAATAATTTGATACTCGGCAATTGTTTTGCTCAAATAGATCATGTTTAAGCTCTTGCATCATGTACTTTTCACCTATTAATGAAGAAATACCATAGAGCTTGTTGAAATTTGGTTTGCATGATTGGTCTCTCTAAAGTCTAGATATTTTTTGGTGAGGGTTTGAACAACAAGGAAGACAGTGTAGAGTCTTATAATGCTTGCAATATGTTCTTATGTAAGTTTTGCTGTACCGGTTCATACTTGTGTTTGCTTCAAACAACCTTGCTAGCCTAAGCCTTGTATTGAGAGGGATTACTTCTCGTGCATCCAAAATCCTTGAGCCAAAAACTATGCCATTTCTGTCCACCATACCTACCTACTACATGGTATTTCTTTGCCATTCCAAAGTAAATTGCTTGTGTGCTACCTTTAAAATTCCATTCTTTGTCTTTGCAATATATAGCTCATGGGAAAAATAGCTTAAAAACTATTGTGGTATTGAATATGTTGCTTATGTATCTTATTTCTTATAAGTTGCTTGTTGAGCGGTAACCATGTTCCTGGGGACGCCATCAACTATTTCCCCTTTGTTGAATATCATGTGAGTTGCTATGCATGTTCGTCTTGTCTGAAGTAAGGGTGATTTATCATGATCAAATGGTTTGAGTATGCATATTGTTAGAGAAGAACATTGGGCCGCTAACTAAAGCCATGATCCATGGTGGAAGTTTCAGTTTGGACACCAATCCTCAATCTCTTATGAGAATATTATCTGTTGTTGAATGCTTATGCATTAAAGAGGAGTCCATTATCTGTTGTCTATGTTGTCCCGGTATGGATGTCTAAGTTGAGAATAATCAAAAGCGAGAAATCCAATGCGAACTTTCTCCTTAGACCTTTGTACAGGCAGCATAGAGGTACCCCTTTGTGACACTTGGTTAAAACATATGTTATGCAATGATAATCCATGTAAATCCAAGCTAATTAGGACAAGGTGCGGGCACTATTGGTATACTATGCATGAGGCTTGCAACTTATAGGATATCTTATGCATAACACATATGAATTATTACTACCGTTGACAAAATTGTTTCTATGTTTTCAAAATAAAAGATCTAGCACAAATATAGCAATCCATGCTTCCCTCTGCGAAGGGCCATTCTTTTACTTTATGTTGAGTCAGTTTACCTACTTCTTTCTATCTTAGAAGCAAAACTTTTGTCAACTGTGTGCATTGATTCTTACATACTTGCTTATTTGCATTCATCATATTACTTTGTGTTGACAATTATCCATGAGATAAGCATGTTAAAGTTGAAAGCAACTGCTGAAACTTATATCTTCCTTTGTGTTGCTTCAAAGTTTTCTACTAAGAATCTATTGCTTTATGAGTTAACTCCTATGCAAGTCTTATTGATGCTTGTCTTGAAAGTACTATTCATGAAAAGTCTTTGCTATATGATTCAGTTGTTTATTCATTGTCTTTACCATTGCTTCGAATCACTTCATTCATCTCATATGCTTTACAATAGTATTGATCAAGATTATGATAGCATGTCACTTCAGAAATTATCCTTGTTATCGTTTACCTACTCGAGGGCGAGTAGGAACTAAGCTTGGGGATGCTTGATACGTCTCAAATGTATCTATAATTTCTTATGTTCCATGCTACTTTTATGATGATACTCACATGTCTTATACACACTTTATGTCATTATTACGCATTTTCCGGCACTAACCTATTGACGAGATGCCGAAGAGCCAGTTGCTGTTTTCTGCTGTTTTTGGTTTCAGAAATCCTACAAAGGAAATATTCTCGGAATTGGACGAAATCAACGCCCAGTGTCTTATTTTTCCACGAAGCTTCCAGAAGACCGAAGGGGATACGGAGTGGGGCCACGAGGGCCCGTACCCATAGTGCGGCACGACCAGCATGGGGCCCGCGCCGGCCTATGGTGTGGGGCCCCTGCGCCGCCTCCAACCCTGTCCTTCCGCCTACTTATAGCCTTCGTCGCGAAAACCTCTGTACCGAGAGCCACGATACGGAAAACCTTCCAGAGACACCGCCGTCGCCAATCCCATCTCGGGGGATTCAGGAGATCGCCTCCGGCACCCTGCCGGAGAGGGGAATCATCTCCCGGAGGACTCTTCATCGCCATGATCGCCTCCGGATTGATGTGTGAGTAGTTCACCCCTCGACTATGGGTCCATAGAAGTAACTAGATGGTTGTCTTCTCCTCATTGTGCTATCATGTTAGATCTTGTGAGCTTCCTATCATGATCAAGATCATCTATTTGTAATGCTACATGTTGTGTTTGTTGGGATCCGATGAATATGGAATACTATGTCAAGTTGATTATCAATCTATCATATATGTGTTGTTTATGATCTTGCATGCTCTCCGTTGCTAGTAGAGGCTCTGGCCAAGTTGATACTTGTAACTCCAAGAGGGAGTATTTATGCTCGATAGTGGGTTCATGCCTCCATTAAATCTGGGACAGTGACAGAAAGTTCTAAGGTTGTGGATGTGTTGTTGCCACTAGGGATAAAATATCGATGCTTTGTCTAAGGATATTTGTGTTGATTACATTACGCACCATACTTAATGCAATTGTCTGTTGTTTGCAACTTAATACTGGAAGGGGTGCGGATGCTAACCCGAAGGTGGACTTTTTAGTTATAGATGCATGCTGGATAGCGGTCTATGTACTTTGTCGTAATGCCCGATTAAATCTCACTCTACTCATCATGATATGTATGTGCATTGTTATGCCCTCTTTATTTGTCAATTGCCCAACTGTAATTTGTTCACCCAACATGCTATTTCTTATTGGAGAGACACCACTAGTGAACTGTGGACCCCGGTCCATTCTTTTACATCGAAATACAATCTACTGCAAACATTGTTCTTTACTGTTCTTCGCATACAAACATCATTTTCCACACCATACATTTAATCCTTTGTTTACAGCAAGCCGGTGAGATTAACAACCTCACTGTTAAGTTGGGGCAAAGTATTTGGATTGTGTTGTGCAGGTTCCACGTTGGCGCCGGAATCCCTGGTGTTGCGCCGCACTACACTCCGTCACCAACAACCTTCACGTGCTTCTTGACTCCTACTGGTTCGATAAACCTTGGTTTCTTACTGAGGAAAAACTTGCTGCTGTACGCATCACACCTTCCTCTTGGGGTTCCCAACGGGCGTGTGCTTTACGCGTCAACAAGATTATGTTTTCAGATTGTGTTGTAATCATTATGCCTCTGATCCACACCATGTTTGGCACTTGTGAGTAGTTCCCAATGTTTCTAAGGGCATATGATGATCTGGCTTGCTATGATTCTATATGATGTGCAATGAGTATTTGGTCAAGTTTTTTATCTTTTATACTGCTCTATTATGGTTTTGTGCGAACGTCAACTGCATATTACTTCACATATATGGGCTCATAGGACATCACTTTAATGTAACGATGAAGGTTGGAAGGGACAATGACAGAAACAGTTTTACAATACTTTGAGTTGCATTAGAAGGGTTTATGTCGAGGACCCATGAACTAATTGCTCTGATGTGACATTTATGTCTTAATGATTCCTACACTTTCTCATAAAATGGCTCTAGGATCCATCATAAGGGATGTACTTCCTCATATCTTTGGCTACACCTAATTTAGGCTCCGCCTCTAAGAGAATGAAACTTGACAAGATATTCACCATGTTGTGTAGAAATCTAAATGCTAGTAAATCTATGCCGTCCTCAGTAACACTTGTCAAATATAAACACGCGCGCACACACATTTAAGCTTGTCCTCTTGGTGCATAGAGGATTGAGCTTACTCTCATTGAGAGCATTTGTTTATTGCTATTTATTTTAAGTACTTATTTTATTGTAAACTATACACTCAAAACACCAAAACTATTGCATCATTTTTATTGTTTACTTATCAAACTTGCTAATCAATACATTCATCTTCTCGTGGGTTCGACAACCTTTCTTTTGAAAAGTAGTAGAATTGATCTTCTGTAGTTGGGAGCCATCATCTATCTTATTGGAGTGCGACTTAATCCTACGTTAAGAGAGTACACCGAGATTGCTAAATCCTAGTTAGGAGAGTATAAGGGTGTTGAGCATGAACCTTGGGTTGTCTATGACGACTTTCTAGAGGCGAAAGCAACCTACACAGAGACATCGGCCCAAGTCGTCGGCGACTCCTTGGGTCCAAAGCGAGGCTAGAGTCCATCGGCTCACGTGATCTCATCCTCACAATGAAACACACTTTCGATCCGACGTCGCACGTGAGTCCACCAGATAAGGTCTTTTTCAGAGGAAGTGATGTTTTGGCTCTTAGGTGCATATGCTTCCTTTATTTTGAAATGCATCTTTGATATATTTTGAAATGGTAAAAAGTTCCAAACGAAAAAATCGCATGTACATCTTCACATGATATGTGCGCACATTATTTCCATGAAGAATGGACTTATCATTTGGATGGTGCAAAAAGACAAAATTTAGTGCTAAAGTAACGCTTTTATGCGACATGTTTTTTCCATTTTAGATCGTGAAACCGAACGTACATAGGTTGATGAGATGTACATGCAGAAAAATTTATCAGATATTTTCAACAATTAGAAATACTCCCTTCGTCCCGTAGAAGTTATCCAAAATTTATCAAAATTTTAATATATCTAAATATTATTTGGTATATAGATATATTATATATCGACAAATCTCAGGTGACCTTCCTGAAACAGAACGGAGGGAGTATGTTTTTTAGTTGGAGGGAGTATATACAACCCCGAATTGAATTTTTCTCCCGTCGATAGCGAGACGCCTATGGTAACTTCGTCAATCTCAAGATCCGCTAAATCAGGTCTTCAACTGTCTTTTGGAGGTGCTCATAGGGATATGGTGTGCGTGTGTGCGTTCATAGGGGTGAGTGTGTATGCGTATGTATGAGCGTCTCTGATTGTAGTGTGTTTCGCAATTTTTTTTTCTCTTTTTCACACCTGTTTAAACATAGATTTACCCTAAAAACAAGTAGAGCAATTTGGTTCGGGTTTATCCTGAAGAACGTGCGGCTGGGACTGGTGTTTGGAATTGCCTCGGCTTCCTCCTGTTTCGAACTCTCGCTAGCGTCGCACTCTAGTCCTCACTCCCATCCCCTCCCGCCTTCTTTCCGTCTGTATCACCGAGCATGATAATGCGATCTATGCCCAGCACCGGCGCCTAGAAACCTCAGGATTCCAGGTTCGAATATGCAAATCGTGTCCCCATGAGCACGCGTTTTCCCTTCCAATTTATTTTGTTTTTATATGTCTCCGTACAAGATCCATCTTGCAAATAGCTTTAGGGATTCTTTTCTTTATCCCCTGGCAGACCAAGGGGCGGAGGAGGCGCCGATCTGTGGCGGCGCCGGGCGTGAGCTCGAGGAGCCGTTGGTTTCTCACCGCAGGGCGAATATACCTGTTAGTTTTTGATTTTTTTTCTGCTCCTTTTTTTTTCGAATTTTCGTTCTTCCATGCGAAATTTACGGGAGTTTTAGTGCTTGCTTCGTTTCTGTGGTGTAGTCGGCATCCATTTTTAGAATCATTTGGTGATTTTCCTTTGGGGTGGTTCTCTAGTACTACTTTTGTGTGTTGTGGTTTTCTCTTTCTGTTATTTATATACTGTATTTTCTTATTTGTAATACTGCTATAAGATAGTATAAGATGGATAATGATATTCACTTTTTGGTGGATGCGGTTTGGACTTGTGAGTGGGTGGATGATCAACTCTGTACTATATCCGTTATTCATATACTTCGATGATTCGACATTTTGACTAGTCTTCAGAGTAAAGATGTAATTCGTGTTTCTTAACTAATCCTGCTAAAAAATCGTGGCGCACTTTTTATTTTATTCATAATTCCACTAGAGAATGGCCAGACGGGATGGCACAAATTAAAGATGATGAGTTCATCTCTGTTTGGAACGAGAGAAAATTGTGACCAGCCAGGTGCATCTTGACATCAATTAATATTCAAATGTTAGTAGCTTGTTTAGGCAGTGAACTATAGGCTAGTTACCTTTGTAGCTTGTTTAGGCAGTGCATCTTGACCAATCTCACTTCTCAACTCCTGCCTGAAGCTTCTAACTAAGCTCCGTGCCGACCGCCTTCAAAAGGTGATTCTCAACATCGTCCATCAAAACCAATATGGTTTCATCAGAAGTAGGACAATTCTGGACTGCCTCGCCTGGAGATTTGAATTTCTTCATCAATGTCATAAATCCAGAAGAGAGATCATCATCCTCAAACTTGATTTCACCAAAACTTTTGACATGATTGAGCATGATGCGGTCCTAGCTATGCTAAAACACTATGGTTTTGATGACCTTTTTATTGGATGGATCAACTCAATTCTTTCTTCAGGCACCTCTTCAGTCCTACTTAATGGCGTACCAGGGAAAACTTTTCATTGCCGTAGGGGTTTAAGACAAGGAGACCCCCTCTCACCTCTCCTTTATGTCACCACGGCGGATCTTCTCCAAACAATCATCAACAAAGCCTGCCAGCTTAACCTTCTACATCACCCCATCCCGCCTGTCAATGGAGACTTCCCGATAATCCAATATGCAGACGATACCCTCCTTATTAGGCAAGCCTGCTCCCGCCAACTTCTTTTTCTTAAAGGCATCCTAGAAGCCTTTGCACAATCAACAGGCCTTAGGGTTAATTTCGCGAAGTCATGTCTCCTCCCCATTAATCTCGCTAATGAGAAAGCGGCTCATCTGGCTGGTCTTTTTGGCTGCAAGCTTGAGTCCTTCCCTTTCACTTACCTTGGACTTCCGCTTGGCCTTACCAGACCCCGAATTAGAGACCTTGGTCCCCTCTACTCAAGGATCAACCATCGCCTTACAGCCACTGCCTCTTTTCTTTCCCTTGATGGACGAATCATGGTGGCTAAGGCTATCCTTAGCTCTCTGCCCACCTTCTATCTCTGCACTCTTAAGTTAGCTGATGTAGCTATTGGAATTGTGGATAAGGCTAGAAGAATTGGCGTTTGGGGCAAACTGGAGAATTCCAATAAACCTAAATCCTTGGTGGCATGGGACCTTGTCTGTAGGACAAAATCCAAAGGGGGTCTTGGTATCACAAATCTAGCTGCCCACAATGAGGCCCTTATCAAATTCTTACACAAATTCTTCAATAAGGAAAACATTCCTTGGGTCCATTTGATTTGGAGGAGTTACAACAACTCTTGTCCACAAAGCACCAACATCTCTAGCTCTTTTTGGTGGAGAGACATTGCCAAACTCTGCTCAAAGTTTAAAAGCATTGCCTCCTGCTCCATTGCATCTGGTGATACTGCACTCTTTTGGAGCGATAATTGGACTTCAGATCTCCCAATGATAAGGTTCCCAAGGCTCCATTCCTTTGCTATTAACAAACTTGCCTCAGTAAAGAACATCCTTGACCTGAGTGACCCCATTGATGCTTTCCACCTTCCTTTATCAAACCAAGCTTTTGAGGAATTCCATGAATTTAACCACCTCATCGAACAAACAAGGTCTGCTAGGAATGCGGATGGTAATGACATTTGGTCTTATAGATGGGGCAATCATTTCTCTGCCAACAAGTTTTACAAGCTGAACTTTGAGCACATTCAAGCTCCAACTTTCTCTCCTTGGATATGGAAATCTAAATGCACACCAAAGATAAAAAATTCTTCTGGCTCCTTGCCAATGACCGACTAAACACGAAGGATATGCTCATAAGGAAAAACTACACTTTCGAAGACAATGGGCTATGTCAAATTTGTGACAACAGATTGTTGGAAACCAGGGATCATCTTTTCTGAAGCTGTACTTTCAGTAGGCAATGTTGGGCAAAAATTAACATCATGATCAATGACAGCCTTGAATTCCCCCAGATGATTACAGCAGCTAGATGTAACTTTGGAAAACCTTTCTTCTTTGAAGTTTTTGCCACAGCTTGCTGGAATATTTGGAAGAGCAGGAATGGTCTTATCTTTGATAATGAAACACCTTCTGTTAGAGCTTGGACCTTTTCTTTCAAGAGGGACCTCTTCCTCCTTTCTTACAGAATGAAGGATGATCTCAAATCCTCCCTGGGCTAAGCCCTTTTGTACATTCTTTACCTCTATCTTGTACTTATATTTCTTTTTTAATTAATAAATTTTACTGTCGGGGCCTCCCCTACAGTTTTCAGCTCAAAAAAAGTTACCTTTGTAGCTGGGTTTTAGACAAATGGGTTATGAATTGCTGGCTATGTTGAAAATTTTGATCTTTTGGAGAATTTTTGCCACCTTGAATTTTCAGCCTTTGTAGCTTTTTCAATTTTACTACAATTTCTAATTACCAAAGTCCTGCATTTGTTTTACCACTTCCTCAATTTGTCCAAGTTCTTTGGAGAGTGTGTGTTTATATGTTTCGTTCCAAGTCATAAGCACTAGCATTCTTCAGAGATTCACAATCTTTTAAGTTACAACCTTCATGGTTACTTGTACATATCTTAACGCTACTTGCTCTTTTTTTCCTTGCTGACTGTCAACTTCTTCCCGTTTCAAATGATAGGTGAGAATGGCTGATATTCAATTAGGCTGCCACACTGTGAGGTCCCATGGTGCCAAACTGGCAAGACTCCACATGTACGACTGGATAATACTACTCTTACTTGCTGTTCTTGATGGACTGTTAAACATAATTGAGCCTTTTCACCGGTTTGTTGGACGTGACATGATGACAGACTTGAGTTATCCCCTAAAGGGCAATACTATTCCATTTTGGGCTGTTCCAGTATGTCCCCACTATAGCTCCATATTTTCTTGTAAATTCATCTATCAAGTTACTTATGCAGTTATGCTTAATAATATATGTTCTTTCTTGACTTACAGCTCGTTGCGATTCTGCTACCCTGGGCCATCTTTGTTGGAATTTACTTCAAAAAGAAAAATGTCTATGATTTACACCATGGCATCCTTGGTATTTGTCATCCTTTATGTTTACATCTATAAGGGGACAACTTTAGTTCATGCTGACTGTAGAATTCGTACAGGCATTCTATATTCGGTGCTTATAACTGCTGTGATTACTGATGCAATTAAAGATGGTGTTGGTCGCCCTCGCCCAGATTTCTTCTGGCGCTGTTTCCCTGATGGAAAACCTGTAAATACTTTTGCTAATGCCATTTTTTCTCCCTACATAATAATTTCGACACATTAGTTGTTTGAAATCTCTTCCTCTGTACTATATGAGAAGTCTTTAGTTCTTTGTTTCAGAATTATGATAATATAACTACTGATGTCATATGCCATGGAGAAAAAAGCATCATCAAGGAAGGTCACAAAAGTTTCCCAAGCGGGCATTCATCATGTAAGAAATTAAATACTTTGGTACTTTTTGGTCCGATATATTCCTTGGGGTTATTTTCACAAGTTGAAATTTGTGATTATTTTGTTCATGGCTCACTTTCTTTTAATGCCTACCATGTTCATGATTTTTTGTATTGCTTGTGGTTGCTTGATTACATTAGTAAGTTCGTCTGGATCATTCTGATGAACTTGTCTTTTGTCTATGGCATCCCATCTTTAGTTTTTATTATGTACTAGTTTAATCAATATTGCCAGTATTTTGTTTTCTTGGAGCGCTCTTGTATTACGATTTCAGAGTAGTTTTCGTCAGACATAAACTCAGAGATTTATTATTGTCATCTCAAATCTGTTGCCAAACTAGGAGATAACTTAACCTATATATTTTGTGGAGTATTTGTCACATCGTGTTTGGTCAACGTATGCCCTTAGTTTTTCAAGGAAAAAACACGACTATTACATCATACATTAATAATTTTTCTTAGAGAAAATCAGCAGTAGAACAAAACATAGCAAGCACGAGGAAGAACCATCCGATGCTGCAGCATCAAAGCAATTGTGCTTATCATGTCTCCACTGAATATTCTGCTGAGCTTTTATGTATCTCTCCTTTGATTAGGGAATATCTTATTGTCTTCCATATTAGCCATCTTGGCACTATGAATCATAACGAAGGTACCTTGGTGCCTCGTCAGTGCTACTGTTCACTCTTACAGAATGTTCTTTGGGATCCATGCTCATGTATTCCTAACACAACTCTCCATTTTCTTGGGTGATAGCTACGAAGAATATACTATTAATTAGCCTCAGTGTCGCCATACTCTCCATTTTGATGGCACATCAAGTCTCTAGTAGTAAATTGTTTGGTGATAGTTTCTTATTCTGCACCACAAGTTCTAGAAGTATTATCCGTATCAGCTAACTCCACTCGTTTTTCTGAGTGGAAAGGCTGCACTCATCCACATTAATTCGCTATCTTAATTTCTGAGTGGAGTTGGGATCGGCCAAGCCAACGCCACAATATTTTTGATAATATTTAAAAAGTGCAATATTTGTGAAATTAAAGAAAAAATAACAATTTTTTAGCGATATAGCATTCTGCTATCTAATATATTCCTGGTAACTACGAAGAAGGCTGCAAAGGAAGCTAAGAAAGGGGAGTTGTTGGTAACACAAGTATTTTCAAATATACTCAGTTTCTTCTAACATGCATTACCATATGAGAAATTCATTCTCTGTAGGAGAATCTCTAATTCATTGCCCTATTGGCTTGTTCCCATAATTTATTGTTACTACTAAGGTCCTGCTTTTATTGAGTGTAATTTTTGTGTGTGCCCTGATATTCTGCTCTTGAGCTAAATACCACAGAGCACACAAAAAAAATACCCTCAATCCAAGCAGGCCATAATAGTTTTGACAGATATGATTCATCTGTTTCGATTCTCTCACACACTGCAGGGTCTTTTGCTGGTCTAGGTTTTCTTACATGGTACTTAGCTGGGAAGCTTGCAGCTTTTGATCGCAAGGGTCATATTGCAAAATTATGCATGGTGTTTCTGCCTCTACTTGTTGCATCACTCGTGGCAGTTTCTCGAGTTGATGATTACTGGCATCATTGGCAAGACGTATTTGCAGGCAGCATCATAGGTTTGCTGTTTTTAATGCCCTTTGGCAGCAACATTTTGAAGATATTGATACACATGCATGGATTTTGAGCACGTACATGGATTTTCTCTTGTCCTGTTTTCCCCTTTTCAGGTCTTACTGTTTCTTCCTTTTGTTACCTGCAGTTTTTCCCATATCCGTTTGATGCTGATGGTACCTTCCCCTCCTACACATTGATGATATCTCGAAGCTTGATCCATACATATTCTAATTTATTTCTGTTCCTTCGCCATTTGCAGGTATATGGCCTCATGCGTATTTCCAACAGCTAGCTGAGACCCAAAGCAACGGCATTGCAAACTCATATGACACGAGGCCAACAGCAATTGAACCCATTGATGAAGGCTATGACGCCATTGCTCTGAGAGATAGCAGCCTCATCTTAGACACCATGGAGTCTGGCAGGAGATAATAAAATATGTGATGGCGCCAAGTATTCCAAGCTGCCTATTCTCCTGTCTTTGAATCCTGACAGCAAGACTAGCTGTGCGAAGTACAGTTGTCTCTGCAACCTTCGTGTGATTGCTGTCATTCACAGTTTCTTGTCAATGGCCACTTCCCATTTTTATTCTGACATAACTTGTTGCGAATGTGTTGCTGTGAATTACATGGTGCAAGCTTGCATCTTTCAATAATTCTATGTATAGGTTGAGTTCGGATTATTCGTATAGGCTAGTGAATGTTTGACTTATTCCTGCTCAGTCTTGTGCTATTAAGTAAATATGTGTCTGCAAATCGGGAATCAGTGAAGTATGTAAATGTGTCTGGAACTCAGGAATCAATGAAGTATGTCATGATTTTACTTGCTATGTATTCATAGATTCTGTTCTGTTGATAGTCTGATAGAACATCGGTAAACCCTGCAGAACTCATACCCATTGTTTATTGCCTGAATTTGTGTTTCAGCTCCTTGGCATATCTGACACCGAACCATGTCTGGGGTTGATATTGTACTGTAGAATCAACACTAGGATGCTCTATGAACATTCAAGAGTCATGATAATGATCTGGGGTAATAAGCTAATGGAGAACATGGTTTAGAATTGGTTATCTCTTCGATGTTAATTTACTTGCACACTAGAAACATGCGTTTGCATTGATAAACTTCAAGTGTTGAATAAATCCAAAATTAAGCTAGGATTTGAGTGGAAATATTAGTGTTGGAAGTTAATAGTGCCATGTTGAAACTTGTACATAAAATTGTTAGCTAATCACTTCAACATCCAACAGCTCTTCAGTTACTTTAATTAAGCTTCATGATTTCTTTCAACTTACTCAAAATTGACTTGATTCACTTGAATAAAAACGAAATAACAGTTCATTATTTTTTGGAAAGGAGGTTAAACTCCTGGCCTCTGCATCGAAAAGATGCATCAATATTATTTTATTCAACAAGGGTCTGGCTAGATGACATGGGTATGCCATATCGGGTACTCAATATTACATCCCTGGTACGATGAAGAGGACGGAATAGGAGAAAGCCCACAAAGGAAACTACATGAAGTCGAAGCCCAATTGCTATATAAAGTAGGAAAGAGCCCATGTCGGGTAAATCGACATACACAATGTAATCAACCTTGAGGTGGACTCTGAGACTAGCCACTATATAAGGGCTAGGAGGAGACACCGAGGGTGGATAGATTGACAATTGGCGATATACTTGTAACCCTAGTTTTCTGATAATACTATCTCGGTGATTTTCGCCCTTGATCATACTTTCGTCAGCTGCCTAGTTTGGCTGACCGGTCTTTGAATTCATCAGCGTTTTCCTTACTCGAAACCTAAGTCCATCATTATAGGCATTATAGGCATTGATAAGGTTATCCCTTGTCACTAGAGCATACATCAAACAACCCGAAGCCAGCACGCCTACAAATAGAACAATACTAGCTAGGTACTGGGGGCATCATCGAGTCACCTAGGACGAAATCAGGAGCATAGATCCGGTCTAGCAGACCCTCAACGAGCACCTCATGCACATGCTCCAAAAGTCGTCATCGCCGTCAAACCACCGAGCCATCTTCAGGGCAGAGATCCGCATAGTCCTCGACAAGCTTGTTGTTGACGCCTCCATGGAGACAAACAACACCCCCGCCTTGCACGACTACATCATATCAATTATCACGCCTGTTACCGAGACCCCGCCACGCCATGCTACCGAGACCGCCATCGTCGACGCGGTAGATGCAACATCTCTCCAGCTCTTTGAACACCAATATCTGCCTATGGTCCCACAAGCCAGGCCCAACTCTTGCCCGCAAGGAGAACGGCGGTAGGCCCTGCCAATGTCTATCAAAATATATGTTTATTTTTCCAAGTCCCTTTTCAATTATTGTGGAGTCCAAGTTTTCCTATTGGGATTACTCAGTTACCAATATTTTTTTTTTCAAATGCTCTTTGTCGTGGAAAAATTCTCCCGTGGGGTCACGGTCTTGCCAGCATACTGTGAGAGCACGTGAAGCTACTCCTGGCTAGCGCTTTCGCTTTAGATATCCATGGACTTTGTTGCCTACTGAGCCATCAAGCTACAACTCCATGACTACCTCGCTTGGCCACATGCTCGAGGTGGTCTTCAGTTTCTTCCCCGGCTCCAATCTGGCCCTAGTCAATCGCGACTACCGCTTTGTCGCTTTAATCGAAAAAAAATTCCCCGTCGTCGAGTGCATCTCAGAGAGTGAGGGGAGCACAAAAAAGTCACCATCCTTCATGCGATTTGCGAGGTCTTTGCTGCATAGGAAGATAATGGAGCCTAATGGAGCCCCCGTAGATGACGCTAGAGGGGTTACGCCGCCTAGAGCCACCATATGCGCCCGCTGCCACCCTCATTGGCCCGAGCTGAGAAAAATCCCATCGGTCAGATGATAGAGGAACAAGTCAAGCAGTCCACTAAACAAGTAGGAGGAGGTGTGCCCAAGCATTGGAGCTCGCACGTGAAGAGCTCAAAAATAAGAGAAAAGAGATGTCCTTAGAGAGTCTCCAACAACATTGGTGTTTTGGACTGCTAAAAACTGGATATAGGAAGAGGAGAGAAGATTTAGCAATCCCAACAAAATTTTACTGAAACAACATCCTTATAAATTTAGCAACGGTCCACTTGTCAATGGAACAAAGGGCAAGCGATGATCAATGCTCAACCGGCCACTACTTTTACTCAGCTTCATATAATTTTGGGTTCACTTATAGCAATGCTATTGGAGCAAGACTTTTGCCTCAAATTGCCAAAATTGTAGATTATATAGATTGAGGGCAAGTACAAGAATGCTGTTGAAGATACTCTTATTTCATGCAAGTTCTGCAACTCGGTTGGAGACAAGTCAAAGACTGGATATCCTGGACTTGTATGCTTCCTCGACCTGTATGCGTAATGGACTTTTTTTGAACAGGGAAGGGTCCAAAGACCCTAGAAGCTGCTAGTATTACCAAGGCAGAGAGTACATTTTGCAGAAAAACCCCCACAGAACAGAAGAATTCTGGATAAGGACAGAAAATTTACAGAAAGGGTCCTAGAAAGATTGTAGGAAAAGCAATCAGGTCCTTCCTTGTCTGCTCCGCGCCTGCAGGTCGTCGATGCATCGCTCCACCACAGGAGAGACACCGGCGCCGGGGACGAACCACTTGGTCCGGCGTCGTGGCTGGAGCTGAAGGCCTTCCCCACGGACTGCTTGGTCTCTGGGAAGGAGATGGTGAGGAGGGTCGCCTTTCGACCATAAGATGCAGAGGCAAGGCGGCGATGGCCACCGGCATCGGTCCTCCGCTGAAGAACTCCAAGATCAAGGCCAAACAAAGTCGATGGCCAGCCCTTGGCCACCGTGTGAAAGCTCGAAGTAGCAGCAAGTGATTTGCCAGCTGCCACAGACTCCTTATCGCCGTCGGTGTCCTGCCCCTCGCCGCCACGGCCGGCCAAGAGGACACCAAGGAGAAGAAGAAGATGCAGCTACTGGAGACAGCGCTTATTGACCGAGCTCGTCGCAGCAACTCCGCTGGACGCCCACCATGGACGCAAGCGGCGAGCCACCCTGATTTGCTTCCCGATGCTGCGCCAGCACCTCGAGAAGCACGCTCCAACCCACCTTATTCGCCGAGATGCTTGCGTTGATATTGCGCCGCAGCCGCTGCCCACGCCACCGGAGCCACGCCGCCGCACCGCCCAACAACAGGATGCACCAGATCTGGTGAGAGAGAGCTGGTGACCTACTCCAAGACGCCACTACGGGACTACTACTACCTACACCTACGCCGGCGCCTTTCCGTCGCCATCTCCGGCCAGCAGAGCCGCCGGAGAGGGGTCGGGATCGGCCCGGAGGAAAGGAGGGGGCTCTCAGTTACTGTTCACGAGAGAGGAAGGGGGAAATGAGTATTTTGCTTACAAAATGAGCTTACGAGCTGATGCGGTGAGCAGCTCCGCATCATGATTTTATGGGAAAAACAACAAACGCCAATGCTTATCCAACTACATCAGTCCACGTTTACTAATAAAGAAAGCAATAGTGCCCAAGGCAATGCCCACCGTGGTATATGGGGAAGGTACCAGTTTGTCCTACCTTTTGATCTGCCAAAATTTATATGGTATTTGATCGAGAAGTCATATTGGATCCTGGGTACCAGTGCTCTTGCCAGATTAAAAAAATTCGAAAATTATATTTATATGTTTACAAAAATTATGTAACAAAATTCTAAAAGTACCTAATGATGTACCCCACTAACCTACAAAAATTATGTAACAAAATTCTAAAAGTACCTAATGATGTACCCCACTAACCTACAAAATATCAATTTCAAATGTTTTGTTTTTTCACCTATACAAAAATGACAAAATCTGTTTTCCTTTTTGTAGATTTGAATCACTATACTCAGATCTATGCATTTGTTATTTTTGTGCAGCCTAAAATATACATTATTTTCAGTTGAAAATTTACACGATTGTGGGATACAATACCGGCTACATCATGATTTATTTTCAGATTTTTATGAAGCGTGGAAATATGATTTTTAATTTATTTTTTGAAGTGAGATCACTGGTGCTCATGTGCACCAAATCTCTGTCCGTATTTAATCCATTTTAATTAGCTTAGATTTAACTTTATACTAAATTCAAGTCAATTAAAAGAGATCGAAGGGAGCATGACCTAAGGACATCGGTGCTCCAGCTTATGAGAAGTTGCCATGGACCTCAATGGTGATTGGTGAACCCCTTCCTATATATGAGCCTTTTTATTCCCTATGGATGGTATACTATTTGAGCATCTTCCATTATTAGGTTTAATTCAATAAGAACGGACACAAAGGAGGATGTTGAGGGAGCCCGAAAACCGAAGCCATCCAAGGTGGAACCATGAAAGAGAAGGAAGAAGCGATAACTTGAAGATGATGCCTGATTGTCCAACCCCTTGCAACCGTCTAAAGCCCAAGTAGCTAAAGATGCAAAGTTATACAAGTTTTATGGTGATTGGTATTTTTAATAACCGTCCATCCACCCCGATCTGATGGTGATAAATAGACGGAACCAATCTGACGGAACCAAAAATGTAGGACCGAAACCTTAAATGTATTTTCTGAAAATTATAAAAAACAAGTGTCCTTTTGAGCGGCCGAAACATCCAATGAAACTGCACGAATCTTAAAGTGATTGACTTTATCCCCTCTCCCCGCTCATCATCTTTTCTTTTTCTTGAACTGGCCCCTCTTCATCATCTCTGGTAGTATGTTTCCGACGGAATCCTCTCCCCGGCGATCCTCTCTCCACCAACCAGATCACATCCTAATTCCAATTTCTTGCCAGCGAGCGACCCTATCGGTGAACTCTCGATGACTGTGCGGCTGTCTCCCACATGGCTGTCGTCGGCGGAACCACCAAGTCGTGCACCTGCGCTAGGCGAGGAAGGAGGAGGGACGTCGGGGCCATATCCAGGATAAGCGGCAGGGAACCTGGGCGGCGCTGCCTCCTCTCGATTCCCCAATTCCCGGACCCTGCCTCTGCGCTCCGTGCCCGTTTCGTGTTCGACGGAAGGCTCGCCTAATCAGCGGAAGTCAGGGGAGGCAGGGATATACTTGGTGAAACTTGACGGGCGGCAGGAGGCTCTCCACTTCGCCAAGATCATGTTGCGGCTCAAGAAGCTCAGCTACGGCCTCAGCCAGGAGCACGGCGACCCTGTCCTCATCAGAATGTCTGCGCCAGCCTAACGCTGGCCTTACAGGTCTAGCTTGTATTTACACACGCTAAGAAAATGCTTATTCGGCACCAAAGATTTTGCTTCGTCTTCAATGAATTGACTAGTGGCTACTACATACTTACTACTAGACTAGATCAGATTTCGTGATCAAATTACTAACTGAGTCGTGTTTACTCACACGATGATAACTCTGCCTTGCGTGGTTGCTTGATGTTTTAGAGAGGGACACTAGCAGGTACTTCCAAGTCTGCCAGGACCAATATGGGCAGAAGATGACATCGGTGCATCATAGGCTCTCTTTGCTTGACAGCAACAATAGCAGCAGAGGTTGACACATTGATGATGATGATGATTTTAAGCTGGTGGTGAGATGCTTAAAAGAACGAAATCATCTGATCTCCCGTTAGTTGGGTTGGAAACAACTGGTTCTTGAGTTTGAATTATTCCTCCAATAATCCAAAAGTTAACTTTCATAGTTCTTAATTCATGGTTGTTCCTAGCAGCTATGGTGAAGTTTATGAAGAAGCTTGCTAGGATGGATATTGATATGAGGGTTGAAGAGAAGCATTCATTTTCAGTTCGTTTTTAAGAATACAATTTGTACCAGTTGTGCCCTATGTCGAAAAGATTATCGTTAAGTTTGTTTTTGGGCTCTCTAGCGCCATTTCCCCTTCTATTGTAAGAGTGGAGCATGTGACATAACACTTCTAAAGTGGCTCACACATTCTTATTGGAGAGCTAAGGAAGGTTACCTCATAATATGTTACTGCAGTTATATCAAAGTGGTACTGATAACTTGCCTAATAGATTTGGTGTCTATGCATAGCACAACAAAGCAAGACAGCTTTAGCCTGAATATTCAACTGTATATCCGCTCTCATTTCTACCGCAAATAACGAGGATAATGTTGAATGGTTGTTCATTAGGCTTTAAGTTCTACTCTTGTATCTTTGCTCAGTTCAGGAAGAACTGGCATGCTTAGTGTCATTTACTTCAGCTGTAGTTCTTAAAAAGGATTGAATGATGTAAGCCTTTTTTTTTTATCTATCTTTAATGTCGTCCTCCAGCCGGGCCTTGCTGCCACTTGTGCAATCTTCAGCTGCCAATATGCTTACAGCTTCAACAAAGGAAAACGCTGGCTTTCCCCCGGAGGAACAGCGTTCCGATCCTCCGGGTCGCGCGCCGTTAGATTAGATGGATCGCGCGCTGATAGCTCCGTGGCCGTGGCTTGCTACCACGTGCATCTGCGGGTCCCACACGCTACCGACAGCGCTCGTCCACTCGTTTTTCTCCCCGACCCCTACGCATCCTTATCCTTCCACTGGTTCTTCCCCAACCGCATAGCACAGAGCTTAGACCAGCTCCAGCTCGCGCCGCCGCGGCCGCTGCAGCTCGCGCGCCACCGCGCACTTGGCGTCCGGCAACGCCGCGGCCTTGGAGTCCGGCAGCCGCGCGCCCCTGGAGTCCGGCAGCCGCCTCCTCGAGCTCGCGCCACCGCGCTGTATTCACGCCGCCGCGCGCCCCTGGAGTCCGGCCGGCCGCCTCCTCCAGCTCGCGCCGCTGCGGCTGCTGCAGCTCGCGCGCCACCGCGCGCCCCTGGAGTCCGGCCGCCGTGCGCCCCTCGAGTCCGGCCGCAGCTGCTACAATTGGCCAGACTCCTCGCGCCGCACCCGTCCACGGCTGGAGGCGGAGGCGGCCGCGGCGGCGCCTCGCATCGACGACGACATGCTCCTGGAGGTCTTCAAGCGGCTGCCGCCGCCGCTGGCGGCGTGTCGCCTCACGCGCGGGCGCCGACACTCCGGTGCTGCGAACCAGCATGCCATGGCGGCGTCGATGCCTGCTACATGTGGCGTCGGCGTGTGCTACAACTCGCAGCGGCTGCTGCTACAAAGGGCGGCGGCTGTCTGCTACGGCGGGTGCTGCCAATGCATCGGGCGGCGCTCCAAGCGGTGAGCGACGTTGCTACAAGCCGCCGGCATCCCTGCTACAAGCGGCCACCGGCGCTGCTACAACCGCCAGGCGGCGTTGCTACAAGCTGCAGCCCACGTACGCTGCTATTGTCGTCGGCCGCAGCTGCTACAACCATCCGGCGGCGCTGCTACAATTGCCCGCCGGCGTTGCTACAATCGTCTGGCGCCGGTGCTACAATCGTCCGGCGGCGGTGCTACAATTGTCTAGCGCCGTTGCTACAATCGTCTGGCGCCGGTGCTGCAATCGTCCGGCGGCGGCCGGGCTTGCTACACACAGCGGCGGCGCTGCTACAATCCCCCGGCGGCGCTGCTACAATCCCCGGCGGCGCTGCTACAATCCCTCGTAGGCGCTGCTACAATTCTTCGGCGGCGCTGCTACAATCCTTCGAAGCTCCGACGAAGTCTTCTCCGGCGACCGGCGGCGCTCATGGAGGAGCGTGGTGCTGGACTGCTATACAAGGGCGACGATGCGATGCGGGATGGCCTGCCTTTTTTCCAGGAGCGTGGAGAATTTGTTTGTCTATGCATGCGCGTGTGGTGGTCCAGGTGGACACGTGTCAAGCAGAGGACCCGGGGGATTAGATTTCTAATCCCCCGGGGGACGCTCAGCGCTGCCCTTCAACAAAGTGGTTTGCAAGAACTACATTATAGTAGAAATAATACAGAATCGATCCCCTACTCAAACAGTCCAGAATAACTTAACGTAATCTGGATTAACAAATATTAGATCTAAAAGAATAACCAGTAACCATGTCCCATGTTTTGCGCAAACTACAGGCAGAAAGATAGATTGGTCAGCTACATCCTTGGAGCGCCTAACTGCTGGAACCTTGGCGCACCAGCCATGCATGAGAGAACAATTAAGATCTCAGTTATGCGTGAGCTGGTCGAGCATTGGTGCTCACTTAGGCGGACAGCGGATGCTCCTGGTGGTCGTACATGGTGGCTCAGCCTGCCGCCGACGCCCAGTTCCTCGCCTTGTCGGCCTCAGCATGTCGTACTGGCCAGTGGCCACCCACGAAGTCTATAACGGTCACGGTTGTCCTGCCCATGTAAGCGTCCACCCACCTGCCAGCGTCAAACCCGAGTCCAGAGTGGAAGCACGCCCTGCGCGTCTCGGGGCTTGATGGCGAGCACGATGCGAGATCATCATGTTCAAGGTCTCCACGTTCTTGGCCGGTCAGCCGGTGCCATCGCCCGAAAGCACTCACTCGCCGCGTCGCAGCACTTGCCGTACATGTCGAGAGTCACCCTGCGACGACGACGCGCCGGTACACCACCCTGGCCAGTGCAAGGTTCCCGGCGCCGACGCATGCCGCGAACGCCGCCGTGGCAGCCACGGCACAACCACGCCGTCAACAGCCATAGCCAGGAACAGGGCCGAGGCCTCTCGGAGCTGGCCTAGACACGTGTGGCCAGGAGACCACGTTCGGTGCCCCCAGCGAATAGGGCGTGTGCGACCCCGCTCCGGCCGTGGAAGAGCTCGATGAGGACGTCAGTGCGTCACGCACGCCGTGGTGGCAGCAGTTGATGCCGAACTTCATGGCGTAGGCGTGCAGAGCCGGGCGCGGTCTCGTCGGGCGGTATCAAGGATACCGATGGCTAGGCTCCGGAGCGCGCCGGCGTCGTCCGGTGCACCCTCGCGGCTGAGTGATGCCGCGCGCAGGCCTACAAAGCGCGGCCGTGGGCTACTGGGTTGCTGCGTGGGCGGATAAGGAGTGTCCATGGCGATGGCGTCGTAGTCGATGACGGCGCTCCGTTTGTAGCTTAATGGCGGCGATCTATTATGTTGTCCTTTGTAGGGTAAAGAGAAGAAGGTTTAATTTTTTCCCTTTGCTTTGACCTAGAGACGAAGGCTGATTGACCGCTGGGTTACACCTTTTCCCGATCAAAGCATTATACATATTATAAAAACGTATCAGCTCTTTTAATCAACGGCCACAAAAATTCATATTCAACCGAATAAGACGGAACCAAGGTTCCGTGCCAATCACTGTAAAAAAGCTCGCAAAGTTAATATTCTTTTTCTCCTTAAATGCAGCGACACATCACAAGTTTGCCTATAATCCCTAAAGAGCACTAAGAGCAAGTATAATAGATCCTACTCAGCAGGCTACAAGACATTAAATATTAGCAAAATCTTATGTGGAAGAGAGAGAAGAGAGGAGAGAGGAGAGAGTGGGCGCTTCACTTGTAGCCTGGCTATAGCACAAATTTCAAAAGGCTGTAGCCCGCATGTAGCCTAGCATGGATGATGTAGCCGGCTGTTCCCATGTTTTGAGTCTTGCATGCAAACACATTCACATGCAACCATTTAATACTAAAATATTTATAGAGCCAACCTAATAGCCAGCTTATTGTATGAAGTTTTATTTATGAAAGCTTTATGTGACATGGCATGACTATATAGCCGGTAGCTGGCTATGTTATTGTCCTTGCTCTAATAAGCTCCCAGGGTTCCGAGGCTCTGTGGTTGCTCCGGCTGTCGCTATCGCTGGGCCTACCTGGTGATTTTTTACCGGCTCTGCCTCTTTGGATTTGGAAAGGGTTGAGAGTTGAGACACGGCGCGACTCTGCTCGCAACCCTAGCTTTTCTGCTGCACGTTTGCGCCGCCGCCCGCTCAGCCCTCCTCTCGCGAATCCATCTCTGCATCCTCGTGCGCCGCAGGACGGGACGGTGGTCACGCCGCCGTCTCCGCGCCCTCCCTCACCGTCTGCTAGGAGAGGCGCACTCTAGCTGTCGCACCAGCGCATTCGACTTCAATCCACTCGACCGGAGCGCCCCGCCCCTGCTCTGCCTGATTCGACTCCTCCCGTCCAGTGACCAAGGAGCTGGCCACTGAGGCGTGGCTTCATCTCCCCTAGACCTCCTCCTCTCGGCATCTGTTCTTCCCTCAGGCGCGATGCCATCTACCCTGCCCAGTCTGATCTCCCGCACCTGAAACGGTGCAGGTAACTACCCCTATCCCACCTTGTTTATACATGGCGAAACTTGTTACTGTGTTGCTTGAAGTGGAGAACAACGGCCAGATGGGTAGAGGCGCACGAGCGGCGATGTAGGGTGCACTAGCTTGCTTGGATCGTTTTGCTCTGATATTTTTCAGAACCGATCTCAGTTAGAATGATCGGAATATCCCCCCATGTCCATGTATATCGGTGTATATCTCCATAAACTAATACCAGTAATCAGGTAATAGTATTTTCAATGAATAATAGGACTTCGGATGAACTAAGTATACTGCGTCTGCGCTTACCCTGCATTGTTTGTATGAAAGTAGCAGTTGAGAACATTGTACTCTCATTAGCTATATGTGATCCCTGAGAAACTTTTACTGAATTCTTGAATTGTACTAGGCTAAATCGAGTTTAATTAAGTACACATCATTTAGTCAATGGCTATGAATAGTAACTGTATCAGGCATACAAGTCGCTACATGGATAAATTCATTCCTTCTTCTACATGATACTTTAAGCAGTCTTACTTTTTTCTCTGAAATCTGGAAACAACTTGAATTGAGGCAAGGATCGGCCTGATGCCTTTCCTGACCCTGTTAGCTCAAAGCATATGTCTCCCTAATTATTTTTCCCCTCATAAGTTGAGGTCTGCCAAAATTTGGTTTCGTCATGTTGTTGGCTATAAAGGTGGAGGTGGTCTTGTGTGATGTGCTCATCAATGTAGCTATGCATATGAACAAATCTTCAGTTTACTCTTCTCAGACGCTGTAACAATCAAACAAGTAATGCTATTTTGTCTCCTATAAACTCTGAATTAATACTCACTGTGTCGATGTAGAATTATGGAACCTTGATTCATCTTAGTTTCAGTACTTTTGTTATTCTTTCTACTTTGTGAATATCTGCGGGTAAACCATGGTTTATTGTATATGGAATTATGGATCACGTATCCCTTATGCATGTTTTGTTAAGTTCTTCATTCTGTAGGTTATGGGCAAATAAGTTGACTTGCTAATGTCGTGAGATTATGCTTGAGATAAATGATGCTTAGCTGTTATGTAAACAAGCCTAAATTGTTCTCCATAATTTTAAAGTTCCCTAATTGTTTGTTTGAAATACGATGATTCTGTTATATTAGCCGTTTTTTCTGCAATATTACATTTCGGTTGGGTGATCGAATCAGATCATGACGACTTTGTCATATGTTTACACAAAATTAAGTGGTTGCATGTTTACTGTATGCTGGTTCGAAGAAGTTTAGTGGTTATTACTATGTGGTTTACCCATCAAGATTCTATAGTCGGGTTTAACCTATGTTCATGAAGCTATATGAGTTTGATAGTTCCTATTCTCCCTACTCTCTCTTTCTTATAACAAAGTTCGGCTATGTTACCTTTTTTATTTCCATCAAAGGGTAGAACTACTCCTAAATTTCACATAATGATGTTCAACTGTGATTGGTTAGTATGGTAGAAGTCTCATAGTTTCATTTCCTATATTCCCTCCGTCCCACGTTGGGATGTATCTAGACGCCCATTGTGAGATGCACCACAACACCGCCGACCTTCTTTCATGTGAGCTCGAGGAGCTGAAAGCCAGCCACCCCGTCCCCGTCTACTTTGTCGCGCGCATTCCTCACCGATGCGGGCAGCTCCTCCCCCTTTTCGGACTTCCACTTCATCTGATGCCAAGGTGAGAACAGATCAACTTTTCAATTGCTGATGTAGAGATGTTTCTTTATAATTGCTTGACAATATGTTCGTCTGAAAAGAAGAGATAGAGTCATACGTGTGTGCACAAACGATTTACGTTTGTTTATAACTGAATTAGGAAAACGAATGAACTGCGATGTGCTAGGAGAGCTAAAGGCTAGAAAAAACTAAATGATGTTCTTCCTGTACTATTAAAGGAATTTTGCATAAGGCGCCTGCTAGGAAAATATTAGTGAAAGCAAGTCACTAGCTATAATAAATAGCCCCGTATTCCAGAAAATAAATGTTCTTCATGTACTATTAAAGATGATTTGCTTTTAGTAATTGCATAGTTGTCCAGAAAATAAATACTCAACTAAGTTGATCTGTTCAGCTAAACTTGACCAACAATAACCACTTTTGTACTTTTAAAAGGTACGCAAATGTTATCTAGAGTTAAATGCCTTTTATAATTTGATGGTCAGAGTTAGTAAGGCGACGAGAATCAATAGTCACATTAGCACCATTATGCAATAACATAGTTGATAAAACAATGTTGCAGTTATCCAATTTACAACAAAAAAGAAAGAATCTGGCAGATATTGATATTAGGAGACTCGTAGAGCCTAACTTTAAGGCATAAAGCAATATTAAAAATACGAATAGAGTTATTAGCTATATTCTTGCAAAGAATCTTTTTTAATTCAAAGTCTGCATTCTTTTTCAGATAGTGCAGCTATCTTAATATGAAAAAATGTTCTATGTTGCCTCTTTTGCATTCCATGTTCTTGGATAAAGAACAAATAGAGAATGTCTTGTTCTCCATGCAAAATGCGGCTTTGTTTGACATGAATCACCTGAGATGTAAGAAAGATAATCCCGGCAATATAATTGTTGAACAATTTTAGCCGCCACTTCAGAGCTTTCCTTACCTTAAGCGTAGTTTTTCAACTGCTGGCTATATCCTCCTTTCAGTGAAATTGCCTCTAGCCTTTTGAGGTTTTACTTCTAAATATTATTAGCTCTATCTCTTAGTTACAGTTTTTCTGTACATCTTCCTGGTGAAAGGTTCCATCCAAACGTCTTCCTCTGCCAAGATCAGACCCCAAGGTTGATATGCTAATGTTAGGACTGACTGGTTCGGTTTCTGTTGAAAAGGTTATCTGGATACACATCTCTTTTTTGGTCATATATCGTGTGGCTTGGACCTCATATTTGGTCAAATAAATCTTAATCTCAGTTTTAGAATGTATATTCCGTCATGTTCTGATCTTAATTGGCTTGTGTTGCCTTTAGGTAGGTCAGATGACTCCTGGGCAAGTTGTTTTAGTTAAGCAGCTACTGGTGGAACATGACAGTTTGCTGTCCAGGTCAACTGATGCTATTTTGATACTGTTTGTATAACTTTTTTTATGTACTGCTCAACTACTCATTATCTCAACAATTTATCTAGAAAGAATACTACAATGATTGAACGTGCACCATAAAACTTGCCCGAGATAGCTATTTCATGCAGCTACAACATGTATGTCCTCATGTGGCCATGCATTATGCATGATATTTCTAGGATATTTTCAAGGTTCTCTCTTTTGTCAATATGTTAATACTTTTTTGTTATGCAACTGTTATTGAATTTGTACTGGGCCATATCCTTATGCTCTGAATGTTTACATATCTATTATAGTTTGACTTGAAGAGGATCCTTGGTGGTTTAGTCATATTGAGTTGTGAATGTTCGGATCATAACATAAGTTGAACGTTTTGTTACTATAAAGTTAGCATAACAATGATATTTATTAGTGTGAAATGTGATTTAGGGATCAAGCTGGTGAATTTTCACGGAACCATTTTAGGTTAAAAGAAATATCATCCTACGGTTGATTAAAGCTGCACAACAAACATTGGTCTCATAGCGTTGACTACTCGATCGATCTTCTTGAGGAGAGAGTCAATCACCTTGATGTGTTGCCCATTGAGAATACCTCCATGGACTATCTTGCATCTCTTATTACAAATGTGGCAATGGTAGGCTCTTTTTCCTCTATTTATCTTGCTCACATGTTTTGGATAGATCGTTGTCTCACAAGATGTATGCAACAAAATGCAGAATAGAATGCTCAAGTGCAGGGCCAAGATACATGCCATTGTACTAATTAGAACTTGTGGTTCTACTCATGGCCAAGTACAAAACCCACCAATCAAAACAGACGGCATATACACAACAACAAAATAGCACGCTGCAAAACCTAAACGCTATTAGAAGAGGATGGCGCGGCAGAGCGCGCTAGGTCCATCTAGTACCACTCTAAAAACCAAGAATTGGAGTCGGCCAAAGGAGATTTACATTTGGGAAAGATTGGGAGAGGCTGCCGCACGGGAAGACTAACTGGGGCACTACCCAATTAGATTATCCGATAGAAAAAAACATGGGCGTGTACAAAACAATTGTACAAATCAACCCAAAAGTGTGCCATTCTATAAAAATATAAGTTAAGAGGGGATTGGATATCTTGCTCACCTGGTTCTATAGTAGATATGGTTAGATGCACTAGGTAGCAAGTGTAAGACATCAAACGCAAATTGGTACTCGTCTCTTTGAAATTAACTCAGCAACACAGTCAGGTAGATATTTGAAGATGTTAACTTTTGAAGTATGCTTACTATTCTTCTATGTACGGTAGGCACAATGTGTATACTATGTACATGTAGATAGCTCTCGTCCTGTCGATTGGGATCATAACATTGTGACTACTTTCCTGTTTACAAGTGCTGTCTACCTCTGAGAATAGAAGAGGTAATGGAAAATTGAGCAGATGTTCCACCATGCGTCTCTTGGGTGGGAGAAGGGGTGAATGGAGCGAGAAAATGGATTGAACTTAGATTTGTACAGCAGCGTCAGGGTTTACACGGTTTAGACGAACAGTGCCAAGAATGTACTCGGGCAGCTCTTTCTCTTCCTTTGCCTGCAAATACAAACATGTTAGCGCTCAGGTTATTCATTGTGCAGGGTGACGTCTAGGTCATTGCCTCGGGTCCACAAAAAAGAAGAATGTATTTCTGGTTAAACTTGTCTAACACACGGATAACATAAAAAAAAAAGTAGGACCGAAGGCACGAAACATACACACCACATGAAAGACCAGATCGAAATGGAGAATAGTCCTACAAACTTTTGGAAGTGCAGTTCCCACTGGACTATTTCACAATGTTCAATATGTAGACTAACACAAATGGCTCCCGAGCTACATGTAGCTCGTTTTTTTTAGAAATTCAAAAATGGAATTTAAATATTTCAAAAAAATCAGAACAAAAAGTCTAGATGTAGACAATAATGAAGTCTACTAGTGGAAAAAACCAATCCAAAATTCATTGTATTTTAGTCTCAGCAAAAATGACAAATGTGTGGATCTGGGTGTGATGAACAATTCACATTTTCAAAACTTGAAAATTTGCCAGATTTGTCATTTTTGTGTAGCCTAGAATACAACGAATTTCCAATTGAGATTTTCCAGTGGTATTCCGAATGATGATTGGGATGTCATGCCCTCTACCTTGCTTGTATTAGTAGATACTCCAATTTCATAAATAATGTATTTCCTCTATAAAATTTGGCTCACCCACAAAAAAGTTTGTTCTGCCGGAACACTCCCTCTAGCAACTTGAGATGCTCCACCATGGTAGCCTCAAAATCTGATAAAGATGTCTCCGACACGCCGGACTTCAACCATATTTTATAGGGGTTAGGAGGGACAATAAACTATCAGTCCGCTTACCGAGGAAGAGATGCGGGTCCCAGGGCCGAAGCAAGTTGGGTTGGGTATAGAGCCGTAAGCGCGGTGGGGGTGACAGAGGATATGTGCTCCTTAGGTTCATAGTTGGGTATGATATTCAGTTCAACATTACCTACACCTGGATTTTAAAAAAACTTACAAATACCATTTTCGATTTTTTTTAACGGCCACCTGGAGCTCGGACTTCATTTGTGGTTTCTGCACTTCCACTTGACACCTATTTAAACGGCTCGTCTCGCCGCTACCTTATCCTATTTCCATACTTCTGTCGCTCCATCCCAATATGGGTGGAGAACCCGTCGCTGTCTCGGTTGTGATACCGGAGGCTCTAGGGAAGTCGGAGGACAGAGCACTCATCTTGGGGTGGGCTTACTACTTATATGCTTTCAGCAGTTATCCTCTCCGCACTTGGCTACCCAGCGTTTACCGTAGGCACGATAACTGGTACACCAGAGGTGCGTCCTTCCCGGTCCTCTCGTACTAGGGAAAGGTCCTCTCAATGCTCTAACGCCCACACCGGATATGGACCGAACTGTCTCACGACGTTCTGAACCCAGCTCACGTACCGCATTAATGGGCGAACAGCCCAACCCTTGGAACCACCTACAGCTCCAGGTGGCGAAGAGCCGACATCGAGGTGCCAAACCTTCCCGTCGATGTGGACTCTTGGGGAAGATCAGCCTGTTATCCCTAGAGTAACTTTTATCCGTTGACACCTATTTAAACGGCTCGTCTCGCCGCTACCTTATCCTATTTCCATAGAGTCAAACAATTGTGTTCATCAGCTTACCTCAACTTTAGGTGTTCATCAGCTTTCAATTGGCTAGCCTTTTTTTATCCTGTTTTACAAAAATCAATGTTTGAATAGCTTGATTTCTGTTGCCAACTTATCATTGAGATTACCGAGAACAGGGCGTCGACCTGTTGGTTAGCAGTGCGGGAGCGCCTGCTGCCCACCCGGGCTCGAATCCTCGGATTGACGGGTGTTCAGGGAGCTTTCTTCTATAAAGCTACGCCAGCCAAGGCTTGTACTGGCTGCTCGCAATTTTTTTTATCATTGAGATTACCAGATGTGAAAACAAAAAACATCCGATGGAAAAAAGCTCAGGCCTGCACAGTCTTGGATTCTATTGGTACATTACAGTGCTAAAAGGATAGCTTGAAGCACCCAAGTTGTTTGTGGAGTATTTATTCATCAGGACAACAGGATCTAGCATGTGAGGAAATTTACAGAAAGGAGAAAGGCAAAAAAAAAAGGCGTTCCAAACTTTTATTTGGATATGCTCATACCTCAATTAAGATACCAAGATCAACGACGATGCTTGTCACATATCCCAGGACTAGGCCAATAATGCTCCGTGCAACAGATGAGGAACCAATGTCAACATCTATCTGCAATGTAAATGGTTGTGCAGTGATTTGTTCAGATTCAACATAATAAAAGCATAAGTGATAACACATGAAGGTAGAGAAAAGACAGAAATGCAAAAGAAAAATTAATATAATTACTTCACCCTAAATTTCTTATATATGTGTGCAACTATCACCCTCAGATTCAACATAATATTGAAGGTTGACTTTGAATTTGACCTAAACCACCAGGTTTAGGGGGATGTGTAGAATATACTGTTAATCAAAGCCATAGTTTTATAGTAATCAATTACCTCCAGAAAGTTATCTTGCCGAAGATAATTGCATGTTACTGCTTTGCCAAGAAGGCAAGCTCTCGTCCCAACTGCACGCTTCACCATCCAATAACCCTGAGATCATGTGGCAATAGTGAGTTCACATGCAAAAATAATGACACACAACTACTCAAGAAAATAGTCAAATGCAAAGTAATATATATATCACGTCATCACTTAACAGTATACCTCAACAATACTTGGTATAAGTTTAAATCTGGCATCTCGGAATGCATCAGTTCCATCAATGAATCTACCCAACAGAGATTCTTTGTTCACTGGCTTCTCTGCTGCGTAGTACATAACCAAGTTATAGTTTGGTTTCGCTGGAACCTACATGTTGATCCAAATGGAGTTAATCAATCGTACAGCATAGCCGTCCCTAGAACAAAGATGACAACCTCTATGTAAGTCATGATTACATACTACCGTGCATATAGAACTAGTATATGAAATGATGTAGAAGTTGTACGACAAAAAATGCGTGCTTCGACATTTTATCTTTGTTTTCCAGTGGACAGGTCTTCTCACTCAATCGATTCGGATATGGGGAAGGTAATGCTCTATTGCTACACAACCATCACTACATTCTACCTAAAAAAAATCAGGAAGAACGAGAAAAACCTCATCTCCGGACTCCAGTTCTCCACAACACATAACGGCTTCTGTGCTATCATAGAACACCCTCTCAACTAGTGGCTGGGTTCACATTACACCCCAAGGCAAACTCCAAAGCATAAAAAACATTACCCCTAATTTTTTAAATCTAAAAAAAAGATAAACCTGAACAGATATCTTTATTTTTTTAAATCACCCCTACCCCCTCCTCATGTTACTTGCAAAGACAACCAAATTATTTTTTTAAGGAATATGAGTCGTAAACATGAGGAGGGTTCATGAGTGTACATGTGTAAATAATGAAATACTGCTGGGGTCAGGCGCACAGCTGTCCGGGAGAGGGTAGATAGATTGTAATTCTTCTTGCTTGTTATTTCATCTCTAATAAGTAAAACTATAACAAAGCCTTGATTAGTTCATCTGTAATAACTAAAACTAGGTAGCAAAGCAAATATCCTATCTCTAACTGGCTTTACTTCCAAGCTAAGGTCCCTAATTGACTACTCCTACTTGAAATGATACTATTCATAACTCTCAAGATAACAGGGATTGCATCCCCTAATTAGAGCCCACTAGAGCCTGTTGGGCCTAGCACGTGGGTGACAACTAGTAAGATCATGGATCAATTTTGCAATAAATCTGTATCAACGAATCCACACATATTTGTTTGGTTATCAAACATTTGATTATGATACTGTCAGGGCTTTCCCTACAGTTTCCCTTCAAAACTTATTTTTTGCGGGAAAGTTTCCCTTCAAAACTTGGAGCTGCCTAAAATAGAAAATGTGTTATTAAAGGTTAAAGGTGTAGAAAATGTGTTATTAAAGGTTAAAGGTGCTAAGAAGGCAGCAAGGTGGCACCTGCACCTAGGCACACACTATTTAAGACAGTGAATACAACTTAGATGATATAACAAATTAATAACTGTACTTACCTGCAAGTTTATAACCAGTATGAAGGGAATCTTCTTTGCAGCTTCGGACTGTATTTGAAGATCGGAAAATTTAGGCATACAGGAATATGCATGTCATGTCACAATAAAGCACTACACTACAGACAACTTCCTCTTGAGTTTGCACATAGCGCAACAAGGAAGCTCCCGCTAACCTATGCTAGAAAGCAATTTTACTAAGTTCCCTGTACTAAAGTGGTGTTAGTTTGCAACTGTGGGCTGCTGATAATGCTTATTCACCAACTTTACCTGAACAAGGCTTTTAGGGTGCAAGGCAACTGAGTCAAACCGCTCATTAACCTTGAACCAATCAACTGCAATAAGCTTTAGAAGAGGATCTCCTCCAGCAATCTGTTCAAATCACAAGTTAACATGACTGGTCAAACAAGGAGCTCGCAAAAAAACAAGGATAAATAAAAACATATGTAATTGCTTGCCAGGATAGGGTGTTTAAACGCATACTAAGGCTCAGCATCCTCAACATTACAAGTATTGATAAAAAAAAGGCTCTCAACCAGCTATCTGTGAAGTGGCATATCCAAATGCTAGGATCATATCTGAAAATGTATTTACCAGTTCGACAAGAACATCTGGCATTCAGGTAGTCAACATCTTTTTACAATAGAAATCTTATCTGTATAGCTCGTTCTTGTCTTTAACTAGTGGAGAAGTAAATAGGTAGTTTTAACAATTCTCTTGCTTAAGTTTTTTTCGAAAAGGATTCTCTTGATTAATCAGTAAAATGTAACTCTAATGCTCCCACCTTGGTGTAATCTGACAAGTAAGTCTTCCCTCTTATCATAAACTTCTCTCCACCAGGTGCACTCCAAGAGTTTGGGTCATCTTCGCTTTTTGCTCGTCGAACGTTGCCATGGAAATGGCTTGAATCAATGGCGACAGGAATGGAGTTTGTAACCAATTCACTCCTCTCAAGTGAAGCTGTTGGACAAAATATTGGACAAGATGTTCAACTCAAATAAGAAACATAAAATAAGTTTGAGAAGAATAGCGAAAAAAATGATATATCATTATATCAACCCAGAACTCTGGATTAGAGGACATATATGTACCATTATAGTGATTCTTATCACCCTTGAGTTACATTTCAGAGTAAACAGATAAAATTGAGAGGCATCCAGGTATCTATGTGTGCACCAACTATTGTTCCCTTACCCCATGAAATACAAGAGAACAACATGCTCCAACAATAAGTGATACTTGGATGCACAATACCATATCGGCTAAAATGAATTGTTTTAGAGCACATGCAAACAAGTGTTTCACATCATTTCATTTAGAGGAGAAGCAAGATAGTACAGGAATTCGGCAAAAGGATGCCCAGATCATAGATCAAACAACATATCTTCCTTCAGTTTGATTAAATGAAGAAATATCAATTGTTGCCCTGAAACATCTTTCTTTAGTTTACTCCATATATTTTGATCATATGCAAGATGAGTTATTATAAAACACGCAGGGGAGCTGCACATCATTGTATTAAGAAAAGGAAGATACAGGCCCCGTCCCTAGGGCAAAGTTTAGAACAAAGAAAAACACCACGGGAAAAACAAAGCTACGACTAGCGAATATGCAAAATGAGTTATTATAAAACATGCAGGGGAGCTGCACATCATTGTATTAAGAGAAGGAAGATACAGGCCCCGCCCCCAGGGCAAAGTTTAGAGCAAAGAAGAACACCACGGGAAAAACAAAGCTACGACTAGCAAATATGCACAATGAGTGAAATTAGCAACTTGCAAATGTATGCTAAGTGAAGACATTAAGTTTACATTATGGAAGGATGGTAGTACTCAGAATTAGTGTTTATGCGGACCAGTATCAGTACAGAAACACTGGAAAACCGCAATGCACTGAATCAGTACAAAGGTCGGTGAATAACTTTAGCCTGGTGTTAGGCCATGGTTACAGTTCACTTATCCTGAACAGCATTTTTAGTAAACATGCTGTTGCCATGTCAACCAAATGGCTCAGGTCATTGCCATTGTTTGCCTGTGCTTATTAGATGCGCGTGCATGCGCGCTCGCGTGCGCACACACACACAGAGAGCTGTGACTTTACCTAGAGTAATATAGCATGTGTCAGAAGTACAAAATATAAATACATGACATGTTCTCATACAATCCATAGTTTCTTCATTATATTCTGGGTGCTTTGTTTACAAAATTATTGATAAGCCTCATATTTTGGCAAATATAGCCAACTATGTTCCCTAACTAGCTGAATACATTGCAGCAAATACGCTTTACGAAATCCTTTCACTACACGCTATTTAAAATATGTCCCATTGGTGTTTGCCTATGTGTGTATGCATATCTCTGGCACACGTAAAATACAATGGTGTTTGCCTATGTGCTGGTGTGCATAAATGTTGGCATGCATCTTCATTCTATGGTTCGTAAAACTAATAGTGAAAATGCTTATATACCTATCGATATAAAACTCAACTGTGCTGGAAAACTGAAATATCGCATGTGTTTTATCATTATAACCTTTAGATCGCTTCATAGCTAAACCTGCAATAGCCCATGATACGTTCTTCAACTTCACCTTTCCAGCCTGCATAGAAATTAGCAAGGAAAATTGGATCTCCATTTATTACTGAACATAATTATGACCATTTCGAATACATAATTATGACTCGAAACTGCAAATATTACCTTTGAGGTCATAACATCATCATCGTCATCATCACTATCCTCATCTTCAAAGGATTCTCCTCTAACAAGCGCATCGTAGAACTCATCATTAGGTTCAGAATCTTCAAGTTCACTCTGGATGATCAAAGGTTCAGATGCCTTTGACTTCACTACTGTAGAAGGAGAATCAGATGTGATGGCTGGATTTGCTGCGAAGTATTCTCTTAGACCTGTACAATCAGAAAAAATATATATAGTCATCCTTGTGTTATCCAATTTGGTGATACAATATTTGCAGGAGAAAAACCAACCTGCTACTTGGCTGAGCAAAGCATATGCGATACTTCTATCAAAATTTGTGGAGGTCCTCCTCTTCCATCTGTCCCAAAAACTTGGAGAGATCTCCACCATACGAGTAACAATGCACTTCGGAGTTGACCCTGATGTGTTTAACCTCCTTATTTCCCATGTTGTGGCTGGAAGGACAATGAATGGTTAAGGCCCTTGAAAATTTAAAAAAATGTGAAGAAGACACTGGGCGAAATTCAGTATTGCAAGTAAGAAACGAATGGTGTCAGTCATTTGCAAACAGCTATGGTAAAAAAAAGCACACTCTACCCATGTTGATTATAGCAGATGCACTTTATCACATCTAGTCCTTCATGCAACTACTACAATGTAAAAGGGTAAGACATTCGTTCATAGCAGATCTGTTTAATCTCACTGTCTACTGCATTTCAAACATGGATTTTCTCCTCTTAAATAACTGCTACATGGGGATTCAGCTATCAGGCCGGGGAGGGTGCGTAACAGCAGATTTAAGTCCTTGGGACTAGAGTCATAGTTCCATGGCCTCAAGTCGTATTGGACTTGTTTAGTCCAGCTGTGTCAACGTATTAGGTATGGTCCCACTCGGGATTAACACTTCTCTTTTACACGACAGGTACTCGGTTAGGTATCCTAGAGTTAAGGGTTATGTAAACGACTCGCACTCTGTTTTAGGGGTCCTAGAGATAAGATGATTTGGGTACTAGATAACCCCTACAGGTTGTAGTCTACTGTATCAAGCAGTGAGATAAAAGACTATTCCTTCTCTTTCTATATCCTTGCTCGTAAGACTTCAAGACCTAGCAACACAATCAACTGGTGCCCTAGGGCCAATCAAACTCTCCCAAGCTAATCCTGCCTACAAACTCAGTTAAACTGGAACAGCTGCTCAAAAATTGAAGAGTAAAATTGCACTTAGGACCAGGTATTTGAACCTCACTTGCAACCACTAGCATATTGAATAATAAACGCTTTGGGCAACTGGACTTGCGGATTCAAAAAAAATCTGATTCGTAAAGGGCAAAAAGGCAGACCGCTTCAGTCGGTCGGGTCTAGTGTTAGTTGACACGTCTATGTCACCTCAATCGTTTATCTACCATGCCAGTTGGATAAACAAAAGAGTAAACAAACCTTGTGCATGCAATTTCATCAAACTGGTGTTGTGTGCCTGATCTAAGTCAATGCATCAGGGGGCGCCACTACAATGGACGCTGTCTGTCTGCGCTCTTGTTATGGCCCGCGGTGGTGGCAGCCAACCGATGTCCATGGTCTCCTCCCATGGCACAGTTTGGTGATGGAGCCATGCATGGAGTCAGAAGGAACTTGGTCTAGTGGGGGTGATGGATGCCACAGCGATGTGAACAAGAAGGGAGGCCGGTGGTGTAGCACCCTGGCTAGGCGCAAGCAATCACAGGTGAAGAGCGGAGGAAGAGGCCAACAGGGGCACCGAGGGTGCTATGCACCATGAACGCGCTGCAATGCTGCATGGCACAGGCAGCTGTGTGCCTGCTGCTGGCAATCGGGCCATGCATGTACCATAGTGACGCTGGCCTTAGGAAGATGGTCATGGCCCTGCCGTTGGCAGATTTGCTGTGTGCACGCTACGGTGACAGGGTATAACGCAGGCGATAGTGACGCAGCCAGGACAAGCCGCTCCTCAATTGGTCATTCCGTTCATGATCGAGTTAATTGTTTCTGTCAAGTCATTCATGGATGCTGTTGAGGAAAGTGACATGTGCATGAAAGGATTAGGAAAGAAGAGTCTACACTTTCAGTCCAGTATCCTATAGACATTACCCTTTAGCTGTACTTAGTTCTATGTAAAGCACCCATAAATCCTTAGCTTTGTTAATCTGGTCACTGCCTGGAAAGTGAAACACTGGCATGTTTCCTAATGAAACATGCCCTTATGTGTAAAGCTGGTAAGCGATCCAAGGAAAATTATGAACCTAGGATTTCTTAATGTTTTTTAAGATAAATATAATCCATAAAAGTAATACATGTTAAATGGAAAACAATACAAAAGCTACGGTACAGATAAAACAAATAGTTCAATGACTAGTTTCATACAAAAGTAATAAAACAAATAAACTAATCAAGAAAAGATTGATCTTACGGTTGATATGTGCACGTCCATAACCATGCCTTGAGGGTTTTTTCTTGTGACTAGCAGGACTTTGCAAAATGTCTGCGTATGAGGGAGAAAAGAAGGTTACATATCTCTTAACTTTGAACATATAGACAAAGATCATGTTACTTACTATATGCCCCATCCTGTCCACGAAACCATTGTCTGGAAAATACAAAATCCTTCTTTGATTTCCACCTGAGAACAGTCTCCATACTTAGTATATATTTTCACTACTGCTCAACAGGGAACAACAGTAGCTCTTAATAAACATAATTTCTCCATACTTAGAGTAGAAGTGATGTCTTTCACACACTGATCAAGTAGGAATAATATTGGACAAGACTATGTAGTGTCACCACATTTTAATCTTACCGTGCAGCACCACCCCCTCTCTCACACAAATGCATGCAATACCATGACATCAAAAAATCAATTCTTCAAATTAAATACTTATCTATTAATTTGTTGACCCGATTGGCGATCACTTAATAAACCTAACGTCTCCATACTTAGAGTAGAAGCGATATCTTTCACACACTGATCAAGCAGGAACAATATTGGACAAGACTATGTAGTGTCGCCGCGTTTTAGTCTTACCATACAGCACCCCTTCTCCCACACAATGCATGCAATACCATGACATCACAAAATCAGTTCTTAAAATTAAATACTTATCTATTAATTTGTTGACCCAATTGGCGATCACTTAATAAACCTAACGTCTCTATATTTAGAGTAGAAGCGATATCTTTCACACACTGATCAAGCAGGAACAATATTGGACAACACTATGTAGTATTGTAGTGTCGCCGCGTTTTAGTCTTACCATGCAGCACCACCCCTTCTCCCACACAATGCATGCAATACCATGACATCACAAAATCAATTCTTAAAATTAAAAAGTTACTATTAATTTGTTGACCCCATTAGCAATGTCCTTTCACCTCTGGCTTTGTTTTGGCGAGATCTTCAAAACTAGATCCCTTGTTGACATGTTTTAGTCTTACCATGCAGCACCACCCCTTCTCCCACACAATGCATGCAATACCATGACATCACAAAATCAATTCTTAAAATTAAAAAGTTACTATTAATTTGTTGACCCCATTAGCGATGTCCTTTCACCTCTGGCTTTGTTTTGGCGAGATCTTCAAAACTAGATCCCTTGTTGACATGTTTCGACAGCTATTCTTTTTTGTCAGTAGTTGCCAGATTATTGTCACTTGCTAGAATATAAGAAGGTTACACCCACTAGTTACCAGGTTCATTAACATCATTCACCACCCTTGCAAGACTTGCATGATACTACTTTTATCGAATGGGGTGTTTCATCTCTTAGTTGTTGGGAACATTTGAATACCCACTCACATTGATATGCCTACATATATATAAAATTACCTGGTAACTGTGCATTATTATTGTGGTAATTGTTCACAGTTAATCATTCAATCACGGTACTGTAATCTGGTAACTGGTGTAACAAAAAAAATTCGTCAGCCCTCGTTGACATGAACTCAACGGTGAAGACAAATTGCTAATCTGGTTAACTGTTTGCTAATCTGGTTAACTGCTTGTGATGCCAATTTAGCAATTAATGTTAATGATGTCAACATGAGCTGGCAGAACCCTGCATGCATAGCACCACAAGACTAATTTGCATTCATACGCTAGTCAGAATTTCCTAACCGTACTAACTCTTAAAACTAAACCAAGCATGCTTTACTAAGCTCAAGATCTCAAAAAGACGGCTACTTAATCGTATTTCAAAAATCACTCAAGATATTTTACAATTGTGCGCCATTTGTACCAAAAGCTTTACAGTTTTTTAATATACACCTAATAATCAGGTCATTGTTGCTAAAATCACACAACAACCAGTGAGGGAATAATTCAAATTGTAATGAGAGGAAAGTACCAGTTTAAATATTTCGGCTCATAGGTTCCATAAACCACATCACAGTACCCATCAATTGTTTCTACCAACTCCAAATCAGCAATCAACATATCCCACCTGCATGGAAGAATCTTGTTACAGCTAGGTGCCAATATATCAATGGTACCATGTATATGTTCCACCCACAAGGAGAAAGGGTAATATATTTGTTGTAAAGACCAAAACAACTGTTAGCTTACTCATATCGCTTATGCTTATCAAGACTGAGAACCATTTCGAACACTGTGTCGGGATTTGCGCCAACCACACCAACAGACTTGAGAAGTATCCCCTTTCCACCCTGCAAGAAATAGCAATTAATAAAGGTGGAACCTTTCTCTTTCAAAAACATGGAGATGATTGGATACCAGTTTCAAAGAATAAATCGCATGGTCGCGTATACCTAAAGTTGACCAATTGCTCCAAAGGTTAGAATCAAAGAAACTTGTCAAGGAATCAGCAAGTTGTGATTTGACCAACTTTCTTAGGGTGCAAAGAAGAATGGGATCTTGCCAAAAGAAAAATGGCAGCAAGACAAACACAAAATAAATGTGATCAATGAAACAAACTTCTAATGTCTTAAACTAGTCCTAAACCATAGGTCCACATCGTCCATTAGGAAATAAAGAAATTCATGGTTGTTACGATGGCGGCAGATACCCCGAAGCAATTAATGCAACACTTTAAGCATTTCATTCATTAAAGTGCATAGCTATTTCGCTCTATTTTACACTTCATGTTTCTGTTTTGTCTAGGTAAGCTGTAAAGAAACTAGTCTGGACAAGTATTAGCTAGCTGGTCATGATACTTATTGCTGATTGGCACGTACAAAATTGTGTGTAGCTAGCTGGTCAGCAAACAATAAAATAATGTGTCACAAGAAAGCAGTTAATTTCATTGAGCATCAGCTTAATGCCATCTAACAGAAAAGCTACAGCAATATCTTATACATTTGTCCTTAAAAAGCAAAAGAACTTCACCTTTGAGTTTGCAATATCTTCAAAAATTCTTATTCCTGGAACACGATAACAAAAATAGAGGTCAATAAGATCAGGAATAATCTGGACATGACTCAACAGAAGGAGCACTGTTCATATTTTCTCATTTTCTTCTAGGGATATTGTTGGAGAGTGTTAAAGTATGACTATATTGCTACCTTTTTTCATCATCTTAGAATATTGGCTGAAGTGATGCAACTCAATACAAAGTTAGTATTCGACACTGGTAAGAATTCACACTTGCTGTCTAATGAGAGAGTAAGTGCTAGAGTTTCGTATAACTCTTGGCAGTTAACATTAGTTTCAGTGGGACCCACGACAACTCCACTAATCTCTACATGTTACCAGAGTCCAGAGATTTATCTCTAAACTTAACCTTAAATCACCCGTCATCACCGCGCCGCTGTCATCCTCTGCTCATTCTTACAGAAGTTAAGGAATAGGTTCAGTTATTCTCGAATTGTTTGGCATCACTTCTTTTGTCGAAACCAAGAAAACTTGGTTGGGGTCACTTTTTTTATGAAAACGAGGCAAATTGATTGCATCATTAGAGGTGGTCAAGGTGATCATGGTGGACGTGATGGCACTAGTGGTGACTGGTGAGTATAGAAAAAGTGACACGGTCATGGCATCCGAAGCTAAGCTTCAGTGCAGTATCACAGTGGTCTCAGCAAGGGTATTGCAGTATGCAATCAGATTTTCCATGTGTCAAGCCCATGTCGGTGCGGAGTGTTGGACAATTTGTATTAGTCTATAACAAAGACCAATTGAACATTTAGTACTATAAATGAAGGGGATGAGGTTCTAGGGTACAGCACGCAGTTATTCCAAAACATTTCTGCAGATATGTATAATGGGCACAAGTAATGGTCTCAGGGAATGCTGGTATGCCGTGGATGAGTGAACAACCACGTTATCTCTTAATAAACACATGCTATATCAACAAACTCAATTCAAAAAAAATACAATCTTCATGTGAGAATAGCAAACTGGAGAATTGCTAGTATCAAGATTATATAACTGCAAGGTAGTAGGACCATCTAACTATTCTAACGAGATAGTGTAAGGTGGCCTTGCCATATAATAACATGTGTCATGTTTGCATCACTATGTTCATCAGCACAGAAGACCAAGATATATGGAACTGCAAACCTGAACTGTGTCTTATTAAGCTAAAAAAGCCAATAGCTCCAAACTGCCAGATAAACTAATTAAAAAGATTGCAGGGATAACTAATGAGATCAATGGGGGGTTAAATTGGTGCCAGATGTGTATAGCAATTCTCTTGAAATTTTACATGGATGATCGAGGGTCTTCAACTTTATATGATTCGTGATAACTTTATATGATTCGTGATATATTGTGAAAACCATTGACAGACTTACAAAAGATGAGTTAAGGCACAACAGCGGCTTACAAAAATGCTAAGTCATTGCAATAATTGTCTAGTCAAGCATAAATAAATACATAGCAGCATCATCTTTTCTCAGTAGGCAAAGCCACAAAAGATTTTGTGTGTGACTTTCATGAATGTTGATATAGTTGAGTAACCATCTGAAAGCACAACTTTGAAAAGAAAACTGAAGCGTAAATACAGGAAGGTGCACCATATTGCTTATGGAGTAGCAATCGGTGTAGCATAAGCATATACCATTTAATATTCGAACAAATCTCCATTCATGTGCTTCAGGTGCATCTCCGGCATCACCTCCAAAGTTTGTGTTAACACTTTCATGGCTTTGAAGATCTGAGGACTGCCGAAGGAGCATTTCTGGTCCTGTAAAGTACACATAATACAGGACCTTTAGACAAGCAAGCAATCTGCCACTTATTACTTAACTTCAACAATGTAACATGTATGGTAATATATTATAGTTTGGAAATAATAATATTTTACAATTGCATTGACTGAAAATATTTGGACAACCCACAAACAAATAGCAGAGTAAAACATTCAACATGGTATATGTGCACACAAAGTAACCCATTTGAACAAAAATTCTAAGGCAAACCAAATCACCTGGAGGAAATTTTCACTGTCAGAATGTTATCCAGACTCTAAGAGGATTATATTCGAACTGGTTGCAACATGGAGGTACTCCAGGTAACCTATATCTGGTGCTTAGGGGCTGTAACCTATATTTGGAGCTTCCAGAACATGTCGGCTGGTTTTAGGGTTGCACTGTGATTTCCTTCTACTAGGGAATGTTTTCATTCTATGTTGACGGTTTTGTAGCACTGTAGTGCTCACCCATGCGTCGCCAGCTATCACAAGTACCTTTGTATACCTGAACATTTTGAGAGCTTGGGGTATCCTCCCATGTGTCTTGGGAGCCAGCTATCACATGTACCTTTGTATACCTGAACATTTTCAGTAAAAGTGTATACCTGAACATTTTCAGTAAAAGCTTGGGGGTATCCTCCCTTTTATATGGCTGAAAAAAAATCTTAAGGCTAGCAGTATCAGACACCTTTAAAATTACTCATCCTCTGTGAGAAACACATAGTTTCTGTAAGTTTGAGCATCGACATGGTAGTTGTTTTAAGTTAGGACTGTTAGGTTATGACTATTAGAGTAAACTGCAAAAAAACTTATGAACTTTGGCATTAGTTAGTAAAGTTCGTAATGCCGAAAAATTGCAAAAAAGAAAAACCATTACCAACTAATGCCACAGAACTGCCAACTAACCCGTGTCTGAAAAGAATATAAGTTTTATGAGTTTACCGAATTGAAACTGGACTTGGGAACCATGCAGCAACAAGTCAACAACAACATCAAAGCCTTTTTCCCAAGCAAGTTGGGGTAGGCTAGATATGAAACCCAACGGAACAGTAAGGAAACCAAATCAAGGACAGAGAAAAAAGAACAAGTAAACTAAGATTCCAGCACATGGATCGGTGATTTCCATGCAGTCCTATCAAGAAACAAATCTTTAGGAACATTCCAGTCCCTCAAGTCTCTATTTACCGCCTCCGCCCATTTCAACTTTGGTCGTCCTCTACCCCTCCTAGTATTTTCCATACTCCTTAGAATTCCTTGTGGAGGCCTCTGTTTGATATGACCAAACCACCTTAGTTGGTGCTGGACTAGCTTCTTGTCGACCGGCACCACCCCTAGCTTATCACGTATCACCTCATTCCTAATCCGGTCCTTTCTTTTATGGCCACACATCCACTGTAGCATGCGCATCTCCGCAACACTTATTTGTTGGATGTGTTGTCTTTTATTGGGCCAACATTTTGCTCCGTATAGCATCGCCGGTCTGATTGCCGTCCTATAGAATTTACCTTGCTTTTGTGGGACTTGAGAACCATGACGAGGACAATATTTTTTTATAAAATTGGCCATTCATACTTTACGCGGCTACGGAATTGCCTAATCCCCAACTAAGTGCTCATTTGCACAGCGATAAGGCTACATTTCCAATCCCTATTCCACCCTGGCAAGGGCCTCTAGAGGTCCAATTTAGAACTGCGTTTGATACAAGTTAATATTGCAGATATATCATGTTACCTTTGCCAATACGCACAAGTTTCCCCAAGCCTTTTGCATATCTTCTTACACGAGGTCGGTGCCCATCAAGATTAAACCTCCAGGTGTTAACAGTTAGATGTCAAATTTTGACTAAAGAAAAGCAATTTAACATGAAAATTGGAAAAGAGATTATTGTTCTCATTGGAAATTCCCATACTCGTTTTCATTCTGCAATCTTTTCCAGTTAACCCCTCTTGTCAGGTCATGGTCAGCCTGTTGTAAAAGAATGTGTAAGTGAAAGCAACAAGAACAGATAAAATGGAACAAGTATTTGATTATTTCCGCATAACAAGAGGAGTCAACTTTTAAGTCTTAACTATACAAAGAATCACCCATGTGTATAAATGTGCAGTTCAATGATCCGAACAAACATTTTTTTACATTAAATCATGATACAGGTTTGTAGACGGTAAACCAACAATAACAGTTCTACACCAAGGGACAAGTGCTAAGCAATATGGTAGAGTATCAAATGTGCCTTTCTAGATGTTCTCTAGCACTTCAAAATTTCCAGAAACTTCAGATACCCGCCTCCCCTCTCACACCAGCAATCAGCTTTCTCGCTGGCAAGTTATATTTCGAGTGCAACTGTTCGGAGTGCCATATTAACATTTGCATGCAGAATGCACATCCAGTTGTGATGATTTGTGGGCTATTGGTAAATGGTAATACTGTAATACATATCTCTTAAGTGCATACAAAATTTTGAGATGACTAAACCGCTTCATTTGTACAACTTTTATATTTACAACAATATGCAGTCAGCACCCTTAGCATGTCTCATATATTGCAGATTTATGTTAATCCAATTGACAACAGTATTAATCATCTCATTACATAATAAATTATGCTACTGCGTATTCATTTTTTACTTGCACATCTCTTGCTATAGCATGGCACTTCATTTTTTCGATAAAGAGCATGGCACTTCATAGAGAAAGAACTAACAAGAACATTAACCAGTGAATTATCATAGTTCTATACTAATAACACAAGAGGAAACAAGGAAAACAATTATATCGGTAATTCGGTATATATACTTCAGCTGAAGTGGCTTAAAGGCTTTTAGCCTGTTAGGCTACAACATAATCCATTTGAACGATGGTGTTGGTGCATTGTCTCCCTAAACATCCAAACTACTTTATCTGGATACAATCAAGTGGTATCTGACAACGCTTGCATAATACCTGTTGTTTGGCCTGCTCAAATGCTTCAGTCCATTTCCGAGCTTCACCAGGAGTCGCGCATGCAATCTAGTAAAAAGAAAGCAACAAGAGATCTTTGGTTGCCATGTTGAGGAGGATTGTTTACAAAAACATAAGAGCGTAACAAGATGAGTACCTCTCCTTTCTTCGTTTTATCCAATCTATTGCACAACCTCAAGACATAAAAATCCTGGGTTTTCAAAATATAAATTGGTTATTTCTTAAGTAAGCATGAATCCATCCATGTCATTGCAATTGAAGTACTGACACAAAGTTGGACCATTGCGGCATTACCCCATGGTTGACCTTCTGGCGACCAAGCTCCTCCACCATAAGAGTGTGACTAACAAAACCCTTTCGGATAGGTTCCTACAGAAGACGTGTATGATAAAATCGTCCACAAGAAGGCCAAGAAAAAACTTGAGAGATACAATTCTGCAAATGAAGAAACGGTTGTGGAGTAATGCCCAAACATAGCTCTACCAATTTTTCTTGCTACCTAAATGGCCACACTGAAAACATCAGGCATAAATATTACTGAAGTTACAACTCGGAACAACCCTACATCACTGCATAAATATGGTAGACGTATGGTAACAACCCTAGCTAGCTCACTCTGTAGACGTATGGTAACAGCATAACTGCAAACATATTACTGAAATTACAACTCGGAACAACCCTACATGAGAATTGGGTTTTCTAAATCTGACAACACACATGAAGGACACGCAGACCAGGATATTGATGTCAAAATCCCCTCAACAAATTCTCAACTCTAAATTTCAACACAAACCCCTGTAACAGTGTACAGATTTAAAACGCATGCATCTCAGCATTTTCCCCACTTCCTGACAAGTCTGACCGCAAAATCCCCGGCAGAGAAATAATCACAGGCGCATATAATTTACAAACCAAATAAACCCCTAAAACTAAACATTCTAGCTCGCACAATTCAGTAGCTGTCGGGTCCCGTAAATTGCAGCCGGCTACATCCACTCTGACAAGCTGTACCCCGAAATCCACGACTACCAAAAGCGAACGATTCAGAGCCAATTCGGGCGGAGCGCGGGGAGGGGAATGGGGGCTTACGAGTCCCGGGTTCTCGTGCGGGTCGCGCTTGTACATGGCGACGCACTTGCCGCGGATGACGAGGAAGCGGAGGTGGCAGTACTCGTGGCCGATGGAGTTGACGCCGAGGTGGTAGACCCAGCCGGAGTACTCCGAGGTGCTCCGGCCGCTGCCGCTGCCGCTGCCGCTTCCACTGCTCCCGCTGCCGGCGTCCGGCGAGCCCGGCTCCAGGTCCTCCACCTCGATCACCTCGCCGGCCGCCTCGGCCACCGGAAGCGGCGCAGGCGGCTCCGCGGTCGCGGCCGCCATCTCCGACCGCGTGGTGTGCTGAATCCCGTGGGGAGGCTTCCTAGCCGGGAAGGCAGAAAAGGGAAAGAGCAATCAATAATTTCGGTCATACTCTTGGTTTCTCAGGTTATTATATTCTGGGGCGCTGGGGAAGTAGCCGTTATCTTCGAGGTGTCGGGTCGCTAATTCCTTTCCTCTTTTTCATATATTATTATTACTAAGAAAAGTCCTCGCATTGTAAATGTTTCCAAACAAAGTCCTTGGTGACGCTTGTCGGCTACCAGCCTGTCCTCCAGCTCCAGCTGTTGGCAAGTTACAGGACCGACATGGAGTAATTGAGGATTTAGGCTGAAATACTATTATGAACCATAGATTGACGGTCAGAAATTTATGCAGGAAAGGCGTGCCTTTGTGGGTCATCAGCACGTGACATGGGTGGTAACAAGTGATGCTAACTACCAAGAACAAGCAATTGCACACTTGGCCAAGTGTGGGGCAACTCATCTTTCATGGACTTTGCATCTGAAGGTATATATGATGCCCCCCTACGGGGGCCTCACAGCGCTCCACGATAGGCCAGTCGGCGCGCGCGGGCTGGGGCGCTCGCTCCGCTCCATGTCCACCGGTTGGGCCACGTGTCGCCTAACGATTGCCTTTAGCGGTTAGGTGTGAGACAAAACCAGAAACCCTACCCATTTGCACCTCACGCCCCCTCTCATCCCCGCCGCCACCTCCTCCTCGAAATCGTCCCCTCAATCCCCATCCCTTTGCCGTCCCTTCTGTCCCTCTCCTCCGTCCTTCCTCCTCCCCGCTGCTTAGCAGGAGGAGCACGATGCGCCGCCGCACTTCCTCGTCCTCCCGATCCCATCACGATTCTCCTCCCCCAATTGATCTCCGGCGACCGCCAGAGGAGGAGGCCGCCGCCGCTCGCCCGGAGTTGGGTCCCCACAAGCACAAGAGGAGGAGGCCGCCGTTACCTTGTCCCACCATGGGCCGCTGCCTCACCCAGCGAGCATCCTTTTCTTCTGCATCTTCGTCCACCGCGCCGCGTGAAGAGACGAGGCCCTGCCATCCGCCCTTTCTCGTATTATCAGGTTTGTATCTGGAGATGCTCCTCAGCCACTTCCTCCTGTTGAGTCTGAAGAGATGATTTTTGCGTGTCTTTTCACTCTCCATATTCTCATACCATTGGGTATTTTGTTCTTGGTTATTCTTGATTGTACCAATGTTGTCCTGATCTAAAGCGTGCAGCTATGTACTGTATTTGTTTAAAAGGATGTTTGGCTTCTGTCTAATCGTTAGGTATTTTACATCTCAGGTTGATTTGCAACGTGGCTGATAATCCACTTCATCTACCTGCTTTAACCATTTTCGGAGCCAATAAATAAGAGGTTCCTTTCATTCGGGAGATGCACAAGGCATCGGTGCTGGAGCTCTGTACGACAGCACGGGCGTTGGGGCAGAGGTAGGTCGAGTGGAGATTCTTTTCTAGCTTGGGCGACCCGTGCATCATGTAGGAGGAGGGAAAGCAGCATCAACGATTCCATGGTTCAAAGCTGATGACGGGGAGAGGAGGCGGTGTACGGAGGGGTAGGCAGAGGAGGTGACACCTCCGAGGAGCAGTGTTCAGCTTTCACCACAGCAAGTACCTAGCCTCATCCATGTCCTCTTCGTCGCTGAAGACGCCGACGAACAGTTCACGCCAACCCTCCTCTGCATCTTATTTTTAAGGTTCTTCTTTCTCTCTGTGTCAAACGTTCTATCCTAGAGGTTGAGATAAAAGTGGAGGCATACTCTTCTTTAATTTAAGATCCTGAACATCACGTTTTGGTTTATGGGAATCCGTTTCTAATGCTTGCACCGTGTTTCATAAAGTGACAAATTAGCTCATGTTTCATCTCCAGGTTAAACAAGATGCCAATATATTTTGGTTTCTCGGTTACAGTGGTCGGTTAGGTAATGTTTAATCTCTGCCTTTTAAATTTTCCTCACTTGTATTTTTTTGCATTCCATTCAGACCACATCCATTGCTTTGTCTCTGTTTGATTTTGGATATTTTTGTGTTCTCATCAGGTGTTATTGTGCCGCTGGGTTGCTCTCCGTGCTGATGCTTGCTAATATTTGACCCAAAATTCAATTTAACTGGAAGTTCTCGGTGGTGTCTACCTACTATTTGATACAAAAATCATGTTTTTCATACCGGAATATTGTGTGCCCGTGAAGGTGATTTTTTTGTTCTGTAAGTGGATTTTCCATTTAAATGTCACAGCAATATACTTTACTAGAATAAGTTGAGAGCCTCATATACTCCATGCAGTCAATTTTGTAGTTGTAATGTTTTTGGTGACTCAGATTATTTGGATATTGAATGTATTTTTTCTACTGAGAATTCAAGTAATATTTTCCATTAATATTTTATTATTATCTTGCTTTAGTTTATACCTACACAGTTGGCTTTGATGCTTTGCTAAATTATGGTTTATGATTATTTTAGGCAATATGATGATTGCTTCATATTTTTTCTAGCGCTGGATGCATGTCAATTATAATCACATGGGACTTCCAAGTTCCAACTCAGGTTTATCTCTTTCTACTAATCCAGTTGCATCTCCATAGTCATCTTCCCCTCCACCATTTTATTTTAATTCATAAAGGTCAAGGTGAGGTAAAAGTAGAGGCAATTTCCTCCTCTCTTATTTAGCCCCTAGAAGCTTGAACATCTCATCTTTGTTTATGCAAATATGTTTTGTCTATGATTAGGTGTTTGATTAAAATCCTAGCTAAGATATGTTATATTTATGCTCCACCGTACCAGGATGTTAAGGAGAGAGATTTCATATGAGCTTATATTCCATACTTGTATCCCTTTTCACGTTCTTCCTGGTTTAGCTAGGCATGAAGCACAATTATCTCTAGAAGCTTTTGGGAATGTGTTGGCCAGCACACGCCGCGATAAGATGTGACTAACTATCTCTAGAAGTTTTCGTTTATCTATTGAAGTAATTATCCTATTCATTTAATTCAAATATCTTTCTGTAATGTGCAGTTTTGATTTGCTTGAGATTTTTCCACTTCAACTGTTGTGCTAAACTTTTTGGCTGAGGGAATATTTTGGAAATATGTGCACGTTAGGTATCATTACTCTTTTTTATATTCTCTATACCGGTGCAATTTTTGAGACTTTTGAGATCATAATATGAATAAATCTTAGATGAACATGTAAGGACAGAGGTTTACATCCATTATGATGGGGAGGTTCTTACTAGGACAACGATTATTTCCATGTGTTTAGTTAAGTCATTAGGATCACTATTTTTGCGTTCATTAATTAGCACCTCATATTTCTAATTCAGGTTAACTATGTGCTACTCAGAGATTATGTATCACAGTGATCTCTGTACCTAGCTAGCACATTATGTCTAAATTTGAAGTTAATGTTGTAAACTTGGTACAGGTTCACCAATGGCAGGCGAGGAAACCGAGCCAACGAGACACACCACTGATTAGCATGTGCTTATGATTCTGTATTGTCAGGTGAGGAAACCAAGCCTGTCTCCGATTGCTTGACTGATTCCGTATTGTCAGGATTTACTCTTCATGTATTATTCGATGTCGACCTCGACAAAGTGTAGCATTGCACTGGTGCATATGTGTATATTAAATCTGCAGCAGGTATATGAATTTTACTTGGCATACCATTATTCCCTCTTTATTTGTTGCCCTTTGCTTTCTGTTGTATTGATTAAAGTGATACGAAATGTGAGAAGATGCTTTCTGCAATGGTAGTGGTCTGATGATTGAAGTGATTTTCTCAATAAGCACTTTTTGTTATATTGATTTCAGTGATATGGAATGTGAGAAGCCTACTGTTTCTTACGATGAAAACAATTATGTGATTTTTTTATGACAAGTCTGTTTAATTTACATGAAGTTGTGTATTTTATAATTTGATTGCCAAAGTATATGTATGACAATATGAGTTGATTACGACATGATAGTTCGAGGTTGTAGCTTCTTGCATAATTTATACTCTCATGTCTGGATGGCTTTATTTAAAATTGTAGTTGATCTATGTATTACAGCTGGTTGTTTGACGTTAGTGGGATAATATTTTCAACTTGAAGGTTTTATTTCAAAATGTAGTTGATCTTGCTATGTTTTAGGGGAAAATCTTAGGAGAATAGTTAATGGGAACTAATGCTTATTGCATTGTTCTTCCAGGTGTCAAGCTGAATCAGATTCTTTTATTCCGTAATGTTGATGTTATGCTGCTACTTCGATGCTGCTTATTTTCTAGCGTGTGCTTTAAATACCATTTTATGAGATCTGACATATTTGTGTGTGCTTTGAGTAGATGAACCAATTATAAACTCCACTCAAAATATGCTTACTAGAATTATTGACCATGTATTATAAAACAGAGAACATTAACTAAGAAAGTTATGTTTGTGTTACAACTAGCAGCTGCCTCCAGTTGTTGTGTTGGTTCAGTTATACTTGTTTGGGTCCGTGTACTTCAGCTTCACCAAACACTATCTAACTTGCTGGTTTAAAGAACAATATGCCTGGCGAGTCACCCTAGAGAAAAGTCGGGCCCCTTAGCAAGTGTCTTCTTAGGGAATTATGAGCTTTTGTCTACTCTGCTTTCATTTCCTATGCATATGTTGCAGTATCTTTGTATGTTTGATATTTTTATCCTTTACTTATCACTTCAAATGGCTTCTGGTGGCTTAATATGTATGAGGTTGTTGTACAATATGTAGGTCCAACATATTACTCTTAGATCTCTCTAAAATTCTTATAAAATTATACTGATGATCATAACATGTTGACAAAATGATCATATCAGCTTGCCACTGAAACAAAAATACTCTTACCTTAGTGTGATCCACTGCAAACTATTATATGCATTACTATTATTTTTAGGCATTCATTACTAAAACGGCTTTGTTAATAGTGCAAGGTCTCATTGAATTTTATGGGTTCTGCAAATCGTGAGGGTAACCGGAAAAGGAGTATATTCATGGTTGCAGAATCTATGATGAATTAAGTCGCTTTGATATAGTATCTTCATACGGAGTTACATACCCTACCAATGCTGAACAATGGGTCATCGCCAAATGAGTGGTATGCCATGATAGTTTATAAAAGGAGCTGCAGTAAGTATCTGTAGTTTCAGAAAGCTGCAGTAAGTATCTGCAGTTTCAGAAAGCCGTGGTGCTTGGAAGGATTTAAGATAATATGTTATGCACATCGAATTACTAAGTTCTTGTACTTTTTTAATTCTCTCTGGTTAGTTGCAACTGGATTAGGTAGACATTTAATGGTTCTCTAACGAACATATACAATGGATTTTCCCCTGGTTCTTCTCGTTTTGTGCTTCAAGGTGTTTATGTTTGAATTTACCGAAAGCCCTTTCCGGTTATTTTGGTCCCAGCTTGACCAAATAATTCTAATTTTTTAATGTTTTTCTAAGAGTGCTTGGAATGATTTAAGACAATATGTTATGCATATTGAATTACTCAAACGCTCAAGTACTTTTTTTTTTCTCTCTGGTTAGTTGCAATTGGTCAGGATTAGATAGACTGTTCATGAACTTTTTGTGGTTCCAACTAGGTAATGTTGTACTACTTTTCTAACGGCTACTATTACGAGTGTTCATATAGGTAGAAACAGAGCATTCACAGCCATAAGTGCGACTGTAAACTTTAAATGAAACTTTTACAAAGGAAAAGAAGCAAAAAAAGTTATTTGTTGAAATAGTTGAGTTTCTCATGCTAACTGATTGTTTTTTTTTGCAGAATTTGTTACATTCGGAGAAGAGAAAGAGAACAAAGTCCTAAAATATCAGTTCAACTTGGCTCTGTTTTTGTCATCTTGAATGCCCATGCTCAATCCTCACAATTTGCGTCATCAAACATGGATCCACTGAGAGCTACTACATGCAAAATCCCTGGAGCCAAGCAAAAAATGTAAAAAGGAAGCCAATATCACTGATGCTGCTTCAATATTAAGTTGTAGAAGAACAAGATGAAGAAGCTTATCTACTTTTACCCTAAACTGCAAGCTTATCTACTTTTACCCTATGCTTTTCAGTGCCAGACTCGAATGGCTGAGTAGTTGAATTTTAGTTGATGATGACAAACTATGAATGCATGCTTGTATGGCTTGAATTCTTTTGTTGAAATTCAGTGCTAGGCTATGGCTGGAGACATGGCTGTAACATAATGGTTTTCAAGTCTGAAAACATATATTCCAGTTCAGATCTAGAAAGCGGAAGCCTCAAAACATACGGTTCAGTTCTATAAGGGATCACACATTGGATGAAATTTCACATTTCATTGATACAATTACAACTTTGATTTCCAACACATCTACATAGATCGATGGTCACACACATTTACACTCCAACAAACCAAAACAAGATACAGAACCATGCATACACCCACGGGAGCAACTCTTTCTTTGTCAGACCGCCTTCCTCTGAGCCTGCAGCTGTTGTGGCATGGCGTCAACCGACTGTGGCGTGGTGTCAACCAACTTGCCTCGGTTGGCCGCAGATGTTGTGTGATGTGCCATCCTTGCCTGACTTCGAACTGACACCCTCTTCCGCGCTGCCACTTGCGACAGGAAGAGGTGATGCAGTGGACTAACGCTCACAGCTAGCCTTCGCTCTACACGCCTCAACTGGTTGTTGCGACATTGACATCAGTACATAACGGTCCTTGCGACGGACTGGAAGAGGTGACGCGACGAACTAGCGCCCACGACCACGACGGTGCTAATAAGAGGGCCGGTGGAGACCCCAGACCATGCAGGGAGCGAGCGGGACGACACAGTCGTCGAGAGCGGCGACAAATGAGCTTGCAGTGTTAATGTGTGGTGCCGCCAACAATTGGGCAAGACTTTTTTTAGGGAACCCTCGAGCAAGACTTCAAATCACAACAACCTGAACGCGGTAGACGACTCGCGGATTATTTTAAGTTTAACCAAGCCAAGGGAATTTCAGCAGTTTGGCTCGGTTTGGGTCGAGTACTTGGTTTAGGACAGGGTACCGGTCAGGGTTTTTCTTTTTCTTGGTACAGACTGCAGCAGTTTGTCTGGTATGCGACATTGCGACAAACATATACGTATATAGAATCAATTCTAACACTTATGTCCATATTTAATATATAGTAGGATAGTCCAAATGCAAATGTAGTTAGGGTTAATTATATAATATTACTCGACCTTATGCTACAAAAGCTTAGTGTTTGTAAGGCTGAGTACCTTCATGAATTATGCGACAGTGTAAAATTCGCGTGACTGCTTTTTAACACTTCTATATTGCCGCCCGAATGTGCTCCTTATGAAGGTCTGTCGATTATAAATTAGCAGAAGACTACATGTTGGAATGCAAATTTCCACGTTATTTTTTACATCGTTACACAAAATGTAAATCGGGATGTATTTTACGGGATCGTGCGCCAAGGCGCACATATATATCTAGTCTTTCCTCACCACCACAGCGTGGCAGGACTGGCCGCGATTTACGTAGTAAGCTGAAAGCCTGAAAGTGGGTACATCGATCAAAACTGAACAAGAGTGATGATAGATATCTGCTCTGCCCTCATCGCTGGCTGCCTACCTAACACGTAGATTTTGGGCTGCATAACAATATTGGGTTATGATGATACCGACTTTTGGACTTTTTCGGCATAATGCTATTGGAAATTCTCGTTTCATGTGTGCTGGCGCTTTTCTACTTGACGCGTCTTTTGGCTGCTAGACTGTTTGTTAGTATTTTATAAGTACTACAATATATGAGCTATCTGCAAAAGTTTCGGTGTTTTCTAAAGTGGTACCGTGGTGCCATGTTTTGGAAAAAAAAAATCCAGCACTCATAGGTATCAATGGAAAAAGTAGAGCATTTTCTCGCAAAGAAAGCATGGACGAGATATTCTTCCCTAATAGGGATCTCAGTTGCAGGAAGAAGTAGAAGCGGAAGTGGAAGAGGTCAAACTGCTCAACCATAGAAAGACATGAAGGATAAAGTGTAAAATCAATTGTTTGAAACATCTTGAAAATACCATTTGTTGTTAGAAGTTGTATTTTCGGTAGTTGAAGGGAAAGAAACATAAAAGAGGAAACCTCTAATCGTTAGGTGATGGAAAATGATGATAGTTTGGGAAAAACACCGAATGATCGTAGGACGATGGAAACAAAGAGGGAAATCTGCCATTAGCACTACATGGTAGTTATTGAAGAGAGGACAACGCATACCGGTTGAAAGATATGGCATACAATGGATCAATTTTTCGGAAACACTAGAAGGTAGTAGCATTTTCGTCGACTAAAAGATGCGCCGGATGGTGATTATTTTTGTTTACGGAGTTGCTATTGAAGAAAATCGTAATATTTTCTCCGATTGAAAGAGGCAATGGGTGATAAGGGTACCGTGGAAGAAGGTTATAATATTCTTCCCAAGTGAGAAAGGGGACATGCGGTGGAGTAAGTATATATTTTTGGTGGTACCGTCGAACAACACAACATTATTTTCGGCGGATAAAGGAGGTGGCGGATGTTGGAATTTTTTGTGATTACCGCTGGAAAATAATGACATCCACAAAATTACCATTGGCGTTGCAGAGTTTTCCCGAGAAAATGCTTTAGGGAAAAATATAGGTAGCTATCTCCTCGCGAAAAACTATTGTAAAATAGTTAATTAATGGACAAAATAGAATTACCGCGGAAGAATTATGGTCCGGTGATAAATTACTGTCGAGCAATTAAACTACTGTGGAATATTTGTACCAATGAATTACTATGAAAAGTTACTATTGAAACTTTGAAAAATAATTGTTGAAAAGTAAAAAAAAAATGAATAGAAGAGAGCGTATCAAAGTGGTGAATAGGTAAATAGGCCTAGTGGAAAAAATACTACAAAATAGTTAACGCGGCAAATTAAAACTATTACTGAAGAATTATGCTCTAGTAGAGAATTATTGACGCGCAATGAAAATGGTATAGGATTTTATTTTTGACACTTGTACAGTAGGGAAAAAACCCTACAGTGTCATTTTCTATTATAAAATTGGGAAAGTAATAACATGGTGTAAAGATTGGAGTTAACGGAGTTAAAATGGTATAAGATATTTCTACCAACAATTACTGCAAAAGTTACTATAAAAAAATTTAAAAAATATTAATGAAAAGCAATACAAAAAATGAAAATTAAAAAAAAGTGACATTGTTCGTGCCACATGAATAGTGCGCAAATGAATGAGGGAGCAGTAAAGGCCATCGGACTTTATATATGTAGAGTTATAAGGCCATTTAGGTTAAGGAAGAATAACATTTCACCATTTAGAATAAAATTTGTGTTTTTTGTTTCTTTTTGTATTACAAAGAATAAAATTTTGAACTTGATTAATACAGTAGTATAGAGTCGGTGTTTGTCGGCTGATGTAACGATTCCAGTAAGTTTCTGATGCCGTGGGTACTTAAGTGTGTTTGAAAATTTAACTGTTAACAATTAACACGAAAGCCAAAAAGGGTCATAATTGATTCCCGAAATATGTGAAACATTTACATGGTGCAACCCCACCCCACCCACCCACAGCATATTTATAGCAAAGAAACGTAGGACTACATATTTAGCAATTTTGAAAAAGAAATGGTTGTATGGTCATTTCTGCTTTTCATAAATTATAACGAGACGGCATTACCAAATGCAACTCAATGTGCACCATTAAAAGACCCCCCACTCGAGTACAAGAATGACGTCTGATCACGCATGTTAAGGTATTTTGTTTAACTACAGTATACACGTGTTGCAAAAGTAATTGACATAACATGGACCAATCGTGTCGATGGTAAAGTGTTCGTTGTTGACATTATTACATTGTACAGCACATCGGCTGGTCTCTATTGCCTTGGCTCCTGGCATCGCCCGCTGGACGTCGGCATAGAGCTACACGAAAAGTGTATTGAGCGTCCTTTCTTCTCCACAGTCGAGCTACGCGTTGTGCACACGGTTAGCACTTCGATCGTGAGACGGTTTAAGGTGGGTCAATGCGCTGAGTTTGTGATGTTCTGTCGCAGTCGTAACGAGCTAGGTGTTTTGCCTGGACTTTTCCGGTCCAGCGTTGCAATCGGCATACCGATCTGGCGTGGCTAGCTGTTTCCAATTTGAGTGTGCTAAAAGTACGGATAGTGACAAGGCGACTCGATGACACCAACCACCGTGACGGAGATAGTGAATCGTAGCATTTGTTAGAGCATCTTTACCACGGCTAGATCTCAGTTTATAAACGCGAGTTTACGGGCTGAGAAAAACGCGATTTGAAGCCTGGAAAAGGCCTCCGCATATGCGGTTATGCCGTTTGCTATGTGGTTTGCTATGTGGGGTCTGGTACCCCAAAATCGTACCAACCCTCCAAACTAAAGTGCAGATCAGGAGTTTTGCATATTTCAACACATCTACGTGACAAATACTGTATGGAAATGTAAAACCATGATAACAAATATAAACTAAATTTTGATAGTTTCAAACAGCAATACAATAACAATCCTTATTACAACAATAGTTCAAATATAAATAATTAAACAAATGGTTTAGAATACAAATATAATAGTTCAAATCACACCTCAATGAATATGTAATCAAATGAATTAAATAGAACCGTCACACTACCGGCCGATGTGCCTCATCCAACAGTGTTGAATTAGATCGAGCTAAATCTGCGTGCGACCTGACGTTCTCAATGGTGCGGTATGTCTCAAGAAATGCTTTGATTTCGTTCGGATTCCTTGATGGATTCACCCGGATACCGACATTGTCAAAGAAGAACTCTAAGTTCAAATCCCTCTCATCCTCGATGATCATGTTGTGAACAATCACACAAGTGCTCATGATGTTATTGAGAGTTTGTTTGTCCTGAAATCGATCGGGACCTCGAACTTGATAAGGGGTTGCCCGATCTTCTCGGTAAGCACGATGGATGGTGATGAACACATGATGAACACAGCGGAGATAACACGATGATGAAGTGGATGATAAATTGTATGACGCAACGAGTCTCTCGATTGCTCCCTGTCGCCAATGCAACAGCTCTCAACCCTGCAAGATATTCGCAACTCCACACACTTGCGCACGTAGCCGCCGACCACGAAGCGATAAATTGCAACATTCTAATTCCCAATGGAACAACAGATCACACAAAACTTTCAGTAGCAAAACACCAGATCGATGCGAATTATAGATTCAATAGAATTGCAATGCAATCAACTATGAACTAGGATTTATCTTAAACGTGGTCTAAACCTATTATGGGGCCGTCCTGGGCACTTATATAGGGGTTCAGGATGACCAGAAGTCGAGAAAATACAATAATAATTGACTCAGATCGGGATCTGGTCGAGACTCAGTCGGACACGGCCGTCTTGGGGGCCGGTCGACCGGGCCAGGACCAGCTTGTCCGTTTTGGACTGGGACAGGGACCGGGTTGTGACCGGGCCAAGGGGCGGAGCTCTCAGTATACCTGTCCGGATGGCACCGGTCCAGGAGCCGGCGGGCCCCGGGCTCACCCAGCGTGGGAGCCGGTGTGACCGGGCGTGGGACCGGGCCGGCCGGCGTGGCGGCCGGTCGCGCCGGGGGTAGCGCCGGCCTGGAATTCGTCTTCCTCCTTCACGCATGCCTCCCTCTCCTCCCTCGCGCGTCCATGAGGTGTCTTAATGTCCAGCACCATGTCCATCTGTTCTCCTCCTCCTCGCGATGCTTCCTTTATCCTCGTACCTAATCATACAGAAGTCAAAGGATTTAGGTAGTATAAAATTCTCATGGATGAAAGTATCGTTTAAGAACAAGTTCGCCTGTTGTTTTAGTAGCTTCGCACGAGCTCTTGTACTAGGTCCAATTCCGACTTCATTAGACTTGAGCTTCACATCAACATCTTCTTCATCTTGCAATGACAGAGTGTAAGGGTACATTGCCCCTATGTGTGGTTTTGGTAATTAATGATAATCCCTATGGACTAATGTTTTCATTGAGTTTATATGAAGGAATATTCCATAGGTACTACTTGTATTCCATGTGTTGGATTCGAGTATGGATGCCATGAAGATAAAGATACACCTTGTGTATTGGCATCAAGATCATCGATCATAGAGCATGAGAAGATACAAGGTTGACTGATACGTCTCCGACGTATCGATAATTTCTTATGTTCCATGCCACATTATTGATGATATCTACATGTTTTATGCATACTTTATGTCATATTTATGCATTTTCTGGCACTAACATATTAACGAGATGCCGAAGAGCCGATTCTTTGTTTCCATTTTTGGTTTCAGAAATCCTAGTAAGGAAATATTCTCGGAATTGGACGAAATCAACGCCCAGGGGCCTATTTTCACACGAAGCTTCCAGAAGACCGAAGAGGAGACGAAGTGGGGCCACGAGGTGGCCAGACACCAGGGCGGCGCGGCCCAAGCCCTGGCCGCGCCGGCCTGTCGTCTGGGCCCCTCGTGTGGCCCCCTGACCTGCCCTTCCGCCTACAAATAGTCTTCGTCGCGAAACCCCCAGTACCGAGAGCCACGATACGGAAAACCTTCCAGAGACGCCGCCGCCGCCAATCCCATCTCGGGGGATTCAGGAGATCGCCTCCGGCACCCTGCCGGAGAGGGGAATCATCTCCCGGAGGACTCTACACCGCCATGGTCGCCTCCGCAGTGATGAGTGAGTAGTTCACCCCTGGACTATGGGTCCATAGCAGTAGCTAGATGGTTGTCTTCTCCTTATGTGCTTCATTGTCGGATCTTGTGAGCTGCCTAACATGATCAAGATTATCTATCTGTAATGCTATATGTTGTGTTTGTTGGGATCCGATGAATAGTGAATACTATGTTATGTTGATTATCAATCTATGTGTTGTTTATGATCTTGCATGCTCTCCGTTACTAGTAGATGCTTTGGCCAAGTTGATGCTTGTAACTCCAAGAGGGAGTATTTATGCTCGATAGTGGGTTCATGTCTCCGTGAATCTAGGGGAGTGAGAGAAACCTCTAAGGTTATGGATGTGCTGTTGCCACTAGGGATAAAACATTGATGCTATGTCCGTGGATGTAGTTATTGATTACATTACGCACCATACTTAAGGCAATTGTCTGTTGTTTGCAACTTAATACTGGAAGGGGTTCGGATGATAACCTGAAGGTGGACTTTTTAGGCATAGATGCATGCTGGATAGCGGTCTATGTACTTTGTCGTAATGCCCAATTAAATCTCACAATACTCATCATATCATGTATGTACATGGTCATGCCCTCTCTATTTGTCAATTGCCCAACTGTAATTTGTTCACCCAACATGCTATTTATCTTATGGGAGAGACACCACTAGTGAACTGTGGACCCCGGTCCATTCTTTTAATTGAATACAATCTACTACAATACTTGTTCTACTGTTTTCTGCAAACAATCATCATCCACACTATACATCTAATCCTTTGTTACAGCAAGCCGGTGAGATTGACAACCTCACTGTTTCATTGGGGCAAAGTATTTTGGTTGTGTTGTGCAGGTTCCACGTTGGCGCCGGAATCCCTGGTGTTGCGCCGCACTACATCTCGCCGCCATCAACCTTCAACGTGCTTCTTGGCTCCTACTGGTTCGATAAACCTTGGTTTCTTACTGAGGGAAAACTTGCCGCTGTACGCATCACACCTTCCTCTTGGGGTTCCCAACGGACGCGTGCTGTACGCGTATCAAGCAGATTTTTCGGCGCCGTTGCCGGGGAGATCAAGACACGCTGCAAGGGGAGTCTCCACATTCCAATCTCTTTACTTTGTTTTTGTCTTGCTTTATTTTATTTACTACTTTGTTTGCTGCACTAAATCAAAATACAAAAAAATTAGTTGCTAGTTTTGCTTTATTTGCTATCTTGTTTGCTATATTAAAAACACAAAAAAATTAGTTACTCGCATTTACTTTATTTTTATTATCATGACTAGTCCCGCAGTTGTCACTCTATCACCAGAGGAATCAATCTTCACTTTTAAACGAGGTGGTGAAGAGAATTTTAAAGAAGCTTGGTCTAGAATTTTTTATTCTTATAGTAAAACTGAACCTAAAATGACCCTAAGTTTGCTTCTTAGTAACTTTTATTTTGGGCTTATTCTTCGCTATAGATATGCCTTAGATGCTGTAGTGGGAGGAGATTTCCTTCATTGTGATGGGGATCAAGCTTTTAATGCCATAAGGAAATTGATTACATCATTTAGCTCCGATAATAATTTTGATTCATCTCATGCTAGCATGCATAATAGATTAAACACTCTCGAAACAAATATATCATGTTTGAAAGAAGTGTACAACCAAATTCGCGAATTCTATGATTATGTTCCATTAAGCTTCGAACCTTCAATGTGGGTGCCTACCGTTAAAGTTACTATTGGTGCTGAAACTTTTCCTGCTCGTTGTGATATTATGTCTGAGTTTTGCCTTATGCCTAAAAGTATTTATGAATCTTTGACACTTTGGGAACTCACTAAAGGGGGAGAAGAAATGACTCTTACTGATAACTCTATTATAATTCCTAAGGGTATAGCTGAAGGTGTTTTCACAACCTTTCTTGGAAGGACGGTATCCACTGATTATCTCGTTATTGAATGTGTAGGGACAGGACAAATCACGCTTGGAAGATCCCTGCTGAAACTCATGGGAGCAATCATAGATGTGGGGAAAGGCACTCTAAATTTTACCTCTACACCCGGATGCGGTCATGTATTCCCTAGACCAAAAAGTAGGAATAAGAGTAAGAAGGGTAAGAGCAACGCCCCTGGTAAGAATGTCAACGCATCATCTTTTGATAATACTTGATATACACTTTCTGCGCCTAGCTGAAAGGCGTTAAAGAAAAGCGCTTATGGGAGACAACCCATGTTTTACTACAGTACCTTTATTTTATATTTGAGTCTTGGAAGTTGTTACTACTGTAGCAACCTCTCCTTATCTTAGTTTTGTGCATTGTTGTGCCAAGTAAAGTCGTTGATAGTAAGGTTCATACTAGATTTGGATTACTGCGCAGAAACAGATTTATTTGCTGTCACGAATCTGGGCCTAATTCTCTGTAGGTAACTCATAAAATTATGCCAATTTACGTGAGTGATCCTCAGATATGTACGCAACTTTCATTCAATTTGAGCATTTTCATTTGAGCAAGTCTGTTGCCTCAATAAAATTCGTCTTTACGAACTGTTCTGTTTTGACAGATTCTGCCTTTTATTTCGCATTGCCTGCTTTGCTATGCTTGATGGATTTTTCGATTCCATTGACTTTCAGTAGCTTTGTGCAATGTCCAGAAGTGTTAAGAATGATCATGTCACCTCTGAACATGTAAATTTTAATTGTGCACTAACCCTCTAATGAGTTGTTTTGAGTTTGGTGTGGAGGAAGTTTTCAAGGATCAAGAGAGGGAGATGATACAACATGATCAAGGAGAGTGAAAGCTCTAAGCTTGGGGATGCCCCGGTGGTTCACCCCTGCATATATCAAGAAGACTCAAGCGTCTAAGCTTGGGGATGCCCAAGGCATCCCCTTCTTCATCGACAACATTATCAGGTTCCTCTAGTGAAACTATATTTTTATTCCATCACATCTTATGTGCTTTGCTTGGAGCGTCGGTTTGTTTTTGTTTTTGTTTTGTTTGAATAAAATGGATCCTAGCATTCATTGTGTGGGAGAGAGACACGCTCCGCTGTTGCATATGGACAAATATGTCCTTAGGCTTTACTCATAGTATTTATGGCGAAGTTTCTTCTTCGTTAAATTGTTATATGGTTGGAATTGGAAAATGATACATGTAGTAATTGCTATAATGTCTTGGATAATGTGATACTTGGCAATTGTTGTGCTCATGTTTAAGCTCTTGCATCATATACTTTGCACCTATTAATGAAGAAATACATAGAGCTTGCTAAAATTTGGTTTGCATAATTGGTCTCTCTAAGGTCTAGATAATTTCTAGTATTGAGTTTGAACAACAAGGAAGACGGTGTAGAGTCTTATAATGTTTACAATATGTCTTTTATGTGAGTTTTGCTGCACCGGTTCATCCTTGTGTTTGTTTCAAATAACCTTGCTAGCCTAAACCTTGTATCGAGAGGGAATACTTCTCATGCATCCAAATCCTTGAGCCAACCACTATGCCATTTGTGTCCACCATACCTACCTACTACATGGTATTTCTCCGCCATTCCAAAGTAAATTGCTTGAGTGTTACCTTTAAAATTTCCATTCTTCACCTTTACAATATATAGCTCATGGGACAAATAGCCTAAAAACTATTGTGGTATTGAATATGTACTTATGCACTTTATCTCTTATTAAGTTGCTTGTTGTGCGATAACCATGTTCCTGGGGACGCCATCAACTACTCTTTGTTGAATATCATGTGAGTTGCTATGCATGTTCGTCTTGTCTGAAGTAAGGGAGATTTACCGCTAGAATGGTTAGAGCATTGCATAATGTTAGAGAAGAACATTGGGCCGCTAACTAAAGCCATGATCCATGGTGGAAGTTTCAGTTTTGGACAAATCCTCAATCTCATATGAGAAAATTAATTGTTGCTACATGCTTATGCATATAAGAGGAGTCCATTATCTGTTGTCTATGTTATCCCGGTATGGATGTCTAAGTTGAGAATAATCAATAGCGAGAAATCCGATGCGAGCTTTGTCCTTAGACCTTTGTACAGGCGGCATAGAGGTACCCCTTTGTGACACTTGGTTATAACATGTGGATTGCGATGATAATCCGGGTAATCCGAGCTAATTAGGACAAGGTGCGGGCACTATTAGTATACTATGCATGAGGCTTGCAACTTGTAAGATATAATTTACATGACACATATGCTTTATTACTACCGTTGACAAAATTGTTTCTTGTTTTCAAAATCAAAGCTCTAGCACAAATATAGCAATCGATGCTTTCCTTTTTGAAGGACCTTTCTTTTACTTTTATGTTGAGTCAGTTCGCCTATCTCTCTCCACCTCAAGAAGCAAACACTTGCGTGAACTTTGCATTGATTCTTACATACTTGCATATTGCACTTGTTATATTACTTTGCATTGACAACTATACATGAGATATACATGTTACAAGTTGAAAGCAACCGCTGAAACTTAATCTTCCTTTGTGTTGCTTCAATGCCTCTACTATGAATTATTGCTTTATGAGTTAACTCTTATGCAAGACTTATTGATGCTTGTCTTGAAGTACTATTCATGAAAAGTATTTGCTATATGATTCATTTGTTTACTCATGTCATTTACATTGTTTGGATCGCTGCATTCATTACATATGCTTACAATAGTATGATCAAGGTTATGATGGCATGTCACTCCAGAAATTATCTTTGTTATCGTTTACCTGCTCGGGACGAGCAGAAACTAAGCTTGGGGATGCTGATACGTCTCCGACGTATCGATAATTTCTTATGTTCCATGCCACATTATTGATGATATCTACATGTTTTATGCATACTTTATGTCATATTTATGCATTTTCCGGCACTAACATATTAACGAGATGCCGAAGAGCCGATTCTTTGTTTTCATTTTTTAGTTTCAGAAATCCTAGTAAGGAAATATTCTCGGAATTGGACGAAATCAACGCCCTGGGGCCTATTTTCACACGAAGCTTCCAGAAGACCGAAGAGGAGACGAAGTGGGGCCACGAGGTGGCCAGACACCAGGGCGGCGCGGCCCAAGCCCTGGCCGCGCCGGCCTGTTGTTTGGGCCCCTCGTGTGGCCCCCTGACCTGCCCTTCCGCCTACAAATAGTCTTCATCGCGAAACCCCCAGTACCGAGAGCCACGATACGGAAAACCTTCCAGAGACGCCGCCGCCGCCAATCCCATCTCGGGGGATTCAGGAGATCGCCTCCGGCACCCTGCCGGAGAGGGGAATCATCTCCCGGAGGACTCTACACCGCCATGGTCGCCTCCGCAGTGATGAGTGAGTAGTTCACCCCTGGACTATGGGTCCATAGCAGTAACTAGATGGTTGTCTTCTCCTTATGTGCTTCATTATCGGATCTTGTGAGCTGCCTAACATGATCAAGATTATCTATCTGTAATGCTATATGTTGTGTTTGTTGGGATCCGATGAATAGTGAATACTATGTTATGTTGATTATCAATCTATGTGTTGTTTATGATCTTGCATGCTCTCCGTTACTAGTAGATGCTTTGGCCAAGTTGATGATTGTAACTCCAAGAGGGAGTATTTATGCTCGATAGTGGGTTCATGTCTCCGTGAATCTGGGGGAGTGAGAGAAACCTCTAAGGTTATGGATGTGCTGTTGCCACTAGGGATAAAACATTGATGCTATGTCTGAGGATGTAGTTATTGATTACATTACGCACCATACTTAATGTAATTGTCTGTTGTTTGCAACTTAATACTGGAAGGGGTTTGGATGATAACCTGAATGTGGACTTTTTAGGCATAGATGCATGCTGGATAGCGGTCTATGTACTTTGTCGTAATGCCCAATTAAATCTCACAATACTCATCATATCATGTATGTGCATGGTCATGCCCTCTCTATTTGTCAATTGCCCAACTGTAATTTGTTCACCCAACATGCTATTTATCTTATGGGAGAGACACCACTAGTGAACTGTGGACCCCGGTCCATTCTTTTAATTGAATACAATCTACTGCAATACTTGTTCTACTGTTTTTTGCAAACAATCATCATCCACACTATACATCTAATCCTTTGTTACAGCAAGCCGGTGAGATTGACAACCTCACTGTTTCGTTGGGGCAAAGTACTTTGGTTGTGTTGTGCAGGTTCCACGTTGGCGCCGGAATCCCTGGTGTTGCGCCGCACTACATCTCGCCGCCATCAACCTTCAACGTGCTTCTTGGCTCCTACCAGTTCGATAAACCTTGGTTTCTTACTGAGGGAAAACTTGCCGATGTACGCATCGCACCTTCCTCTTGGGGTTCCCAACGGACGCGTGCTGTACGCGTATCATTGACCAATACAAAGAGTGAAGAATAGATTCAAGTTTGGTCAACACATGAAGCATGAAGAATGTGCCACGTGAAGTCACGTGGTATGACCATGAAAGGATGACGTCAAGTGGTGATCGTCATCAAGGTTGAGTTGGGCAAGTTCAAGTAGAGTATCTCGAGATGATCATATGCTTGAAGCTTGCCGTCCATTTGATGATAATGGACATGTGAAGGTGTACATCAATGGAGCTTTCCCATCATAGTGTATGGGGGAGCATTTGTGAGTCTTCACGAAGTAACAATGATCAAGTGTGCCATTCCGGCTTGAGTAGAGCTTGAAGAGTTATCATCAAGTTCAAGCGGGATGCGCAAGGCAAAGGTATGGCCTTGTTAGGTTTTCCTTTTACCGGTCTCAAGGTGGTTGATGTGAGACCAGATTATAGGATAGATAGCCGCACTATCAAGAGGGGCTTTCGGTTGGGTAACTTGATCACATCATCTTAGGGATCTAAATCCTTTGCATACTTTGCATATCCCTATTGATTATTGGTGTTTCTCTGTGAGAGGTTCTTGAGCTTGTTGCTAGCTTTACAACAAGCCCAAGTACATCGAAAACGGAATCTGCATGCATCTTCTATTGCGTTTTCAAGTTTGGACATCTTCGTCGTTTCTTGACGGTGGGAGACTCCCATTTTTGTTGGGGTTCTATTCGTTGTTATCTTTCCAATAAAATTGGTTTCATGTCAATCGGGGTCCGGACACAAAAGTTATCACAGTTTTTGTATAACATGTTTTCCTGCTCACCCGGTCGGACCGGCCCCTGAGCCGGCCGGTTCCGGTCTACCGCCCGGTCGACCAGGTGCACGGCCGGGCACCCCGGCGCCAACCGGCTCCTACACTGATGCAATCCGGGAGGACTACTGCGCCACAATTCTCAGTTCCGGTCTCGGTCTGGCCCCTGCCCCGGTTTGGACCGGCTGGTCCGGTCCATGGCCCGGTTGACCGGTCTGTGGACCGGATGGCCCGGTCAGTGGTCCGGTCTGACTGGTTCCTGAACCGGACGGCTCGGTCCCAGGCTCGGTTGACCGGCCTCCTCGACGGTTGTCTCAGCCCAACTTTTTCCCAACGGTTATATTTGCTCTTGGGCTATAAATAGATCTTCTTCCACCTTGGGCTGAGTCAGTTCTTCCCATTCTCTCTCCTCCATTGTTGCCTTTGAAGAACTTGCCCTCTCTCTTGTTTCCCCCCATGATTCTTGCTCATTCTTGAGTGATCTAAGAGAGGAGATCTAGATCTACAATCCCCACCAATCCATCTCTCCTCTAAGTGAGGGGAACCCTTTGGATCTAGATCTTGGAGACATTTGTTGATTTCCTCTTTGTTCTTCCTCTCTATTCTCATCCTAGCATTTGTTGCTTTCGTGGGATTTGAGTGTGAAGGATTTGAACACCTCTAGTGTTCTTGCTTTGCATCATTGCATAGTGTTGAGCTCTCCACCACGATTAGTTCGAGTGAGAGACCGTGAGCTTGTTACTCTTGGAGGGAGACCTCCTAATTGGCTTAGTTGGTGTCCCGGTGATCTCTTCGTGGAAGATTGTGAAGGGGCTCGGGCTTCTCCTTCGTGGAGCTTGTGAAGTGGTTGTGGAGCTTGCCATCTCCGGAGTGGAGGAAAAACTAACCATAAGGAAAGGGCCATTATCCTTCGTGGGTGTGGCTCGGAGAATAGGGTGAGCCTTCGTGGCGTTGGGGAATCCTTCGTGGGACCTCCACTCCTCCAAACGTGATGTACCTTCTTGCAAAGGAAGGGAACACGGGAATACATCCTCGTCTCCGTGTGCCTCAGTTATTTCTATACCGGAGCTCTTTTTTTTTGTGATAGCCATCGTGCTTGAAGTACATATATCTTGCTATCTCTTGTGCTACATATATCTTGTGCCTATCTATCTTAGCTCTAGTTGTTATATATTGTTACACTTAGTTGAGCTTAGCATATTTAGAGTTTGTGCTTGTAATCTAAACGTTAGTTTAATTCCGCATTCTTACAAGACAAATTCGTAAGAGTTTTTAATTGCCTATTCACCCCCCCTCTAGGCGACATCTCGATCTTTCAAAGGTAAATCTTACTGCTCCAAAGTGAATTAGTATGCTTACCAACTTGGATTGACGAACTAGTGCACGGATGTAGCGAAGCGAATATCAAGGGTATAAGAACAATCACATGAAAAAGTAGGATATATGTGGGGCTGTAGGTGGGCTACCTATTTGCACCAATAACAAGATCTAGCGCTGATCGTAGAACAACCAATGATACTCACATAAGGCGATAAATGTGGCAATGCAACTATATGGATGAAAATGTTGCAATGCACTCGAGAGACACTCGAAAAGCTCAACGAAATAGGCACAAGATTGCGCAACTACAGGTGCATAAAAGTAAACTAGGCCTTCACTTGATCTCTTCCTAGCACTTTACTTTTACTTTTTTGGATTTTCTTTTTATCACACACAACACTTGTAGCTCTTTTTTATTTCTTTTCTATTTTCTTTTTTTGTTGATTTTATGACTCTAATCTTTGTAACATGGCCAAACATAAATTGCAAAGGACCAAAACCCTAACGAGCAGCCTGTCGAGCGGTAAAACTAGTCTCTTGTGGGAAAGTTCCTAGTCACGTATATCGAAAGATTGTGTCTATGGTTGGGAAGAAGCAAATTGTATGCTATGTGGGCTCGGAGTAACAAAGACTGAAAACTAGATGATATCGAAACACAAACCCAAGACAATCTACTAGATGAAAGAAAAAGATACGCAAAAACAACTACGAAAAGCAACTAAAACTCGAAATTGATGCAATTTAAGGCTATGGAAAACCCTAACCATAATGTTTTTTGCCTTTTTCTGGATAGGAAACACTCACAACTCAACTATGAGGTGGATTGTGGATGGCTTACCAAGAAAACGTTGAAATCTGATACCAAGATGATAAGGGGTTGCCCGATTTTCTCAGTAAGCACGGTGGATGGTGATGAACACACGATGAACACGTCGGAGATAACACGATGATGAAGTGGATGATAACTTGTATGACGCAACGAGTCTCTCGATTGGTCCCTGTCGCCAATGCAACAAATCTCAACCCTGCAAGATATTTGCAACTCCACACACTTGCGCACGTAGCCGCCGACCACGAAGCGGTAAATTTGCAACCTTCTAATTCCCAGTGGAACAACAGATCACACAAAACTTTCAGTAGCAAAACACTAGATCGATGCGAATTGGTGTATAGATTCAATAGAATTGCAAAGCAATTGATTATGAACTAGGGTTTATCTTAAATGTGGTCTAAACCTATTATGGGGGCGTCCTGAGCACTTATATAGGGGTTCAAGACGACCAGAAGTCGAGAAAATACAATAATAACCGACTCAAATCGGGATCTGGTCAAGACTGACTCGGACACGGCCGACCTGGGGGCCGGTCGACCGGGCCAGGGACCGGCTGGTCCGGTTTGGACTGGGCCAGGGACCGGGCTGTGACCGGGCCAAGGGGCGGGGCTCTCAGTATACCCATCCGGATGGCACCGGTCCAGGAGCTGGCGGGCGCCGGGCTCACCCGGCGTGGGAGCCGGTGTGACCGGGCCGGTCGGCGTGGCGACCGGTCGCGTTGGGGGTAGCGCCGGCCTGGACTTCGTCTTCCTCATTCGCGTATGCCTCCCTCTCCTCCCTCGTGCGTCCATGAGGTGTCTTCATGTCCAGCACCATGTCCAGCTGTTCTCCTCCTCCTCGTGTGATGCTTCCTTTATCCGCGCACCTGATCATACACAAGTCAAAGGATTGAGGTAGTATAAAATTCTCATCAATCAAAGTATCGTTTAAGAACAAGTTCACTTGTTGTTTCAGTAGCTTCGCACAAGCTCTTGTCATAGGCTCAATTCTGACTTCATTGGACTTGAGCTTCACAGCAACATCTTCTTCATCTTGCAATGACAGAGGTAGTGGTTTGGTAGGGATGTCCTCATCAGAACTATTGCAAATCTATCTTGCAAAACCCCGAAAGCTTGCTCCATATCCTTTCGGGCTGCCTCTTATGCCTTTGCAAATTCATCTTAAGCTCGGCTCTCTGGATTCCTAATGGTCTTCACAAATGTTGTCCACTCCGGATATATGCCATCGGCCAGGTAGTAGCTCATTGTGTAGTCATGGCCGTTGATGGTGTAGTTGCATGCCGGAGCATCACCTTTAGCTAGCCAGGAAAGAAGGAGAGACCTATGAAACACATTGATATCATTGAGAGAACCCGGCAACCCAAAGAAACAATGCCAAATCCCTCAGTCCTCGGAAGCAACTGCTTCAAGCACGATCGTTGGATCGTAGCTCTTGCCACAATACATGCCATGCCAAGCCTTTGAGCAGTTTTTCCAATTCCAATGCATACAGTCTATGATAGCAAGCATTCTCGGCCAACCGCAAGCCTTATTCTGCGCCATCAACCTCATTGTGTCTTGTTTATTGGGGGCTCGAAGAAATGCAGGTCCGTAGGAACGGATTACAACCTTGCGAAACCGGCGGACGGAATCCATGCTAGTATATTCGCTAATGCAGAGATACTCGTCAGCGTAGTCAGCTGGAATGCCATAGGCAAGCAGCCTCATCACCGTAGAAATATTTGGTAAGCCTTAAATTCTAGCAATCCGGCTGCATTTCACTTTCACTTAAAATAGCGAGTTTCCACCTCGTAAGTTTTGGCGATCTCAACGAAAAGAGATCGCCGCATTCTGTATAGAGACGACGAAAAATATGCGCTGGTTATATGGGTACCTCGGCGAAATAGTTGCGCATGAGCGAGCTGTGGCCAAGCGCGTGTTTCAGAGGAAATGCATAGCTGCCCCACTTTGGATCCTGGACGCATCCTCTACTTCCTCTTCGCGAGCTCCTCTGTGGCAAGCAGCACCACCAACTTCCCCATGTCGTCATCAAGCAACTCGTCCAAATCGGAGTTGTCGGAGTCCAACGAATCTTCCATCAAAAACTTGGCAGACGGTCTATGGCATCTACAAACGCGAGAGCGAAATCAGTACCAATCTACGACAGTTTCTATAGTCGGATGCGTTGAAAGAAAAGGTAGCATACCTTGGCGGTGGTGGGCGAATCGCGGCGGCGGCGAATTGGGTGCGGTCGATTTGCCGAGCCCCAAGGCTACTTGTTGCGGCACGCCAATTCCTAGCGGCACCCCAACCTTTTCGCACACCGGCGACACAACACAGAGTCTACAACACCGGCGCGCATGAGCTCCGGGTGCGATCCAAGGCGGCGGCGACGACGGGAGGGATCCGATCGATTGAGCGGCGGACGACCTCCCAAGAGTTGGGAGAATGGTGCGGCGGACGAGGAACTGGTTTCTAGCGGCTAGAAACAGGCAATGGAGCAAGGAATCGACCTGGATTTGCGGCAGCGCGCGCGGCGGAGTCGGGAGAGAGAGGAAGCGAGATGAAATGTCCGCGCGCGCCTAGGATTTTGTTCACGCCAAGGCCTTGTAGCAATGAGGATCTTCCCCTGTACCGGCCCTTAGAATCGATCTTCTATGGGTTTGATGGCCGAGTTTACCGACCCCCCCAATGTTTTTACAGTTTTGGCGAATTTAAGGGGTCTATTTTGTTCACTATTTTTCCGCCCAAAACCGAAAAACGGGCGGTTTCTTTAAAGATTCAGGAAATATACGGAGTCTGGTAGAGATGCTCTTAGGTGCCCGAAAAAATAGAGAGTACGAGTTTTTTTATAAATACGCTTTATTACTTAAAAGGTTTAAGCATTATATCCGGCATCTGCACAGATGCACATAGCTGCACAACATCCAAAAGTACATAAAAATACATGAAAACTGGAATATGCGCCACACAAGATCATCATCTAGCTGTATTGAATCCTAAACGGACCAACCTTCGGACTTTGCTGCCACCCATGGTGGATAATATAATCCCTCGTTGCGTCGTCGAAAACCATGTAGATATCTCCATAAATAGGTCTATGTTCTCCGCAAACTGAAGAGACGACCATGAACGGAGCAAAGTGGTAGATCGGTAAATAATTTGCATAAGAGAAGAAGATTTATAATTAAAAAACATTGCCATTTCTACATAGGCAAGGCGATCAAATTACGGAAAATGCTCACACCATAATATGTATTTTGAACCTATGATCCACTCCATTAAGCCAATTGCCAAAAATATTAGCAACTCTTCCTGGCAGGTATAAGGTAAAACCTATTTAAATGATTGACCATATAGATGGAAGAAAAGGTGTTTTATAGTCTTACCCTAATGATAGAATACACACCTTTTACTTCTCTGCCAATTGCGTTTGGAAAGGTTGTCCTTACTAAGAATGACTCATCTATGAAGATACCACACGAAAACCTTTGTACTTAGCGGTATCTTCATTTTCCAAATCATCCTATTATTAACAACTGTGTCAATATTCTGAATCAACCCTCTGTATAATATACAGGGAAGTTTTCATTCTCATTTAGGTTCCGTCGAAACTCATCAGACCCTTGCAACAAATGGACAAAATCCAAATGTTGAAGGAAAGAATTCCAGTATGCAATTCGAGGCCCAACTAGGTATCTTCTGAATGTCACATTCGGTGAGGATGTTTCCAATACCTTAGCTAAGGTATCACCTTTGTGACGCACAATGTTATACAAATATGGACTCTTATCCTCCCAGAACCTTATCTTGGACCCATCCTTTAGAGAAAGAGCCAAATGGGAACATGTGTTTCTTCATCGCCATAAGTCCGGCCCAGAAATGTGAATCCCTAGGGTTTCAATGAACTTGAGAGATCGCCCGTGAGCCTACATATTTTCTTCTTAGGATAGTTTGTCAAACCCCATCATCGGTAAGAAGCTTAGATAACCATTTACCCAGTAGGGCTCTATTCTTAACCTCAAGGTCTTAATCTCAAGGGCTCTATTTGGGACGGCAAACAACACTCCATTTATTAAGATGGTATTTTTCCGCTATCCCCTTGCCAAAAGAATCTTGATCGAAATAATCCAAACGATGCAAGACCCTTTTAGGTAACTGGAAGAAGGAAATCATATACAATATCAAATTCGTTAATACTGAATTAATGAGAACCAAACTTCCACCTAGGGATAGTAATTTTTATTTCCATCTGCTGAGCAGCTTTTGCAGTATCTTGCCGATGTGTTTCCATTCAACTATTGTAAGCCTCCGAAATTGAATCGGAATGTCTAAATAGTTGACTGGAAACTGACCCAACCCACATCCAAAAAGCTCGGCATATAGGTTGGCATCGTCCTGGGCCTCACTGATACGTCCAAAACTTATCTACTTTCCTGAACACTTTTGTTATTGTTTTGCCTCTAATTTGTGTATTTTGGATACAACTAACACGGACTAACGCTATTTTTAGCAGAATTGCCCTGGTGTCTCGTTTTTGTGCAGAAACTCAACTTTCAGGAAAATCCCCGGGATTAATTCCAATGGGCCTATTTTCATAGAAGAGGGACGGAGCCAGAAGACCAGAAGCAGGGGGGCCACGAGGCGCCAACCCCATAAGGCGGCGCGGTGGGCCCCTGGGCCGCGCCGCCCTATGGTGGCGACGCCTCGGGCAGCCCCAGGTGCCCCCCTCTGGACTACTTAAGGGCTTCGACCTAAAAATGCACGGGGGTTAGACGAAATCGCCAGAAGACATCCAGAACACCGCCGCCATCGCGAAACTCCGTCTCGGGACTAGAAACTCCGTTCTGGCACTCCGCCGGGACGGGGAATTGGAGGAGATCATCGCCATCATCACCACCAACGCCTATCCATCGACCAGCCATGTTTCCTCCATCCATGTGTGAGTAATTCCCCCGCTGTAGGCTGAAGGGGATGGAAGGGATTGGATGAGATTGGTCATGTAATAGCATAAGATTGTTAGGGCATAGTGCCTAGTGTCCGTAATTGGTACTTTTATGATATTTTTGCAACTTGTTATGCTTAATGCTTGTCACTAGGGCCCGAGTGCCATGATCTCAAATCTGAACATGTTATTGATAACCCACAAGTATAGGGGATCGCGTGTAGCCTTTTCGATAAGTAAGAGTGTTGAACCCAACGAGGAGCTAAATGTAGGATAAACATCCTCTCAAGTTCTATCAACCACTGATACAACTCTACGCACACTAAGCGTTTGCAATATCTAGGAAATAAAACTAGAGCGATAACGGGTATGAGAGGTGACTTTGCAGAACAATAAAATACATGGAATAAATGTTAGTGCTGCAGCAATAAAAAAAACTAAACTAACAGTACCATGAGTGTGGAAAGGCGGTGGTAATAGTGGTGGCTTTGTCCAAGATCAATTAGTGAACATCTTGGGTTCAATGTCTTCGATGCAGCTTTCTATGTAGGAGAGGCTAAATATACATGCTCTCCCTCCGGGATTACAAGTACTATATGATTGGCTTGCTAGCAAACATCCGTAAATACTAGCAAGCATAAGGTTTCTCCAACCATAGCCTTAAGTAAATGGTTCTCTTAGTCCCATACATGCAACTATCCGGTTCACGTCCTTAGGTTTCTGTCACTCCGGCAGAACTTCCCCCTTCTAGTATACAAGTAGTACCAACACTATGGTGCTTGATCCATGCGCGCACAAATATAATGGGCACCAAGGACGGTAACATATCAACATACAACTCTAATGAACCAAAGAGAAACAACCAATCAATCAAAGAACAAATAAACTATAGCAACATGACATAGATCATAGGATTATAACTTATAGCATCAAACACCATGTTTACATAGGGCGGTACAGAGGTTTGTGAGAGGATGGACCACTGAATACAATGAGGAGTTGGTGATGGAGATGGCGGTGAAGATGTTGGAGGGCTCAGCGAGGAGCGCCGGGAGGCGGAGGCGTGGGCGTCGCCGGCGCGGGGGACACCTTCCCCGCCGCCGGCATCATGGGGGAGCGCCGCCCCTTAGCCTTCTTCTTCCTTGAGTTGGTGCTGGTGTAGATGAGTGTTTCCCCCTCCTTGGCTGCTGCCAAGGAGGAGGATTTTCGTGACAATGCTTGGGGGCCTCCAAAAATAGGGGTTTCCATCAATATATAGTGTTGGAGATGCAATCTAGGCCATGGGATGGATGCCCCTTTGATCCAAGGGCTCTTGGGCACCTCTAGAACCTTCCTAGGACTCCCCTCTGTCCTTCATGAGCCTCACAACTCGTGGCTGGGCCGAAATATCCAGGTATGAAAAGAGTTTGTGTCAAATACGTCACCAACTTTCGGAGTCCCGAGACTGCACGAACCTCCGCAGTAATTCTGCTCTGCCGGCTGCAACCGTTGTCCGTTCTGGACGAATAAGATATCCAAATTGTTCGACTTGAAATTATCTACAACTTTGTAGTTTACGACTTTTCCATTGGACATCGTTTTGATGCAGTTTCGAAGCGATCTTTCAAAAGTGTTCAGCAGGGACAGATTCCGGGAAATTCCAGATTTCACCATAATGAGCTATTTCCTTCCATATTTGCCTATTTCCTGCACAACAAAGTTAAAACCAAGAACTTGTGCACTTTTGCAACTATTAATAGGTTAGTCCCTTAAAACATATAGTAATTGGTGTAAAACAAGCATGGAACATCAAAAATTATAGATACGTTTGCGACGTATCAACATCCCCAAGCTTAACTCCTGCTCGTCCTCGAGTAGGTATGTGATAAAAAGAATAATTTTTGAGGTGACATGCACCTTCAAAGTTCAAAGGATGACTAGATACAAATAATTTAAGAATAATTAATAACACATTCATGATTCAATCAATAATAATTTTGGGACTATGCACATAGAACTAAGAATGACAACTATGCTCTCATAAGACGGTGCATATAACTTAGAAGATGAAGACTCAACATAAAAGTAAAAGAATGGCCCTTCGCAGAGGGAATCAGAGATTAAACATGTACTAGAGCTTTTTATTTTGAAAACATAGAGATATAAAATTTTAAGAGAGGCAATTGTGTCAACGGTAGCAATAAGTAATATAGGTTATGTATAAAACTTCCTATAAGTTGCAAGCCTCATGCATCGAATACTAATAGTGCCCGCACCTCGTCCTAATTAGCTCGGATTTCCATGGATTATCATCGCATTACATATGTTTCAACCAAGTTTCACAAAGGGGTACCTCCATGCTACCTGTACAAAGGTCTAAGGAGAAAGTTCGCATTGGATTTCTCGCTTTTGATTATTCTCAACTTAGACTTCCATACCGGGACACCATGGACAATAGACAAATGAACTCCTCTTTAAGCTTAAAGTTTTCAACAACAGATAATATTCTCATAAGAGATTTGAGGATTAATGTCCAAACTGAAACTTCCACCATGATACATGGCTTTGGTTGGCGGCCCAATGTTCTTCTCTAACAATATGCATACTCAAACCATTTAATCATGAGAAATCTCCCTTACTTCAGACAAGACGGACATGCATAACAACTCACATGATATTCAACAAAGGTGTAACAGGTTGATGGCGTCCCCAGAAACATGGTTACCGCTCAACAAGCAACTTATAAGAACTAAGATACATAATTAAGCGACATATTCATTGCCACAATAGTTTTTAGGCTACTTTCCCATGAGCTATGTATTGCAAAAACAAGGAATTATTTTGAAGATTTTAAAGGTAGCACATGTAAATTTACTTGGAGTGGAGGTGAAATACCACATATAGGTAGGTATGGTGGACACTTTTGGCATATTTTGGTTTTTGGTGGTTGGATGCACGAGTAGAGATCATACTCAGTACAGAATGAAGGCATATCGACAAAACTTATTGATTAAAGCATATGGTGATATTAAAAGTCTAAACTAAATGATCAATTCAACCCAATTGAAACATCAGAGGAGATCTTCCATTTGCATCACTATTAATATGAAACCTTTTTACTCGTACCCAACACCAATCAACTTATTTGAAACAACTCTCATTTATAATATTCATTAAAGATCGGAGAGCTAATCATATATAAGTGAAGCATACTAACATGCTCTGAACAAAATAGGAGTGAAAAACCAGAGCTAAACGCAGTACTAACAAAAATAAAACGCTCGTTGAACAATAAGAGTGAAAACTAGATTGTTCATACAATTAAAACGGAGCGTGTCTCTCTCCCAAACAAACATGGTATGATGGTGCCCACTTTATTGAAAATAAAATACACAACAGAAAATAAAGATGATCCAAGAATAACACATAGTATATGAAACAATAAAAATATAGTGAACAGAAACAGGACCTGATATTTTTATTGATGAAGAAGGGGATGCCTTGGGCATCCCCAAGCTTTGACGCTTGTACTTCTTGAATATATCTTGGGGTGACATGGGCATCCCCAAGCTTGAGCTTTTGTCCATTCTTCATCTCATCTCATCATTCTTCTTTCCTACACTTGAAAACTTCCTTCATACAAAACTCATCACAAATCTCATTAGCAGCGTTAGTGCAATGATAATATTAATCAAATCTAGAAAGTTCAATATGACATATGAAAAGGGAGCGCTGTTTTGGAACATGGGTGCATATGCTCCCTATATTTTGAAATGCATCTTACATACATTTTATTTTTTAAAAAAAATTGAAACTAAAAGTTCGCACGTACATCTTCACGTGCTACGTGCTCACAAAGTTGTTTCATAAAAAATCGACTTATCATGTGACGTTTGTAAAAAACACAAAATTCAGTGCTAAAAATAATGCTTTTCACAAGATAAACTTTCTCTTTTTTATATAGACCACACAAAATATTAGTTTTTCGTGAAACTTGACGAACGCACGTATCTTTTGGAGATATACATGTAGAATTTTTTGTCCAAATTTTTCAACATTTCAAAATATGATTTTTTGGAAGAGGGAGCATACGCACCCGGGAGCCGAATTGAATTTCCGATATGAAAAGCATTTTAATAAGCATTAGCTACTGTATCACAACTTCAATAAGGTTCTTTGACAAGAGAACTCAAAAAGGTGGGCAAAAAGATGCAAATGCAAAACAGTGCAAGAATCTGTCAAAACAGAACAGTTCGTAAAAATTGATTTTGGAAAAATAGTTACGCTGCGTAACTAGAAAAACTCTGAACTAATGAAAGTTAGATAAATACCTGGGGAAGATTCTCGTAAATTGGAAGCTCAAACTTACGTTCTGGTGATTTTTGGCGATTTTGCTCGTAACGAACCAGAAATAGTAAACAAGATTGCAAATCCCGCAAATACCACTTTCTTACCATTAGAGGCAATTCTTGGCACAAAAACAAAACAAACATGATAAGGAGAGGTAATTACAGTAGTAATGACTTCCAAGACTCAACAAAGCATTAAATAACAGAAATATAAACATATTGGGTTATCTCCCATAAAGTTTTTTCTTTATAGCCATTTAAGATGGGCATGATTATTTGATGGAGCTCTCAAACCCCCTTTTTTGTTGTTGTTTTCCAATTATAAGTGAAACCGACAAAGAAACAAGAACCAAATAAAGAACCTAATAAAACTAAATAGGATAAAACCAAAGATAATAAAAGCAACTATATACAATGCTTACATGTGGATGGGTAATATTGAGTTTGAAGGAGACAACCTCATGTTGGTTGATGAATAGGGGGATGCCCAGCTTAGATATTTGCATCTTCTTGAATATTCTTGAGATCCATCTACACATCCCAAAACTTGAGCTCTTGCATCCTCTTGCTCATCTCATATCACCATATGGATTGGAACTTAAAAACTGCATCCACATAAAGCTTCACAAAACTCATTAGTAGGTTAGTACTCATTAAATAAAATACACAAGTGTTCAAGTATCCTTAATTTCTATAAAATCTATCAAATATTTAGCCACTGTAATACCGAGGTTTCTTATTATTTCAATCGTACGTCGAAAACGAAGGAAACTTTTGAATCCTAAGTACAATATTTAAACAAAGAGAATAGAAATCTGTCAAAACTGAACACTCTGTAAAGATGTCACTCAATGAGATAGTTACGTTGCTCAAATCGAAAAACTCATGATTAATGAAAGAAAGATCATAACCTCCGGTCTATGCACAAAAAATTTCAGATCAAAATTCCATACTGAGATTTTTCACGAATTTTTGCAGCACAGCACAGGAAATCTGTCTTAACAGAATCAGTCCGTAAGATTGAATTATTATATCTGTCTACGTACCTCAAATCATAAAAGTCGGAACTAACGAAAGTTAGATAGCAAACAGTACTATGCACTCAAGAAATTTCAGATCAAGATCACGTTCTGGTGATTTTTAAAATTTTCTAAAGTGGAGCACAGGAAATCTGTTTTCTAGGCAGCATAGTGACAAACTTGCATAACAAACTAGGGGTTATCTATACATTCTATTTACAGCGGGATATGTACACTATATACACTATATACACTATTTACAAGTTTTTAATGAAAAGCTTCCATGGAAAGAATTGTTTTGGTTTCGCAGGCATGAACACAAGTGTTCAAGGTCGACCCCCACTTCACCATTACTCATCTTTCCAATCACTTTTTTTTTCTGAAAACATTTTTTATTTTTTATATAAGAAGTACAACTAATTTTTTTTTGTAATTCGCATTCCCTATCCATACAAGAGATAGAGAACAACTAGGTACAGGAAGTAAAACTACTTAGAGATAAAGCAAACAAGTGCACACGAAAATATTCACCTACGCTATGGCTCCCCGGCAACGACGCCAAAAAAGGTCTTGATAACCCACAAGTATAGGGGATCGCGTGTAGCCTTTTCGATAAGTAAGAGTGTCGAACCCAACGAGGAGCTAAAGGTAGGATAAACATTCTCTCAAGTTCTATCAACCACTGATACAACTCTACGCACACTAAGCGTTTGCAATATCTAGGAAATAAAACTAGAGCGATAACGGGTATGAGAGGTGACTTTGCAGAACAATAAAATACACGGAATACATGTTAGTGCTGCAGCAATAAAAAAACTAAACTAACAGTACCATGAGTATGGAAAGGCGGTGGTAATAGTGGTGGCTTTGTCCAAGATCAATTAGTGAAGATCTTGGGTTCAATGTCTTCGATGCAGCTTTCTATGTAGGAGAGGCTAAATATACATGCTCTCCCTTCGGGATTACAAGTACTATATGATTGGCTTGCTAGCAAACATCCGTAAATACTAGCAAGCATTAAAGTTTCCCCAACCATAGCCTTAAGTAAATGGTCCTCTTAGTCCCATACATGCAACTATCCGGTTCGCGTCCTTAGGTTTCTATCACTCCGGCAGAACTTCCCCCTTCTAGTATACAAGTAGTACCAACCCTATGGTGCTTGATCCATGCGCGCACAAATATAATGGGCACCAAGGACGGTAACATATCAACATACAACTCTAATGAACCAAAGAGAAACAACCAATCAATCAAAGAACAAATAAAGTATGGCAACATGACATAGATCATAGGATTATAACTTATAGCATCAAACACCATGTTTACATAGGGTGGTACAGAGGTTTGTGAGAGGATGGACCACTGAATACAATGAGGAGTTGGTGATGGAGATGGCGGTGAAGACGTTGGAGGGATCAGCGAGGAGTGCCGGGAGGCGGAGGCGTGGGCGGCGCCGGCGGCGGCACGGGGGACTCCTTCCCCGCCGCCGGCATCATGGGGGAGCGCCGCCCCTTAGCCTTCTTCTTCCTTGAGTTGGTGCTGGTGTAGATGAGTGTTTCCCCCTCCTTGGCTGCTGCCAAGGAGGAGGATTTTCGTGACAATGCTTGGGGGCCTCCAAAAATAGGGTTTCCCATCAATATATAGTGTTGGAGATGCAATCTAGGCCATGGGATGGATGCCCCTTTGATCCAAGGGCTCTTGGGCACCTCTAGAACCTTCCTAGGACTCCCCTCTGTCCTTCATGAGCCTCACAACTCGTGGCTGGGCCGAAATATCCAGGTATGAAAAGAGTTTGTGTCAAATACGTCACCAACTTTCGGAGTCCCGAGACTGCACGAACCTCCGCAGTAATTCTGCTCTGCCGGCTGCATCCGTTGTCCGTTCTGGACGAATAAGATATCCAAATTGTTCGGCTTGAAATTCTCTACAACTTTGTAGTTTACGACTTTTCCATTGGACGTCGTTTTGATAGAGTTTCGAAGCGATCTTTAAAAAGTGTTCAGCAGAGACAGATTCCGGGAAATTCCAAATTTCACCATAATGAGCTATTTCCTTCCATATTTGCCTATTTCCTGCACAACAAAGTTGAAACCAAGAACTTGTGCACTTTTGCAACTATTAATAGGTTAGTCCCTTAAAACATATAGTAATTGGTGTAAAACAAGCATGGAACATCAAAAATTATAGATACGTTTGCGACGTATTAGTTATCAATTCATGATGATATTCATTACTTTATGATCTTACCTGCAAGTTGTATACACATATTGCTGTCCGGAACCCGAGGCCCCAAAGTGACAGAAATTGGGACAACCGGAGGGGAAGGCGGTGATATGAGGATCACATGTGTTCACTGAGTGTTAATGCTTTGCTCCGGTGCTCTATTAAAAGGAGTACCTTAATTTCCAGTAGATTCCCTAGAGGCCCGGCTGCCACCGGCTGGTAGGACAAAAGATGTTGTGCAAGTTTCTCATTGCGAGCACGTACGACTAAATATGGAACACATGCCTATGGATTGTTTAGTACTTGGATACTATTTTATTACTATCTGCGAATGCCCTACTTTGATTGTTACATGAGTTTCTCTCATTCATGCAACGCCCGTTCATCCATCCCTATGCCTACAGTATTTTAATCCTGCTGTTTACTATAATCACTACTGCTGTCTTTGTTACACTGCTGCTAATATTTCACTACTGCTACTGCTATAAAACTGTTACTACTGATAAACTCTTGCGAGCAAGTCTGTTTCCAGGTGCAACTGAATTGACAACTCCGCTGTTAAGGCTTACAAATATTCTTTGGCTCCCCTTGTGTCGAATCAATAAATTGAGTTTTACTTCCCGCGAAGACTGTTGCGATCCCCTATACTTGTGGGTCAACAAGACTATTTTCTGGCGCCGTTGCCGGGGAGCATAGCTTTATTTGCAAGTTCACTTGGATTGATATTGTTCGCTGCAAATTCTCCATCATGGGTAAACCTCGCGATACTAAAGTCGCCATATTACCATCCACTACAAGAAAAGGTACAACTCTGAGTATCTCTGCTGCTCTTGATTCACCATCTGTGATAAGTCAACTTGTTTCACCACCACAAGCTTCACATGCTGGTACTTCTGCTGAATCTGAAAATTCTTATAATATTGATGATGCTTCTGTTGTGCTTGATGGTAGTGGTTCATTAGGATCTTTTCTAGATGCTACAATTGCTAGGTCTAGACAAATTGAAAATACTGAAACTCCTAATGAAAATATTGTTACACCTGTTAATTCACATGAGTCTGTTGAATACTCTAGTGATGATCTTGATGAAGATTATGTGGAACTTGATGATGATTTCATTGATAAATGCAATGCTACTACTGGTACAAGTAATATTAAAAAGCTTCTTGCACAACATACTGTTAGATATAAGCTGTCTCCTGATCCTAAATTTGCCACATCTCCTATAAACATTAAGGATAAGGATTATGATTTTTCTCTTGATTTATCTCATATATCTATTGTTGAGAAAACACCTTTTTGTGGTACTGAAAAAGAAAGTGTTGTAGAACACATGAATGAGCTTTCAACTTTGAGTAGCTTGTTTTCTGATAATATCAAGGAGCGTACTTATTTTGTTGCTAAATTTTTTCCTTTCTCATTAAAGGATGATGCTAAATCTTGGTATAATAGTTTGCCTCCTGATTCTATTGATAGTCCAAGTGGTTTGCTTGATGTTTTCTTTCGGAAATACTTTCCTGCTAGTGCTCAACATATTGCTTTGCAGAAAATTTATAGTTTTGACCAGGAAGATGGAGAGAAATTGCCTGAAGCTTGGGCAAGATTTTGCTCTCTTATCAGAGCTCGACCTGGACATGATCTGGAAAAGCATGATTTACTTGATATATTTTATAGTGGACTAACCATTGAGTCTAGGGCATACCTGGATAGTTGTGCTGGTTGTGTTTTCAGGAAAAGAACTCCGGACGAAGCTGAAGAATTATTGGTTAGAATAGGCCGGAATCACGATGATTGGACTACACCTGAACCAACCCCGACGCCAATATTGAAGAAGAGGGGTATGATTAAATTAAATGATGAAGATATGAGGGAAGCCAAGAAATCTCTTAAGGAGAAAGATATTAAATCTGAAGATGTGAAGAATTTACCTCCCATTGAAGATTTATGTAAGATAACTCCCCCTTCATCCATGATTGAGGTACATTCTCTTCAACGCTTTAGTAGGGAAGATATTCCTTATTCAAAACATCCTGCTCAATGCTTAGATGAGTTTGATAATTATATTGTTAAGCAAGATAATTTTAATATGAGAGTAGAGAACCATTTAATGGAAAATTCTCAAGCTATTAGTAATTTGCATGATATTATGGAGAGAACCTCCAATGATGTTAAGATGCTTGTTAAACATTTTCATATGATTCAAACTCAAATTGATCAACTCACTAAAGTGCAAAATGACTTGTTAAAAAATAGTTCTAAAGAAAAACATGGTTATGAAGTAACAACTAGAGGCGGTGTTTCTACTCAGGATCCTCTATATCCTGAGGGGCATCCCAAAAGAGTTGAACAAGATTCTCAACGAACTGAAACTAGTGCTCCTTCTAAGAAAAAGAAAAAGAAACATAAAACTGTTGTAGAATCCTCTGAGCCTGTTAATGATCCTAATAGTATTTCTATTTCTGATGCTGAAACTGAAAATGGTAATGAACATGATAAAGATAATGATAAGAATGATGCTTCTGATAAAGAAGAGGTTGAAGATGAACCTGAAAAGCATGCTAAAAATAAAAAGTATACTAAAGAAGATTTTATTGCTAAGAAACATGGTAATGAAAGGGAACCTTGGGTTCAAAAGCAAATGCCTTTTCCTGCTAAGAAACTAAAATCAAAGGAAGAAGAACACTATAATAAATTTTGTGATTGGATGAAACCTTTGTTCTTGCAAATCCGTTTGACTGATGCTATTAAATTGCCTCCTTATTAAAAGTATATGAAAGATATTGTCTCTAACAAAAGGAAAATTCTAAATGAGGAGATTTCCACTATGCTTGCTAATTACTCTTTCAATGACAAAGTTCCAAAGAAGCTGGGCGACCCAGGTATACCGACTATTCCTTGTTCCATCAAGAATAATTATGTTAGAACTGCTCTATGTGATTTGGGAGCAGGTGTTAGTGTTATGCCTTTTTCTCTTTATAAGATACTCTATTTAGATAAGTTGATACCAACTGATATATCTTTGCAAATGGCTGATAAATCTACTGCTATTCCTGTTGGTATATGTGAGGATGTTCCTGTTCAAGTTACTAATAATTGCTTAATATTAACTGATTTTGTTGTGTTGGAAATGTCTGAAGATGATAATATGTCTATTATTCTTGGGAGACCTTTTCTTAACACCGCAGGGGCTGTTATTGATTGCAATAAAGGAAAAGTTACTTTCAATGTTGATTACAAGGAGCATACTGTTTATTTTCCCAAGAGGATTGATAAAGTATGTGGAGTTAATACAATTTCTAATGTGAGAACTATCAAAGTGGGAGCTATTGATTGTCCTATATATGAGCCTAAAGAAGGATATCAAAATATTATGATTGGATCCATATCAATACAATACAAGGTAACATGATTGATTTGAGGTTTAATTCTTCTTATGTTATGTAAAATTTATTTGGTGGCAAGACTTGATCAACCTTGTTAACAAATACATTTTATATGCATAGAGGAACTAAACAACATGTTTTCTTCCTCCACTTGTTCTACTTGCTGTAGCACCAATTGTTTTGCAAGGATCTTTAGCTGTTTAGAGATTTCAAAATCTTTTTCTGCCCAGTAATAATAATTTTGACACCCAGAAATGTGCATTTTTCAAAGTTTTCAAAAATTTACAAAAATTATACTGTTGGTCTTATTTTTCGAAGAGCTACCTGGGAGCACCTGGGGCTGACCAGTGGGGCACCCCAGGGCTACCCCCCATGTGCCGGCGCGGCCAAGGAGGGGGGCGCGCCACCCTATGGTGTGGGCCCCTCCTTGCCCCACTAACTCATCTCTTCCTCCCATCTCACTCTCTCTCCCGAAAAAACTCGTACCAACTTTCTCTTACTCGCGTTTTTGCTCAAGAGCTCAGGATTTCTCGATCTGTTTGCTCAGCCCAGATTTCTGTCTGAAATTTAGCACATTTGCTCTCCGGTATGTGACTCCTTCGATTATCCAAATAGAATTTTGTTTGGTTGAGTATATCTTGAATATTTTTCTGCTGTAGGTAACATGTTTAGTGAGCTTGCATGCTTGTTCTAAGTTGTAAAAAGTAGTTTTGATGCATGTTTAGTACTCTACCAAGTTCCTATAGTAGTTTCCCTCAATTATATGTCTCCAAATCAACTTTTATAACGTTTGTTGAAAAATTTCAGAAAAAGAAGATGGATAAATATAACTTTGGAGAAGTGTTCGAAAGAGAGACGACAAGCACGGGGAGGCCCTCAAGGGAAGCCACTCGATTTATACGATCCTATAATGAGAATGTCATCGCACCGAGCTTCGAAGTTGAAGAGGACAATGGAGTCCCTAATGCTTCATCTTTTCCATGTTATAACTTTTTGCGCAATGCAGGGCTGCTCGATGATTTCTTGGTCCTCATCAATAATGTGGGCTTATCCACCTATATGGAAGATGAGAGGGATCAATACTACATGCTAACTAAAATCTTTGTTGAAAGCTTTCAGTTCAACAACAAGCACTACCAACCATCAGTTACATTTAGGATTTATGATAGGCCTATCACTATGAAGTTGAAAGATTTGTGTGCTGCATTGGATATTGCCCCTGTAGGTACAGCGAAGAAGATCGAGAATAATTTCAAGGCTTTGCTGGAGCTCTATCGAGAAGTTACCAATGATGATAGCCGCACCATTCAGCGTAGCAAGATAAGAAACATTCAACTCCCTGCCATTAGATATTTCGCTTACTATCTTGCTACTAGCATTCTTGGTAGGGAGAACACTAGCAATATTTCTAGTTATCATCTTGCTTTCCTAGTTGCTGCACTTACTGGAAAGAGACCTTATCATCTTGGTGCTCTTGTTGCTCGTCGTTTGTCTAACAAGGGGCCTATTTTTGGAGAAATTGTTGCCTCACGTATTTTGGCATATCTAGATCTTCCTCTTGACCCTACTGATGTGAAATTAACTCCTATAAGGCTTGATATTGCTGCTATGAAGAGTCACCAATTTGTTACAATTGACTCTAGTTTAGATAATATTGTCTATAAGATGTTGTTTATTGACGGGGACGAGAAGGAAATCCCTTTGCCGCAGACAGATTTGTTCGATATTTACAGGAGACCGTGGTCGCGCTCTAAGGAGGAGGTGGATGAGCAGCTGAGGATACATGGGTTCCACCATCAGCATGACTCCGAGGACGCCGAGCCCTTCTACGGCTACACCGTCACGTATCCTGGTGCGTCTTCCAGCACATATCCAGAACAGGATCCATCTTTGTCGTACTACGGAGGTGCCACTTCATGGGCACCATGGGATTGAACTCCACTTAGGCCAAAAGCCTAAGCTTGGGGGAGGTATACCGGCATCACTCATTCATTGCATATTACAGTTGCTGGATACTTGTACATACTTGTTTAGCTTCTTAAAGTGGTTTTCTAATAAGAGGGAGATGATATTTGGGGATGTGCTGATTGAAAACAGATTCTGAACTGATACCAAAAAAATTCTCAAAAACAGCCAGAACGTTATTTTGCGAAGCCAATTTTTGTGCATGTTCCCCCGGTTGTTATCTAACTTTCATTAGTTGAACACTTTTCGAGTTGAGCAGCAGAAGATTTTCTTAAAAATCGATTACTGTACTGCCGTCAAGTTTGACGAATTTCCGCTGCTTTGTGTTTATGTGACTCTTTTAGTTTTCATTTTCTTGTTTTTTCTTTGTTTCTTTCCTAAAACACAAAAAGACCAAAAATATTTCTGTTGTTTCTCTTTACCATTAGTTTATTTTGGTTTCTTGCTCTTGTTTTGCTTAATTTTCTATCGTTGGTTTGCTATAAGAAAATCCAAAAAGATTTTGCTTTGTTTGCTTGTTTCCTTTTGTTCTTGTTTCCAATTTGAAAACACCAAAAATATTTGTTGTTCTTCTTTGGTTTTGTAAATTTCATTATGGAGTTCAGCGGTCTTCGGTGGCTGGAGCTTGGTTTTCATTCCATATTATTCAAGCTACACAAGTGAAAGGCAATAATGACGATCTACGACAATTCGACTGTGGTGAGAGGCTGGTATGAACACTATTTGTTTTCATTTTTGTACATATACTCATCCATGTGAGCATGATTAGTTGGTTCATGGGAGGTATATGTCATTTAAGAAAGTCTAGTAGTTCATGATCTCTCATGTTTAGCTCCAATTTATTAATATGAGTAGCATGTCATAGATATTTGCTTGCATTGTTTTATTCATAAATAGGTATGACATTGTGGTATCCTCCTCTGAATAATTCACTTGAATCGACTTGGCACATGCTCATGCATGCATATGACTGAACAAAAATTCAATTAAGGCTCGATGATTTACTTTACCTCAGAGTTCTTGTATCACTTTTATGCCTTCGTTAATTTATTTTGCCGCAAACATGATTATGACAGTTACTGCTCTCTTGATTGTCGCTTTCCAGTCTATTGCTAGCCTTCACTTGTACTGAGCGGGAACGCTGCTCGTGCTTCCAAACCCCTGAAAACCAAGTTATTCCAAAGTGTCCACCATAAATACCTATGCATGGCATTTCAAACCATTCCAAGTAAATTCTCATGCGCTACCTTTAAACCTTCAAAATGCTTCTCAATTTATGTCGATATTTTATAGCTCATGAGGAAGTATGTGGTGTTTATCTTTCAACCTTGTCATTTACTCCTGACAGACTTTCATAATGGACTAGTGGCACATCCGCTTATCCAATAATTTTGCAAAAAGAGCTGGCAACGGGGTTCCCAGCCCCAATTAATTAACTTTCATCAATAATTCTCTTCACATGTTTTGCCCTAATTTATCAGTAAGCAACTTAATTTGCAAATAGACACTCCTCCAATGTTGGAAGGCACCCGAGGATTCGGTTAGCCATGGCTCGTGTAAGCAAAGGTTGGGGGGAGTGTCATCCATAATAAAACTAAAGTACGTGTGTAAACAAAAGAGAAGAGGGATGATCTACCTTGCTGGTAGAGATAACGTCCTTCATGGGAGCCTCTCTTGAAAGTCTGGTTGACGAGGTAGTTGGAGTGCCCACTACCATTCGTTGACAACAACAAACACCTCTCAAAATAATTTTACTCCTGTTTTAAAAATGAAAAGCTCTAGCGCATGTTAATCCCTGCTTCCCTCTGCGAAGGGTCAATCTTTTACTTTTACATTGAGTCACCATCCTTTCTTTGAGTACTTTCTTGAGAGCACAACTGCTATTCTTAGTATAATATGCTTTTCCCAAAATGTGATTAACTGTGGTACAACTTTGATGCTTTTATCTTTGACAATCTCTACTTCCAGTCTTTCCATGAACTTCAAAGGTGCCCGAGCATTTATGTTTTGCTGTACAAATACGGGCAAGCGAGATACCACTTTATCATATCCTTTTATGAACATTGCAATCTTGCTAATAGACATGATTCATGATGCTTATTATTAATTTGTTGGTACCTTTTCCATGATTGACATAGCTATTAGATGACTTTATTTGCATGTATCTTATTATGAATTGCCTAAGTACTTGTCCATATCATGAGAATATTTACATCATATGAACAAATGTGTTCGCGAAAGTTCTTTTATCGCACTCAGTTGTTAACTGAATTGCTTGAGGACAAGCAATAAGCTAAGCTTGGGGGGAGTTGATACGTCCAAAACGTATCTACTTTCCCGAACACTTTTGCTATTGTTTTGCCTCTAATTTGTGTATTTTGGATACAACTAACACGGACTAACGCTGTTTTCAGCAGAATTGCCCTGGTGTCTCGTTTTTGTGCAGAAACTCAACTTTCAGGAAAATCCCCGGGATTAATTCCAATGGGCCTATTTCATAGAAGAGGGACGGAGCCAGAAGACCAGAAGGAGGGGGGCCACGAGGCGCCAACCCCATAAGGCGGCGCGGTGGGCCCCTGGGCCGCGCCGCCCTATGGTGGCGACGCCTCGGGCAGCCCCAGGTGCCCCCCTCTGGACTACTTAAGCGCTTCGACCTAAAAACGCACGGGGGTTAGACAAAATCGCCAGAAGACATCCAGAACACCGCCGCCATCGCGAAACTCCGTCTCGGGACCAGAAACTCCGTTCTGGCACTCCGCCGGGACGGGAAATTGGAGGAGATCATCGCCATCATCACCACCGACGCCTCTCCATCGACCAGCCATGTTTCCCCATCCATGTGTGAGTAATTCCCCCGCTGTAGGCTGAAGGGGATGGTAGGGATTGGATGAGATTGGTCATGTAATAGCATAAGATTGTTAGGGCATAGTGCCTAGTGTCCGTAATTGGTACTTTTATGATATTGTTGCAACTTGTTATGCTTAATGCTTGTCACTAGGGCCCGAGTGCCATGATCTCAGATCTAAACATGTTATCAATTCATGATGATATTCATTGCTTTATGATCTTACCTGCAAGTTGTATACACATATTGCTGTCCGGAACCCGAGGCCCCAAAGTGACAGAAATTGGGACAACCGGAGGGGAAGGCGGTGATATGAGGATCACATGTGTTCACGGAGTGTTAATGCTTTGCTCCGGTGCTCTATTAAAAGGAGTACCTTAATTTCCAGTAGATTCCCTAGAGGCCTGGCTGCCACCGGCTGGTAGGACAAAAGATGTTGTGCAAGTTTCTCATTGCGAGCACGTACGACTAATTATGGAACACATGCCTATGGATTGTTTAGTACTTAGATACTATTTTATTACTATCTGCGAATGCCCTACTTTGATTGTTACATGAGTTTCTCTCATCCATGCAACGCCCATTCATCCATCCCTGTGCCTACAATATTTTAATCTTGCTGTTTACTATAATCACTACTGCTGTCTTTGTTACACTGCTACTGATATTTCACTACTGCTACTGCTATAAAACTGTTACTACTGATAAACTCTTGCGAGCAAGTCTGTTTCAGTGTGCAAATTGAATTGACAACTTCGCTGTTAAGGCTTACAAATATTCTTTGGCTCCCCTTGTGTCGAATCAATAAATTGAGTTTTACTTCCCGCGAAGACTGTTGCGATCCCCTATACTTGTGGGTCATCACTCACCAAAGCAGAAGCCTGATAAGTGCTCGAAAGCTGATAATATTAATTTCAGAAACATCGTCATAACAATATCGGAGGCTGTAGAGAATGATGAGTTTGTATTGGAAGGGGCAGCCCACACCGGTACTCCTAATATGGCCGACCCCAATACATATTGTAGACCTAAAAAATAAATTTGAAGTCACAATAGGGATAGAAATTCAAAGTCTTACTCATCCTAATACGAAAAATGCAAGTTCCGGCCACCACCACGTGCAACCAAATCTTCCACTTCGAACCACGTCTCTCATTCCTCTTCTTCTTGCCAGTGGCGGCATCAGTCTCAACATCAACCAAGTCGATCTCCACCTTTTGTCCTCATAACCATCTTGAGTATCGTGGACGAGCTCGGCGTGGTGGTAACCACAGCCATGGATCATGTTGCTTAAGACTTTTGGCGACCATGGCTTATGCACACAAATGCAAATACTCAAACACATGCCTGAATTATGCACATTCACAATGATATTGTGGTGGACTAGTACCTCATCGCAGTTGATAGCTCACCCCCGACATATGCTCAAACATATGGCGGGCGTCAATTCGCTGGGATCAAACAGGCTACGGGTAAGGCAGGCGAGCCGGTGTAGGAGTGGTTGAGGTCAAGTCGAGATCCTAGCATCAAGGCACTATGACATGCGAAAAGGGGGCGTTGGGATCGGCGGGTGCCTCGCTCTCGCCTATCTTGGGGAGGAGAACCACATTTGCAAGAGTGATTGCTGGGCGTACCTCTCGGTGTAGTACGCCGATGATGATTGCGAGGTGCTCCTCGAAAAGCCAACAGCGGTGCTCCCATGTGTGCCTTCTGTTGGGGAACGTGTATAGTAAAAACAAAACATTCCTACCCATAAAACCAAGATTTTATGCAAGAGCGGAGGTAACGGAACGTACCCCGTAGATCGAACTAGCGGAAGTGTTCGATGGCGAGGTTGATGAATATCGAGTCGATCCCTGCGACTAGTCTAGTCGCGAGGAGATGTATTATCCCGCGAATGGCTCCACGATCCAAGTGTCGCACGTGCAACACCCCCACGGTAACCACATATATGGGATAAGCGACACCCGTGTCAAAGTTTGATCAGGCACACCGTCGAAGTGGGGAACGTGTCGATGAAGATCCGGTAGCGCTTCCGCGATCATCGATTAGACTGGATCTAGATGGCGGGTAGAGATTCGGTAGCGCTTCCGCGTCCAAGAGAGAGAGAGAGAGAGAGAGGGAGGATCACCAAGGGTTGTCATGCTCTAAATTTTTGGTCGACGTTGATGGAGCGTCGGCGAGACGAGGGCGATGTCACGACTATGACGCGCGGCAACGGTGACGCAGGGCTGCGGCGTAGCTAGGGTTTCAGGCGGTGGTGGTGCTGCAACTTGGGGATGCTAGCGCTGCGACTTGTGTTCCCTTTGGGGTGCCCCTTCCCAAAGGAGTTCTCTACAAACTCATTATCCAAACACTGTACTACAATAAGTTTTGTCCGGCTCTAGTAATGTAAGGGCGAGAACTACGGTGCGCTTCGGCTCGCGCTAGTGAATGTACACTAGCTGTTCTAAAGACTACTTTATATTTTTTTTATTACTTTCGAAGTTATTTGTACTTACTATAAATGATTATCAATAGATTGGTGGACTTATTTTTGGCACAAACAAAACAAATCTGAGTTAATTGAGTGCATTTTTCTGAGCTTGTGGAGTAAGGCGTTCACCGCGAGTTAGAGCATCTCCACTGACGCGCCTCATAGCGACCTCGATAGCGTTTTGGGCCCCGATAGCAGGGGTGAGAGTAGCTTGCGCTGCGGCGTTTGATGCGGGAGGAGGAGCAGCGTCAGGATGAAGTCTACGAGCGGCGGCGTTTGGCGTAGATGCAGCTCCGGCTACAGAGTTAGGAGTTGGATCACCGTCAGTGACGGGAGGAGCTGGAGCAGCAACTGTGTCAGGAAGCGGTGGCCGCGGATAGATCCGCCTACTTGAAGTTCGTGGCGGAGAGAGCAGTGGGAGATCAACGATGGAGGAGCAGCGAAGAGAGCTGTAGGCAATGGTCCACCTCCACAGACCCCGGATGATATATTTCACGGTTAAAGAAGGAAAACTGCTCCTAAAATATCTCGATAGCAGTGGTATCAGAAGAAAAAATAAAGCCCAACGGCCAACGGCACTGCATCGCATTCGCATCTCTAGCGGATGTACCGGTCGCATCTGTCAGTTTCCGCCGCGCCCGAAACCGAGGAAAAAACTAACCAGAAAGGGTAGCAAAGAAAGAGGGGGCAGAAAGGACACCGCCCTTTCTCTCTTCCTGGTTTTTCGCCGCTCCCTCGGAATCGCAGCAGCAGGGCAGGTGCGTGCGTGCTCGTCTCCTCCCCTCCCCTCCCTCCTACTGCTGCATTGCTGAATCTCTCCGGCCCAAATCGCCGGCCGGTGTGGTTCCTCGCGGTCGAGCTTGGTGTCAGGCCTCACTTTCTCTGCTAAGATTCAAGAACCCAAACCGTGCTTGCTCCATCGATTTCAGTCCACGGCTGTGTGGAAGCGGCTGCGGTATATAGCATGAGTTAACCTTCCCCGACGGGGACTAGTGAGGTCTCGATTTGGCTAAGTTAGGAGCGCTGTACTTGCTTCTGACTTCTGAGGACCAGGATTCCGATCGGGAAACGCTAGGGCTGTATAGTTCCAATGGAGTCTTAACTATCTACCCCATTCTCCTCCACCTTGCTTCATTCCATGCATGTATGCACACTGGTATTTGCGGTATCTGCTGTGATGGATCAGGGATCTGGTCCATCGATTTCCTGATTGGATGGTTCCAAAGCACCTAACCCATATTAAGTAGGCCACCACATTAAGGGAGGCGAGACAGATAGTCTGCTTTCGAGAAGTTATTGAGGATTGGCTATGTAAGCCGAAGTATATATTATTGAACTTGTGAGGTTCTGCCGGATTGTTACTTGGTGGCTGTGACTTGGAGTTCGATTTGTGTAGGTGACCGTATTATTAGTCAGCTAAGATCTACATGTTTGAGTTTGCTTCACATATCACACCACATTGAAAAGTTGCCACTGGTTCGTACTCTTTTAGTGCTGCCAGATGATGTTTCGTTGCGGCATTTAATGAAAATTTTGACACGATCCATGGTTTATAATTTATCTCAAGGAACCTTTTCTTGCGGGAGGTTTATCTCAAGGAATCGAGATGTACACTCCTCAATCGTTAGGAATGTGTTGTGTGGATACAGTAAGAGTACAGACATGGCTTCCTGAACTATCTGGTACCTGTTAGGCCTCTCTAAAGGTTGAGTGCGAGTACTCACCAGTATGAGTGAGTTGGGGTCGAGGTGGATTGGAAGCTTGAATTCTTTCTGAAACAACATGTACACCGTGATTTTCCTATTATGTGTCTTCTCCCTTCCTTAGTTTACAATGCAATAAACTATGTGTATAGTGTTGGTTATTACTTTCCAGCATTGGATCGAACTGTTCAGCTTGTTTATAACTTTTTTTTTGTGGGCATTCTCTGCATATGCAAATGTAAATCTGGAATTTGATCTGCAGAGCACCTGTAGGACCACTGTGAACTGGCTGTCCTTAGTTGGGAATTTGGATGGCTGCTGCTTTAAAGACAAGTGGCACATTTTGTAATACACTGCAGCAGTGGCTGCATCCGACAAGGGATCAGTTTTTATATGGTTATTCTCATTCAAATACCAAAGAATGTAAAAGCAAGAATACAAAAAGGCCTGTTCCATTATGTGTTAAAGCTACTTCCACGAAAGCGGAGCTAGATTTCAGTGATCCATCTTGGAAACAGAAGTTTCAGAAAGACTGGGATGAGCGTTTTAATCTGCCACATATTACTGATATATATGACTTGAAACCAAGGACAACTACATTCTCACTCAATAAAAAAAGGTTTTGTGCGCCCCTCTTCTTTGGTCTCTTTCTTCTAAACTAATAAATTAGTAGCATGCCATTTTCTTATGCAACGCTGTCTGATATTACTCTGGCAGAACTCCTACACGTGACGAAAGTAGTACACCTATGGACATGTGGAATGGTTACGTGAACAATGATGACCGAGCACTTATGAAGGTTAGTACTCTGCAGAAATCCTTTGCTGGTGCATCATAGGAATACTTAATAGTTAATTTGATATTTAACATCTCACGGCTTAGAGAAATCACTAAGATGGTTGAATTCAATTAGTCCCGTTGCAGCAGCTGGGTCTCGGTATCATTGGAGCAAATGCCATGCATAGCATTGAATGTTAAATTTATGATAATAACTATTGAAAGTTGTAAAAAAAAAAGTTTACAAATAATGTTTCATGGAAGACAACTACTTCTATTCTCGTATGGTGAATCTATATACTTCTGTATCTTAGTCATCAAAGTTTAAAAGGTTTGCTGCACTTGTTTTAGAACATTTATTCTGTAATGGAGATAATTATAAGTTTTGTTATGTTAATGTGATGTATGTAATGGACTACACTTGCTTACTCACCAACTAACTTTTGTGATGCACATCATGACTACATGTTAGCACCTAAAGAAACATGCAGTTCGGTAAAAACAGCTTTATTTGTTTCCTGGTATGCTGAGAACTTACAACATACCATTGCTACCTTAGGTGATAAATTATTCCTCCCCTACTTCTGCTGGAGCTGAGTGCATTGATCCTGATTGTAGCTGGGTGGAGCAATGGTATAGTATCTTCTAGTCCTAGCTTGTGAGTTTATTAGTTCTCAGTGCCATAAGGATACCATCATTCTTCACATGTGTGTTTATGTTATGCTAGTTGACTTTAGCCTTGTTTTTCAACAACGGACGAACTGTTACTATGAGCGTGGGGCAGTGATAACTAGCTTCTTGTAGGGTGCATCGTGCAGGACCTCGTAAAGACATATACTATGAGCCAGTGGAAGTAAAAGCTGCTATAGTTACTTGTGGAGGTCTCTGCCCTGGTTTGAATGATGTCATCAGACAGGTCCTTGTCTTGTACCATTGTTCAAACAATTCCATATTGCTAACATTTCTGCCTATCCTTTTGCTACTTGAATCTGGTATTCATTGCGAACTTTAACTTGAATAAGGTTAATCAGTTATGAAACACTTTAGCATTAGGGTTTTCCCAGGAAAACCCACTTGTGAAGATTTGCGTATCCTAGAATTTCTCCATTTAGCCACACAAAATAAAAACTTGCTCATTAAATTTGATGCACAAGTTATTACGTGTGCAACACTAATTTTTTCTAATGTAAACCGGTAAAAGCGGGCCTAGTTTCATCACCACATAAGATTGATATTGTACTTATATGTGTCACCTTATCCTGAATACGATCTGAGCGTTAAAAATCTAACTTGAAATGTTGATGCAGTTTAGCAAATATTTTCTGTAATTTGCAGGTAGTATTCACCTTAGAGACATATGGAGTTAAGAATATTGTTGGAATTCCATTTGGTTATCGTGGGTTTTTTGAGAAGGGCCTAAAAGAAATGCCTGTAAGAACGCTCGTCTTGTAAACCCATAAAAAATTTACCGTTCATGATGTTCTCAGATTTAATTTTTTGTAACACCATCCACATCCAGCTTTCACGTCGTATAGTGGAGAATATTAATCTTGCTGGTGGAAGTTTTCTAGGAGTCTCCCGTGGAGGAGCTAAAACTAGTGAGATTGTAGATAGTATACAGGTAAGCAATCTGATTATCTTCATGGTTATGTTAAAATAATCATAGGTCACTTTAAAAACAATTACTGTTTTGTGTAGGCCAGAAGAATTGATATGCTTTTTGTGCTTGGTGGAAATGGTACCCATGCAGGAGCGAATGCTATACATGATGAGGTTCTTATGTCTTCACATTTCTTTTCAACTTTCATTCGTTCATTTGATATCATATTAGCCCATGAACCTTTGTGGAAAAAGAGGAACCTTGCCTACGTTCGAATCAAGATAAGTGCACATGCACATATGTAGAAACTAGAAACCCCCCACCATTCATTCTGTTTCATCTTACCCACAAGATTCATCACACCGAAAGTTGCTTACTATGTGTCTTCTTCACGCTCACTTTATTCCATTTCACCCTACAATTGCAGTGCCGTAAGAGAAAGCTAAAAGTTTCAGTTGTAGCAGTTCCAAAGACCATTGACAATGATATACCTTTGATGGATAAAACATTTGGTTTTGATACAGCTGTTGAAGAAGCTCAACGGGCCGTTAACTCCGCCTATATAGAGGTAGACTGGTGATGTTTTTCTATTATTTTTCTGGGCGAACCATTCTGCAGTATATATTATATTAATACAGGGATTTGTACATGGTACAGTAGAAACTAGAAAGGTGCAAATGCAGGAAAGATCAAAAACATATTATTACATCATAACCGAAAGGAATTTTCTCCTCCTCCTCCTTGATTGTTAGTGCTAGGCTGTTTTAAAATAGCTAATGATTAAGAGCTGAAAAGTGGAGCGAAAGATCCTACATCTGAATACTCTCGTTTCACTTTATGAATCACTACTGTTTTTAGGCACGTAGTGCATACCATGGTATTGGTTTGGTCAAATTAATGGGAAGAAGCAGCGGCTTCATTGCAATGCATGCTTCCCTTTCAAGTGGGCAGGTTGATGTCTGCTTAATACCAGAGGTTTGTAAAACGTTGCACTGATGTTTAATCTACCAGTTCTTCTCATTCACGGATGTCCAACAGAAGTTTACTGTATGAATAAAGGTCCCTTTCACACTAGATGGAGAATGTGGTGTCTTACAGCACCTTGAGCATTTATTGAAGACCAAGGGATTCTGTGTGGTTTGTGTTGCGGAAGCTGCAGGACAAGTAAGCTAAAATTCACTGTGGTCTTTAGCCTTTGGCTCTTTTTAATTCCATAAAACGATGGCAAACTACTGTAAATGAGAACCGAAGGTTTACATCTCTTACTTTTTATTACAGGAATTATTGCAAAACTCAGGTGCAACTGATGCATCAGGGAATTTAATACTTAGTGACATTGGTGTTCACATGCAACAAAAGGTTTGTATTTGGCATGGATGTCATAATTTACAGGCTGTTCTGTCATAAAGTAGAAGTTTAAATGATGGCGATGACACTGAATTTTGCTGTAACGTGACCCATTCCGTTTTCTTTTATACTAGCATTTCCATTTGCTTGTTAGAGGTCTGTAAACTGCATTATCTTGTACTTCTATCTAACTGTTACTCACTTCCATTATAGAGGTTGTCATTCTTACGCCATAATTTAGTAACATTGATTACACTCCACAGATTAAGATGCATTTCAAGGGCATCGGCGTTCATGCTGATGTAAAATACATTGATCCAACGTACATGGTACGGGCATGTCGTGCCAATGCATCTGATGCAATTTTGTGCACCGTACTTGGACAAAACGCTGTAAGTTTAACACTTCTTTTCCTGAATGACCTAGCTGTGCATCTTTTTGAACTGCCACAGTCTGGTTATATGAAAAAAATGTGATTTTGCCTTGCCTGCAGGTCCATGCAGCATTTGCTGGCTTCAGTGGTATCACCTCCTGCATCTGCAACAATCACTATGTCTACCTTCCGATCACAGAAGTCATAACAGCACCGAAGCGTGTGAACCCTAACAGCAGGATGTTACATCGTTGCCTCACGTCCACAGGCCAGCCAGACTTCCACTGACACTACTCGTCTGTGTTGCGTAATCAAGTTGATGAAGATACTCTTTTGCTGTTGTGCTACCACCATGATTACCAGTATGATAGTTGACGATCATGTGATGCTGAGATGAAACTTGGTCCTGAAAGATATTTTTGACTGCCTGAACTCCAAAGTTGTTTTTTTCGAGAAAACGCAAAAAACTTTTGTGTTTCATTGCATTGAAAAGATAGAGTTGTTTTACAATCCTCATAGGAGGCAGGGTACAGGTTGTAGCTATGATGTATCTCAACTCTGTCTATTGTCGTGGTGGTGCATGTTAGAGAGCAGTGTGAGTTATTGTTCACAACTGTGGCATGCTGAGGAAAGTGTTCCACGTTGCTAAATAAAACAGATTAAAACTGAATGGAGAAATGACGATTTGATGTGGCCATGTGGACTCAGATTTTTGAAACTTGGGCGCAGATTTTAAATCCATGGAATGAAGAAAGACAAGCATGATGACTGGAAAAAGTATTCCGCTCGTAGTATCATCCCCAGGAGGCAACAAAAAGGATGAGATACTTGAGAATATGCCATGGATGATTGCTGAAAGTAATATTGCCAACCTCTCTTTCCATCACAATTGATCCAAATAGGATGAGTGAAAGAAGAGGTCGGAGGGGTTCTGCTCCGCTACCAAACATGTGTTGAAAGTTCGTCGAGTCATCAGGAAGTTCAAGGTTTTACTTACTTTTTGAAACTTGATGGAAATAGTAAGGGCTGATAAAAATTTAGAATTTGAGACAATTAGGCTACATCCCTTGTTCTTTCTGTTTGTTTTCACTTGTTAGCAAGGGCGGAGATCCCACATGATGTGTGCAATTTGACATTTATAACCTCATATAACAGTGTTTGTCTTTTCGAATGTGAAAGAGCTAGAAAATACCTCCAAAAGAACTGAAACATTATAATTAGCCAAAACCTTGACTGCTACTCACCTGTCATTGCTACATTTGATAAAAAGTCACAAGATTTGTACCTTGGATTGCAAAATGAACGGAAAATCCTACCACGCCCACATGGGTTAACACGTGTTATTTATCTAATGCTGAGCTTGCCAACTCCGCCTTAGGATCAAAACTGCAAAGCTAGCTCTAAAAATCTAGGAACTTCATGATTATGAACGCGTTCTCTGAAACCTACCGTTCTTGTGAAGCAGGCATCTTGGGGGAATGCATCTTGCAATTGCAAGCCACAGCTCCGCAGACCATCTGTACAACGTCATCTCAAAGTGGTTTTACTTCTTGAAACTCGAGGGAAATAGTAAGGGCTGCTAAAAATTTAGAAATCAAGACAACCCACTTATCATTGTAACTTCTGTTTGTTTCTACTTGCTAACAGGGTGTGAGATCGGACAAGATGTCTTCAATTTGACATTTTATAAGCCTCACATAACATTGTTCGTTTTTTCAAATGTGGAAGAGAAAATACCTCTAAAAGAACTGAAACATGATAATTAGCCAAAACCTTGACCGCTACTCACCTGTCATTGCTACATTTAATAAGAACTGAAAAAGATCAGCGGCACATGTCTTTGCAACTTGGATTGCAAAATGAACGTTAAACCCTACCACCCTCACATGTCAACGTGTGTTATTTATGTAATGAGGCGCTTGCTAACTCCCACTTAGAGCATCTCCACCGGTGCCTCCCCAAATAGTCGCCGGCAGAGGAGCGGCACTGCCGTATGGGGAGCCGCCGGCACTGCATCCTCTATTTGGGGTGCTGTTCCCACACCGGCGCCCCCAAACTGGCGGTCCCGATAGGAGTTTTTTTAAGATAAACTAAATATTTTCTTGTAGTTTCATTTTCATGTCATTCAGGATCGAGGATTGAATAATGTTTTAGGACAAATCCAAGTAAAACATTATTCACTCATCGATCCCCGATGACATGTGAAACCTGCTTCATTTCTAGCCTACTACCTACTGGTCACCTGGCTCTATGGAGGTGGACGATCGCCCGCTGCTCTCTCCGATGCTCTCTCCCCTGCTCCTCCGTCGTCGATCTCCTGCTGCTCTCTCCGCCACGAACGTCAAGTAGGCGGCTCTATCCGCGGCCACCGCCTCCTGACGTAACTGCTGCTCCAGCTCCTCCCACCACTGACGGTGCTCCACCTCCTGCCTCCGTAGCTGCAGCTACATCTCTACCAAACGCCGCCGCTCGTAGATTTCATCCCGACGCTGCTGCTCCTCCCGCATCAACCGCCACAACGCAAGCTGCTCCCACCCCAGCTGCTGGCGCACCTCCCACCGGCGCTACCGCTCTGCCTCCTGGTGACGCCGCTCTGCATCAACCGCCGACCGCTCGTATGCATCTACGGTCGCCGCTAGCGTCGCCTCCTCCCATGCCTCGTACTCTGCGAGCTGCGGGTCCTCCTCCACGACTTGTACGTCTGCCTCTAGCGCCGCCTCCTCCCACGCATCGAACATTATGGTGTTTTTTAGGGTTTAGATTTTTGCACCAATGAGGCGGGGGGGGGGGGGGGGAGGGATAATATAGACCGGTGGCGAGGCGGGAAACCTCCCGCGTGGCGCCGTGGCGGGAGAGTTTTCAACCTGGCGTCGTGGCGGTAAATCTCCTGCACGGCGCCCTGGCGTCACGGCGGTTCCCACGCCCAAAAAATTTCGTGTTGCGAGGCGCCGGCGCACCTGATTCACGCCCTTCACGAAGGGGTCGGCACGGGGTTGCCGGCACTTCTATGGGATCGAAAAAGCACCGGCGCTATTTGGGGCGTGCCGGTGTGAGCCTATTTTCGCACCCGACCCCCAAAACGCTATCGGAGCCGCTATGGGGCGCATCGGTGGAGATGCTCTTATTTCGGTTCTGAATGTGTTCTGTGAAGCCTACCGCTCTTGTGAAGCTGCAACTTGAGAGAATGCATATATTTTACGAGCGACTGCTCCCTAGATCATCTGAACAGTATCATCTGGCTGCGAAGGGTACTCGTCCTTTTTGCGAGCCAACGCTCCCCAGATCATCTGAAGTGGTTCTACTTACTTTTTTAAACTTGAGGGAAAAACACAATTAGGCTACAGGTATCGTTGTTACTTCTGTTTGTTTTTACCTTTCAGCAGGGGCTATGATCCCAAAAGATGTCCTCAATTTGACATTCTACAACACTTAAATAAAGACTGTTCCTCTTTTCGAATACAAAAGAGCTAGAGAAGCACCTCTAAAAGAACTGAAACATTATAATTAGCCAAAACCTTGGCAACTACTCACCTGTCATTGTTTTTTTTTTCACGCTAAACCCACCACAGTGGGATCGATTTCCATTGTAGGACATAACGGGAACTCACCTATCATTGGTACATTTGATAAAAACTCAAAAGATCAGTAGCACATGTCTTTGGAACCTGGATTGCAAAATGAACATAAAACCCTACCACCCACACTGGTCAAAGTGTGTTATTTATCTAATGATGAGGCTTTGCTAACTCTGCCTTAGGATCAGAATTGCAAGGCAGCTCTGAAAATCTAGAACTTCATGATTCTGAATGCGATATGTGAAACCTACCGCTCTTGTGAAGCTGCAGCTTGAGAGAATGCATCTTGGGAGCCACCGCTCCCCAGACCATGAACAGTATCACAAGGTAGCTCTGAATAGCTAGAGTACTTCATTCATGATTCTGAATGTGTTCTTTGAAACCTACCGCTTTTGTGAAGCTGCAGCTTGAGAGAATGCATCTTGCGAGCCACGGCTCCCCAGATCATCTGAACAGCGTCATCTGGCCGCGAAGGGTACTGATACTCGAAGTGATGAGCCACCTCCTTGAGCCTTCTGGACATGGCGTTCCACTGGTCCCGAGTTACATTTCGGAGCACGCGCAGCAGGAATCCCTTCCTGACGGCGTCGGAGGCGCGGACGAAGACGCAGAACTCGGAGTAGTCGAGGACGTCCTCGAAGGGGAGCTCGATGTCGTCGCTGATTATGACGGGGACGCAGTGGCTGACGATGGCATCGAAGAGGCGGTTGGAGGAAGGGGTGTCGCCGGCGATGTTGAGGCAGAACTTGGAGGAGGCCATGCCCTTGGTGGCGCGCCTGATCCCGTTCTGCCGGACGCTGCCGTAGGTGAAGTGGACGTCTCTCTCGTCCTTGAGAAGCTGGTACAGCTTCTGACGAACCTTCCCACCCTGCAATCGCCAAAATGTTAATACAGTAGCAGCTCACCATGACAGAGCACATAGAAGAGAAGCAGAGGAACGCCACTCACATCTTTCCTGTGAATTGCGCCTTGGAAGTAAGCCAGGAGTGGCCGTTGGTGGAACGCCGGCGAGTCGTGGTCTCCGAGAGACCGAACCACGTGCTTGTACGGAGCGATGATGTCCTTCTTCAGGTTCGCGATGTCCGGCGGGTACCTCCCGAAGTCGGAGAGTACGTACATGGCGGCGCTGAGCTTCTTCCTGGCCTCCATCATGCTGTTGGGGTGGTGCGGGACGACGAGGTGGTCCTTGCCGCCCCACCTCCTCCATTCCTCCTGCCGCATCAGGTACTTCACCAGCTCGGCCTGCAGGACCCTGTTCATGCTCACCCTCTCCCTTCCCCGGAGCTTTGAGTGCCGGTTGTAGCTCAGCGACGCGAAGAAGGGCACGAAGAAGACGTCGGCGAGGCTGGCGTTAGTCACCCTGACGGCGACGCACGGCCTGCTGCTGCTCAGATTGCCGGGCAGGGTGGAGGACAGTATGTCAAGCGTGAGCCAGTACGCGACGCTGTGCTGCAGATTCAGCCCGCCGGGGTAGTGCGGCACGGCGCGGGCGTCCCGGACGTCTGGCCACGCCGTCTTCCCGTCCCACCCGAGCATGCCGAAGTGGAACTCCGGGGGCAGGTCGTACATGTAAACCCTGAGCTGCGCGCTCTCCGCGTCGCATGATCCCTCGCTCCCTTCTCCTCCTCCCGCTGCGGCCAACGGCGTCTCTCGGACCATCGGACCGCTCATCCTGACAGCACTCACCGTCGGATCACTGTTGACCGGCACAGATGCCGGGATGGACGTCTGATGGTCACCGTCATTGTTATGCGGTCTGTTATCCTCATCGCCGGTGAGCAATGGCGTCTTGTTGGCGTCGGCTATCAGGATTGCATTGTTGATCCGGGAGTTGACGAGAGCCCAGCAGGAGAAGGCCAGAAGGATGAGGGCCAGGAAGGTGACGAAGCGGAACACCCTCCTGTGCTCCGGTGGGGGCAAAGGCTGCATCTTCCTCTCCACCACCATCCAAGGGAATAGCACGCCGAAGGAAGGAAGGAAGGCAGGCCAGAGTTTTACCGCCAGAATACGGTTAAATCATCCACGAATGAACCAGAGAAACTCGATCTCACTAAAGATTCTCAAGAATCACCTGGCGACTGCTGATTCAGTCGATCCACATAATCGTCTGAAGAATAACCTGGTGCCATGAATGATGTTGGTGCAGAGAAAACAAAGCGGAAGGGGTGTTGAATTGTGGCAAGGAACAAGAATTACCCCATGAGATTTTTTTTGCCAGATGCGAGGTCAAATCAGCTTACCCGTGATGTCAGGATCATTGTTTCCTGGCCATGAATGTTTCATCTCATCTCTGATGCATGCACGGCGATCTGTTTTTTTCGTTGTTCTGTTTTGGAGATTTCAGCTGGACGCAGCACAAAAACCGGCCGTGATCTCAACGGTTTGTCGATGGTCAAAGATTGAAAAAGTGGATCCACCAATATATATTCCTCTGGACAAATGTACCCCGTGCTAGACAGACTTGGATTTCACATGACTACTTGGAAAACGATGCGCACTATTTCAATGGCGTACAGGCTAAGAATCATCCTACCCAGAATACGAGGACGAGGAGACAGCTAAGTACTACATGTTTAATGTTTTAAAGATCGGGTTTTGCTGGTTGAGTCATGCAGTCAGATTTACATCGTAATTCATACACTTCACTATAGAGAAAAGCTTTACAGTGACGCGTCAAAATCACCCTTAGTGATGTGGATTTAACATGTTACTGCTGTCGCATCACTGGTATTTGTATATGTGTCATGTTCACTTGCACGCCACAAGTTTTGACACACATGTGGCGAGCCAGAAAGAGCCACAGGTGTTTTGTACCTATGGCGTGTCCTTGCCACGCTAGTAACTGATTTTTTGGAATTAAAAAAGACTACTATTGAATTGCTAACAATATTGGTCATATCCCAGCAGCATAACAAACATAATATATAGAAGATAACATCATCGAGAAGTTTTCATTACTAAATCTACTAGACATAGTTATACAAGTTCTCCATTACATCGATTGTATGTCTACATTTATATGACTATGACCTCAGAGAGACACATAGCGTCACTAGCAGCTCTGGGAGGGAGCTCTTTACAGTTAGAATAGGATGTCTTCTTTGTGTGTGTACTGAAAATAAGCAGCCTGAAAGATATTGTCAAGATACAAGATGAACTTTCTCTCAGAATCCATCTCGTATTGTTCTATGAATGCTTCCCAAGCAGGACAACCAATATAGGTTCGATTTACCTCATTGATGAACTGCACCCTAAACTCTTTCAAAGAAGGCTGAGATCACTCAACTAGAATCACCTCAAAGAATCCATCTCTGTTTAGATTGTTCAAGGTGTGCCTTAAGACAAAAACATAAGAAATCAATTATTAGAGGACACATATTTTTGGCATACATATATACAGTTTCCTACTAGTGTACGATAGATATTTTGACACAATTATATACATATCCTCAGGGTGTATATGTTTTCAGGAAGCTTAATGATAATCTTAATGTTATTGCACATGTTGTGACTGCAACGAGGGTACGGAGGATTTGATTCCATAGTTGATGCATTATATAAGTTTGGTAATTAAAACAATTCTACACAAATATTTATATGGTGTTACACAAATGAATTTAGATTGGAGGGTGTATCTACTACACAATTTTTATTCACAATTCATATACTCCATTATATACTACACAAGTAACTCCTAATCAACTAGAACAACAAATACATATCCACTCCACCGCTTTTAGGAAAGAAGGGCACAATTCTTTTTCACTTGCATTTTCTTTCGCTCTTGTTTTTTTTTACATCCCTCAATTATATCCATTATACTATCAAATTTATAATACATTATATACTACGCAATTTTGCACCAATATTTACTACCAATTCTACACTAAGTTACTAGAATTTCTACTAAAAATTAAACTCTAAATTACTTCAATAATTTACTACAATTACTACACTAACTTACACAATATGTACCACATAAAATAAAATAAATTATACAAAAAAATAGTTCAATGTAGGGGTGTGGGCGGCGCGACTCTTCGATACAGCAAGGATTAGCGGTGGGGTTGGCAGTGGCGAAATGGACGTGGGGTTGTGGTGGTCCAAAAGCGGAACGGTGGCGGTGCGAGATCGCGTGTGTGTGGGGAAAAGAAGGGGATGGCGAGGACGAGAGAGTGTGTTGGGAATTTTTCATAGATGCACCTTGGTGGGCCAGCTGGAGGCGTGTGTTGTCAGTGGACCGCTAGTGGCATGGCCCAATTTACCATGCCACTAGTGGCCTAGCCGCCTCCCGGCAACTGTTCTTTTTTTTTTCTTTTCGATTTATTTTTAACAAATAAAATAAGCTTTACAAATTATTTTGAGACGTTATGATATGGATATCCGGGCATGGTACTCTAGGACAGCCATTGATATGATATTTGGGTCTAAGGTTGTACCAGTAGTTTATTATAATCTTGTTATTAGGAGATAATGATGTAGCCAGGTCATGCTGTGGGCCATCTAGGGTTTTAATAGAGTCTGTTTGACTTGGGCCTGTCCAAGTCGAACTAGGTTAGGCCCAATAAGGGGGCCGACCGGCCAGCTCTCCCTCATATAAGGAGATGGCACGGCTAGGGTTTAGAGGAGAACAAGTTTAGTCAAAAGATTAGGGTTTCCCTATCGCGTGTGATCACGTGTATCATCCCTCCGGGGGTACGGCGCTGCCGTTATCTATTATATCCGCTGCGAAGGTTCTTGTGTTCATCAAGGATTGTCTAGCTCTTGGTTTGAGGCGTATCGTTCATCGATCCGTTGGTTGCTGGATTCGTTCCCTCTTCTCCAGGCTGCGTTCATTGCGTTGTTGGGAGGATTCTCTACCCCAGGTTCTCGTTGTGAAAGATCAGGCATCAACTAAGGAGGATCCAGTGGGTCGCTCTCTTATCACTACGGTACGGATCGTTGGCACCACCTATATATACATCTTGTAAGCCGCCAGCTAGGGTTTATCAGATTATAAGATAACCCACGGCGTTTGTAAACACTCCCCGATATAGTGAAGTTTTGCTGGCTGGCACAAATGATTTTTTCCGCTTCTGTGTTGGAAGGGGTTTTCCACGTTAAATCTTGTGTCCCATGCGTGTGTTCTTGTTTCGTTCTTCGTTATTTGCTTGTCGTTTTTATAACAGAAGCAGTGTGACGCCCCGGGACCGGTACCATGAGGATTCCAGCGATCCCGCCGAAATCCGCACGATATCGATCCAGAGACGCCCTCCGACACGACGTGCGCGACAAAGCACACGTGATGCCAGAGGAATTACCACGAGTAGTAACATTACAACAGGTTTACAATAGAGCCCACAAGATACATATATATTACAACAACGACTCTGATGAGTCAAGATACAAATATACAATACAAAGATCCAAATCATACAGAAGATCGATTACGTCCGAGTACGGACAAGATACAAATTGGACTAAGAGTCCTGAAGATAACCAGTGACGTCCATAACCCTGCCCAGGCCAAGCCGGAAAGGTAACCTTGCTAACGTCGTCTTCATCGAACATATCTTCATACCTGCCCGGTTATATCCCGTAGAAGCAGCAATAAGTACGGGTTCGTACTTAACAAGATTTCAAGACGTATAAGCATTCGTCAACCAGTCGTCCTTTGTACTTGAGGCACGCAGGGGACTTAGAGGACGCAAGAGAAACGTCATAGGCAATATGGTGGGGTAAAGCGGCAGCGCGAAAGCACTAAAAACCTATAGAGACACTCTACAATAGTCGTCTATCAGAGAAGGCGAGAGAGCGTAACTAACAGTTCTATACTCTGCAAACATAACCCAACCGATGTGTTCCCCCCTCGCCAGGAGGTACTTACAAAGGCACTCACACGGTTGTCAAATTTTAACCATTTATTAGTGAAGTTGTGCTAACTTACTAAGCAAGTTTTTATTAATAAACAACAGGTGTAAGTTGTCTATGGTCGAGTCATACAGCTCCAAGTCGTCCATAACCGCGGACGCGGCTTATCGATAAGATTGTAACCCTGCAGGGGTGCCCAAATGTGCCCACACGCACGCTCAACCCACTTACGACAGGTGGATATCACGACACGCACTCTCCTTCACTACAACAATGTCCAGGAAGCCACCTAACTAAGTTAACCCGTATCGAAGTCCGGCCGTGCTCCGAAGCGGACTTAGCTGTTTGCGTCTACGGCTAAGAGGATCAGAGCCCACTAGAGGATGCCCTCTTAACAATACGTACCGCAACCTACGAGCGTGCAAGAGACAACGGGGTTACAAGGCAACTTGGCTTCCCCAAAAGTAACATCATATCATCTGACCACAAAGAAATAAGCTTGCACGCCCGGGAGAAACAAAACAAACATCCAAACTAGTTGTGGACACTGGACAAAGATGTAGATTCCGGCAGTGGTCGAGGGGAGACCCGGTAAGCATACCCACGTGTGGTTAGAGCGCTCAGTCTCGGAACAGATAACAAGAACTCGGGGTCCTAAGATATTTAGGAAACACAAGTGAGCCGTCACAAAACGAGCAGCTGACCCACCGATGCCTCCGCTAAACAATTGTCAGCAACTAAAGTAACCATGATTCTTCCCAACATATAACCCGATAAGATAACAATAACGGTAACGAGATAAGACAGCACTAGCATGCACTACGACTCGCAAGGCAGACCCGATAACCAAACAATAGCCGTAGGAGGTGGTGGTGGCAATATGGGCTGCTTGAGGTAACAAGTGGAAAGGACACGTGGCAAGAACGCAACTTAAGGATAGCATGAGGGAGAAGGCAAAATAAAATAGGTGAGCGACTTCTGCAGGGGCAGGAGTATAAGGGAAATGCTTGCCTGTTAAAGATTGCCGAGGAACATCCGAAGAACTTGTCGTATCTCACAGCACCACTTCGCGATCCTATCCGGGAAGAAGCAAATGCTACAACAAACAACGGATGCAAAACTTACAACTACGGAATAAGAACCGGCATGATCAAGATGATATGCATGACATGGCAGATATGGTGCAATGCAACTTATCAAATTTAAGCGGAATCAAGATTCCGACACACAATTATATGGTTCAAGTTATTTATCTACCCCGCATATTAAATGTTGGTTAGCATGGCAAGACATGGCATGGGTGAGCTACGCAAATTTAAATGGAACCGGGATAAAATAACAATCCCGCACAATTCCATATTTAATATTAGGTCTATCCCTATTCACCCAAACCCACAAGATGCACGATGCGATGCAATATGATAGGAGATGCAACAAGTTATAGATGGCACATTTATAAAATAGGGTTGGCTTAGGGTCGGGGTCTCACGGTATCGAAACAAAGATGGTCGCCGAATCGGGTTCGGAGAGAAGGAGATGAAGTCGGATCCGTGAACGGTCTTCGAAACCGGGAAGGAGAACTTGAGGTCCGTCTTCGATGTTGGATGGCGGACTTGGAGTGGCACCGGTGAACTTGGAATTGAAACCGAGGTTGATGACCCTGGTTTCGCGAGGAAGAGCCCGAGGATGATCATTTTGCGCCGTATCGGGTAGCACATCAAACAACTTTATCGCGTGGACGGAAAACTGTGCTTGGATGGATGGTGGTGGAGCAGAACTTGTCCAAGCACTGAAGGTTCAACGGATACATGCGCATGTAGCTAGATGTTCCGAAAGATTGGCCTGCAACGAAAAACAACTTCAGCGGACCGAATGCGACATCAACGAGGACCACCGGGAGCAAAGGTTGACGATTGAGAACAGGGTCCAGGAACAGCAGCAGCACTGAGACCTTGGGGAGGCAAGGCGGACCAGGTCTTGGCGGCGCGGCGTTGCTGCAGGCAGAGGGTGCTCGAGACAGGGCGACGGCGGCTAGAGCTCGTGGCGGCGGCCGGAAGAAGGGCACGCGCGGCCGCGCGCGCGAGGCAGAGAGGGTCTGCAGGAGGAGTGACACGCGTACAGCACGCGACCGTTGGGAACCCCAAGTGGAAGGTGTGATGCGTACAGCAGTAAGTTTCCCTCAGTTAGAAACCAAGGTTTATCGAACCAGTAGGAGTCAAGAAGCACGTTGAAGGTTGATGGCGGCGAGATGTAGTGCGGCGCAACACCAGGGATTCCGGCGCCAACGTGGAACCTGCACAACACAAACCAAGTACTTTGCCCCAACGAAACAGCGAGGTTGTCAATCTCACCGGCTTGCTGTAACAAAGGATTAGATGTATAGTGTGGATGATGATTGTTTGCGAGAAAAGAGAACATTATTGCAGTAGATTGTATTTCAGTATAGAGAATTGGACCGGGGTCCACAGTTCACTAGAGGTGTCTCTCCCATAAGATAAACAGCATGTTGGGTGAACAAATTACAGTTGGGCAATTGACAAATAAAGAGGGCATGACCATGCACATACATATTATGATGAGTATAGTGAGATTTAATTGGGCATTACGACAAAGTACATAGACCGCTATCCAGCATGCATCTATGCCTAAAAAGTCCACCTTCAGGTTATCATCCGAACCCCCTCCAGTATTAAGTTGCTAACAACAGACAATTGCATTAAGTATTGCGCGTAATGTAATCAGTAACTACATCCTCGAACATAGCACCAATGTTTTATCCCTAGTGGCAACAGCACATCCATAATCTTAGAGGTTTCTCACACTCCCCAGTTCACGGAGACATGAACCCACTATCGAGCATAAATACTCCCTCTTGGAGTTACAAGCATCTACTTGGCCAGAGCATCTACTAGTAACGGAGAGCATGCAAGATCATAAACAACACATAGATATAAATTGATAATCAACATAACATAGTATTCTCTATTCATCGGATCCCAACAAACACAACATATAGAATTACAGATAGATGATCTTGATCATGTTCGGCAGCTCACAAGACCCGACAATTAAGCATAATGGGGAGAAGACAACCATCTAGCTACTGCTATGGACCCATAGTCCAGGGGTAGACTACTCACACATCACTCCGGAGGTGACCATGGCGGCGTAGAGTCCTCCGGGAGATGATTCCCCTCTCCGGCAGGGTGCCGGAGGCGATCTCCTGAATCCCCCGAGATGGGATTGGCGGCGGCGGCGTCTCGCAAGGTTTTCCGTATCGTGGCTCTCGATCGGGGGTTTCGCGACGAAGGCTATTTGTAGGCGGAAGGGCAGGTCAAGGGGCGTCACGAGGGGCCCACACCATAGGTCGGCGCGGCCAGGGCTTGGGCCGCGCCGCCCTATGCTCTGGCTGCCTCGTGGCCCCACTTCATCTCCTCTTCGGTCTTCTGGAAGCTTCGTGGCAAAATAGGACCCTGGGCGTTGATTTCGTCCAATTCCGAGAATATTTCTTTACTAGGATTTCTGAAACCAAAAACAGCAGAAAAGCAACGGCACTTCGGCATCTTGTTAATAGGTTAGTTCCAGAAAATGCACGAATATGACATAAAGTGTGCATAAAACATGTAGATATCATCAATAATGTGGCATGGAACATAAGAAATTATCGATACGTCGGAGACGTATCAGCATCCCCAAGCTTAGTTCCTGCTCGTCCCGAGCAGGTAAACAATAAACAAAGATAATTTCTGGAGTGACATGCCATCATAACCTTGATCATACTATTTGTAAAGCATATGAGCTGAGATCAAATCATTCAAAGCAAGTATCTATATTGACATAAGAGATGATAATGCAAGAGTTAGACAAGCTAGAAGTTTTCATGAACTATTGCTTTAAAGACATGCAACCGTACAAAGTTCATTAAAGATGTATTAAGTATTCAGCATAGAAGTTCTATCCTTCATTCCAAGCATCAAGTAAATTTTCACAACATAAGAAGGATTCAGTCAAGTAAACATAAACATGAACGTCATGAATCAACTGTTTCGAAGTCTACTCAACCGGTGAGCGCAAGCATTTGGTATTAGCACCAGGATGTTATGGCATAAAGAACGTTAATGGGGGTTTGGAAGGCCAAATGGAAGAAAGGCTTGCAAAGCTGTAAATGACCATTAGACAAGAGGAAGCCTTATGATCGAAGCTATGCAAGGAGTAGTGATTGCCATGCAACGGATGCACATAGAGCTATATGTGTATGAAAGCTCTCCAATGGAACTAGTGGGGGTGCATCCAACTTGGTTGCTCACGAAGACCTAGAGCACTTTTGAGGAGGCTCATCATTGGAATATACAACCCAAGTTCTATAGTGTAAATTCCCCACATAGTTATACTAGTAAAACATGAAAACTCTCTCATATGAATGTAGGTGCTGAACATGAGCACAAATGATGACTATGAATAATGCGGGTGCTAAAACATGAGCACAAGTGTGGATAAAAGATAGTAATGCTGCCCCCTTTTTCTTTATTCTCTTTTTTTTTCTTTTTCTTTTTCTCTTCCTCTTTTTTTTTCTTTCTTTTCATTTTTTTTCTTTCTTCTCTTTTTTTTCTTTTTGATGGCCTCCACGGCTCTTTTCATTTTTAGGGGCAACATCCTAATATGACAACACACTTTTTGGTACAAATAACTCATAATGAATGAAACATGATGTATGAAACTGTATGCCTCTGCCAGTGTAGCAGGATGTGCAATGATCTAGCGTAACATGGGTAAACCACACATCAGCTGTATATGATCATGCAAAGCAATATATAAATAATAAATGACAACATGGCCATTAATGTAAAAATGGATGTTGCATGGCAATATATCTCGGAACAGCTATGGAAATGCTGTGGTAGGTAGGTATGGTGGCTGTTTTGAGGAGATGTATGGGCTTATGTGTAGGAGAACAAGAGAAAGTTCTCCCACGGGTTTGGATGTACCGGCGAAGTATGCACAATTCTCAATGTGAGCAAAAGCAATGCACAGTACCGAGGAGGCTAGCAAATTTGGATGGTGGAAGTGCCAAAAACCGTAGCTTAACATTAGTCAAAAAGAACTCACAAGCTTATTGCAAACAACTAGCAGGTTCATCATTAAGAGCATGATTAAAATTTTACTCCAAGGAGGGCCGTTCACGGTGGCACAAGTACCCCGCTAGCTTCCTCGACCTTCAACACAACTTAGTTATTACGATGAACTCTCAGACATGGAAAGCTATCAAGTCCAACTACGCCTTCAACTATTTAAATAGAGTTTGTAGTACGGTACAAGCTTAAAGACAACAATCCACTACTAATTTTAACTTATTTATCCAGCAAGCCTTACCATCTAAATATCTCAAAACATTTGCAAAGAATCAAGTTATCAAAGCTCAATGTTCTACAAGTATTTTATTATATATTACCACATGCAACATTTCCCGTTTCCAACCATACAACAATTTAACGAAGAAGAAACTTTGCCATGAATATTATGAGTAAAGCCTAAGGACATATTTGTCCATATGCTACAGCGGAGCGTGTCTCTCTCCCACAAAGTGAATGCTAGGATCCATTTTATTCAAACAAAACAAAAAAACAAAAACAAACCGACGCTCCAAGAAAAGCACATAAGATGTGATGGAATAAAAATATAGTTTCAGGGGAGGAACCTGATAATGTTGTCGATGAAGAAGGGGATGCCTTGGGCATCCCCAAGCTTAGACGCTTGAGTCTTCTTGATATATGCAGGGATGAACCACCGGGGCATCCCCAAGCTTAGAGCTTTCACTCTCCTTGATCATGTTGTATCATCTCCCTCTCTTGATCCTTGAAAACTTCCTCCACACCAAACTTAGAACAACTCATTAGAGGGTTAGTGCACAATCAAAATATACATGTTCAGAGGTGACATAATCATTATTAACACTTCTGGACATTGCACAAAGCTACTGAAAGTCAATGGAATCGAAATATCCATCGAACATAACAAAACTGGCAATGCGAAATAAAAGGCAGAATCTGTCAAAACAGAACAGTTCGTATTGACGAATTTTATCGAGGCACCAGACTTGCTCAAATGAAAATGCTCAAATTGAATGAAAGTTGCGTACATATCTGAGGATCTCTCACGTAAATTGGCATAGTTTTCTGAGTTACCTACAGAGAATTTTGCCCAGATTCGTGACAGCAAAGAAATCTGTTTCTGCGCAGTAATCCAAATCTAGTATGAACTTTTCTATCAACGACTTTACTTGGCACAATAAAACACTAAACTAAGATAAGGAGAGGTTGCTACAGTAGTAAACAACTTCCAAGACACAAAATAAAAACAAAGTACTGTAGTAAAAAAAACATGGGTTGTCTCCCATAAGCGCTTTTCTTTAACGCCTTTCAGCTAGGCGCAGAAAGTGTGCATCAAGTATTATCAAGAGACGAAGTGTCAACATCATAATTTGTTCTAATAATAGAATCAAAAGGTAACTTCATTCTCTTTCTAGGGAAGTGTTCCATACCTTTCTTGAGAGGAAATTGATATTTTATATTACCTTCCTTCATATCAATGATAGCACCAACAATTCGAAGAAAAGGTCTTCCCAATATGATGGGACAAGATGCATTGCATTCAATATCCAAGACAACAAAATCAACGGGGACAAGGTTATTGTTAACGGTAATGCGAACATTATCAACTTTCCCCAAAGGTTTCTTTGTAGAATGATCAGCAAGATTAACATCCAAATAACAATTTTTCAGCGGTGGCAAGTCAAGCATATTATAAATTTTCTTAGGCATAACAGAAATACTTGCACCAAGATCACATAAAGCATTACAATCAAAATCTTTAACCTTCATCTTAATGATGGGCTCCCAACCATCCTCTAACTTTCTAGGAATGGAGGCTTCGCGCTCTAGTTTCTCTTCTCTAGCTTTTATGAGAGCATTTGTAATATGTTGCGTGAAAGCCAAATTTATAGCACTAGCATTAGGACTTTTAGCAAGCTTTTGTAAGAACTTTATAACTTCAGAGATGTGGCAATCATCAAAATTCAAACCATTATAATCTAAAGCAATGGGATCATCATCCCCAATGTTGGAAAAAATTTCAGCAGTTTTATCACAGGCAGTTTCAGCAGTTTTAGCAGTTTTAGGCAGTTTTTCGCGCTTTGCATTAGAAGTGGAAACATTGCCAACACCAATTACTTTACCATTAATAGTAGGAGGTGCAGCAACTTGTGTAGCATTAGCATTACTAGTGGTGGTAATAGTCCAAACTTTAGCTATATTATCTTCTTTTTCATTTTCTTCTCTTTCCCACCTAGCACGCAATTCGGCCATCAATCTTATATTCTCATTAATTCTAACTTGGATGGCATTTGCTGTAGTAACAATTTTATTACTAAGATTTTCATTAGGCATAACTTTCGATTTCAAGAGATCAACATCAACAGCAAGACTATCGACTTTAGAAGCAAGTATATCAATTTTCCCAAGCTTTTCTTCAACAGATTTGTTAAAAGCAGTTTGTGTACTAATAAATTCTTTAAGCATGGCTTCAAGTCCAGGGGGTGTGTTCCTATTATTGTTGTAAGAATTCCCATAAGAATTACCATAGCCGTTGCCATTATTATAAGGATATGGCCTATAGTTGTTACTAGAATTGTTCCGGTAAGCATTGTTGTTGAAATTATTATTTTTAATGAAGTTTACATCAACATGTTCTTCTTGTGCAACCAATGAAGCTAACGGAACATTATTAGGATCAACATTTGTCCTATCATTTACAAGCATAGACATAATAGTATCAATCTTATCACTCAAGGAAGAGGTTTCTTCGACAGAATTTACCTTCTTACCTTGTGAAGCTCTTTCCGTGTGCCATTCAGAGTAGTTGATCATCATATTATCAAGAAGTTTTGTTGCTTCACCAAGAGTGATGGACATAAAGGTACCTCCAGCAGCTGAATCCAATAGGTTCCGCGAAGAAAAATTCAGTCCTGCATAAAAGGTTTGGATGATCATCCAAGTAGTCAGTCCATGGGTTGGGCAATTTTTAACCAAAGATTTCATTCTTTCCCATGCTTGTGCAACATGCTCAGTATCCAATTGTTTAAAATTCATTATGCTACTCCTCAAAGATATAATTTTAGCAGGGGGATAATATCTACCAATAAAAGCATCCTTGCATTTAGTCCATTAATCAATACTATTCTTAGGCAGAGATAGCAACCAATCTTTAGCTCTTCCTCTTAATGAGAAAGGGAACAATTTTAATTTTATAATGTCACCATCTACATCTTTATATTTTTGCATTTCACACAATTCAACAAAATTATTGAGATGGGCAGCAGCATCATCAGAACTAACACCAGAAATTGCTCTCGCATAACAAGATTCAGTAAAGCAGGTTTAATTTCAAAGAATTCTGCTGTAGTAGCAGGTGGAGCAATAGGTGTGCATAAGAAATCATTATTATTTGTGGTTGTGAAGTCACACAACTTAGTATTTTCAGGAGTACCCATTTTAGCAGTAGTAAATAAGGCAAACTAGATAAAGTAAATGCAAGTAACTAATTTTTTTGTGTTTTTGATATAGCAAACAAGATAGCGAATAAAGTAAAACTAGCAACTATTTTTTTTGTATTTTGATATAGTGCAGCAAACAAAGTAGTAAATAAAACTAAGCAAGACAAAAACAAAGTAAAGAGATTGGGATGTGGAGACTCCCCTTGCAGCGTGTCTTGATCTCCCCGGCAACGGCGCCAGAAATTTAGCTTGACACGCGTACAGCACGCGACCGTTGGGAACCCCAAGTGGAAGGTGTGATGCGTACAGCAGTAAGTTTCCCTCAGTTAGAAACCAAGGTTTATCGAACCAGTAGGAGTCAAGAAGCACGTTGAAGGTTGATGGCGGCGAGATGTAGTGCGGCGCAACACCAGGGATTCCGGCGCCAACGTGGAACCTGCACAACACAAACCAAGTACTTTGCCCCAACGAAACAGCGAGGTTGTCAATCTCACCGGCTTGCTGTAACAAAGGATTAGATGTATAGTGTGGATGATGATTGTTTGCAGAAAACAGTAGAGCAATATTGCAGTAGATTGTTGTCGGGGGGAAGACCCCGGGTAGGGCAATGGACGCGGAGCAGCCGGCTGGCCACTGGCCGGCTCGCGGCAAAGGCCGGCTGAGGAGCAGCCGGCTGGCGCCGTGGCCGGCTGGTCCGGAAGCCGGCTGGCTCTAGGTCCTAGTCGGCTTAGCTACGGCCGCCAATGCTGTAGCTGGGCCGGCTTCTACAAGCCATATCCGACTGGGGGTTTGTACCTCAGACCGACTCGAGGCTGGCGAGTCTTGCACTAGAAGGAACCGGGTTGGTGGTCCGGGTTCCCAAAGTCCACGCTGACTTCATCCTCCGTAAAGCGCAGAGCACTGTGGAGCAATAGTGCCACGCGCCGGATAGGCCATCATGGTCTACGTCGATCCGTACTGGCTACAGTGGCTGATGGCGACAGGGACACCTCCTCTCCATACCGCTGACCTTGGCAGCCGGATGGGACAGGCCATGAGGCCTCAACGGCTCCTGACGTCATTACCTCGGGAAGGAGCAGAAGACGGAGCCGGCCAAGCCGGCCAGTAGACTATAGGGTCTTATATGTAAAGTGTCGGTGCCTATATAAGCCGCACTACCCCCTCTCGTGCAGGGGATCGATCATTCTCACTTCATTTCCACCCTTAGCGCTGCCCTGAGAGAGAGACTCTTGTCTTCCTTAGCCCCCCAGGAGCAGCCGGACACAGCTCAAGGAGCAACCTTGTATTGTGTGATCATCATATACACTCTAGCAGGAGTAGAGGTGTTACCTCCATTGGAGGGCCTCGAACCTGGGTACGTCGCCGTGTCGCTCGTCCCCATACCCGCATCCGGATACCGCCTTGAGATCTCTTAGGAACCACCTTCGTTAGCCACCCTATGGCATATGCCGTGACGATACCACGACATTTGGCGCCCACCGTGGGGCCTTCAGCATCCTCGGCCGGTGTCTTCATCCGGACGGGCCTCACCATCACCACCGGCGAGCGAGTCGCTTCAGGCTTGATCTGGAGATTCGGCTCCCTCGACTGCGTCAGCGACAACGCTGGCTGCTTCGCCGACCGGCCCTTCCCAGCCGGCGGCAGCGTCATCTCCTTCGGCGGCCACGACGTCTACGTCGCCACCGTCGCACCGCCGCGCTACCCGCGGCAGGTGCTGCGCTGCGCAAGCCCTCCTCCGCGAGCCGGCAGCAGCGCTCCCGCCAGCCCCGCCGTCGTGCAAGTCATGATGGCTGGCGAGGAGCTCCCCACCAAGAACCCGCGCACCCGCGGCCCCAACCTGGAGCGCAACGTCGACCCCAACGCCTCCGGCTCGGGCCCAAAGGCGCCTCCACCTCCATCCCGGCTGGACGAAGTCCGGACGAAGTTGAGCTCCCCGCTCACCGCAGGCGGCGACGCCGCCTCCGTCGAGGCGGACCTGGAGGCACATCGCTAGCTCCTCCTCCAGCAGGCCGAAGAGCTGGATGCGGCCAAGCGCCAGCTGGCCATCACCCAGCGTGAGTTCGAGCACGCCCACGGCTTCACGCCAGGCGGCAACAACCCCAGCCGAGCCGGCATGATCCGCAAGCGCGGGGGCGGCTTAGGCGCTGAGATCGACCGCGACGGCGCGGAAGCGCCGGCTCCGTCCGCGGAGCTGCCCGTCTACAACACCCCCGACAAGAACATCCTCGCAGCCGAAGCGGCTTCGAAGGAGCTAGCCCTCCTCGAAGGAGAAGAGCTGCGCCGCCAGACGCAGCGCGTAGCTGACCTGTGCCGGGCTGCAGCTGAGCAGACCAAGGACCCCATGTATGGTGCTTCGAAAGCTCCTCCCGTCCGCGCTGCTGCAGGCACCAGCAAGGACCCCCACAGAGACACGACCGAGTCCGCCTCGCCCGCACCAAGCCGGCACAGAGACTCCCGCGACACCCGCGCAGGTTCAAGCCGGACAAGCCGGCTGGACGGCGGCCACAGCGGCCGCAGCCGCCCGCCACCAAACCGGAACGAGGAGCATGACTCCGAGCTGGCGGCGCCAAGGCGCCAACACAGGCCGGCTCCAGAGCGAACCGGCACCCGGCAGCCGGCACGTTCTCGGCTGGGCCCCCGCATCGAGCCCGTCGACGCCAGAGACCGCCTCGATCGGCTGGTCGAATCTCGCATCGCGGAAGAGGAGGCGCCGGCTTGCCCCAAGTGCTTCGGGCCCCGCATCGCCAACGAGCCCATGCTCGACGGCTTCCAGCTCCCCCGCGACACGCCCAAGTACGACGGCACCGCCAAGCCGGAGGACTGGCTGCAGGACTACTCCACCGCAGTCGGCATCTCCAGAGGCAACAAGCGCTGGGCGGTGCGCTACTCCCCCCTGATGCTGGTCGGCTCCGCCCGCACCTGGCTCAACAACTTGCCAGCCGGCAGCATCAATGGCTGGCTTGATTTCGAGGAGGCCTTCATCAGCAACTTCACCGGCACCTATCGCCGGCCGGGTCGCCCCCAACAGCTCGAGATGTGCAAGCAGGGCCCGGACGAGACGGATCGCGCGTACCTGACGCGCTGGTGCGAGATGCGCAACTCCTGCGAGGGTGTGCACGAGATCCAGGCCATCAGCTTCTTCATGGGCGGCTGCCGGCCCAACACCATGCTGTGGCACAAGCTGCGCCGCAGCGAGCCCAAGTCCATGGCCGCCCTCATGGCCATTGCCGCAAGTACGCACTGGCTGAAGAAGCCGGCAAGGCGATGGCTGACCCAGCGCCGGCTCCCTCCAGGCGGGACCACCACAAGTCGGCTGAGCACAAGCCGGCAGACGGCGCCTCTCATGGCAGCCGGCGGGACAACTACCGCGGCAAGCGTCACAGCGACCAGCCGGACCGCCGGTATGGCTCCGCCCACGTAGCCGCCGTGGCAGACAACGCGGCAGGCGGCAGCCGCCGCCAGAAGCAAGACCGGCAGTGGAAGCCGAAGTACACCTTCGAGCAGATGCTCGACTCGCCGTGCAAGTACCACAGCGGCAAGAACCCCTCCAACCACACCACCCGCGACTGCCACTTCATGAAGCGGCTAACAAGCGGTGAACCTCTCCCGCCTCCACCCCCGCCACCTCCAGCCGGCGGGCCGGGTGGCGCAGCCGGCGCGGAGAACGCCAACCTCGAGCACCACGAGGCTAACCAAGTGCACCATGGCCGATATCTGGCCGAAGATGCTACCTACATCATCTTCACCTCCGAGCCCGAGGACAAGACGAGCCAGCTGAGCCGTTCCCTCGAGGTCAACGTGGTCATACCGCCGGTCCCCCAGTACCTAAACTGGTCAGAGCAGGCCATCACCTTTGATCGCCGCGACACACCGGCTGTCCTGCCGAAGCCGGGCAGCTACGCCATGGTCCTTGACCCCACCATTGGCACGACTCGGCGCAGCGTGCATTTTTCGCGCGTCCTCATCGATGGCGGCAGCAGCATCAACATCCTCTACCGCGACACCGCCCGCAAGCTAGGCATCCAGGAAGCCGAGCTGCGTCCCACCCCCACCGTCTTCCATGGCATCGTGCCGGGCCATTGCTGCCAGCCGATTGGCCGGATCACGCTGGAGGTGATGTTCGGGAAGCCGGATCACTTCCGCACCGAGAAGATCGAGTTCGAGGTGGTGGACCTCGTGAGTCCCTACCACGCGCTCCTGGGCAGGCCGGCCCTGACCAAGTTCATGGCGGTGCCCCACTATGGGTACCTGAAGATGAAGCTGCCTGGCCCCAAGGGGTCATCACCCTAGCCAGCGACTATCGTCGCTCCATGGACTGCGCCACGCAGAGCTCCAAGATGGCCCAGACGCTGGTCATCGCCACCGAGAAGCAGCTCATCCACGACGCCGTCGCCCTCGCCAAGGCTGCGCAGACAGACATGCCGGCTGCAGGCAACCTGGCTGGGATGACTCACTTCCAGCCGGCCGACAACACCAAGAAGATCCTGCTGGACCCGGCGCAGCTGGACAAGTACGTCACCATCGGTGCCGGCTTGAGCAGGAAATAGGAAAGCGAGCTCACCAGCTTCCTCCGTGAGAATCGGGACATCTTCGCATGGACTCCAAGAGACATGCCGGGTGTGCCGAGGGAGTTGGCTGAGCACCACCTCCACGTCCGGCCTGAAGCCAAGCCGGTGAAGCAGCCTCTCAGGCGCTTCGCCGAAGAAAGAAGGAAGGCCATCGGTGAAGAAATCGCCCGGCTGCTGGCAGCCGGCTTCATCATGGAAGTGCTGCACCCGGACTGGTTGGCGAACCCGGTCCTGGTTTTGAAGAAGAACGGCTCCTGGCGCATGTGTATCAACTACACCAGCCTGAACAAGGCGTGCCCGAAGGATCCCTTCCCCCTGCCGCGCATAGATCAAGTCATAGACTCGACTGCCGGCTGTGAACTGTTGTCTTTTCTAGATGCCTATTCAGGCTACCACCAGATTCCTTTGAATCCAGATGATCAAATAAAGACTTCGTTCATTACCCCGTACGGGGCTTATTGCTACACGACTATGCCGTTTGGCTTGAAAAATGCAGGCGCCACCTACCAAAGGTGCATGCAAAAATGCTTGCAGGATCAAATCGGCAGAAACGTTCACGCATATGTGGATGATGTCGTTGTAAAGAACAAGGAGACGACTACCCTCCTTGATGACCTGAGAGAAACCTTCACCAATCTGAGAAGATTCCGGATGAAGCTCAACCCGGCCAAGTGCACATTCGGCGTGCCGTCTGGCCAGCTCCTTGGCTACCTCGTTTCTCAGCGAGGGATCGAAGCCAACCCGGAGAAGATCCGTGCCCTGGAGAAGATGGAACTGCCGCAGTGCCTCAAGGACGTCCAGAAGTTCGCTGGCTGCCTGGCCTCCTTGAGTCGCTTCGTCAGCCTGCTGGGGGAGAAGGCACTGCCCCTATACCAATTGATGAAGAAGGCGGACAAGTTCGTCTGGTTACCGCAGGCGGATGAAGCCTTCCGTGACTTGAAGCGCGTGCTCTCAACCGCGCCAATCCTCGCAATGCCGGCTTCAATGGAGCCGATGCTGTTGTACATCGCAGCCACCAATCGAGTGGTTAGCGTTGTCCTGGTGGTGGAGCGCAAAGAAGCCGGCAGGGAGCAGCTGGTCCAGCGCCCAGTCTACTACCTCAGCGAAGTGCTCTCCCAGTCGAAGCAAAACTGCCCCCACTACCAGAAGGTCACCTACGGCGTATACATGGCGGCCAAGAAGCTCAAGCATTACTTCCAAGAGCACCCCATCAAGGTGGTTGCCACAGCGCCCTTGGCAGAAATCATTGGCAGCAAAGACGCCAACGGCCGGGTTGCCAAGTGGGCTCTGGAGCTAGCCGCCCACACCATCCTCTACGAGCCGCGCACAGCCATCAAGTCGCAGATCCTCGCGGACTTCTTCATCGACTGGGCCGAGATGCAGTACCTGCCGCCTGTGCCGGATTCCACGCATTGGAAGATGCACTTTGACGGCTCGAAGATGCGCAACGGCTTGGGAGCCGGCATCGTCATCACCTCTCCCAAGGGAGACCGGCTGGACTACGTCCTGCAGATCCACTTCGCCGCATCAAACAATGTGGCGGAGTATGAAGCGCTCATTCATGGGCTGAAGCTGGCCAAGGAGATTGGCGTGCGTCGCATACTCTGCTTCGGCGACTCCGACTTGGTCATACAACAAGCATCTGGCGACTGGGACGCGAAGGACGCCAACATGGCCTCATACCGCTTCCATGTCCAGCAGATATCCGGCTTCTTCGACGGCTGCGAATTCCACCATGTGCCACGAGCAAACAACGAGGCGGCTGACGCCTTGTCCAAGATTGGCTCAACCCGGCAAGCCATTCCGCCGGGCATCGCCTTGGCAGTTCTCAAGAAGCCATCCATCATACCGTCACCGGACTCGGATTCAATATTCGTGCCGGCTGACCCGGGGGCTGCTCAGCCGATCCCGGGGGCTTCATCGCCCAAGTCGGGGGCTAACAAGCTAAACCCGCCGGCTTCCACGCCGAACCCGGGGACTTCTCAGTCCAACCCAGGGGCTTCATCGCCAAACTCGGGGGCTAGCAAGCCGAACCCGCCGGCTAGCAAGCCGAACCCGGCGACCATGCAGTCGAATCCGGAAGCTCCCACGTAGGAGGCCCTGTTGGTCAGCGTATTCGAGATAAGATGCGTACCTTCATGGGCACAAGAATTCCTCTCCTACCTCACCGACGGTGTGTTGCCTGATGATAGAGTCCAGGCCAGGCAGATTGAGAGAAGGGCCAAGGCCTATACAATCATCAACCACCAGCTGTACAAACGCAGCGTAAGTGGGGTGTTCCAGCGGTGCGTCGAGCCGGCTGAAGGGATTGAACTCCTACGGGAAATCCATCAAGGAGAGTGCGGACATCACGCCTCATCTAGAGCCATAGTGGCCAAAGCTTTCTGGCATGGTTTTTACTGGCCGACTGCGCTCAGAGACGCAGAAGAATTGGTGAAGAAGTGCAACGGCTGTCAGCGCTTTGCAAAGAAGAGACACCAGCCGGCTTCCGCCTTGAAAACCATCCCCATCACATGGCCGTTCGCCGTATGGGGTTTGGATATGGTGGGCCCGTTCAGAACAGCGCGAGGCGGCATGACACATCTCTTGGTGATGATTGACAAATTCACCAAGTGGATCGAAGCCAAGCCAATCAAGAAGCTGGACGGCTCCACAGCCGTCACATTCCTCAAGGAAATCATCGTGAGGTTCGGCTACCCTCACAGCATCATCACCGACAACGGCAGCAATTTCTCCCAAGGCATCTTCTCTCGCTATTGCGGGGAAATGGGGATCCGGATGGCCCTAGCCTCTGTGGCGCACCCGGAGTCCAACGGACAAGTGGAGAAGGCTAACGGCTTGGTCCTAGCCGGCATCCGGCCCCGGCTGGTGGAGCCGCTCGAGCGAGCAGCCGGCTGCTGGATTGAAGAGCTGCCCAATGTGCTGTGGAGCCTGCGCACAACGACAAACCGCTCAGTCGGCTTCACACCTTTCTTCCTCGTATACGGGGCCGAAGCCGTCCTGCCGACTGATATCGAGCACGACGCGCCAAGGATCAAGCTCTACACTGAAGCCGAAGCCAAAGAAGCTCGCGAAGATGGAGTCGACCTGGTCGAAGAGGCCCGGCTGCTGGCCGCGTCCAGGTCCACTATCTACCAGCAGAGCCTCCGACGCTATCACAGCCGGAAGGTCCAGCCCTTAGCATTCCGAGAAGGAGACCTAGTGCTCTGGCTGATCCAGCGGACAGCCGGACAGCATAAACTGTCATCCCCATGGGAGGGTCCCTTCATCGTGAGCAAGGCAGTAGGCAATGATTTCTACTATCTCATAGATGCCCAAGAGGCTAGAGAAAACAAGCCGGACAAGGCTGACGAGGAGACTAAACGTCCCTGGAATGTCAACTTGCTCCGCCCATTTTACACTTGAGATCAGGAATGTATGTATCCCTTGTATCCCTTTTGTAAGCTATGAAAAAGCATGCGCCAAGAGCACCGTTTCCGACAAGTTTTTCGCGTACTCTACTTCGTTTCGCCAATTGGCTTAAACCCTCTCACGCGGCCGGCTCAGTAACGTGATCCGGTTTCCGACAGCCGGCTTCTGATCCAGCTACAGACCGCAACCCGGCTGTCCGGCTGGCGGGAGTAAGGCCTAGGGAGCCGGCACGCGAAAGAAGACTAAGGGAAAGAGTAAAAGCGAGTTGACTTGCAACTTTTCATAAAAGTGCCGGATTGCCGAACTCGGCTCGTTCGACTGAAATACTGTCGGCCTCACCTAGCGGCCCGCTCTTGATCCGGCGACGGATCGCAAGTCGGACGTACGACCGGCAAGAGCACAGCCAAAGAGTGAGGCGGATGGGAAAAAGCGAACAAGTCGAAAGAAAGCAACTCGGCACATAAATGATTAACAAACACATTAAAGTGTGACATAATAAAAGGACGATAATATTCATACATATGCACCCGGCATCCCGGGGATTTAACAAATTGTCTTGGCAAAAGCAACAACAAAGACAGGTAAACTAAGCACCGGCTGGAGGAGGACCAGCCGAAGGAGCGTCAGCGGAGCCGGCTGCCGGGTCGTCTTCAGGCGCGTCTTCCGCCTCCTCATCTTCCATCTCGTACTCATCCTCAGACTGAGGGTTCGGGTCCGCGATGAAGAGGCCCTTGTCGACGAAGTCGGCGATGGCGCTGGCTCGGGCAAGCCGGGCAGTCTTGTGTTCGGCCGGGAGCTTGTCCTCCACGCCGGCTCGCCGGTACTCGAGCTGCCCCAGGTCCACCTCGTTGTACCAGGAGAGGACAAAGGACAGCGCCATGTCGGCTCCAGCGCGCGTGGCAGACTCCTTCCAGTTGAGGAAGCGATCCGGCGCCCGCTCCATCAAGGAGATGAGGTTGGAGATATCTTGCGGCACCGCCTCCGCGGGCCACAGCATCGGGACCAGCTCCTCAGCCGCCTTCCGGAGCTCCCAGCCAAGCTTGGTGATGGGCTCGACGCGGGCAGCCATGGATGCCATATAATCCTCCATGGTGAAGTACTCCGAGCTGCCCTCGCCAGTCGCCCGCCTCCTAGTCTCGCGCGCAACGCCAACGGCTGCTAATGCCGCATCCTGCGTTTCCAGGAAGGCCGCTGCAAGAAGAAGCACGTCAGAAATCGTCAAAGCCGAAATAAGCTGAAAAATGCAAATTTTTGAAGTCCTAAAGTAGGCCAGGCGGCAGCCGGCAAGAGCCGATTGCCCCCAGTCCGAAGATGGAAATTCCGAAGGATAAAAGGAAAAGCCTGGCGGCAGCCGGCAAGAACCGACTGCCCCCAGCCCGAAGATGGAGATAGCGAAAAAATCAGAGTTTCTGCCGCCGGCTGCCAACGAAAGCCGGCAGCCGACAGCCGAAAGCCGGCAAAGGGAAAGGAACAAAGAAATGCACTCACCCGACAAGCCACGGTCGAGCGCGCCAATCTCGTCCACCCAGCGCTTGGCGGTGGCCGACAGCTCCGTGGTCTTGGTGGTGACCTCCTCCTGAAGCGCAAGCCGTTGCTTCTCCACCTCGGTCAGCCGCCGGCTCAGGTCCTCCACCTTCTCCTTCTCAGCCGTCCTGAGGAGGGCAAGCTCCTTGAGGTGGTTCTCCTCAAGCCGGCGCAGCCGCGTTAGCTCCAGCTCAGCCACCTTGAGCTTGGCGGCGGCAGATCGGCCCGCCTCCTCGCTCTCGGCACACTGAGCGCGAGCAGCCCGAAGATCCGCCTCCAGCCGCGGGACTTTGGCGGCTTCAGCTGCAAGGCAGCCGGAAAGAAGCGTCAGCAAACCAAGACTAAAAAGAAAGAAGACATCGGGTCGGAAGGAAAAAGATCTTACCCTTGACGGCCTCTAGCTCGCGAGCCAAGTCGGCCCGGTCCAGCTTGGCCTTGTGGTAGTGGGTCACGGCGCGGTTGTACAAGTTGGTGCGCCGCTCCGCCACAGCCTAAGGAGAAAGAAAATCAGCCAACTAGACGAAACCCGGACCGGCTTCGAGCAGCCGGCCCATGCCTCGGAGGGCTACCAGGATAATAACCAAACTAAAAAACAGATGAAGCGCTTACCTTGCTGGCTTCCTCCACCTTGGCGACGTTGGCCGCGGCCTCGGCAGCCCTGGCCTTGAGGTTGGCCTGCAAGCCGGAGAAGAACATCTCCACCGACGCTTGGCCTGGGTTCCCCTCCCGGCTGGTCACCTCGTAGGAGTCCGCGCGGAGCCACGCCTGCTCCATAGTGCCAGCCGAGCCAAGGCTGGAGTCGGAGGCGGACGGCACATGCAGAAGCCGAGCGCCCTTGGCCACGTGCAGGCCCTGCTGCGGCGCCGACGGGGCTTCCGTCCTCACCAGCGCGCGCGAGTCGGCGTCCTCCATGCGCGCCGGCTCATCCCTTGCCGGCTCCCGCCTGGCCGGCTCCTCCCTTGTCAGCTCCGGCGGTGGCGGCGCTCCGGGCGAAGCAGCTGGCCCAGTCGGCGCAGCCATCTCCGGCGCTGGAGGCGCCCCCTTCGGGCTCTCCACCAACACCACCACGCTTGGCCCGGCTCCGGCTCCGGTCGCGGGTGGCGCAGCCCTGCTGGCTCCGGCTCCGCCGAAGGCGGCATGCCCCGGCCGGCCCAGCGGCTGGGTCTAGAAGACGAGCACGGCGCGGGAACATGTCGTCCGGCGTCGGCCGGCGCGTCGGCTCGGCCCGCGTGCCGCGGCCTGGCGCTGAAGCCAGTGGCACAGCGAAGGAAGGCGCCCCTGCGGGAGGCGGAGTACCCGCAGGCGGCGGCGGCGTAGGCGCGCGCGACGGAGGTTGTGGCGTCGACTCCCTCCTCTATCGCGGAAACGGCGACACGACACGCGGGGCTTGCCGGGAGCCGCCGCCCTGAGCGAACTTGATGGGGGCCCTAGCCGAACAAATAAGAAAAAGATAAACACAAAGAGTAAGGAAAGAAAAGGAATCAAACAAGAGAAAAAGAGAGCTCACCCGGCCTGCTCCGGAACCTTCTTCGGCTGCTGCCGGTGGAGCTTTTTCGCCTTCGCCTCCAAGGCGACGGTGGAGCGGGGGTCGCCGACCCGCTTCTTCCCCTTGGGCGCCGAAGTCGCCGTGGCGCTTGGCGGCCTCGCGCGCAGGGGCACGGCGGGGATTGGCCCCGTGGCGGACGTCGCCGGCTCCTCGTCCTCCTGCTGCTCCGGTGAAGGGGGCGGATTGTGCTCCCCCTGGCCGCCTAGGTCAAGCGCCTGCAGCAGGTCATCGTCGCCGGCCTGGTCGCCGGCTTGGTCAGCCGGATCGGCGTGATCCGGCGTCCACCTCCTTGTCGCCAGGTCGCCGTCCTGGACGTTCTGGCGGTCGAAGAGCTAGAAAAACAGAAGACATGAGCAAACAGCAAGCCGGAAGTCGGCAGAAAGAAAGGGAAGTCGGCCTCGCAGCCGCAAGCTGGAAGTCGGCCAGAACATAAAGCTTACCAGCTCGGGCGGCAGGTCCCTGTTGCGGGGCGCCAGCCCGTAGTTCCACTCGTCCGGCATGTTCGCCTTGGTGATGTTATTCACCCGGCGGGCCACCTGGGCCTTGGAGAGCAGCGCCTTGGACGTCCGGTTCGGGTCGAACCGGCCGGACATGTGCCCAATCTTGTGGGTGCGCATTTGGAGCGGCAGCACCCGGCGCTCGGCGATGGTGCAGAGGAGGTCCTCGGCGGTCAGCCCGTTCTCGACGGCCGCCCCCAGGAAATCCCAGAGTTGGCTCACCTCCGCATCCGGGTCCGTCGTGCGGGCGTTGTAGCCCCAGTTGGTCCGGCTGACTGGAGGAGCCGGGTTGAACTCCGGCAGATTGATCCGGTCGACCAGCTGGCCCTCGTTGCACACGTAGAAGAATGACATCTGCCAATTCTTCACCGAGTCAACGGTTGGAATCTTGGGGAAGGGCGTACCCGGTCGAGTGTAGATCGAGGCGGCGCCGCAGGTCCGCAGGTGGCCGTCGGTGGTCTGCGCCTTGAGGTAGAAGAGCCGGCTCCAGAAATCTATGTCTGGCCACAAGCCGGCACACGCCTCCATGAAGGCCACGTAGCAGCTGAGGAGGACACAGGCGTTGGCCGGCAGGTGGTGCGGCTGCAAGCCGAAATAGTCGAGGAATTGGCGGAAGAAGTTGGACGCCGGCAGGCCCAACCCGCGGTCGAGGTGCGCGCCGAAGACGACGCGCTCGCCGGGCTCCGGATTGGGCTCCACCTCAGCGCCGGGCGCCCTCGTGGCCACCGTCGACGGGATCCGGCGGAGGCGCACCAGCCGCTCGATGTCATCGTCCCTCATGTACGACCCCCTCCAAGATCCGCTGGCGGAGGCCATCGACGAAGAAGAAGAAGAAGAGGACCACGAGAGATGGAACGGAGAGGAGGAACCTCGCGACGGCGGCGGCGATGACGGCGGCGGAGGGCGCACGGTTGAAACTCGGGGCCCCGTGGCGCCGGCTCGACGGAGTGGCGGCGGCGGCTTGACGGAGACGCGTTCGCCGGAGCTCGCCAGTGAGAACCTTCGCCGGAACCGCAAGGAGCGAGGGCGCGAAGAAAACAACGAAGAGCTCGAGCGCAGCGGAGCAGGGCGCGGGCGCGAGGAAGAAGATGAAGTGTGGGCGTGCCGCCTCGATCCCCCCCGTGCAGCATTTATGGCCGCCCGGGGCGGACGGTTGGGCTCCAAGTGGCGTACGTGGCCACGTCGCCCGGATCTTCTGCGCAGTAACTCCCCCCACGATCGCTGCGGTTACCGGAAACTGCCACACCACGTCGCCCACAGCTGCACCGGATCCGGAGGAGACAGTGATGTGACCAGACGAACCGGCGGCAGAGCCCTGATGTCAGACCGGTCAAGTCGGGTGCAGGACCCGAGGCGGCGGAGACTCCGGCGCGCCACAAGCCGGAGCCGGACATTAAGTTCACCTCGGCCCAAAATTTATCCAGCAAGGCGGAGACATCACCAAAATTTGCGAGAAAGCAAAAGCTGCATAAGTATAAATAGTGGCCGGCTAGGAGCAGCCGGCCGGAACGAGCCGGGTGAGGGCGCAGCCGGCTGAATGGAAATTCTCAGTCGGCAACGAGCCGGGTGAGGGCGCAGCCGGCTGAATGGAAATTCTCAGTCGGCCCCTCCAAGTGCCGTCAGGTATGTTCAAGAAGCCAGGAAAACCTGCCTAGGTCCTTCTAAACGCAGGACCTTGCCAGCTTCGGGGGCTAATGTCGGGGGGAAGACCCCGGGTAGGGCAATGGACGCGGAGCAGCCGGCTGGCCACTGGCCGGCTCGCGGCAAAGGCCGGCTGAGGAGCAGCCGGCTGGCGCCGTGGCCGGCTGGTCCGGAAGCCGGCTGGCTCTAGGTCCTAGTCGGCTTAGCTACGGCCGCCAATGCTGTAGCTGGGCCGGCTTCTACAAGCCATATCCGACTGGGGGTTTGTACCTCAGACCGACTCGAGGCTGGCGAGTCTTGCACTAGAAGGAACCGGGTTGGTGGTCCGGGTTCCCAAAGTCCACGCTGACTTCATCCTCCGTAAAGCGCGGAGCACTGTGGAGCAATAGTGCCACGCGCCGGACAGGCCATCATGGTCTACGTCGATCCGTACTGGCTACAGTGGCTGATGGCGACAGGGACACCTCCTCTCCATACCGCTGACCTTGGCAGCCGGATGGGACAGGCCATGAGGCCTCAACGGCTCCTGACGTCATTACCTCGGGAAGGAGCGGAAGACGGAGCCGGCCAAGCCGGCCAGTAGACTATAGGGTCTTATATGTAAAGTGCCGGTGCCTATATAAGCCGCACTACCCCCTCTCGTGCAGGGGATCGATCATTCTCACTTCATTTCCACCCTTAGCGCTGCCCTGAGAGAGAGACTCTTGTCTTCCTTAGCCCCCCAGGAGCAGCCGGACACAGCTCAAGGAGCAACCTTGTATTGTGTGATCATCATATACACTCTAGCAGGAGTAGAGGTGTTACCTCCATTGGAGGGCCTCGAACCTGGGTACGTCGCCGTGTCGCTCGTCCCCATACCCGCATCCGGATACCGCCTTGAGATCTCTTAGGAACCACCTTCGTTAGCCACCCTATGGCATATGCCGTGATGATACCACGACAATTGTATTTCAGTATAGAGAATTGGACCGGGGTCCACAGTTCACTAGAGGTGTCTCTCCCATAAGATAAACAACATGTTGGGTGAACAAATTACAGTTGGGCAATTGACAAATAAAGAGGGCATGACCATGCACATACATATTATGATGAGTATAGTGAGATTTAATTGGGCATTACGACAAAGTACATAGACCGCTATCCAGCATGCATATATGCCTAAAAAGTCCACCTTCAGGTTATCATCCGAACCCCCTCCAGTATTAAGTTGCTAACAACAGACAATTGCATTAAGTATTGCGCGTAATGTAATCAGTAACTACATCCTCCAACATAGCACCAATGTTTTATCCCTAGTGGCAACAGCACATCCATAATCTTAGAGGTTTCTATCACTCCCCCAGATTCACGGAGACATGAACCCACTATCGAGCATAAATACTCCCTCTTGGAGTTACAAGCATCTACTTGGCCAGAGCATCTACTAGTAACGGAGAGCATGCAAGATCATAAACAACACATAGATATAAATTGATAATCAACATAACATAGTATTCTCTATTCATCGGATCCCAACAAACACAACATATAGAATTACAGATAGATGATCTTGATCATATTCGGCAGCTCACAAGACCCGACAATTAAGCATAATGGGGAGAAGACAACCATCTAGCTACTGCTATGGACCCATAGTCCAGGGGTAGACTACTCACACATCACTCCGGAGGCGACCATGGCGGCGTAGAGTCCTCCGGGAGATGATTCCCCTCTCCGGCAGGGTGCCGGAGGCGATCTCCTGAATCCCCCGAGATGGGATTGGCGGCGGCGGCGTCGTCTCAGTAAGGTTTTCCGTATCGTGGCTCTCGGTACTGGGGGTTTCGCGACGAAGGCTATTTGTAGGCGGAAGGGCAGGTCAAGGGGCGTCACGAGGGGCCCACACCATAGGTCGGCGCGGCCAGGGCTTGGGCCGCGCCGCCCTATGCTCTGGCTGCCTCGTGGCCCCACTTCGTCTCCTCTTCGGTCTTCTGGAAGCTTCGTGGCAAAATAGGACCCTGGGCGTTGATTTCGTCCAATTCCGAGAATATTTCTTTACTAGGATTTCTGAAACCAAAAACAGCAGAAAACAGCAACTGGCACTTCGGCATCTTGTTAATAGGTTAGTTCCAGAAAATGCACGAATATGACATAAAGTGTGCATAAAACATGTAGATATCATCAATAATGTGGCATGGAACATAAGAAATTATCGATACGTCGGAGACGTATCAAGGAGGAGCAGTGCGGTAGGCACGACGGTCTGCAGCAGAAAAAAGGCAGGGCGCGACGGGGCCGAGCCGGGACGCGGAGAGGAGGGAGGAGGCCGCGGGCGCGTGCTCGCAGCGGCGGCGTTCGTGACGACGAGAGGCGGCAGGATGGGGCGGCTGCAGCGGCGCGTGCGGTGGTTGCCGGCGTGGCCGGGGACGGGCGCGGCGGCCGGCTCTACGCTTGCGCGGAGAGGGAGCGAGGGGAGGCGTGGGGCTCGGGCTCGAGGGAGTGGAAGCGGCTCGGGGTCGGGACGAACCAGGCGGTGGCTCGCGTGCGGGAGCGAGAGGAGAGAGGTGGGAGGACCTGATGGCGTAAAAGAACGGCGGCGGGAGCGGGTTTCTGCAAAAGGGCTAGGGTCGGTTAGGGTTTGCCCTGGGTGGGCTCGGTGGGCTTGGTGGCCGGGGGGAAGGAGAGCAGGCTGGGCCTGGTTTTTGGCCTGGCCGGTGGGAGGTCTTCTCCCTTTTTTTATTTAAAACTGTTTTCTTTTATTTGTTTCCTGTTTATTTCAAAACCATTTCTAAATAGGTTTTAGCAATGAAAAATAAACAGAGAAAGAAGAGGTATAGTTTGAACTAAGAGAAGGGGTTATAATAAAAATAAAATAGGGTTTAATAAAATATTTATGAGGTTGAAAATATATGCATGATGCCATGATGATGCACAAAAAGAAAAGAACAAACAAATCTAATAGGGGTACTACCCGGGGCCGTTACAAGCAGCTAGCACTCAGCGTTGTACTAGCGTTGTGATTCCAATGGCCTCTGAGTTGGATCGTTTCCAAGAGCTCTTGGCCTTCGACGAGACCTAGGCTGGCGTCAAAGGCCTCGTCGACGCAGGCGTCACTGCCGTCCCGACTATTTTTTTTAGATTCTCAGGGAGACATCCTCCCCGGTTCCATTCATTCAAAATGAAACCAATGTCTTCAGGTTACAGAGAAACGAAAAACGCACCCAAAATACTACTGCTTACAACCTAAGCAGAAAACAAGTTTTGGAACACACAGACATCACCTCCCTCCAGGAGCAGCCGAACCAACTTACAGCTCAGCGCAGACAAAAGCACAACCACAAAATCTACCACCGTTTCTAACTACACAGCAAAAGCTCAGCAACAGCCAAGAGAAACCACCACGTCCTACACCAACAACACTGCATGCCTTGGCGATTTTTCACAGCACCACATGCACCGAAGCTTCTTCCTCCGGATGCTCCTTCAGGTATTCAAGCGAGGCTCTCCCTCCATGTGACAGCTTGGAAGCAGGAGCCCAGGAAGTAATCCAGTCGAAGGAAGAACACTTCAGGTTTGTGTAAGCCTCAGCGGAGCCTTGATTTTGCTCACCAAGAGATCCATGAACAGATCCACTTCTTTCCACACCTGATCCTTGAAAGGAACCTTCCAATTCCTTAGGTAAGACAGGATCACACTCCACACCTGCTTTAAATTCAACCAAGTAAGTCTATTGAAAACTAAGCTATTCCTAGAATTCCAAATCCCCCAAAGAATAGCAGAGGAAATGAAATGAAATTGCAGAAATTTCTTATTGCAAAGCCATTTACTAGCAATGTCTAAGCATTCTTTCACTTCATATCTAAAAACCTACTCAACCAGACCCCAGATTTGTTTTGCCACAATACAATCAAAAAAGAGACGATGAACATTTTCAAACTCTTTACAGAAAGAGCATTCTATAGGTTTTGGAATACCTCTCTTTCTCAGATTATCTCTAGTCATGATTTTATTTTGTGACAACAACCAAAGGAAGATCTGTATTCTTGGAGGAATTTTTAGTTCCCAAACAGCAGGCAAGTAGATTGGAGTCACTCCCCTAAAATTAACTATAGCATACATAGATTTTGAAGAGTAGACCCCATTAGTTTCATAGGACCATATCAGTTGATCCTCATCCTCACTAAGCACTATAGTCTCAGCAATGGCTAGCACTTCTTGCCATTGGGACATCATGTCATCAGAGAAAGTCCTCCTAAAATCACATCTCAAATTTGCACCATCCCATACATCTCTATCAGTTTTAGTTTGTTGATTACACACAAAATAAATGTCCCAAAATTGGGTAGCTAGGTTAGAATTACCAAACCAAATGTCTTCCCAAAACCTAACACTCCTACCATTCCCTATTTTCCACTTATATCCAAACCTAACAGCCTCTGCAGCCCCCATTACCCCTTTCCAGAAGGTAGAAGGATGAGCATCATGGCAACAGAGGATGTTTGGATCTCTAGTATTATATTTACTATCAACAACTTTCCTCCACAAAGTTCCTTCCCCTTGTATATACCTCTTAATCCAAGACCCTAGGAGGCATAGATTTAGATCCTGCAAATTTGGAATACCCATGCCACCAAACTATTTTCTCATACACACAGAGGAACAATTTGCTAGATGAATTTTATTATTTCACTCCTCATCATTCCACATGCAATTAGCCAATTGTGTATTTATCAGTTTCAGAGCCCATTTAGGGAATTTGAAGAAAGAGAGCAAATAAATGGGAATGCTAGCTAAAACTGACCTAACTAGTTCCCTTTTGGCTGCAGAGGACAGAAGTTTTCCCCTCCAACCTGCTAATCTACTCAAGAGAGAATCAATTAAGGGTTGTAGATCCTGTTGGCGTCCGAAACCCACCGGCGAGCAACGGCTGGCAACACGAAGAGCCGGGAACAACCTAGAGCTGCGGCTGGCCCTGGTCCCTCCGAGCGACGGCCCGCAAAGCTCCTGGTACACACGTCCCGATGCTGGTGCAAGGGCGTGCCACCTGACCTATACCTGGTCAGGAAGGTGATGGATTTGCTTCGCTTAGTTTCCTGCATGGCATATACGTAAACATTAAATACGAGCCTCGATCGGCTCTCAGGTTATCCTGTGAATCGGCTCAAGGAGCCGAGCCACCCATGGTTCGTATGAGGTCTACGATCACATGGTGGTCCTGCTTGATCGATATAAAGCTAAAGCGACCTACGACGATTTAGGGTTTTCACCACATAATCGGAACATCCTACGCGTGATTGAGCCTGGCAGCCACGCACGGTGATAATAAACCAACCCTAGACAAGGCCTAAAAACCAACATGAAGTTGATCCCCGGAACATCTTATCTAGGGCTAGCAAACTACACCCTACGTGCTACTGGATCCTTCAACCCGTTTGCAAGGCCTAACTATGCAGATATTAAACTAATCCTTGAAGAACAAGGAGCAATCATAACGGATCGGATCTACTAAATAATGATCAAGCAAGGTGCCGCCCCTACACCTAAGATAGGTGTAAGGGCGGCTAGACGTCTAAGGGTTGCATGGACAAAAGCATGTGACACGATGAAACAATGCTAACCCTAACACATCTATGATAACTACGTTGCTCGCCATCAACAAGACTTCAGCACGAGCAACGCATGAACAACGAATAATCGTGTACTGCCTAGATCGCAAGATGCGATCTAGGCAGCATGATGCTTACCCGGAAGAAACCCTCGAAACAAGGGGTTGGCGATGCGCCTAGATTGGTTTGTGATGAACGTGATTGTTGTCTTTCTCAATAACCCTAGATACATATTTATAGTCCGTAGACCTTCTAACGTGGGAATAATCCCAACCGTGCACGAGCCAAATTCTAACTAACCGACACGTATCCTACTATATTTACAGATACACGGGCAAACTAGCCCAAACTTCGTGTCCAAGGCCGATTCACGTATATTTTCCGTGTATATTCTTCAAGCCCAATCTTGATCGCGGCCCACCTCTGATCCGGTCAAATTCTGGGGATAACACATGCCCCCTGGTTTTGGAATTGATAATTCCAAAATCACTCTGCTTTTTCTTCGTCGGGTCATGTCGTGGCAGGGCAAAACCGTCGCAGTATCCTTCATCATGATGCCTTGCCTTCTCAACTTCTCCGCGTGATTTGACCGTTGTTTTTTTTTCTTCTTTGGACACCACTTCCTCGGAAACTGCTGTGGCATTGAATCTCCACTATATCCCCTTTTATTTAACCACTCCAAACAATTTCGCCACTTCACCCCCTTGCTCTGTTCTGGCCATCGGCACCAAAAAACCCCAATCTCAGAGCCATGTCTTCCTCCTCTTCCTCCTCCGCCTCGTCGGATCTCTCCTCCCAGTCCTTCTCCTCCTCCTCCTCCTCCCGCGAACCCACGCCAGAGTGGGATCCGATGGCGGCTCAGATGTCGGCGCACGACGAGCGCGCCCCAAAGGAGTGGGACCAGGAGGACCACGCCTCCTCCGTCTGGTCCGAGGACGACAAGTCCTTGACCAGCGGAGAAGAAGAACTCCAGTCCCTCGCCGATGGGGAACTGGAATCGGAGAGCGAGGACGACTCGTTCTCCTGGGACGATTACACCTCCTCCGAGGAAGAGGAGGAGGAAGACGACGACGACGACTCCCTCGAGGATTACCCGCCGGCGAAGCGGTTCCGCGCCGGGTCAGACGACGACGACGACGACGATGACGAAGATGAGGAAGCCCCCAATGGGGGCCGCTGGAGCAGTGACGAGGAGCCCGCCGGCAGCAGCGCCGACGAGAGCTCCGATGACGATGACGAGGGCAGCGACGGCCCGTAGACTAGGACCGACTAGTATAGGCCTAGTAGTAGTAGCAGATTGGTCAATAGACCTTCCTTTTGTTCTTCCTCCCTTGAGCAATCGGCTCTTTCTTTGTAAGAAATCCTCTTATTAATGAAGAAAATATTCCTCTATTAATTTTGTCTTCTTGTCCAATTTTGCCGATTGGTGAGTTCCACAGGCGCCTTCATGCACCTCATGTAGGAGCCGATTAGACTCAGTTGGTCCCATGCACTTGAGCAGTAACCCTTCCAACGTCCTGTAGAACATGTCATCTCCTATAAGGACATATTTCATGGCCTTGTATCTTATCCGTTTAGGTGCCCCCCGAGCCGAATCCTTCAAGTAATTGAAGATATCGGCTCTCCAGTCATCCTGTTCTAGGAACTGCACCTGAACTTCTGACCCGTCTGGTATGTCCTTGTAGCCTGACGCCATCTGTGCGAGATCGTTGGCCTCGGTATTTTGAGATCTTGGGACCCAATTGAAGTTGATGTACCGAAATTGTGTCATCAGCTCGCGGCATTCCATCCAATATGGGAAGAGTGACTCACTCTCGCACTTGTACTCATCCGTGAGCTGGGAGATCACCAACTTCGAGTCTCCAAAAAGTTCCACCGCTTCTGCCCCGGCTTCCAAAAGAAACTCCATTCCCTTGCGTACTGCCTCATACTCAGCGACATTGTTAGTGCAAGGGGTAGATAGCCTGATGGAGAAAGAATAATTTGCCCCCCGAGGCGACACGAGCAAAATGCCGATGCCACAACCGTCGTCACAAGCCGATCCATCGAAGAACATAGCCCATGCACATACAGATAGTGCTGCTATATTAGTATTAATCCGCTCAGCTATGAGATCGGCCAACGCCTGTCCCTTGACTGCTTTCGCAGGCTGATACCGGAGATCGAATTCTGATAACGCAAACATCCACTTACCAAGTCGGCCTTTTAAAACAGGAGCCGACAGCATGTGCTTGACAACGTCTGACTTGCATATGACGATGATTTCTGCCGTCAAAAGGATGTGATGAAGCTTGGTGCAGGTGAAGAACAGGCAGAGGCACAACTTCTCGACCTCAGGATACCTTGTCTCTGCATCCAACATCCTCCGGCTGAGGTAGAATACGACCTTCTCAACACCCTCGTAGAGTTGCACCACCACTGAAGCAATGGACGTGTCAGCTACTGATAAGTAGATATAGAATGGCATGTCTTGCTGAGGTGGAACTAGCACAGGCGGCGTTGTCAGATACCGCTTAATCTCGTCAAACGCCTGCTGCTGTTCTGCCCCCCAGTGAAACTCGTCATCAGATTTAATCTTCACCAACGCCATGAATGGCTCGATTCGTCCTGACAGGTTAGAGATGAATCGTCGGACGAAGTTAATCTTGCCGATAAGACGTTGGAGCTCCTTCTTTGTGGTAGGCGGCTGCATGGTACGTACCGCCTCTTGACTTTTCAGGCCGATATCAATTCCTCGTTCATGAACCAAAAAACCTAGGAACTGACCGACCGTCACACCAAAGGCACACTTCTTTGGATTCATTCTCAGTCCGAATTTCCGAGTTCGGTCTAGGATGCGTCGCAGATCATCCAAGTGTCCCTCCATGGAGACAGACTTGACCACCACGTCATCGATGTAGATTTCCACCAACTTGTCGACCAGATCATGAAAAATATAATTCATAGCTCGTTGGTACGTTGCACCGGCATTCTTCAGCCCAAAAGTCATGACCACATATTCAAACAAGCCCACTGACCCTGGTACTCTGAATGCAGTCTTGTGTATATCTTCTGGAGCCATGAAGATCTGGTTGTAGCCGGCATTGCCATCCATGAAACTCAACACCTTGTGGCCAGCAGCTGCATTGATCAATGTTTCTGCCACAGGCATTGGGTATTCATCCTTTGGAGTGGCTCTGTTGAGATCTCGGAAATCTATGGCCACACGGCATCGGCCGTCCTTTTTCTCTACAGGTACGATACTGGAGATCCATTCAGCATACCTGCATGGCCTGATGAACCCGGCGGCCAACATTTTCTCGATCTCCTTCTTGACTTCTTCCAGAATTTCGGCCTTCATCTGACGTGCTCGTTGTTGGAATGGCCGAAATCCCTTCTTGAGCGGGAGCCGATGCTCAATGATGCTCCTGTCTAACCCAGGCATCTCTGTGTAATCCCATGCAAAGCAATCCGAGTACTCTTTTAACAGAGCTATCATCTGGCTCCTGAGATGTGGATCTAACTTTTTGCTGATGAAAGTTGGTCGTGGCTTATCCCCAGGACCAATGTCGACTTCTTCTAGCTCATCAGCCGATGTAAACCCATACCCTAGCTTTCCGTCACCTGTTAGATCGTCACTGAACACAGGGAAAACGTGTGGTAAGGATAATACGGGCCGATTGCTGGAATCGGCCCCCATTTTGATTGCATTGCTCAATGAAGGTTTACATCGTGTTCGTGCCTTACTATGACTACGTGACATGCTTGAGACAAGATCATCACTTTTTATTTTTGGGGGCCGATCACAAGGATCGGCCTTGCCACGTACATCCTTAGCCTTTGCTCTTGTTACACGGTCAGGCCGGTGGATAAGACCAGCCTCACCCCGTTTTTTGTCACGTCGATGCGCTCGCAGTCATCCAAAGTGATGCCTGAGAGTGGCTCTTGGCCTGCCGTCTCCCAAACGTTCATGCCAGCCATTGAAATCTCGGCTGAGTCATCTGCGTGGACGACCTCTACTTCATCTCCATCCCATTGTATTAAGCATTGATGCATCGTGGATGGAATGCAACAGTTGGCGTGGATCCAATCTCTCCCTAGCAGGACAGCATAGGTGCTCTTGCTATCGACAATGAAGAATGTCGTAGGGATGGTTTTCCTCCCTACGGTCAGATCCACGTTCAGAACACCTTATGCTTCAGACGCTTGGCCGTTGAAATCGCTCAGTGTAACATTGGTCTTGATCAGATCCGAGCTAGAGCGTCCCAACCGACGTAGCATGGAGTATGGCATGATGTTGACTGCCGCTCCGGTGTCCACCAACATCTTGTTGACAGGCTGCCCATTGATGTAACCTCGTACGTACAGGGCCTTCAGGTGCCTGTAGCTTCTTTCTCGTGGCTTCTCGAAGATAACTGGCCGTGGGCCGCAGTCAAGTTGTGCCACAGGTGCTTCGTCTAATCCTGGAGCACAAAACTCCGCTGGAAGGATGAACACCATGTTTGTACCAGCCGATGTCTCATCATTGGCTTTCCTTTGCTTGAGGCGCCACTCCATCTTTTGTGGTCGACCCTCTTCGTCCAGGGTTCGCTGAATTTTCGCGGCCAGATCGGGCCGCGCCTTCCTTAACGTGTGCAGGTATAACCTTTCGGCTTCCTCCAGGCCGCGTAGTCGCTGAACCCTACGATTTTGGGAACGGCTGAGTCCATCAGGGCACCACCTTGGCCGGTGGTATCTATATTCTTCTTCTTCACCGTCATCTTCTAACTCCTCGAGATCTTCCACTCGAAAGGACTCAGCCTGCTTGTTCCGAGATGGGAGAGGCCCTAGACGTTTGAACACTGACACGTCTCCTGCACCCTTCTTCTTCGGTCTACATTCTGGGCAGTTGCCGATTGTAGGCAATCGGCTCATTCCTGAATCCCAGCAGTGTTTGAAGAAGGGACAGTCCCAGTGCTTGTCCACGTCGTCTTGCTCTCTTGACTTGTCCTTGGCATGGCGCTCATATCTTTCCTCGTCTCGATCGTGCCGACGATGTCTCCTGGCGTCCCTGCTAGTCAGACGACCTCTTTCGTCACTGTCGTCGTATCGTCGGCGCTGGTCGTACTGACTCACATATTTGTTGAGGAGATGATCAGAGAGAGGTCGTTGATATCGCACATTATTCACTTCTCCCTCTGTGATGTAGCGCTTGCCATCGTGTCGGAGCCGATCGTGTGGACCAGCTTCCTCTTTGTCCTTGCTACGGGAGTGGCTGCCCTCGTGTCTGTCCTTACCAGAGTAGTGCCCAGGTTCTACCATGTTGATGCTGAACGAGAAACCTGGCTGGCACCTCCCAGGGTAAGTGCACTCCACCATGTTAACGGCGGGGAAGGGGTGCGTGTCGACTTTCATGGCGTACTGGTTAAAGATTAGACGCCCTTGCTCTATCGCCATTTGGATCTGCTGACGCCACACCCTGCAGTCGTTGGTGGTATGGGTGAACGTGTTATGCCATTTGCAGTATGGCTTTCCGTTCAACTCTTGTGCTGTGGGGATTTTGAGGCCTTCGGGTAACTTTAGCAGCTTCTCCTTGAGCAAGAGGTCGAAAATTTGCTCAGCTTTGGTCACGTCGAAGTCAAACCCTCTTGGAGGCCCTTGTGGCTTAACCCACTTGCAGGACACGGGGCTTGCCCCCCGAGTCCATTCAGCCACTGCTACCTCTTGATCTCCCGCAGAGCCTTCATCTTCTTCTGTCTCAACCAGGACTACCGCACGTTTGAATTTGTCCTGGTACAACTCTGGGTGGCGCTGTTCATATAATGACAGTTTCTGAACCATATGCGCCAGTGAAGGGTAATCTGCTTGGGAAGCCATGTCCTTGATCGGCGATGCGAGACCCACCACCGCCAACTCGACTGCTTCTTTTTCAGTCAAACGAGCCGAATAGCATCGGTTCCTGATGGCCCTGAAGCGCTGGATGTATTCTGACACTGTTTCTCTGCGCTTCTGCCGTACTTGTGCTAGATCGGCAATGCCAGCCTCGGAAGCCTCTGAGTGATACTGCATGTGGAACTACTCTTCCATCTGCTTCCAAGTCCGGATTGAATCTGGTGGCAGCGAGGTGTACCAACCGAAAGCCGATCCTGTGAGGGACTGTGCGAAGAACCTCACACGTAGTTCATCTGATGCTGAGATCGTGCCCAGCTGCGCCAAATATCGGCTCACATGCTCGATTGAACTGGAGCCATCTGACCCACTAAACTTGGAGAATTCAGGGAGCCGATATTTGGGTGGTAGTGGGATCAAATCGTACTCGTTGGGGTACGGCTTGGAATAGCCGATTGCCCTCCTTTTCGGCACCATGCCGAACTGGTCTCTCAAGATTGTACTGATCTGATCCGCGGTGCTGGCTGCAGGAGTCGAGCTCTGAAGATTCGCTGGAGTGGCGTATTTAGCCAGCCACGCTTGCTTCTCAAGCTCTGAGCCAACTGCAGGAGTTGAGCTTTGGAGGTTTGTTGGAGTGGCATACTTAGCTAGCCACGTCTGCTTCTCACGATCTGAGCCAGCTGCAGGAGTTGAGTTCTGGAGGTTCGTCGGAGTGGCATACTTAGCTAGCCATGTCTGCTTCTCAAGATCTGAGCCAGAAGCTCCCCCTGTTGTTCCAGAAGTCCCTGCTGTTGTAGTCTGATTCGTGAGTGCCCAATTACTGCAGTCTGGCACGTATGTGCACGTGTATCCGTGAGGGATCTCCTTAGGCGCCTCATACAGGAACTGGTAATCACTAGGGTCCCCACCGATCTTGTGGACGACAAATGCCGGTGAACTCGGCACTTCTGGTGCTGCCAGCGCGAACGGCAGCGGTGGTCGGGACTGGAGTGGTATCTCTCCTTGGTGAGTCCCTAGAGCAGGTCCTGACGGAGAGTACTGATGCTTCATGATTTCCTGGATCACCCGAAGGGCGACACGCTCCAAAGTGTTCACCAGGTTCTCAGAATGGCGGTGTAGCGAATGCGCTACCATGAAATTAATCTTCTGACGCAGAGACCTGGTGCGTTCTTCTGAAGGGGTAGACAGGTCCACTCCATCGAGCGCGCCTTCAGGCGAGAACCCTTTCCACCTGATGCCGTGTGAGCGGGTCCTCTGGAACGAGCCGATGAGGTCGGCTTCGAGGATAGCTTTGACCTCGTCATACTTCTTCTTGAGCTCCTCGGTCAGATCCTCGTACGTGACTGGAGTACCTTCCGCCATCTCAGATGTAGATGGCGATGCAGTGGATGTCGAAGACTGTCCCACCGGGCATGCCAGAATGTGTTGGCGTCCGAAACCCACCGGCGAGCAACGGCTGGCAACACGAAGAGCCGGGAACAACCTAGAGCTGCGGCTGGCCCTGGTCCCTCCGAGCGACGGCCCGCAAAGCTCCCCGGTACGAACGTCCCGATGCTGGTGCAAGGGCGTGCCACCTGACCTATACCTGGTCAGGAAGGTGATGGATTTGCTTCGCTTAGTTTCCTGCATGGCATACACGTAAACATTAAATACGAGCCTCGATCGGCTCTCAGGTTATCCTGTGAATCGGCTCAAGGAGCCGATCCACCCATGGTTCATATGAGGTCTACGATCACATGGTGGTCCTGCTTGATCGATATAAAGCTAAAGCGACCTACGACGATTTAGGGTTTTCACCACATAATCGGAACATCCTACGCGTGATTGAGCCTGGCAGCCACGCACGGTGATAATAAACCAACCCTAGACAAGGCCTAAAAACCAACATGAAGTTGATCCCCGGAACATCTTATCTAGGGCTAGCAAACTACACCCTACGTGCTACTGGATCCTTCAACCCGTTTGCAAGGCCTAACTATGCAGATATTAAACTAATCCTTGAAGAACAAGGAGCAATCATAACGGATCAGATCTACTAAATAACAATCAAGCAAGGTGCCGCCCCTACACCTAAGATAGGTGTAAGGGCGGCTAGACGTCTAAGGGTTGCATGGACAAAAGCATGTGACATGATGAAACAATGCTAACCCTAACACATCTATGATAACTACGTTGCTCGCCATCAACAAGGCTTCAGCACGAGCAACGCATGAACAACGAATAAACGTGTACTGCCTAGATCGCAAGATGCGATCTAGGCAGCATGATGCTTACCCGGAAGAAACCCTCGAAACAAGGGGTTGGCGATGCGTCTAGATTGGTTTGTGATGAACGTGATTGTTGTCTTTCTCAATAACCCTAGATACATATTTATAGTCCGTAGACTTTCTAACGTGGGAATAATCCCAACCGTGCACGAGCCAAATTCTAACTAACCGACACGTATCCTACTATATTTACAGATACACGGGCAAACTAGCCCAAACTTCGTGTCCAAGGCCGATTCACGTATATTTTCCGTGTATATTCTTCAAGCCCAATCTTGATCGCGGCCCACCTCTGATCCGGTCAAATTCTGGTGATAACAGATCCTCCCTTTTTAGTTTGTCATAATGCAAAGGAATCCCTAAGTACTTAATTGGAAAAGATCCCAAAACACACCCAAAGGTTTCCAGGAAAGAATTGCATTCTTCTATCTCAACATTGATAGGAATCAGCTCACTCTTATGATAACTGATACGCATCCCAGAGATTTGTTCAAAGCAAGTTAAAATCCACTTCAGATTAGTTGCAATTCTATTGCTCTTTTCTAAGAAAAGTAGAGTATCATCAGCATATTGAAGGCACACAACTCCTCCAGGAACAAATTCAGGGCAAAGCCCTCTAACCAGCCCCTCATTACCCCCTTTGAGGAGATTTTTGAAAAGACATCCACTACAAAATTAAAAAGACCAGGAGACAAGGGGTCCCCTTGCCTTAAACCTTTGCCAGTAAGGAAAAAATCACTTTCAACCTCATTAATCTTCACACCCACTGATCCACCAGTAGTTAACTGTTTAATCAGCCTAATCCAGAAAGGACTAAAACTTCTAAGATGCAAGACCTCATAAAGGAAATCTAAGTTAACCCTATCATAGGCTTTTTCATAGTAAATTTTAAAGACAAACCCCTCTTTTTTCCTCCTATGCACCTCATGCACAATTTCATGTGCAGTGACAACACTCTCTAAAATATACCTACCTTTAATAAAAGCAGATTGATTATGGGAGATCAGCCTTCCTATTATCTTAGCCAACCTATTTGTCAAGACTTTACAGAAAATCTTAAAGCTATAGTTCAGTAAACTTATAGGTCTAAACTTCTTCATAGTCCTAGTATCATTTTCTTTTGGTATCAAAGTAATCATAGCAAAATTTAGCCTAAAAATATCTAGATTATCTTCAAACCAAGCATCAAAGAGATTCATCAGATCTTGAGCAATAATATCCCAATACTTTTGATAAAAGAAGAAAGATAAGCCATCAGGCCCAGGTGCACCATCAGCATAAGAGCCAAAAACAGCCTCTTTTACCTCTTCTAGAGTAAAACGACTCCCTAACATATCATTTTCTTCTACAGTCACTTTTTCTTCAGGAAGGAAAAAATTATCTAGCAGCCTAATGTCAGGTCTCTCTTCAGCACCAAATAAATCCTTATAATATTGTTTAGCAATCTCTAACATATCTTTTGTTTCAGTAACAGGACCATCAGGACCATCTAACACAGGAATCATTTTCTTCCTTCTTCTTTGATTAGCTAAAGCATGAAAATAAGCAGTATTCCTATCCCCTTCACACACATCTTTATCTCTAGAACGATGTTTAGCTTTTATTTCCTCAATGAGCCTAAATGAACTCAGCTCTTCAAGGATTTGTTTAAATCTTTCAGCCTCCTCATCTAAAAGTTCTTGAGTTTCAGCTTTAATATCTAACCTATCATATTCCTCCATAAGGTATTTCTTTTTCTTCCTAATCTTAGCATCTATGTTTGCACTCCACCCTTTAGCAGAGCTCCTAAAACATCTTACTTTGGCTTGCCAAATATCAAGAGGATTACTACTATATACCTGGATGGACCAAGCTTTAATAAATACTTCTTGAAAATCTACTCTAGTACTCCACCATTTCTCAAATTTAAAGCTACTCTTCTTAGGAACTACACTTTCTCCAGAATCCCAGATTATGGGAGTATGATCACTACCCAATCTAGGTAGAGCTCTTGCATTCCCTAAAGGAAACAGAGCCTCAAAACCAGTATTACAAAAAATCCTATCAATTCTGCTCATAATTCTATTACTCTGGTTATTACTCCATGTAAATGATCTACCAGCCAGACCAATTTCCACTAGAGCCCACAAATCTATCCATGCATTGAATTTATCAGCCCATTTAAAATCTATAACTCCATTGCTTTTATCACACTGGGATCTGACCAGATTGAAGTCACCTCCAATCATAGCAGGCCCATCCCAACTCAAAAACAGCTCATGTAACTCTGAAATAAAAGCATCTTTACCCTCCTCATAAGGAGAGCCATACACTGTAGTAAGTCTAATAACCACACCAGAACTTTTGATCCTAACAACTGTGCTAACAGAAAAAGATTTAATGTCCCAAGAAATTACCTCAAAGATATCACTATTTACCCCAACTAGGATCCCACCAGCTGAACCAACTGCAGGCCTAAAGTTCCACTCAAAATTTCTATTCCCTAGAATGGTTTTCAGGAAGGACCTAGAGAATTTTTCCTTTTTTGTCTCCTGAAAGCCAATGCAATCAACTTTTAAAGGAATGACAGTATCCTCTAAACACTTCTTCCTACCAGGAGCAGTAATCCCTCTAGTATTAAAAAAGGAGATTAACATTGTACTCTTTTCTTAGGGTGCTTGCCCCGTGATTTCCTAATAACCTCTATCCATTTCTCACCCTCATCCTCATAATCATCTACATACTGCCTATTATAAGTAACAGGAGTTGTCACACACACTTTCTCACTAGAAGCTAAAGGAGATCCATGAGTACTATTCTCCCTAGGGATCTCAAGATCTACTGCCACACTCCTACTAGGAACCACATTACTCACATGACACCTAGACTGAGCAACATGATTTTCCTCTTTATCACTACTAACACTAATAGCAGATATATCAACACCTACATTTCTAGCCAAAGACTCAAGATAATCAACATCTAAAGACTAAAAAGCATTAGAATGCATTATACCTTTCATCTTCTTGTTTGGCTCCTCCAGGTTATTCTTCTTCTTGTACTCAATAGCCTTCTTCATCACATTCATAGATCTGTCCACCCTGGAGCTCTGTCTTGTAGCCTGTACAGGACCCCATGCCTTTTTCTTCCTTGTTTTCCTTTGTTGATCACTGTCCACCACTCCTTCTTTGTCAGAATTCTCAAAGCTAGGAAGAATATCTTCTGGTAGAGTAAGATCCATATCACCATCACTCACCTCCATATTGCCCAGATCAATCCCATGTTTGCAAGTCAGACTCTCTTGATCCTCCAATAGAAAGTTTTTGAATTTCTTCACTCACATCCTCACCAATCCTGCTAAGACCACTTCTCTAGATGAATCTGCCCTCCTCATCTACATCACCATTCTTGAGAAGCAAATCATAAACCTCTTCACCACTAACATATTCCTTAACCTCTCCACCATCAGTAACAAGCCTTCTCCCTACAGATCCAGAACTAGTTGCACCAGGGGTCACCACCACAGAGCTTGCAGAAGCATTCCCTGCTGCACTGCCTCTGTCAGTATCCATCCCATCCTGCCTTTCACTATTATGTTCCTCATTTCCCTGCTCATCATTTCCATCAGAAGGAGGAGGAGGTGGTGGGATAGGTGGATCCTCTGCCACCCCTATAGCAGGTTCACCCTCAACCTCAAACAACAACTGATGGAATTTTCCTTGGAAATGGAAAAGCCTGCTAGCAGGAATCCTGGTAGCATCTCTGCACTTTATCTTCACCCTCACAACCTCAGCACAGTCCTTGAATACACTCATCCAGTCTATTTCTTCTAGGATGCCACACACAGAAACAACTTGAGCTATCACATTCCATTCACACCATGGGGGTTGCAGGCCATGTATCTTCATCCATGTCACTTGCATCACTGCCACAGGGTCTGGATCATCATCCCAGGCCTCAACCTTGACCCACACTCCAGGTTTTGTCAGGCCAAACCTAGGATACCCAATCACCTGGTCCACTGGAAGATGAGGAGGAAACTTAACCAGATATGACCATTGAGTGAGTTCTCTGATCAGCCATGGCCAATTTTTCCTATAAATCCCTGCAAACTCCTTCGCCAACTCAGCTTTAGTTATATTGCCTTCCTCTATCAGCACAAGCCCACAGTTTTTTGTAGTGGTCACAGGGTTTACAACTACCTCAGGGATCTCAATATGGAAAAAACCCAAGCCATTAGCTGCACTCCCTATGTACTTGGCCACTTGAGGAGGCCTCTTGATGACAAGGCAACCTTCAACACCATGATTAGTAGCTTTGCAAATGAAACAGAAAGCTTTCTTGTCACATGACTGTTTGAAATGTCCAGGCTCTCCACATCCAAGACAAATAGTGTCCACATAGGACATCTGGTTGGGAATCACCTGAATTTCACCACCTCCACCATTCTTCTTCTTCTGCAACTGTTTTGTCATCCCAGTCTTTGCTTTAGCTACACTCTCTTCCACATGACCTTGAGAACTTTGTGGGAGCTCTTCATTGCTTGGAGCAATCCATTGGTTGGATTGATATCCAAATTGCTGTGGATTGAACTGGGGATAGGGACCTTGGAAAGCCCACGGAGGAGGCATACCACCAGGAACAAACCCATAAGGCTGTGGAGGGAATTGTGGATATGGACCTTGATTCTGTTGAAAGGGTTGCTGTTGATGCTGAGAATTCTGCTGAAATTGATTGATGTTGAACTGCTGCCGATTCCAGTTGTCTCCTCTTCCCCCTCCAGATCCTCTCCCTCTATTTCTTCCCCCACGCCCCCGATCAGCCATGGTCACCTCCTCAGACTCCAGATCTATAATCTCGATCTCCTCAACCCCCAGGTAGCATAGGGCTGGTCTCTCTGGTGGTAATGGCGGCGGTGGAGGGGAACTCCGAACCCTAGGACGCGGAGGGCTTATATATGATGCCGCTCTCGGGGGAGGGTTGTCCAGATGCTGCGGAATATCCCATAGCTGCCCAAAAAGTGCCTCCAGCTCCTCATCCTCCATGTCCGCGGCCGTCACATGGCCTCCACCAACTTTTGACCTGGTCCACGGCGCCATGGACGAGCTCCTGGAACCCACCACTGGCTCATCCACCTTTCCATTCCCGCCCAAACCGAGCACAACCGCTCCAATCAAATTCCTGTATCCTCTACATCCTCTGTAGACTTGTTCAGCATCAGAGTGTGTTGGCGCAAGATCATCAGCACTAGCGCCGCCTTCAGCTCCATTACAGCAAGCCTGAGAGGAAGTGGTCTCTTGTTCCACCTCGGGGGAAGCTGCGCATAAGCTTTCTCCACCGCCAAATCGAATGGAGATAGTTGATCGCTCGCATCTAGTCCCTGCTCCGACAGTCTCCTCTCCTCTGCCAGCAGACTCTGCGCGGTGTCCTGCAGTTTTAGATCTCTCTGGAAGACCTCCTGCACCCGCACGGTTCTCGGACCAGGCTTCTGCCCCTTTACTGGCGCCTGGAGCGCCATTATCGCCCTGGAAATGAACTTGGTCTCCGGCTCCACCTGATCCCTCGAACTCTGCTGCCGCGCCGAGGTAGGCAAGCTCGGGGTCAACGGCGATTGGCCCAAACAAGCCCACGCAGAAGCTGAAGCCGCCGCACCCAGGCGAAGTAGTTCGGTCCCCGCTGGATCTCTGCCCGTCGACCTCGACCACGCCATTGCCGATCCAGCTTCCTCACTCGCAGCGCCTTCGCGAGCTCCCATCTCCCCTTCCCCACCTCCCGCACCAGACCGCCACCACCACGACCGCTCCCCCGCCTCCTCTCCCTCCTCATCCGTGCAGATCGCCAGCGTCAGCCTTCGATTCGCCTTGGATTTTGGTAGGAGCCTAGCTATCGGCGGTGAGCTCGGTGTGAGTGACTGTGGAGTTGGGAAGGAGGCAAGTGGCAGGGGAAGGCGTTCGCTCGACGCGTGGAGAGGCACACTCCGCGCCCCTGGCCCGCCATGGACGCGGATCGAGGAGATCCCGCCATGAACAGGACCTCGGGTCGGGCTCCTGGTGGAGTCGCCCAGGAGTCGCGAGGGCATGTTTCTCTTTTCGAAAAAATCGTCACTGGCCTCCCGGGCAGGGATCATGACCAGCAGCAAGCGAGCGATGAGGTTTCGCCGGAGGCGCGCAGTCGTGAGAGAAGGACTCTTTCCCGTCCACCGGAATCCCTCACACTCGGCAATAGTGCGCCGGCTCACGAAGGCTTGGCCATCCCGGTTATCGACCTTGGTGGTGACTCGTCGTGGACACCATCCCAGCGAGCAGAAGTTGTGGGCAGAGTGAAGGCAGCCACGGAGACGGTGGGCTTCTTCCAGGTGGTGAACCACGGCGTGACGAAGGCGGCCATGTCGCAGATGCTGGCTGCAGTGAGGAGCTTCCACGAAGAGTCAGGTGAGGCGAAGATGCCGTACCACACGAGGGACCGGGGCAGGCACGTGCGGTACCACAACAACTTCGATCTCTTCCAGTCGCCGGCGGCTAACTGGCGCGACACCCTGTACGTGGAGATGATGCCGACGGGGCCGGCGCCCAATGAGATCCCGCCGGCGTGCAGGGGCATCATGGAGGAGTGCACAAGTCTGGTGCAGGGTGTGGGCGGCACGGTGCTGGGGCTGCTGTCGGAGGCGCTGGGCCTCCAGCGTGGGCACCTGGAGCAGGAAGTCGGGTGCCTGGGGGGGCTGGTTGTCGTGGGCCACTACTACCCTGCATGCCCGGAGCCGCACCTGACCATCGGCACCACCAGGCACACCGACCCGAGCTTTTTCACAGTGCTCCTCCAGGACGGTGTCGGTGGCCTCCAGGTGCTCCTTCGGGACGGCGGCTGGGTGGATGTGCCTGCCGTGCCCGGCGCGCTGGTCGTCAACATCGCCGACTACCTGCAGCTCATCTCCAACGACAGGTTCAGGAGCGTGGACTACCGCGTGCTGTCCAAGAGCGTGGGGCCTCGTGTCTCGGTGGCCTGCTTCTTCCGAACGCACGGCGAGGCTGCGTCCAGGAGGGCGCAAGTTTTAAATAGCCGGCTATAGCCCCGCTATAGCCTTTCGAGCAAGGTGCGGCTAAAGGCATTCACGTGCTAAAAGGTGGCTATAGCCCCCTATAGCCTGGCTATAGCCTTTTTCGGAGGTCGCGGCTATATCCTATAGCCCGCTATTTAAAACAATGCCACAGCCCGATCGTCGCCGACGGTGACGCGAGCCGTCCTCGGTACAGAAGCGCGACGGTAGAGGAGATGGACAGGCAATACATGGCCAAGGGTCTCGACGGGCGTTCCACTGTTTCTGCCCTTGACCATTTCAGGCTCTGATCGTTGATCGATGATGATGGATGTAGTAAGTAGCCATACGTGCTGTGTTTGTGAATTAAATTCATGTATGGATTGTATGTGCTGTGTGTGTGACTCAGATTCATGCGTGGATTTGTATCCGTGTGTGCACTTTATTTCTTTTTGTTCTTTTCGATAGTGGTTGTTTTATTACTTGGTTTAAGTATTACTCTTGCCTCTAAGATGTAGAGAGTCGCTCAAGTTCAAAAGTATCAACAAATGAAAAAAAAAACAGATGCAATACAAGTAACCATCTCAGAAACTACATTACCACCTATAGTGATGGAGGGTCAATCCTAGACTACGTTGTCATTCATGTTGGATGAAAATATTGATCGCACTGTCCTTCAACCATGTAGACACCTTTATAAAAGATGGTGATCGATATTTTTTCTCTTATGTAGGTTATCCATGGAGGTCTAGAGATGACCATAAACTCAACGCCATAGCGAAGTATTCCAAGATGCTAACGAGGGACCAACAAGATCTCTTCTGAATGGTTCAACACCTTAGCGATCGTATCATCTTTGTGAGGCACAATATTGTATAGATCTAGATACTGTGGTCTCGGAATGTAGCATTACCTAGCCACTTATCACCCATAACTTTATTTTTGAACCATCCTTTATTGTGAACGAATCATATGAGAAGAAGAATTTCTTCGTTGCCACCAAGTCAGCCCAGAAGTGCGAGTATACCCGGTTTCCGATAAACATGAGACAATGCATGCGGGCCTATGTACTTCCTCTTTAGAAGAGTTTTCCATGCCCCGTCTTCAGTGAAAAACTTGAACAACCATTTACCTAGGAGGGCTCCTTGATCTTTAGTGACAAACTACATTTCATTTAACCAGTCGATATTTCTTTTTTATCACTATTTCCTTGCCAATAGAATATTGGTCGGAAACAATTCAATATTTGCCACACTCCTTTGGGTAGCCGGAACAAGGAAATTTTGTACTTAGTACGAAATTTATGAAAACCGATCTTCCACCAAGAGATAGTAATTTTCCTTTCCAATTACTTAGACGCTTTTGTAGCATTTTCTCGACATGTTTCCATTGAGTATTCGTTAGCCTCTGAAAATGTATCAAAATGCTAGCATAGCTGATAGGACACTAGACTTTCCCACAACCAAATAAATCAGCATAAAGGGTAACCTCGTCTTGGGCCTCACCGAAGGAAAACATTTCACTTTTGTGGCATTACTTCTATATTTCTTGATTTTTCAAGGTCATGTTTCATAAAGAGAATTCACCAACATATTGAAGAATTGATAATCCACCATCCATCGGGTGTGGAACTACTCCTTCAATTTGGCCACCGGTTTTTGCAAGCTCTTTGATTATGGCTAAAATATGAACTCCTATATCAAATATCACGGGGACAATAGATCGCCTTGGCTTAACCCTTTTTTCATGTTTGGAAGTATCTACCAACGTCATCATTGATTTTGATGGCCACACCTTCTCCAATAACAAAATTATGGATTAAAGTGTGCCACTCATCAGAAAATCTTTTCATTCTGAGTGTTCATTGAAGGAAATACCACTTGACCTAATCATACGCTTTTTTGCAGTCAATCATTAATATTATTCCATTCTGAGTTTTTGGGTGCAACTCATTAACTGTTTAATGTAGGGCTACTACTCCATCTAGGATATTTCTTCCTCGCATAAAAGAAGCCTGGGTGGGGGTGTATGATACCTTCCGTTATGATTATCGCATTGTAGTACTGTTCTTTTTCCTGAGATACCCTAGGTTTATCGAGCCCACGGGAATAATGCTAATGGCATAATATCAATGCAAACGAGATTTCATTTAGTTGTTGTTCCAGACCACTTTTTTGTTTCATCGGTGAACGGAAATAAGCTAGGATGAAGGTTTCACGTGCAGCTTTGCAAATATGGTTATGGGATTATAAATAAAATAATAAGCACACATGTAATGTATGTAATAATAAGGTACACAATGTAAAGGTGCGATGCATCCAAAGTACACCACGATCTGCGTACAATGGGCACCATGGATCTATTATCCTACCCTTTCCCCGAGCATCATTAGGCGACAAAGGTAATTAAGTAAATACAAAATAGACTTAGGATAAATGATGTCATCATTGATCCCTATATAGAAACTACACATTTGTACCTATGCTACTCTCACCGTGACGACATCGAAGTATGTGAATCGACACGTACCATTACCTTCATACCATTATCAACCCCACGAGTTTTGGGTACCTAAAAATCCAAGAGATTGGGATACGAAGACAAATGCAAGTAAATTGATCCAAATAACATAACACACAATATCCTAATTATAATATAAAGATGCACTAGTTTTTGCGAGGCAATGCCTCAGCCCTCAGCCTGTGAGGACTACTCACACATGATTAGATCAGCAATTATATATATTTTACAAAATATTTTGAATAGATGGAATAGTAATAGTCTTATAATGCCACCAATTGCGATGGAATCAAGATTACAAAGTAGAGACGAAAGGGATGGTGGTGGAGATGATAGTTGTGGTGACATAGCTTCGGTGTTGGTGGAGATCTGACTTGTGGCAGTGGAAGGGGGTTCTGGTGGTGCTCTCCTTGTCGGGTGACCTAGGCCGGTGACATAGGCATCCCCAATGGGCCTGCCAAAGATAGTACCCGGGGTTTACTGAAGGCCCACAACCCGAAAGATAAGGAGAATTCGGAAGCCCAATTTGCTAGTTAAGGAAAGTTAGAGTTGTATTAGGAGAGAACACTTGTAATATTACGGGAGGAGTTGGAAACCTTCCCGAACTCTGTAACTTGTACATCACGAATCCCTCGGCTCCACCTCCTATATAAGGGGGAGTCGAGGGACAAAGAAAGCATCGATTCATTTTCTCACAAACCCTAGTTTTCATATCGTCGAGTACTTTTTGGCTGAAACCTTCGAGATCTACTTGCCCTCTACTTCTAACTAAACCCTAGCCTATAACCCGTAGGCATTGACAAGTTGATACCTTGTCAATTGTCGCCGTCTGTGGAAATTAGAGGCGTCAAGGATCTGATCTCGATGGCACATTCAAGATCATCGACTTCATCAACAGCAAGCAACGCGATGGATCGAGGTAAACAGATCGCAACTGGTCCTGTCGATTTTGTTCCTCACCCGCCCTCCCGTTTGGATGCATATGCGTATCTAGAGGAGCCTATGGAGATGACGTTCGGAAGGTTCCACTTTCGCGTCGAGAAGGAGGGAGCATATCGTCTCGAAATTCCGATCTCGTCGGGATTATCGGCGGTCGATTCCGATCTTTTGAACTCAACATCGACAATCGAATCAGGTGAAGAGGAGATTTCATCGCCACGCTTCATCAGCACCAGGGCAAGCGAAAAGCTCGCCAAGATCTTCAGCGACATGTCCTTCGAGTCATCTGCGGACTCAGATATAAGCGATGACTCGAATAGCTTCGACAGCTTCAACTTCATCGACAGATCTACTACCATTGGTGAGGTCTTCACCAATCTCTATGATGGTGTCACCAAACCCAACATGGTTCAGTATCCAAAATATCATCAGATCTATGCAATCGGAGATCCGAGTTGCCCACAAGAGGAGACATCAGAGAACTTCGACGAGGCAGGGAATCCATATGTTGATCCTGCAGATCTCACGAGAGGTTTAGGAACAAAATATATCGGACCAGGAACACGGGAGATGGTGCGATTTCCGCAGGAAGTATGGGATCGAGTCGCAAGAGCTATTAATGGTACAGAGCCAATGACTGTAACGGCGACACCTGAGGAGTTACAAGCGTATCAATATAGGCTTGCGCGTACCAGGCGGGAGCTCGAGAAGCAGAAAATCGCGTTGGATAGAAGGCAGGAAGCAGCCTCTGCATTAAGCAGGCGAAGGGCGGAGTTAAGTCGACATTCAGGAACTTCGGGAGATAGCCACAGAGAAGCTCGGAACAGGGCAAGGTCTAGGATGCAAAACATACCTGAAGCTGATAGAGAGCACTTGGTGCAAAACCTCGACATGTCCTTTATGTCGATAGACACGCGAGGGAACATTATCCCTAAAACACCGGAAGCTGGGTATATGGCGACACAAGCCTTTATCCTCGCGTCTAGGCCACCTCCTGGAGATCCAAGGGAGGCATTATACAACATGGCCATGGCAGGTGTTGGGGCCATGGGAACAGCGTTTGCATCAACACCTCCCGAAGGTTCAGCAAGGCAAAATAGTCCACGACCTGCGGCAGCAGCAACAGTTCCCGAAAGAACAGGTGGCGCAAGAGACACAGCAGCGCAAGCAAGGGTGGACAGAGCACGACAAAATAGAAGGGAACATCGGCACTCCCCAGAGTTAGATGATGAGGATATGTGCGGGTTGCCGTGCTTTAGAAGGAGGGTCCGAAAAACTCGAGTTCCTGCGGGGTTCAAGCTACCCGATAACTTCAAAAAAATCGACGGCCTGCAATATCCAGAGGACTGGCTAGTCGATTATCTCGAGACGGTAAAATTGACAGGAGGAACCAGAGCAACAGCCATGCAGAGCATCCAGGTACATCTGAGTGGAGCTTGGATAAAGAAGCTTCCTCCAGGTTCTATCGACAGCTAGGATAGCTTTGAGGATGTGTTCGTCAAGAATTTCCGGTCTACTTGCAAAAAACCTGCATCATTAGAGGAGTTGAGAGCATGTCGACAAAAGCCGGATGAATCAATGAGAAAGTACATCCAAAGGTGGAATATCATCAAAAACTCGGCAGAGAATATATCTGACGAGAGAGCGATAGATGCGTTTGTCGCAGGAATCCGATGAGGAGATTTTGTCGAGGACTTGGGGAGAACCAACCCAAAGACAGTACCTGCATTGATGGAGATAGCAAATAGATGGGCAGATGGAGAGGATGCTGTTCACAACAAACGGCATAGGTCGCCAGAGGAGGACCGTGGTCGAAATTATCAAAATAGACGCCGGTTTTCTCGGCAATACTCAAACTACGATGCACCTGGCCAAATCTCGGCTGGGTTTCGAGCAAGCGCTGGAGGAAACAATAGAGATGATTATCAAAGGAGCAACGAGCAGCGAGGCAACAATAGAGATGACTCCCGAAACAGCAAGCCAAATAATGGGCCTAGGTTTCAGAGACCTTTCGTGTCCCCTGAGGAGATGATAAACGGGCCATGTCAGATGCACTTTTACCTCGACAACAATGGAAAGAGACAGTCAGGACACCTGCAAAAGGATTGCCAAAATTTTCAGGCAATGCTAAGGTGGGCAGGGCACGCCAATGCCCAGGCGACAAATAGAAACCCGCAAGGGCCCAGGAGTGAGATTCACTTGCCACCTCCTCCCGCAATTACGGACGAAAATCGACATCAGCTCAGAATAGCGGCAGCACCAGCGCCACCGCCCTACGTTGATCCCAACTCCAATGGAGCGATCTCGATGATTCAGAAAGGCAGGCCATCCAATAGAGCTCAGAAAGTAATCTCGCGACAGGTGTTCATGGCAGAGAAGATGCCTCCACCAACGATTGAGTACCTCAACTAGTCAGGGCAAGACATTGGCTTCACAATAGCGGACCATCCACAGCAAGTTCCTCGGCCAGGGCAATCAGCACTTATCTTACCAGCAGTAATCGCAGGATTCGATGTGTCGCGAGTATTCATAGATGGAGGCAGCAGCCTAAACCTTATGTATGCAGATACACTAAGGAAGATGAACATATCTCTAGCAAATCTGAAGCAAACCGATACGCATTTCCATGGAATTACGCCGGAAAAGCCAAGTTATCCGTTGGGGAAGATCAATCTCGACGTTCAGTTTGGGACCCGAGAAAACTACAGGATAGAGAGGCTGGAGTTTGAAGTCGTGGATTTCCCATCACAGTACCACGCTCTGTTGGGGCGCCCAGCATATGCCAGGTTTATGGCGGTACCACATTACACATACCTGTTGTGGAGGATGCCTGGACCTAAGGGACCAATCACAGTTAAAGGAAGCTTCGCGCTAGCCGATAAATGTGACAAGGATTTTCATCGACTCTCAGAAACCTTCGGGATGCAAGCAGAGTACATGGCGTCACAACTCACGACTGATTAAGATGTGTTGCCAGATGTAGGAAGGCCTAATAAGGAGTCAACTTTCAACACTGCGAAAAATTCTAAGGAGGTGCAGATTCACCCGACAGATCCCAAGAAGACGACGTCCATCGCGACAGACATGGACCTCGCATAGGAAAGCGCGCTCGTCGAGTTCCTCCGTGAGCACTGGAAAATTTTCACATGGTGTCCAGCTGACATGCCAGGAGTACCCAGGGAACTTGCCGAGCACCACCTAAACTTGGATCCACTAGCGAGACCAATCAAACAACCTTTGCGGCGTTTTTCGGAGCCAAACCGCAAAGCTATGCTGTCAGAGATCGATAGACTGAGAGAGGCTGGTTTCATCAAGGAGCTGCATACAGAAGCCACGTGGGTCGCAAACCCAGTATTGGTCCCGAAGAAAAACACTAAGGTCCTTCGCATGTGTGTCGACTTTACGTGTCTCAACAAACATTGTCCAAAGGATCACTTTCCCCTCCCAAGGATCGATCAAATTATCGACTCCACGGCAGGATGTGAACATCTTTCCTTTCCGGATGCTTACTCTGGTTACAACCAGATCATATTGAAAGAAGAGGACGAGGTCAAAACAGCGTTCATCACACCTTATGGCGTGTTTTGCTATCGAACAATGCCTTTTGGTTTGAAAAACGCGGGAGCAACATATCAGAGGATGATGCAGAAGTGCTTAGCAACACAGATTGGGAAGAACATACAAGTGTACATTGATGATGTCGTAATAACATCAAAAAAGGGAGCAACGCTAATCGAGGACTTGAAGGAAACTTTCAACAACCTCGACAAATTCTGCCTCAAGCTGAATCCGACGAAGTGTTCTTTCGGCGTCCCTGCAGGAGAACTTCTCGGGTTTCTAGTCTCAGCAAGAGGGATTGAAGCTAACCCCGAAAAAATCCAAGCTATCGTAACAATGCGGAAGCCAACAAAGTTGAAAGAGATACAACAGCTAACTGGGTGAGTCGCAGCTTTAAGCAGATTCGTCGCCAGGCTGGGAGAAAAGGCGTTGCCGTTCTACGCCTTAATCAAGCAAGGAGAGAAGTTCCAGTGGAACGAAGAAGTAGATAGAGCCTTCGAGGATCTTAAACGCACAATTCGACACCACCAATCTTGGTGGCGCCGAAAGAGAAGGAACCCCTCTTGTTAAACATTGCAGCCACACCTCAGGTGGTCAGCACTGTGCTCGTTGTCGAAAGAGAAGAAGAAGGAAAACTCCATGGAGTGCAAAGGCCAGTATATTTCATTAGTGAAGTTTTATCGCATTCAAAACAGAGGTACCCGCAGTACCAGAAGCTAGCATATGGAGTGTTCACAACCGCAAGAAAATTGCGCCACTATTTTTCGGCACACCCGATAGTAGTGGTCAATGAAGCACCTCTATCAAATATACTGAACAATCTAGAAGCTACAGGTCGTGTCTCCCTTTGGGGAATAGAACTTTCCCCTCGGGACATCACGTATGAAAAAAAGAAAAGCAATAAAGTCGCAAGTTCTGCCAGATTTCATCGCAGAGTGGATGGAGTTGCAAAATACAGGACCCCCAGATTTATCGAGAACTTGGACTATGAACTTCGACGGGTCCAAGAGGGTAGAAGGAGCCGAGGCAGGCGTGATACTTATATCACCTGAAGGCGACAAATTGAAGTATGTCCTACGGATGACGTTCCCAAACGCATCTAACAACAAAGCAGAATATGAAGCTCTTATACACGGGATGAAGATGGCGAAAGCTTGTGGTGCAACCCGACTAAAAATCTTTGGTGACTCGCAATTGGTGGCTCAGCAAGTCATGCACCAATGTGATGCAGTCAATGACAGCCTGGTGGCATACAAGGAAGTATACAGCGAGCTCGAGAAGTTATTTGATGGATGCGAAGTAAATCAGATCAGCAGGCTGAGCAATGATGAAGCGGATGTTCTTGCAAACATCGGGTCGCAGTGCCTCGCAATTCCGTCAGGTGTGTTTTGGGAAGAGATAGCCGAGAGATCCACAAAGCCAAAGAAAGCGCAGAAGAAGGAGAAGGAGGAGAAAACTTTGGTGCCTCCCAAAGAAGCACTAGAAGAAGAGGACCAGGAGCTGGTAATGATGGTGCAGGTCCCATGGATGCAAGCGTACATATCATATATCTTAAGGAACGAAATACCCGATGATCCAGTTGAAGCAAGGCGAGTTATTCGACGATCCAAAGCCTTTACAGTGGTCAAAGGGGAGTTGTACAAACGCAGTATTTCAGGTGTGCTGCAAAGGTGTGTTACACCCGAAGAAGGGAGGATAATCTTAAAGGATGTACACGAAGGAATATGTGGTCATCACGCAAGCAGTCAAGCTATCGCGGCAAAGGTTTTTCGAGCCGGATTTTACTAGTTAACAACAATCGAGGACGCAAAGGAGATAGTAAGAACTTGCGACGCGTGCCAGAGATTTGCCACAAAACCGCACTCTCCGGCAGCAGAACTGATGCCAATACCATTGTCTTGGCCTTTTGCTCAATGGGGTCTCGATATGGTGGGAAAATTACACAAGGCCTCGCCAGGAGGATACGAGTATATGCTTGTCGCTGTCGACAAATTCACCAAGTGGATAGAAGCGAAGCCGATAAATTCACCAGATGCAGCGTCAGCAATAAAATTCGTGAAGAGCATTGTTTTTCGGTTTGGAGTCCCTCATAGCATCGTCACGGACAATGGCAGTAACTTTACATCCAAGGAATTCAAGGCATACTGCGCAGAAGTAGGCATCAAATTGCACTTCGCATCAGTTGGGCACCCGCAAACCAATGGTCAAGTCGAGAAAGCCAACGGTATCATCTGTAACGGTATCAAGAAGCGCATACTTGGACCGCTGGAAAAAGCTCGACATACTTGGCCAAAAGAGTTGCCAAGTGTTTTATGGAGTATTCGAACAACGCCAAATACAGCGACACAGGAAACTCCGTTCTTTCTGGTCCATGGAGCTGAGGCAGTATTACCAATCGAAATAGAGCATGATTCCCCAAGAGTCACAGAGTTTGACGAGGAAACTTCAAGAAGAGCATTGGAGGATGATGTAGATGCACTTGATGAAGCTCGAGACGAAGTACTATCACGGGTCACCAAGTACCAGCAAGACCTGAAAAACTACCACAGTCGACGACTGAGGCCAAGGTCTTTTCAGGTCGGAGATCTAGTCTTACGGCTCAATCAACAAAGTACTGAAAAACTCGAGTCACCATGGCTCAGCCCTTACATCGTCACAGAAGTAATCGAAGGAGGAGCATACAGGATCAAGGACAAGAAGACAGGGGTTCCCGAGAAAAACCGCTGGAACGTGGCGCAACTCAGGCGGTTCTACGCTTAGAGTCGAAATATAGTCCTCCTTTGTAAAAATACAATGTACTGAAACGCCCGCGAGTTTTCAGACGCACTCTTTTCCTTTTCAGGGCACCGAGTGGGGCTGGAAAGGTTTTTAATGAGGCGGGCTCGCGGTGCTACAATATAGTAAAAGATATTGGTGACATACATCTTTTTTCGTCAACAGGCTCGGGGGCTCATAACCCACGACAGAAAAACATATATATACTCTCACAAAATAGTAAGTTCATCGAGACGAAAAAATAGTATAAAGCTCCGGCCAAAGGCTCGGGGGCTTCACAATATAGATTACACTTCACAATATAGACAACTCCATTAACACAAAGAATTCGACAAACAATATAGACATGATTTTCTCGCAATATAGTACAACTCAGTCAATGCCTAATATACTATCTATGGATAGACCTTTGTTATTTGCAGCAGTCGTCGTATGGTCAGCATAGCTCCCTTTGACAAAAAATTCAGAGTCCATCCGAAGAAGTTCGTCCATCATTTCTTCGGCTACAGGAGTCACAATGTCATTGATTTTGTCGACGTTACTTTTTCGCTTCGACTGCTTGGCCAGGCATTTGGAGACAATCGTCATCAAGTCTAATTTTCGATGACAGATATGTATCATGATCATGGCGAATCTTGCCCCAACAGTCAATTGAGCTCGTACAAAGTTATGAATACGAGGGGCATCCCGAAACTTTTCCATCAAACCAAGCAGAGTGTCGGGCGCCTCGTCCCGAGGAAACATTGTCTTGTAAACAAGGGACAATGTTCTAGTGGAGAGATCAAGGAACTCGCGAACCTGACAGGCGCGGTCTTGAAACCTGACAATCTGTCGGGTCCGCTCTGGAGTGGCCCAGAACAGAGAACCGTGGTCAAGAGAAAGGTTAACGAGAAGATTTGTCCTTGCGTTTACCCTTTCGTCTTCAGCAGCAGCGTCGAGAAATGAACCTATTTGGCGACAGCACGAGAAATTCAAAAAAGGATACAACAGAAAGATAGAAGTTCTGGTTCGAAAAAGCATACCTGACATATCGACACTGGCTTCATTCATCAGTTCCAGCATACAATTCTCTCGAGTGGTTGCCTTTTCAGCTTCAGAAACGGCGGCTTCCTTGGCGGCTATGGTTTCTCAAGCTTGTTGAAGTGCAATCTTCTCTTTTTCGGATGCCTTGCGAGATTTCTCCATCATCACAAGTGTTTGCTTCTTCGCATACTGAAATTGTTGACGAAGTTCTTCCAAGTCTTGCGATAAACTATTACTCAAGGAATCTTCACCAAGTTCACTATTCACAAGCGCTTTCTTCGAGCAAGAAGAGGTAGGCAAAACATCGGAAGGAGCAGGAGTTGGAGTATAGTTATCGAACGTCAACTGAAAGAAAAGGCTCGATATCAATCATCAAGCAAGATAGAATTCCATTGATTTTCAGAATATTTACAAGATATTACAATGGAGAAAGCCCTAACAAATTAGTGGGGTAGGCGTCGCCAAAGCTACTTTGGCGATAGCATCAAAAGAAAAAAAAAAAAGAAAAAAAGGGTGGTCTACTTGACCTCCGGCTTGGATGTGCTTGGAGCAGGAGTTGGTGTAACACCAAGGTAGGCAAGGATTGGCTTTGAGGGAGGTTTGGCAGCTCTAATTAGAGATTTCCATTTCTTCGTTTCCATCTCCCCAATGTCGCCAACCTTGGTCCAGTCGACATTTTGCTGGCTATCAGCAATCAGCGCGATGGGGTCCTCAACGCCAACCTTCAGGCCCTCTTGGCGAAGTTTGAGCCCAAGATCTTCCGGCACATTGAAGCTTTTGGCAAGAGCAACAAAAGTGTTGGGCTCCTCTTTCTTCGGGAAGAAGTAGGGGAAAAGCTTCGACAGACCTGCCTCAGCATCAGCAAGGCCTTCGCGTGCTTCATCCCCATGGATTTCAAGAAGGGTTAGCGCGTCGAGAAGCTCGTCGCCTTCAGGACCATCCACTTCGTATTCTTGATGAGTTCTCCCTGAAAACAAGCAAAGGGTAGTTCGTAAATAAAGAGTGCTCGGAAAATGTGAAGTAACTCGAGGAAATGCACAAAGAGTAGAGCACTTACTAACAAAACGTCGACTTTGTGCCTCCAAGCGACGGACGATCTTTCCCTCTCGCGCAGCTTGCTCAGCTATTTTGTTGCTCAAAGTAGTTTCTGCGTCGTGAAGCCTCTTCCGAAGATCTTCAACACCAGCAGCATCTGCCTTGGACTTTTCAGCATCTGCGTGGGCTTTCTTCGCATCTTCTTCGGCCTCCTTACGAGCCTTCTCACTTTGCTCCAATTTTTGAGCAAGTGCATCGGCACGCTTGTTGGCTTCCGCAAGTTTTTCTGCCTAAATAGTCAAAACAGTCAAAATCGCGACAAGAAAAGAGTGAGAAGTCATGGGCCAGGAGAAGCAGAAAAATATTACCTTCAGCCTTGCTAGCATACTCACGGTACCCGACGAATTGGGCACCGAAGCGGATGAATTCCTTAATCAAAGGCTGATAAAGAAAGATAGAGAAAGAAAGCTTCAACATAGTCAAAAGCTCGACAGCACAAAGCAAAAAAGAAGCAAACAATGAAAAAAGTCGATAGTATCGAAAAGTATTTAGGGACTTACATCATCGAAAAGAGGAGTCGAGGATCCACCCAATTGTAAGGCAGGCTCCGTGATTGATTCCACCCTCGCCCTTTTTGGCGAAGGGACATGGGGGCTTGCAGGAGGAGTAGGTTGTTCGGTGTTTTTTTGAGGAGGCGAAGATTCTTCTCCTTCAACTTGCACTTCAGAAACAACTAAAGTATGTGACGTACTCGTTCGAGTAGTCGCGTCAATAGCTGGTGTTTCTTCCTCATCACCACTACAGTAAAATGGCGATAGTATAAGAAACGAGATAGACAAAAAACTTAAAGAAGCAAAACAGTAAGAAGCAAAGGGTAACTTACGAGCTGACGAGGGTGTTAAGGTATGGATTGAAAGCTGCCTTCCTATCTGAAGGAGCAGCTTCTTCGGCTTTGGAGGTGCCGGAATCTTCGACTTCGTCCCTCTTCCTCTTGTTCCTTGGAGAAACAGCAGGAGGAAGGGAATGTGTCGAGGCAGTGGCCTCAGAATCAGCGTCTTTTTCAGAAGAAGCCGCAGATTTGTGAGAACCCGCGACTTCACTCTCAGGGCGCGAGGTACCTTGGTTGTCATCATCGACAACGGTACGGTCCTCAACTTCTCCACCCTCAGGAAGAGGAAGAAGAGAAGCAAGAACGGGGTGGTTCTGAGAAAAAAGAAAGAGTGTCGATAAAAAAAGAAGTTGTGCAAAAAGCTAGAAAGATAGCAGTCAACAAATAATAAAATTCGAGGAGACAATATAGCAAATAAGAGGAAAAGTTACCTCGGGGAGGGGATTGGCGCCACTGTATGGCGTAATACGGCAAGAGTATGGAATTGGATCCTTCTTGCTGAGCGATGAGATTCTTCAGACAAGCTTCTCAAAATCCTTCAGAGGAAGGTCTTTTGAGAGCCTGTCGACGTCTTTTTCACCAACATACTTCCAGAGGGGATTTTTGCGAGCCTGGAGAGGCTGCACTCTAATCCTAAGGAAATACGTCGTGATCTCAATACCCGACAGCTCCTTGCCGCGAGTGTTTTGTAGCTCGTGGATGCGAGTCATTAGCGCTTCTGTCGCCAATTTCTCAGCTTCGGTAGTTTCGGCATCCCAAGAACGGCGGCGAAGGATTTTGGCTTCTCCGTCAAAGGGGGCGATGTTGTCCTCCTCTGGATTGGAGCTTTCTTCGTGTACATACAACCACCTCTTCTGCCAACCTTGGACGGAGTCGGGGAATTTGACGTCGAAATATTCGACGTCAGAGCGAACACAGATAACAACGCCGCCAATATTGTAGGCGACGTTGTGGGAGCCATTACGGCAGAGGCAGAAGATACGCTTCCACAGAGCCCAATTAGGTTGGACCCCGAGGAAGCACTCACACAATGTGATAAAAATCGACACGTGGAGGATGGAATTGAGCGTCAACTGATGTAGTTGAAGCCCATAGACAAACAAAAGACCCCGAAGAAACTCGTGGATTGGGGGAGAAAGACCTCGGATGAGGTGGTCAACGAAACTGACCCGATACTCGATTGGAGGCCTTGGATAGCTCTCCTCCTTGGGGAAGCGGAGCGAGTTCTCCTTCTTGTTGAATCCCATCTTCTTCAGCAGGTTCATATCTTGGGTGGAGATCTTGGATCTTTCCCACTCGGCACTTCCCAGATCCGCCGTCGCCATCCTGGACTCAGGAGTGCTGTGCTTGGTCAAACGGGCGCGAGGTGGCATCAATGAGCTTGGCGGCGAAGGGTATGAGTGTGGTTGAGCGCTTGAAGCAATGGGAGCAATGGAGGATTTTGCAGAGGAGAAGCAGAGGTGCGGCGCGAGCGAAAGGACTAGAGGAGGAAGACAATTCCTTTATATAGAGGTGCGGTGAATCGACGCACCGTTGGATTGAGAGATTACGGGACAGATGGTATACACGTTGACAAGGGGTAAAGAGTAATTTCATACAGACGAGAAAGTACAGGCGCTACAGTACGTGCGCCAGGAAAAGCGGAGGACGTGTGTCCCCCACTTGCGCGACGTGTCAATACGATGCGTAATGTGGGCCCGCAAGGCAGTGAGAGAGTACTTCTCGCGTTTTCCAGGAACAACGGTCGTGGCTATCGTCAGCAGTGATGTCACATTAGCAAGTGAAATTTCCGACTCAGCAGCTTCATAAAAAAGGCGACAGCAGAAGATTATGGACTATTTTGAGAGCCTTTGATCAAATACAAGTTTTTGATCAAATGCTCGGGGGCTACTTTGGAAAAATGAAAAATTCGCGAAAGACTAAATAGAAATGGCGAGAGCCTATGATCAAATACAAGTATTTGCTCATAGCCTCGGGGGCTACTCCCATCGGGAGCGCTGTTTGCGCACCCGAGAGATTTGAAAAATTATGCGACAGGTGAAAAATATAGCGACATAAGGCATGGAGCCTACACCCAAGCACAAGTCCTTGGCTATAGCCTCGCGGGCTACTCCCATCGGGAACGCTGTTCGCGTGCCCGATGGAATTATAAAAAGAGAGAGAAAAAGAAGAAGAAAAAGTGAGCATATTTCGAGTTATATACATAACTCTACATATACTCCCATGGGGAGAGCAATATAAGTCATCCGTTGACTCAATAAAATGTGCTATTCCAACAGCCGAAAAAGCACTCGACAATATATTCTCAGAACGCCAAAGTTGCGAACAATTTCTGAATGCCGCAAAAACTTTGCGAAGGTAAGACCCCGGATCCGTTCTGTGTGGCGTGGCGCCGTCTCTGACGTCGGTTTGCTACTTTTATCCGTATCAACAGATACGAAGAAAAATCCTAACGGACGCGTTAGGTACCTTAAGCGGCACCTATCGAAGTTTACACCAGTATCCCGAGATCATGTCCAGGGACGTGATCTTGAAGTAGGTTTTTGCGGATTGCCACTAGAGCAGTTAACTAGTACCTGATCTGTCAGATGGACTAGCCCCAACTACCATTATCCCTGTACAATATAGAAATTTGTATGCAAAGATATGTGGTAAAGTTCAGAGTTATCGAATAAATATAAAGGTGGAGATTTTCCCTGACTCTACGATTCAAGCAAAATCTCGGGGGCTACTGACATAGGCATCCCCAATGGGCCTGCCAAAGATAGTACCCGGGGTTTACTGAAGGCCCACAACCCGAAAGATAAGGAGAATTCGGAAGCCCAATTTGCTAGTTAAGAAAAGTTAGAGTTGTATTAGGAGAGAACACTTGTAATATTACGGGAGGAGTTGGAAACCTTCCCGAACTCTGTAACTTGTACATCACGAATCCCTCGGCTCCACCTCCTATATAAGGGGGAGTCGAGGGACAAAGAAAGCATCGATTCATTGTCTCACAAACCCTAGTTTTCATATCGTCGAGTACTTTTCGGCTGAAACCTTCGAGATCTACTTGCCCTCTACTTCTAACTAAACCCTAGCCTATAACCCGTAGGCATTGACAAGTTGATACCTTGTCAGCCGGTACATTCACGCTAAGTATTGGGTTGGCGAGGAGAAGCCACCGTCACATGGTACGGGCGGGGGTGTCCGTACCACTAGTTGTTAGACCTTTTGTGATTCATCTTAGCTGTTTGGTTGACTTGGTGAAGTTCCTAGCTCGTAATTCTCCTTTTTTTACCTATGATTTCCTACCTAAAATGCCCACCTATGCATAAAAAGAACTAAAGACAAGGATTTTCACACATATGCAATAATGATTAGCAGCGGGTCCACATAGATATTATCATTATTTAAATGAAAATATAAGGTTAATACGGAAATAAAGCTGAGTGTTTTATCATTCATCAGCATCCCCTTGCTTAACCTTGACCGTCCCCGAGAAATGTAGACAATCATAAGGAACTCGGCATTTAAACCAAAATAACAAAAAGGCAAGTTGAATTACATTTGGTAGTCTTTGATCGCACTTCTTCACCTGAAAACTTAGCATAGGTAGAGTTACACAAGATTTGTTATGCCAAGATAATTATAGCAAAGTTTTATTAGTAAGGATGACTGGATGAGTAACAATTATATATTCTACCTTTCTCTAGACAACACTTGTTTGCCAAGGATTGATTGTGCTTTGAACTTTAAACAATTTAGAGTGAGAGGGTATGTCAAAAAGAAGTATGACAATAGAATATCTCATCAAACACCCACATAAATAACTCAAGACTTTAGAATACTTCGTTTTTGTCCATTGTCTTTCAAGAACTTCAACTCTTTTAGTAGTGAGACCATGCCAAAAGGTGTAATACGTTTTATAACTAGACTACATAGATTTGGAAGAAACACTTGTGACCATAACGAAGGATTTTCCCTTTTTATGGTGGTGATTTCTCATAGTAGTGAGAGGAGTGCTCTACTTTATTTGCAACATAGCCACACGAGGAAGTCCAAATTTTACCCATCAAAAACATTGTTGTTACATATGTTTTGATTAACTCATAGCCGTAATGGTAGATCGTTTTATTGGCCAGCGGAGTTGTAGACCCCTATATGGAATGCGCCAGTGGTGCATAATTTTGACATGCATCTCATTACTGCTAAGCATTAGTTCCAGCAAACAACTCTCTTAAAAAAGGGCTATCAAGTCAATCATAAATATCTATGGGTTCAGTATCTCTAAGGATAAACTCTTAGGACAATTACTTCAACACCCAAGTTATATTTAAGAGACTTCTTATTATGAGAGTTTAGTTGCATAAAAAACTCCCAATGCAAGACTCAGTTTTCTAAAGAAATATATAGCAAAAGCTAGTTAGCCAAGCAAACAAAATGATAAAAGCTTTGTTTTAACGATCAAGACATACTCCCACTTAGTATATCATTTCACAAACACTACTAACTAGCATAAGCATTTTAAATTTTAGAAATGGGAGGCATAAGATGTACCTCTTGTTTGTGAGCTTACTCTTTTCTTCCATATCATGCACTTCTTAGAAACTCGTGAAGATCTCTCTCGCATGAAAATATTGGGAAATAGAAGCAAATAGGATCAACAAATACGAATTAATAAATAGAAAATTATTTTTGGGTTCTTTTGAATGAGATATAAAAGAATATAAAATTTGCGACAAAGACAAGGCTAGCAAACTCGAATAAAAAAAACTACACTAAAAAAGCAAACAAAAAAAGCAAAGTATACAAGTGTTTCAAAGATCTTATGAGCTGTAATATAACCTCTAGATCCTTACAAATAAAAAGATTCCACCTCTTGATGTAAAAGTGTCAATAACCCCCCACCCCCTCCCAAGCTTGTAATTTTGCAAGACTGCTTGGCTAGATCATTGTGGTGGCGGATAATTCTCGGGCTCCCAGACCTAGCTCTAGTTGGAGAAGTGCTCCGACAAGTTTTGTGGTGTTCACAGAGCGAATTGGTGAGGTTTCTCATGTTGTCAATGGAGCCTTCGAGGTATACGTGGTGTAGAGGTTTCGTGCTGGCACCTCCTGTTTTGACTGCCATGCTTCCACTACAACTTATTCATCTTTCGGTTCCTCGATCTTAGGGTAGATCTCCACTTGTTCCTCCCGCTCAACATAATGTATTCATCCATCCTCGATATAGAATAGATTGTTAGGAAAAGGAGCAAGGAAGAAGATCCCAACTCCAGGAATATGAACAACATAAATTCCCTGTTTGTTTAGGACCATGACAACAACTCTAAGAATGTGAAATGAGATACATCTCTCACCATCCAAAGGTTGAAGCTTACATATATTGAGACCAAGGACAGTGGCGATGACGGTTTTGATACCTTCACATGAGATGTCTGCACGGATTTTATGAGCTTTGTCGTCCAGGTTGAAGAGAAGCATAAAACCCAAGTTTGGTGTTACATTGGAATTTGGGATTGCATTTTTAGTGAGGATGATCATGTCATCCGTTCTGACATTTGCAAATTCACCACATGACTGCAAAGTGTTAGCAACAACATAAACGTATCAAATGTCAGGATTTTCAATATTTTTTCCCATATGGTTAAGACTATAAGTGCCCATTCAATTGAAATAAGATTGAGGGGTAGGTATTAAACCAAGATGACTTGACCGAAGGTAGGAGCCATTGTTGTAGAACCCAAAGAAGTCACATCACTCATTGAGTGAGATATCAAACCTTTAGTTCATGAGTTGGAATGACATGCGGTCTAATCCTTCTTCAATTCCTGAGCACAGCCTGGCAGTGTGCTTCCACGTAGCTCACATCTCCAAGGTCAATCGGTGATAGGTCGGGGCATCTCTATAAACAAAATATTGCAGCCCCTCATTAGTATAAGTGTGTTGAAATTATTACCTATCCAGAGATGATTTAAAGTGGTGGTGCATGCCACTTTGGTGACTTCATTTCACGGCGGCGAAGTGGCTTGAACTTTCCAAACTCCTCCTTCCTCTTGATCTTGAAATCGAGGAGTTCACCGACCTTCCCTTTATTGGACTAAGCGGGGAGGCTTCCACGGGCTTGTCTCCTTGTGTCCATCTCTAAGAAATAAAAAAAAACTTGCATAATTAAGGAGTTGGTTCCAATAGATTAATACAATAATGATCCTCTACCCACTTCATAAAAATATCTCCTCCAAGTAATACTACAAAACATGCTCGACACAAAAAAAAAACTATTCATGTAAAACTATTATCTTAGATTGATAATGGAGAAGAATTGAGCAAAGATTGGTAAAAATTAATTGGACAACCAGAGGAGAAACATACCATTGATCAAAGGTGTGTGAGGAATTGAACCAAAATCGAGTAGCTGAAGAGACCTCAAAAGGTTTGTGAAGAGTTCGGAAAAGAAGAAACAATAGATTGATTTTTGTGAGTTAGGATTACCTCTCCCGAGCTGTTTCGAGGGGTTGTGGAAGCCTGCGGTCACGGACTCATGGGTACAGTCAAGGATGACCATACGACTTGACGCATTTCTCGATCTCACCAAGTTACCCTAGGCATGGTACGAGCGCTTCCGGCCTGACCATATGTCAATAAACTTTTTGAAACCCTTCTTCTTCTTTCTTTACCTTTTGGTATTGGCATTCGGTATGGGTGGCCCGCTCATACCGCATGTCACTAAATCCTCCAGGTAAAATATTATTTCCAAAGTTTTCTTCACCGGGTTGATACGGTCAAGTGGTAAGGTCAAAGCATAACCGTACTACTGATCTCTAAACCTTCTATTTCATGTGCTGACTTTTTTCGAAATGGGGAAAATATCACCCCAGCTTCTGCATCCAAATGATGCACATGGCTTTTTTTATTAGATTATTCACGAAACCTTACAAGAAAAAATACAAAAGATCAAACTCGAAGCAACCTTATTATACCTACAGTGGGATGAAGAGGGTGATAATACACCAACACACATCATCCAAAACTAAATGCCTTCCCAAACCGCACAATAACAGGTGAGAAGCACATCCAGTCGAGCAGACTCTCAGCGCACGCCAACACCCACGCCACAAGAGTTGCTCCCACTGTCTTCCTCGACTCCATCTTCAAGAGAGATCAACACATTAACCTTGCAAGACCTGCCATCGATGCCATCATGACGCCAGACAGCTCCACCATCATGCACCTATACATCATCCCGCATCTGTCGTTGATACCCTGCAACATCATGCCACTGAGACTCAGCGCCAACAATGTGGTAGATGAACACCACTCCACCAAAAACCGCCAACATCCAGCAGCTGCTCCAAAAACGATGCCCCAAGAGGTAGAACGACGCAGGGCGCGCCGCCATCGTCCGATCCGGGAGACCCGGACCTAGGGTTTCCCCCGGAGCAGCACAAGTGAGAGACCGCAGACTGCGATGACGATGCCTTCAAAAAGGTAGCGACGCGACACGTCGCCATCGTCCGCCAACCGAGGTCGGATCACGGTTTTCACCGGTAGCCGCGAATCCCCAACTCGCCAAATGTAGTGCCAAGACGGGCAAAGATGACGCCTTCAACAAGGTAACGACGTCGACCGACGCCGCCATTATCCGCCAAGACCGAGGTCGAGGCTCAGTTTTCACCAGCCGCCATGACACCGCGGACTAGATCACCATTTCCGGAAACCACCGTGTGAATGATAGACCACGCAGACCTGGCAAAGCAATAGGAAAGGTAGGAGTGCAGCACGGATGGTGACCTATGGAGCGGAAGGGGAGCGCTGGTTCTGCGGCCGGCGCCGCGGGTGGCAGCGACCTCGCTGGAAGGGGGACACATGGAGGCGGAGGCGACGAGGGCAACGGGAGGGCGGCCCGCGGGGGAAATGCTCGGTAGCGCGCGCACGACTCCTACGGCTGTTTCGCCCGCAGGGCTCCCCCTTTTCATGTGCTGATAATTTCATCGAACGTAGTACCAACATCACAGCCACGTGGTACATTTGAGGATAACCGTACCAGTGGTGTTAAAGTTACTGCTACATCGAAATGACTTATTCTCTTTGGAATTTTCCTAAGGACCTACAAATTTTGCTCGGTACATAAAATAGACTATAAATTTTACGGCAAATATCAACTGATATATATAGAATTGGTTACCTCGATTTTCTCCTCTCCACTATGATAACTTCGAATGCTTTTATTCAATACCTAACTTCCTCGGCTAGAAACTTTATTCTACATGGGTTGGCTTCCATGAAGCGCATCTGTTTTTGGTCGTTTAGCTCTACTATATATGGTGATGTGCAGCTCTTCTTTACTAGTGGGATTCCAAACCAAAAGTTCTTGGCCTTCAAAGCGATGATCCTCGTATCATTGGATTTGTTCTTTTTCTTCCTGGGGAAATAAATAGTAAAAGGATCACTCGAGTATAATTAAACCTCATGTTCCCTTCATGTAAGTTAATCAAAGCCATAGCAGTTCTTAAAAATGGCCTACCTAGAATGATAGGGGCTATGGGATCTTTAGGCATATCAACAATAACTAGATCAATAATTGGGACATCCTTTTTTTGAACAACAATATTATTTTAATGACTACAACTTGTTTATAAGTAGAATAAGCTAGATGCAATTTCAATTAAGTTACCACAAAGGAACCAATGTTAAGTCTATCAAATAAAATTTAGCTATTTCATTCATACCAACAATAATCTTAATAGTTGGTTCAAATATATCATCTGGCTTAGCACACAATTTCTCAGATAATCTTGCATTTTCGATTTCAAGATCACGTACACGGGTGGCTACTTGATTGATGAAGCTTTGGTAGACCACCTCATTACCTGTTTCAAGTCCGAGATTCTTCATAATGATGATTAAATTTACTAGATATTCCACGCTATAGTTGGGTGCGCATGCATTGCTATTGTCTAGCTCTTCATACATATCATCATTATACGCACTGCTTCTCATCATCTTAAGATCCGCAACCATGTTAGGCTCAGGTTTTCCTGCAAACTAGGCAAGAATCAGTTCTTTACTATCTTGTATTCTATCCATTTGGATCTCTTAAATTCTTGTCCTATCATGTAGATCATTTACTTCAGTTTGCATAGTGGCAACTTGTTTAGATAGTTGTTTGAAATAGCCTCATGATTATCAGTCAATTTACCGACATGATTATTATGCTCAGTTTGAGATTGCATGATTTTTTGAGAGAATCTTCAATTGATTGGTGATTGCCATTGTTCCTTTGTCGTTGAAGTTTTTGGGAACTCTTGCATGGTTAGGATAAGGATTTCAATAATTTGGGCCATATCTTTGACTCTTCCAAGCAGGGTTAAAGTTACGTGCTATAAAATATATTTATTAAACTTTAGATTTACCAATAAGCTCGTCTACCATTGTTGTGACATATTAATTTCTTTATTCAGTGACGGAATTCACCTTCTTAGTGGATGATCTTTCAACATGCCACTAAAAATTATTATCTTGCATATCATTGAGTAGCTTCTTGGATATCTATTTCTCCTTTTCCATGAATGTGCCTCTAGGTGGAGTGTTAAGCATACATTTGGAAATATGATTAATGGCATGATGAAATAAATGTAGAATTAGCCATTCTTCCATTTCATGGTTGGGATAGTTCCTTACGGTCTCCTTGATAATTTCCCATGCAAGCGATAGTGGCTCACGATCTTGTTGTCTAAACCCTATAATGTTGAAAATATGGAAACATGTGGGCGATGAATAACTAAAATTTGAAAATATAGAGCTACCCCCACAAATGTTGTTGAAAATATGGAAAAAGTGTGGGAGGTGATTTTCTATGAATTTTTGAGGTGCAACCTCTCAACACAAGAAACCGAGAAAATCACTAAGCTTGAAAATCCAACAAGAAATACAAGCGTAATCCGTTTTCGATGAGTTAGAGCTTGTCATGAAAATAACCACAAGCTCTAAAGCAGCACATGGATAAGATCCAAATAACAACTAAGAAAGATAATGCAAGGATGCAAAGTTTTGAGCTCACCCCAAATGATACGACCGAGTTACTCATTCGAGAGCCTCTTAATAGTGTGGCAACTAAATTATAAACCGGTCTCCCAACTAATTCCCGAGACCGGTAAGAGAGAAACCCTACCAATAGCAACCTTAACCTTACGCATTCCACTTGAGCTACATGATGAAGATCTTGACCGCAACAATATTGAACACCTTTCTTGATTGTGCTTGCCTGATGAAGTCTTGCTAGTGCTCCCCCATAGTCCACTATGGGAGAGCTTCTCGGGAGGAATCATCTTGAACTTGCACACCATTCCTTTTTTCTTCATCTTGTTGATGTCTTGAAGATACACATGATATCTCACCCAGTCTTCTTCTTCAAGACATACTTATCACTTGATCTTCGTCACATTCTTCTATTTGCAACCTTGAAGCCAACATATGGTTCAAGCATTGCCTATGGACAACTCCCACACATATGACTAAATGCAAACATTAATCCATAGGGACTGTCATTAATTACCAAAACCACACATGGAGGATCCATTCACTTTCAACCGCCGCCATAGTGGCTCACCTCAGTTGGAGAAGACACAATTACTCATTTTCCCTCTCGGACAGCGAAGGCAACGGTAATTTAGATCTACAACACCGACAACTCGTACTAGGCAGATCTGCCTCACCGACTCCATCACCCTCCCGTCTCGCATCCCCCGGGCGGCAGGGTTCGCAAATTTGCGTTAGCGGCGTCCTCACTTCATTTTGAGCACCATTTTTTCCTCTTCATCTCCGCCAATGACACCATTGCTCCAGCTTCAAGCACGGTTGTAAGCACCTCTAACCTTCTACTAGCCAAAACCATTAAACTTAAGCCGATTTTACCGTTACTTATCTGAATTTCCCGTTCTCTGTATGCAATGCCGAATAAATTAGGACGAGTAGCAGAAGCTTTTCACTCATGCGGTTGCGCTCATAGCTTTGATCGAGGCCTCGATGTTTGTGATCCTAGAGCGAGCGGTTCGTCGCAATGCGAGACCAGCTATCTGATACATCTCAAACGTATCTATAATTTCTTATGTTCCATGCTAGTTTTATGACAATACTCACATGTTTTATATACACTTTATATCATTTATACGCATTTTACGGCACTAACCTATTAACGAGATGCCGAAGCGTCAGTTCCTGTTTTCTGCTGTTTTTGGTTTCAGAAATCCTACACAGGAAATATTCTCGGAATTGGACGAAACAAAAGCCCAGGGTCTTATTTTTCCACGGAGCTTCCAGAAGACCGAAGGAGATACGAAGTGGGGCCACGAGGCGCCGACACCATAGGGCGGCGCGGCCAAGGAGGGGCCCGTGCCGGCCTATGGTGTGGGGTCCCCGTGCCTCTTCCGACTCTGCCCTTCCGCCTACTTATACTCTCCGTCGCGAAAACCCTATTACCGAGAGCCACGATACGGAAAAATTTCCAGAGACGCCGCCGCCGCCAATCCCATCTCGGGGGATTCAGGAGATCGCCTCCGGCACCCTGCCGGAGAGGGGAATCATCACCCGGAGGACTCTACATCACCATGATCGCCTCCGGACTGATGTGTGAGTAGTTCATCCTTGGACTATGGGTCCATAGCAGTAGCTAGATGGTTGTCTTCTCCTCATTGTGCTATCATGTTAGATCTTGTGAGCTGCCTATCATGATCAAGATCATCTATTTGTAATGCTACATGTTGTGTTTGTTGGGATTTGATGAATATGGAATACTATGTCAAGTTGATTATCAATCTATCATATATGTGTTGTTTATGATCTTGCATGCTCTCCGTTTCTAGTAGAGGCTCTGGCCAAGTTGATACTTGTGACTCCAAGAGGGAGTATTTATGCTCGATAGTGGGTTCATGCCTCCATTGAATCTGGGACAGTGACAGAAAGTTCTAAGGTTGTGGATGTGCTGTTGCCACTAGGGATAAAACATCAATGCTTTGTCTAAGGATATTTGTGTTGATTACATTACGCACCATACTTAATGCAATTGTCTGTTGTTTGCAACTTAATACTGGAAGGGGTGCGGATGCTAACCCGAAGGTGGACTTTTTAGGCATAGATGCATGCTGGATAGCGGTCTATGTTATTTGTCGTAATGCCCTAAGTAAATCTCATATTAGTCATCATGATATGTATGTGCATTGTTATGCCCTCTCTATTTGTCAATTGTCCAACTGTAATTTGTTCACCCAACATGCTATTTCTTATTGGAGAGACACCACTAGTGAACTGTGGACTCCGGTCCATTCTTTTACATCTGAATACAATCTACTGCAATCATTGTTCTCTACTGTTCTTTGCAAACAAACATCATTCTCTACACCATATGTTTAATCCTTTGTTTACAGCAAGCCGGTGAGATTGACAACCTCACTGTTAAGTTGGGGCAAAGTATTTTGATTGTGTTGTGCAGGTTCCACGTTGGCGCCAGAATCCCTGGTGTTGTGCCGCACTACACTCCTCCACCAACAACCTTCATCGTGGCCTTCATCTCCTACTGGTTCGATAACCTTGGTTTCTTACTGAGGGAAAACTTGTTGCTGTACGCATCACACCTTCCTCTTGGGGTTCCCAACGGACGTGTGCTTCACGCGTTATCACTATCACTTATGGTCCAATGTTCGAATGTGACAGAGCATATGAACAATATGAACTACATCTATAACAACAATGATGTAGAGGTTGTACATATGCAGAGGAGGAAAATAGCCCCTTTTAACAACTTAGTGAAAACATTAGTTTAGAGAGTTGCTTAAAGATAACATATGTTGATGTATCGAAGAGAAAGTGGCATGCTTCTTCTTGTTCTTGGACATAACCAGATATACCAAGTGATTCACAACACATGGAAGAGATCCACTGAAACAATATCTCGCTATTTCAAGCAAGTCATGCATGCTATTGGGGAGCTCAGAGATCGAAGAGATGATCAAACCGCCATCTACCCGCACGTCCACTAAGATCAAAGATAGCTACCGATGGCTTTCATAGTTCAAGGTGAATAACTAAACCTCTTTATGCATCACACTGATCCATCATAGCTTTAGGTAAAAATGTCTTTAGACACACACGAAATATATGAGCAACCAAATCACCCCTTGCCAGGTTCTTACCGATTCCCATGTTCCTAATCTTTGTGCTGCTATTTTGTTCTCAGATTATTATTCTATGACTGCGACGAGTCAGGTTTTCATGTAGTTGCGTAGTTTGGTTAGGTCATGGACGCTCAAGTGGGACATGCTACCCATCATCAACATCTATTCTAATGGCTTGACAAAACTAAATTGTTGTTCTTGGGAACCATCGCATGCGCATGCAACTTAGAACATCTCCACTCGAGGTCCCCAAAGGCTCCCATTAGTAGTATGGGGGTGCCGACGCAAAAAGCGCGCCCAGCCGACGCCCTCCTATATGTTTTTTCTGCCGGTGCGGCCCAACAAGTTATCCGACGCTCCCATGTTGAACCCAATCCATTGGGGGGCTAGCAAGGACGCCGGATGGCCAAAATAACGCCACGGGCCAGTCCCGTCGGTGAGTGGAGACGAAATCACAAACCCTTTTGCCATTTCTACCTCGCGACTACCTCCCGTACCCTAGGTCGCCACCGCAACCACCCCTCGCCGCTGATGGCCCACTGATTCTGGTAGGAAACACTCCACCGCCGCATATACTCCGTCGCAACCCTCGCCGCCCCATCCACCGTCTCCGTTCATAGCCCCACCGCCACTGCTCGCTCCCGCCCCGCGCTCACCTTGCACGCGAGGTGTTCGACGGTTTGCCAAGGCGATGGATTCGGATGACGAGGAGGCCATGACCATTCTCATGGATGAGGAAATTGCTATCGCAACTGCTGCGAGGGACGCAGTTGGAGATGAGGAACATCTGTCGATCCTCATCGCCCTCTTGGCCTTGATCCTCGAGGAGGAAAAGATGATCATTGGTGGTTCCGCGCCAGGGTGCCACAAGAGCAAGCCAATGCAGATGATGGAAGGCTACTGCATGTTGTACGCTGACTACTTCGCCGATGATCCGTTTCACAGAGATGTCGTATTCACCGTCGTTTTAGGATGAGTAGGAAGCTTTTTCCGAAGATAGTCGAGAATTTGAGGGATATCAACTACTTAAAACTGAAGAGAGACGCTGTTGGTGAGCTTGGTTTCTCCACAATTTAGAAATGCACGGTGGCCCTTAGGATGCTTGCCTATGGAATTGTAGGAGATACACATGAAGACTACCTGCGCATGGACGAGTCCATGGCCATTGATTGCATGTATAGGTTCAGCAGGGAAATTGTGACGGTGTTTGGAAAGAACTAGATGCCCTCACTAAATTAGGAAGACATAGCTCGGATCTTGGCACGAAATGCAGAGAGAGATGCTTTGTAGGGTGCTTGGAAGCATCGGATGTATGCACCTGGAATGAAAGAAGTATCTATTTGCATATCAAGGCATGTACAAGGAACACAAGGGGGCATGCAGTGTGGTGCTTGAGGAGGTGGCAGATCAGCACTAGTGGACGTTTTTTTGGCATGGCAGGATCACACAATGATACCAATGTGCTGCACTGCTCCAATGTGTTCCAGAAGCTTGTCGATGGCACTGCTCCTCCGGCGCAGTTTGAGATCAATGATCACCAATATGACAAGGGCTACTATCTTGCGGATGGTATCATTCCAATATGGTCAACATTTGTTAAGATAATCTCAAACCTTGTGTCTGGAGGGAAAAAAACTTGGTTTACTCAAATGCAAGAGGCTACCAAGAAGGATGTGAAACATTTGGTGTGCTGCAAGCTTGATTTACTATTGTGGTGTACCCTGCTCTTACCTGGTTGAAAGAGCAGATATGGGAGGTCATGACTACTTGTGTGATATTTCACAACATGGTAATTGAGAGCGAGCGGGAATTTTCAGTGTTTGGCGCTAAACTGTATGAACGGATGAGTCCTCTTGCAGATGTTGATCAATAGGTACCTCCCGCATTTGTTGCTTTTGTCGCCAGACGTCAAGAAGTCCGAGACACCAATATTCATCACCAACTCAAGATGGTAAGGTGGAGCATTTGTGGATTCTCAAAGGAACGATCTAGTTTGCAAGATGATTTGTTTGTCACTGTGATTCAAACTTGTTTAATTTGTGTGGTTGGTTGAACTAAATTATTTGGTTGCTATGGTCAACTTGTTAAATTATTTGTACGATTAGATGAACTTGTAATTAATTAGTGTACTTCATTTATTATTTTAAATTAAATTATATCAAAATTGTATTTGTGGGAATGCATGGGGTGCACGGCTGGGAGCCGACACGTCCCCAGATTTACATCCCATCTCCCTCTCCCCCCCACCCCCAATGGGCCAAAAAGAAGGCCAGTGTCGGAGGCCGTATGGGAAGGACGAGTGGAGATGCTCTCAATATTCAAATCTTCAATCCTCTGGTATGATGCGCATGTTTGCTTCATAAAGTTTCAAAAGAAAATTGTAGATTTCTTACCCATAGAATTTTTTTTCTTATACCCATTTAATTTAAAGGAATGGATCCTCCAAAACTTCAATGGATTGATTTCCTATATTGCAATTCCATAGATATTCCAGCAAGAGATTAGATCACTTGATTTTTTTTATGTATTTATGACAACTATAACATGTACTACTTAATCTCTACAATAATTTTCTGCATTTTTCCTGTCACAAAATCAAACGACGTTTATAACTACTTTCTAGTTTTTCATTTGTGTAGGATTTCATATGTCATTTGAACCAAACAAGCCCTCAGGTTTTGAAACCAAAGATCCTTAATACTAATTGACCCCTATCGATGTAACTATTGTATTGTATACCACCGTAGTTGAATGAGGGCGATTTTGACAAAAATAACCCTTTTCTGAAAGAAAAACACAGACTGACCCTCTGGCCGATCTATTTCACTCATCTAACCCTTTTGTGTGGCGCCATTCCCATTGGCGCCACACCTCACTGTGTGGCGCCCATGCGATCGGCGCCACACATCCATGCCGACGTGGCTTGATCGGAGTTGACCAGCCGACGTGGCAAGATGTGTGGCGCCATTCACATCGGGGTCACACATGTCAACTTATATGTCGAAAACATCCAAAGGCTCCAGACGCTTAGTCCTTAGCCGTTTTGGGGAGCCTGTTTGTGTGGCGCGGACGCCATGGGAACCACACTTAACACTGTGGCGCCGATGGCACTGGCGCCACACAAACATGTTCGCCAAAACGGCTAAGTCCCTGGAGAATTGTCTTACAGTATGTTTCGGGCCATTATGTTGTTATGTGTGGCGCCTATGACATCGGCGCCACGCTGTGAAGTGTGGCGCCCATGGCATCGGCGCCACACATTGACTTGGGTATAAAAATCAAGCAAACTGACTTGGCATGGTTGCAAAGTGACTACGCATATCAATAGCAATTTCATACACACATCGTACACATAGCACACATCATAGCTCACATCGTAGCACATAGATTTATACAATTCAAGATAGAATTCAAATAACATGCAGCAATGACGACATGGTCCCAAATTACATAGGTAGAGTTCATATAAGATAGAGTTCACACAACATAGCAAATCCATCTAAGATTTTCGTCCCATCCTCGCGGGATGGTTCCGGCGCGTCTGTGGCGGTTCTTCTACCTGCACCTCCTCCCCCTGTGAAGATGAAGGTTCATTGTTCCTCATCCTCCTCAAAGCTGATCTCCGTGGCGGCTCCTCATCGGACTCAATCACAGCTTTCTTTCCTCGGTTCACATAATCGCCCGGAGTGTAACGGTTCAGAGCCTTGCCCCTTGGCTTCAACATGTACGCAGACCGTGTGGCTTGCTTCTTGCCTTGACTCAGAATGGTGTCGTTAGGAATCTTTACAAACATGAACACATGGTCAGAAAAAGTTGAAATTACTAAGCACATGTTTGACGGCAACTGATGACGCGTGAAGCACACGTCCGTTGGGAACCCCAAGAGGAAGGTGTGATGCGTACAGCAGCAAGTTTCCCTCAGTAAGAAACCAAGGTTTATCGAACCAGTAGGAGATGAAGGCCACGTGAAGGTTGTTGGTGAAGGAGTGTAGTGCGGCGCAACACCAGGGATTCCGGCGCCAACGTGGAACCTGCACAACACAATCAAAATACTTTGCCCCAACTTAACAGTGAAGTTGTCAATCTCACCGGCTTGCTGTAAACAAAGGATTAAACGTATGGTGTGGAGAATGATGTTTGTTTGCAAAGAACAGCAGAGAACAATGATTGCAGTAGATTGTATTTCAGATGTAAAAGAATGGACCGGGGTCCACAGTTCACTAGTGGTGTCTCTCCAATAAGATAAATAGCATATTGGGTGAACAAATTACAGTTGGGCAATTGACAAATAGAGAGGGCATAACAATGCACATACATATCATGATGACTACTAAAAGATTTACTTAGAGCATTACGACAAAGAACATAGACCGCTATCCAGCATGCATCTATGCCTAAAAAGTCCACCTTCGGGTTAGCATCCGCACCCCTTCCAGTATTAAGTTGCAAACAACAGACAATTGCATTAAGTACTGTGCGTAATGTAAACAATACAAATATCCTTAGACAAAGCATTGATGTTTTATCCCTAGTGGCAACAGCACATCCATAACCTTAGAACTTTCTGTCACTGTCCCAGATTCAATGGAGGCATGAACCCACTATCGAGCATAAATACCCCCTCTTGGAGTTACAAGTACCAACTTGGCCAGAGCCTCTACTAGCAACAGAGAACATGCAAGATCATAAACAACACATATATGATAGATCAATAATCAACTTGACATAGTATTCCATATTCATCGGATCCCAACAAACACAACATGTAGCATTACAAATAGATGATCCTGATCATGATAGGCAGCTCACAAGATCTAAACATGATAGCACAAGAGGAGAAGACAACCATCTAGCTACTGCTATGGACCCATAGTCCAAGGATGAACTACTCACGCATCAGTCCAGAGGCGGGCATGGTGATGTAGAGCCCTCCGGTGATGATTCCCCTCTCCGGCAGGGCACCAGAGGCGATCTCCTGAATCCCCCGAGATGGGATTGGCGGCGGCGGTGTCACAGTAACTTTTCTCGTATCGTGGCTCTCGGTACTAGGGTTTTCGCGACGGAGAGATTAAATAGGCGAAGGGGCAGAGTCGGGGGACGCTCGAGGGGCCCACCCCATAAGGCGGCCCCGGCCAGGGGTGGGGCCGCGCCCCCTAGGGTGTGGCCGCCTCGTCGCCCCTCTTCGTCTCCTCTTCGGACTTCTGGAAGGCTCCGTGGAAAATAAGACCGTGGGCTTTTGTTTCGTCCAATTCTGAGAATATTTCCTGTGTAGGATTTCTGAAACCAAAAACAGCAGAAAACAGGAACTGGCGCTTCGGCATCTTGTTAATAGGTTAGTGCCGGATAATGCATCAAAATGATATAAAGTGTATATAAAACATGTGAGTATTGTCATAAAACTAGCATGGAACATAAGCAATTATAGATACGTTAGAGACGTATCAAGCATCCCCAAGCTTAGTTCCTACTCTCCCTCGAGTAAGTAAACGATAACAAGGATAATTTATGAAGTGACATGCTACTATCATAATCTTGATCAATACTATTGTAAAGCATATGCGATGAATGAAGTGATTCAAAGCAATGGTAAAGATAATGACTAAACAACTGAATCATATAGCAAAGACTTTTCATGAATAGTACTTTTAAGACACGCATCAATAGGTCTTGCATAAGAGTTAACTCATAAAGCAATAAATTCTTAATAGAAGGTCTTGAAGCAACACAAAGGAAGATATAAGTTTCAACAGTTGCTTTCAACTTCAACATGTATATCTCATGGATAATTGTCAACACAAAGTAATATGATGAGTGCAAATAAGCAAGTAAGTAGGAATCAATGCACAGTTGACACAAGTGTTTGCTTCTAAGATGGAAAGAAGTAGGTAAACTGACTCAACATAAATTAAAAGAAAGGCCCTTCGCAGAGGGAAGCAGGGATTACTCATGTGCTAGAGCTTTTTATTTTGAAAACATGGAAACAATTTTGTCAACGATAGTAATAATTCATATGTGTTATGCATAAAACATCCTATAAGTTGCAAGCCTCATGCATCGAATACCAATAGTGCTCGCACCTTGTCCTAATTAGCTCGGATTTCCATGGATTATCATTGCATTACATATGTTTCAACCAACTGTCACAAAGGGGTACCTCTATGCCACCTGTACAAAGGTCCAAGGAGATAAATCGCATTTGATTTCTCGATTTTGATAGATCTCAACTTGAGGACATCCATACCGGGACAACATAGAAAATAGATAATGGACTCCTCTTTACTGCTTAAGCATTCAACAACAGATAATATTCTCATAATAGATTGAGGATTAATGTCCAAGCTGAAACTTCCACCATGATACATGGCTTTGGTTGGCGGCCCAATGTTCTTCTCTAACAATATGCATACTCAAACCATTTAATCATGACAAATCACCCTTACTTCAGACAAGACGAATATGCATAGCAACTCACATGATATTCAACAAAAGTGTAACAGTTGATGGCGTCCCCAGAAACATGGTTACCGCTCAACAAGCAACTTATAAGAAATAAGATACATAAGCGACATATTCTTTACCACAATAGTTTTTAAGCTACTTTCCCATGAGCTATATATTGCAAAGACAAGGAATGAAATTTTAAAGGTAGCACGCAAGCAATTTACTTTGGAATGGTAGAGAAATACCACATAGTAGGTAGTTATGGTGGACACAAATGGCATAAGTTTTGGCTCAAGGTTTTGGATGCACGAGAAGCATTCCCTTTCAGTACAAGGCTTTGGCTAGCAAGGTTGTTTGAAGCAAACACAAGTATGAACCGGTACAGCAAAACTTACATAAGAACATATTGCAAGCATTATAAGACTCTACACTGTCTTCCTTGTTGTTCAAACACCTTTACCAGAAAATATCTAGACCTTAGAGAGACCAATCATGCAAACCAAATTTCAACAAGCTCTACAGTAATTCTCCACTAATAGGTTCAAACTACATGATGCAAGAGCTTAAACATGATCTATTTGAGAGCTCAAAACAATTGCCAAGTATCAAATTATTCAAGATAATATACCAATTACCACAAGAAGCATTTTCTGTTTCCCACCAAATAGCAATAAACGAAGCGGTTTTCAACCTTCGCCATGAACATTAAAAGTAAAACTAAGAACACCAGTGTTCATATGAACAAGCGGAGCGTGTCTCTCTCCCACACAAGGAATGCTAGGATCCGATTTTATTCAAACACAAACAAAAATAAAAGCACACAGACGCTCCAAGTAAAGCACATAAGATGTGACAGAATAAAAATATAGTTTCACTAGAGGTGACCTGATAAGTTGTCGATGAAGAAGGGGATGCCTTGGGCATCCCCAAGCTTAGATGCTTGAGTATTCTTGAAATATGCAGGGATGAACCACGGGGGCATCCCCAAGCTTAGACTTTTCACTCTTCTTGATCGTATTATATCATCCTCCTCTCTTGATCCTTGAAAACTTCCTCCACACCAAACTCAAAACAATCTCATTAGAGGGTTAGTGCATAATCAAAAATTCACATGTTCAGAGAGGACACAATCATTCCCAACACTTCTGGACATTACCCAAGGCTACTGAAAGTTAATGAAGCAAGGAAATCCACTCAACACAGAAAAAGAGGCAATGTGAAATAAAAGGCAGAATCTGTCAAAACAGAACAGTCCGTAAAGATGAATTTTTTAGAGGCACTTAACATGCTCAGATGAAGAAGCTCAAATTTAATGAAAGTTGCGTACATATCTGAGGATCACTCATGAATTTTTGCAGATTTTTCTGAGTTCCCTAAAGAGAGATCTACTCAAATTCGTGACAGCTAGAAATCTGTTTCTGCGCAGAAATCCAAATCTAGTATCAACCTTACTATCAAAGACTTTACTTGGCACAACAATGCAATAAAGTAAAGATACAAAGGTATTTCTACAGTAGTAACAAGCACCTTGACTCAAATATAAAATAAAAATTGCAGAAGTAAAATAATGGGTTGTCTCCCATAAGCGCTTTCTTTAACGCCTTTCAGCTAGGCGCAGAAAGTGTAAATCAAGTATGTAAGGGTACATTGCCCCTATGTGTGGTTTTGGTAATTAATGACAACCCCTATGGACTAATGTTTTCATTGAGTTTATATGAAGGAATATTCCATAGGTACTACTTGCTCTCCATGTGTTGGATTCAAGTATGGATGCCATGAAGATAAAGATATACCTTGTGTATTGGCATCAAGATCATCGGTATGAAGATATATATGTGATATGATCAAGAAGAAGAAATGAAGATGGAGTTCTTATGTGGAACTCAATATTAGCCATGCTCTATCTTAAGTGAGTATGAGAAGATACAAGGTTGAGTTGGGCAAGTTCAAGATGAGCATCTTGTGTGGATCACATGCTTGAAGCTTGCCGTCCATTTGGTGATAGTGAAGATGTGCATCAATGAACCTTTCCCATCATAGTGTATGGGGGAGCATTTGTGAGTATTCACGAAGCGACAATGATCAAGTGATGGGATGCGCAAGGCAAAGGTATGACCTTGATAGGTTTTCCTTTTGCCGGTCTCGAGGTGGTTGATGGGAGACCGGATTATAGGATAGATAGCCGCACTATTAAGAGGGGCTTTCGGTTGGTTAACTTGATCACATCGTCTTAGGGAGCTCAATCCTTGCATGCGTTGCATATTCTTATTGCTTCTTGGTATTTCTCGGTGTGAGGTTCTTGAGCTTGTTGCTAGCTTTACAACAAGCCCAAGTTCATCGAAAACGGAGTTCACATGCATCTTCTATTGCGTTTTCGAGGTTGGGTGATTTTACCGGTTATTCATGATATAAGGTTCTACCTTTTATATTAATGATAAAATCCCCTCCTACAGATTCTTGGGTTTTCACTTTCTATAAGATAGCATTTGTTGTTATCTTCCAAACAAAATTGGTTTCATGCGATTCGGAGTTCGGGAGCAATAGTTATTAAAGAAAAAGGAAAGAGGAGAAAAGTATAAAAAGAAAAAGAGAAAAAGGGGAGGGTGCCGGCCGGCCGACCGGCCCAGCAATCGGCCCACCCGGTCCGCGACCGGGTCCGGCGCTGGTGCCATCCGGGCCGCCTCCAGGGGCCTTTTGGCCCAAGTCCGGCTGCAGGCCCGGTCCGTGACCGGCCTGCCCGGCGCATCCTCCGGTCCAACCGGGAATTTAACCGGGCCGCCACTCCGTCCGGCCCGCGCCCCCGTCGCGCCCCCGCGCGGCCTGCAGTCCGCGCCGCCCGGCGCTGCTGGGCCGCCGCCGCCCACGCGGCCTGGGCCGCTCTCCCCGCGCGGCTGTGGCCTTCCCGCCGCCAGCGCGCCACCAGGCCGCTCGCCCCACGCGCCTGGCTCTATCTGCCGCTCAGCGCGCTCGCCGCCCTGCCCGGTTACTGGGCCGGTCCGACCGGGCTGCTGACCAGCCTGGCCGGCTGCTGCTCCGGTCGGCCGGCCTGGTGACCGGCTGGGCCGTTTTTCCTGCCCAATTTGCTGCCCGTTTTTCTGTCTTTTTCCCCCAACAGTTATTTTTCCACTTGGGCTATAAATACCTTTCTTCCACCTTGAGCCCAAGTACTTCTTCCCTTTCTCTCACCTCCATTGTTGCATTTGAAGAAGTTGCTCTCTCTCTCTTGTTCCCCCCCATGATTCTTGCTCATATTTGAGGATTTGAGAGAGGAGATCTAGATCTACACTTCCACCAAACCAATTCTTCTCTAAGTGAGGGAATCTCTTGGGATCTAGATCTTGGAGTCTTTGGTTGACTTTCCCCCTTGTTCTTCCTCTCCAATCTCATCCTAGCATTCGTTGCTTTGGTGGGATTTGAGTGTGAAGGACTTGAACACCTCCGGTGTTCTTGCTTTGCATCATTGCATAGTGTTGAGCTCTCCACCACGATTTGTTCGAGTGAGAGACCGTGAGCTTGTTACTCTTGGAGGGTGACCTCCTAGTTGGCTTGGTTGGTGTCCCGGTGATCTCTTCGTGGAAGATTGTGAAGGGGCCCGGGCTTCTCCTTCGTGGAGCTTGTGAAGTGGTTGTGGAGCTTGCCATCTCCGGAGCGGAGGAAAAGCTAACCATAAGGAAAGGGCCATAATCCTTCGTGGGTGTGGTTCGGAGAATAGGGTGAGCCTTCGTGGCGCGGGGAATCCTTCGTGGGACCTCCACTCCTCCAAACGTGACGTACCTTGTTGCAAAGCAAGGGAACGCGGGAATACATCCTCGTCTCCGCGTGCCTCGGTTATTTCTATACCCGAGCTCTCTTTCCTTGTGATAGCCATCGTGCTTGAAGTACATATATCTTGCTATCACTTGTGCTACATATATCTTGTGTCTATCTTGCTTAGCTCTAGTTGCTATTGTTACACTTAGTTGAGCTTAGCATATTTAGGGTTTGTGCTTGTAAACTAAACGATAGTTTAATTCCGCATTCTTACAAGACAAATCCGCAAGAGTTTGTAATTGCCTATTCACCCCCCCCTCTAGGCGACATCTCGATCTTTCAATTGGTATCAGAGCAAGGTCTCTCCTTGTTTTAGGCTTCACCGCCTTGAGAGTAAAGATGTCGGCTAGTAATTTAGTGCACAATGACACAATTATCTTTGTTGGCACAAATTATCATTTGTGGCGAAATTGCTTGCTTTGTAAACTTCGGACCTTGTGTCCAAACATTGAGCAATTTCTAGATGTAGGTTTTTCTCCTCCGATGGATCCTCAAAATCTATCTTTAGAGGATGAGAAAAACTTACATCTTGAAGCTCAAGTATCTAATGAGCTTTTATTCTCCTTGAGACCCGATTTTCGTAGGTTCTTGATATATATAAAGCGAAAGTCGTCTCATGAGATGTGGATCAAGCTTAAGGAAATGTTTGGTGGATCCACTTCTCATTTGGTCGGTGGTGACTCCGAGGAGCTCTCTTCTTCTTCACATCATGAAGAGCTCCAAGTTGCTTCCACCTCCGGCCGTGATGAGTCATCATCTTCTTCCACTTCACCAACGTGTTGCAAGACACAAGGTAATGATATGGTGAGTGGTGAGGGAAATTGCAATGTTGATATTATGCTCAATAGTGATGACTCTTCATCTCTATCTCATTGCAATGTTTCCTCTTTGGACTTAAACACATCTTGCATTGAAAATAATCTACATGCTTGTGTTGATAGTCCTTGCATATCATGTGTAAATTGCTTACATAGATCTCATGAGGATATGCTTGCCTTGTCTTGCTCCCATAATCAAAATGTTTCTATTTCCTCTAGTTGCTTGTTGACTAACATTGTAGAGGAAACCAAACACTCTATCGATCAAGACATGATTTCAAATGAGGATTCAAGAATATCTTCATCTTCATCCTCCGGTATGCACATGTGCCTTATGGCAAATGGACCAAAGGTATCTCCTACTTTGACTCCTAACACATCCTCTAATGATGAGAGTGATGATGATGATAATGATGAAGAACATAATATCTTGGTGCATGATATGGCAATGGTATATGCTTCTCTTCGTGGTAATAAAGAAGCTCGTGCTTATCTCGAACACTCTATGGATACCTTGAATAAATATAGGGAAACCATAGTGGAGTTGGAGTCCCATGTTGAAAATGGGGAAATGAGATTCACTCTCCTCAAGCATGAGCTAAAAGATGAGAAGCATGCTAATTTCATGCTTACACAAAAAATTGAATCCTATATGCATGAAAATGAGAAAACTATTGTTGATGCTTGTGCTACTAACTCTAATTCTTGTGAAGCATCGACCTTAAAGGAGAATGTTGAGCTAAGGGCTCAACTTGAGTTGCTAACTAGCAATTATAGGGAATTGGAAGAAAGTCATAAAAAGCTCTCAAGCTCTCATGATGATCTTCTAATTTCCTATGATGGGCTAAAGTTAGCTCATGAGGCAAGTATCACTAAGGTAACATCTTGTGAGCCTCATATGGATGTTAGCACAATCTATACTACAAATGTTACATTGCCATGTGCTAGTCCTTGTAATCCATCTAGTCAAACTAGTGATACACCTTGTGTTGGATTACTCACTTTGCCTTTTTGCTCTAACAATGAAGCTTCTACTTCCTCTAGTACTTGTATTTCTACTAACCATGTAGAGGAAATAAAAGAGCTCGAGGCTCAAGTCCTTTCTTTGAAGAAAGACTTGGAAAAGCGTCATGAAGGGAAATCCGCACTTGACAAGATGCTAAGTGTGCAACAATCCCCAATGACAAAAGTGGACTTGGATTCAACTCCAATAACAAAAACAAGTCCAAGAGCAAGAGCAACAAGAAGAAGGGCCAAGACAAAGTCAAGGATCCGGCCAAGTTGGTTTGCTTCAAGTGCAAGGTTGAAGGGCATCATGTTAGATCATGCCCATTGAAGAAGAAGAAGCACTTGAGTGAGAAACAACAAGGGAAACGGCCACAAGGTCAAGGTCAAGCTCATGCTCGACCTCAAGTTGAAGATAGGGCACTTCCCAAGAAGAATCAAGACATTGTTCCCCAAGAGAAGAAATCAATAAAGAAGAGAAAGGGGAACACTTGCTACTTATGTCGTGAGAAGGGGCACTTTGCTTCTTCTTGCTTAGGTGGTACCTTATCTAACCCTATAATTGTTGATAATGATTATTCTCTAGGGAAGGATAAGGATGGCAATGTGTTTGCCAAGTTTGTTGGAACTCAAAGTGGTTTCAAGAAAAGAACCATTTGGGTTGCCAAGCCTATTGTGACTAATCTCTTAGGACCCAACTTGGTTGGGGACCAACAATCTCAAACTTGATCAATAGGTGCAAGTGGAGGTCATTGGAGACTTGGCTACTTCATGAAGAATTAAGGGATCTTCATATATTATATTTTGACCAAGCCAAGTCGTATGGATTATCATCTATATCTCATAATCCAATGTTCCTCCTTGCGGTAACTTATACTTCAACTCTTCATGTTTATTGTAAGTTACTTGCCCCTTTGCATGTTTGGTTTTGTACCAAATATGTGTATGTATGTGTTGTGTCTTACTTGCTTATCTTGTGTGTTCAAGTATGTTTGTTTGACTCACCATATACTTGTGTATTGTTTTGAGCCTAATGCATCTTGATGATATCTTATTTGGCTCTCTTTGAAGTGATTAATGGAACATCCCATTTTGGGGGAGTGATATGCTTTGTGCATCTCTCCTTTTTTAAAATGTGTGTACATGGGTACCACCACTTAGTATTGATATTGCAAGATTATCTAGTCACTATGTGGTGTGCCATACTCATGAGAAATTCAAATTCTAAATATCCATTAATCATCTCTAGTTGAATTTTAGTTGCCTCTTATTTAGAAGAAATGTTTTATCACATTATGGGGGAGTAATATGTTTTGTACATATCACAAGCCTAGAAAATGTGAACATATGAGGTTATGCCACTTAGAGTTGATGCTCTTAATTATCTTGTTCCTAGGTGGCATGTTTGCTCAAACAAGCTCCATTCCTAATAAAAATATTTTATTACTCATCTTGTGGGCTTTTGTTTGAATATGAAATTCTTGGTGCGGTTTTTCCTCAAATACATATCTCTATATCTTATTTGGGACACCGTTTGCTTCAAGTTATTCTAATCATTGCCGTGCGTGATTGTGTGACTAGTTGAAGCTATCAAGAATCTTCATCCGTGCATAGTGCTCAATTCTATATACTTATCCTATGCCTTTTATTGTGAAGTTGATCCTTACTAACATTGTGAATACTCCACCGGAAATTATTTCCAATATACTCATTGTCTTTGACAATTGATAACCTTGTATGTGGTTGAATTTTTGGATCATCTTCACCTTGGATTGTTTCTTATTGCCTTATTTTATTTCCAACAAATCCTTGTTGCTCCCATGTGTCTTCCTTGTCCCTTTGAAAAATCTTTTGATAAATTCTCTTGATTCATATCAAGTGTTTGTTTTGGAAGACAAACCTTTTCCTTACGGTACATTGTGCCATTGTGAAAAGTGTATAGGGTTTGGTTTATTTTGTTTGAACCTTGCTCTTTGGGGGAGTTTGCTATCTCATTCTTTCTTACATGATTTATTTGCTTGAATGAGATAAATCCTTGAGCATGTTTGCTTTATTTCATCCTTTATGCTCAATGGTTTCTTCTTAGTTCATTTGTTGAACTTTGTTGAACAAATCTTTTGTGATTTGCGTCTTTGATATATTTTGGACAACAAATTTGTTTGGTGACACCTTTATGCCTTATTCGATTCTTTTGGTGTTTTGTCCAAAGTATATCTTTCTTGGATCTTTAAAGTCTTTATGTGTGCTTATATGTAATTTGTTTATATTTGTAGCATGCTTGCTTTGTTTGATCCATTATATAGGGTATACTCCATCAAATCCTAAATGGCTAAGATGTGCATGAAATTCAAATTCATCTAAATATGCACATATTTATATGGAGTGTGTCCTATATATTGTGGTTTGTCTAACCATGTTGGACCCAATAAGTTTGGGGGCCAAGATGTACTTGAATGATGTTTTAGGTACATTGGAGATGCAATGGAGGCTTGTCTCATCTATAAGGAAGGTGTTATCACCATATGAGAATTGGAGTCAAGACTAGGATGATCGATGAACTCCTATCTACTACATCATGCCATTGCTATCTCGGTAACAAGTATCTTATTCATGCATACTCATATAGCATCCAACCTCTTGTAGGTTGCATCTTGGCATGAAATTCTTTATTTCGAAAATATTGAGGTTCTTGAAAAATCCTTTTAAAGAAAACTTCTTATTGTACACTTGAGTAATTTGAGAAGATGCATATGATGGGGATATATATATATCATGTTTATGATTCACCTATCCCAAATATGCCCTCTAGCAATTTATTGCATATCAATTCCTCAAAGAACTCTTATGTGCAATATTGATGAAATTGCGAAATAAATCCGCATTTGTGATACTTGTTGCCTCTCTCAAAACATTCCAACTAGCTTGACTTCCCTTATTGTTGGTTGTGATGTTTTTGAGATTTTACTTGGTTGAAGCTCATTCATATACCATAAGTGAAAATTGGAGCCATAGGCTATATATATGCTTTATTAAGCAAACATCCTTTGGTATATTTTATGACTTCATCTTGGATACCTTGTCTTATCTATTTTGTTAACCTCTTGTGTGTGCATGTTTCTTTATGGATCACTTTGTCCACTTTAGAAACTCATATACATAAGAGCGCTAATCCATCACCTTGACATCCTTGTTCTTTGCCAACCATCTTCTTATCCTTTTGATTTTAGTGTTGTTGGTAAAGAAGATTTATGAGTGCTTAGTTTATTTGTTTTCCTTCTTGCACTCATATCTCGTAATTGTTGGACTAAAGTTGTTCTTGATAAGCATACTCTCTTTATCTTAGTTGTGTTCTAAATGATATATAGGGAGTGAGGATTCCATGTTTGTGCATATTGTATTCAAACGCAAACATTATAAATTGTGCACGAACCTTGGGGAGCTTTCTTATTTTTAGAGCACCATATCTCTCTTATCATGATATCTTTGTTTGTCCAATTGGATCCTTGATTGCTTGCCTTTATTTGTTGAAGCTCACTTCACCATATTATCTTTATGCAATCTTTGATCCTCAATATAGTTTGACTTCCTTCAAGTATTCATCATTGGATATGTGCACTTGATTCCACTCAAATTATGAGAAGTGCACACTTTGGGGAGGAACTCACATTATATTGGCCTTCTAAATTTTTCACCCATTTTGACAATCGATGCCAATGGGGGAGAAGTTTAGAGGGTTTAAGGGAATGGTTTTATACTTAAGCTTGGTTTGTGCTTAAGTGTTTTGCCTCTCATGCATTCCATATTTATATGTCTTGCATGGTTGTATATATATAGTGGAAACTATCCCAAAGGTTAATCTTGACAACGTATGCAATGAATTCATGTTCATCACACGTGCATACATTGTGGGGGAGTTTTCTCTATATATATTGGTTCTACTCACATCCATTGCATTTGTTGTAGTTGTGTGAGTAGAGTCGGTTTTGATATGGACTAGTTGCTTTGTGTTACTTGACCATATCAAATACAACCTCTTGTATACAACTTATTCTCGGATAAGTTGCGTACTTGTCACTAATATTTATTATATAAACCCTCTTATTGTGGTTGTCATCAATTACCAAAATGGGGGAGATTGTAAGGGTACATTGCCCCTATGTGTGGTTTTGGTAATTAATGACAACCCCTATGGACTAATGTTTTCATTGAGTTTATATGAAGGAATATTCCATAGGTACTACTTGCTCTCCATGTGTTGGATTCAAGTATGGATGCCATGAAGATAAAGATATACCTTGTGTATTGGCATCAAGATCATCGGTATGAAGATATATATGTGATATGATCAAGAAGAAGAAATGAAGATGGAGTTCTTATGTGGAACTCAATATTAGCCATGCTCTATCTTAAGTGAGTATGAGAAGATACAAGGTTGAGTTGGGCAAGTTCAAGATGAGCATCTTGTGTGGATCACATGCTTGAAGCTTGCCGTCCATTTGGTGATAGTGAAGATGTGCATCAATGAACCTTTCCCATCATAGTGTATGGGGGAGCATTTGTGAGTATTCACGAAGCGACAATGATCAAGTGATGGGATGCGCAAGGCAAAGGTATGACCTTGATAGGTTTTCCTTTTGCCGGTCTCGAGGTGGTTGATGGGAGACCGGATTATAGGATAGATAGCCGCACTATTAAGAGGGGCTTTCGGTTGGTTAACTTGATCACATCGTCTTAGGGAGCTCAATCCTTGCATGCGTTGCATATTCTTATTGCTTCTTGGTATTTCTCGGTGTGAGGTTCTTGAGCTTGTTGCTAGCTTTACAACAAGCCCAAGTTCATCGAAAACGGAGTTCACATGCATCTTCTATTGCGTTTTCGAGGTTGGGTGATTTTACCGGTTATTCATGATATAAGGTTCTACCTTTTATATTCATGATAAAATCCCCTCCTACAGATTCTTGGGTTTTCACTTTCTATAAGATAGCATTTATTGTTATCTTCCAAACAAAATTGGTTTCATGCGATTCGGAGTTCGGGAGCAATAGTTATTAAAGAAAAAGGAAAGAGGAGAAAAGTATAAAAAGAAAAAGAGAAAAAGGGGAGGGTGCCGGCCGGCCGACCGGCCCAGCAACCGGCCCACCCGGTCCGCGACCGGGTCCGGCGCTGGTGCCATCCGGGCCGCCTCCAGGGGCCTTTTGGCCCAAGTCCGGCTGCAGGCCCGGTCCGTGACCGGCCTGCCCGGCGCATCCTCCGGTCCAACCGGGAATTTAACCGGCCGCCACTCCGTCCGGCCCGCGCCCCGTCGCGCCCCCGCGCCTGCGATCCCGCGCCGCCCGGCGCTGCTGGGCCGCCGCCGCCCACGCGGCCTGGGCCACTCTCCGCGCGGCTGTGGCCTTCCCGCCGCCCAGCACGCCACCAGGCCGCTCGCCCGCGCGCCCACAGCTCTATCTGCCGCTCAGCGCGCTCGCCGCCTGCCCGGTTCTTGGGCCGGTCCGACCGGGCTGCTGACCGGCCTGGCCGGCTTCTTTGCTCGGTCGGCCGGCCTGGTGACCGGCTGGGCCGTTTTTCCTGCCCAATTTGCTGCCCGTTTTTCTGTCTTTTCCCCCAACAGTTATTTTTCCACTTGGGCTATAAATACCTTTCTTCCACCTTGAGCCCAAGTACTTCTTCCCTTTCTCTCACCTCCATTGTTGCATTTGAAGAAGTTGCTCTCTCTCTTGTTCCCCCCATGATTCTTGCTCATATTTGAGGATTTGAGAGAGGAGATCTAGATCTACACTTCCACCAAACCAATTCTTCTCTAAGTGAGGGAATCTCTTGGGATCTAGATCTTGGAGTCTTTGGTTGACTTTCCCCCTTGTTCTTCCTCTCCAATCTCATCCTAACATTCGTTGCTTTGGTGGGATTTGAGTGTGAAGGACTTGAACACCTCCGGTGTTCTTGCTTTGCATCATTGCATAGTGTTGAGCTCTCCACCACGATTTGTTCGAGTGAGAGACCGTGAGCTTGTTACTCTTGGAGGGTGACCTCCTAGTTGGCTTGGTTGGTGTCCCGGTGATCTCTTCGTGGAAGATTGTGAAGGGGCCCGGGCTTCTCCTTCGTGGAGCTTGTGAAGTGGTTGTGGAGCTTGCCATCTCCGGAGCGGAGGAAAAGCTAACCATAAGGAAAGGGCCATAATCCTTCGTGGGTGTGGTTCGGAGAATAGGGTGAGCCTTCGTGGCGCGGGGAATCCTTCGTGGGACCTCCACTCCTCCAAACGTGACGTACCTTGTTGCAAAGCAAGGGAACACGGGAATACATCCTCGTCTCCGCGTGCCTCGGTTATTTCTATACCCGAGCTCTCTTTCCTTGTGATAGCCATCGTGCTTGAAGTACATATATCTTGCTATCACTTGTGCTACATATATCTTGTGCCTATCTTGCTTAGCTCTAGTTGCTATTGTTACACTTAGTTGAGCTTAGCATATTTAGGGTTTGTGCTTGTAAACTAAACGATAGTTTAATTCCGCATTCTTACAAGACAAATCCGCAAGAGTTTGTAATTGCCTATTCACCCCCCCCCCTCTAGGCGACATCTCGATCTTTCAAAGTAACATCAAGAGAAGAAGCATCAACAGAGGAGTTCTGAGTTTTCTCAACAATGCATTGTATCTTATCTATGTAAGTTTCAGAGGCTCCTCTTTCATTACTTTTAGGCTTACTATCCTCCTCAAATAAATTTTCAGGAACAATCCAATCAAAATTCTTTTCTAGTGCCTCATGCATTCCTATGAGCTTATAAGGTATTGGTACTTTAATCTCCCCCTCACAATTGACTTTATTAGTGTACTTTTGTCTATCTTTTTCCATCTTTTCAAGGGTATTTGCAAAATTGGTAGAAAAGCCAAGCATCTTATGTTGAATAAAGACTTTTCTAGCTTCTCTAGCTACATCACCAAATTCTTTAAGAAGGTTTTCTAAAACAAAATCTTTCTTATCTCCTTCTTCCATATCAGAGAGTGTAAGAAACATATGTTGCATTATAGGGTTAAGATTAACAAATCTAGCTTCCAACATGTGATCTAAAGAGGCAGTAGCAATTTCATAAGTAGGAGCAAGTTCTACCAAGGGTCTATCTTCAAAATCTTTAACTGTACTAACATGAGTGAAAAATTCTTCAATATTATCTCTTCCAATGATAGACCCACGCCCTACTGATATATCTTTCAAAGTGAACTTAGGGGGAAGCATGATGAAATAAACAAAAGGTAAATAAAGTAAATGCAAGTAACTATTTTTTTGTGTGTTTTTGATATAAAGAAAGCAAACAAGACAGAAAATAAAATAAAGTAAAGCAAGGAAATAAACAAAGTAAAGAGATTGGATGTGAGAGACTCCCCTTGCAGCGTGTCTTGATCTCCCCGACAACGGCGCCAGAAATTTAGCTTGATGACGCGTGAAGCACACGTCCGTTGGGAACCCCAAGAGCAAGGTGTGATGCGTACAGCAGCAAGTTTCCCTCAGTAAGAAACCAAGGTTTATCGAACCAGTAGGAGATGAAGGCCATGTGAAGGTTGTTGGTGAAGGTTTGTAGTGCGGCGCAACACCAGGGATTCCGGCGCCAACGTGGAACCTGCACAACACAATCAAAATACTTTGCCCCAACTTAACAGTGAGGTTGTCAATCTCACCGGCTTGCTATAAACAAAGGATTAAACGTATGGTGTGGAGAATGATGTTTGTTTGCAAAGAACAACAGAGAACAATGATTGCAGTAGACTGTATTTCAGATGTAAAAGAATGGACCGGGGTCCACAGTTCACTAGTGGTGTCTCTCCAATAAGATAAATAGCATGTTGGGTGAACAAATTACAGTTGGGCAATTGACAAATAGAGAGGGCATAACAATGCACATACATATTATGATGACTACTATGAGATTTACTTAGGGCATTACGACAAAGAACATAGACCGCTATCCAGCATGCATCTATGCCTAAAAAGTTCACCTTCGGGTTAGCATCCGCACCCCTTCCAGTATTAAGTTGCAAACAACAGACAATTGCATTAAGTACTGTGCGTAATGTAAACAATACAAATATCGTTAGACAAAGCATTGTTGTTTTATCCCTAGTGGCAACAACACATCCATAACCTTAGAACTTTCTGTCACTGTCCCAGATTCAATGGAGGCATGAACCCACTATCGAGCATAAATACCCCCTCTTGGAGTTACAAGTACCAACTTGGCCAGAGCCTCTACTAGCAACGGAGAGCATGCAAGATCATAAACAACACATATATGATAGATCAATAATCAACTTGACATAGTATTCCATATTCATCGGATCCCAACAAACACAACATGTAGCATTACAAATAGATGATCCTGATCATGATAGGCAACTCACAAGATCTAAACATGATAGCACAAGAGGAGAAGACAACCATCTAGCTACTGCTATGGACCCATAGTCCAAGGATGAACTACTCACGCATCAGTCCGGAGGCGGGCATGGTGATGTAGAGCCCTCCGGTGATGATTCCCCTCTCCGGCAGGGTGCCGGAGGCGATCTCCTGAATCCCCCGAGATAGGATTGGCGGCGGCGGCGTCACAGTAACTTTTCTCGTATCGTGGCTCTCAGTACTAGGGTTTTCGCGACGGAGAGATTAAATAGGCGAAGGGGAAGAGTCGGGGGACGCTCGAGGGGCCCACCCATAAGGCGGCGCGGCCAGGGGTGGGGTCGCGCCCCCCTAGGGTGTGGCTGCCTCGTCGCCCCTCTTCGTCTCCTCTTCGGACTTCTGGAAGGCTCCGTGGAAAATAAGACTGTGGGCTTTTGTTTCGTCCAATTCCGAGAATATTTCCTGTGTAGGATTTCTGAAACCAAAAACAGCAGAAAACAGGAACTGGCGCTTCGGCATCTTGTTAATAGGTTAGTGCCGGAAAATGCATCTAAATGATATAAAGTGTATATAAAACATGTGAGTATTGTCATAAAACTAGCATGGAACATAAGAAATTATAGATACGTTTGAGACGTATCAGCGACAAAATAGTCCATACCTCCGAATCTTCAAAAGAGGATGTAGCAATTTCGCCTTCGCGGCAACCTAGCAAGTTGGCTAACCGCCGCAACTTCCGTGCAGTGTTCTGCGTCATGGAACTCATGGTTACAAAGCCGCCAAACACAATAAACTACATTCAAAGTTGGTGACCATACCTTAATGAAATACCGCATCGGCCCGATAGGCTTTTCATCTCTATGGCTCTGATCCCAAACAACCTCACACTCGTCAGCTGTTTTTTGGATCTCGTCAGTTGTTGAAAGCGGCCGCATCGTATGGGACAACCTCGACAGGTCCGCCATTCTGTATCGTGTCCAAATAGTGTTGGAACGTTATCACGTGAATCCTATGATGGACAGGCCAATTCGTGATCTTCCTCTACCGATGCCTGATACGTCTCCAACGTATCGATAATTTCTTATGTTCCATGCTTGTTTTATGATGATACACACATGTTTTATACATACTTTATGTCATATTTATGCATTTTCGGCACTAACCTATTAACGAGATGCCGAAGAGCCAGTTGCTGTTTTCTGCTGTTTTTGGTTTCAGAAATCCTAGTAAGGAAATATTCTCGGAATTGGACGAAATCAACGCTCAGGATCTTATTTTTCCACGAAGCTTCCAGAAGTCCGAGAGGGAAATGAAGTGGGGCGACGAGGCGACGCCACAGTAGGGGCGACGCGGCCCAGCCCCTGGCCGCGCAGCCCTAGCGTGTGGGCCCCTCGTGGCGCCCCCTGACCTACCCTTCCGCCTACATAAGCCTTCATCGATAATAACTCCAGTACCGAGAGCCACGATACGGAAAACCTTCCAGAGACGCCGCCGCCAATCGCATCTCGGGGGATTCAGGAGATCGCCTCCGGCATCCTGCCGGAGAGGGGAATCATCTCCCGGAGGACTCTTCACCGCCATGATCGCCTCCGGAGTGATGTGTGAGTAGTTCACCCCTGGACTATGGGTCCATAGCAGTAGCTAGATGGTTGTCTTCTCCTCATTGTGCTATCATTGTCGGATCTTGTGAGCTGCCTAAATGATCAAGATCATCTATTTGTAATGCTACATGTTGCGTTTGTTGGGATCCGATGAATATTGAATGCTATGTTATGTTGATTATCAATCTATCATCTATGTGTTGTTTATGATCTTGCATGCTCTCCGTTATTAGTAGAGGCTCTGGCCAAGTCGTTACTTGTAACTCCAAGAGGGAGTATTTATGCTCGATAGTGGGTTCATGCCTCCATTAAATCTGGGACAGTGACAGAAAGTTCTAAGGTTGTGGATGTGTTGTTGCCACTAGGGATAAAATATCAATGCTATGTCTAAGGATGTATGTGTTGATTACATTACGCACAGTACTTAATGCAATTGTCTGTTGTTTGCAACTTAATACTGGAAGGGGTTCGGATGATAACCTGAAGGTGGACTTTTTAGGCATAGATGCATGCTGGATAGCGGTCTATGTACTTTGTCGTAATGCCCAATTGAATCTCACACTACTCATCATAACATGTATGTGCATTGTCATGCCATCTTTATTTGTCAATTGCCCAACTGTAATTTGTTCACCCAACATGCTATTTCTTATGGGAGAGACACCACTAGTGAACTGTGGACCCCGGTCCATTCTTTACATCGAATACAATCTACTGCAATACTCGTTCTTACTGTTTTCTGCAAATATCATCATCCACACTATACATCTAATCCTTTGTTACAGCAAGCCGGTGAGATTGACAACCTCACTGTCACGTTGGGGCAAAGTAATTTGGTTGTGTTGTGCAGGTTCCACGTTGGCGCCGGAATCCCTGGTGTTGCGCCGCACTACACTCCGCCGCCATCAACCTTCAACGTGCTTCTTGGCTCCTACTAGTTCGATAAACCTTGGTTTCTTACTGAGGGAAAGTTGCCGCTGTACGCATCACACCTTCCTCTTGGGGTTCCCAACGGACGCGTGTTGTACGCGTATCAAGCACATTTTTCTGGCGCCGTTGCCGGGGAGATCAAGACACGCTGCAAGGGGAGTCTCCACTTCCAATCTCTTTACTTTGTTTTTGTCTTGCTTTATTTTATTTACTTCTTTGTTTGCATTATATCAAAATACAAAAAAATAGTTGCTAGCTTTACTTTATTTACTGTCTTGTTTGCGTTCTTCATATTAAAAACACAAAAAAATTAGTTACTTGCATCTACTTTACTTATTTCATCATGTTTCCTCCTAAGTTTACTCTAAAAGATATACATGTAGGAGAAGGGTCTATCATTGGAAGAGATAATATAGAAGCATTTTTTACCCATGTTAGCATGGATGAAGATTTTGAAGGTAAACCATTATTAAAAGCTGCTCCTACTTATGAAAGTGCTTCTGCCTGCTTAGTACACATGTTGGAAACTAGATTTGTTAATCTCAATCCCATAATACAACATATGTTTCTTACACTTTCTGATATGGAGATGGGAGAAAAGAGAGATTTTGTTTTAAAAGTGCTTCTTAGAGAATTTGAAGATATAGCTAAAGAAGCTAGAAAAGTTTTTATTAAGCATAAGAGGCTTGGTTTGTTCACTGATTTTAAAAGAACACTTGAAAAAATGGACATGGATAGAATAAGGTACACTAATAATGTTAATGATGGTGGGGAGATTAAAGCACCGATACCTAGTAAGCTCCTAGGAATGCATGAGGCTCTAGAAAATAACTATGCTTGGCTTGTTCCCGAAAATTTGTTTGATGAGAATAGCAAGCCTAAGACTAATGAAAAGGGAGCCTCTGAAACTTACATAGATAAGATACAATGCATAGTTTAGAAAACTCCAAACCCCGCTGTTGATGCATCATCTTTTGATAATACTTTATACACACTTTCTGCGCCTAGCTGAAAGGCGTTAAAGAAAAGCGCTTATGGGAGACAACCCATGATTTTACTTCTGCACTTTTGTTTTATAGTTGAGTCTTGGAAGTTGTTACTACTGTAGCAACCTCTCCTTATCTTTATTTTGTTGCATTGTTGTGCCAAGTAAAGTCTTTGATAGTAAGGTTCATACTAGATTTGGATTACTGCGCAGAAACAGATTTCTTGCTGTCACGAATTTGAGCAGTGTTCTCTGTAGGTAACTCAGAAAAATCTGCCAATTTACGTGAGTAATCCTCAGATATGTACGCAACTTTCATTCAATTTGAGCATTTTCATTTGAGCAAGTCTGGTGCACCTAAAAAATTCGTCTTTACGGACTGTTCTGTTTTGATAGATTCTGCCTTTTATTTCGCATTGCCTGTTTTGCTATGTTTGATGGATTTATTTATTCCATTAAGTTTCAATAGCTTTGTGCAATGTCCAGAAGTGTTAAGAATGATTATGTCACCTCTGAACATGTGAATTTTGATTATGCACTAACCCTCTAATGAGTTTGTTTTGAGTTTGGTGTGGAGGAAGTTTTCAAGGATCAAGAGAGGAGGATGATACAATATGATCAAGGAGAGTGAAAGCTCTAAGCTTGGGGATGCCCCGGTGGTTCATCCCTGCATATTTCAAGAAGACTCAAGCATCTAAGCTTGGGGATGCCCAAGGCATCCCCTTCTTCATCGACAACATTATCAGGTTCCTCTAGTGAAACTATATTTTTATTCCGTCACATCTTATGTGCTTTACTTGGAGCGTCTGTTTGTTTTTGTTTTTGTTTTGTTTGAATAAGTTGGATCCTAGCATTCATTGTGTGGGAGAGAGACACGCTCCGCTGTTGCATATCGACAAATATGTCCTTAGCTTTACTCATAATTTTCATGGCGAAGGTTGAAACTGCTTCGTTAATTGTTATATGGTTGGAAACGGGAAATGCTACATGTGGTAATTGGTATAATGTCTTGAATAATTTGATACTTGGCAATTGTTGTGCTCATATGGATCATGTTTAAGCTCTTGCATCATATACTTTGCACCTATTAGTGAAGAAATACATAGAGCTTGCTAAAATTTGGTTTGCATGATTGGTCTCTCTATGGTCTAGATATTTTCTAGTAAGGGTTTGAACAACAAGGAAGACAGTGTAAAGTCTTATAATGCTTGCAATATGTTCTTATGTGAGTTTTGCTGTACCCGTTCATACTTGTGTTTGCTTCAAACAACCTTGCTAGCCTAAGCCTTGTATTAAGAGGGATTACTTGTCGTGCATCCAAAATCCTTGAGCCAAAAACTATGCCATATGTGTCCACCATACCTACCTACTACATGGTATTTCTCTGCCATTCCAAAGTAAATTGCTTGAGTGCTACCTTTAAATTTCTATCCTTTATCTTTGCAATATATAGCTCATGGGACAAATAGCCTAAAAACTATTGTGGTATTGAATATGTACTTATGTATCTTATTTCTTATTAAGTTGCCTGTTGAGCGATAACCATGTTCCTGGGGACGCCATCAACTATCTTTGTTGAATATCATGTGAGTTGCTATGCATGTTCGTCTTGTCTGCAGTAAGGGTGATTTATCATGAGTTGAATGGTTTGAGTATGCATATTGTTAGAGAAGAACATTGGGCCGCTAACTAAAGCCATGATCCATGGTGGAAGTTTCTGTTTTGGACAAAAATCCTCAATCTCTTATGAGAATATTATTTGTTGTTGAATGCTTATGCATTAAAGAGGAGTCCATTATCTGTTGTCTATGTTGTCCCGGTATGGATGTCTAAGTTGAGAATAATCAAAAGCAAGAAATCCAATGCGAGCTTTCTCCTTAGACCTTTGTACATGCGGCATAGAGGTACCCCTTTGTGATACTTGGTTAAAACATATGTATTGCGATGATAATCCATGTAAATCCAAGCTAATTAGGACAAGGTGCGGGCACTATTGGTAATCTATGCATGAGGCTTGCAACTTGTAGGATATCTTATACATAGTACATATGCTTTATTACTACCGTTGACAAAATTGTTTCTTGTTTTCAAAATAAAAGCTCTAGCACAAATATAGCAATCCATGCTTCCCTCTTCGAAGGGCCATTCTTCTACTTTTATGTTGAGTCAGTTTACCCACTTCCTTCCATCTTAGAAGCAAACACTTGTGTTAACTGTGCATTGATTCTTACATGTTTACCTATTGCACTTATTATATTACTTTATGTTAACAATATCCATGAGATATACATGTTACAAGTTGAAAGCAACCGCTGAAACTTAATCTTCCTTTGTGTTGCTTCAACGCCTTTACTTTGAATTTATTGCTTTATGAGTTAACTCTTATGCAAGACTTATTGATGCTTGTCTTGAAAGTACTATTCATGAAAAGTCTTTGCTATATGATTCAGTTGTTTAACCATTGTCTTTACCATTGCTTCGAATCGCTGCATTCATTACATGTGCTTACAATAGTATTGATCAAGATTATGATAGCATGTCACTTCAGAAATCATCTTTGTTATCGTTTACCTAGTCGGGACGAGTAGGAACTAAGCTTGAGGATGCTGATACGTCTCCAACGTATCGATAATTTCTTATGTTCCATTCTTGTTTTATGATGATACACACATGTTTTATACATACTTTATGTCATATTTATGAATTTTCCGGCACTAACCTATTAACGAGATGCCGAAGAGCCAGTTGCTGTTTTTTGCTGTTTTTGGTTTCAGAAATCCTAGTAAGGAAATATTCTCGGAATTGGACGAAATCAACGCCCAGGATCTTTTTTTTCCACGAAGCTTCCAGAAGTCCGAGAGAGAAACGAAGTGGGGCGACGAGGCGACGCCACAGTAGGGCGGCGCGGCCCAGCCCCTGGCCGCGCGGCCCTAGCGTGTGGGCCACTCGTGGCGCCCCCTGACCTACCCTTCCGCCTACATAAGCCTTCGTCGATAATAACCCCAGTACCGAGAGCCACGATGCGGAAAACCTTCCAGAGATGCCGCCGCCAATCCCATCTCGGGGGATTCAGGAGATCGCCTCCGGCACCCTACCGGAGAGGGGAATCATCTCCCGGAGGACTCTTCACCGCCATGATCGCCTCCGGAGTGATGTGTGAGTAGTTCACCCCTGGACTATGGGTCCATAGCAGTAGCTAGATGGTTGTCTTCTCCTCATTGTGCTATCATTGTTGGATCTTGTGAGCTGCCTAACATGATCAAGATCATCTATTTGTAATGCTACATGTTGCGTTTGTTGGGATCCGATGAATATGGAATGCTATGTTATGTTGATTATCAATCTATCATCTATGTGTTGTTTATGATCTTGCATGCTCTCCGTTATTAGTAGAGGCTCTGGCCAAGTCGTTACTTATAACTCCAAGAGGGAGTATTTATGCTCGATAGTGGGTTCATGCCTCCATTAAATCTGGGACATTGACAGAAAGTTCTAAGGTTGTGGATGTGCTGTTGCCACTAGGGATAAAACATCAATGCTATGTCTAAGGATGTATGTGTTGATTACATTACGCACCATACTTAATGCAATTGTATGTTGTTTGCAACTTAATACTGGAAGGGGTTCGGATGATAACCTGAAGGTGGACTTTTTAGGCATAGATGCATGCTGGATAGCGGTCTATGTACTTTGTCGTAATGCCCAATTGAATCTCACACTACTCATCATAACATGTATGTGCATTGTCATGCCATCTTTATTTGTCAATTGCCCAACTGTAATTTGTTCACCCAACATGCTATTTCTTATGGGAGAGACACCACTAGTGAACTGTGGACCCCGGTTCATTCTTTACATCGAATACAATCTACTGCAATACTCGTTCTTACTATTTTCTGCAAACATCATCATCCACACTATACATCTAATCGTTTGTTATAGCAAGCCGGTGAGATTGACAACCTCACTGTCACGTTGGGGCAAAGTAATTTGGTTGTGTTGTGCAGGTTCCACGTTGGCGCCAGAATCCCTGGTGTTGCGCCACACTACACTCCGCCGCCATCAACCTTCAACATGCTTCTTGGCTCCTACTGGTTCGATAAACCTTGGTTTCTTACTGAGGGAAACTTGCCGCTGTACGCATCACACCTTCCTCTTGGGGTTCCCAACGGACGCGTGTTGTACGCGTATCAATGCCTATCAAGTCTTCAAGACGTTGGAGTACAATGAATAAAGTAATATTCTATCGCTTCAATCAACAAGTTTCCATCGCACGATTCAAGAAGTTTACCTATGGAGCGCGTGGTCCGTGTCTTGTCACTGAGGTGGGCTCTCCTGATACAACCTAAACTGCCTCATCACTCTGTGCGGCTGGTGGTATTCAACAAGCCACATGCATATGAGTGGGCACCACATACGCCATAAATCCGACTCCTCCGTGCACTTGGGGTTGAGGTTAGTCATCGCCGCGCCAATACGGTAAAAGCTACCATATAGCTCCCAATCCACCCGCAGCATACAAATATTTCAAAATTTACAACACGCCAATAAAATTGATGAAATAGGATAGCAAAAGAGTGATGGCTTAAAATCGGTTACCTGCTTAGAGGTAAGAGTTTCCAACTCCTCAGTGTAGTGCCTGTACATGACAATTGGTTCGTTCGTCATCTCCGAGACATTGTCCCAAATGCATGCCCAAGTGAGCTCCCGATCAAGGTTGTTCCGGTAATGAGTCCATGGCCTCTGGTTGAGTCTCTTCGACCGCCCAACTGATAGGAGGTCCCAGCGCCATACATAAAGTAGGAGCAAGCATCCACCAATACCGCTGCTCCCAATCCTGCGACAATCTTCTTCCAACTGCGTACATAATATATTTGGTTAGTACTTTGTCTAGCATACTATTATAGAAGAATAGTAAAGATGGCAAATCATCACATGTCGGTCGAGGTAGGCAAGTGTCGCGCTTCCCCAACTCCACGGGTGCTCCAACACCGTAAGCGCCCTGAGCCAACATCAATGGGCCAACTTCCCACCACTGTCAGCAAAGAGAGTCCTCGAAAGCATATACCACAAGTACACTCGGGTGTATGTCTTGATAGTGTCACGGTTGGCCTCCGGCGGGAAAGTACCAAAGTGAGTCCTGATCCAAAGGAAAGGTGCGCCGGCGGGAGCTCTATCCTTTTTTTTATCTTCTGGCTCCGGAGGAGCCATGCCAAAAAGCCCCTCCATCTGTTGGCGCCACCCATTAGAAGTTGTGTTCATACACAATGGCTCGCTCTGAATAGGAAGACCAAGGATCATGGAAACAACCTGAAGAGTAGGGGTCATCTCGCCGGCCTTCAAGTGGAAGGCGTGCGTCTCCGGCCTCCACCGGTCGACAAGGGCGGTGAGTGTCGCGGCGTTCATGTTCGGCGCCCCCGGCTTACAAGCGTGATTAATGGGAGAAGACCGGTAGGCTGGATGAACTCCATGTACCGCTCGACATACGACATGTCCTTGATGCTACCGTGGTAACGAATCTTCAAGGGCTCAAGAACCTATGAGCACATCCATACACACAATATTATGCCATATCCAATGGAATAAAACAAGAGGTGTTAACAAAACTAAATATTAGTACCTTCCCATTTTCCTTCTTATGAAAAGCCAGGTGATCCTTGTCATACTCATGATCTATGAGCCACACCATCCTACATGTTTACACAAATACACCATATTATGAGCCATTCCTAACAAATATGAGTCATTCCTAAGCAAATACTAGGCATATGTAAGACAATATAATGCATTTCCTAAGCAAATACTAGGCATATGTAACACAATTGAATGTATTTGCTAAGCAAATATTAGCCATTTCAACACATACATGTAAAATTTCATATCTAGGGTTCCAACAAATTTCATATCTAGGGTTCCACACATACATGATGCTATGGATTTGAACACATAAATCTAGGGTTCCAACTTCATATCTAGATTCCAACAACCAAAATTTCCAATCTAGGTTCCATGTCCAAATTGAATTAAATCGAAGCAAGTCTTGCATGAATCGAAGAGCAACGAAGGAGAATACCTTGAGGAACAGATGGAGATCGATTTGGATGGCCAGATCTGTCAAATGAGTGGAGGATTTGGTGGGGGCGTGGAGGAGAGGCGGCCGGCGGCGGCAGCAGTTACAAAGAGAAGAGGGGAGAAAGAAAGAAGAAAGGGCCGGCTCGGGCTCGGGCGGGCGCAGACGCCACACATAAGTGGATGTGTGGCATCCTTCGGAACGGTGCCACACATGTATGGCGCTGATGTGAACGGTGCCACACATCCTGTCACGTCGGCTGGTCAACGACCGCGCCACGTCGGCATGGATGTGTGGTGCCGATCGCATGGACGCCACACAGTGAGGTGTGACGCCGATAAAAAAGACGGCACACAAAAAGGTTAGATGAGTAAAATAGTTCGTCCAGAGGATCAGTCTATGTTTTTTTAGAAAATGGTTATTTTTTATCAAAATCGTCTTGAATGGGGTTTATTATCACTCTATCGGAGTAGTAGCATAGGCGCCTAGGCCCTGCCATACGCCCATGCCTCACGACAGCTCAAAACGTGGCCTGCGCCGCTGCACACTTGTACCCTCCCTTCGGCCTCACCTTTGCATCACTGCTGATACCTGGGCATGTGTCGGGCCGGGCCGGGCCTCGGGCCGGCCCGAGGTAGGCCCGATGCAAAAAAAATCGGCCCAAGCCCGGCCCGGCCCGGCCAAAAACCCACCAAGCCCGCCGGGCCATCGGGCCGCGGGCCGGGCCGTAGTGTTAAACTCATTTTTCGGGCTGCACAGGCCCGGCCCGGCCCGGGTGTCGGGCCAACAATTCTCGGCCCAGGCCCGAGTTTTTCTCACTGCTCACTGCTCACTGTATCCGCCGCGTATTTCATCACCCTTTTTGTTCACTCTTGTACTACTACTTGTTTTTGTTCTTATCTCCTCGCCTACTCTCTTCACCTCTAGTTTTCCTCTCTCCCACTTCGTTCCCCATGGATAAAGCTGCCATGGCTTGAGCGCCAATCTTGGTGGAAATTGCACTAGTGTGCAGCTAGTGCCTAGTGCCGACGACGAGCTGAGAGTGGGGGTCATGGAGCTCAAGTACCGGCCGGCCTTGTTCTCGAACGGCGGCGCGGCTGCCAAAAAGATGAGGCCGGCGGAGGGTTTCGTGTACGTGTACCGGGAGTGCCTCAAGAACCACGCGGCCAGCCTGGGCGGGCACGCCATCGACGGCTGCGGCGAGTTCATGCCTTCGCCGGCGGCCAACCCATCCAACCCCACCTCGCTCACGTGCGCCGCGTGCGGCTGCCACCGCAACTTCCATCGCCGACTGCAGGGGGCGCCGCCCTCCCCGCCTCTCCTCGCGCTGCCCCCCGTGCCCACGCACGCGGCGCCGGAGGCTGCGCCGCGCCTCATGCAGGCTGTCCAACCACAGCGCGGCGAGGAGACGCCGGAGAACAGGTTACCACTTCCCGGCGACGACTACTCGGAGGATACGGACGAGGGGTCTGACTACGACGACGACGACGACTACGGCCGCCCTGCCTCGCCGTTGCCGGCACCAGACATACCGCCGCCCCCGCCCGGATACCTTTCTGCGACGCACATGCTTCTCTCGCTGAGCACCGGCGCGCCAGGTTCCTCCCCGGCGGTGATGGCGTCGAGACCCCCTGCCCCCGCCGCAGGACCGCCTGACGCGTCGGCGTCGGCGGCGCGAAAGCGGATCCGCACCAAGTTCAGCCCGGAGCAGAAGCTGCAGATGCAGGCGCTGTCGGAGAGGCTGGGGTGGCGGCTGCAGAAGAGCGACCAGGCGCTGGTCCAGGAGCGCTGCCGCGAGATCGGCGTCGGCAAGGGCGTCTTCAAGGTCTGGATGCACAACAACAAGCACAACTTCCTCGGCGGCCAAAGCGCCCGCCGCAGCGCCTCCCTCGCCGCCGCTACTCCGCATCCTTCCAGCTACGCCGCTCCTTCGCCAGCACCTGCTATCGTCTCGGCGCCGCCCATCCATGCTGGCTTCAACATCAACGGCTTCTCCGCCTTCCCGGCCCCGGACCACCCCAGCATCCAACCGGCGACGGCGAGTGCTGGCTCTGGCTCCGCGCAGTCGTCCTAGACACTAGTCTCAATTAAGCTTTTTTCTTCTCTTTTCGTAGTAGCATCTTGTCGAATTAACCAACCAACCCTGATGAGACCAGCTGGTTAGAACTGATGATTCAGAAATGGGAGACTTTTGGGATCTGACGATGTTAATGAGTAGCCATGAGCTAGCGAGCTGTGCATGATGGATGGATCATGAATTTGCAAATCCTCGTCCAAGGTGGGGTACTTTTCTAGGATCTGACGCTGTTCTTGAACGACTAGAAAAATTCAAGTGTCTATTCTCTCTGTCTCTTGGCTAATCATTGTTTTGTTCTGTTCATGCCTTGTCCGAGTTCTAAATGTCCAGAACATCAAACCAGATATTCCCTCTTTCTAAAATATATGCTGCATATAATTTTAGCTAAAATCAAAGTTCGTACAGTTTGATTATGTATAGAAACTAGAGTATAAATTCTTACACACACACACACACAGTGAGTTGTAGATTTATTAACTAATGACAGCTCTCATTTCTGAGCAAAAGATCGTGGGCGATTTTCACCAAGTAGAGAGATCACATTGAACTTGGCCATAGCTAGAAATTTTCCTTCTATAAATATTAAAAAGCTTATTAAATATTGATAGTTTATTTGTTGTTTTTATTAATTATTGAGCTTGGGGGGTTGATACGTCCAATTTGCATCACTATTTTATATCATAATTTGCTGTTATTCATTGATATATTTCATATTTGGAGATAATACTTATGTCATTTCATCTATTTTGCATGTTTCATGATTATTGGAGGATCGCGCACCGGAGCCAGGATTCTGCTGGAAAAAGCACCGTCAGAATGCAATATTTCGGAAGATCAACAGTTGACGGAAATTATACGAAAAATCCTATTTTTCCAGATGACGAAGGAAGCCAGAAGGGGGAGCCGAGGGGACCCGAGGTGGGCCCACCTCATAGGCCGGCGCGGCCCAAGGCCTGGCCGCGCCGCCCTGTGAGGAGGGGGCCCACAGCCCTCTCTCGCCTCCTTTTTCTTCGCGTACGTCTTCGTCCCGAAAACCTAAGCTCCAGAGGGTACATCGCGAAGAGCCACAGCCGCCTCTGCGGGGCGGAGAACACGAGAGAGAAAGAGCTCTCCGGCGGGCAGGAATCCGGCAGGAAATTCCCTCCCGGAGGGGGAAATCGACGCCATCGTCACCGTCATCGAGCTGGACATCATCTCCATCACCATCGTCATCATCTCCATCATCATCACCGCCATCTCCACCGCTGCACCTCGTCACCGCTGTAATAATTCGGGTTGGATCTTGATTGTTTGATAGGGGAAACTCTCCCGGTGTTGATTTCTACTTGTTATTGATGCTATTGAGTGAAACCATTGAACCAAGGTTTATGTTCAGATTGTTATTCATCATCATATCACCTCTGATCATGTTCCATATGATGTCTCGTGAGTAGTTCGTTTAGTTCTTGAGGACATGGGTGAAGTCTAAATGTTAGTAGTGAATTATGGTTGAGTAATATTCAATGTTATGATATTTAAGTTGTGGTGTTATTCTTCTAGTGGTGTCGTGTGAACGTCGACTACACGACACTTCACCTTTATGGGCCTAGGGGAATGCATCTTGTACTCGTTTGCCAATTGCGGGGTTGCCGGAGTGACATAAACCTGAGCCCCCGTTGGTATATCGATGCAGGAGGGATAGCAGGATCTCAGAGTTTAAGGCTGTGGTTAGATTTATCTTAATTACTTTCTTGTAGTTGAAGTTATCATGTAGGGATCGTCCTCTAACAAACGCTGATTGGTTGGTGCTCACAACATCTGCCAGCCTTCTCCGAAGCCTATTTGCCATAATTTTGGAGAAAAGCTTTGCAAAGCTATGCACCAGGCTAATAGGGCGATAATCCTTGACCTCTGTGGCATCCTGCTTCTTAGGGATCAAAGTGATGAGGGCTCGGTTTAGGCGCGCGAAGCCGCGCCCATCTCCTACACTCAATTTGTACAACCCAGCAAGGATATCGCCTTTTATGATTGGCCACGCCCTTTGGTAGAAAGCGCCTATAAACCCATCCGGGCCCGGTGCCCGATCCGGGTGCAGGTCCTTGACCACCCTCCAAATCTCCTCCTCAGTGAACATGGCATCCAGGTCCTGCAGCTGAGCTACGGGGATTTCAAGCTCTTGCAGGTCAATCGAATATTCTCTAGGTTGTATCCTTCCCAGCAGCTGGAAATAAGCCTCCGTAAAAGCCTCCACTTTCCTCTCTTGGTCCGTCACAATCTCCTCTCCAATCCTCACAGAGGCAATGTGGTTTTTCGCTCGTCTACCATTGGCAACAGCATGGAAGAGCGCCGTATTTGCATCCCCCTCTCTCAACCAGCGGACTCTCGACCTCTGTCTCGCCATGGTGCGCTCAAGCGAGGCAAGCCCAAGCACAAATTGCTTAAGGGTTCTCCTCAGCCAAACCTCCATGGGTGTCAGCCTCCGTCTCTCCTGGGCCACATCTAGGCGCAAAATCAGAGTGTTAGCGATCGCAATGTTTAGCTTGATGTTCCCAACTCGTTTTCGCCCCCAGGACTGTAGGCGTTCCGCCGCGTTCCTAAAGAGCGCATCTAGCCTCCGAAAGGGATCTACTATGCCGGGGTCACACACCCAAGCCTCCTTTACCGCCTCATCAAATCCCTCCAACTTGAGCCAGAACCTCTCAAACTTGAACCTTCTCCTAGGCCGAAAGTCCGCATTAAGGGCCAAGTGGAGTGGTGCATGATCCGAAACCGACGATGATAACCCTTGCAGCACAGAGTCAAAATGCTGCAAGTCCCAATCCACCGAAACCAGCACCCTGTCAATGCGTGTAAGGATAGCTCTCTCCCTTTCATTACTCCAGGTGTAAGTCCTCCCATGCATATATAGATCCTTTAACTCATGCGCATGTACAAAAGCCCGGAAGTGCTGCATCATGTTCCTATCGAGATTGTCGTTATTCTTCTCGGTGGCATTCAGAATCATATTGAAATCTCCAGCCAACACCCACGGGCCCGGGCATAGGGACCTTCTCTCCGTCAACTCCTCTAGAAACATGATTTTATCCTCAACCCCTTGGGGTCCATACACAGTGGTAAGCCACCATTTCGACTCGTCTCTAGTCGTGACCTCGCCTGTAATGGCATAAGTGTCATAGCCATGGAAAAAATAGCGCGCTATTCCAACGCTAATAGCACGCTATAGCATATCTGGAGAGCCGACGCTACGCTATTTCGGCGCTATAGCGCGCTATTCGCGTTAATAGCACGCTATAACATGCTAATAGCGTATTTTTAGACCCACGCTATTTTGTTATAGCGCGCTATTTTTTTCCTTGGTCATAGCTCACATTGGCGATTTGGACCACCGATGTGTCCCAAGCCATGACCACTCCACCTCTCGTCTCATCCGCCGGCAAACACACATAACCATCAAAGGAAGGACCCAAACATTGGGAGATGTAGAACTCATCCACCTCACCAACCTTAGTCTCCGAGAGACACACAATGCTCACATGCAAACTCCCCAAGAAATCACGAATGACACTCCTTTTCGCTGGATCGTTCGTGCGTATGTTATCACCAGATAATGTATTCGGATTGTTCTTCCCGCAGCCGGTGCCCTTTGTGTGAAGCTTCCCGTGGAATCTGTGATCGCGATTGTGCGCCGAATTAAAGCCCATGCAACTTTCAAACGCTTCGTATCATCAAAATCCCCCAAGGCATGTCAATGCATACACTTTATCGAAAAAAATGTCAATGCATACACATATGCATGCAGCTCCCCTGGTCTCTCGAGATCGAAATTCCGTTCAACATGTGTGCACACTGCTCCTCTGATATATGCCTGGTCTGTGGCCTTGGATTGAGGTTGATCGCAAACAGGGTATGTTAAGCTGTGCCTCGCGGAACTACCCATCATGTAGACGGCAGTGCCGCTTCGACGGAGCAAGTCTTCATGACTCGATGACCATGACATTAATAGCACTTTTGATATTAATTCGTGATGTCTAACCTTGATCTCGATCGTGCTGCTGAGGCATAGGATGGCGGCGAGATCTCCTCCTCGTCGGCCTCGTCCAAGGGGGCGGACTCTCTAGGTAGTCGGCAATGGTCCGGCGGCAGCCGAGGTGCACAGTGGCCTTGAGGCTTGAGCACGCCGAGGGCGTCGCGGACGGCGATGCGGGAGATGAGATCGTGGCCGGTCCGTCGACGGTCGAGATGCACGACAGTTCGTAAAACTGCATCCTTGATGGCCTCCATGGCTCCATGCCCATGAAATAAATAGCAGCTTTGTTTTTGGTTCGTGATTGGAGGCTGCCTCCAAACTGCATCCTTGATGGCCTCCATGGCTCCATCCTTGATCTCAATCGTAGCGGCCGTCGTCAGCGCATTGCAGGAGTTCATTGATTGGATGATGTAGATTGGATGATCTAGAGGCGGCGGCAGATTAGATTCTCATACGGGTAGACGTGGGGAAGGACGGCACTTCGTACGCACCTATCTAATTCCACACGGGAACGCCATACCAAACTAATCTTGACCGCTATTTTTAATTTACTTATGCCAAGCTAATCTAAATCATTGGTTGTTTGTTGTTTTAATTATATAATAGATAGATAAATCGTGTATTTTTTTTACTTCGGTGAAATCTTGAAATAGTGTTTACATTTTATTTTTAATTTAGTACAATGCATACATCATAATCAACACCTCGTCATAAATCATGTCTTTTTTACTTCAGTATAATGCATACATCACGAAAAAATATTTCATAGTGGTCCTCGTGATATATGTTTGATATTGTATATATCGATATTCTATAATGCATATGGTTAAAATTTATTTTTCAACATTAATTATAATTACAATCACAATCAATTGTACTTTATATTGTATCTATTTGGTATAATAGATCTTATTGCGTACTTCGTTAAATTTTATAAGGTTTGACTTTCACTACAACCAACGGGCACTAAATTCAAAAGACGGATGGATCATTCTATCATTATTCAAGTAAAAGTGCATAAACATATTTTTTTAGCCGTTTCACTAAGTAACATAAAAATACTCTCTCCCACTAATAATAGACGTCTCATTTTTTTTTTCATATACGTATGTATCTATAAAGTGTGGCTAGGTACGTCAGTACTTAGACTTAATTAATAATTTTAGATGGAGGGAGTATATTATGGATGTATCCGATTGTATGCATTACATTAATACTTCCCCTGTTCTATAATTCTCAAGTAGTTTTAATTTTAATCTGAACTAAATCCACCAAAATAATAAACGGGTAGTAACCTGATTTTAAAAATTATATTTGTACGGTAGAAGTAAAAGAGAAAACTTAAAACTTAAAACTTAAAAAATTCAAAACTACGTTCTTTCGCTAAAAAAGTCTTTAAAAAATCATGCCTGTACATATGGATGTCTAGTACATACATACAATGTTTCATCAAACGAAGTTTATAATTCGTGGCCTACAAAAAAGACAAATGTGAAGACTAAAAATGATCTTTTAATACTTATTTATAGCTACATATTTGTGCTCTTTTATGTACCTCAAAATACACCATATTTTTTTTGAAAAAAGATATTGAATTTTCAAAGATATCATCTTTACTTATGTGTACATAACACGGGAAAAAATTGAAACAATGGATTGGACCGACCGGAATAAAATTGATCTCACACCTCTTCTTGCTTTTATATCGTGTGATACATATTGTAAACAAAATATCGCGTGATATATGTTTTCTCTTCCTCACAATAGCTTATGCCTGCTTCATTATAAATAAGGCCACGCCGCCCAAACCAATACAAAGTGATAAGAAAAACTTGTTAGAAAACTGTTAAAAGCTAAATTAAGAAAAAAAATGCAGGAGAAGCCACGCCCTCCATGACACACCCAAGACAACTGACTAGAAGTGAAAGTATGCCTCCTTGTGAAACCCGCACACATCGCCGCCTCGGACCCACTCACCAAGCTATCGTTGGAAAGGAGCACCTACACTCTCCCTCGATGGGCCATGGAGCTTCATCCAAGTCGCATCTATAAGATTTGGAGGACATCGAGAACGCCCCACAGGGGCTGAAGTGTTCCGAGATAGGATCTGAGCATGCTCGCTGATGCCAACGCGACAGGACCGAAACAGACCAGAGTTCCACGACAATTCCCCAAGAGGATGACAACAACACATGTCCCCGTCAGCGAGACCATAGCGGTCAAGTGACGAGGATATGTCGACATAGGTATCCTCACAGAGGTTCAATGTGATCCATCGTTGGGGAGGCCTAGCACGACGGCTCAGCTGACTCACCTAGATTGGGCCAACTCAAGAGTGGACCCCGATGCCACGCTGACTTGGAGCAGAAGACAAGGAGTCCTAGTAGAACACTTGTAAAGCTAGATAGGGGAACCCTTGCGGACAACTCATATACGATCTACATAACTCCTCCCGCATCTGGTGGTTACGATTGTAAAACCATTCTATGATTGAATAATGAATTATAGGGATCCTCTCCCGCTGGGGACTCGAGCATGGGTACATTATGTAACAATCTTCCTCCCGAATTCTCCATCAAAGCCTTGTTCCACCTCTCATAAGCTAATGTGGTAGCACCTGCCTCGACAAATCCGTCAACATCAAGTGTTTTCATCCAAAGCTCCACTGCGGGGGAGATAAGTCAACAACGGCCCAAGAGCCTCCCACATGCATCACCGCCATTGGCGCCGAAGCGCTAGGCTTACGCCCAGAAAAAACCTCCAAGCCATACTGTTGGAGATATGCCCAAGAGGCAATAATAAAATGGTTATTATTATATCTTTGTGTTTATGATAAATGTTTGCATACCATGCTATAATTGTATTAACCAAAACATTGATACATGTGTGTTATGTAAACAACAAGGAGTCCCTAGTAAGACACTTGTATAACTAGCTTGTTGATTAATAGATGATCATGGTTTCGTGATCATGAACATTGGATGTTGTTAATAACAAGGTTATGTCATTGGGTGAATGATATAATGGACACCCACCCAAATAAGCGTAGCATGAGATCAAGTCATTAAGTTCATCTTGCTATAAGCTTTCGATACATAGTTACCTAGTCCTTCGACCATGAGATCATGTAAATCACTTACACCGGAAGGATGCTTTGATTACATCAAATGACATTGCGTAAATGGGTGGTTATAAAGATGGGATTGAGTATTCGGAAAGTGTGAGTTGAGGCATATGGATCAAGAGTGGGATTTGTCAATCCCGATGACGGATAGATATACTCTGGGCCCTCTCTGTGGAATATCGTCTAATTAGCTTGCAAGCATGTGACTAGGTCACAAGAGATGACATACCATGGTACGAGTAAAGAGTACTTGTCGGAAACGGGGTTGAACTAGGTATGGAGATACCGATGATCGAACCTCGGACAAGTAAAGTATCGCGTGACAAAGGGAATCGGTATCGTATGTAAATGGTTCAATCGATCACTAAGTTATCGCTGAATGTGTGGGAGCCATTATGGATCTCCAGGTCCCGCTATTGGTTATTGGTCGGAGAGGAGTCTCGATCATGTCCGCATAGTTCACGAACCGTAGGGTGACGCGCTTAAGGTTCGATGTCGCATAAGTAGATTCGGAATATGAGATGGAGACCGAAGTTTGTTCGGAGTCTCGGATGGGATCCAGGACATCACGAGGAGGTCCGAAATGGTCAGGAGAATAAGATTCATATAAGGGAAGTTGATTTCTAGGTTTCGGAAAAGTTCGGAATTTTTCCGGTGGAAGACCGGGAAGGTTCTAGAAGGTTCCGGGGTCCCACCAGTGGGCCCAAGACCTAGCATGGGCCGAGGGGATGCACCCTAGCCTAATGGGCCAGGGGCACATGCCCCTCAAGGCCCTGCCGGCCAACCCCTTTAGGGTTTCCCCAAATCCTAGGGGGAGGATCAACTTGGGGGGAAGATTCCCCCATTCCCCCTTTGGGCCGCCGGCCATAGGCTTGGAGGAGGGGCCAAGGCAAACCCTGGCCGGCCTCCCCCCTATATAAAGAGGGGAGGGGGCAGGGGGTGCAACCCTCCTTTACCCCTGAACCTCTGGCCGCCCCCTCTCCTCCTCCATAGTGTTGTTCCGGCTTGGCGAAGCCCTGCAGCTTTTCTCCACCACCACCACCACCACCACGCCGTCGTGTTGCTGGGATTCAGAGGGGATCTACCACACCTCCGCTGCCCGCTGGAACAGGGAGAGAACGGGATTCATCGACACCGTACGCACGACCGAGTACGGAAGTGCTGCCGGATTGCAGCACGGGACGATCGACTACATCAACAACGAGATCTAATCTCGTAAGCTTTGGAATCTTCGAGGGTTAGTCTCACACTCATCTCGTTGCTTCGATCTTCGTAGATTAGATCTTGCTTCTTCCTAGATTGGATCTTGGTTTTTGTTCATGTTCACGGTAGAATTTTTTTGTTTTCCATGCAACAAACCCATTAGTGGTATCAGAGCCGTGTCTATGCATAGATCTGTTGCACGAGTAGAACACAATGATTTTTGTGGGCATTGATCCTTTTGTTGATTTTATTTAGTGTACTTTGCATCTTGCGGGATGGTGGGATGAAGCGGTCCGGGCTAACTTTACATGACCGCGTCTCATGAGACTTGCTCCACGCTTGACATGCAACTTGTATTGCATAGGTGGCTTTGCGGGTGTCTGTCTCTCTCACCATAGTTAAGATTCAATCTACTCTTTCTATTGACAACACTAGTATCACCGTTGTGGTTCATGTTCGTAGGTAGATTGGATCTTACTCGAAAACCCTAAACCACGTAAAATATGCAAACCAAATTAGAGGCGTCTAACTTGTTTTCGCAGGGTTTGGTGATGTGATATGGCAATGATGTGATGATGATTATATTTGACGTATGAGATGTTCATTATTGTATTATGGCAACCAGCAGGAGCCTAATGGTTGTCCTTAATTTTTGTTAAAGACCTGCGTGTCTATTCATCATGTAATAGCTTTATTTCAAGTAGTTGTTATAGTAGCTATAAGTGATGGATAACCATGAAGCGGCGCCACTGACCTTGACGCCATGCTGGTGTGGAGATCATGTCCGTGCTTTGGAGATGGAGATCAAAATCACAAGAAGAAAGGCCATATCATATCACACATTATGAATTGCAGGTGATGTTAATCCTTTATGCATCTTATTTTGCTTAGATCGCGACGGTAGCATTATAAGATGATCCCTCTCACTAAATATCAAGATAATAAAGTGTTCATCCTTAGTATGCACCGTTGCTAAGACTTGTCGTTTTGAAGCATCACGTGATGATCGGGTGTGATAGATTCTACATGTGCATACAACGGGTGCAAGCCAGATTTGCACACGCGGATACTAAGGTAGCCTTGACGAGCCTAGCATGTACAGATATGGTCTCGGAACACGGGATACCGAAAGGTAGAGCATGAGCCATATGAATGATATGATGGACACTTTGAGTGTTTGCGGGGAAACTACATCTTTTCTCGTGAAGATCGGACTTGGTGTAGTGGATTTGGTTCGTGTAATCACTAAGACAATGTGAGGGATGTTGTTTTGAGTGGGAGTTCACATAGTTAATTAAATAATTAAAATTGAACTCAATTTATCATAAACTTAGTCTAAACTCTTTGCAAATATGTTGTAGATCATGGTGGCCCCCACCATCAATTTTAACCAGTTCCTAGAGAAAGAAAAGCTTAAGAGCAATGGTATCAACTTCACTGACTGGTTCCGTCATGTGAGGATTTTCCTCACTGGTGGAAACTTGCAATATGTGCTCGATGCACCGCTAGGTCCCCCACCTACCTTGACTGCTACCGATGAAGTAAAGAATGTTTACCAGACTCGGAAAACTCAGTACTCCCAAGTTCAGTGTGCCATCCTGTGTAGCCTAGAGGCAGAGCTTCAAAAGCATTTTGAGAACCACGACCCCTGTGAGCTAGTCCGTGAGCTCAAAGCTATCTTTGAAACTCATGCGGTCGTGGAAAGCTATGAGGCCTCAAAACATTTCTTTGGCTGCATGATGGAAGAGGGTAGCTCCGTAAGCGATCACGTGCTCAAGATGTCTGGGCACGCGAAGAAGCGCAGTGACTTGGGGATTGTGATTCCTAACCAGCTGGGTATTCATCGTGTACTCCAATCACTGCCACCTAGTTACAAGAACTTTGTGATGAACTACAACATGCAGAACATGAACAAAGAGTTACCTGAACTCTTCTCCATGCTGAAATCTGCTGAGGTGGAGATACAGAAAGAGCACCAAGTGTTGATGGTCAACAAGACCACCAGTTTCAAGAAGCAGGGCAAGCCTAACAACAAGGGCAACTTCAAGAAGGGCGGCAAGAAAGCTGTTGCGCCTCCTAAGAAGCCCAAGGCTGGCCCTAAGCCTGATACTGTGTGCTTTTACTGCAAGAAGGAAGGGCACTGGAAGCGCAATTGCTCCAAATACCTGGCTGATCTGAAGAGCGGCCTTGTCAAGAAGAAAGGTATATTTGATATACATGTTATTGATGTCTATCTTACTGGTAATCGTACTAGTGCTTGGGTATTTGATACTGGTTCGGTTGCTCACATTTGTAACTCGAAACAGGAACTGCTGAATAAATGAAGACTAGCGAGGGACGAGGTGACGATGCGCGTTGGAAATGGATCTAAGGTCGATGTGATCGCCATCGGCACGCTCCCTCTAAATCTACCTGCAGGATTAGTTTTAAATCTGAATAATTATTATTTGGTGCTTGCGTTGAGCATGAACATTATATCTGTATCTTGTTTAATGCAAGACGGTTATTCGTTTAAGTCAGAGAATAATGGTTGTTCTATTTATATAAATAATATATTTTATGGTCATGCGCGTGAGATGAAAGGTTTATACTTGTGAAATCTCGATATTAGTGATACACATGTTCATAACATTGATGCTAAGCGAATTAAATTGAATGATAATTCTACTTATATGTGGCACTGTCGTTTTGGTCATATTGGAGTGAAGCGCATGAAGAAACTCCATTCCGATGGACTTCTTGAATCACTTGACTTTGAGTCACTTGATAGATGTGAAGCATGTCTAATGGGAAAAATGACTAAGACTCCATTCTCTGGTACAATGGAGCGAGCTACAGACTTATTGGAAATCATACATACCGATGTGTGCGGACCAATGAGTGTAGCAACGCGCGGTGGTTATCGTTATGTTCTAACCTTCACAGATGATCTAAGTAGATATGGGTATATTTACTTTATGAAACATAAGTCCGAAACTTTCGAGAAATTTTAGGAATTTCAAAGTGAAGTAGAAAATCAACGTAACAAGAATATTAAGTTTCTGCATTCTGATCGTGGAGGCGAATATCTGAGTTATGAGTTTGGCATGCATTTAAAGAAATGCAGAAAACTTTCACAGTTGACACCGCCGGGAACACCACAGCGCAATGGTGTGTCCGAACGTCGTAATCGAACTCTATTAGATATGGTTTGATCTATGGTGTCTCTTACCGATTTGCCATTATCGTTTTGGGGCTACGCATTAGAGACAACCGCATTCACTTTAAATAGGGAACCATCTAAATCCGTTGAAACGACACCGTATGAATTATGGTTTGGTAAGAAACCTAAGCCGCCGTTCCTTAAAGTTTGGGGCTGCGAAGCTTATGTAAAGAAGTTACAACCTGACAAGCTAGAACCCAAAGCGGAGAAATGCGTCTTCATAAGATACCCTAAAGAAACAATTGGGTACACTTTCTATCACAGATCCGAAGGCAAAAAAATTGTTGCCAAGAACGGTCCTTTCTTGAGAAGGAGTTTCTCACTAAAGAAGTGACTGGAAGAAAGTAGAACTCGACGAGGTTATTGAACCTTCTCTCGTAGATCAGAGTAGCGCAGTGCCGTAAGATGTTCCTGTGCAGCCTGCACCGATAAGAGAGGAAGCAAATGATGATGATCATGAAACTTCGAACGAAGAAGCTACTGAACCTCGCAGATCGATGAGGGCTCATACCACTCCTGATTGGCATGATCCCTGTCTAAATTTCATGATTGTGGATAACAATGATGAAGACCCTGCGACGTGTGAGGAACCAATGATGAGCCCAGATTCCAACAAATGGTACGAGGCCATGAAATCCGAAATGGGATCCATGTATGATAACCAAGTATGGACTTTGGTAGACTTACCTGATAGCCGCAAGGCTGTCGAGAATAAATGGATCTTCAAAAGAAAAACATATGCTGATGGTAATATTAATGTGTATAAACCTTGACTTGTAGCGAAGGGGTTCCGACAGATTCAAGGAGTTGAATACGATGAGACTTTCTCACCGGTAGCGAAGCTAAAGTCTGTGAGGATTTTGTTAGCAATAGCTGCATTTTTCGATTATGAGATTTGGCAGATGGATGTCAAAACGGCATTCCTTAATGGTAACATTGAGGAAGAGTTGTATATGGTACAACCCAAAGGTTTTGTCAATCCTAAAAATGCTGACAATGTATGCAAACTTCAGCGTTCCATTTATGGACTGAAGCAAGCATCCCGGAGTTGGAACCAACATTTTGATAAGGTGATCAAAGACTTCGGGTTTATACAGACTCATGGTGAGGCCTGTATTTACAAGAAAGTGAGTGGGAGTTCTGTAGCATTCTTGATATTTTATGTAGATGATATATTATTGATTGGGAATGATATAGAACTTCTAAGCAGTGTTAAAGGTTATTTGAATAAGTGTTTTCAATGAAAGATCTTGGTGAAGCAGCGTACATTTTAGGCATCAAGATTTATAGAGATAGATCAAGACGCCTAATAGGGCTTTCACAAAGTACATACCTGGACAAGATTCTAAAGAAGTTTAGAATGGATGAAAGCAAGAAAGGGTTCTTGCCTATGTTGCCAGGTAAGGTCTTGAGTAAGACTCAAGGTCCTGCTACGGCAGAAGAAAGAGAGAGGATGAACAAGATCCCCTATGCCTCGGCAGTAGGCTCTATTATGTATGCCATGTTGTGTACTAGACCAGATATTGCACATGCTGTTAGTTTGACCAGCAGATATCAAAGTGATCTAGGAATGGAATACTGGACAGCGGTCAAGAATATCCTGAAGTACTTGAAAAGGACTAAAGATATGTTTCTTTGTTATGGAGGTGACCAAGAGCTCGTTGTAACCAGTTACACCGATGCTAGTTGGAACACTGATCCTGATGACTCTAAGTCTCAGTCTGGGTACGTGTTTATATTGAATGGTGCTGCAGTAAGCTGGATGAGTGCCAAGCAATGCACGGTGGTGAAGTGTTCAACTGAATCTGAATACATAGCGGCTTCAGAGGCTTCATCGGAAGCAATATGGATGAAGAGGTTCATTACTGAGCTTGGTGTGGTTCCTAGTGCGTTGGACCCATTAGTCATTTATTGTGATAACATGGATGCCATTGCCAATGCACAAGAACCAAGGTCACACAAGAAGCTGAAGCATATCAAGCTACATTTTCATGTGATTCGCGAGTACGTCGAAGATGGTGACATAAGATTTGCAAAGTACACACAGATCTGAATGTGGCATATCCGTTGACTAAAGCTCTCCCTAGGGCAAAGGATGACCTACACCAGAACACCATGGGTGTTAGGTACCTTACCATGTAATCTAGATTATTGACTCTAGTGCAAGTGGGAGACTGTTGGAGAGATGCCCAAGAGGCAATAATAAAATGGTTATTATTATATATTTGTGTTTATGATAAATGTTTGCATACCATGCTATAATTGTATTAACCGAAACATTGATACATGTGTGTTATGTAAACAACAAGGAGTCCCTAGTAAGCCTCTTGTATAACTATCTTGTTGATTAATAGATGATCATGGTTTCATGATCATGAACATTGGATGTTGTTAATAACAAGGTTATGTCATTGGGTGAATGATATAATGGACACACACCCAAATAAGCGTAGCATGAGATCAAGTTATTAAGTTCATCTTGCTATAAGCTTTCGATACATAGTTAACTAGTCATTCGACCATGAGATCATGTAAATCACTTACACCGGAAGGATGCTTTAATTACATCAAACGTCATTGCGTAAATGGGTGGTTATAAAGATGGGATTGAGTATTCGGAAAGTGTGAGTTGAGGCATATGGATCAAGAGTGGGATTTGTCAATCCCGATGACGGATAGATATACTCTGGGCCCTCTCGGTGGAATGTCATCTAATTAGGTTGCAAGCATGTGACTAGGTCACAAGAGATGACATACCACAGTACGAGTAAAGAGTACTTGTCGGAAACAAGGTTGAACTAGCTATGGAGATACCGATGATCGAATCTCGGACAAGTAAAGTATCAGGTGACAAAGGGAATCGGTATCGTATGTAAATGGTTCAATCGATCACTAAGTTATCGCTGAATGTGTGGGAGCCATTATGGATCTCCAGGTCCCTCTATTGGTTATTGGTCAGAGAGGAGTCTCGATCATGTCTGCATAGTTCACGAACCGTAGGGTGACGCGCTTAAGGTTTGATGTCGCATAAGTAGATTCAGAATATGAGATGGAGACCGAAGTTTGTTCGGAGTCTCGGATGGGATCCAGGACATCACGAGGAGGTCCGGAATGGTCCGGAGAATAAGATTCATATAAGGTAAGTTGATTTCTAGGTTTCGGAAAAGTTTGGAATTTTTTCGGTGGAAGACCGGGAAGGTTCTAGAAGGTTCTGGGGGTCCCACCAGTGGGCCCACGACCCTAGGAGGGCTAGCATGGGCCAAGGGGATGCACCCTATCCTAATGGGCCAGGGGAACATGCCCCTCAAGGCCCAGCCGGCCAACCCCTTTAGGGTTTCCCCAAATCCTAGGGGGGAGATCAACTTGGGGGGGGAAGATTTCACCCTTCCCCCTTTGGGCCACCGGCCATAGGCTTGGAGGAGGGGCCAAGGAAAACCCTGGCCGGCCTCCCCCCTATATAAAGAGGGGAGGGGGCAGGGGCGCAGCCCTCCTTTACCCCTGAACCTCTGGCCGCCCCTCTCCTCCTCCATAGTGTTGTTATGGCTTGGCGAAGCCCTGCAACTTTTCTCCTCCACCACCACCACCACGCCGTCGTGCTGCTGGGATTCCGAGGGGATCTACCACACCTCCGCTTCCCCCAGGAATGGGGATAGGACAGGCTTCATCGACACCGTACGCACGACCGAGTACGGAAGTGCTGCCAGATTGTAGCACAGGACGATCGACTACATCAACAACGGGATCTAATCTCGTAAGCTTTGGAATCTTCGAGGGTTAGTCTCACACTCATCTCATTGCTTCGATATTCGTAGATTAGATCTTGCTTCCTCCTAGATTGGATCTTGGTTTTTGTTCATGTTCACGGTAGTGTTTTCCATGCAACGAACCCATCACATACTACGGACCCATGGGCAGCCCGATTCAAATTTTGGGAGCTACCACTATCGAAGCGCCCCCAACACCAAGAGCCTCCATCACCCGCCACCTTCCAGGATCGGTACCCCGATATCCATGATCTTGAACCCGCGGAGCGGTAGAAATCACTGCGGAGAGCTCCTGGATCGGACGAGGGAGGCCGACGCGAGATCTATCCGGCACTAGGGAGCAGGGGTGTGACAAGCATGATGACGACGTGTCGCGCCACCGCGTGCAAGTCATAAGCTCGTAGAACCCTTAATGGGTATGCCAGCCTACCATTGGAACTAGGCCCTCCTAGCTCAACTCAAGCCGTGCTCCAAGAACCTGCCCCTACCGGGCATTTCGAGTGGCGCGTCCGCGTCCGTTTGCGACCGCGTGGTCCGAAAATGTGTCTATACCCCACCCAGCGGCGCGATGCATAGTGTCCGATGATACGTCTCAAACGTATCTATAATTTCTTATGTTCCATGCTAGTTTTATGACAATACTCACATGTTTTATACACACTTTACATCATTTATATGCATTTTCCGGCACTAACCTATTAACGAGATGCCGAAGCGCCAGTTCCTGTTTTGTGCTATTTTTGGTTTCAGAAATCCTACACAGGAAATATTCTCAGAATTGGACGAAACGAACGCCCAGGGTCTTATTTTTCCACGGAGCTTCCAGAAGACCGAAGAGGATATGAAGTGGGGCCACGAGGCGCCCTAACCATAGGGCGGCGCGACCAAGGAGGGGCCCGCGCCAGCCTATGGTGTGGGGCCCTCGTGCCTCCACCGACTCTGCCCTTCCGCCTACTTAAACTCTCCGTCGCGAAAACCGTATTACCGAGAGCCACGATACGAAAAAAGTTCCAGAGACGCCACCGCCGCCAATCCCATCTTGGGGGATTCAGGAGATCGCCTCCGGCACCCTGCCGGAGAGGGGAATCATCACCGGAGGGCTCTACATCACCATGCCCGCCTCCGGACTGATGCATGAGTATTTCATCCTTGGACTATGGGTCCATAGCAGTAGCTAGATGGTTGTCTTCTCCTCTTGTGCTATCATGTTTAGATGTTGTGAGCTGCCTATCATGATCAAGATTATCTATTTGTAATGCTACATGTTGTGTTTGTTGGGATCCGATGAATATTGAATACTATGTCAAGTTGATTATCAATCTATCATATATGTGTTGTTTATGTTCTTGCATGCTCTCCGTTGCTAGTAGAGGCTCTGGCCAAGTTGATACTTGTAACTCCAAGAGGGAGTATTTATGCTCGATAGTGGGTTCATGCCTCCATTGAATCTGGGACAGGTGTGAGAAAGTTCTAAGGTTGTGGATGTGCTGTTGCCACTAGGGATAAAACATCAATGCTTTGTCTAAGGATATTTGTGTTGATTACATTACGCACCATACTTAATGCAATTGTCTGTTGTTTGCAACTTAATACTGGAAGGGGTGCGGATGCTAACCCGAAGGTGGACTTTTTAGGCATAGATGCATGCTGGATAGCGGTCTATGTACTTTGTCGTAATGCCCTAATTAAATCTCATAGTAGTCATCATGATATGTATGCTCTCTCTATTTGTCAATTGCCCAACTGTAATTTGTTCACCCAACATGCTATTTCTTATTGGAGAGACACCACTAGTGAATTGTGGACCCCGGTCCATTCTTTTACATCTGAAATACGATCTACTGCAATCTCTGTTCTCTGTTGTTTTCTACAAGCAAACATTATTCTCCACACCATACGTTTAATCCTTTGTTTACAGCAAGCCGGTGAGATTGACAACCTCACTATTAAGTTGGGGCAAAGTATTTTGGTTGTGTTGTGCAGGTTCAACGTTGGCGCCGGAATCCCTGGTGTTGCGCCGCACTACACTCCTTCACCAACAACCTTCACGTGGCCTTCATCTCCTACTGGTTCGATAACCTTGGTTTCTTACTGAGGGAAAACTTGCTGCTGTACGCATCACACCTTCCTCTTGGGGTTCCCAACGGACGTGTGCTTCATGCGTTATCAAGCTCTTTTTCTGGCGCCGTTGCCGGGGAGATCAAGACACGCTGCAAGGGGAGTCTCTCACATCCAATCTCTTTACTTTGTTATTGTCTTGCTTTACTTTATTTTATTTTCTGTTTTGTTTGCTTCTTTATATCAAAAACACAAAAAAATTAGTTGCTTTACTTTATTTCATTTGTCTTGTTTGCTTTCTCTATATCAAAAACACAAAAAAATTAGTTACTTGCATTTACTTTATTTACGTTTTGTTTATTTCATCATGCTTCATCCTAAGTTCACTCTGAAAGATATACCGGTAGGGCAAGGGTCTATCATTGGAAGAGATAATATAGAAGAATTTTTCACTCATGTTAGTAGAGTTAAAGATTTTGAAGATAGACACTTGGTAAAAGTTGTTCCTACTTATGAAAGTGCTACTGCCTCTTTAGTACACATGTTGGAAACTAGATTCGTTAATCTCAATCCTATAATGCAAGAAAAAATGACAGAGCCCCCTTCTCCCCTGGTCGTCCCCCGCGGGGGCCGAAGGGGAGAAACCCTAGCCCCACCTTCCCGCGTCCCCTTCTCCCCTCCCTCCCCTGCCGCCGCCAGCGTGTGCCGCCAGGCAAAGCCCGCGCGGTGCCGGCGGCGGCGGGCTCTCCCTTACCCGGCGCGTGGCGGGCCGTGCGGGGCGGCTCCGATTCATGGCGACGGTGCAACTAGGCGGAGGTCGGCGAGGCCTGCGCGGCGGCGGCCGGCGAGCCGCGTTAGGGCCGTCCTCTCACACATGGAGGCGGCGGTGGTCGCTGCAGCCGTGCGTGGTGGTGCTTGGCGGCCGGGCTCGATCTGGGCCTGTGCGGGCCGAAGTGGGCCGCGGCTTCGGGGCGTGGTGGCGGCGCGTGGAGCTCTGTCTCCGGCGTGCTGCGTGGGCGCGATTGCAGTGGTGGTTGGCCGACAAGGGTGGCCTCCTCCCTCGGGCTCTTGCTGGCCACAGGTGACGCCGGTGGTGGCCGACACTCCTCTTCGGCGACGGTGAGGCCGGTGTGGCTTCTTGCCTTTCTGGTGGTGGACCAAGCCGGCGGTTACATCTCCGTCCAGCGCCTCCAAGTTCGCCGCTGGCGACATCGGGGGTACGGTGAAGGACCAGGGTGAAAGCCCTGCCCCGGTGCATCCGGTGCGGATCACGGCGACACCTGAGGGCGCCGCTTCCTTCCTGAAGGCGTGATCTTTGGTCCCAACCGTGCCTTTCCTCTCCTCTTGGTGCCAGGGGAAACCCTATGTCCGGTCATTCGGGCAAGGCGGCGGCGGCGCCACGGCGTCGTTCTCTTCTTGAAGACGTTGTCGAGGCTTCATGGGGAGAGGCCGATGTGTTTTTGGAGGCGGGGCATTGTGATGCGCTGCGGGTGTTGGCTGCTGGCCAGGGCTGGGGGCGTCGAGGCGCTATGTACGACATGGTGGATGCAACCAACTCTGCTGCTTCTCCAATTTCGAAGGATCCTGCCTTCTCCTCGCCGACTCTTCTAGGCTCATGAGGGGAGGTACGTTGGTCCGGGCTGCCTTGGAGTCACGAGCGTGCTATGGTGGTGTCTCGCTTGGTTCGTGACGCGGTTCGGTGGCTCCATGCCCCATCTCCTCACCTCTTTTGGTGGGATGTTGGGGGCGGGTAGCTCTCATCGGGTCGTTTGTAGCGGGGTGTTGTAAGCCGCTTGGCTATGTATCGTCTTGGGTGTGTGTGGAGTTGTATCGGCCATCGGCCTCTTCTTCTATGTGATTGGTATGTCTTCCAGGACGTATTCTCGAAAAAAAATCCTATAATGCAACATATGTTTCTTACACTCTCTGATATGGAAATGGGAGAAAAGAGAGATTTTGTTTTAGAGGTTCTTCTTAGAGAATTTGGTGATATAGCTAAAGAAGCTAGAAAAGTTTTTATTAAACATAAGAGGCTTGGCTTTTATACCGATTTTGCAAAAACACTTGAAAAAATGAACATGGATAGATTAAAGTACACTAATAACGTCAATGGTGAGGGGGAGATTAAAGTACCGATACCTAGTAAGCTCCTAGGGATGCATGAAGCTCTAGAAAATAACTATGCTTGGCTTGTTCCTGAAAATTTGTTTGATGAGGATAGTAAGCCTAAGAGCAACGAAAGAGGAGTTACTTAAATAGACAAGATACAATGCATTGTTGAGAAAACTCCCAACTCCCCTGGTAATAATGTTGATGCTTCATCTCTTGATAATACTTGATTCACACTTTCTGTGCCTAGCTGAAAGGCGTTAAAGAAAAGCACTTCTTGGGAGATAACCCATGTATGTTTTTATTACTGTTTTGTTGAGTCTTGGAAGTTGTTACTACTGTAGCAACCTCTCATTATCTTTACTTTATTGCATTGTTGTGCCAAGTAAAGTCTCTAATAGTAAATTTGATACTAGATTTGGATTGCTGCGCAGAAACAGATTTCTTCCTGTCACGAATTTGAGTAGATCTCTCTGTAGAAGAATAAAAAAAATCTGCCAATTTACATGCGTGATCCTCAGATATGTACGCAACTTTCATTAGTTTTGAGCTTTTTCATCTGAGCCTATTAAGTGCCTCTAAAAAATTCGTATTTACGGACTGTTCTGTTTTGACAGATTCTGCCTTTTATTTCGCATTGCTTCTTTTGCTATGTTGAATGGATTTCTTTGTTCCATTAACTTTCAGTAGCTTTGGGCAATGTCCAGAAGTGTTAAGAATGATTATGTCACCTCTGAATATGTGAATTTTTGATTATGCACTAACCCTCTAATGAGTTTGTTTTGAGTTTGGTGTGGAGAAAGTTTTCAAGGATCAAGAGAGGAGGATGATACAATATGATCAAGAAGAGTGAAAAGTCTAAGCTTGGGGATGCCCCCGTGGTTCATCCCTGCATATTTCAAGAAGACTCAAGCATCTAAGCTTGGGGATGCCCAAGGCATCCCCTTCTTCATCGACAACTTATCAGGTCACCTCTAGTGAAACTATATTTTTATTCCGTCACATCTTATGTGCTTTACTTGGAGCGTCTGTTTGCTTTTGTTTTTGTTTTTGTTTGAATAAAATCGGATCCTAGCATTCTTTGTGTGGGAGAAAGACACGCTCCGCTGTTTCATATGAACACTGGTGTTCTTAGCTTTACTTTTAATGTTCATGGCGAAGGTTGAAACTGCTTCGTTCATTGTTATTTGGTTGGAAACAGAAAATGCTTCATGTGGTACTTGGTATATTGTCTTGAACATTTTGATACTTGGCAATTGTTTTGCTCAAATAGATCATGTTTAAGCTCTTGCAGCATGTACTTTGCACCTATTAATGAAGAACTACCATAGAGCTTGTTGAAATTTGGTTTGCATGATTGGTCTCTCTAAAGTCTAGATATTTTCTGGTGAAGTGTTTGAACAACAAGGAAGACAGTGTAGAGTCTTATAATGCTTGCAATATGTTCTTATGTAAGTTTTGCGGTACCGGTTCATACTTGTGTTTGCTTCAAACAACCTTGCTAGCCAAAGCCTTGTACTGAGAGGGATATTTCTCGTGCATCCAAATCCTTGAGCCAAAACCCATGCCATTTGTGTCCACCATACCTACCTACTATGTGGCATTTCTCTGCCATTCCAAAGTAAATTACTTGAGTGCTACCTTTAAAATTTCATTCCTTGTCTTTTCAATATATAGCTCATGGGAAAATAGCTTAAAAACTATTGTGGTAAAGAATATGTAGCTTATGTATCTTATTTCTTATAAGTTGCTTGTTGAGCGGTAACCATGTTTCTGGGGACGCCATCAACTATTACACCTTTGTTGAATATCATATGAGTTGCTATGCATGTTCGTCTTGTCTGAAGTAAGGGTGATTTATCATGATCAAATGGTTTGAGTATGCATATTGTTAGAGAAGAACATTGGGCCGCTAACTAAAGTCATGAATCATGGTGGAAGTTTCAGTTTGGACAGTAATCCTCAATCTCCTATGAGAATATTATCTGTTGTTGAATGCTTATGCATTAAAGAGGAGTCCATTATCTGTTTTCTATGTTGTCCCGGTATGGATGTCCTTAGTTGAGATCTATCAAAAACGAGAAATCAAATGCAATCTATCTCCTTGGACCTTTGTACAGGCGGGATAGAGGTACCCCTTTGTGACACTTGGTTGAAACATATGTTATGCAATGATAATCCATGTAAATCCAAGCTAATTAGGACAAGGTGCGAGCACTATTGGTATTCTATGCATGAGGCTTGCAACTTATAGGATGTCTTATGCATAACACATATGAATTATTACTACCGTTGACAAAATTGTTTCTATGTTTTCCAAATAAAAGCTCTAGCACAAAAATAGTAATCCATGCTTCCCTCTGCGAAGGGCCATTCTTTTACTTTATGTTGAGTTAGTTTACCTACTTCTTTCTATCTTAGAAGCAAACACTTGTGTCAACTGTGTGCATTGATTCCTACATACTTGCTTATTTGCATTCATCATATTACTTTGTGTTGACAATTATCCATGAGATATACATGTTGAAGTTGAAAGCAACCGCTGAAACTTATATCTTCCTTTGTGTTGCTTCAAAACTTTCTACTAAGAATTTATTGCTTTATGAGTTAACTCCTATGCAAGTCTTATTGATGCTTGTCTTGAAAGTACTATTCATGAAAAGTCTTTGCTATATGATTCAGTTGTTTAGTCATTGTCTTTACCATTGCTTCGAATCACTTCATTCATTTCATATGCTTTACAATAGTATTGATCAAGATTATGATAGCAGCATGCCACTTCAGAAATTATCCTTGTTATCGTTTACCTACTCGAGGGCGAGTAGGAACTAAGCTTGGGGATGCTTGATACGTCTCAAACATATCTATAATTTCTTATGTTCCATGCTAGTTTTATGACAATACTCACATGTTTTATACACACTTTACATCATTTATATGCATTTTCCGACACTAACCTATTAACGAGATGCCGAAGCGCCAGTTCCTGTTTTGTGCTGTTTTTGGTTTCAGAAATCCTACAGAGGAAATATTCTCGGAATTGGACGAAACGAACGCCCAGGGTCTTATTTTTCCACGGAGCTTCCAGAAGACCGAAGAGGATACGAAGTGGGGCCACGAGGCGCCCTAACCATAGGGCGGCGCGGCCAAGGAGGGGCCCGCGCCGGCCTATGGCGTGGGGCCCCCGTGCCTCTAACGACTCTGCCCTTCCGCCTACTTAAACTCTCCGTCGCGAAAACCCTATTACCGAGAGCCACCATACGGAAAAAGTTCCAGAGACGCCGCCGCCGCCAATCCCATCTCGGGGGATTCAGGAGATCGTTTCCGGCACCCTGCCGGAGAGGGGAATCATCACCGGAGGGCTCTACATCACCATGCCCGCCTCCGGACTGATGCGTGAGTAGTTCATCCTTGGACTAGGGTCCATAGCAGTAGCTAGATGGTTGTCTTCACCTCTTGTGCTATCATGTTTAGATCTTGTGAGCTGCCTATCATGATCAAGATCATCTATTTGTAATGCTACATGTTGTGTTTGTTGGGATCCGATGAATATTGAATACTATGTCAAGTTGATTATCAATCTATCATATATGTGTTGTTTATGTTCTTGCATGCTCTCCGTTGCTAGTAGAGGCTCTGGCCAAGTTGATACTTGTAACTCCAAGAGGGAGTATTTATGCTCGATAGTGGGTTCATGCCTCCATTGAATCTGGGACTGTGACAGAAAGTCTAAGGTTGTGGATGTGCTGTTGCCACTAGGGATAAAACATCAATGCTTTGTCTAAGGATATTTGTGTTGATTACATTACGCACCATACTTAATGCAATTGTCTGTTGTTTGCAACTTAATACTGGAAGGGTGCGGATGCTAACCCGAAGGTGGAGTTTTTAGGCATAGATGCATGCTGGATAGCGGTCTATGTACTTTGTCGTAATGCCCTAATTAAATCTCATAGTAGTCATCATGATATGTATGCTCTCTCTATTTGTCAATTGCCCAACTGTAATTTGTTCACCCAACATGCTATTTCTTATTGGAGAGACACCACTAGTGAACTGTGGACCCCGGTCCATTATTTTACATCTGAAATACAATCTACTACAATCTCTGTTCTCTGTTGTTTTCTACAAGCAAACATCATTCTCCACACCATACGTTTAATTCTTTGTTTACAGCAAGCCAGTGAGATTGACAACCTCACTGTTAAGTTGGGGCAAAGTATTTTGGTTGTGTTGTGCAGGTTCCACGTTGGCGCCGGAATCCCTGGTGTTGTGCCGCACTACACTCCTTCACCAACAACCTTCATGTGGCCTTCATCTCCTACTGGTTCGATAACCTTGGTTTCTTACTGAGGGGAAACTTGCTGCTGTACGTAGCACACCTTCCTCTTGGGGTTCCCAACGGACGTGTGCTTCACGCGTTATCATCCGACACGTCTGTCCAGACGCAAATGCGGCTCAAATATGCGGCACGTTTGCGTCTGCGCAGACAACACAAACGTCCGCACGCTTCTCGCACGGGCCCGCCTGGTAGTGCCACAGATGCTTCGTCTTCAGCGCGGCCTAACTTGCGGGCGGCGCGTCGCCCCATTAGTAGCGTGTCTCGCCTTCCGCGCGCGTGTGCTGGTGGGCGGTGTCGCAGTGATAGGGAATGAAAGGCGAAGTGGCGCCCGAGTCTTTTTAAGTTCCTCTCGGCGGCGCCCATTTTCTGACCACAACATTTCCAGAGCCCGCCGTATTCACCCGAGCGACGCCATGGGGAAGTCTTAGCCGTTCCGCAACACGAAGAATGACCACGAGGCTAGCGGCTCGTGGTCTGGCAAGAAGCCGCGGGTAGGGCAGTATGTCCGCATCGAGTTCGCGCGCCGCCTCTGGGAGGAAAACCAGTCAGTGCCATGGCCGGATGCGAGCATGCCTAGAGGAGGCTAGTACCACAACTCGCGCATGTCAGTCCCTCTCGTGCCACGTGAGGGCCGAGAGCGCCGTGATAAGGTGCGCCGACACCGAGCCATCCTGCTGGCCGATCTCCGAGAAGATCTGGCGTACGCGCTCAACTCCTATAATTGGATCTCCTTCGGGACGTGGGAGTTCGACGTGTGCCGCCGAGAGGGGTTCCTCGATGACGTCGACTACTTCGACCGAGAGCTCGCCGCAGACGACGATGACGACGGCGACTACCACAATGGCGACTTGGACGAGGATGAGGGCGTTGAGGACAACGGCGCCGCCGAGGCCAGGTACGAGGCCTCGTCGGACGGCCATGTCCAAGGTGGAGACAACAGCCACGACGACAACGACCCGGTGTGGGATCCGAAGACCTAGCCGTCGGACATTAGCGAGGAGGAGGCCATTGCCATCGCAATGGCCAAAAGCGAGCTCGACCAGCTCGCTATATGGGATGGCCTCGCAGTCTAGCTTCGTGAGTCCTCGCTGATGCAGGGGAGGCTGGCGACTCCTCCGGCCACGCCGACGCGTACGACCGTGCGCGCGCGTCGTCTGGTGCTCCTTCGACAGTCTGGGATCCATGGCCACCCACCGCAGACTGCCCTTCGTCCTCCGCCCCCGGCGTATCAGCTCCCATGTCGGATGTCGGAGATCAGCGACCTCGTCAGCGACGACGAGCAGTAGTCCGTACCAAGGTTTTTGTAGGCCTTGCTGGCCCTTTTTATTTTCTAGAGCATTTTAATGTATTTTTACAAATATGTAAATTATGATTTTAAATAGAAAAAAAATTATACGTCGGACCGCTGGAGACAATCCTAGACGCAAATGGACATCGTGGTCGATTTCAACTATTCGACCCGAGAAAAACATACATTTCACGTTTGTTTTGGCGTTCAATATGCATCACTCCATTAGAGATGCTCTCGCGCGCAATGGCCAGTGTCCGGCCAACCAAAATCTGTTATGAAATGTGGCCAAGCTCGCCACCCATAGCAGCGCATCGCTTTGTACCAACTGGACAGAGAGGGCAGATTTTCTAAAGAATGGGCTACATGGAGCTCTTTTTTGAACAATACGAACAATGGCCGTTTTAAAGTTTCGAAAAGATCTGAAAAAGCTATAGGTGTAGAAATAATGTAATCTAGGAACGCGAAAATATCTTGCCTCGAAATAAACAGTATTTTTGGCTGCACAAAAGTGGCGAAACTTGACATGTAAAACAGTGAACAGTGCAAATTTTTGAACCTCTTGAAATCTGTTAGATTTTGTTATTTTTGGTAAGCCCAGAATAAAAAGCATTATCGGTTGAGGTTTTGCATGGTGGTATAGTAAATAATTATGTACGTCTACAATTGTTTCGTTTTTTTCTGAAATATTAAAATTATTACTAAAATTTTTCGAAAAGTAAAGAGCTCAGAAGAGAATTTTCGGTGCACAGATCATTTTAGCAGCGAGCAGTAAGAGCATCTCCAGCCGTTGGGGCTCCCCAAGCCAAAATCCGGCGCTATTTAGCGCCGGATGGATGATTTTTTTTTTGCCTGGAGCCCACTTTCCCAGCGGCGAGCCCAAGATGGATGAATCTTTTTGACAAATAACGGCGAATTTAGACAAAACAAGGCGAAATTCGTTCAAACATAAGCGAAATTTAAAGATATTTAACATATATGGGCGGGTTCGTACATATATAGGGCGAGTTCGTACATATATATATTTGAATTCTCAGATGGAAACTTAAAATAAAATTGAAAAACGGCGTGCCGAAACGGCGTCGGCGCCGACGGCGGCATCCCCAGGACGGGGGAGTTGTCGGCCTCGATGTGCGCGAGCACACTGGCGAGCGTGCGGCCCGGCGCACCCCACCAACGGCGGCAGCCGGCGGCGTTGTTACGCGCTGGAGGAGGGGGAGGACCATCGTACGCTGCGAGTTCCCGTTCGTGCCGGAGATGGAAGAACTCGTTCCAGGCGTCGTAGTTGTCGGCGAGGTACCACTCCTCCGCGCGCTGCTCCTCGCTGAGGGTGACCCGCACAACGTCAATAGCGGCGTCGAGCTCGTCGCCTTCCACCGGAAGCGGCGGGATCGGGATGCCCCCCGCGCTCAGGCGCCATCCTCCGGGCACGCGGAACTCCGGCGGCGCCGGGTAGCCCGCCATGTGCAGGAGTTCCGCCTCCCACTGGTGTAGGGAACGGCGGCTGAAGCCGTTGTTCGCCGCGCCTTCGCGGTGGCCCGCCATTGCTCGCTGGAGGCGGATTGGGGAGAGAAGACATGGCTGGGGAGAGGAGGGAGACGGCGGTGCTGAATGCGGCCAGACGCGGTAGGTTCCGCTATAAATAGAGGGCGAGGCGGCAGCATTAACTCGCCGCGTGGAAGCCACACGTCCGGCGAAACTGACCGGCAGGCTTTTGAAGCGCATGGAAGACGATTGGCCTCTGTTGCCGATAAGTCGGGGCCACCATCCGCGCGGGAAGTTTTCTCGATGTTCCCGTGCTTTCGTTTCGTCCGGACTTCCCGAACGCTCTCTAGGGGGGAGGGGGATGACCTGGGCTCGCCGGACGGATGAAAGCCCGAATCCGAATGAAAACTAGGTTCCGGGAACATGACTGGACCATTTTAACCTTCCCGGGAGACGGGTGAAGATGCGCAGGCAAAGCAAAGTTTACACATAATATTTTGTTGACCTGCGGACGCAACGTCTCTCTGCCGCAGCGCTTGAACGACCTGTGCTTGTCCCCGTCCCGTCTTGTCGTAGCTGTCTGCCAGCTGGTTTACTCGTACCATACAACACATTAGGGCATGTACATTAGTTTAGACAGATGGTGTCTATAGTACTAATCCATGTCATATATAGACGATACTATAGACAATGTGTACAACAGTCTGTCTGTAAGTTTCCTATTTTTAGCCATAACCATATGTGAGTATAAGTTACAGACACCCTTCATACAATAGCAAAATAGCAGTCTGTAAGCTGTCTGTAAGAATGTTACAGACTGTCTGCAACTTTACAGACAGCCTCACTCTCTCTCCTCATTCTCTTTCCTCCACATCATCAAAATCACATATAACCACCACTTACAGACAGCTTAGTCAGCACCATTGTAGATGCCCTTAGATGGAGTATTAACGTATCTTCGACGGGTAGATTTAAATCGATGATTTAAACGGTTCATTTCTGTATATTTGGTTTAACGTGTGGACATGATGCATCTCGCGGTTCAGCTAGCCCGAACAGCGCGTCCAGCAACGCGATTCAATTAGTCGGAGCGAGAGAGCGTGAGCGAGAGAGCGTGAGCGAGAGAGCAGGAGCGCAGGGCGCCCTCCGCGCGACCGCCGTGCGCCTCCCGGGCGGCGGTGATTCACCCCTTCCTTCCCTTCCTTCCGCCATGGCCAGCAAGGTGGCTCTGTCTGACTCCGACCGCAGCGACGACTCGGTGACCTCTCGTGCCCCAGCTCCTCCCCTTCGCTCGCTGGTGGTCGCTCCGGCGGGCCACCGCCTTGGGTCGAGGGGTTGGGCGGATGGTGCAGGTCCCAGTCATGGTCGCCCGGCCGCCGCCGGTGGTGGTGATGATGCTGGTCGTCCGTGGCAGACCATGGAATCTAGGCGCGCGCGCGCCGCGCGCAGAGGCCCGGAGCGCGCTCGACGACAGTCTGGGCGGCCTCTGCCGGCCTCTCGGCCTCCGCCGGGAGGCGCTTCTTCCCGCGTTCCGGCGGCGCTGCATGGTGGGTGCTACAACTGTGGCCTTGAAGGGCACATCTCTGCTGAGTGCACCAACGATACGCTCTGCGTGCGCTTCGGGGGCACCAAGCACACCTCCCGCAACTGCAAGCGGCCGCGCAGCGCGTCGCCTCCGGCTGCACCGCCATCTGCAGGCGGTCCTCTGGTGGATGCTCCGCCGCCGCCGTCGCCGCCATCGGCTGTGGCTCCTGCGGGTCCTGGTCGCTCCTGGAGGGCCGTGGCCTGTGGTTCCGAGGGGGCGCCCGCGTCCAGTTCCGGTCTGGTGGGCTTCTCTGCGCCGTTCGCTCCCTCGGCGGGGTCACCCATCGTCTCCCTATCCGAGGGCGAGCCGCGGCCTGTTTCGCCCGGGCCGGCTGACGTCTGCTACGTCTCGCCGTCGCTTGGCATGGTGCAGATGGAGGCCGATCTCGACCGTGCCGTCTTGGTGCGTGTCGGGGGTCGCAGCGATGCGGTGACGCCGGCCATCGCCGCGGCCGCCATGTATGACCTGCTCGGTTTGCGGGTAGACGTAGATTTCTCCATTCGCCCTGCCGAGCCCGCCGATTTCCTCATCCTGTGCGGGGAGATGGAGACCCGTGACTTGTTGTTGGGGGCGCAGTTCGTCTCCGCGCCGGTGTCGCTCCACTTCGAGCCCTGGAGCCGCCGCGCGGGTGCAACGCCGCGGGAAACTCCTTTCCTCGCGGAGCTTGTGCTGCGGGGCATCCCCGCCCACGCCTGGGCTGAACGTACGGCGATCAAGCTGCTGGAGGGTAGCGGCATCATCGACGCGGTCGACCCGGACACGGCGGCGCACCGTGACATGAAGCATTTCCGGCTGTCTTTTTGGACGCACGACCTCGCCTCCATTCCGGGGCATCGTTGGTTGGCGGTGCCGGTGCCGGGCTCCGGCTTGCCTCTCAGGGTTTCAACGGGGCAGCGTTGTCCTCGTATCTCGCCTCCGCAGATGCTTTGGTACCGCGTCCTGATACGTCCATTTTGCATCACTATTTTATATCATAATTTACTGTTATTCATTGATATATTTCATATTTAGAGATGATACTTATGTTATTTCACCTATTTTGCATGTTTCATGATTATTGGAGAATCACTCACCGGAGTCAGGATTCTGCTGGAAAAAGCACCGTCAGAATGCAATATTTCTGAAGATCAACAACTGACGGAAATTACACCGAAGGTCTTAGTTCTCCAGAAGAAGGAGCAAGCCAAAAGGAGGGGCCGAGGAGGGCCGCCATGGGCCCCCCATAGGCCGGCGCGGGCTCCACCCTGGCCGCGCCGCCTTGTGGGGAGGGGGCCCACAGTCTCCTTCGGCCGCCTCTCTTTCGCGTACTTCATGTACCCGAAAACCTAAGGTACGGGGGATAATGGCGAGGAGACACAGCCGCCTCTGCGGGGTGGAAAACACCAGAGAGAAAAGAGCTCTCCGGCAGGCTAAAATCCGCCGGGGAAATTCCCTCCCGGAGGGGGAAATCGACGCCATCATCATCGTCATCGAGCTGGACTTCATTGGGATCATCATCATCATCATCTCCACCGCCGACACCATCATCTCCACCGCTGCACCTCGTCTCCGCTGTAACATCTAGGGTTGAATCTTGATTATTTCATAGGGGAAACTCTCCCGGTGTTGATTACTCCTTGTTATTGATGCTATTGAGTGAAACCATTGAACCAAGGTTTATGTTCAGATTGTTATTCATCATCATATCACCTCTGATCATGTTCCGTATGATGTCTCGTGAGTAGTTCGTTTAGTTCTTGAGGACATGGGTGAAGTCTAAATGTTAGTAGTGAACTATGTTGAGTAATATTTAATGGTTTGATATTTAAGTTGTGGTGTTATTCTTCTAGTGGTGTCATGTGAACGTCGACTATATGATACTTCACCTTTATGGGCCTAGGGGAATGCATCTTGTATTCGTTTGCTAATTGTGGGGTTGCCGGAGTGACAACAACCTGAACCCCCGTTGGTATATCGATGCAGGAGGGATAGCAGGATCTCAGAGTTTAAGGCTGTGGTTAGATTTATCTTAATTACTTTCTTGTATTTGCGGATGCTTGCAAGGGGTATAATCACAAGTATGTATTAGTCCTAGGAAGGGCGATGCATTAGCATAGGTTCACCCACACAACACTTATCAAAACAATGAAGATTAATCAACTATATGAAGCGAAAGCACTAGACTAAATTCCCGTGTGCCCTCAAGAACGTTTGGTCATCATAAGTAAACAAACCGGCTTGTCCTTTGTGCTAAAAAGGATTGGGCCACTTGCTGCAACTATTACTCTCGCATTTTATTTACTTGTACTTTATTTATCTGCTATATCAAAACCCCCTGAATACTTGTCTGTGAGCATTTACAGTGAATCCTTCATCGAAACTGCTTGTCAACACCTTTTGCTCCTCGTTGGGTTCGGCACTCTTATTTATCGAAAGTACTACGATACACCCCCTATACTTGTGGGTCATCAAGAATATTTTCTGGCGCCATTGCCGGGGAGTGAAGCGCTATTGGTAAGTGGAATTGGTAAGGGAAACTTTTACTGTACATGCTGATTTTATTTCTGCCTGCTGTTGTAATTCATTATGGAGAGATCTTCTCTTGAATTCCTATTTGGAAAATCTACTACTACTGCAAAGGTAGTGGATGAGGCGCCAGGTGAGAAAGAGGTTCCATACAAAATACCTATGAAAATTATTGAACGTGTTGTGGATAACCGCTATGAAGGGGATGGAACTGTCCATCCTGGAGATCATTTATTGTTTCTACATGAATTATGCGGGTTATTCAAGTGTGCAGGTATTGCTATGGATAAAGTTCGGAAGAAACTATTCTCAATATCGCTGTCTGGTAAAGCGGCGCATTGGTATAAATTGCTGAAGAATGGAGATTTTCTTGATTGGAAGGATATCGTGCCTCTATTTTATTCTAAATTCTATCCTCCAAGTGAAATTCACAAAGACCGGAACCGCATATATAATTTCTGGCCTCATGATGGAGAGAGTATTGCCCAAGCATGGGGGAGATTGAAGTCTTTAATGCTCAAATGCCCCATTCATGAGCTTCCTGGTAATATCATTATTGATAACTTCTATGCAAGACTTTCTTTTCAAGATAAACCTTGCTGGATACTACTTGTTCTGGATCATTCACACGCAACAAAAAAGAGTTTAAATGGGACCTTCTTGATCGGATCCAAGAGAATACTGAAGGATGGGAGAATGACAAAGGTAGAGAGTCAGGTATAAATTAAAACTTTTATGGATACTGATAAATTTCGTAATATGAGTGCTGCTTATGGTCTTGACTCTCAAGTTGTTGCAAATTTTGATAAAGCTTTTGCCTCTCATTTTGAATTGCCTAGGAAGAATTTTGATAAGTATCATGAACCTTATAAAGATAAAACTGATTCACCTATAGGTAAGTATGTTGAAATTAAAACTGTTGATCATATTCTTCCTGAAGCTTATATTGAAAAAACTCCTTTTCCTGCTAAAATGAAGGAGTATTCTGTTATAACTAGTGCGGTTAATAAAAGTGCAAAGAAACCTATAGAACCCGAAGAGCAAATAAAGGTTGAACCTGCTATTGCAATAGTTAAAAATCTTGTGACTGAAAATGTAGAAGATGGTCATATCATTTTCTGTGAAGATGCTTCTAATATTGTTTTGCATCCTAATAAGTCTAGGAAAGGCAGTGTTCCTATGCTCTCTGTTAGAATTGGTGATCATTGTTATTATGGTTTATGCGACATTGGTGCAAGTATTAGTGCCATTCCTTATGAGCTTTACACAGAAATCATGCATGAAATTGGTTCTTGTGAACTTGAAGATATTGATGTGGTTGTTCGGCTGGCTAATAGAGAAACTATCTCTCCTATTGGTATTGTTCGAGATGTGGAAGTTGTATGTGGTAAGATTAAATATCCTGCTGACTTTTTGGTACTTGGTTCTGCTGCTAGTAAGTCTTGTCCTATTATTTTTGGTAGACCTTTTCTAAATACTTGTGGAGCTGTTATAGATTGCAAGAAGGAGAAAATTGTAACTAAATTTGTTGGTGAATCTTATGAGTTTAATTTCTCTAAATTTGCCAAAACTCCTTATAAAGCTGATTTGCCTAACGATGATTTTAGAGTTGAACAGTGTGCATCTATTGCTCTTGCTCCTAATAATCCTTTGCAGCAATATTTGGAGAATCATGAGAGTGAAGTCTTTAGGGAAGAAAGGAATGAGCTTGATGAAATTTTCCTTCGTCAACCTATTCTTAAACATGACTTGCCGGTTGAAGATCTAGGTACAATAACACCACCAAAGGAAGATCTGTTTTTGATTTGAAACCATTACCTGATAATCTTAAGTATGCTCATATTGATGATAAGAAAATATATCCTTTTATTATTAGTTCCAAGCTTTCAGAATTTGAGGAAGAAAGGTTATTGGAAATATTGAAGAAACACCGAGGAGCTATTGGCTATACTCTTGATGACTTCAAGGGGATTTCTCCTGCTATTTGCCAACATGCCATCAACATGGAAGATGATGCAAAGCCTGTTGTTGAACATCAGCGTAGTCTAATTCCTAAGATGAAGGATGTGGTAAGGAATGAGGTATTGAAACTTCTTGAAGCTGGTATTATATATCCTATTGCTGATAGTAGATGGGTTAGTCATGTGCATTGTGTTCCTAAGAAAGGAGGAACAACTGTTGTGCCTTGATACGTCTCAAACGTATCTATAATTTCTTATGTTCCATGCTACTTTTATGATGATACTCACATGTTTTATACACACTTTATGTCATTATTATGCATTTTTCGGCACTAACCTATTGACGAGATGCCGAAGAGCCAGTTGCTGTTTTCTGCTGTTTTTGGTTTCAGAAATCCTACAAAGGAAATATTCTCGGAATTGGACGAAATCAACGCCCAGGGTCTTATTTTTCCACGAAGCTTCTAGAAGACCGAAGGGGATACGAAGTGGGGCCACGAGGGCCCGTACCCATAGGGCGGCGCGGCCAGCATGGGGCCCGCGCCGGCCTATGGTGTGGGGCCCCCGCGCCGCCTCCAACCCTGCCCTTCCGCCTACTTGTAGCCTTCGTCGCGAAAACCTCTGTACCGAGAGCCACGATACGGAAAACCTTCCAGAGACGCCGCCGCCGCCAATCCCATCTCGGGGGATTCAGGAGATCGCCTCCGGCACCCTGCCGGAGAGGGGAATCATCTCCCGGAGGACTCTTCATCACCATGATCGCCTCCGGATTGATGTGTGAGTAGTTGATACGTCTCAAACGTATCTATAATTTCTTATGTTCCATGCTAGTTTTATGACAATACCTACATGTTTTATACACACTTTATGTCATGATTATGCATTTTACGGAACTAACCTATTGACAAGATGCCGAAGTGCCAGTTCCTGTTTTCTGCTGTTTTTGGTTTCAGAAATCCTAGTAAGGAAATATTCTCGGAATTGGACGAAATCAATGCCCAGCATCTTAGAATTCCACGAAGCTTCCAGAACACCCGAGAGCCACCAGAGGAGAGCCACAGGGGGGCCACACGCCAGGGCGGCGCGGCCTGGACCCTGGGCGCGCCGCCCTATTGTGTGGTGGCCCCGTCAGCCTTCCGACTCCGCCTCTTCGCCTATAAGAAGGTCCCTGACCTAAATCTTCGATACGAAAAAGCCACGGTACGAGAAACCTTCCAGAGCCGCCGCCATCGCGAAGCCAAGATCTGGGGGACAGGAGTCTCTGTTCCGGCACGCCGCCGGGACGGGGAAGTGCCCCCGGAAGGCTCCTCCATCGACACCACCGCCATCTTCATCAACGCTGCTGTCTCCCATGAGGAGGGAGTAGTTCTCCATCGAGGCTAAGGGCTGTACCGGTAGCTATGTGGTTAATCTCTCTCCTATGTACTTCAATACAATGATCTCATGAGCTGCCTTACATGATTGAGATTCATATGAGCTTTGTATCACTATTAATCTATGTGCTACTCTTGTGATGTTATTAAAGTAGTCTATTCCTCCTTCACGGTGTAATGGTGACAGTGTGTGCATCGTGTAGTACTTGGCGTAGGTTATGATCATAATCTCTTGTAGGTTATGGAGTTAATTATTACTATGATAGTATTGATGTGATTTATTCCCCCTTCATAGTGTAAAGGTGACAGTGTGTATGCTATGTTAGTACTCGGTTTAAATTGCAAAGATCTATTATGCTCTAAAGGTTACTTAAATATGAATGCCGAATGTTGTGGCGCTTCTTAACTCCGACTTGAGGGAGCTCTTGTAGCCCTACAAAACGAATGGTGTTCATTATCAAACAAGAGTATATGTAGCACAAAGGAAGAGAACTTATTTATTATGTGATCAATGTTGAGAGTGTCCACTAGTGAAAGTATGATCCCTAGGCCTTGTTTCCAAATACTGCAATCATCGCTTGTTTACTGTTTTACTGCATCTTTACTTCCTGCAATGTTACTACCATCAATTGCACGACAGCAAGCACTTTTCTGGCACCGTTACTACTGCTCATATTCATTCATACCACTTGTATTTCACTATCTCTTCGCCGAACTAGTGCACCTATACATCTGACAAGTGTATTAGGTGTGTTGGGGACACAAGAGACTTCTTGTATCGTGATTGCAGGGTTGCTTGAGAGGGATATCTTTGACCTCTTCCTCCCTGAGTTCGATAAACCTTGGGTGATCCACTTAAGGGAAACTTGCTGCTGTTCTACAAACCTCTGCTCTTGGAGGCCCAACACTGTCTACAAGAATAGAAGCACCCGTAGACATCAAGCACTTTTCTGGCGCCGTTGCCGGGGAGGAAAGGTAAAAGGCACTCATACTCCGGTCTCAGGTAACTGAGTACTTTTCTGTTGCCGTTGTGTGTGTGCTCGAAGCTATTTCCTTTAGATCCTGCAATTGCATCTTTTTGTTCCTTGTTTTACACTAGTAAGGCATAATGGAAAACATCTGTGAGCTTTTTAAACTATTTCCTGAATCAAGACATGAATGGTTTAATGCGAAAATTAAAAAACCTATGGAACCTTATTTGCATGCTAGTAGCAATGATATTAGTATGAACGCTTTGAACACCATTGTTGCTAATGATATGGAAAATTCTAAGCTTGGGGAAGCTGGTTTTGATGAGCATGACATTTTTAGTCCCCCAAGCATTGAGGAGAAAATTTTCTTTGATGATACTTTGCTTCCTATTTATGATGATTATAATGATAGTGGTCTTTTGGTGCCGCCTATTATGGAGGATAAAGTTTATTATGATGATACTATACCTCCTATATTTGATGATGAGAATAATAATGATAGCTACTTTGTTGAATTTGCTCCCACTACAACTAATAAAATTGATTATGCTTATGTGGAGAGTAATAATTTTATGCATATAGCTCATGATAAGAATGCTTTATGTGATACTTATATTGTTGAGTTTGTTCATGATGCTACTGAAAGTTATTATGAGAGAGGGAAACATGGTTATATGCATCTTAATAATATTAAGTTTCCCCTCTTTATGTTGAAAATCTTGAAGTTGCGCCTGTGTTGCCTTCCTATGCTTGTCACTTTGTTCTTCATGAATTTATTTGTGTACAAGATTCCTTTTCATAGGAAGCATGTTAGACTTAAATGTGTTTTGAATTTGCTTTTTGATGCTCTCTTTTGCTTCAACTCTTATTTCTCGCGAGTGCATCATTAAAACTGCTGAGCCCATCTTAATGGCTATAAAGAAAGCACTTCTTGGGAGATAACCCATGTTTTTATTTTACTACAGCACTTTTATTTTATATTTGAGTCTTGGAAGTTGTTACTACTGTAGCAACTTCTCCTTATCTTATTTTATTTGCATTGTTGTGCCAAGTAAAGTCTTTGATAGTAGGGTTGATACTAGATTTGGATTACTGCGCAGAAACAGATTTCTTTCTGTCACGAATTTGGACAGGGTTCTCTGTAGGTAACTCAGAAAAATCAGCCAATTTACGTGCGTGATCCTCAGATATGTACGCAACTTTCATTCAATTTGAGCTTTTTCATCTGAGCAAGTCCAGTGCCTCTAAAAAATTCGTCTTTACGGACTGTTCTGTTTTGACAGATTCTGCCTTTTATTTCGCATTGCCTCTTTTGCTGTGTTGGATGGATTTCTTTGTTCCATTAACTTCCAGTAGCTTTGGGCAATGTCCAGAAGTGTTAAGAATGATTGTGTCACCTCTGAACATGTGAAATTTTTGATTATGCACTAACCCTCTAATGAGTTTGTTTTAAGTTTGGTGTGGAGGAAGTTTTCAAGGGTCAAGAGAGGAGGATGATATACTATGATCAAGAAGAATGAAGAGTCTAAGCTTGGGGATGCCCCCGTGGTTCATCCCTGCATATTTCAAGAAGACCCAAGCGTCTAAGCTTGGGGATGCCCAAGGCATCCCCTTCTTCATCGACAACTTATCAGGTTTCTTCTCTTGAAACTATATTTTTATTCGGTCACATCTTATGTGCTTTACTTGGAGCATTTGTGTGCTTTTATTTTCGTTTTGTTATTTTCATTCTCTGAATAAATTCATGCTTGTGTGGGAGAGAGACACGCTCCGCTGTTGCATATGAACACATGTGTTCTTAGCTTTACTCTTAATGTTCATGGCGAAGGTTGAAACTGCGTCGTTCATTGTTATATGGTTGGAAACAGAAAATGCTTCATGTGGTAATTGGTATAATGTCTTGGATAATTTGATACTTGGCAATTATTGTGCTCATATGGATCATGCTTAAGCTCTTGCATCATGTACTTTGCACCTATTAATGAAGAACTACATAGAGCTTGTTAAAATTTGGTTTGCATGATTGGTCTCTCTAAGTCTAGATATTTTCTGGTTAAGGTGTTTGAACAACAAGGAAGACGATGTAAAGTCTTATAATGCTTACAATATGTTCATATGTGAGTCTTGCTGCACCGTGTTATACTTGAGTTTGCTTCAAACAACCTTGCTAGCCCAGCCTTGTATTGAGAGGAATTCTTCTCGTGCATCCAAATCCTTGAGCCAAAAACATATGCCATTTGTGTCCACCATACCTACCTACTACATGGTATTTCTCTGCCATTCCAAGCAAATACTTCATGTGCTACCTTTAAACAATTCAAAAGCTATTATCTCTTATTTGTGTTAATGTTTTATAGCTCATGAGGAAGTATGTGGTGTTTATCTTTCGATATTGTCATTTACTTCGGACAGACTTTCACCAATGGACTAGTGGCATATCCGCTTATCCAATAATTTTGCAAAAAGAGCTGGCAATGGGGTGCCCAGCCCCAATTAATTAACTTGCATTAATAATTCTCTTCACATGTTTTGCTCTGATTCATCAGTAAGCAACTTAATTTTGCAAATAGACACTTCTCCATGGTATGTGAAATGTTGAAAGGCACCCGAGGATTCGGTTAGCCATGGCTTGAGAAAGCAAAGGTTGGGAGGAGTGTCATCTAAAAAATAAAAAAATAAAAACTAAACTAAAGTACATGTGTAAACAAAAGAGAAGAGGGATGATCTACCTTGCTGGTAGAGATAACGTCCTTCATGGGAGCCGCTCTTGAAAGTCTGGTTGATAAGGTAGTTAGAGTACCCATTACCATTCGTTGACAACAACAAACACCTCTCAAAACTTTACTTTTATGCTCTCTATATGATTTCAAAACTTAAAAAGCTCTAGCACATGATTTAATCCCTGCTTCCCTCTACGAAGGGCCTTTCTTCTACTTTATGTTGAGTCAGTTTACCTATTCCTTCTATCTTAGAAGCAAACACTTGTGTCAACTGTGTGCATTGATTCTTACATATCTACCTATTGCACTTGTTATATTGCTTTATGTTGACAACTATCCATGAGATATACATGTTACAAGTTGAAAGCAATTGCTGAAACTTAATCATCCTTTGTGTTGCTTCAATGCCTTCTACTAAGAATTTATTGCCTATAAGTTAACTCTTATGCAAGACTTATTGATGCTTGTCTTGAAAGTACTATTCATGAAAAGTCTTCGCTATATGATTCAGTTGTTTAATCATCATCTTTACTATTGCTTTGAATTACTTCATTCATCTCATATGCTTTACAATAATGTTGATCAAGATTATGTTGGTAGCATGTCACTTAAGAAATTATTCTTGTTATCGTTTACCTACTCGAGGGCGAGTAGGAACTAAGCTTGGGGATGCTTGATACGTCTCAAACGTATCTATAATTTCTTATGTTCCATGCTAGTTTTATGACAATACCTACATGTTTTATACACACTTTATGTCATTATTATGCATTTTCCGGAACTAACCTATTGACAAGATGCCGAAGTGCCAGTTCCTGTTTTCTGCTGTTTTTGGTTTCAGAAATCCTAGTAAGGAAATATTCTCGGAATTGGACGAAATCAACGCCCAATATCTTAGAATTCCACGAAGCTTCCAGAACACCCGAGAGCCACCAGAGGAGAGCCACAGGGGGGCCACATGCCAGGGCGGCGCGGCCTGGACCCTGGGCGCGCCCCCCTATTGTGTGGTGGCCCCATCAGCCTTCCGACTCCGCCTCTTCGCCTATAAGAAGGTCCCTGACCTAAATCTTCGATACGAAAAAGCCACGGTACGAGAAACCTTCCAGAGCCGCCGCCATCGCGAAGCCAAGATCTGGGGGACAGGAGTCTCTGTTCCGGCACGCCGCCGGGACGGGGAAGTGCCCCCGGAAGGCTCCTCCATCGACACCACCGCCATCTTCATCAACGCTGCTGTCTCCCATGAGGAGGGAGTAGTTCTCCATCGAGGCTAAGGGCTGTACCGGTAGCTATGTGGTTAATCTCTCTCCTATGTACTTCAATACAATGATCTCATGAGCTGCCTTACATGATTGAGATTCATATGAGCTTTGTATCACTATTAGTCTATGTGCTACTCTTGTGATGTTATTAAAGTAGTCTATTCCTCCTTCACGGTGTAATGGTGACAGTGTGTGCATCGTGTAGTACTTGGCGTAGGTTATGATCATAATCTCTTGTAGGTTATGGAGTTAATTATTACTATGATAGTATTGATGTGATTTATTCCCCCTTCATAGTGTAAAGGTGACAGTGTGTATGCTATGTTAGTACTCGGTTTAAATTGCAAAGATCTATTATGCTCTAAAGGTTACTTAAATATGAATGCCCAATGTTGTGGCGCTTGTTAACTCCGGCTTGAGGGAGCTCTTGTAGCCCTACACAACGAATGGTGTTCATTATCAAACAAGAGTATATGTAGCACAAAGGAAGAGAACTTATTTATTATGTGATCAATGTTGAGAGTGTCCACTAGTGAAAGTATCATCCCTAGGCCTTGTTTCCAAATACTGCAATCATCGCTTGTTTACTGTTTTACTGCATCTTTACTTCCTGCAATATTACTACCATCAATTGCACGACAGCAAGCACTTTTCTGGCGCCGTTACTACTGCTCATATTCATTCATACCACTTGTATTTCACTATCTCTTCGCCGAACTAGTGCACCTATACATCTGACAAGTGTATTAGGTGTGTTGGGGACACAAGAGACTTCTTGTATCGTGATTGCAGGGTTGCTTGAGAGGGATATCTTTGACCTCTTCCTCCCTGAGTTCGATAAACCTTGGGTGATCCACTTAAGGGAAACTTGCTGCTGTTCTACAAACCTCTGCTCTTGGAGGCCCAACACTGTCTACAAGAATAGAAGCACCCGTAGACATCAGTAGTTCACCCCTGGACTATGGGTCCATAGCAGTAGCTAGATGGTTGTCTTCTCCTCATTGTGCTATCATGTTAGATCTTGTGAGCTGCCTATCATGATCAAGATCATCTATTTGTAATGCTACATGTTGTGTTTGTTGGGATCCGATGAATATGGAATACTATGTCAAGTTGATTATCAATCTATCATATATGTTGTTTATGTTCTTGCATGCTCTCCGTTGCTAGTAGAGGCTCTGGCCAAGTTGATACTTGTAACTCCAAGAGGGAGTATTTATGCTCGATAGTGGGTTCATGCCTCCATTGAATCTGGGACAAGGATGTAAAGTTCTAAGCTTGTGGATGTGCTGTTGCCACTAGGGATAAAACATCAATGCTTTGTCTAAGGATATTTGTGTTGATTACATTACGCACCATACTTAATGCAATTGTCTATTGTTTGCAACTTAATACTAGAAGGGGTGCGGATGCTAACCCGAAGGTGGACTTTTTAGGCATAGATGCATGCTGGATAGCGGTCTATGTACTTTGTCGTAATGCCTTGATTAAATCTCATAGTAGTCATCGTGATATGTATGTGCATTGTTATGCCCTCTCTATTTGTCAATTGCCCAACTGTAATTTGTTCACCCAACATGCTATTTATCTTATGGGAGAGACACCACTAGTGAACTATGGACCCCGGTCCATTCTTTTACATCTAAAATACAATCTACTGCAAACTCTGTTCTTTACTGTTCTTCGCAAACAAACATCATTTTCCGCACCATACGTTTAATCCTTTGTTTACAAGAAGTCGGTGAGATTGACAACCTCACTGTTACGTTGGGGCAAAGTACTTTGATTGTGTTGTGCAGGTTCCACGTTGGCGCCGGAATCCCTGGTGTTGCGCCGCACTACACTCCGTCACCAACAACCTTCACGTGTTCCTTGACTCCTACTGGTTCGATAACCTTGGTTTCATACTGAGGGAAAACTCGCTACTGTACGCATCACACCTTCCTCTTGGGGTTCCCAACGGACGTGTGTTAACTACCACGCCAACAGCAAGGATTTTTCTGGCGCCGTTGCCGGGGAGATCAAGACACGCTGCAAGGGGAGTCTCCCACATCCAATCTCTTTACTTTGTTTTTGTCTTGCTTTACTTTATTTTATTTACTGCTTTGTTTGTTCTCTATATCAAAAATACAAAAAAAAAGTTACTGGTTTTACTTTATTTACTGTCTTGTTTGCATTCTCTATATTAAAAACACAAAAAAATTAGTTACTTGCATTTACTTTATTTAGTTTGCTTTATTTACTACTGTTAAAATGAATACTCCTGAAAACACTAAGTTGTGTGACTTCACTAGCACAAATAATAATGATTTCCTATGCACACCTATTGCTCCACCTGCTACTACAGCAGAATTTTTTGAAATTAAACCTGCTTTACTAAATCTTGTTATGCGAGAGCAATTTTCTGGTGTTAGTTCTGATGATGCTGCTGCCCATCTTAATAATTTTGTTGAACTTTATGAAATGCAAAAGTATAAGGATGTAGATGGTGACATTATAAAATTGAAATTGTTTCCTTTCTCCTTAAGAGGAAGAGCTAAAGATTGGTTGCTATATTTGCCTAAGAATAGTATTGATTCATGGACTAAATGTAAGGATGCTTTCATTGGTAGATATTATCCTCCTGCTAAAATTATATCTTTGAGAAGTAGCATAATGAATTTTAAGCAATTGGATAATGAGCATGTTGCCCAAGCATGGGAAAGAATGAAATCTTTGGTAAAGAATTGCCCAACCCATGGACTAACTACTTGGATGATCATCCAAACCTTCTATGCAGGATTAATTTTTTTTCGCGGAACCTATTGGATTCAGCTGCTGGAGGTACTTTTATGTCCATCACTTTGGGGGCGGCAACAAAGCTTCTTGATAATATGATGATCAACTACTCTGAATGGCACACTGAAAGGGCTCCACAAGGTAAGAAGGTAAATTCTGTTGAAAAAACCTCCTCCTTGAGTGATAAAATTGATGCTATTATGTCTATGCTTGTGAATGGTAGATCTAATGTTGATCCTAATAATGTTCCTTTAGCTTCATTGGTTGCTCAAGAAGAGCATGTTGATGTGACCTTCATTAAAAGTAATAATTTCAACAACAATGCTTATATGAATAATTCTGGTAACAACTATAGGCCATATCCTTCTAATAATGGTAATGGTTATGGTAATCCTTATGGTAATTCTTATGGTAGAGCTTTTTTGCCTAATGAGGAAAAGATGCTAGAAATTGAAAGAGCTACTAAGAGATTTATGCAATCACAATATGAGCAAAATCAATTGTTTACTAAAACTATGAATGGACAATCTGCCCTGTTGAAAAATATAGGAAATCAACTTGAAAATCTGAATATGGAGATTTCTGGTTTGCAAACTAAGCTTTCAAATGCTGAAAACCGAATCTCATACATGTCTGAGTCACAATCTTCTTTAATTAATAAAATGGTTGCTAAACCTGAGGATAATGATAACAAAATTGCTACTACAGCAAACGCCATACAAGTTCGAATTAATGAAAATATTAGATTGATGGCTGAATTGCATGCTAGGTGGGAAAGAGAAGAAAACGAAAAACTTGCTAAAGAGAATAATGTAGCTAAAGTTTGGACTATTACCACCACTAGTAATGTTGATGCTTCATATGTTGCTAAACCTCCTACTATCAATGGTAAAATAATTGGTGTTGGCAATGTTTCTACTCCTAGTGCAAAGCGTGCAAAACTGCCTGAAACTGCTGAGACTGCTGAAACTGTTTGTGATAAAACTGCTGAAATTTTTCAAAATATTGGGGACAATGATCCCATTGCTTTAGATCATAATGGTTTAGATTTTGATGATTGTCACATCTCTGAAGTTATAAAGTTCTTACAAAAACTTGCTAGAAGTCCTAATGCTAGTGCTATAAATTTGGCCTTTACAAAACATATTACAAATGCTCTCATAAAAGCTAGAGAAGATAAACTAAAACTTGAAACTTCTATTTCTAGGAAGTTGGAAGATGGTTGGGAGCCCATCATTAAGATGAGGGTCAATGATTTTGATTGTAATGCTTTATGTGATCTTGGTGCAAGTATTTCTGTTATGCCTAAGAAAATCTATGATATGCTTGACTTGCCACCATTGAAAAATTGTTATTTGGATGTTAATCTTGCTGATAATACTATAAAGAAACCTTTGGGGAGGATTGATAATGTTCGCATTATGGTCAACAATAACCTTGTCCCCATTGATTTTGTTGTCTTGGATATTGAATGCAATGCATCTTGTCCCATTATATTGGGAAGACCTTTTCTTCGAACCGTTGGTGCTATTATTGATATGAAGGAAGGTAATATTAAGTATCAATTTCCTCTCAAGAAAGGTATGGAACACTTCCCTAGAAAGAGAATGAAGTTACCTTTTGATTCTATTATTAGAACAAATTATGATGTTGATGCTTCATCTCTTGATAATACTTGATTCACACTTTCTGCGCCTAGCTGAAAGGCGTTAAAGAAAAGCGCTTATGGGAGACAACCCATTATTTTACTACAGCACTTTTGTTTTATATTTGAGTCTTGGAAGTTGTTACTACTGTAGCAACCTCTCCTTATCTTTATTTTATCGCATTGTTGTGCCAAGTAAAGTCTTTGATAGTCATGTTGATACTAGATTTGGATTACTGCGCAGAAACAGATTTCTTACTATCACGAAATTGAGCAGCCCCGTCTGTAGGTAATTCAGAAAATTCTGCCAATTTACGTGCGTGATCCTCAGATATGTACGCAACTTTCATTCAATTTGAGCTTTTTCATCTGAGCAAGTTAAGTGCCCCAGAAAAACTCGTCTTTACGGACTGTTCTGTTTTGACAGATTCTGGCTTTTATTTCGCATTGCCTGTTTTGCTATGTTTGATGGATTTATTTGTTCCATTAACTTTCAGTAGCTTTGTGCAATGTCCAGAAGTGTTAAGAATGATTATGTCACCTCTGAATATATGAATTTTCAATTATGCACTAACCCTCTAATGAGTTTGTTTTGAGTTTGGTGTGGAGGAAGTTTTCAAGGGTCAAGAGAGGAGGATGATACAATATGATCAAGAAGAGTGGAAAGTCTAAGCTTGGGGATGCCCCCGTGGTTCATCTCTGCATATTTCAAGAAGACTCAAGCATCTAAGCTTGGGGATGCCCAAGGCATCCCCTTCTTCATCGACAACTTATCAGGTCACCTCTAGTGAAACTATATTTTTATTCAGTCACATCTTATGTGCTTTACTTGGAGCGTCTGTTTGCTTTTATTTTTGTTTTTGTTTGAATAAAATCGGATCCTAGCATTCTTTGTATGGGAGAGAGACACGCTCCGCTGTTGCATATGAACACATGTGTTCTTAGTTCTACTTTTAATGTTCATGGCGAAGGTTAAAACTGCTTCGTTCATTGTTATATGGTTGGAAACAGAAAATACTTCATGTGGTAATTGGTATAATGTCTTGAATAATTTGATACTTGGCAATTGTTGTGCTCATATAGATCATGTTTAAGCTCTTGCATCATGTACTTTGCACCTATTAATGAAGAACTACATAGAGCTTGTTAAAATTTGGTTTGCATGATTGGTCTCCCTAAGTCTAGATATTTTCCAGTTAAGGTGTTTGAACAACAAGGAAGACAGTGTAGAGTCTTATAATGCTTGCAATATGTTCTTATGTAAGTTTTGTTGTACCGGTTTATACTTGAGTTTGCTTCAAACAACCTTGCTAGCCTAAGCCTTGTATTGAGAGGGATTACTTCTCGTGCATCCAAATCCTTGAGACAAAAACTATGCCATTTGTGTCCACCATACCTACCTACTACATGGTATTTCTCTGCCATTCCAAAGTACATTACTTGAGTGCTACCTTTAAAATTCTATTCCTTGTCTTTGCAATATATAGCTCATGGGAAAATAGCCTTAAAAACTATTGTGGTATTGAGTATGTAACTTATGTATCTTATTTCTTATAAGTTGCTTGTTGAGCGGTAACCATGTTTCTGGGGACGCCATCAACTTTTACACCTTTGTTGTATATCATGTGAGTTGCTATGCATGTTCGTCTTGTCTGAAGTAAGGGCGATTTTCATGATCAATGGTTTGAGTATGCATATTGTTAGAGAAGAACATTGGGCCGCTAACTAAAGCCATGAACCATGGTGGAAGTTTCAGTTTGGACACTAATCCTCAATCTCTTATGAGAATATTATCTGTTGGTGAATGCTTAAGCATTAAAAGAGGAGTCCATTATCTGTTTTCTATGTTGTCCCGATATGGATGTCTAAATTGAGAATAATCAAAAGCGAGAAATCCAATGCAAACTTTCTCCTTAGACCTCTGTACAGGCGGCATAGAGGTACCCCTTTGTGACACTTGGTTGAAACATATGTTATGCAATGATAATCCATGTTAATCCAAGCTAATTAGGACAAGGTGCGAGCACTATTGGTATTCTATGCATGAGGCTTGCAACTTATAGGATGTCTTATACATAACACATATGATTTATTACTACCGTTGACAAAATTGTTTCTATGTTTTCAAAATGAAAAGCTCTAGCACAAAAATAGTAATCTATGCTTCCCTCTGCGAAGGGCCATTCTTTTACTTTATGTTGAGTCAGTTTACCTACTTCTTTCTATCTTAGAAGCAAACACTTGTGTCAACTGTGTGCATTGATTCTTACATGTTTACCTATTGCACTTGTTATATTGCTTTATGTTGACAATTATCCATGAGATATTCATGTTAAAGTTGAAAGCAACCGCTGAAACTTATATCTTCCTTTGTGTTGCTTCAAAGCTTTCTACTAAGAATTTATTGCTTTATGAGTTAACTCTTATGCAAGTATTATTGATGCTTGTCTTGAAAGTACTATTCATGAAAAGTCTTTGCTATATGATCCAGTTGTTTAATCATTGTCTTTACCATTGCTTCGAATCACTGCATTCATCTCATATGCTTTACAATAGTATTGATCAAGATTATGATAGCATGTCACTTCAGAAATTATCCTTGTTATCGTTTACCTACTCGAGGGTGAGTAGGAACTAAGCTTGGGGATGCTTGATACGTCTCAAACGTATCTATAATTTCTTATGTTACATGCTACTTTTATGATGATACTCACATGTTTTATACACACTTTATGTCATTATTATGCATTTTCTGGCACTAACCTATTGACGAGATGCCGAAGAGCCTGTTGCTGTTTTCTGCTGTTTTTGGTTTCAGAAATCCTACAAAGGAAATATTCTCGGAATTGGACGAAATCAACGCCCAGGGTCTTATTTTTCCACGAAGCTTCCAGAAGACCGAAGGGGATACGAAGTGGGGCCACGAGGGCCCGTACGCATAGGGCGGGGCGGCCAGCATGGGGCCCGCGCCGGCCTATGGTGTGGGGCCCCCGCGCAGCCTCCAACCCTACCCTTCCTCCTACTTATAGCCTTCCTCGCGAAAACCCCTGTACCGAGAGCCACGATACGGAAAACCTTCCAGAGACGCCGCCGCCGCCAATCCCATCTCGGGGGATTCAGGAGATCGCCTCCGGCACCCTGCCGGAGAGGGGAATCATCTCCCGGAGGACTCTTCATCACCATGATCGCCTCCGGATTGATGTGTGAGTAGTTCACCCCTGGACTATGGGTCCATAGCAGTAGCTAGATGGTTGTCTTCTCCTCATTGTGCTATCATGTTAGATCTTGTGAGCTGCCTATCATGATCAAGATCATCTATTTGTAATGCTACATGTTGTGTTTGTTGGGATCCGATGAATATGGAATACTATGTCAAGTCGATTATCAATCTATCATATATGTTGTTTATGTTCTTGCATGCTCTCCGTTGCTAGTAGAGGCTCTGGCCAAGTTGATACTTGTAACTCCAAGAGGGAGTATTTATGCTCCATAGTGGGTTCATGCCTCCATTGAATCTGGGACAGTGACAGAAAGTTCTAAGGTTGTGGATGTGCTGTTGCCACTAGGGATAAAACATCAATGCTTTGTCTAAGAATATTTGTGTTGATTACATTACGCACCATACTTAATGCAATTGTCTGTTGTTTGCAACTTAATACTGGAAGGGGTGCGGATGCTAACCCGAAGGTGGACTTTTTAGGCATAGATGCATGCTGGATAGCGGTCTATGTACTTTGTCGTAATGCCCTGATTAAATCTCATAGTAGTCATCGTGATATGTATGTGCATTGTTATGCCCTCTCTATTTGTCAATTGCCCAACTGTAATTTGTTCACCCAACATGCTATTTATCTTATGGGAGAGACACCACTAGTGAACTGTGGACCCCGGTCCATTCTTTTACATCTGAAATACAATCTACTGCAAACTACGTTTCTTTACTGTTCTTCGCAAACAAACATCATTTTCCGCACCATACGTTTAATCCTTTGTTTACAGCAAGCCGGTGAGATTGACAACCTCACTGTTACGTTGGGGCAAAGTACTTTGATTGTGTTGTGCAGGTTCCACGTTGGCGCCGGAATCCCTGGTGTTGCGCCGCACTACACTCCGCCACCAACAACCTTCACGTGTTCCTTGACTCCTACTGGTTCGATAACCTTGGTTTCATACTGAGGGAAAACTCGCTGCTGTACGCATCACACCTTCCTCTTGGGGTTCCCAACGGACATGTGTTAACTACCACGCCAACATGCCTAATGATAATGATGAGCTCATCCCTCAAAGAGTAGTTGTAGGGTATAGAATGGGCATTGATTTTCGAAAAGTTAATAAAGTTACTAAGAAAGATCATTACCCTTTACCATTTATTGATCAAATGTTAGAAAGGTTGTCTAAAATTACTCATTTTTGCTTTCTTGATGGTTATTCTGGGTTTTCACAAATTGCTGTGAGAAAACAACTTTCACTTGTCCCTATGGAACTTATGCTTATAGGCGTATGCCTTTTGGTTTATGTAATGCTCCTGCTACTTTTCAAAGATGCATGTCTGCTATTTTTCATGGCTTTTGTGAAAAGATTGTAGAGGTATTCATGGATGATTTTTCTGTCTATGGGAATTCTTTTGATAATTGCTTGCGAAACCTTGATAAAGTTTTGCAGAGATGTGAAGAAACTAACCTTGTTCTTAATTGGGAGAAATGCCACTTTATGGTTAACGAAGGAATTATATTGGGACATAAAATATCTGAGAGAGGTATTGAAGTTGATAGAGCTAAAGTTGAAGCAATTGAGAAGATGCCCTATCCAAGGGATGTTAAAGGTATTCGTAGTGTTCATGGTCATGCTGGGTTTTATAGGAGATTTATTAAAGATTTCTCTAAGATTTCAAAGCCTCTTACAAATCTTCTTCAAAAAGATGTACCTTTTGTTTTTGATGATGATTGTAAGGAAGCTTTTGAAACTCTAAAGGAAGCCTTAACAACTGCTCCTGTAGTTGAACCTCCTGATTGGAACTTACCTTTTGAAATTATGTGTGATGCTAGTGATTTTGCTGTAGGTGCTGTCCTTGGACAACGAGTAGATAAGAAATTGAATGTTATTCATTATGCTAGTAAGACTCTTGATGCTGCTCAAAGAAATTATGCTACAACTGAAAAAGAATTATTAGCTGTAGTTTTTGCTTGTGACAAGTTTAGATCTTATATTGTTGATTCAAAAGTTACGATTCATACTGATCATGCTGCAATTAGATACCTTATGGAAAAGAAAGATGCTAAGCCAAGGCTTATTAGATGGGTGCTTCTTTTGCAAGAATTTAACTTACATATTATAGATAGGAAAGGTGCTAATAATCCTGTTGCTGATAACTTATCTAGATTGGAAAATATTGCTTATGATCCTGTTCCTGTTAATGATAGTTTTCCAAATGAACAATTGGCTGTAATAAAGGTGAGCTCGTGAGATAGTCCTTGGTATGCTGATTATGCTAACTTTATTGTTTCCAAGTACTTGCCTCCGATCTTTTCAGCTCAGCAAAGGAGGAAATTCTTTTATGACTTGAGGCATTATTTTTGGGATGACCCACACTTATATAAAGAAGGAGTTGATGGTATTATGCGAAGATGTGTCCCAGAATATGAACAACAAGAGATATTGAGTAAGTGTCATGGTAGTGTTTATGGAGGACATCACGCCGGAGATAGAACCGCTCAAAAGGTTCTACAATCAGGTTTTTATTGGCCGACTCTCTTTAAAGATGCAAGGAAGTTTATCTTATCTTGTGATGAGTGTCAAAGAGTTGGTAATATCTCCAGACGCAATGAAATGCCTATGAATTACACTCTTGTTATTGAACCATTTGATTGTTGGGGATTTGACTTCATGGGTCCTTTCCCTTCTTCAGAAGGTAATACTCATATACTTGTTGCTGTTGATTATGTTACTAAATGGGTGGAAGCTATACCCACAAAAAGTGCTGATGGTGAGACTTCTTTAAAAATGCTTTTAGATATTATTTTTCCTAGATTTGGAGTACCTAGATATATTATGACTGATGGAGGTTCTCATTTTATTCATGGTGGTTTTAGAAAAACTCTTGATAAATATGGTATTAATCATAGGATTGCTTCCGCTTATCATCCTCAAACTAGTGGGGAAGTAGAATTATCAAATAGAGAAATTAAATCTATCTTGGGAAAGACTGTTAATAAATCTAGAAAGAACTGGGCTAGTAAGTTGAAGGAAGCACTATGGGCTTATAGAACTGCTTATAAAAATCCTATGGGTATGTCACCTTATAAAATGGTTTATGGAAAAGCTTGTCATTTACCTTTAGAACTAGAGCACAAAGCTTATTGGGATGTAAGAGAACTCAATAAAGATTTTAAACTTGCCGGTAAGAAAAGGTTGCTAAAATTGAGTTCTTTAGATGAATGGAGAAGTGAAGCTTATGAAAATGCTAAACTTTTTAAGGAGAAAGTTAAGAAATGGCACGATAGAAGAATTATTAAAAGAGAATTTAATGTTGGAGATAAAGTCCTATTGTATCGGTCTCGTCTCAGATTTTTTGCAGGGAAATTACTCTCAAAATGGGAAGGACCATATGTCATTGAGGAGGTGTATCATTCAGGAGCAATTAAGATTAGTTCTCTGAAAGGTGATGCCACACAAGTAGTGAATGGACAAAGACTCAAACATTATATTTCTGGAGATTCTTATAATGAAGATGTTGATGTTATTCAAGTGGTGACTCCGGAAGCTTTCATCAAAGGTCAAATTGACAGTTCTGCAGAGTTCGACTTTGAATAGGTAACAGTTCTGGTAATAAAAAGTCCGCGTTTAACTTTCCGAACAATGTTTCTGTTATTTTTAGAAAATATGAAAAATTACGAGATCAAAACGGAGAGGAGGAGACAGACGAGGGCGTGCCCCCATAGGCCGGCGCGGGCCCCAGCCTAGCCGCGCCGCCCTATGGTGACGGCCCCTCGGAGTCCCTCTTCCACTCGTTTTCGACCTGGTACTTTCCTTTTGTCGTGTATTTTTTTGCTATATAATCCCCCGGACCCCTGGAGGTCCGTATATCGTTTTCTCGTCGTGTTTTGTTTCGAGCTGTTTTCTGCCAGGATCTGTTTTTGATCTAGAAGCACCATGGTCTCCAACAACAAGAACAAGGGGCCTTTGGAGGAAAATATTCAAGACCCCGATTTGAAGAAGGAAGTCGAGAGCGAGGATGAAGGAGAAGTGGAGGAAGTTCCTCGAGTATACCCGCGCGCTACCGTCGCAAGCATCGGAGTGGTGGCAAATCCTTTCAACACCAAGAGAAGCGCACGGATTAGCACCGGAGGAGGAGTTCCACGTCGCTTACTAGCTCCAAGGACATCTCCTCCAGGCATTGACAACCCTTTCCGCACTCTAATTTATAGTCGTCAAATTGAAAGGATTCCCAAGGAAGTATTGCCTAGTGGTTGGGATATGGATCGTTCTAACACTGCAGGAAGATTGAAACCTGAAGCCGAGGAGTGGGGAAACAACTCTAAGAGTTGGGACTCACCGTCTGACATACTTCTTAACCGCGTCGAGCAAAACTCGGAGCTGATCCGCAACCTCACTTACGAGATTGATGAGCTAAAGGACCTGGTTAAGAAGCTTATCAAGGATTCACCATCACCACCGAAGGAGTAATTCATCATTGGTATTGGCATCCCCTTGATTTGTTCCAAGCTTGGGGGAGTGCCGCGGTATCACATCATCACTATCTTTACCTTTTATTATCAAGTAGTGTCATATCATGAGTAGGGAAGTTATCATATAAGATGGTTGCAGTGTGGAAGTATCTCTCTTTAGTTGGTTATCTATGTATCCCTTGGTGTGAGTTATCGTTATGGAATATTAATGAGAAGGTTTATCATTTACATATTGCACACCTTATTTTAGTTTGCAATCTCTATTATGTGATTGATCTTGTTGTTAGTATTGGTATCACTTTGGGAGCATTGAGTAAATCTATTTGGTTTTGGCAAACTTAGCATTGGTCAATAGCAACAACACTTTGAGTTTAAGTAGAAAAGAGGAAATACATGTAGATATGTTGTTTCATTATCTTTCTTTCTTGTTAGCTATGAGCTTAGTATTCTGAAGTTAAAATTATTTGTGCTTACAAGAAAGATGCATGATTGTTTCTATCACATGTATATTTGTTTGTTTCCCTCAACTCTTATGCTTGCTAATCAACCTTGCTAGCCAAAGACCTGTACTGAGAGGGAATGCTTCTCGTGCATCCAAACCTTTAAACCAAACCTATGCCATCAGTGTCCACCATAACTACCTACTATGTGGTATTTTGCGCCACTCCAAGTAAATATTTCATGTGCTACCTTTGATTAATTCAAAAGTTATTATCTCTTATTTGTGTCAATGTTTTATAGCTCATGAGGAAGTATGTGGTGTTTTATCTTTCAATCTTGTTGGGAAGACTTTCACTAATGGACTAGTGGCTTCATCCACTTATCTAATAATTTTGCAAAAAGAGCTGGCAACGGGGTTCCCAGCCCCAATTAATTAACTTTCATTAATAATTCTCTTCACATGTTTTGCTCTGATTCATCAGTAAGCAACTTAATTTTGCAATAGAAACTCCTCCATGGTATGTGAAATGTTGGAAGGCACCCGAGGTTTCGGTTAGCCATGGCTTGTGAAAGCAAAGGTTGGGAGGAGTGTCATCCTTAAATAAACTAAAGTACATGTGTAAAAAAAAGAGAAGAGGGATGATCTACCTTGCTGGTAGAGACGATAACGTCCCTCATGGGAGCCGCTCTTTGGAAGTCTGTTTGGCAAGGGGTTTAGAGTACCCACTACCATTCGTTGACAACAACAAACACCTCTCAAACTTTACTTTTATGCTCTCTATATGATTTCAAAACTTAAAAAGCTCTAGCACATGATTTAATCCATGCTTCCCTCTGCGAAGGGCCTATCTTTTACTTTCATGTTGAGTCAGTAAACCTATTTCCCTCCATCTTAAGCAAGCAATTGAGTTGTTGTGATCCAACCATTTATATTGTGATCTATTTAATCGTGCCTTTTGTTCTTCCTTGTTTAGTACAAGTTTTATCTGAATGAATATAGCTTTGAAAGTTATCAATGATTATGAGGAGATTATTATGACTGAGTATGCAATTTTTGCCGTATAAGCTTTAATATAAGAGCGCTGCTCGACGAATAAGTACAATCTATTAATTGTTCTTTGACCAAGAACGAAGTTTGCCATTACCAACTATGATTACCTATGCACCTTTATTTGTGATTTCCTTCTACTTGTTTCAAGTTGAATTATATGAGGAAGTTGTTTACTAGAATGGCTTGTGTGAATTAATAAATGTGATGCTTCTTGTCCGTATTTTATTTATCGACTCTTCACTCCATAAACATGTGGTCTTGTTTACTGAGTTCAATTTCGCTTGGGGACAAGCGAGGTCTAAGCTTGGGGGGAGTTGATACGTCCATTTTGCATCACTATTTTATATCATAATTTACTGTTATTCATTGATATATTTCATATTTAGAGATGATACTTATGTTATTTCACCTATTTTGCATGTTTCATGATTATTGGAGAATCACTCACCGGAGTCAGGATTCTGCTGGAAAAAGCACCGTCAGAATGCAATATTTCTGAAGATAAACAACTGACGGAAATTACACCAAACATCTTAGTTCTCCAGAAGAAGGAGCCAGCCAAAAGGAGGGGCCGAGGAGGGCCGCCATGGCCCCCCCATAGGCCGGCGCGGGCACCACCCTGGCCGCGCCGCCTTGTGGGGAGGGGGCCCACAGCCCCCTTCGGCCGCCTCTCTTTCGCGTACTTCATCTACCCGAAAACCTAAGGTACGGGGGATAATGGCGAGGAGACACAGCCGCCTCTGCGGGGCGGAAAACACCAGAGAGAAAAGAGCTCTCCGGCAGGCTGAAATCCGCCGGGGAAATTCCCTCCGGAGGGGGAAATCGACGCCATCGTCATCGTCATCGAGCTGGAATTCATTGGGATCATCATCATCATCATCATCTCCACCGCCGACACCATCATCTCCACCGCTGCACCTCGTCTCCGCTGTAACATCTAGGGTTGAATCTTGATTATTTCATAGGGGAAACTCTCCCGGTGTTGATTACTCCTTGTTATTGATGCTATTGAGTGAAACCATTGAACCAAGGTTTATGTTCAGATTGTTATTCATCATCATATCACCTCTGATTATGTTCCGTATGATGTCTCGTGAGTAGTTCGTTTAGTTCTTGAGGACATGGGTGAAGTCTAAATGTTAGTAGTGAACTATGTTGAGTAATATTTAATGGTTTGATATTTAAGTTGTGGTGTTATTCTTCTAGTGGTGTCATGTGAACATCGACTACATGATACTTCACCTTTATGGGCCTAGGGGAATGCATCTTGTATTCGTTTGCTAATTGTGGGCTTGCCGGAGTGACATCAACCTGAACCCCCGTTGGTATATCGATGCAGGAGGGATAGCAGGATCTCAAAGTTTAAGGCTGTGGTTAGATTTATCTTAATTACTATCTTGTATTTGCGGATGCTTGCAAGGGGTATAATCACAAGTATGTATTAGTCCTAGGAAGGGCGATGCATTAGCATAGGTTCACCCACACAACACTTATCAAAACAATGAAGATTAATCAACTATATGAAGCGAAAGCACTAGACTAAATTCCCGTGTGTCCTCAAGAACGTTTGGTCATCATAAGTAAACAAACCGGTTTGTCCTTTGTGCTAAAAAGGATTGGGCCACTTTCTGCAACTATTACTCTCGCATTTTATTTACTTGTACTTTATTTATCTGCTATATCAAAACCCCCTGAATACTTGTCTGTGAGCATTTACAGTGAATCCTTCATCGAAACTGCTTGTCAACACCTTCTGATCCTCGGTGGGTTCGACACTCTTATTTATCGAAAGTACTACGATACACCCCCTATACTTGTGGGTCATCACGTCCTCATTGACATTGAGAGGTGGCTCCTCGCCGGCTCGCCGCCTGCCTCTGACGGGTCGGACGCGGCTGAGGACGCCCCCTCCCTCCCAGCGACGGTGGTTCGTCTGGTCGTGGTGGTGGTTCTCTGGGCGGGGCTGACGTGGGTGGTGCCCAGGCTCCTGGTGGTCGGCGTTGCCGTCGTCGCAGGGGTCCGCGGAGGCGTCGTGGCCGTCGTGCGGCACCGGTAGACGCCGTCGCCCTTGCTGCCGTTGCTGCGGCGGTTGACTGTTGGGAACCTGCTGCTGCGGACTCCCATGTTCCTACTGCTCCCTCGGCGGCGGGGCTCGCTGCCTCCTCGCCGTCGCCTCCGTCGGGGCGAGCGGGCAGTTTGTCCGCGGCGGCGCTTCCGTTCACGCCGTTGAACCGCAGCCCCGCGCCTAGGGCTGACGTCAGTCCTTTGGTCCAGGCGCCGCGCTCTCCGAGGTCCGAGGTTGGGCCCCGGCGCTCTGACTTTGCTTGCTCCTCGATCGGCTCCGTTGTCCATTTCCCCTTGGAGGCTTGCGGCGTGGATGGTGCGCAGTCGCGGCCTGTGGGCGTTGACGACGGCTTTTCCCTGTCTTCCCGCTCGACCGGCTCGTCCGGTAGCGGACAACAGTGGGGTGAGCCATGCCTGCGAGGTGACAGGGCAGTCCTCGATGCTGTTGAAGGGCTGCTGTCCGGCCTGCGTGGGTCGCCCGATGTTGGGGGGATGACCCCCGGTATGCCAAAGGCATGCCAAACCGGATGGTTTGAGCCATCAAGATACCGGTTTAATGTTTATACCGGAGCACAAGATAAGCGTTTGGCTAAGCGGGGCTAAGCCGGTATCCTCAGGAGAGGTATACCGGAACCGGATAGGAAAGACACCGGGCTACCGGAAAGCAGAGCAAGTCGGCAGGACTGGTCAAAGATCCTCTCCAAAGCTAGAAGACAAAGATGAGCTAAGCAAAGTAGCTTTAAACGAAGGGATGACGATAAAGAGGAGGATGACGATGAAAGAAGCCGGAGGACGTCAGCATCCTTGATTAAAGGAGACCCCGGTCTCATCTATGATTAAAGTAGCTTTGTAAACTAGTTTGTCTAGTCAAAGATGCCATTAGGGTTTCTTGCCCTGTAAGCCACCCTCTCCCCTATATAAGGAGAGGGGGCTGCCCTCCTCACGGGCACGCACGGAACACAGAGGGAGAGATTCTGTAAACACAAACCTGTAACCTGTGAAAATCAATGAAGAAAGTGATCTAGAGCGAGTTCTTCCTTGTGTCTTTCTTCTTCAACCTCTAGCCTCGGCTAAGTTCTTGAGGAAACCATCCGGAAGTTCATCCCATATGATCACAAACCCTCCCCCGAATCCTCTAGCGTCCATTCGGCCCCAACTTAAGCCATCCTATGGCATCTGTCTGTTCACCACGACGACAGTTGGCGCCCACCGTGGGGCATGAAGTGGCGCTTGCAGGAGTTCACATTCGGGCGGGCATCCTTGAGGTCGCCGGCGAGCGTACGGTGTCCGCGCTCGTGCAGCGCATCTACGACATGGACTTCATCAACGACAACGCGGGCTGCTTCGCCAACGGCGGCAAGTTCCCGCACAACGGCCGCACCATCGAGTTCGGCAGTCACCGCGTCTACTTCGGCACCGTCCCCGTGCGCCAGTGCCTTTCGCCGGTGTTGGTGGCGCCGGACCCCCCAAGGTGGCTCTGTGCTGGCCGCGTCGCTGGCAGCGTCGAGGTAATGATGACTGGCGTGGTTGGTGCAGGAAAAGAAGCCGTGGATGAAGGTGCTGGCCGTGCGGCACCGACCCGCGTAGCCAAGCCGCCGCTGGAGCGCGACGCAGGCGCTGCGGGAGCATCTTCCGCACCACCGGAGACATCACTTGAAGCGGCGATGAACGTGCTGGCAACGCCCGTCGCGCAGAACATCGACCCGGCTGCGGCTCAAGCGCAGCTGGAGGCGACGCGCAAGACGCTGCTTTCTGGCGGCGCGAACATCATCCAGGCGCAACGCGAGCTGAACCTAACCCTACGTGAGTATAACGCTGCCCATGGCTTTGCTTCTGTTAGCGCTCATGCTGCTAGGATACCGGAGAACCGGCTTAAAGCTCGCAACCTAGATCAGGATTTGCGCAAAGAAGTTCTTGCCGGCAAAAGTACCTCTGCATCTGTTAGCATCGTGGAAAAACCTAAGTACAGTAGCCCGGATAAAACTATAAAAGCTACTAAAGCTGCAGTAGAGCTATGTGAATCGCTTTCCGGAGATGCTTTGGGAAAACAGCAGGAGCGTGTTAGAGAGCTGCTGGAAACTATTGAGCAGCAGAATGCTGAACAGCTGGCTAAGCTGAACAAGGCTGCGGCCTCAAAATCCGCGCGTTCAACAAAGAATGCCGGAAGCAAGTCCCATGGGCAGGCATCGTCCCCCCACCCGGACAGAAGAAGAGAAAAAGAGATGAACGCACAGCAGATGACTGTGTACGATCCGGTTCTTGCCGGAAAACAACAAGCCGGGCAACACGATGCCGGTAGAAAAAGCCAAGGGGCAGGTCGAGGCTACGCCAGAGGAGGCTATGCCAGAAACAATCATGCCGGTAGATATGAAACCGGGCAAAATTATCGAGCTGCAAGGGCAGCGTATGAGGAAATGCCACCACCAAGGTACCAGCAGGCAAGAGCCGCGGAACCGGAATGATACGGAGAGGGAGATTCCGAAGTAGAACGAACAAGAGTCTACCGGAACCCTTTGGGGGAACGCCTGGGGGAAAGATGTTTGCCAGACCAGGATGCGAGGCACAGGCTGGACAGGGTACATCTTTCCGAAATGATCGAATCTGAGGGTCCTCCTGGCCCGAAATGTTTTGGCCCATGGATCATGGGAGAAGAGCCACCGGTACGCAATTTCCAGCTGCCCCGGGACACAAAAACGTATGATGGCACGACCAAGCCGGAAGATTGGCTGGCGGACTATGTCACAGCTGTTTATGTAGCTGGTGGTGGAGTAAACCGGCGTTGGGCGGTGAGAATCATACCCGTCTACCTGGTAGGCCCTGCACGGATTTGGCTTAACAACTTACCGGCAGGAAGCATTAACGAATGGCTGGACTTTGAGGAAGCCTTCGTGAACAACTTCAGTAGCACTTACAAGAGGCCAAACCGGCCCCAACAGCTCGCTTTATGCCAGCAACGTGCCGGTGAAACAGACAGGGATTATCTTACCCGATGGAACTCAACAAGAAACACGTGTGAAGGAGTGATTGAAGCACAAGCAATTGCTTGGTTCAGTCAAGGATGATGGAGAGGATCACCGCTGTGGCAAAAGCTGCAGAGAAGCATGCCAGCAACCTTGGCAGAGATGATACGTGTGGCGGATAGCTATGCATTGGGAGACCCATTGCAACCAGCAGTACAAGCTGAGCCGGAGCAGTCAAACCCGCCTCAGCAGCGACAGGAACAATACCGGGACAACCGGAACAACAAGAGAAGGGAAGATTTCCCGGATCGAAGGTACGCTCCGCAGCACGTTGCTGCCGTGCAAGAAACTTATGATGCCGGCGGCAGCCAAAGGCAAAAAACCGGATCGCAGCCATGGGCGGGTCCTAAAAAGCAGTGGGTCGAAAAGAAGCCCTGGGGCCAGAAAAAGAATTGGCAGGAACCCGTAAAATACACCATGGAAGCCGCCATGGATCAACCTTGCCGGTGGCACACGCCGAACCCGGATCACCTGTCAAACCACCTGACGAAGGATTGTTCTTGGACCAAGTACTTGATGCAAAAGGGAGCAGTAAAGGACACGCAAGCACAAGGGTGCTCAACAGTGTTGCCGCCATCGCAAGATATGCTGCGTCAGCAACAACTACCACCACCGCCACCACTCACCGGAGCAAATGCTTTACCAGTACAGCCTCAGCCAGACAGGCAACGATACCAGCAAGTTAACCGGGTGGAGCAAAACAATGATCAACCACCTCCACCGGCACCTTTAGGCCGGAATGTATACGAGGACCCGCATCTGTGCTGTGTTGTCTTTGTCACTGAGCCGACAGACAGGCAAAGTGTGCATCGCCGCTCCATGGAGGTAAACGCCGTGATGCCGGCAGTTCCCAGATACATGCTGTGGTCAGATCAGGAAATTACCTGGTCATTCAAGGATCACCCCAAAATCATGCCGAATCCGGGTGGATACGCTCTTGTTGTGGACCCAATCATGAAAGGGCCGCAAACTCGAGTAAAATTTAGCAAGGTGCTGGTAGACAACGGCAGCAGCATAAACATCATGTACAAGCATACCATGCATACGCTGGGCATAACAGAAAACATGCTTCAGCCAACGCGTACAACGTTCCACGAAATCGTTCCGGGCTTGTCCTGCGCTCCGGTAGGAAAAGTTCGGGTGGACGTATCGTTTGGAGGACGTGACAATTGCCGGGTTGAAAATGTTGAGTTTGAGGTGGTGGATCTAGACAGTCCTTACCATGCGTTGCTTGGAAGACCAGCATTGGAAGCTTTCATGGCTACAACTCATACAGCTTACCTCAAGATGAAGATGCCGGCACCTCGTGGACCCTTAACTGTGATGGGGAACTATAAGGTCTCACTGGAAACAGCATCTGTCGGATCAAACCTAGCGGAATCGCTGGTGATCGCGGAGGAAAAAAGAAGAATGCAAACCGCGGTTGCGCTGGCTCAGTCCTCACAGTTGACCTTAGCGGCAATGAGTGGAAGCTTGGGCTCACCGGCATTCAAGCCGACAAATGAAACAAAGGACATTGTGCTGGATCTGGCTTACCCAGAGCGCACCGTTCGCATCGGTGCCGGACTCGATCAAGCATAGGAAAACGCGCTCGTCAGCTTCCTCCGTGAGAATCGGAATATCTTTGCCTGGTCAACTGATGACTTGGTGGGTGTTCCGAGGGAGCTGGCTGAGCACTCTTTAAATGTCCAGAAAGACGCCAAGCCGGTGCGGCAACCCTTGCGCCGGTTCGCTGAAGATAGGAGGAAGATTATTGGAGAAGAAGTGACCAAACTGCTCGTTGCCGGATTCATTGTGGAGGTCACGCACACAGAGTGGCTGGCCAATCCGGTAATGGTCGAAAAGAAAAAAGATGAGAACCTGGAGGCAAAAGCTCCAAAGGTATGGCGCATGTGCATCGACTACACCAACCTAAACAAGGCTTGCCCAAGAGATCCTTTCCCTTTGCCGCGGATCGATCAAGTGATTGATTCAACTGCTGGGTGTGAGTTGTTGTCCTTTCTGGATGCGTATTCCGGTTTCCACCAAATTCTGTTGAAAAAGGAAGATCAAATAAAAACTGCGTTCATTACCCCGCATGGGGCTTATTGCTATGTCACTATGCCCTTTGGTTTGCGCAACGCTGGTGCAACGTACCAGCGCTGTATGCAAAAATGCTTGTTTGATCAAATCAGAAAGAATGTGCAAGTCTATGTAGACGACATTGTGATAAAAACTAAGGTAAAGAATACCTTAATCAGTGACATCCGGCAAACATTCGATAACCTAAGACGGTTCCGGATGAAACTTAATCCGGCAAAATGCACTTTCGGTGTCCCTGCCGGCAAGCTGCTCGGTTTCCTTGTGTCAAGCCGGGGCATTGAAGTCAATCCGGTAAAAATTCGGGCAATAGAAAGAATGACTATCCCACGAGAACTAAAAGATGTGCAAAAGTTTACCGGAAGCTTGGCATCGCTAAGCCGGTTCATAAGCAGGCTAGGAGAGAAAGCTTTGCCATTATACGCTCTAATGAAAAAATCCGATACGTTCGTCTGGACCCCTCAGGCAGACGCGGCGTTTAAAGAGCTAAAAACCATGCTTGCAACGGCCCCAATCTTGGCCTCACCTTTAGAAAGGGAACCCATGTTGCTTTACATAGCAGCAACGAACCGGGTGGTTAGTGTTGTAGTTGTAGTAGAACGAGAAGAGGAAGGAAAAACCGTGCAGAGGCCTGTATACTACCTGAGCGAAGTGCTCTCCTCCTCGAAGCAAAACTACCCGCACTTCCAGAAGATGACTTATGGCGTGTTCATGGCCGCCACGAAGCTCAAGCACTACTTTGAGGAGCACCCCATGAAGGTGGTGAGTGAGGCACCCATCTCCGATATCATGTGCAATAAAGACGCCAGCGGCCGGATCGCGAAATGGGCAATTCAGTTATCACCGTATGTGCCGGTATATGAAAGAAGGGATGCCATAAAATCACAAGCTTTAGCTGATTTCTTGGTTGATTGGGCGGAAATGCAATACAAGCCCTCACACCAGAGGGTAGAGTACTGGAAGATGCACTTTGACGGATCCAAACTCAAAGCGGTGTGGTGCTCACCTCACCAAAGGGAGATCATCTTCGGTATGTTTTACAAGTGCATTTCAGGGCATCAAACAATGTCGCTGAATACGAAGCTTTGATCCATGGGCTTAAGGTCGCAAAAGAAATCGGTGCACACCGGATCATTTGCTACGGAGATTCAGATCTTGTGGTACAGCAGTGTTCCGGGGATTGGGATGCAAAAGATGCCAACATGGCCTCGTACCGGTTTCACGTGCAAAAGATTGCCGGATTCTTCGAAGGGTGTGAGTTTCACCATGTGCCGCGCGTAGAAAATGAAGCCGCGGATGCTTTGTCCAAACTGGGCTCATCTAGGGAAGAAATTCCTCCCGGAATAGCTTTAGCTCACTTAAGAGTACCATCGATCAAACCGAGTCCGGAATCGGAATCAATTTTTGTACCGAAGTCACATGTTGCACCAATGGATATCGACGAAGGGAACCCGGGGACTGCTCCGGTAAGCTCGGGGACTGCTGTGCCCATACCGGAAGAAGCAATGCTGGTGGATAGCATGGACGTAGACGTACCGGTGTTCCTAGTCCGGGAGGCACCATCATGGGTTAAACCTATTAAGGAATTCCTGATCAACGGCACCTTGCCGGTTGACAAAAATGAGTCTAGAAGGATCCAAAGGAGGTCCAAAGCTTACACCATCATCAATGGCGAGGTATACAAGAGAAGTGTTACCGGTGTCCTCCAAAGGTGTGTGGAACTGGAAGAGGGAAAAGAAATGCTTGAGGAAATTCACCGAGGAGAATGTGGGCATCACGCGTCATCAAGGGCGCTGGTGGCAAAAGTATTCCGGCATGGGTTCTATTGGCCAATGGCTTTGCAAAACGCGGAAGATATGGTAAGAAAATGCAACGGGTGCCAGAGGTACGCCAAGCAAAACCATACCCCAGCATCCGGTTTAAAGACAATACCGCTAACTTGGCCGTTTGCCGTTTGGTGCCTAGACATGGTTGGCCCGTTCAAAACCGCAAGGGGAAACATGACCCACATCTTGGTTATGGTGGACAAATTCACCAAGTGGCTAGAGGTGAAACCCATTGCAAAGTGTGATGGGCACACATCGGTGAAGTTCTTAAAAGATGTTATCTTGCGGTATGGCTACCCGCATAGCATTATCACTGACAATGGCACAAATTTTGCTCAAGGTGAGTTCAAAAGATTTTGTGAAGACAACAACATCCGGTTGGATTTATGCTCAGTAGCGCATCCACAAGGCAATGGCCAAGTTGAAAGAAAAAACGCTTTGGTACTTTCCGGTATCAAACCAAGACTCATTGATGCGGTGGAAAAATCACCGGGGTGTTGGCTCGATGAGCTACCATCAGTACTGTGGAGTATAAGAACAACTCCAAACCGGTCTACCGGATACACTCCATTCTTCATGGTTTATGGAGCAGAAGCGGTCATACCAACCGACATTCTCCATGATTCGCCGAGGGTGCAACTCTATACCGAAGAAGAGGTAAAGGAGGCCCGAGAAGATGATGTGGACTTGCTAGAAGAAGCAAGAGAATTAGCATTGGCAAGAACAGCCATTTACCAGCAAAACCTCAGACGCTATCACAGCCGGAAGGTTAACCCGAGAGTATTCCGGGAAGGGGACCTAGTGCTACGCCTAGTGCAGCGCACTGAAGGCCGGCACAAGCTGTCCCCCCCATGGGAAGGACCCTTCATTGTGAGCAAGGCTCTCCACAATGATGCCTATTACTTAATTGATGCGCAGGAATGGAAGAAAGGAAAGGCGGACAAATCCGGAGAGGAGACCAAACGACCGTGGAATGTAGCTCTGTTGCGTCCTTTCTACTCTTGAAGTTGTGGTGTAAGAAGTTCCTTTTTGTACCTTAATTGCTATGAATAAAAGATGTCGGAACCTTGAATGAATCTCGGGGACTACCCCACTAAGGTTGCATGTAACTTGTTTATTTTTTCAGTTTACCGGTTGCTTATTGAACGTTTTTTCTTTCCGGTTTAGTAGTGTGCTAAACCCTATCGGAGTCTTCGACTCTGCTGCTGTCCGCAACCCGGCTTCATGGCAAGCAAGATAAACCGGTAGGGGATAAGCACATGAACTACGAAGAGCGAGAGCGGGAAAGAACAATCCGGAAAAATTTAACTAACCCCGGTTATACCGGTTCTTTGCAAAAATTTTGAGTTATTTCTAAGTTCAAGAAAATGCTTGCTTGGTGAAAGAACTTTGTGCTCATACGCCAAAAACGCCCAGAGAAGGTAGGCAGAGCCAAAGCAAAAGAGCCAAGTGTGCATCGAATTGGATGCGGAAACAGTTTCGGAATAATTGCAGTGCAAGACAAAAGTTGAAACAATAAGCAAAGTGCTAAGTAGCAAACCAACATAACTTAATAGGTTACCGATGTGCAAAACACCGGCATAGATTGTTGTACCAACAAACCAAAAGGATGAGTTTTAGCTTACATCATAAACCCCGGCATACCGGGGTAGAATTTAACAAGTTCTATTATCAAGCAAGCAGGAGCAGATAAGTTTGTTCACGCAACGGGGGCGTCAGGTGGAGCAGCACCGGTAACGGGGGCTTCAGGGGGAGCAGCGCTGGCCTCGGGAGCTTCCGGCAGCACATCCTCATCTTCATCTCCCTCTTCTTCTTCCTCATCACTGAGGTAGTCCTTGACATCAGGAGGGGGAGGGATGAAGGTGCGGACCTCGGCATACTGAGCAAGCCGGTAGGCCCGATCCTGCCGCTTTGCGGTAAGAACCGGATCCACGTCAGTAGGAGCATCTTGGCGTACGCCTTGGAGTGCGTCCAGATCCAACTCCGGATACCAGGAGCACGCGGAGCGAAGCGCGGTGTCAGCTCCAGCGCGAGCTGCAGAGCATTGCCACTCACGAATCCGACGCCCTGCTTCCTTTAGCCGGTTGGCGGTGAGGGTGACGTTGGCCGGCATGGCTTCTTCCGGCCACAACACCTTGAAGATTTGAATGGCAGCATCCGGTAGATCGACAAGGGTGCGGTCCACTGAGCGCATGTGTTGGACTCGAGCGGAGAGGGCGACCAGATAGTCGTACCCGTCCCAGTGCGCGTCCATATTGGGAAATTTCCGCGCCACCCAATCCTCCATCACCTTTTTCACGGCGTGTGCATGGGAGTCCGGGAAGTGTTCTACAGGAAGAAGGGAAAAGCATAAGCACAAGATACCGGAAAGCAGTATGCCGGAAGGAAAAGGATCACGAATACATTTTCAAAAGGAGAAAGCTTATAAGCGAAAGAAGGGACAAGGCAAGGACTTACGGAGAGCCAGCGCATCAATCTGCATAACCAGCCGATCATATTCTTTATGATCAGTGTTCATGACCTCAATAAGGTGCTCCGCTGCCTTCCGCGCCTTCCTTTCCTCCTCCAGCTCCGTCGTCAGCACCGTGTTGGAGTTCGTGGAATCCTCCACGACCTCCGCCAGCCTGGCCTCGGCTGCAGCCTGGGCATCCTTCAGAGCTTGGTCATGCTGGAGTGCGGCTTGCATAGCTTGTTCCTTAAGCTCCCTCGAGGCGGTCTTCTGGACGTCCAGTGCCTCGTGGTGCTCCTTGATGAGCTGCTCTTTCTCGCCTAGATACCGGAAAGAAGGGTGTTAGCAAGTGGCAACTGATAAAATGAAAAAAGAACGGGTTAACCGGAAAAGAAAGAGTGATACCTTGAAGCGTGGCAATCTGGGCCTTGAGGGCCTCGATGGTAGCTTCCGGAACAGCTGTTGAACAAAAGATGCGTAAGTATCAAAGAAGAAAACATTCCAGTGAAAAGATGCCGGAGGAAAAGAAAGGAAACAAACCTTGGCAGTGGCTGTGGGCCTCGGCAAGGTCCCGATGCTCCCACAGAAGCTCCTCGAAGAGCTGCTTCCGGGCATCCGCGGTGCTCTGTTCAAAGGAAGATAATTGTGAGAAAGAAAGAAACAAAGATCTTAACCCAAAACTCGGGGACTGGCTATGCCGGTTTCGCGCGTTTCTAGTTAAGTTTCGCGCTAAGAGCTACGCTCTCAACACGAAACTCGGGGACTGGGAGGATAGACGAGATCCGAAAAGAAAGAAACCGGCATCAACAAAAATTACAAGAAGGTTGGCGAAACTTACCACCATGTTGCTGGTGGCGTCGTACCACGCACTGTCGAACTCCTTCACGGCACGCTTGAGCCGCATGAAGTGTTCTTCAGTGGACCGAGGCCCAGCGGGATCTGGCGCTGGAAGGCGGTCCTTCCCCAAGCCACGGGTGGATGCAGAGATGTCCGCATCGTTCCATTTTTGGGCATAGGGGAGAAGGTGCCCCAGGTCCTTGCCCTCACGTTTCAGCTCAACAATTCGGCCCAGGAGGCCGGAAGGTTTTTCCGGGGCCGCAGCGGCGGCAGGCCCGACATGCAGCACTAAAGGCTGCGAGCCGGTTGATGTGCTGCCATCCACAGCCTTTCCGCGGGACGCCCCAGGCTTGAGGAACTGGGTGATCTTGGGGGTCGTCGGTGGCGGTTTTGGCTTGGCCGCGAGAGGCCCTTGGCTTGGCGACGCTGTCGGTGTAGTCCCGGTAGGCTCGAGGGTGAGAGCTTCCGGTTGCGGTGCAGAAGAAGCCGGCGCGGAAGTGTCCGGCGCGGTCTTGCTGGGGGAAGAGCTTGGCTGCCTTTTCTTCTTCTTCTTCGGGCCAGGAGGAACCAGAGGTTCCGCCTGCCCGGCAGCTGTGTCGTCGGCGCCGGTGTTGCTGGCGCCGGTGTCCTGGGTTTCAGGAGGGGAGGTGAGATCCTCCTCCGCGTGGTGATCAGGAGGTGTAGGGGCCGCGCGCCCCGAACTTGTAGTGCCTCCCGGAGGGGAGGCAGAGGTGTTGCCGGCACCAGATGGTGCCGGACTTGAGTGAGGAGGAGGAGTTGAGGTCCTTGCGGAGCCGGCAGAGCCCTCCGGCTTGGAGCCAAGCTCAAGCGCAGGGCTGAAAGAGAGAAAAAGGACGGATTGGAAAAAAGCAACCGGAAAAGAACTTGGTAAGAACAAAACATACAAAAAGAGAAGTAAAAAATTTACCCGGAAGAAACCAACATCTTCTTGTGCTTGTAGCGCTTCGTGCCTACCTGCTTTCCCCCAAGGACTTCAGTCCGAGGGCGTTTGGCAGGAGGAGCTTGGCTAGGGCCGGCGTCAGCAGCCGGAGCATTGTTCTTCTGGCCTTGGGCCATAAGTTTGTCCAGGAACTCCTGGCCAACCTCGGCCTGCAGTGGGGTGGCGTGCTCATGGACCTGTGGGTTGATGTTGGCTGAGGGAACATCTACAGAAGAACAATAACAAAAGAATATGAGAGATCAAACAGAAGAGCTACCTCAAGCAAGGTCAGGTCGTCAGACGAACCGGCTGGTTCCGGCGGAGACTTGCCGAGGCGCGAGGCTGGAGTCCGGCCCATCTTCAGATCCTGCCAGTGAATGAAAGGGTCCGGGTCGAACTTGTCGAGAGCACGCTTCTGGCAAGGACCTCGCCGGTCTGAGTCGATGTGGGGGAAGCGGTCCTTGGCCTGGAAACAAGTAAGAAAAATAGTTAGCCGTAGTATAAAGTTACCGGTAAAACGACCCGAGTCGCATAATTTCTTACTTCTTGGGACGGAGGATTTGTGGAGCTGAGAGGACAGAGGCCCCATTCCCAATCAACCGGCATGTCCGTTTGGCATATTTGGCTAGCCTTCAGGACCACATCTGCCTTGCTCAAGGGCAGGCCGGTGATCTTGGTGGGATCGCCGGGGCCATACATCTCGCTCATCTTGTGAGCGCGACGCTTGAGGGGAAGCACCCGGCGGCTGATGAAGGTGCGGATGATATCGTCGGAGCAAATGTTGGTTTCGTTCATCAACTTCAACATGAAGCGTACCACCCGGTTCGTCTCTATGTGATCCGTACCAGGGTTGTAGTTCCAGTTAATCTTGGCGGGCGGCGCCGGGTTGAGCAATAGAGCAAGTTGATGAGGTCAGTGGCGCTCTTGTTCTTCACGTAGAAGAACGTTGTCTGCCACAACCGGCAAGACTCGAGGCCGTTGAACTTAAAAAAGGGGCTCCCTTGGCGGGAGCCGATGATACAAGACCCGCATTGTACGGGGGGTTTGGGCTTGGGAATGTCCTTGCCCTGGACCGAGTTGATCCGAAGAGAAAAGAAGCGTGCAAACGTCTCGCGAGCGGGACGGATGCCGATGTAGCCTTCCATGAAGGCCACAAAGCAAGAAAGGTAAAAAACGGCATTGCCGGGAAGGTGGTGAGGTTGGAGTCGATAGAAATCAAGGAATTGGCGGAAGAAATCGGAGGCAGGAAGGCCGAAGCCACGCTCAAAGTGAGCAAGGAAAACAACGACCTCACCGGGTTCAAGCGCCGGTTCGATCTCGTCACGAGGAAGCCGGCAGGAGACTCCTTCCGGTATTCTCCTGGACCGGTAAAGCCAGTCGATCTCATATTGAGTCACGTCGGAACCCCTCCAGGCTCCGCGTGTGATACCGGAAAGATCCTTTCCGGGGGCCCGGCTGGAGGTGCCGACCTCTTGATCTTTGCTGGATTCCATTTCCATCCGGGCGAGATCTTCAGTTAGCCCGTCGGAAGTACTACTGCCTTGGCTACTAGAGGAGGAGGTGGGAAGAGACTCTTCGCTAGACATATAGATCTGGGCGACGCCGGAATCTACCGAAAAACATTTTTCCCCAGAAAGACCCTCGCGCGAAGATCTACGAGTAAGAGAAAAAGCAAAATAAAGAGGGAATAAATACTCTACCGGCTCAAGATCTGGAAAGCTAAGAGAGAAGAGGTAAAAAGGTATCGGGCCTAACCTGAGGCGGCGGAGTTGCAGAAGAAGAGGTTCGCCGGAGGGATGGTGAGCCTACGGTCGGCGAGGAGGTCCGTCGACGGCGAGGTGAGGAAGAACTCGAGGAAGCGCCAATGCCGCAACTGCGACAGGAGTGCCGCAGAGGTTCTTCACGCGGTGAAGTTCAGCGGCGTCCGGCGGAGCATCAGCGGAAGTTCACTGGGCGGCGGAGCTCGAACGGCGAACGGAGCGGCGGAGGCGCAGAGGGCAAAAGCACTAAGCACGAAGAAGTGGAGAATGCGAGAAGAGGAAGAAGAAGGAGCGGTTTCGCCTTATAAGGGAAGAGGGAGAAGTGGGCCGAAAACTGCTGGGCCTCGGTGGTTCGGATCGTGGGCCGTGACGGTTCGCTCCACGGGCCACCACGTGGCCTGGCGATACACGCGTAAAAATAGAAGGCCACAGGGAAGTGCACACGGATCTAGAGCGGAGGCCAGGATTCGCTATGAGGCAGTTAATGCGCGCGCGGAAGCCGAAGGGAAGTGACCCCTGACACTGACAAGTCAGTCACAGTGCGCATGTCACTGACAGGCGCGGGGCCCAAGATATTCTCGACTTCGCCGAGGAAGTGTTTAATGACTAAGATGCCGGAGGATAAGATACCGGAAAATGTCTTGCAAAGAGAGATAACGAAAATCCGGGCAAAGATGCCGGATCCAAGCCCAGCACCGGATAGATTAAACCGGTATCCAAAGACGTGAGAACCTGGCATGGTCTGTTGGATAGAATCCGCCAGACTATACCAGCTTCGGGGACTAATGTTGGGGGGATGACCCCCGGTATGCCAAAGGCATGCCAAACCGGATGGTTTGAGCCATCAAGATACCGGTTTAATGTTTATACCGGAGCACAAGATAAGCGTTTGGCTAAGCGGGGCTAAGCCGGTATCCTCAGGAGAGGTATACCGGAACCGGATAGGAAAGACACCGGGCTACCGGAAAGCAGAGCAAGTCGGCAGGACTGGTCAAAGATCCTCTCCAAAGCTAGAAGACAAAGATGAGCTAAGCAAAGTAGCTTTAAACGAAGGGCTGACGATAAAGAGGAGGATGACGATGAAAGAAGCCAGAGGACGTCAGCATCCCTGATTAAAGGAGACCCCGGTCTCATCTATGATTAAAGTAGCTTTGTAAAGTAGTTTGTCTAGTCAAAGATGCCATTAGGGTTTCTTGCCCTGTAAGCCACCCTCTCCCCTATATAAGGAGAGGGGGCAGCCCTCCTCACGGGCACGCACGGAACACAGAGGGAGAGATTCTGTAAACACAAACCTGTAACCTGTGAAAATCAATGAAGAAAGTGATCTAGAGCGAGTTCTTCCTTGTGTCTTTCTTCTTCAACCTCTAGCCTCGGCTAAGTTCTTGAGGAAACCATCCGGAAGTTCATCCCATCTGATCACAAACCCTCCCCCGAATCCTCTAGCGTCCGTTCGGCCCCAACTTAAGCCATCCTATGGCATCTGTCTGTTCACCACGACGACACCCGAGGTGGATCCACCTTCTCCGCTTTGCCGCTCCTGTCCCTGGTCTCCCACTGCGGCGTCTGCCGGTCTGATGAGCTCTGGTTGCTCGGCCTGCTCCCTGTCCGCGGGGCAGGAGATGCCTTCTGGCCGCGCGGCCACGCCCATGATCACGGAGCATGCGCTGGGCTCAGAGGCTTACGTGCATGCTTCCGCTGTTGAGGGGCCCGCTTTAGGTGGTGGCTCGGAACCGTTGGTTGGAGATGCTAGGACTGGGGCCACCTGCAGCCATGCTAGCCAACAGCTGATTGCCACGTCGCCCTCCCTGCATGTTCAGGATCGCTCCGGTGGCTCGCCGGGGATAGGTGGTCAGGCTGCTTCTGCCTTTGATCGCCGCCAGAGTCCTTCGCCGTTGGCTGAGGATGTACGGACGTTGACTGCGCTGCTTCGCCAGTTCCGTCAACGGATTGATGATCTGCTGCTTCCGCTGCCCGATCCTAAGGTGTTGCGACGCCGTCTCTTCCGTGTCTCGCCTACCTCTGTGAGGCGCAGCCGTCGCATCGCGGCCCAAGGGAGCGGGGTGCCCACCACTGCTCTGAAGCGCGCACAGAAGGTGCTTATGGAGAAGCTGGGGATCTACCGCGACAGCGAGCGCATTTCTTCGTCTCAACTGGCAGATTACGCGGCCATTTTCTCTTCGCCTTTGGGCCGGGAGCAGGTGGAGGCGATCACTGCCCTCTTTGGCCTAACCTGTCCTACGGTGGATGAGGAATTGGTGGTGGACGCCGGAGAGGAGTTCGTGGTGGGCGCTGGAGCTGTCTAGCCTCGGCCGCCACCTCGGTTGTCTTTGTAGGCTGTGTTCATGGAAGAACAAAACCTGAATGTTGCGATGTGGAACACGCGGGGACTAAATAACCCGGCGCGGCGCACAACAGTTAGAGTATCCTTAGACGACGCCCGCGCTTTGATCGTGTGTGTGTCGGAGTCGAAGCTCCACTCTGTATCTATGTTTGATGTTGTAGAGTGCTTCGGCCCCCGCTATGACGGGTTCGTGTATTTGCCGGCTGTGGGTTCAGCGGGGGGCGTGATTATCGCGTGGCAGTCCCTAGACGTTGAGGTGCTCCGCTCTCGGGTGGACGCGTTCTCTGTCTCCGTGGAGCTCGCCTTTCCGCGTGGAAGTTCTTGGTGGCTTTCGGCAGTCTACGGTCCTACCACACCGGCTCTTAAACCGCTCTTCCTCGACGAGCTGCGTACTCTACGGACGGCCTGTGCGGGCCCTTAGGCAGTGGCCAGCGACTTCGACCTTATTCTCGATGCTACGGACAAGAGCACACCCGTTCTTGACAGGCGGTCCATGGTCTCGTTCCGCCGTTGCATAAACGAGCTGGAGCTTAAAGAGTCCGCGCTGCTTGGACGCCGCTTCACGTGGAGCAATGGGAGGGCCTCCCCAACGCTTGTCAAGCTCGATCGGCGGTTCGCGTCGGTGGAATGGGATGCACTGTTCCCTTCTGCGTCGTTGTCTGCCCTCTCCTCTTCGCTGTCGGACCACTGTCCCATCTTGCTTTCGACGGCGGTGGTGTCGCATATGGGCAGGCATTTTCGCTTTGAGCGTTTTTGGCTCAGCCTTCCTGGCTTCGATGATGAGGTTAAGGCGCTCTGGGACGGCCGCCGGTTGGATGGGCTCCAGGTGCCCAGCAACCCCCTTGCTTGCCTCGACTTCAAGCTGCGTCTCGTTAGCCGTGGGCTGCAGCGGTGGAGCCAACGTCGAGTGGGCTCGGTCCGTGACTCAATTCTCGTGGCCAATGAGGTGATTCTGCGCCTTGACTTGGCCCAGGAGTCTAGGGCGCTCTCCGATCAGGAGATTTGGCTGCGGCGCTCCCTCAAGCTGAAGCTCCTTGGTCTTGCGTCGCTGGAGCGAACTGATGCGTGTAGTTGACATGTCCGTTGGGAACCCCAAGAGGAAGGTGTTATGCGCACAGTAGCAAGTTTCCCTCAGTAAGAAACCAAGGTTTAATCGAACCAGTAGGAGTCAAGAAGCACGTTGAAGGTTGATGGCGGAGGAGTGTAGTGCGGCGCAACACCAGGTATTCCGGCGCCAACGTGGAACCTGCACAACACAATCACAGAACTTTGCCCCAACGTAACAGCGAGGTTGTCAATCTCACCGGCTTGCTGTAAACAAAGGATTAGATGTATAGTGTGGATGATGATGTTTGTTTGCGAAGAACAGTAAAGAACAATTGCAGTAGATTGTATTTCAGATGTAAAGAATAGGACCGGGTGATACGTCTCCGACGTATCGATAATTTCTTATGTTCCATGCCACATTATTGATGTTATCTACATGTTTTATGCACACTTTATGTCATATTCGTGCATTTTCTGGAACTAACCTATTAACAAGATGCCGAAGTGCCAGTTCCTGTTTTCTGCTGTTTTTGGTTTCAGAAATCCTAGTAACGAAATATTCTCGGAATCGGACGAAATCAACGCCCAAGTTCCTATTTTCACCGGAAGCATCCAGAACACCCGGGAAGGACCAGAGGGGGGGCACTGGGCCCCCAGACCATAGGCCGGCGCGGCCCAGGCCCTGGCCGCGCCACCCTATGGTGTCGTCGCCCCTTCGACCCTCCTGCGCCGCCTCTTCGCCTATATAAAGCCCCTGGATCGAAAACCCTGATACGATTGACGAAAACCACAGAAACCTTCCAGAGCCGCCGCCATCGCGGAGCCAAGATCTGGGGGACAGGAGTCTCTGTTCCGGCACGCCGCCGGAACGGGGAAGTGCCCCCGGAAGGCTTCTCCATCGATACCGCTGCCATCTCCACCGCCATCTTCATCACCGCTGCTGCTCCCATGAGGAGGGAGTAGTTCTCCATCGAGGCTCGGGGCTGTACCGGTAGCTATGTGGTTCATCTCTCTCCTATGTACTTCAATACAATAATCTCATGAGCTGCCTTACATGATTGAGATTCATATGATGATGCTTGTAATCTAGATGTCATTATGCTAGTCAAGTGAGTTTTACTTATGTGATCTCCGGAGACTCCTTGTCCCACGTGTGTAAAGGTGACAGTGTGTGCACCGTGTGGGTCTCTTAGGCTATATTTCACAGAATACTTATTCACTGATGAATGGCATAGTGAGGTGCTTATTTATATCTCTTTATGATTGCAATGTGTTTGTATCACAATTTATCCATGTGCTACTCTAGCAATGTTATTAAAGTAGTTCTATTCCTCCTGCACGATGTAATGGTGACAGTGTGTGCATCCGTGTTAGTACTTGGTTTATGCTATGATTATGATCTCTTGTAGATTATGAAGTTAACTATTGCTATGATAGTATTGATGTGATCTATTCCTCCTACATATGCATGAAGGTGACAGTGTGCATGCTATGTTAGTACTTGGTTTAGTCTTTTGATCTATCTTACACTATAAGGTTACTAAAATATGAGCATTATTGTGGAGCTTGTTAACTCCGGCATTGAGGGTTCGTGTAATCCTACGCAATGTGTTCATCATCCAACAAAAGTGTAGAGTATGCATTTATCTATTCTGTTATGTGATCAATGTTGAGAGTGTCCACTAGTGAAAGTCTAATCCCTAGGCCTTGTTCCTAATACTGCTGCGTTACTACTGCTTGTTTACTGTTTCACTGCGTTACTACTGCTGCAATACCACCACCATCAACTACACGCCAGCAAGCTATTTTCTGGCACCGTTGCTACTGCTCATATATATTCATACCACCTGTATTTCACTATCTCTTCGCCGAACTAGTGCACCTATTAGGTGTGTTGGGGACACAAGAGACTTCTTGCTTTGTGGTTGCAGGGTTGCATGAGAGGGATATCTTTGACCTCTTCCTCCCTGAGTTCGATAAACCTTGGGTGATCCACTTAAGGGAAAACTTGCTGCTGTTCTACAAACCTCTGCTCTTGGAGGCCCAACACTGTCTACAGGAAAAGGAGGGGGAAGTAGACATCAAGCTATTTTCTGGCGCCGTTGCCGGGGAGGAAAGGTAAAAGGTACTCACACTCCGGACCTCGGCTACCAAGCTATTTTCCGTCGTCGTAAGTACTCAAAGCTATTTCCTTTAGATCCTGCAATTGCATCTTTTTGTTTCTTGTTTACACTAGTTTGGCATAATGGACAAAAATGAGCTTCTTATTCTATTTCCTGATTTAAAACATGGATTGTTTGATGCGAAAATTAAAAAACCTATGGAATCTTATTTGCATGCTGGTAGTAATATTAGTATGAACGCTTTGAACACCATTGTTGATAATGATATAGAAAGTTCTAAGCTCGGGGAAGCTGGTTTTGATGAGCATGATCTTTTTAGTCCCCCAAGCATTGAGGAGAAAATTTTCTTTGATGATACTTTGCCTCCTATTTATGATGATTATAATGATAGTAGTCTTTTGGTGCCACCTACTATGGAGAGTAAATTTTGTTGTGATTATACTATGCCTCCTACACTTGATGAGAATAATAATGATAGCTACTTTGTTGAATTTGCTCCCACTATTACTAATAAAATTGATTATGCTTATGTGGAGAGTAATTATTTTATGCATGAGACTCATGATAAGAATGCTTTATGTGATAGTTATATTGTTGAGTTTGCTCATGATGCTACTGAAAGTTATTATGAGAGAGGAAAATATGGTTGTAGAAATTTTCATGTTACTAAAACACCTCTCTATGTGCTGAAATTTTTGAAACTACACTTGTTTTATCTTCCTATGCTTGTTACTTTGCTCCTCATGAACTTGTTTATTTACAAGATTCCTATGCATAGGAAGCATGTTAGACTTAAATGTGTTTTGAATTTGCCTCTGGATGCTCTCTTTTGCTTCAAATACAATTTCTTGCGAGTGCATCATTAAAACTGCTGAGCCCATCTTAATGGCTATAAAGAAAAGAACTTCTTGGGAGATAACCCATGTGTTATTTTACTACAGTACTTTGTTTTATATTTGTGTCTTGAAAGTTGTTTACTACTGTAGCAACCTCTCCTTATCTTAGTTTTGTGTTTTGTTGTGCCAAGTGAAGCCTCTAATCGAAGGTTGATACTAGATTTGGATTTCTGCGCAGAAACAGATTTCTATCTGTCACGAATCTGGGCTGTTTTCTCTGCAGAAAAATCAGAAAAATATGCCAATTTACGTGCGTGTTCCTCAGATATGTACGCAACTTTCATTAGTTTTGAGTTTTCTGATCTGAGCAACGGAAGTATTTATTAGAAATCCGTCTTTACGGACTGTTCTGTTTTGACAGATTCTGCCTTTTATTTCGCATTGCTTCTTTCGCTATGTGGGATGGATTTCTTTGTTCCATTAAACTCCAGTAGCTTTGAGCAATGTCCAGAAGTGTTAAGAATGATTGTGTCACCTCTGAACATGTGAGTTTTTGATTATGTACTAACCCCTCTAATGAAGTTTATGAGAAGTTTGGTGTGAAGGAAGTTTTCAAGGGTCAAGAGAGGAGGATGATATACTATGATCAAGAAGAGTGAAAGCTCTAAGCTTGGGGATGCCCCGGTGGTTCACCCCTGCATATATCAAGAAGACTCAAGCGTCTAAGCTTGGGGATGCCCAAGGCATCCCCTTCTTCATCGACAAAATTATCAGGTTCCTTCTCTTGAAACTATATTTTTATTCGGTCACATCTTATGTGCTTTACTTGGAGCGTCTGTGTGCTTTTATTTTTGTTTTTGTTTGAATAAATGCTTGTGTGGGAGAGAGACACGCTCCGCTGGTTCGTATGAACACATGTGTTCTTAGCTTTTAATTTTCATGGCGAAGGTTGAAACTGCTTCGTTAATTGTTATATGGTTGGAATTGGAAAATGATACATGTAGTAATTGCTATTAATGTCTTGGGTAATGTGATACTTGGCAATTGTTGTGCTCATGATTAAGCTCTTGCATCATATGCTTTGCGCCCATTAATGAAGAAATACATAGAGCATGCTAAAATTTGGTTTGCATAATTGGTCTCTCTAAGGTCTAGATAATTTCTAGTATTGAGTTTGAACAACAAGGAAGACGGTGTAGAGTCTTATAATGTTTACAATATGTCTTTTATGTGAGTTTTGCTGCACCGGTTCATCCTTGTGTTTGTTTCAAATAAGCCTTGCTAGCCTAAACCTTGTATCGAGAGGGAATACTTCTCATGCATCCAAAATACTTGAGCCAACCACTATGCCATTTGTGTCCACCATACCTACCTACTACATGGTATTTTTCGCCATTCCAAAGTAAATTGCTTGAGTGCTACCTTTAAAATTCCATCATTCACCTTTGCAATATATAGCTCATGGGACAAATAGCTTAAAAACTATTGTAGTATTGAATATGTAATTATGCACTTTATCTCTTAATAAGTTGCTTGTTGTGCGATAACCATGTTCACTGGGGACGCCATCAACTACTCTTTGTTGAATTTCATGTGAGTTGCTATGCATGTCCGTCTTGTCTGAAGTAAGAGAGATCTACCACCTTATGGTTAAGCATGCATATTGTTAGAGAAGAACATTGGGCCGCTAACTAAAGCCATGATCCATGGTGGAAGTTTCAGTTTTGGACATATATCCTCAATCTCAAATGAGAAAATTATTAATTGTTGTTACATGCTTATGCATAAAAGAGGAGTCCATTATCTGTTGTCTATGTTGTCCCGGTATGGATGTCTAAGTTGAAGAATAATCAATAGCGAGAAATCCAATGCGAGCTTTCTCCTTAGACCTTTGTACAGGCGGCATAGAGGTACCCCTTTGTGACACTTGGTCAAAACATGTGCATTGTGATGATCTGGTAGTCCAAGCTAATTAGGACAAGGTGCGGGCACTATTAGTACACTATGCATGAGGCTTGCAACTTATAAGATATAATTTACATGATACATATGCTTTATTACTACCGTTGACAAAATTGTTTCATGTTTTCAAAATCAAAGCTCTAGCATAAATATAGCAATCGATGCTTTTCCTCTATGGAGGACAAATCTTTTACTTTTATGTTGAGTCAGTTCACCTATTTCTCTCCACCTCAAGAAGCAAACACTTGTGTGAACTGTGCATTGATTCCTACATATTTGCTTATTGCACTTATTATATTACTCTATGTTGACAATTATCCATGAGATATACATGTTACAAGTTGAAAGCAACCGCTGAAACTTAATCTTCCTTTGTGTTGCTTCAATGCCTTTACTTTGAATTATTGCTTTATGAGTTAACTCTTATGCAAGACTTATTGATGCTTGTCTTGAAGTGCTATTCATGAAAAGTCTTTGCTTTATGATTCACTTGTTTACTCATGTCATATACATTGTTTTGATCGCTGCATTCACTACACATGCCTTACAAATAGTATGATCAAGATTATGATGGCATGTCACTCCAGAAATTATCTGTGTTATCGTTTTACCTGCTCGGGACGAGCAGAACTAAGCTTGGGGATGCTGATACGTCTCCGACGTATCGATAATTTCTTATGTTCCATGCCACATTATTGATGTTATCTACATGTTTTATGCACACTTTATGTCATATTCGTGCATTTTCTGGAACTAACCTATTAACAAGATGCCGAAGTGCCAGTTCCTGTTTTCTGCTGTTTTTGGTTTCAGAAATCCTAGTAACGAAATATTCTCGGAATCGGACGAAATCAACGCCCAAGTTCCTATTTTCACCGGAAGCATCCAGAACACCCGGGAAGGACCAGAGGGGGGGCACTGGGCCACCAGACCATAGGCCGGCACGGCCAAGGCCCTGGCCGCGGCGCCCTATGGTGTCGTCGCCCCTTCGACCCTCCTGCGCCGCCTCTTCGCCTATATAAAGCCCCTGGATCGAAAACCCTGATACGATTGACGAAAACCACAGAAACCTTCCAGAGCCGCCGCCATCGCGGAGCCAAGATCTGGGGGACAGGAGTCTCTGTTCCGGCACGCCGCCGGAACGGGGAAGTGCCCCCGGAAGGCTTCTCCATCGACACCGCTGCCATCTCCACCGCCATCTTCATCACCGCTGCTGCTCCCATGAGGAGGGAGTAGTTCTGCATCGAGGCTCGGGGCTGTACCGGTAGCTATGTGGTTCATCTCTCTCCTATGTACTTCAATACAATAATCTCATGAGCTGCCTTACATGATTGAGATTCATATGATGATGCTTGTAATCTAGATGTCATTATGCTAGTCAAGTGAGTTTTACTTATGTGATCTCCGGAGACTCCTTGTCCCACGTGTGTAAAGGTGACAGTGTGTGCACCGTGTGGGTCTCTTAGGCTATATTTCACAGAATACTTATTCACTGATGAATGGCATAGTGAGGTGCTTATTTATATCTCTTTATGATTGCAATGTGTTTGTATCACAATTTATCCATGTGCTACTCTAGCAATGTTATTAAAGTAGTTCTATTCCTCCTGCACGATGTAATGGTGACAGTGTGTGCATCCGTGTTAGTACTTGGTTTATGCTATGATTATGATCTCTTGTAGATTATGAAGTTAACTATTGCTATGATAGTATTGATGTGATCTATTCCTCCTACATATGCATGAAGGTAACAGTGTGCATGCTATGTTAGTACTTGGTTTAGTCTTTTGATCTATCTTACACTATAAGGTTACTAAAATATGAGCATTATTGTGGAGCTTGTTAACTCCGGCATTGAGGGTTCGTGTAATCCTACGCAATGTGTTCATCATCCAACAAAAGTGTAGAGTATGCATTTATCTATTCTGTTATGTGATCAATGTTGAGAGTGTCCACTAGTGAAAGTCTAATCCCTAGGCCTTGTTCCTAATACTGCTGCGTTACTACTGCTTGTTTCTTGTTTCATCACTGCGTTACTACTGCTGCAATACCACCACCATCAACTACACGCCAGCAAGCTATTTTCTGGCACCGTTGCTACTGCTCATATATATTCATACCACCTGTATTTCACTATCTCTTCGCCGAACTAGTGCACCTATTAGGTGTGTTGGGGACACAAGAGACTTCTTGCTTTGTGGTTGCAGGGTTGCATGAGAGGGATATCTTTGACCTCTTCCTCCCTGAGTTCGATAAACCTTGGGTGATCCACTTAAGGGAAAACTTGCTGCTGTTCTACAAACCTCTACTCTTGGAGGCCCAACACTGTCTACAGGAAAAGGAGGGGGAAGTAGACATCACCGGGGTCCACAGTTCACTAGTGGTGTCTCTCCCATAAGATAGCAGATGTTGGGTGAACAAATTACAGTTGGGCAATTGACAAATAAAGAAGGCATAACAATGCACATACATATATCATCATGAGTACTATGAGATTTAATCAGGGCATTACGACAAAGTACATAGACCTCCATCCAGCATGCATCTATGCCTAAAAAGTCCACCTTCAGGTTATCATCCGAACCCCCTCCAGTATTAAGTTGTAAACAACAGACAATTGCATTAAGTATGGTGCGTAATGTAATCAACACAAATATCCTTAGACAAAGTATCGATGTTTTATCCCTAGTGGCAACAGCACATCCACAACCTTAGAACTTTCTGTCACTGTCCCAGATTTAATGGAGGCATGAACCCACTATCGAGCATAAATACTCCCTCTTGGAGTCACAAATATCAACTTGGCCAGAGCCTCTACTAGCAACGGAGAGCATGCAAGAACATAAATAACATATATGATAGATTGATAATCAACTTGACATAGTATTCAATATCCATCGGATCCCAACAAACACAACATGAAGGATTACAAATAGACGATCTTGATCATGATAGGCAGCTCACAAGATCGAACATGATAGCACAACAAGGAGAAGACGACCATCTAGCTACTGCTATGGACCCATAGTCCAGGGGTGAACTACTCACACATCGATCCGGAGGCGATCATGGCGATGAAGAGACCTCCGGGAGATGATTCCCCTCTCCGGCAGGGTGCCGGAGGCGATCTCCTGAATCCCCCGAGATGGGATTGGCGGCGACGGCGTCTCTGGAAGGTTTTCCGTATTGTGGCTCTCGGTACCGGGGGTTTTGCGACGGAGGCTTTAAGTAGGCGGAAGGGCGGAGTCGGGAGAGTCACGGGGGCCCCACACGCTAGGGCCGCGCGGGCCCCCTCTAGGCCGCGCCACCCTAGTGTGGCGGCGCCCCGTGGCCCCACTTCGTCTCCCCTTCAGTCTTCTGGAAGCTTCGTGGAAAAATAGGCCCCTGGACGTTGATTTCGTCCAATTCCGAGAATATTTCCTTACTAGGATTTCTGAAACCAAAAACAGCAGAAAACAGCAACTGGCTCTTCGGCATCTCGTCAATAGGTTAGTGCCGGAAAATGCATAATAACGACATATAATGTGTATAAAACATGTGAGTATCATCATAAAAGTAGCATGGAACATAAGAAATTATAGATACGTTTGGGACGTATCAAGCATCCCCAAGCTTAGTTCCTACTCGCCCTCGAGTAGGTAAACGATAACAAAGGTAATTTCTGAAGTGACATGCTATCATAACTTGATCATACTATTGTAAAGCACATGAGATGAATGCAGAGATTCGAAGCAATGATGAAGATAATGAGTAAACAAATGAATCATATAGCAAAGACTTTTCATGAATAATACTTTCAAGACAAGCATCAATAAGACTTGCATAACAGTTAACTCATAAAGCAATAAGTTCTTAGTAAAGGAGTTGAAGCAACACAAAGGAAGATATAAGTTTCAGCGGTTGCTTTCAACTTCAACATGTATATCTCATGGATAATTGTCAACACAAAGTAACATAACAAGTGCAATAGGTAAACATGTAAGAATCAATGCACACAGTTGATACAAGTGTTTGCTTCTAAGATAGAAAGAATAGGTAAACTGACTCAACAATAAAGTAAAACATAGGCCCTTCGTAGAGGGAAGCATGGATTACTATTTTTGTGCTAGAGCTTTTCATTTTGAAAACAAGAAACAATTTTGTCAACGGTAGTAATAAAGCATATGAGTTATGTATAAGACATCTTATAAGTTGCAAGCCTCATGCATAGTATACTAATAGTGCTCGCACCTTGTCCTAATTAGCTTGGATTAACACGGATTATCATTGCATAGCATATGTTTCAACCAAGTGTCACAAAGGGGTACCTCTATGCCGCCTGTACAAGAGTCTAAGGAGAAGGTTCGCATTGGATTTCTCGCTTTTGATCATTCTCAACTTAGACACCCATACCGGGACAACATAGACAACAGATAATGGACTCCTCTTTTAATGCTTAAGCATTCAACAATAGTTAATATTTCTCATAAGAGATTGAGGTTTTATGTCCAAACTGAAACTTCCACCATGATTCATGGCTTTAGTTAGCGGCCCAATGTTCTTCTCTACCAATATGCATACTCAAACCATTTGATCATGAAAATCTCCCTTACTTCAGACAAGACGAACATGCATAGCAACTCACATGATATTCAACAAAGGTAAAAGTTGATGGCGTCCCCAGAAACATGGTTACCGCTCAACAAGCAACTTATTAAGAAATAAGACACATAAGTACATATTCTTCATCACAATAGTTTTTAAGGCTATTTGTCCCATGAGCTATATATTGTAATGGTAAAGAATAGAAATTTTAAAGGTAGCACTCAAGTAATGTACTTTGGAATGGCGGAGAAATACCATGTGGTAGGTAGGTATGGTGGACACAAATGGCATAGTATTTGGCTCAAGGATTTGGATGCACGAGAAGAATTCCTCTCAATACAAGGCTAGGCTAGCAAGGTTGTTTGAAGCAAACTCAAGTATGAAATGGTGCAGCAAGACTCACATATAAACATATTGTAAGCATTATAAGACTTTACATCGTCTCCTTGTTGTTCAAACACCTCAACCAGAAAATATCTAGACTTAGAGAGAACAATCATGCAAACCAAATTTTAACATGCTCTATGTAGTTATTCATTAATGGGTACAAGGTACATGATGCAAGAGATTAAACAAGATCTATATGAGCACAACAATTGCCAAGTATCACATTATTCAAGACATTATACCATTTACCACATGCGGCATTTTCCGTTTCCAACCATATAACAATGAACGAGGTAGTTCAACCTTCGCAATGAACATTAAAGATAAAGCTAAGAACACATGTGTTCATATGAAACAGCGGAGCGTGTCTCTCTCCCACACAAAGAATTCTAGGATCCGATTTATTCAAACAAAAACAAAAACAAAAACAAACAGACGCTCCAAGTAAAGCACATAAGATGTGACGGAATAAAAATATAGTTTCACTAGAGGAACCTGATAATGTTGTCGATGAAGAAGGGGATGCCTTGGGCATCCCCAAGCTTAGACGCTTGGGTCTTCTTAAAATATGCAGGGATGAACCACGGGGGCATCCCCAAGCTTTGACTTTTCACTCTTCTTGATCATATTGTATCATCCTCCTCTCTTGACCCTTGAAAACTTCCTCCACACCAAACTCGAAACAAACTCATTAGAGGGTCAGTGCATAATTCATATATTCAGAGGTGACATAATCATTCTTAATACTTCTGGACATTGCACAAAGCTACTGAAAGTTAATGGAACAAAGAAATCCATCAAACATAGCAAAACAGGCAATGCGAAATAAAAGACATAATCTGTCAAAACAGAACAGTCCGTAAAGACGAATTTTAAAGTGGCACCATACTTGCTCAGATGAAAATGCCCAAATTGAATGAAAGTTTCGTACATATCTGAGGATCACGCACGTAAATTTGCAGATTTTTCAGAGTTACCTACAAAGAATTCTGCCCAGATTCGTGACAGCAAGAAATCTGTTCCTACGCAGTAATCCAAATCTAGTATTGACTTTGCTATCAAAGATTTACTTGGCACAACAATGCAATAAAATAAAGATAAGGAGAGGTTTCTACAGTAGTAAATAAATTCCAAGACTCAAATATAAAACAAAGTACTGTAGTAAAAACATGGGTTGTCTCCCATAAGCGCTTTTCTTTAACGCCTTTCAGCTAGGCGCAGAAAGTGTGTATCAAGTATTATCAAGAGATGAAGCATCAACATCAAAAAATTTCTCACAAACAAAACTTGTTGCAGAGGGTACCTTAGATGCTCCATTATCTAAATTTCCCATAGTGGTACTAAGGGTTTTATCAATTTTAGGCTTATAATAATTCTTTGGCTTAGGCACCTTAGAAACATACATGAATTTTTGCTCCTTTCCCACATAAGCTTTCTCCTTAAAATTAAGAGAAGAAAAAGTTGAACCCAATGTTCCCATAGCTTCTTCAAGTTTTCCAATTCTATGGGTTTGATTATCATGGATAGCACAAGTTTCTAAAGTAGCAATTCTTTCATTAATTCCTCCTAGGGATTTATCAAGTTTATCAGTATTATCAAGTAATACCCCCAATTTAGTCTCAACACTTGGAAGATTTTTCTCTATGGCTTCCAATTTTTTCATGACATCCTCAAGAGAGATTTCAATTTTATTTTCATTAACAGGTGGTATTCCAACTAGACTCTCAATGATGCAACTAGCTTCTAAAGCAGGAGTACCTAGGAAATTACCCCCCGAAAGAGTATCAAGAACATACCTATTCCAGCTAGATATACCAACATAAAAGTTCCTAAGTAGGATAATAGTGGAGTGTTTCTTAGTGCACCTATGATGGGCATCACTAATTCTATACCAAGCATCTTTAAAACTTTCTCCACCTTGTTTCTTAAAAGAACGAACTTCAACTTCAGGATTACTCATTTTTAGCAGTAGTAAATAAAGCAAACTAAATAAAGTAAATGCAAGTAACTAATTTTTGTGTGTTTTTGATATAGAGAACAAGACAGTAAATAAAGTAAAACTAGCAACTAATTTTTTTGTGTTTTGTTTTAGTGCAGCAAACAAAGTAGTAAATAAAGTAAAGTAAAGCAAGACAAAAACAAAGTAAAGAGATTGGAAGTGGAGACTCCCCTTGCAGCGTGTCTTGATCTCCCTGGCAACGGCGCCAGAAATTTTGCTTGATGCATGTAGTTGACACGTCCGTTGGGAACCCCAAGAGGAAGGTGTGATGCGCACAGTAGCAAGTTTCCCTCAGTAAGAAACCAAGGTTTAATCGAACCAGTAGGAGTCAAGAAGCACGTTGAAGGTTGATGGCGGAGGAGTGTAGTGCGGCGCAATACCAGGGATTCCGGCGCTAACGTGGAACCTGCACAACACAATCACAGAACTTTGCCCCAACGTAACAGCGATGTCGTCAATCTTACCGGCTTGCTGTAAACAAAGGATTAGATGTATAGTGTGGATGATGATGTTTGTTTGCGAAGAACAGTAAAGAACAATTGCAGTAGATTGTATTTCAGATGTAAAGAATAGGACCGGGGTCCACAGTTCACTAGTGGTGTCTCTCCCATAAGATAGCAGATGTTGGGTGAACAAATTACAGTTGGGCAATTGACAAATAAAGAAGGCATAACAATGCACATACATATATCATGATGAGTACTATGAGATTTAATCAGGGCATTACGACAAAGTACATAGACCGCCATCCAGCATGCATCTATGCCTAAAAAGTCCACCTTCAGGTTATCATCCGAACCCCCTCCAGTATTAAGTTGTAAACAACAGACAATTGCATTAAGTATGGTGCGTAATGTAATCAATACAAATATCCTTAGACAAAGCATCGATGTTTTATCCCTAGTGGCAACAGCACATCCACAACCTTAGAACTTTCTGTCACTGTCCCAGATTAAATGGAGGCATGAACCCACTATCGAGCATAAATACTCCCTCTTGGAGTCACAAGTATCAACTTGTCCAGAGCCTCTACTAGCAACGGAGAGCATGCAAGAATATAAATAACATATATGATAGATTGATAATCAACTTGACATAGTATTCAATATCCATCGGATCCCAACAAACACAACATGAAGGATTACAAATAGACGATCTTGATCATGATAGGCAGCTCACAAGATCGAACATGATAGCACAATGAGGAGAAGACGACCATCTAGCTACTGCTATGGACCCATAGTCCAGGGGTGAACTACTCACACATCGATCCGGAGGTGATCATGGCGATGAAGAGACCTCCGGGAGATGATTCCCCTCTCCGGCAGGGTGCCGGAGGCGATCTCCTGAATCCCCGAGATGGGATTGGCGGCGGCGGCGTCTCTGGAAGGTTTTCCGTATCGTGGCTCTCGGTACTGGGGGTTTCGCGACGGAGGCTTTAAGTAGGCAGAAGGGAGGAGTCGGGAGAGTCACGGGGGCCCCACACGCTAGGGCCGCGCGGGCCCCCTCTAGGCCGCGCCGCCCTAGTGTGGCGGCGCCCCGTGGCCCCACTTCGTCTCCCCTCCGGTGTTCTGAAAGCTTCGTGGAAAAATAGGCCCCTAGGCGTTGATTTCGTCCAATTCCGAAAATATTTCCTTACTAGGATTTCTGAAACCAAAAACAGCAGAAAATAGCAACTGGCTCTTCGGCATCTCGTCAATAGGTTAGTGCCGGAAAATGCATAATAACGACATATAATGTGTATAAAACATGTGAGTATCATCATAAAAGTAGCATGGAACATAAGAAATTATAGATACGTTTGGGACGTATCACGAACCATCGCTAGGCGGCGGGCGAGAGTTGCGGGGATCAGAGATGGTGACACATCGACACAGTTCTATCGCATCTTGGCGGCGTCCAGGAGCAGGCGATGCCTCATCGGCTCCCTTTCTTCTGGAGATCGCACCGCCACGGATTTCCGCGGGAAGGTGGATTTGGCCACTTCCTTCTACCTTGATCTCTTGGGCACCGCGCAGCCGCGGGAGGCGGATATATCCCTCCGGACCCTTGGCCTCGAGCCAGTTGATCTCGCTGACCTGGAGGCTCCTTTCTCTGAACAAGAGGTGTGGGACGCCATCCGGGCTATGCCGGCGAACAAGTCGCCCGGGCCCGATGGTTTCACGTGGGAGTTCTATCGTCGTTGTTGGCCGGTGGTGAAGGAGGACGTGCTTGCGGCGATGCGTGCCATCTGGTTGGGCCATGATCAGGGCTTCTCGGCCCTCAACGCGGCTTTGATCACCTTGTTGCCCAAGAAAGAAGGCGCCTCCGACCTGAAGGATTTCCGCCCGATAAGCCTTGTCCACAGTTTCGCCCGACTTCTTACTAAGGTTCTTGCGTGGCGGCTTGGTCCGAGAATGGTGGAGCTGGTGGGTACAAACCAAACTGCCTTCATTCAAGGGAGATGTATTCTGGACAACTACCTCCTCGTCAAAGAGTCTGCTAAGCTACTGCACCGCAGGAAGGTCCCGGCGCTCCTGCTTAAGGTTGACATCGCCAAAGCTTTCGATAGCATCTCGTGGTCTTTCCTCCTCAGCGTGCTCCGGCAGAGGGGGTTCGGCCCTCGTTGGCTGGGCTGGATCGCGATGCTGCTGCGTACGTCCTCCACGAGCGTGCTCGTCAACGGTTGCGCGGGCGACGCGTTTCGGCACGGGAGGGGGCTGCGGCAAGGGGACCCCATCTCCCTGTTGCTCTTCGTCATCGCCATGGACGTTCTGTCAGTGTTGTTTCTTTCAGTGGAGCAGGCCGGCATCCTCTCTAGCCTGGCGGAGGTGGGGCTGCGCCACCGCGTCTCCCTCTATGCTGATGACGTCGTCATCTTTTCCAAACCAAGCATCGACGAGATCGCAGCGGTTTGGGAGGTGCTGGCTTGCTTTGGTGGCGTCTCTGGCCTCCAGGCAAACCCGGCCAAGAGCTTCGCCGCGCCGATCCAGTGCTCTACGGAGCTTCTGCTCGATCTCGACGAGGAACTGCCGTGTCCGCTTGGCGCGCTCCCTTGCAGCTACCTTGGCTTGCTGCTGTCCCTACGGAAGCTTGGGAAGGCAGACCTGCACGCCGTGCTCGACAAGCTCGCCGCAAAGCTGCCTTTCTGGAAAGCTAGGTTGCTTTCTAGGGAGGGTCGCTTGACCTATGTGCAGGCCGTGCTATCCTCCTCGGTGGTTTTTCAGCTGCTCGCTCTCGACCTTGATCCGTGGTTCATCAAGGCGGTCGACAAGCTGAGACGCGGTTTTCTTTGGGCAGGTGCTGCGGATGAAAAGGGTGGTTGCTGCATTGTCGCTTGGCATCTCGTCTGCCAGCCGAAGTCGCTCGGAGGTTTGGGTTTGCGCAACCTCGCACTCATGAACGCCGCCCTCCGCACGCGCTGGTTGTGGTTGCAGCGCACCTCCATGGACAAGCCTTGGGCCGGCCTACCGATCGCGGCTGCGGAGAGCACTGTCAGTCTCTTCAACGCCTCCGTTTCTATCAAATTCGGCCCTGGCTCCAATGTTCTCTTTTGGGAGGACGCGTGGATTGGGGGGCTCGCCGTCGACTCCATTGCGCCTGCAGTTCTGGAGCTTGTCAAGCCGGCCGTGCGGCGGACCCGTACGGTGCAGCAAGGGAAGCTCAACAATTCGTGGGCGCAAGACATCTCGGGGCAGCTCTCCGTGGATGCCGTAGTGCAATACCTGCGCCTGTGGGAGGCGGCCTCCCATGAGCTGCAACAGGTCGACGACATAGCGGTCTCCGACGTTTTCAGGTGGAGGTGGACGGCGGACGGAAGTTACTCATCCAAGGGTGCTTACCGCGCGCTCTTCCATGGCACCGTTGGTCTGCCCGCGGCCCCCTTGGTGTGGAACTCTTTTGCGCCGTTAAAGTTCAAGTTCCACGCCTGGCTAGCGCTGCGGCGGCACTGCTGGACTGCCGATCGAGGGCTGCGGCGTGGCCTGCCGTCGCATACGCTTTGTAAGCTTTGCGATGCCAGTGACGAGACGCTCGATCACCTGTCCCTGCATTGCCCGTACGCGCGTGCGATCTGGGCTGGGCTCGTCATGCGACTGCGGCTACCGGATTTCACCCCCACGGGCGACCTCGGCATCAACGATTGGTGGTTGCAGGCGGCTGCTAGGTTCGCCAAGGCAGACCGCCGCTCGGCCAACTCTCTCATCATGCTAACCATCAGATCGCTGTGGCTGGAGCGGAACGCGCGTGTCTTCGAGGATAAGCTCTTGCCCCATGCCGTGACGCTAAGGCTCATTGTCGATGAGTGGCTCGGCTGGGTTAGGGCTAGGCATAGTGGTAGGCTGCCGGGAGAGTGAGCGGTTTTCTCTCCTTTCTAGCCGGCGCCAGAATGGCACTTGGCACCCCCTTTTGTAATTTGGTGGATTGGGACATCTTTGTCCGTTTTTCTCCCGTAAGCTTAATGCAATGACGCGCAGATCTCCTGCGGGTTCGCTAAAAAAATTAGTCCCCTAGCAATTTTGAAGATTTGGCCACTCCATTTCAAATTGAAACACAAAAACGTAGCAATCAAGTATCATATGTGGCAAACATATGTTATTGCCCGCAAGTTTCTCCCAAGTGAGCAAAGTTACAAAATATGTTACAATTTATCCAAAAAATGGCAACCTTCACCCAAAAAGTGGCTACTTTCACCTAAGTAGCAATCATCTATGCCAATGCCCTTCAATTATCGTAAGGAAGGATCATCTTTTGCTTCTACTCGATCTAAGCCTTTTGCACGGGATCGGAGATGGTGGCAAGTCCGTGAGCATGATTCGGTTCTCCTCGGCCATGATCTTGGCTTTGGCCTCCAAGACCCTGGACTTGGCATCGGCATCCATGAGCCTTGCCTTGTTCTCGGCCTCGACGAACCTAGACTTCACAGGGGCCTTTTCCACCTCAAGAGCTCTCATTTGAAGGTTAACAAAGCTCTTTGTGATTGTTTCTTTCTCTTTGCGCCGCCTCTACCCTCTCGGCGATGGCCTCTTCCTTCTTGACCATCAAATCCCTCATGGTCTCTTGGAACGCCAATGAGGAAGCTTGACGGTGCATGTCGATCTTGGTTGCCTTGTGGCCAACTTGCCGTTTGGCACGGCCACCACCGCCTGCCTCTTCGGTTGCGTCAGCTCATCGTACTGAGTGCCGTCATATTGAGTGCAGTCGACGTCTTCATCATATTCAAGGTCGATGGTACCGTCCGTTGATGAATTGCCATTTCCCTTCTTCTTTGACATCACGAGTTTCTTCCAAAGGGCGTAGCTTGTTTCCCACTTCTTGGTGTCCTTAAGCAACATCCAACATTGGCTCATTGTGAAGCCCTTGTTGTTGTAGGTGGACTTGAAGTGCTCCAAAGCATAAACAACCTACACACACGCACAACAATCAACGGTATATGCTCTCATATGTGCTAGGAACATTGAAAAGAGGGGAAGAGGTTTACCATGTCAACGAACGAGACACCGCTTATTGCCCATCCGGAAACCGTCTCGAATGAGACTTGGAACCAGCTACACTCGGTATGGATGAAGCCCCACCTCTTTGCAAGGGTTTTTCCAACAACAACCTATGCTCATGGAAGTACTTGCCCACGCGGGCCCAATAAGCATTGCCCTTTTGCTCGGCACCGCAAAGTGGATACTGTTAAATCTCAATCCAAGCGGTGCATAGCATCTTGTCCGCTTTGGTGGTGTAGCTCGTCGTTTTTTGGCTGACCTTCTTTCCATCGGCAGCCGTGGCGGTAAGTGACGCGGCCACTGTAGCCGCGGTGGCTTGGGTGATTTCCTCGGCCATGTCTTGAGTGACGCCGTCGCCCATGCGCTGGGTGAATCTGTCATTGCCAACTAGTGGCTGGTCGTCAATGGAGTAGCCCTCATGAACCTCATCGTACTGAGTGTCGTCATATTGAGTGTAGTCGACGTCTTCCTCGTCGGCTTGGTTGTTGATCATGTCTTGCATGATGGCCTCGCCATTTATATCCACATATTCCTACACACATAGTGGACATGACAACTCACCGGCAGGACCAAGAAGTAACGCGAAACAATTACAAGATGTGGGCAAGAACTTTACCATCTTGGTCTCCGACGGGAGCTCGCCAATCATTCTGTCAAACATGTTGGCTGGCAGGGGCATATTGGCGACAAAGATTCGCCGTTGCTTCTTTGGCCCTGCCAGCGATGATTGCCCAACCGTGGGAGTGCGGTTGAGGTTGATTCCTTTGCCGGATGATGTCACGCATGGATCGCCTAGTCTAGACAGCGCACATCCAGCCCTACCGTGGCCACAACCTTGGGATGGCGTATGCGGCCTTGGTTGAAGAGGAGGTCGGCCGCTCGGCATCGACATGACGGAGCTCATTGATGAAGCGTCGGTCACGGCATGGCCTTGGCCGGTGAGAGGGATAACCACGCCAAGGCCGAACACCACCTTCAGCGCCTCCTGCTTCATCATCATGACGTCTTGCTGGGCGGCGTTCTGAGCCAGCAGCTCGCCGTTGGCGTGCTGAAGCAGGCGTTGTGGTGACCATGGCAGGCGTGGTGGCGGAATCTATCGCTTCTGCTGGCTTTCCCACCGGCCGAATTTTTGTGGAAGGGTTTTTGGAGGGAATGTGTGCGCCATTGGCGGGAGGGACCATGGTCTTCTAGGGAGGACAAGGGAGGACACATGAATTGTCCGGCCCGACACATCAGCGTCCCAAGTTTGGTGAGCGGATAGGTCGACGCGCGAGTTGGTCCGTTTGCGTCGCCGCGCTGGAGCGTGCGCGGCTTGTCTGTGTCTGCATGGTGGACCGTTTTGGACAGCCCAGCAACATTTGAGTTGGCTTGCTTTAGAGAATCTCCAACAGACGCACCAAAAGGCGTTTACCGTGTTAAAAACCGCCTGTTTAGCGTGCCGGCGCAGAAAAAATGCGCTCCAACAGACGCGCCAAATTTCGCGTGCGCTAATTTCTTTTACCGCGCTCGGGATAAAGTGGCCGCGCACGGGAGATATGGCGCGCTCTTACACGGGTGGTATAAAACGGCGCCAGCGACGCGTTGCCAACTGCACTGAAACTTCCCTCCCGCCACGCGCCCTCTCGCCTACCATGCGCCTTGTCACCTACCCACGCGCACCACCGCCGTTAACACCGCGCCGCAGCCATGCCCTCCCGGCGCAACTCCACGGGTTTCATTGGCGTGCGCGCCCGGCCGAGTGACGCGTTCTACGCGGAGATCTGTGCCGGCGGCACTCGCCTCGCCCTCGAGATGTTCGACACCGTCAAGTAGGTGGTGAGCGCCTAAGACGCGACGGCATGGCTCCTCGGACGTCCCCGGCAGCAGCTCAACTTCAAAGACGGCGAGTCGCTCGCGGAGGCGGAGTTCTTGGACAGCTTCGACGGCCTCGTCACCGCTGAGCAGCGCCGCCTCGCCATTGCGTATGCGGATGAATGCGCCATGGAGGGCGTGGGCTGCTGCCTTTCCCGCAAGACGTCGTCGACCAGCATGCCTTCTACGCGCAGAAGAAGGCGAAGCACAGGGCAGAGAAGGATGACATGCGTGCGCGGAAGCGGTTCATCGAGGTGCAGGAAGCTGGCCCGTCGACAATCGACGACAACGATGAACGTTGGATGGACATGTTCTTGAGCGAGCCGTTGGAGTCGTCGGAATTGGACTACGACTTCTCCAATTAGATGTTTCTATTATATCCGTTTAACTGTCGTTCTTGTCATCATTTATAAACCTATTTTAGTGTAGTATGTTTAATCTTATTTTCAATAATATTAACTAAAACTAGTTTATGGTGCTGTATTTTAGCGCGTATGGCAAAGCGCTGTTTACGCGCTGTATTTTTTCGGGCTTCTAGTAAACCTATAGACACGTCTGCGCCCAAAAAAGAAAAAATCGGCGCTGTATAATTTTTTTAGCGCACCTTGGTGCGCGCGTCTATTGGAGATGCTCCTACATCTCTATGATGCATGGTACTATGGTGTGTTTGGTTGAGCGGTTGCTGAGGGCATCTTCAACGGGCGACGTATTTCCGACGTCTAAATTATCCACGGGCATCCGTTTGCGTTGTCTGGCAGACGCAAAAATGATTGTTTTTATTCACGCGTCCGTTTGCGTCTGGAAGTGGCTCCAACGAGGTAACACATTTTTTTCTACTTGTTTTTTTTCCTCTTCTACATTTAAACATAGTTCCAAACATTATTGGGAACATGATTTTACACAAACTAATACATAATTGGAAATATGGTTTTACACAACTAATACATAATTTGGAACATGGTTTACACAAACTAATACATAGTTTGAACCATGGTTGACACAAGTTAAAACATTGGAAAATAAGGAAACCTAACTATTGTTGGTTCCGTATGTTCGCTGCCAAGAAAGAACACTCTCAGGCACACTCAATCACCTAAACAAGAAAATTTAGCTGGTACATGTTGATCCTTTCGAGGAAGAACATCTAGAAACCTCCACTAGTGGCTTCAATTGGCTTGTGCCCATATTCTCTACAAAGAAAGAACACTCTAATATTTTTAACTGTCGATGTCGGAGCCGGACTCGCCGGTGTGGTAGTGCCTGCGGAAGGCTGTATCGTCGAACACCTTGACGATCATCTCGCCGCTCCCCTCGTAGAGGAAGGTGAGCTGGCAGCCGGGCTCGAGCGCGAGGTTGCGGGCAAACTTGTCCCATCCTTTGTGCATGTACATCTTGCCATGCCCGTCAAACAAGACCTCGACAGGCCACCGGCAGAAGTTGCAGCTGGCCTCCCATAGCTACAACTCGGGCGGCTCGACGCCATCGACGAACTCGGCGAACTTATCCAGGAGCCGCTTGATGCCGAGTGGGTCGTTGTCGATATAGAGGAGGAACTCGAAGCAGCTCTCCTCCTGCGAAGACGAGGACGACGCAGGCGAGGGTGACCGTGTGGCCGTAGTTGCTCCACCTCGGCGACCCCGGCCCCGGGGGTGCCCAAGCCCGCGGCCTCGACCGCCTCGCCGGCCACCAGGACCCGCCATGGACTTTCTCGCGGGTCTGGCTGCGTCGCAGGAAGAGCTAGGCGGCGCTACGTTGGAGCTTGTGGTGGCTAGGATTTGTGTGGAGGAGTGGATGAGGAAGAAGAGCGCACGTCCTCTTTATATAGGCCGGAGGCCGGCAACGGCCGTGTGATGCGTGGCATCGCCATTACTGCGTTGGTGGAGGTGGACGACGGCCGCTCGGCAGGCGAGGCATCGCCATTAACGTGGCACAGACTGCCGAAGCGACGCATCGGCGCTAGTTGCTGGCGCGCCTGAGAAGACGCATCAAGCCAGGGTCGCTGCCAGGCGGGCCCGACGAAACGTCCGCCAGACACGAGCGGACACTTTGCGCGTCCGCGCAGCATCCGCAGAGACGCATCCGAGACGCATATTTGGGCCAGGTTTGCGTCGCCGCGGACGGCCCGGTCACTTGGCGTCGCCCCGCTGGAGTACGAACCCGACGCATTTTTCGATCTAGCGTATGCAAACGGTCGCTCAACATCTGTTTGTGTCGCCCCGTTGGAGATGCCCTTATCCAAAAATAGCTATGTGTTGTGTGATGTGGTGGGCTGTAAAAGCCATTTGGGTCTAACTGTTGTTGTGACTATAAATGTCTGATATATGTTTGATGCATGTAAAATGCATGTATGAATTTTGTCATTTATCATATTTAATTTCCACATATTTGCAACATATATAATGATAATAACATGTTTACCTTGATTTATGGGGATTTACCAATGATCCCCTTTATTTGGTTTATAACTCTGCAGAATAGGAAAATCCTGTTTCACGTATTTTTCATGACGGAGGCATGAGGCCGAAGGGCTTCCCTTTTCCTAGAGCTATGTAACACATCTGGTGGTGAAGATATGAAAGGATGAAGAAAGAGAGGCTTTATGAGGCCTTATTAGGGGTGAAGCAGAAAGAAACTCGTGGGTTTGGAGTTTATGGTTGCACAAAAAAAGGATCCCAATAAATTGGAAAGATATAAATTTGTAAAGGAAATTCTCGGTAGCACAGCGGTTCGCGGTACGGGCACAGACCGTACCGTCCGCCCGTACCCGACGTCCTACCAAAATTCGAAATAGACAAAGTCGGTTCGAGAGTTCAGTATGGGCGGGTTTGCACCGTACCGTCTGCCCGTACCGATTTACCGACATAAGAAAGGCGGTGATACGTCTCCAACGTATCTATAATTTCTGATGTTCCATGCTAGTTTTATGACAATACCTACATGTTTTGCTCACACTTTAAAATATTTTTATGCATTTTCCGGGACTAACCTATTAACAAGATGCCGAAGTGCCAGTTCCTGTTTTCTCCTGTTTTTGGTTCCAGAAAAGCTGTTCTGGCAATATTCTCGGAATTCGACGAAACAAAAGCCGAACCTCGTATTTTACCGAGACGGACCCAGAACACCGAAGGAGAGACGGAGAGGGGCCAAGGGGGCCCCACACCACCTGGCGGCGCGGCCAAGGAGGGGGGCGCACCCAGCTATGGGGTGGGCCCCTCCGGCACCCCCTCGCGCCGCCTCTTCGCCTATATAATCCCTCGCGACGCGAAAACCCTACAACAATCAATCATACTCCAGAAAGACTCCAGGGGCACCGCCGCCATCGCGAAACTCCGTTTCAGGGGACAGAATCTCTGTTCCGGCACGCCGCCGGGACGGGGAAGTGCCCCCGGAAGCCTTCTACATCGACGCCACCGCCTCCATCATGCTCCGCGAGTAGTTCCCCCATGGACTACGGGTTCTATCTGTAGCTAGTTGGTACTCTCTCTCCCATGTACTTCAATACAATGATCTCATGAGCTGCCTTACATGATTGAGATCCATCTGATGTAATCGGTGTTGTGTTTGTTGGGATCCGATGAATTGTTACATTATGATCAGTCTATCTATATAAGTTTGTGAAGTTATTGTTGCTGCAATCTTGTTGTGTTTAATGCTTGTCACTAGTGCACGAGTGACATGATCTTAGATTTAAGCTCTATAATTATTGCTTAGATTGTATCTACAAGTTGTTTGCACATGTCTATGTCCGAAACCCGAGGCCCCAGAGTGACAGCAACTGGGATAACTGGAGGGGATGGCTTATATATGAGGATAACATGTTTTCACTAAGTGTTAATGCTTTGCTCCGGTGCTCTATTAAAAGGAGTACCTTAATTACCAGTAGATTCCCTTGAGGCCCGGCTGCTGATACGTCTCCAACGTATCTATAATTTCTTATGTTCCATGCTAGTTTTATAACAATACCTACATGTTTTCTTCACACTTTATATCGTTTTGATGAATTTTCTGGAACTAACCTATTGACGAGATGTCGAAGGGCCAGTTGCTGTTTTCTGTTGTTTTTGGTTCCAGAAAGGCTGTTCGGGCAATATTCTTGGAATTGGACGAAATCAATGCCCAGCATCTTAGAATTCCACGAAGCTTCCAGAACACCCGAGAGCCACCAGAGGAGAGCCACAGGGGGCCCACACATGGGGCTGGCGCGGCCCAGGAGGGGGGCGCGCCACCCTGTTGTGTGGCGGCTCCGTACCCCCTCCGACTCCGCCTCTTCGCCTATAAGAAGCTCCCTGACCTAAATCTTCGATATGAAAAAGCCACGGTACGAGAAACCTTCCAGAGCCGCCGCCATCGCGAAGCCAAGATCTGGGGGACAGGAGTCTCTGTTCCGGCACGCCGCCGGGACGGGGAAGTGCCCCCGGAAGGCTTCTCCATCAACACCACCGCCATCTTCATCAACGCTGCTGTCTCCCATGAGGAGGGAGTAGTTCTCCATCGAGGCTAAGGGCTGTACCGGTAGCTATGTGGTTAATCTCTCTCCTATGTACTTCAATACAATGATCTCATGAGCTGCCTTACATGATTGAGATTCATATGAGCTTGTATCACTATTAGTCTATGTGCTACTCTTGTGATGTTATTAAAGTAGTCTATTCCTCCTTCACGGTGTAATGGTGACAGTGTGTGCATCGTGTAGTTCTTGGCGTAGGTTATGATCATAATCTCTTGTAGGTTATGGAGTTAATTATTACTATGATAGTATTGATGTGATCTATTCCCCCTTCATTGTGTAAAGGTGACAGTGTGTATGCTATGTTAGTACTCGGTTTAAATTGCAAAGATCTATTATGCTCTAAGGTTACTTAAATATGAATGCCGAATGTTGTGGAGCTTGTTAACTCCGGCATTGAGGTGCTCTTGTAGCCCTACACAACGAATGGTGTTCATTATCAAACAAGAGTATATGTAGCACAAAGGAAGAGAACTTATTTATTTATGTGATCAATGGTGAGAGTGTCCACTAGTGAAAGTATGATCCCTAGGCCTTGTTTCCAAATACTGCGATCATCGCTTGTTTACTGTTTTACTGCATCTTTACTTCCTGCAATATCACTACCATCAACTGCACGCCAGTAAGCACTTTTCTGGCGCCGTTACTACTGCTCATATTCATTCATACCACTTGTATTTCACTATCTCTTCGCCGAACTAGTGCACCTATACATCTGACAAGTGTATTAGGTGTGTTGGGGACACAAGAGACTTCTTGTATCGTGATTGCAAGGTTGCTTGAGAGGGATATCTTTGACCTCTTCCTCCCTGAGTTCGATAAACCTTGGGTGATACACTTAAGGGAAACTTGCTGCTGTTCTACAAACCTCTGCTCTTGGAGGCCCAACACTGTCTACAAGAATAGAAGCACCCGTAGACATCAAGCACTTTTCTGGCGCCGTTGCCGGGGAGGAAAGGTAAAAGGCACTCATACTCCGGTCCCAGGTAACTAAGTACTTTTCTGTTGCCGTTGTGTGTGTGCTCGAAGCTATTTCCTTTAGATCCTGCAATTGCATCTTTTTGTTTCTTGTTAAACACTTGTAAGGCATAATGGAAAACATCTGTGAGCTTTTTAAACTATTTCCCGAGTCAAGATATGAATGGTTTAATGCGAAAATTAAAAAACCTATGGAACCTTATTTGCATGCTAGTAGCAATGATATTAGTATGAACGCTTTGAACACCATTGTTGCTAATGATATGGAAAATTCTAAGCTTGGGGAGGTCGGTTTTGATGAAAATGATCTCTTTAGCCCTCCGGGTATTGAGGAGAAAGTTTATGTTGATTATGATATGCCTCCTATATATGATGATTATAATGATAGTGGTCTTTTGGTGCCGCCTACTATGGAGGATAAAGTTTATTATGATGATACTATACCTCCTATATTTGATGATGAGAATAATAATGATAGCTACTTTGTTGAATTTTCTCCCACTACAACTAATAAAATTGATTATGCTTATGTTGGGAGTAGTAATAATTTTATGCATGTGAATAAGAATGCTTTATGTGATACTTATATTGTTGAGTTTGTTCATGATGCTAGTGAAAGTTATTATGAGAGAGGGAAACATGGTTATATGCATCTTAATAATATTAAGTTTCCCCTCTTTTTGCTGAAAATCTTGAAGTTACACTTGTTTTATCTTTCTATGCTTGTTGCATTATGCTTCATGAATTTATTTGTGTACAAGATTCCTTTCCATAGGAAGTGGGTTAGGCTTAAATTTGTTTCATACTTGCTTTTTGATGCTCTCTTATTGCTTCAACTCTTATTTCTTGCGAGTGCATCATTGAAATTACTGAGCCCATCTTAATGGCTATAAAGAAAGAACTTCTTGGAAGATAACCCATGTGTTTATTTTACTACAGCACTTTTTTTTTTATATTTGAGTCTTGGAAGTTGTTACTACTGTAGCAACCTCTCCTTATCTTATTTTATTGCACTGTTGTGCCAAGTAAAGTCTTTGATAGCAAGGTTCATACTAGATTTGGATTACTGCGCAGAAACAGATTTCTGTCTGTCACGAATTTGGGAAGGGTTCTCTGTAGGTAACTCAGAAAAATCTGCCAATTTACGTGCGTGATCCTCAGATATGTACGCAACTTTCATTAAATTTTAGCATTTTCATCTGAGCAAGTCCAGTGCCTCTAAAAAATTCGTCTTTACGGACTGTTCTGTTTTGACAGATTCTGCCTTTTATTTCGCATTGCCTCTTTTGCTGTGTTGGATGGATTTCTTTGTTCCATTAACTTCCAGTAGCTTTGGGAAATGTCCAGAAGTGTTAAGAATGATTGTGTCACCTCTGAACATGTGAAATTTTGATTATGCACTAACCCTCTAATGAGTTGTTTCGAGTTTGGTGTGGAGGAAGTTTTCAAGGGTCAAGAGAGGAGGATGATATACTATGATCAAGAAGAGTGAAAAGTCTAAGCTTGGGGATGCCCCCGTGGTTCATCCCTGCATATTTTAAGAAGACTCAAGCATCTAAGCTTGGGGATGCCCAAGGCATCCCCTTCTTCATCAACAATTTATCAGGTTTCTTCTCTTGAAACTATATTTTTATTCGGTCACATCTTATGTACTTTACTTGGAGCGTCTGTTTGTTTTTGTTTTGTTTGAATAAATTCATGCTTGTGTGGGAGAGAGACACGCTCCGCTGTTGCGTATGAACACATGTGTTCTTAGCTTTACTCTTAATGTTCATGGCGAAGGTTGAAACTGCTTCGTTGACTGTTATATGGTTGGAAACAGAAAATGCTTCATGTGGTAATTGGTATAATGTCATGAATAATTTGATACTTGGAAATTTTTGTGCTCATATAGATCATGTTTAAGCTCTTGCATCATGTACTTTGCACCTATTAAAGAAGAAATACATAGAGCTTGTTAAAATTTGGTTTGCATGATTGGTCTCTAGAGTCTAGATATTTTCTGGTTAAGGTGTTTGAACAACAAGGAAGACGATATAAAGTCTTATAATGCTTACAATATGTTCATATGTGAGTCTTGCTGCACCGTTTTATACTTGAGTTTGCTTCAAACAACCTTGCTAGCCAAAGCCTTGTATTGAGAGGGATTCTTCTCGTGCATCCAAATCCTTGAGCCAAAAACTATGCCATTTGTGTCCACCATACCTACCTACCACATGGTATTTCTCTGCCATTCCAAAGTACATTACTTGAGTGCTACCTTTAAACTTCTATTCTTTGCCTTTACAATATATAGCTCATGGGAAAATAGCCTTAAAAACTGTCGTGGTGAAGAATATGTACTTATGTATCTTATTTCTTAATAAGTTGCTTGTTGAGCGGTAACCATGTTTCTGGGGACGCCATCAACTCTTTTACCTTTGTTGAATATCATGTGAGTTGCTATGCATGTTCGTCTTGTCTGAAGTAAGAGCGATTTTCATGATCAAATGGTTTGAGTATGCATATTGTTAGAGAAGAACATTGGGCCGCTAACTAAAGCCATGAATCATGGTGGAAGTTTCAGTTTGGACACAAAACCTCAATCTCTTATGAGAATATTACCTGTTGTTGAATTCTTAAGCATTAAAAGAGGAGTCCACTATCTGTTGTCTATGTTGTCCCGGTATGGGTGTCTAAGTTGAGAATGATCAAAAGCGAGAAATCCAATGCGAACCTTCTCCTTAGACCCTTGTACAGGCGGCATAGAGGTACCCCTTTGTGACACTTGGTTGAAACATATGCTATGCAATGATAATCCGTGTTAATCCAAGCTAATTAGGACAAGGTGCGAGCACTATTAGTATACTATGCATGAGGCTTGCAACTTATAGGATGTCTTATACATAACACATATGATTTATTACTACCGTTGACAAAATTGTTTCTATGTTTTCAAAATGAAAAGCTCTAGCACAAAAATAGTAATCCATGCTTCCCTCTGCGAAGGGTCTTTCTTCTACTTTATTGTTGAGTCAGTTTACCTACTTCTTTCTATCTCAGAAGCAAACACTTGTGTAAACTGTGTGCATTGATTCTTACATGTTTACCTATTGCACTTGTTATATTACTTTGTGTTGACAATTATCCATGAGATATATATGTTGAAGTTGAAAGCAACCGCTGAAACTTATATCTTCCTTTGTGTTGCTTCAAAGCTTTTACTTTGAATCTATTGCTTTATGAGTTAACTCTTATGCAAGTCTTATTGATGCTTGTCTTGAAAGTATTATTCATGAAAAGTCTTTGCTATATGATTCATTTGTTTACTCATTGTCTTCATCATTGCTTCGAATCGCTGCATTCATCTCATATGCTTTACAATAGTATGATCAAGATTATGTTGGTAGCATGTCACTTAAGAAATTATCATTGTTATCGTTTACCTACTCGAGGGCGAGTAGGAACTAAGCTTGGGGATGCTTGATACGTCTCCAACGTATCTATAATTTCTTATGTTCCATGCTAGTTTTATGACAATACCTACATGTTTTGTTCACACTTTATATCGTTTTGATGCGTTTTCCGGAACTAACCTACTGACGAGATGCCGAAGGGCCAGTTGCTGTTTTCTGTTGTTTTTGGTTCCAGAAAGGCTGTTCGGGCAATATTCTCGGAATCGGACGAAATCAATGCCCAGCATCTTAGAATTCCACGAAGCTTCCAGAACACCCGAGAGCCACCAGAGGAGAGCCACAGGGGGCCCACACATGGGGCTGGCGCGACCCAGGAGGGGGGCGCGCCACCCTGTTGTGTGGCGGCTCCGTACCCCCTCCGTCTCCGCCTCTTCGCCTATAAGAAGCTCCCTGACCTAAATCTTCGATATGAAAAAGCCACGGTACGAGAAACCTTCCAGAGCCGCCGCCATCGCGAAGCCAAGATCTGGGGGACATGAGTCTCTGTTCCGGCACGCCGCCGGGACGGGGAAGTGCCCCCGGAAGGCTTCTCCATCAACACCACCGCCATCTTCATCAACGCTGTTGTCTCCCATGAGGAGGGAGTAGTTCTCCATCGAGGCTAAGGGTTGTACCGGTAGCTATGTGGTTAATCTCTCTCCTATGTACTTCAATACAATGATCTCATGAGCTGCCTTACATGATTGAGATTCATATGAGCTTGTATCACTATTAGTCTATGTCCTACTCTTGTGATGTTATTAAAGTAGTCTATTCCTCCTTCACGGTGTAATGGTGACAGTGTGTGCATCGTGTAGTTCTTGGCGTAGGTTATGATCATAATCTCTTGTAGGTTATGGAGTTAATTATTACTATGATAGTATTGATGTGATCTATTATGCTCTAAGGTTAGTACTCGGTTTAAATTGCAGAGATCTATTATGCTCTAAGGTTACTTAAATATGAATGCCGAATGTTGTGGAGCTTGTTAACTCCGGCATTGAGGTGCTCTTGTAGCCCTACACAACGAATGGTGTTCATTATCAAACAAGAGTATATGTAGCACAAAGGAAGAGAACTTATTTATTTATGTGATCAATCGTGGGAGTGTCCACTAGTGAAAGTATGATCCCTAGGCCTTGTTTCCAAATACTGCGATCATCGCTTGTTTACTGTTTTACTGCATCTTTTCTTCCTGCAATATTACTACCATCAACTGCACGTCAGTAAGCACTTTTCTGGCGCCGTTACTACTGCTCATATTCATTCATACCACTTGTATTTCACTATCTCTTCGCCGAACTAGTGCACCTATACATCTGACAAGTGTATTAGGTGTGTTGGGGACACAAGAGACTTCTTGTATCGTGATTGCAAGGTTGCTTGAGAGGGATATCTTTGACCTCTTCCTCCCTGAGTTCGATAAACCTTGAGTGATTCACTTAAGGGAAACTTGCTGCTGTTCCACAAACCTCTGCTCTTGGAGGCCCAACACTGTCTACAAGAATAGAAGCACCCGTAGACATCAGCTGCCACTGGCTGGTAGGAAAAAAGATGTTATGCAAGTTTCTCATTGCGAGCACGTATGACTATATATGGAAAACATGCCTACATGATTAATAGACTTGATGTTCTGTCTTAATGCTATTTGAATCCTATCAATTGCCCAACTGTAATTTGTTCACCCAACACTTGTCACTTGTTATTGGAGAGTTACCACTAGTGTAGATAGCTGGGAACCCCGGTCCATCTTTCATCGTCAAATACTCACTCGGTCCTATATGTCATTGGAAGTAGTATCAACTATTTTCTGGTGCCATTGCCTCTGTGTTACTTCTACTGCTGCTGTGTTACTGTTACTATTGCTCTCATATTACTGCTGCTTTCACATCACCCCTGTTACTAGTGCTTTTCTAGGTGCAGCTGAATTGACAACTCAGTTGTTAAGGCTTATAAGTATTCTTTGTCTCCCCTTGTGTCGAATCAATAAATTTGGGTTTTACTTCCCTCGAAGACTGTTGCGATCCCCTATACTTGTGGGTTATCAAGACTATTTTCTGGCGCCGTTGCTGGGGAGGCATAGCTCTACTCATAAGTTCACCTGGGGAGTACACTCTACCTCTCTCTCTGTTTTTATTTTATTTTATTTTGTTTTTCTTAGTTTACTTTTGTCTAGTTTATTTGTGCTTAGTTTATTTCTGTCTAGTATTATTTTGCTTAGTTTACTTTTGTCTAGTTTGTTTTTGTCTTGTTTTATTTTTCTTATATACCCGGAAATCCATAAAAATTTGAAAAACCGAAAAATTAAAAACTATTGTTATGGAAGAACCCACAACCTATATGGAGCTTATAGAATTATATAACAGTTATAGAGAATCAAGAAAGGGGAAAGTCATGAGTGCCGTTATAGAAAAATTGAATACAATTGCTAAAATTTTGCTTAAACGCCATGATATAAATTGTTGCTCTAAAGAGGATACTAAACATCTTAAATTCCAATGTGGCTTTAGTGAAGAAGTTTTAATTATGAACTATAATTGGAATAACTATATTCATCTTGGGTTCGAAGCAGTGGAACAATTTGTTTTATTTATGGGAGCTTCTGAAATAGAATCCTTCATGTCTAAAAATTATGAAACTTGTATTGCTTGTAAGAACCTTAAAGATTATGTCTCTTCTATCCTTGATTTTTGCATAGAAAGTTACATCAATAATCCTTATATCATTGATTATAAAGAGAGACTCATTCATGCACAAGAATGCACTCACAATTTGCAGGAACCCGTGGAAGAAGAAATTGATGAACCTAAAAGCTCATTGGATGAAAAAGAGGAGGAGAGTGATGAACAAAAGGAGGAAGAATGGATTAGCTACCCATGCCAACCTTCTAATGAGAGTAACTCTTTATCTCGTACACTATTTGATTGTCCTCCATGCTTACCAAAGGAGGATGAATGTTATGTTCCTGTGGATTCTCTTGAAATATTCCCTATGAGTAAAACTTGTGAGAATAATTATGCTACTGTTATCTATGATAATCCATGCTATTTCGAAAAATGTTATGATAATGCTTTGTTTGTGCCTGATATCGAAATGCATGGTACTAAAGAGTTTTGCTTAGCAAATGTTTATGATAAATCTCTAGATGATGGTCCTATGTTACTTGATAATATTAATTGTACTACTAATGAAAATGCGATTGTAGAGATCTTGACTTTATCTAGGAGTCCCATATCTTTTGAGATTGATCAATCATCTTGTTATATTATTGATAAAAGTGGGTTTGAAAGTTTTAATCCCATTATTTTTGAGCTTGATAAAAATTATGTGTTTGTAGATCATGAAAAGCATGCTGTATGTGATAGTTATATTGTTGAGTTTGTTCATGATGCTACTGAAAATTATTATGAGAGAGGAAAATATGGTTGTAGAAATTTTCATAGTACTAAAACACCTCTCTATATGCTGAAAATTTTGAAGTTACTCTTGTTTTATCTTGCTATGCTTGTCACTTTGTTCCTCATGAATTTATTTGTGTACAAGATTCCTATGCATAGGAAGCGGGTTAGAATTAAATTTGTTTCATACTTGCTTTTTGATGCTCTCTTTGCTTCAACTCTCATCCTTATGTGAGCATCATTAAAATCACTGAGCCCATCTTAATGGCTATAAAGAAAGTACTTCTTGGGAGATAACCCATGTTTTATTTTGCTACTGTTTTGTTACGTCTTGGAAGTTGTTACTACTGTAGCAACCTCTCCTTATCTTTATTTTATTGCATTGTTGTGCCAAGTAAAGTCTCTAATAGGAAGTTGATACTAGATTTGGATTTCTGCGCAGAAACAGATTTTTAGCTGTCACGAATTTGAGTAGATCTCTCTGTAGGAGAACCTAAAAATTCTGAAAACATTCATGCGTGTTCCTCAGATATGTACGCAAATTTCATTAGTTTTGAGTTTTCTTATTTGAGCAACGGAAGTACGTCGAATAAATTCGTGTTTACTGGCTGTTCTGTTTTGACAGATTCTGTCTCTATTTTTTTGCATTGTCTCTTGTGGACTTTAAGTAAGGCTTTCTAGACGTGGAGAGCTATAGCTAATGAGTTCTTGCAATATGTCACTATAGAACTAAAGTGGATTAAAGTTTTTTAAGTACTAACCCCTCTAATGAAGTTTATGAGAAGTTTGGTGTGGCAGAAGTTTTCAAGGGTCAAGAGAGAAGGGTGATATAATGTGATCAAGAAGAGTGAAGAGCCTAAGCTTGGGGATGCCCCCGTGGTTCACCCAAGCATATTTCAAGAAGACTCAAGCGTCTAAGCTTGGGGGTGCCCAAGGCATCCCCTTCTTCATCAACAACTTCTCAGGTCACCTCTAGTGAAACTATATTTTTATTCGGTCACATCATATGTGCTTTACTTGGAGTGTCTATGTGCTTCTATTTTTGTTTGTGTTTGAATAAATTTGGATCCTAGCAATCCTTTTGTGGGAGAGAGACACGCTCCGCTTTTTCATATGAACACTGGTGTTCTTCGTTTTATTTTTCATGTTCATAGCGAAGCTGAGAGCCGCAACACTTATTGATATTTGGTTGGAAACAGAAAATGCTTCATATTGTCTTGAATAATTTGATACTTGGAAATTGTTTTGAGCTCTCAAGTAGATCATGTTTAAGCTCTTGCATCATGTAGTTTAAACCTATTAGTGGAGAACTACTGTAGAGCTTGTTGAAATTTGGTTTGCGTGATTGCTCTCTCTAAGGTCTAGATATTTTCTGGTAAAAGTGTTTGAGCAACAAGGAAGACAGTGTAGAGTCTTATAATGCTTGCAATTTGTTTTTATGTAAGTTTTGCTGTACCGGTTCATACTTGTGTTTGTTTCAAACAACCTTGCTAGCCAAAGCCTTGTACTGAGAGGGAATGCTTCTCGTGCATCCAAAACCTTGAGCCAAAACCTATGCCATTTGTGTCCACCATATCTACCTACAATGTGGTATTTCCTGCCATTCCAAGTAAATACTTCATGTGCTACCTTTAAACAATTCAAAAGCTATTATCTCTTATTTGTGTCAATGTTTTATAGCTCATGAGGAAGTATGTGGTGTTTATCTTTCAACCTTGTCATTTACTTCTGACAGACTTTCACCAATGGATTAGTGGCATATACATCCGCTTATCCAATAATTTTGCAAAAAGAGCTGGCAACGGGGTGCCCAGCCCCAATTAATTAACCTTCACTAATAATTCTCTTCACATGTTTTGCCCTGATTCATCAGTAAGCAACTTAATTTTGCAAATAGACACTCCTCCATGGTATGTGAAATGTTGGAAGGCACCCGAGGATTCGGTTAGCCATGGCTTGTGAAAGAAAAAGGTTGGGAGGAGTGTCATCCATAAATAAAACTAAAGTACATGTGTAAACAAAAGAGAAGAGGGATGATCTACCTTGCTGGTAGAGATAACGTCCTTCATGGGAGCCGCTCTTGAAAGTCTGGTTGATAAGGTAGTTAGAGTACCCGCTACCATTCGTTGACAACAACAAACACCTCTCAAAACTTTACTTTTATGCTCTCTATATGATTTCAAAACTTGAAAAGCTCTAGCACATGATTTGGAGTTTATGATTGCACAAAAAAAGGATCCCAATAAATTGGAAAGATATAAACTTGAAAAGGAAATTCTCGGTAGCACAGCGGTTCGCGGTACGGGCACAGACCGTACCGTCCGCCCGTACCCGACGTCCTACCAAAATTCGAAATAGACAAAGTCGTTTGAGAGTTCAGTATGGGCGGGTTTGCACCGTACCGTCTGCCCGTACCGATTTACCGACATAAGAAAGGCGGTGATACGTCTCCAACGTATCTATAATTTCTGATGTTCCATGCTAGTTTTATGATAATACCTACATGTTTTGCTCACACTTTATAATGTATTTATGCATTTTTCGGGACTAACCTATTAACAAGATGCTGAAGTGCCAGTTCCTGTTTTCTCCTGTTTTTGGTTCCAGAAAAGCTGTTCGGGCAATATTCTCAGAATTCGACGAAACAAAAGCCGAACCTCGTATTTTACCGAGACGGACCCAGAACACCGAAGGAGAGACAGAGAGGGGCCAAGGGGCCCCACACCACCTGGCGACGCGGCCAAGGAGGGGGGCGCGCCCAGCTATGGGGTGGGCCCCTCTGGCACCCCCTCGCGCCGCCTCTTCGCCTATATAATCCCTCGCGACGTGAAAACCCTACAACAATCAATCATACTCCAGAAAGACTCCAGGGGCGCCGCCGGGACGGACAAGTGCCCCCGGAAGCCTTCTCCATCGACGCCACCGCCTCCATCATGCTCCGCGAGTAGGTCCCCCATGGACTACGGGTTCTAGATGTAGCTAGTTGGTACTCTCTCTCCCATGTACTTCAATACAATGATCTCATGAGCTGCCTTACATGATTGAGATCCATCTGATGTAATCGGTGTTGTGTTTGTTGGGATCTGATGAATTGTTACATTATGATCAGTCTATCTATATAAGTTTGTGAAGTTATTGTTGCTGCAATCTTGTTGTGTTTAATGCTTGTCACTAGTGCACGAGTGGCATGATCTTAGATTTAAGCTCTATAATTATTGCTTAGATTGTATCTACAAGTTGTTTGCACATGTCTATGTTCGGAACCCGAGGCCCCAGAGTGACAGCATCTGGGATAACTGGAGGGGATGGCTTAGATATGAGGATAACATGTTTTCACTAAGTGTTAATGCTTTTCTCCGGTGCTCTATTAAAAGGAGTACCTTAATTACCAGTAGATTCCCTTGAGGCCCGTCTGCCACCGGCTGGTAGGACAAAAGATGTTATGCAAGTTTCTCATTGCGAGCACGTATGACTATATATGGAAAACATGCCTACATGATTAATAGACTTGATGTTCTGTCTTAATGCTATTTCAATCCTATCAATTGCCCAACTGTAATTTGTTCACCCAACACTTGTCACTTGTTATTGGAGAGTTACCACTAGTGTAGATAGCTGGGAACCCCGGTCCATCTTTCATCGTCAAATACTCACTCGGTCCTATATGTCATTGGAAGTATTATCAACTATTTTCTAGTGCCATTGCCTCTGTGTTACTGCTACTGCTGCTGTGTTACTATTACTTTTGCTCTCATATTACTGTTGCTTTCACATCACCCCTGTTACTAGTGCTTTTCCAGGTGCAGCTGAATTGACAACTCAGTTGTTAAGGCTTATAAGTATTCTTTGTCTCCCCTTGTGTTGAATCAATAAATTTGGGTTTTACTTCCCTCGAAGACTGTTGCGATCCCCTATACTTGTGGGTTATCAGGTAGCGAAAATGTTTTTTTATCTTAAGATCAAAACGAAGAGAAAGCTTCTGCAACTTTAGCGACCGATCGTACGGGCATAAATGTGCGTACCTCCCGCCCGTAAGGCAGACAAGGTTAGAAAACATGTTTCGACGAAAGTTTGCCGTAAGTTTAGCAACCACTGTACAGGCGTAGCCGGTCATACCGTCCGCTCGTACCGAGGTCGCAAAAATTCCTTGCGGCTCATAAAACTGTAAGGACCTCGAAAATGCATACGAAAGAACCAAAAAACTAGAAACTTCATACCAATAAAACCAGAGAAAACTCTCTTGCAATAGTTAGGAGTAAAAGGTACCGTACTTTCTTGACCATCATGTTGTCCCTCCCCTTCTTCCATAGATGGTGGGTGGCAAATGCTTGCTCGCACTGTCATGGGTATACCCTTCGGTACCCATTATTAGTATACCTGACTCGGCCGAATATGGAGAAGGCCCAAGAAGGCAACCCAAAGAAGTAGTCGATTAGGACTCTTATAAAACCCTAGGCTGGTTGCTTATATAAAGCCAGCCAGGGCACCCGGTAGAGGGGAGGTCAACAGATAGATAACATAGTTCTGTCTATGGCGGCCTCCTTTAAACATACTTGTAATCATATACTAGATTGCTAGCAGCACGTAGGGATCCTCCACCGAGGGGACCCGAAACAGGGTACATCGTGTGCCCAATCTCGTTCCTGAAATCTGCATCGTCTCTGTTTCCCGAAAGCCAAGTCTATAATTAGTAGGCATTAACGAGATGATCCCTCATCAATTGGCACCGTCTGTGGGAATCGAGACGGCTGGATTTTGTCATCCAGACGAGATCGATCGTATTCATCATCAACAATCGCCAGATCCGACGGACAGCGGACACGAAAATTCAACAAGAACAAGGTACACAATCCTGTTTCGTTAAGCCGGCAACAGGTACGGAGGCCTGGCGGCAAGCATATGCAGACAACGGATCAACAACAATTATGATTTTTGGATAAGATCGGTAACCTACTCCTTTCGTACATTATTTATTCTGTATTCCACGACTAATCCATCGAATGCACAAATCTGCACATGTCTCATTTCTTTCGTTTGAGGTATCTTGATACTAATCCCTTTGGAACCAAACTATATACTCCCTCTGTTCCTTTCTATAATGCCTATTGTTTTTTAGCATTTGTTTGAGAATATAAGAGTAAAGCTATGTTTTTTTTGCAAAGAACCCCTTCCACCGATCAGGTCAAGTCCAGAAAATCTGGAAACCGATCTGGTCATGTATTTCTGAGATCTGTTTTCAGTTTCCTATTTTGTCTATGATATTGTTAGGGGGTTTTGTGTGAAAAAATGGCTCGCGCTAATTTCCGTGCCAAAAAACAATAGGCACTATAGAAAGGAACGGAGGGAGTATGAGGGAATCGACTGTTTGAGGCGCAACATGCGCATCTGTATGAATTTCACGACGGATTAATTTACTTCGGTTTCTCTTGGAAACGCGAGTGAGCTGACAAAGGGCATCGCGGACTTTCTATCACGAACTTGACATCTAAACAAAAGAATTATCAGGTGCTATATTTTTAATTGCTTACTATGCTTTGCAAATTTATTTTGGCCAAGTATTTTTTAGCTCGTGCTGTTATTTGTGCGCAGATTTCCGCACTCCAATACAACTCTGGATCGAAACAAGATCCGATTACTTCGCAGTCGCATGTCCCGAACTCGACAATGTGTAGTCGCATGCTCGGGGGCTCGCCCGCCGTAAACTCGATAGCACGCATTCGCCTCGCTCCGGGGCTTGCCCACCGCGAACTCGACGATTCACTCCATGACGATTATTTTCGGCTAAACGCCGCACGGCTCCGCCACATCGACTATGTCCTCTGCATCGACTACTTCCAGCCAGGCGCCGCGTGACTACATCGACTGTGTCCGCCGCACAACCTGCTTCCACATCGGCACCACCGCAGCCGATAAAAAAGCTAAGTGTTCCTCTTCCAAGAGTCGATTATTTATTTACTTTCGCCACACCCGAATACTCGGGGGCTACGCCATTACATTGTTACCGCAAATACACTCGATTACTGCAAAGTAAACTCACTGGTAACCTGTTTTTTCCTCGTTAGAATACTTCAAATGCATAAACACGTTTTTTCCTCGTTAGATTATTTCAACAATAATTTTCTTGGATGTTAATCTCTTATTGTAATTCCTATTCGTAAAAAAATTCTGTTACAAGAGAATATATTGGTTACGATATGCATGACTATTTATTTTGACTGTAATTATGATATTGAAAGAAGTTGTGTACTTATGCGATGAGGCCAAGGACTACTACATTGGACAGAAATCAAGTTATTACTAAATTTATTTTCTATGGGTATATAATACTCACCCGGTGCATCTCCAGATTAGTGGATTCATTTTCTTGTATTACTGGATTTATTTTCTATGGTTATCTAGCACTGACCCGATGAACTTTCGGGCCAAGGGATTCATCTATATGGTGGTTATTAATTTCCTCCTCTATAATACTACCCAATGCATTTCAGGTGAATTCATTTTCTAATAGTTGTTAGTGGATTTATCTTATATGTTGATATAACACTGGCCCGATGCACTTCCGGGCCAGTGGATTCATTGTCTATGGTTATTACTGGAGTTATTGTCTTCGGGTCAGTGAATTTATTTTCTTCGGGTCAGTGGATCTATCTTCTTCGGTTTCGTGGATTTATCATCTATGGCATATAATACTACCCGGTGTACTTCCGGGTGAGTGGATTCATCTTAAAAGGTTATCAATGATTTCCTCTAATATAATATTATCCGACGCATTTTCTGGTCAGTGGATTTATCATCTATGGTTATTACTGGATTTATTTTCCTCGGTTCAATGGATTCATTCTCTAAGATATTAGGGGATTCATCTTCAATCTATGCTTCATATTTAATTGCGTAATCTTCAATGTGGATTCATCTCAAATACTTCATCTTGGATTCATCTTCAATATTTTATCTCTCATGGCGTAATATTCTATGGCTCAAATGGCTTAATATTCAAATGGGTTTAGCTATAATGAGGTCGACAATTTTAGCAAATTCTCTAGCGGAAGTCAAAAGTGAACAGAATATGTCGCAGCTTTCGTCGTGATCCAGCCGTGTGTGATCATGATTCTCCAGGCAAAACAAAAAATGGGGTCATGTATCCATGGAGCAAACACTCGGGGGCTCAACAACGACTTCGCCCCTGAGCGTAGCTACAACACAATATTCCAGGCGACTACTATTTCGACGCAACATTCTCAGCAGCGCTTGGGGGCTCGGCTATTTTATTCATCAACAATTTGGCGGCATCCACTTTCGCTACTTTGGCTCGACTTCTTCTCTGCACTTGAAGATTTCATCGCGCGTCGAATCCGTGGTACCCAATAAGCTAAGTGTTCCTTTATTTTACACAAAGTTGATTATCGTTTATTTTTGCCGCACTCGACAATCGGGGGCTGTGCTGTATAAATTCACTCTACATCTCAGGTTGACAAAATAAGAACTGCGCCTAGGAAAATATACATCAATGAAGAACTCGATAAAAAATTCTGCAAGGAGGAACCCGACAAAAATTTCTGCAAGGAGAAACTGTTGGAGATATGCCCAAGAGGCAATAATAAAATGGTTATTATAATATATCTTTGTGTTTATGATAATTGTTTGCATACCATGCTATAATTGTATTAACCGAAACATTGATACATGTGTGTTATGTAAAAAACACTACAAGAAAAGTTCTGATAGACAACGTCTCAAAATCGTCCGCTAAGGGGTATTTTTCGTCGCCTATGGGCCTAACCCGACGATATGGGTTCTGTTGTGGAAACTGCGTCAGGCAAAGTCCAACGACGTTTTTTTCGGTCCGTCGCGCTTGGGCGCCCTTCCGCCACGGAAAATCGGACCGTTGCGCAAGTGTTTCCGGGAGCCCGTTGACTGCTGACGTCATGCAAACTGACACGTGGCAGACGCCGTTAACTGGCAGTTAACGGCGTTAACCGGCTGAAACCCCGTGGTAGATGGTAGGCCCACACGAGGCCTGCCACGTCTTAAGCGGGCCGGGCCAGCTGACATAGTTTGACCGGTCAACTATATAGCTGGGCTGGTCCATTAGTTACGTGGGCCAGGCCTAACCTCTAAGGTTGACTGGTCAAAACTTAAATGGGCCGGCCCATTTAACATGTGGGGTCCACCTTATAGCAACTGGGCCGCCCCAAGAAGCAAGTGGGCCGGGCCAAAACACAGGTGGGTCCCACTTTCCTGTTAAAGGGCCGGCCCATTTAGTGTGTGAGGTCCACCATATAGCAAGTGGGCCGGGCCAAAAACACAGGTGGGTCCCACTTTCCAGTTAAAGGGTCGGCCCATTTAGTATGTGGGGTCCACCATATAGCAAGTGGGCCGGCCCAACAAGATAGTGGGCCGGGCCAAAAACACAGGTGGGTCCCACCTTCCTGTTAAAGGGCCGGCCCATTTGGTGTGTGGGGTCCACCATATAGCAAGTGGGCCGGCCCAACAAGATAGTGGGCCGGGCCAAAAGCACAGGTGGGTCCCACCTTCCTGTTAAAAGGCCGGCCATTTAGTATGTGGGGTCCACCATATAGCAAGTGGGCCGGCCCAACAAGATAGTGGGCCGGGCCAAAAACACAGGTGGGTCCCACTTTCCAGTTAAAAGGCCGGCCCATTTAGTATGTGGGGTCCACCATATAGCAAGTGGGCCGGCCCAACAAGATAGTGGGCCGGGCCAAAAACACAGGTGGGTCCCACCTTCCTGTTAAAGGGCCGGCCCATTTACCATGTGGGACCACCATATAGCAAATGGGCTGGCCCAACAAGATAGTGGGCCGGCCCAATAAGCATGTGGATCCCACTATCGTGTAACCGGGCCGGCCTACTAAAGAAGTGGGCTGGCCCAAAATGAAAGTGGGTCCCACACTACTGTAAGTGGGCCGGCCCAATCTGTTGTAGTGCCCTACTTGTTTGACTAGTCAACTTGCATTAAATTTCATGAGCCTAAAATCTGATATCAATGATACACACAATTACATACACAAATAAAACAAGTAGGAAAATTACAAGGCAATTAATGTGCCCAAATAAAAAAATTACATAAATCATTGAGGACTTCTATTAGCATCATCAATAACACGTTGACATTTGGCAATCGCCTTGATTGAATCTTGTGTACTCTTTGTCAACATATCAGCTACAGATCTTAAAGCAGCAATACCATGTCTTTTATAAAGTACAGCCTTGAGATATTTATTGTTTGATGAAAGCAATGGTCTAGGTTGACGGCTATGAGAAGATGCATCGGAAGAAATATCGTAACTTTTTGTGGGCCTCACTTCTAATGAAGATTGCTTCATCACAACCGCATTACGATAATAATGCAAAAAGAGTTAAACGATGAACTATGCAAACATTTATTATGCAATGTAGATATAAGATAATAACAAGTTGCATAAATAAGACAATGTATGGAACTTGTACTAAGCACAAACTTACATCATAATGTTGCACAGTGGTCGCTACGAGATCCTTTTTTGGCGACTATCTTCTAATGATGACTGCTTCATTAAAACTGCATTCTGGTAACATTGCAAACATAGTTACAACAATTAACTATTCAAACATGTATTACGCAATGTAGAGATCAGATAACAGCATGTAGCAGAAATAAGCACAAGATAAGATAAGATGCATGTACTAAGCACATACGGCTCATTGCAGTCCTTCTCTTGCGTGCACTAGTCGTGGTCAACATGCCTGTCATTTTAGGTTCAGCCATCCAGTTGAAATGCTAATCCTCCTGCTCCATTGTCCTTAATCTGTGTTTAGATATCACATTTAAGACCAAGTCACTGGTTTCAAATAACAAAAAACTTGAGCTGCCAAATGAATAAGCCAATATTTACCGGATATCGATTAAAACCAACTAGATGTTGCTTTGCATGAGATACGAATTTCAGACATTCAGATTTAGAGTAGGGTAATGCCAAGGTTTTCCACATAAAGTAAACTGGCATTAAGAATGACCAAATGTCAGGTTCAAATCACCTTCGCAGTTTCTCCAAGACAAGCATATCAAATAGGCAGAAACATAGTAAAGCATGAATGGCATTGCTATGGCAGGGTTCCAAGTGTTAATCTCTTGCATAAGGAACAATGCATATAGGTTATAGATAATAACGGAAGTAACCGCCAAAATTACCAACCAAGAACTCAGATTCCAACCTTCCCTAGCGTCCCCGCTGTTAATGTTGGATGTTCTAATAAGTGGTTCGCATGATCAATCCCTAGGAAAAATAACATTGACAAGTCAGTCTACGATAATACAAAGACCAGACATGCATGCAGCAATAACTATATAAGCTAAAGACGAGGTATAAGAGCAAGCAGATTGGAAATGCACATAGCATGATTATAAAAGCAGTGTGAGAATAGCAGACACGAGAAAACAGCTAGCAGCTAGCGGTGAGCTAATGACGTGGTATAAGAACAAGCAGATTGGAAATGCCCATAGCATGACTATAAAAGCAGTGCGACAATAGCATGCAGTACAAAAACAGTTGGCAGCAAATGAATGGGTATAAGGCTATAAATATGTGGATGCACACAAGTGTCAGTAGAATGAACAGGATGGTAGCGACCGGATAATGCTTTTGTACTGTACAATATTTAAACAAACTTCATGCGAAGCAACACATCAAGAAAGTTAACGGCATATGAGATCTGCAAATAACTACACAAAACATGGCTAAAGAAACACCGCGATCTAACGGGCCAGCGTACTAACCAAGCTGCGGCGGGGTGGACGGGGGCGGCAACTTGCATTCCAGCGGCGGCGAACGCGGGAGACGATGAATCGACCCTGTTTCAGTAGAAGCGGGCGTTAGTGAAGCAGATCTGGTTGGCTGGCAAGGGATTCGGTGAAGTTGATACAGCCGCTGCGCCGAGGTAGTCGGTGGCGAGGTCGGCGGTGAAGCAGATCCGTCGGTGGCGAGGTCGGCGGTGAAGCAGATCCGTCGGTGGCGAGGTCGGCGGTGAAGCAGATCCGTCGGTGACGAGGGCGGCGGGGGAGCGGATCAGGTGGGTGGACAGCCAACACGATCAAGGCTACGCTGTGGAGGAGTATGCCGGCGGCGAAGCAGATCTAGTACTGTAGAGAGTCAGAGCTTTGGCGTGTGAGAGTATTTTTGAGCTAATGGGGCGAATGGTTGGTGGGTGGGTGTGGGCCTGTGGGGAGGGTTCGGGATCTAGGCAAGATATTTCATTGTTACCGAATGAGCCCTCCATGGTCGGTGGGTTGTAGCTTCCGGACCAGGGTTAAAAGGGTAAAACTGGTCACGGGATTTTCGAATGGATGCGGCGGGATGATTTGGCGCGCGGCCGAAATTTTCAGTTTCAAGCTACGAGCAGAACGACAAAAATAATGTTCTTCCCCAGGGAGCTCTCATTTCTTCCTCTTCTCTTTCTCTCTCGAGTCTCTCCCACTCCCCCGGCTCCTCTCCCCCTTCTCTCCGGCGGCCTCGCCGGCCGGAGACGAGGCCGACTTCTCTCTGTATATTGTACACCCTCCGAACTAAATTAATTGATTCAACTTTCCTTAGACGTGTATGTATCTAGAGTAAAAACATGTGTGGATACATCCATATTTAGATAAGCAAAGTTGAGTCAGCTAATTTGGATCCGATGGAGTTAGTGTTGTGTAAGCTTAGATCCAGTGTTTCCCATGAGCAGAATGGCGCAATGGAGTCGGGGATCTCGTCATCGGCTTCAGATCTGGCCTATGGTGAATCTGGCGGATCTTGCCGGCCAAACCCCGATCTGGTGCCATCAATGTGATGGCGCTAACGGTGAGGCTTGCTTTGGTCAGTGCTTCAGATCTGGCCAATGGGGAAGTCAAGCTGCTAAAGTTCACAAGCTCGGGGCATACGACGGCGTCATCCGTCTTGCCCGTGCACATCTTGGCCTTTCAGCGGCCCTTCTCAGAGCCAATATGCCGTTGCTGAGGCCCTTCTTCTCCTTCGTCCTGGCGACTACCAGCGACACCGTCCCAAGTGGTGCGTCCCCGGCGACGGAGTTGCAGGAAAGGATGCGGAGCAGAGATCTGATGTGCGGTCGAGAAGGACTCGATTGATTTTCTTCTATATGTTTTGGGGTCCTTTTTGTAAAGTTGCAGGTTCTATTAGTTATTGTCTAGTACTTTTGGTCCTCTATGTAATTTTTTGGACTAGTTTCCATTGGCACTGATAAACTTGAATTTTGACAAGTTCACAGGGAAAAAAATTCCTTTGCACATATGGCCTATCATGTATAAACATTCTTGAGATTTAAACTATATGTAATGTGCCATGCATTAACCCTAAACCATATATATGTAACTAACCCTAGCTGATCAAACCCTACTTAATTAAAACAAATAACCCTAAACTATACGCATGCACTTTATGCGCAAAGGCGCGGGTGCCTCTAATAATGTGTGTGCGCACTCGATCGATGATCCCTAAACCTTATACAACCCTGAAACCCTAATCCCTAATCCCTAAACCCTAAACACCCTAAACACTAAACCCTATACCTTAAACCCTAACCCTAACCCTAAACCCTAATTAAACCAGGCCAACGACACTTAATTGTGCATCAAGCAGGCCAGGGGTGCCTCGCGGTCCTCTAATTAAATTAAATGTGCCATGCATTAACCCTAAACCATATATATGTAACTAACCATAGCTAATCAACCCTACTTAATGAAAACACATAACCCTAAAGTATACTACCTATAACCCGATCTAATAAAAACATGCTCTATATATAGCAGCTAGCTAGCAAACCTTAGATTAACAATTAATATATACATGGCCTATATCAATCATGTTGTATAACATATCCCTGAGATTCATTAATTAATTATATAATTATCGTGATAAATTAATTAACTCTAATTTTGACAAGTTCTCTAGAATGAAAACACATTTGATTAAGTTGCCTCATAATATATATATAATTAGTGTGCATGCATGGCCTACCATGCATTCGTGCATATATTTTAATGTATATTTGAACATATTCTTGGGGATTTCAATCTCTCTCTCTCGATCATCTATATATCGTTGGTGGCCCAAAAAACACACATATATACGCATGCACTTTATGCGTAAAGGCGCGGGTGCCTCTAATAATGTGTGTGCGCACTCGATCGATGATCCCTAAACCTTAAACAACCCCTAAAACCTTAAATCCCTAATCCCTAATAATCCCTAATCCCTAAACCCTAAACACTAAACCCTAAACCCTAGACCCTAAACCCTAACCCTAACCCTAACCCTAACCCTAACCCTAACCCTAAACCCTAGCTAACCCTAAACCCTAAACCCTAGACCCTAAACCACCCTAGACCCTAAACCCTAACCCTAACCCTAACCCTAACCCTAAACCCTAGCTAACCCTAAACCCTAATTAAACCCTATGTATAGGCCAACGACACTTAATTGTGCATCGAGCGAGCCGGGGGTGCCTCGCGGTCCTCTAATTAAATTAAATGTGCCATGCATTAACCCTAAACCATATATATGTAACTAACCCTAGCTAATCAACCCTACTTAATTAAAACACATAACCCTAAACTGTACTAGCTGGCTATAACCCGATCTAATAAAAACATGCTCTATATATAGCAGCTAGCTAGCAAACCGTAGATTAACACCAATTAAAATATACATGGCCTATATCAATTTTAATATATATTTGAACATATTCTAGGGGATTTCAATCTCTCTCTCGATCATCTATATATCGTTGTTGGTGGCAAAAAAACACACACGTACATATATACGCATGCACTTTATGCGCAAAGGCGCGGGGTGCCTCTAATAATGTGTGTGCGCACTCGATCGATGATCCCTAAACCTTAAACAGCCCTAAAACTCCCCTAAACCCTAAACACCCTAAACACTAAACCCTAGACCCTAAACACCCTAAACACTAAACCCTAGACCCTAAACACCGTAAACACTAAACCCTAAACCCTAAACCCTAAACACCCTAAACACTAATTAAACCCTAAACCCTAGACCCTAAACACCCTAAACTAAACCCTAGACCCTAGCTAAACACCCTAAACACTAAACCCTAAACCCTAAACCCTAGCTAACCCTAAACCCTAATTAAACCCTATATATAGGCCAACGACACTTAATTGTGCATCAAGCAGGCCAGGGGTGCCTAGCTCGCGGTCCTCTAGTTAAATTAAATGTGCCATGCATTAACCCTAAACCTTATATATAACTAACCCCTAGCTAATCAAACCCTAGTTCATTAAAACACATAACCCTAAACTATACTAGCTAGCTATAACCCGATCTAATAAAAACATGCTCGATCTATATATAGCAGCTAGCTAGCAAATTAAACGGTAGATTAACACCAATTAATATATACGACATGGCCTATATCGATCATATGTTGTATAACATCTCCCTGAGATTCATTAATTAATTATATAATTATCGATGATAAATTAATTAACTTGAATTTTGACAAGTTCTCTCGAATGAAAACACATTTGATTAAGTTTCCTCATAATATATATATAATTAGTGTGCATGCATGGCCTACCATGCATGCATTCGTGCATATATTTTAATATATATTTGAACATATTCTTGGGGATTTCAATCTCTCTCTCTCGATCATCTATATATCGTTGTTGGCCAAAAAAACACACACATATACACATGCACTTTATGCGCAAAGGCGCGTGTGCCTCTAATAATGTGTGTGTGCGCACTCGATCGATGATCCATAAACCTTAAACCCTAATTAAATAAACCCTAATCCCTAATCCCTAAACCCCTAAACACCATAAACATTAAACCCTAGACCCTAGACCCTAAACCCTAACCTCCTAACCCTAAACCCTAAACCCTAATTAAACCCTATATATGGGCCAATGACACTTAATTGTGCATCAAGCAGGCCAGGGGTGCCTTAGCTCGCGGTCCTCTAATTAAATTAAATGTGCCATGCATATATATATATATATGTGTTTAATTTGGGGATTTCAATCGCTCTCTCGTATGTAGATCTCTCTCTACCTCTCTCTCTCTGTCTCTCTCTCTCTCGTTAATTGGTGGCCAACAACACACACATGCACTTTGTGCGCAAAGGCATGCGCCTCTAATAATGTGTGCGATCGATCAATCTAGTTTTGATTAATCATAGCACACAAATAAAGAAGTTGTATTTGAATCCACACAACCTAATCTAAAACACATAACCCCTAACATGGCCTAATTAATTAACCCCTTCTCTCTACCTAATTAGTGGAAATTGCACAAAATCAAAAGGGGTCCCTCACTAATTGTGCATATCTGCTAGATTGTGATAAACTTTTGCCCCATATATATTTGGTGGATGGGTGCATCTTGGCATGTAAAACAATTAGTGTTTGCAAATGGCGTTGTCAAAATTTATGTACAAATGATTTCTTTCCATCCAAAGTGCATAAAATGGGAGTTTTAATGAAGAAAGTACAAATAAAACGGCTCAACATGCTTCCACACCCCGATTTCCACACGAAGTAGAGCATATTTAAAGGATAATTCCAGAGTTTTACTATTTTTCAAGCAACTTTGCTAATTTTCCCCCACTCACATGACTTTATGTCGATTTAACGAAAATATGGCGAATTTAAACTACATGGGCGGGATAGTTTGAATTGTGCGCGGCAAAGGGAACCGCCTATTCCTCAACCTTGTGCACGGCAAATTACACACGCAACTCCATTAATCGCCACCTACCGACCTTAATTATCACCCCGGCGGCCCGGCCGCATGACCCCCCACCCACCCCTACACAACTTATCCCCGTCCGTGCGAAGAGCTTCCCCTCCCCGTCGTTCTTCTCGAGACGCACCGGCGGTCAAGTTGATCCACGGTAGGGCTGCTATCTCTAGCTCAATCATGTATCGGGCAAGACGGCCTAACGATTTATATTTCTTGATGCTGCTAAAAAAATTCGTCAGTATGCTTGAACTAATTGGCACTTTATAGTTTTCCGCTCGATTTGTCATCGATCAATTTGTTCATTTGCGTGGGCATATAGAGTCGCCCGCACTCGATCCGTTAATTTGCTGAAATGCCATGGCGTAGTTTTGTACCCGATCTGTTTGCTAAAATGTCGATGGGCATTTTTTGTTTTGTACTCGACATGATTGCTGAAATGCATAATCATGTAGTATAGTTTTGTACTCGATGGATATACATTTCCTACTTCGCCTTAAATTAATCACCAACCACTGTATCTCATAATTAAACGAGATGGACAGAACTTGGATACTGCATGGACACTTATGTTCCCCTTCATATATAAATGGTGTTCAACCCTTTATGGGGTTTATTAGAGCTCATGAAGGTCACAACCTGGACGTGCATTGCCCGCGCTGCACATTTATGAATGGTGAGAAGAGGCCTCACCCTGTAGTGGCAGATCATTTACACATTTTTGGGATGGACCGCACATATGTTAGGCGGGTTTAGCATGGTGAACCATATAATGATCCTTTAGCAGGAGAAGCAGATCTTGCTCACACTGTATGTGTGCTGGCATATGTAGTTAATTATTTATATTGATGCTGCCGCTGTTTCAATCAATAGTTTGCATTGCTGTGCAAGGTTCTGTACTCAAATTTAACTTGTTGCAGATGGATGGACGGGAAGGAGAGAAAAAGCGCTTGATTCATGAAAATGGTTTCAGCTCTGTGACATGTGCTGTGCGTATGAGAAGGTAAATATGTAAAACGGCATTTGTTCAGGTTGCATCCCTTAGATGTTTGTCTAATCGGTTGATGTACTAATTGCAGAAGCATAGAGTTGAAGAGGTCTCTCAGTTTGATGGGAGATTTGAAGATGAATCTCAGTTTGATGCACCTATGGATGGTACTGATGACGAGCCTTTCATAGACGAAGGTCCTGCACCTGAGATTATCCAGCCTACAGAAGGAGGCCGTGGACCGAGTACACAGCTTTGCGTTGAAGTGGATGCACGCCCGGAGATCATCGTGGGCGTCCGGTAGTCTCAAGACCACCCAGCCCCGATGCACTGTGGATGGTACCGATGACGAGCCTCTCATAGACGAAGGTACTTCACCTGAGATTATCCAGACGACAGAAGGAGGCCGTTGACCGAGTACACAGCTTTGCGTTGAAGAGGATGCACACCCTGAGATCATCGGGGCGTCCCGGTAGTCTCGGACCACCCAGCCCTGATGCAAAATGTTGAGCTACTTTATGATTCGTTCTCTTATGTTCTGGTGGGGTAGTATGTTATGATTTGTACGCCTTTGGCGCTAGATTAAGCATTCAGCGGATGATCGCGTTGCAAAATTCGACACCCACACAATCAGTTCATCGTATGAGTAGTAGCACAATTACTTCTACGGCGATTCTGCCCGGTAGCATTAGTTGGTAGCATGAAACACTTTCAGGTACTCCCCTCTTATTCATATTAATTGACTCAATTCTGTCTAGATATGGATGTATCTAGATGCATTTGTTAACTAGACTAACAAACTTGAGTCAGTTAATATGAATCCGTGTAAACCGCCCAGTCCTCGAGCAGCTAGTTTATTGACTCTGGACTCCAAGCCTCTCGCGGCAAGCCATCGACGAAGCTTTGACCAGATCTTGGCCCGCAATTTTTTGTGTGTGGCGAATAGCAAAGCTTTGATCAGTTCCTCTCGGGATGCAGCACGCCGGTGAGCTTGCACGGTTGCCATGAGCACTTTCCGGCGGAACTTCCTCTTCGCGCCCTCAAGCCGCTGCTGCGAGACAAAGACACAGTGCCTCGAGGTGGACGGAATTCTGGATCTCGGGGGGGGTCCGCATCGTCCGGAACGATCTCCCGCGGGTTACCGAGGACATGCATGGCGGCCAGGGGATTTTTTTTTTTTTGGTTTGAGCTTGGGATTTTGGGTTTTTTCGGATAGGGGAGGAGGAACCGAGGAAGAGGAAGGAACAGCCGCGTGCTTGGCGCGTGGCGGTGTGCTTGAATTTCGAATTTTTGTGAAATGTTTCATTTCCCCGCTACAATTCGGGGGTTTCTTGACGCGCCAATGCGTCCCGCCGGGCAGCTTCAAGTGAATTTGGGGTGCCACGCTATGGACCCTAGTTTCAGTGAGACATGTAATGACTAGTCACATCAGTAAGTTCACTGTGTAATAAAATATGTTACCCCTCCCCTTTATGTAGCACCCCTTCTCTCCCGATCGAGTGCCGATTGCCGACGGATGCAAGCCGCTAGCTCGATCCCCTCCTTTCGCCTCCACCGTCCAGGCATCCAGCTTGGAGGGGCAAGCTGCATCTAGACCAAGCGGATTAGGTAGGACTAGTAATGTTCTTTCCTTTCTTGAGATCGGTTCTTTTTTCCTCTCCTCGATATCTTGCGCATCTCTTTCCTATTCTGGGCGATGGGGTGTCTTTCTGGTCACCCTCGAGCTGGGTGTGTTTGTTGGGGGTGGGGGCGGGGGCTACCTTTGCTTGGATTGGGGTGTTCTTCCTTTATTTGTCGACATTTGCAACCTTTGTAGTTTCTGCTGATCCTCACTGTATCTTTTGTCACTTGTACAGAAAGGTAAGACCTCGGCGGTGGGGGCAATGGAGCGTAAGGCCACCACGCATGTGGGCAGTTGGCTGAGCCCGAGCTGCGTCCCCAGCCCGGCGTGTACTCCGTTTGCTTATCCACTCTTTACCTTTTAAGTGTCTCTCTCGCATCCTCAATCTGCTCCTGTTCCGGAATATGCTTAAAGTAGCACATGTCTTCAGGTGTTTGTGCGTAAAGCCTCCGTGACACCATGCTCTATATTCTCTCGTATCAGGTTGGTACCTCCGTGTTCTGTGGCCGAGGCTATGGGGAACGAGAATAGCGCCCCACCCGCTGCAGGAGCATGGCCCGATCTGCAAAGACAAGAAACGAAATGCCATCGCCGAGTCAAGGTGGACCGCCTGTGGGTAATTTTTTTAACCAACTTACCATGATGTAGTCTGAATCGATACTCCCTCGGATCCAAATTAATTGACTCAACTATCTCAGAGATACGGATGTATCTAGATGTGTTTTAGCTCTAGATACTACTGCCTCCATCCCAAAGCTTTGGGCTTATATTATTTTTAGAAAGTCAAACTATACCATGTTTGACTAAGCTTTTACCAAAAATTAGTAACATGCAAAATACAAAATTAATATCATTAAATAGATAATAAAATATATTTTCCTACGGTATCTACACAGTATTATATTTGTTGATAGAATGTTCTAAAATTTTGGTCAAACTTTGCTTGTTTTGATTTCTCAAAAATAAATAAGGCTTAAGCTTTTGGATGGTGGTAGTACATTCATATCTAGACAAAGCTGAGTTAACTAGTTTTTTGTCTGTCCATAGCTAGTGTTCACGCTGCAAAAGGCTAAGAGCATCCACTATATGCATCAGTCTATCTCATACGGTAATTCAATATCACCGCCGAGGTCTGCCTTTTGTTTTGCTATTCATATGCAGATCGAAACTTTAGGGCCTTTACTCAAAAGGAAGATCAAAACTGCGGCTGATCAGGCTGCCAGTATGTTGATGCCGCCCCCATCTTCTAAATGCCTCTACAAGCACAAGGCCACGCGCCAGCTGGGTGGTGATCTTTTAATGAATATGGTATATTTTCTTAATCCACAAAACATGCCTTGATTTTTCTCTGTTTATTGTCGGTTTTTTCTATGCTTGCCAAAAGTTTACAACAATAACAACAACCAAGCCTTTCAGTCCCAAACAAGTTGGGGTAGGCTAGAGTTGAAACCCATAAGATCTCGAAGCCAAAAGTTTAGAAACACCAAATTCGTTTGCTTACAATCATCATACAGTAATGTTCATCTACTCCAGTTCCCCTAACCCAACAAAAAATGATGTTAATTACGATGATTAGATTAAAAGAGCACCATTAGGCGCTGTTAATTACGACTTTGAGATTAAAATGTCATTTGCAATTGTTAATTACAATTTTGAGACAAATGGTTAGTTTAACATCGATCTCTTCTGCTCTCCATTTATCCCAACCGAACAAAAATTTAACCATTCCATTCCTCTGAAATGGAACCATTCCATTCCATTCCACGCTGTTTCAGAACCGAACACACCCTTGCATTGTTGTGAACTGTTGTCCATACACGGCCATACCCTTCCACTTACATCCAGCACTATATGCATCAGTCTGTCTCAGAGTCATTCAATATCACTGCTGAGATCTGTTCCCATTCTTATGCAGTCTGAAACTGCTGCGCCTTTACTCAAGTGGATGCAAAATGAGGCTAATGAGGCTGCTGTGAGGACGATGGTGCCGGCACCATCTTCCGAAAACCTCTACAAGCACGAGGCCATGGGCCAGCTGGGTGGTGACCTTTTAATGAATCTGGTATATTTTCTTAATCCACATACATGATTTCATTATTATCTGTTTAATTACTGTTGGCTTTGTCTAATGCTTACCAAAAGTTCAGAAACACTGCGTTTGCTTACAATCATCATACACTAATTTTTCACTTTTCAGTCTGTCTCATCCAGTATATAAACTGTTGATTTCCATTGGCTTCTTCTGTAATCATTTGCATTGTTGTCAAATGTTCTCTATGCACAACCCTATTCTTCCACTTACACCCGCACTATTTGCATCAGTCTATCTCATAGATTTATTAAATATTAATGATGAGTTCTGTTGCTATTCATATGCAGGATGAAACTTCTGTGCCTCTACTCAAATGGATAAAAAATGATCCTGATGAGGCTGCTGTGAAGACGATGGTGCCGCCACCATCTTCTGAAAACCTCCTCAAGCACAAGGCCACGGGCCAGCTGGGTGGTACCCTTTTCAAGAAGGTATATTTTCTTAATCCTCATACATGATTTGATTTTTGTCTGTTTATTGCCGGCTTTGTCTAATGCTTACCAATAGTTCGAAACACACACACCTATTCTCGACACTTACATCCAGCACTATATGCATCGTTGTCTCATAGATTCATTTTATATATCACCGCTCGATGTCTCGTTGCTCTTCAATTTTCATATGCATCGAAACTGCTAACCCTTCATTGGTCAAAAGGATTGCAACTGCTGCTGATGAGGCATCTGCAGAGGCTGCCACCAAGTTACTGTCAGCCCCACCTTCTGGATGCTTATATAAGCTCAAGTCCAAGGACCAGCCGGGCCATAACCATCCAAGGGTTCGGGTATATTTTCTTAAGCCACATATACATGCCATGATTTATGTCTGATATTATCACCGGCTCTGTCTAATGCTTTTTGGAATTCGGAAACACCAAATTAGCATGCTTATATTCATCATACACTAATTTTTCACTGTTCAGTTTGTAACATAGTGTTATGCACTCGCTTGTCAACATTTGCATTGCTCTGAACTATGCACTTTACACAACCTAATTCTTCCACTTACATTCAGCGCTACGCACCAGTAGTACCTCCCATGTTTCCTTCACCATCCCGATGCCGAGCTTGCGGGAATATGGCGGGCCCATGTACATACCCTGCATATAACACCTCCTATGGCTCTATCTACCTTTCTAGTAGCTCCTTCATAGAGTTACAGGTATGTATTCTCAGTGGTTTAGCATGAATTGGCATATAGTAAAGTCTTGTTTTTAGTCTTCCTGCTTCTTACATTTGTATCAATTTTCACATGCAGACTGTACCTTGTGAACTTCGTCCAATGATTAACCAGATGTGTCCGCATGAAGGGTCTTTCACTATGCATGGCAATGGCAAATTGATGAACACCTACACGGTCTATGAGGTGTATGTCTACAAGACGCAGGCCATCACATATTTGTATGGACATGATTGGAGAAAGTTTGCTTTTGACTACGGTCTGAAGAAGGGCGACAAGCTGAGGATCAGAAACTCAAACGGGCAGATATACGTAACTGCTTACAGAGTTGGAGACACTTCCAAATATATAATATGTAACTTTTTTCTACTCATATCTTTTGATAACTGTTCTGAGCAGTTGTTCTAAACCATTCCCTCTGTTCTAGCTTGCTGGGTTTAACATGATCAAAGCTGCAGATCCCCTGATGGAACATGAGCGGATGTCACAAAGGGCAACCACACCAGCACCGGCACCGGCTTCCCACTCTCCTGCATCAGCACCGGTTCCTGTACCAGCTCCGTTTACTGCATCTACCCAGCAGTCCCCTACATCAGCATTGGTTCCTGTAGAGGCCCCATATACTACACCTGCCCAGAGGCTCCCCGCATCAGCATTGGTTCCTCTAGCTGCACCGTTTATCGCACCTGCCCAGTCTCCTGCATCGCACCGGGTCCTCCAGACGCACCGTTTACTGCACCTGCCCAGCAGTCTCCTGCATCAGCACCAGCTCGTGTACCAGCCCAGGCTCCTGCACCTGCCCCAGCCAGATCACCGAGGTCTCAGCTCATTGCTGTGGCCACCCGTGTGGTGACCAGGACGCATCTGAAGGCTATGTTCGTGAGTATATGACAGCATAACTGCTCTTATTTTGATGTCTTCTCTGCTCAAAGTCTCACATGGTTCAGTGCATTGGTGCCATTGACTAATTTTTGGTGGTATCTCTTGCTTTGAATCAGAAATTGCCTAAAAGTATCTCCAAGGATCTCAATGCTGGCCGAAGGGGCAAGATATCCCTCGTCATGGAGAGTGAAGGTCTCACCGTGGAGGGACGGTACTCCGTTAGTCCCACAGATGGCCGCTTGGCTGTTACTTCCAGGTGGAAAAAGTTCATTGACGGTGCCAAACTTCGCATTGGATCAAAGTTGAAGGTCAAGATCTTTCGATGCCATTTGTGACATGCTGGTCATAAAGTTCGCGGTTGTCTAGTTACTGTTGCCCCATGAGCCCTTAGCAAATGCATTTGTAGTTATACTTATATAAGGTTATCTTATCTGAACTGCTAATTAATTGTATGGGTGGTAAAACTCTGGCAAGCTTTTGCTCTTAGCAAGTATGTATGTATGATCAGCTATTATGATAACTAATGTTTGTGTTCATCTTAATTTGCATTTCCGTTTTAGAAAAAAATTTAATTTCTATTTTGGCTGACCTGTTGGAGAACTATCAGATTGAACCCACAACATGATTCAAATAGATTCATTACACCGAGCCACATGTCTTGACCTTGCTATACACTACTTCCATTAATCAGTGCAAGAAGGCTTACCTGAGCTGCCTGAACCATGGCAGATTCGAATCCACCTTATCTATCTAGAAATACAACCTTTGCAGAAAGAGGATTTGCAGTATGGGGAGGCTGACATTGGGGACCCATGAGCCAGCAGTGTCGTCAACGTTTTAAAGGTGGCAGGAGATCGAAAGAAAAAATAAGCCAAAAATCAGTTGGTAAACAAATTCAAGAAAAGAAACATTTACCTTTCTGAGAGGATGACATGCGGGACCCATGAGGCAGAAAGATCCTCAACTATTTCAAGGCGGCAGGGGATCAAAAGAAAAAAGGAAATAGCCAGAAATTAATTAGGGTCAAAAATAAATCCATCAAAGGAAACTTTTATTGTTCATAGAGGATGACATGTGGGACCGACTTGCCAGCTGCGTCGTCATCGTTTCAAAGGGGGCAGGGGATCAAAAGAAAAAGGAAAATAGCCAGAAATTAGGGGAAAAAAATAAATCCAACAAAGGAAACTTTTATTGTTCATAGAGGATGACATGCGGGACCCATGAGCCAGCAGCTTCCTCAACGTTTCAAAGTCGGCATGAGATTGAAAGAAAAAGGCAAGTGACATAATATCAGGAGCCAAAAATAATCCAAGAAAAGAAACTTTATTGTACATAGAGGATGACATGCGGGTCCCATTTTGTAGCAGCGGTCTCAACGCTTCCAAGGCGGCACAGGACCGAAAGAAAAATGAAGTAGCCAGAAATCAGGGTGTGAAAAAAAATCCAAGAAAAGAAAGATTTCAATTGGGCTGTATCTGGACATCTGGGCCTTTGAACTATCCTGCTGGGCCTTTTGACTCGTACAATTTCAGCCCACTCCAAAACAGGAAAGGTCGGATTTTTCTCAAAAAAAAAACAGGAAAGTCCTATGCTTCGCAAAAACAAAAAAAACAAGGAGATTCAACATATAAGTTTGTTTATGTAGATATAAAGATTTCATTTATCCGTTTGCAATAGCTCAGAGCAAAATACAACGTTTATTGTCTGCAAAATAAAATATCACATGTTTCTTGTACGGGGAGGTCGACATCGGGGACCCATGAGCCAAAGCGGCGTCGTCAACGTTTCAAAGGCGGCGGGGGATCGAAAATAAAAAAAGCCAAAAATCAGTTGGTAAAAAAATACAAGAAAAGAAAACATTTATCGTTCGAGAGGATGACATGCGGGACCCATGAGGCAGCGGCATCCTCAACGTTTCAAAGTCGGCATGAGATCGAAAGAAAAAGCCAAGTGACATAATATCAGAGCCAAAAATAATCCAAGAAAAAAACTTTATTGTACATAGAGGATGACATGCGGGTCCCATTTTGTAGCAAATGTCTCAACGTTTCCAAGGCGGCACAGGACCAAAAGAAAAATGAGGCAGCAGCATTCTCAACAATTCCAAGGTGGCAGGGGATCAAAAGAAAAAAAGGAAATAGCCAGAAATTAATTAGGGGTCAAAAATAAATCCACCAAAGGAAACTTTTATTGTTCATAGAGGATGACATGTGGGACCGACCTGCCAACAGCGTCCTCATCGTTTCACCGGTCGCAGGTGAACAAAAGAAAAAGGCAAATAGCCAGAAATTAGGGGTCAAAAATAACTCCAAGAAAGGAAACTTTTATTGTTCGTAGAGGATGACATGCGGGACCCATGAGCCAGCAGCTTACTCAACGTTTCAAAGGTGGCATGAGATCGAAAGAAAAAGGCAAGTGACCAAATATCAGGAGCCAAAAATAATCCAAGATTTATTGTACATAGAGGATGACATGTGGGTCCCATTTTGCAGCAATGGGTCTCAATGTTTGTAATGCGGCTTGAGATCAAAAGAAAAAGAAAGTAGCTAGTAATTAGGGGGTGAAAAAAAATCCAAGAAAAGAAAGTTGATGGACATAGAGGATGACATGCGGGTCCCTTGAGCCAACAGCTTACTCAACGTTTCAAAGGGGGCAGGGGATCAAAAGAAAAAGGCAAGCCAAAAATCAGAGGGTGAAAAAAATCCAACAAAGGAAACTTTTATAGCACATAGAGGATGACATGCGGGTCCCATGAGCCCAAGCAGGTTCCTCAACGTTTCAAACGTGGCATGAGATCGAAAGAAAAAGGCAAGTGACCAAATATGAGGTGCCAAAAAAAACTCCAAGAAAAGAAAGTTGATTGCTCATAGAGGATGACATGCGGGTCCCATTTAGCTGCAGCGGTCTCACTATTTGAGAGGCGGCAGGAGATCGAAAGAAAAAGGCAAGTGACCAAATATCAGGAGCCAAAAATAATTCAAGAAAAGAAAGTTTTATAGTCCATAGAGGATGACATGCGGGTCCCATTTAGCAGCAGCGGTATCACCGTTTGAGAGGCGGCAGGGGATCGAAAGAAAAAGGCAAGTGACCAAATATGAGGTGCCAAAAAAATCCAAGAAAAGAAAGTTTTATAGTACATAGAGGATGACATGCGGGTCCCATTTAGCAGCAGCGGTATCACCGTTTGAGAGGCGGCAGGGAATCGAAAGAAAAAGGCAAGTGACCAAATATGAGGTGCCAAAAAAAATCCAAGAAAAGAAAGTTTTATAGTACATAGAGGATGACATGCGGGTCCCATTTAGCAGCAGCGGTATCACCGTTTGAGAGGCGGCAGGGGATCGAAAAAAAAGGCAAGTGACCAAATATGAGGTGCCAAAAAAAACTCCAAGAAAAGAAAGTTGATTGCACATAGAGGATGACATGCGGGTCCCATTTAGCAGCAGCGGTCTCAACGTTTCCAAGGCGGCAAGGGATCAAAAGAAAAAGGAAGTAGCCAGAAATCAGGGGGTCAAAAAAAATCCAAGAATAGAAAGAATTTTGGTTCATAGAGGATGACATGCGGGACCCATGATCCTGCATCGTAAACGGCTCGATCGGAGAACGTTGAACGAGATGGCGTGATCTAGAAAAAAAACAATGCTAGAGAGGCTGCCATCTGGGCCCTACATCCCTCGGCGGTGCGGATTTGCGTTGACTCGGCCGGCGAACCCGAGATTTCGAGATGCACCACGTCCCGGGCCACCATACGCGACGTTTTGGCCGCTTTCGTCGGGCTAGGTGGCCTCAAAAACGAGAAAAAAAAGTTTTGACATGCACCACAGAGGGACCCAAAATCGTCGGCCATGGTACACCAGCAACCACGGCGCGACTTCAACTTCGTCGGCCATGGCAACTTTTCTTGTAGTGCAACAAGGAGTCCCTAGTAAGCCTCTTGTATAACTAGCTTGTTGATTAATAGATGATCATGGTTTCGTGATCATGAACATTGGATGTTATTAATAACAAGGTTATGTGATTAGATGAATGATATAATGGACACACACACCCAAATAAGCGTAGCATAAGATCATGTCATTAAGTTCAAATTGCTATAAGCTTCCGATACATAGTTACCTAGTCCTTCGACCATGAGATCATGTAAATCACTTATACCGGAAGGGTCCTTTGATTACATCAAACGCCACTGTGTAAATGGGTGGTTATAAAGGTGGGATTAAGTATTCGAAAAGTATGAGTTGAGGCATATGGATCAAGAGTGGGATATTGTCCATCCCGATGACGGATAGATATACTCTGGGCCCTCTCGGTGGAATGTCGTCTGATTAGCTTGCAAGCATATGAATGGTTCATAAGAGATGACATACCACGGTATGAGTAAAGATTACTTGTCGGTGACGAGGTTGAACAAGGTATCGTGATACCGATGATCGAACCTCGGACAAGTAGAGTATCGCGTGACAAAGGGAATCGGTATCGTATGTAAATGGTTCAATCGATCACTAAGTCATCATTGAATATGTGGGAGCTATTATGGATCTCCAGGTCCCGCTATTAGTTATTGATCAGAGAAGAGTCTTGATCATGTCCGCATAGTTCTCGAACCGTAGGGTGACACACTTAAGGTTTAATGTCGTTTTAAGTAGATATGGAATATGGAATGGAGCTCGAATGTTGTTCGGAGTATCGGATGGGATCCAAGATATCACGAGGAGGTTCGGAATGGTCCGGAGAATAAGATTCATATATGGGAAGTCATTTTCCGGGGTCCGGAAAAAGTCCGGTGTTTTGACCGGAGCTTCTAGAAGGTTTTGGAAGGACCGGAATAGTCCGGAATATTGTGGAAGGTTCTGGAAGTGTCCGGGACGACCCGGGCTGTCTAAGGAAGTCTGGAGGGTTCCATAATAGGTGTATCCACGTTTTCCTTAAGGGTTAAGAAGTTTCCCCTAATGCAGATTCGGATTTGGCAAAAGAGTCCTAGTTCTAGTAGGTTTCGGCTGACAGAAACCTACCGGAACTCTCCCAAACTTTGGGGGCAGGTCTTGGACGACCCAAGGACCTTTTCCACCTACAAAAGGAGGGCAAGGGGAGTCGAAAGAGCACCACAATTCGCAGCCCTATCTCCCTCTCACAAACCCTAGCCTCTCTCCTCCTCATACTACTCCCATAGCGCTTAGGCGAAGCCCTGTCGGAGTTCTCCATCACCACCGCCACCACGCCGTCGTGCTGTCGGGATTCCTAGGAGGATCTACTACTTCCGCTGCCCGCTGGAACGGGGAGGAGGACGTCGTCATCAACACCGAACGTGTGACCGAGTACGGAGGTGCTGCCCGATTGTGGCGCCGTCAAGATCTTGTACGCGCTTTTGCAAGCGGCAAGTGATCGACTACATCCACAACGAGATCTAATCTCGTAGGCTTTGGAAATCTTCAAGGGTTAGTCTCATGATCTTCTCATTGCTACCATCTACTAGATTAGATCTTGGCTTGTTATTCGTTCTTGCGGTAGGATTTTTTTTGTTTTCTATGCTACGAATCCCATCAGTGGTATCAGAGTCGTGTCTATGCATAGATTGGTTGCACAAGTAGAACACAATGGTTTTGTGGGCGTTGATGCTTTGTTGTCTTTAGTTCGTGTACTTTGCATCTTGCGGGATGGTGGGATGAAGCGGCCCGGACTAACTTTACATGACCGCGTTCATGAGACTTGCTCCACGCTCGACATGCAACTTGTATTGCATAAGTGGCTTTGTGGGTGTCTGTCTCTCCCACCATAGTGAAGATTCAATTAACTCTTTCTATTGACAACACTAGTATCACCGTTGTGGTTCATGTTCGTAGGTAGATTGGATCTTACTCGAAAACTCTAAACCACGTAAAATATGCAAACCATATTAGAGGCGTCTAACTTGTTTTTGCAGGGTTTGGTGATGTGATATGGCCATGATGTGATGATGAATATGTATGAGATGATCATTATTGTATTGTGGCAACCGGCAGGAGCCTTATGGTTTTCTTTATATTTCATGTTGTAGTATTGTTTCAAAGTAGTTGTAATAGTTGCTACACATGGTGAACAACCATGAAGACGGCGTCATGGACCTTGACGCTACGCCGACGATGATGGAGATCATGCCCGTTGATGATGGAGATCATGTCCGTGCTTTGGAGATGAAGATCAAAGGCGCAAAGACTAAAGGGCAATATCATATCACATTATGAATTGCATGTGATGTTAATCCTTTATGCATCTTATTTTGCTTAGATCGCGACGGTAGCATTATAAGATGATCCCTGACATTAATATCAAGATAATAAAGTGTTCTCCCCACGTATGCACCGTTGCTACAGTTCGTCGTTTCGAAGCATCTCGTGATGATCGGATGTGATAGATTCTACGTTCACATACAACGGGTGTAAGCCATGTTTGCACACGCGGAATACTTGGGTTTGCTTGACGAGACTAGCATGTACAGACATGGCCTCGGGACAACGGAAACCGAAAGGTTGAACATGAGTCATATGGATGATATGATCAACATGTTGATGTTCACCATTGAAGCTACATCATCTCACGTGATGATCGGTTTTGGTGTAGTGGATGTGGATCGTGTACCACTTAACAACTATGAGGGATGTTGTATTAAGTGGGAGTTCATTAGTAATTAGATTAAAACATGAACTAATTATCATGAACATAGTCTAAATAGTATTTTGAATTAAATTTGTAGAATTGGCATCCGTTTTCTACCATACGCTAGTCTTGTATTTGAGATAGAAATACTGTTAAGTCTGACAAGTAACTTTACGGACTGGTACCATATTGTTAAAGAATCAAGAAATGATTAAGTCCTATTACAAACTTTTAGTAAACCTCACATTGCTGATTCAAAGAACAATGGTTTCGATTAGTACCCAGAATCATCTTGTCTCCGTGAAACTTGAAGTTCAAATCTGTTTAAAAACTAAGGAGCTGAAAATTTAGTTTTCAGAAATAAGCAAGGTATGAGATATATGTGATATCTAAGACCTTATTGCAAGGTGATAGAATATAATTTGGTGAGACTACATAAACTCATAAGTTTTATGGGAATGTACGAAGGTTGAAGACGCCAGGCGTCCCAATCCTCCAACTATTGGGGCACTAACGATATTCGCATATCCATGAAGTGATCGTCCTTAGTATGCACCGTTGCTAAGACTCGTCGTTTCGAAGCATCTCGTGATGATCGGGTGTTATAGATTCTACGTGTGCATACAACGGGTGCAAGCCAGATTTGCACATGCGAATACTAAGGTTAAACTTTACGAGCCTAGCATGTACAGACATGGTCTCGAAAAGTCGACATGATATGATGGATAAAATTATGAGTGAAATTGTTCATCATATTACAAAGTTACTAATAGTGAAATCTGGAACACTTGTCATATGATGATCAACTTCAAAATAAGAACCTCAAGGTTATTGGTATTTGACCAACAAACCTAGAAGTTATTGTAGGTGAAGTGTTTTCTGGGAATGAGGAAGCTAAAAGAGAAACTACAAAAGATATTTTGGCAGAAATAAAGAAAAGACTAGAAAGTCTAGCTCAGGTGTATATAGATGATATACATGTTATGAATGTATTCTGATGTCTACGCCCCCCTCCTTTTCCTGTAGACAGTGTTGGGCCTCCAAGAGCAGAGGTTTGTAGAACAGCAGCAAGTTTTCCCTTAAGTGGATCACCCAAGGTTTATCGATCTCAGGGAGGAAGAGGTCAAAGATATCCCTCTCATGCAACCCTGCAACCACAAGGCAAGAAGTCTCTTGTGTCCCCAACACACCAAATAGGTGCACTAGTTCGGCGAAGAGATAGTGAAATACAGGTGGTATGAATAAATATGAGCAGTAGCAACGGCACCAGAAAAGTGCTTTGCCCAGGACAGTAAACAAGCAGTAACGCAGCAGTAGTAACGCAAGAAACAAGAAACAAGCAGCGATAGCAGTATTTAGGAACAAGGCCTAGGGATCATACTTTCACTAGTGGACACTCTCAACATTGATCACATAACAGAATAGATAAATGCATACTCTACACTCTTGTTGGATGATGAACACCATTGCGTAGGATTACACGAACCCTCAATGCCGGAGTTAACAAGCTCCACAATTCAATGTTCATATTTAAATAACCTTAGAGTGCATGAAAGATCAACACGACTAAACCAAGTACTAACATAGCATGCACACTGTCACCTTCACACTATGTAGGAGGAATAGATCACATCAATACCATCATAGCAATAGTTAACTTCACAATCTACAAGAGATCACGATCATAGCATACGCCAAGTACTAACACGGATGCACACACTGTCACCATTACACCGTGCAGGAGGAATAAAACTACTTTAATAACATCACTAGAGTAGCACATAGAATAGTAGTGATACAAAACTCATATGAATCTCAATCATGTAAAGCAGCTCATGAGATTATTGTATTGAGGTACATGGGAGAGAGATGAACCACATAGCTACCGGTACAGCCCCGAGCCTCGATGGAGAACTACTCCCTCCTCATGGGAGACAGCAGCGTTGATGAAGATGGCGGTGGTGTCGATGGAGGAGCCTTCCGGGGGCACTTCCCCGTCCCGGCGGCGTGCCGGAACAGAGACTCCTGTCCCCCAGATCTTGGCTTCGCGATGGCGGCGGCTCTGGAAGGTTTCTCGTACCGTGGCTTTTCCGTATCGAGGTTTTAGGTCCAGGGGCTTTATATAGGCGAAGAGGCGGCGTCAGGAGGTCGAAGGGGCGGCGACACTATAGGGGGGCGCGGGCCCCCCCTTGGCCGCGCCGGCCTAGGGTTTGGTGGGCCTGTGCCCCCTCTCTGGCGGTTCTCGTGTGTTCTGGATGCTTCCGGGCAAAATAGGAACCTGGGCGTTGATTTCGTCCAATTCCGAGAATATTTCCTTACTAGGATTTCTGAAACCAAAAATAGCAGAAAACAGGAACTGGCCCTTCGGCATCTCGTCAATAGGTTAATTCCAGAAAATACATAAATATGACATAAAGTGTGCATAAAACATGTAGATATCATCAATAATGTGGCATGGAACATAAGAAATTATCGATACGTCGGAGACGTATCAGCATCCCCAAGCTTAGTTTCTGCTCGTCCCGAGCAGGTAAACGATAACAAAGATAATTTCTGGAGTGACATGCCATCATAACCTTGATCATACTATTGTAAGCATATGTAATGAATGCAGCGATCAAAACAATGTAAATGACATGAGTAAACAAATGAATCATATAGCAAAGACTTTTCATGAATAGTACTTCAAGACAAGCATCAATAAGTCTTGCATAAGAGTTAACTCATAAAGCAATAATTCATAGTAAAGGTATTGAAGCAACACAAAGGAAGATGAAGTTTCAGCGGTTGCTTTCAACTTATAACATGTATATCTCATGGATATTGTCAACATAGAGTAATATAACAAGTGCAATATGCAAATATGTAGGAATCAATGCACAGTTCACACAAGTGTTTGCTTCTTGAGGTGGAGAGAAATAGGTGAACTGACTCAACAATGAAAGTAAAAGAATGGTCCTTCAAAGAGGAAAGCATCGATTGCTATATTTGTGCTAGAGCTTTGATTTTGAAAACAAGAAACAATTTTGTCAACGGTAGTAATAAAGCATATGTGTTATGTAAATTATATCCTACAAGTTGCAAGCCTCATGCATAGTATACTAATAGTGCCCGCACCTTGTCCTAATTAGCTTGGATTACCTGGATTATCATCGCAATGCACATGTTTTAACCAAGTGTCACAAAGGGGTACCTCTATGCCGCCTGTACAAAGGTCTAAGGAGAAAGCTCGCATCGGATTTCTCGCTATTGATTATTCTCAACTTAGACATCCATACCGGGACAACATAGACAACAGATAATGGACTCCTCTTTTATGCATAAGCATGTAGCAACAATTAATTTTCTCATTTGAGATTGAGGATATATGTCCAAAACTGAAACTTCCACCATGGATCATGGCTTAAGTTAGCGGCCCAATGTTCATCTCTAACAATATGCACGCTCTAACCATAAGGTGGTAGATCGCCCTTACTTCAGACAAGACGAACATGCATAGCAACTCACATGATATTCAACGAAGAGTAGTTGATGGCGTCCCCAGGAACATGGTTATCGCACAACGAGCAACTTAATAAGAGATAAAGTGCATAAGTACATATTCAATACCACAATAGTTTTTAAGCTATTTGTCCCATGAGCTATATATTGTAAAGGTGAAGAATGGAAATTTAAAGGTAGCACTCAAGCAATTTACTTTGGAATGGCGGAGAAATACCATGTAGTAGGTAGGTATGGTGGACACAAATGGCATAGTGATTGGCTCAAGTATTTTGGATGCATGAGAGGTATTCCCTCTCGATACAAGGTTTAGGCTAGCAAGGTTATTTGAAACAAACACAAGGATGAAGCGGTGCAGCAAAACTCACATAAAAGACATATTGTAAACATTATAAGACTCTACACCGTCTTCCTTGTTGTTCAAACTCAATACTAGAAATTATCTAGACCTTAGAGAGACCAAATATGCAAACCAAATTTTAGCAAGCTCCACGTATTTCTTCATTAATAGGTGCAAAGTATATGATGCAAGAGCTTAAACATGAGCACAACAATTGCCAAGTATCACATTATTCAAGACATCATACCAATTACTACATGTAGCATTTTCCGTTTCCAACCATATAACAATTAACGAAGCAGTTTCAACCTTCGCCATGAACATTAAAAGCTAAGAACACATGTGTTCATACGAACCAGCGGAGCGTGTCTCTCTCCCACACAAGCATTTATTCAAACAAAAACAAAAACAAAAACACACAGACGCTCCAAGTAAAGTACATAAGATGTGATGGAATAAAAATATAGTTTCAGGGGAGGAACCTGATAATGTTGTCGATGAAGAAGGGGATGCCTTGGGCATCCCCAAGCTTAGACGCTTGAGTCTTCTTGATATATGCAGGGGTGAACCACCGGGGCATCCCCAAGCTTAGAGCTTTCACTCTCCTTGATCATGTTGTATCATCTCCCTCTCTTGATCCTTGAAAACTTCCTCCACACCAAACTTAGAACAACTCATTAGAGGGTTAGTGCACAATCAAAATATACATGTTCAGAGGTGACATAATCATTCTTAACACTTCTGGACATTGCACAAAGCTACTGAAAGTCAATGGAATCGAAATATCCATCGAACATAACAAAACAGGCAATGCGAAATAAAAGGCAGAATCTGTCAAAACAGAACAGTTCGTATTGACGAATTTTATTGAGGCACCAGACTTGCTCAAATGAAAATGCTCAAATTGAATGAAAGTTGCGTACATATCTGAGGATCACTCACGTAAATTGGCATAATTTTCTGAGTTACCTACTGAGAAGTTTGCCCAGATTCGTGACAGCAAAGAAATCTGTTTCTGCGCAGTAATCCAAATCTAGTATGAACTTTACTATCAACGACTTTACTTGGCACAACAAAACACAAAACTAAGATAAGGAGAGGTTGCTACAGTAGTAAACAACTTCCAAGACACAAATATAAAACAAAGTACTGTAGCAAAATAACACATGGGTTATCTCCCAAGAAGTTCTTTCTTTATAGCCATTAAGATGGGCTCAGCAGTTTTAATGATGCACTCGCAAGAAATAGTATTTGAAGCAAAAGAGAGCATCAAGAGGCAAATTCAAAACACATTTAAGCCTAACATGCTTCCTATGCATAGGAATCTTGTAAATAAACAAGTTCATGAAGAGCAAAGTAACAACCATAGGAAGATAGAACAAGTATAGCTTCAAAAATTTCAGCACATAGAGAGGTGTTTTAGTAACATGAAAATTTCTACAACCATATTTTCCTCTCTCATAATAACTTTCAGTAGCAAAATGAGCAAACTCAACAATATAACTATCACATAAAGCATTATTATCATGAGTCTCATGCATAAAATAATTACTCTCCACATAAGCATAATCAATTTTATTAGTTGTAGTGGGAGCAAATTCAACAAAGTAGCTATCATTATTATTCTCATCATCAAATATGGGAGGCATATTGTAATCATAATCAAATTTATCCTCCATAATAGGTGGAACCATAAGACTGCTATCATTATAATCATCATAAATAGGAGGCAAAGTATCATCAAAGTAAATTTTCTCCTCAATGCTTGCGGGACTAAAAAGATCATGCTCATCAAAACCAGCTTCCCCAAGCTTAGAATTTTCCATAGCATTAGCAACAATAGTGTTCAAAGCATTCATATTAATAACATTCCCATTAGCATGCATATAAAGTTCCATGGGTTTTATAATTCTCTCTTCAAACACATCATGTCCTAATTCAAGATAAAGTTCATAAAGATCTCTCATATTTTTGTTGTTTTCCATTATGCCTAACTAGTGTAAACAAGAAACAAAAAGATGCAATTGCAGGATCTAAAGGAAATAGCTTCGAGTACTTACAACGGCGAAAATAGCTTAGTAGCCGAGATCCGGAGTGTGAGTACCTTTTACCTTTCCTCCCCGGCAACGGCGCCAGAAAATAGCTTGATGTCTATGCCCCCTCCTTTTCCTGTAGACAGTGTTGGGCCTCCAAGAGCAGAGGTTTGTAGGACAGCAGCAAGTTTTCCCTTAAGTGGATCACCCAAGGTTTATCGAACTCAGGGAGGAAGAGGTCAAAGATATCCCTCTCATGCAACCCTGCAACCACAAAGCAAGAAGTCTCTTGTGTCCCCAACACACCTAATAGGTGCACTAGTTCGGCGAAGAGATAGTAAAATACAGGTGGTATGAATAAGTAGTAGCAACGACACCAGAAAAGTGCTTTGCCCAGGACAGTAAACAAGCAGTAGTAACGCAGCAGTAGTAACGCAAAGAAACAAGAAACAAGCAGCGATAGCAGTATTTAGGAACAAGGCCTAGGGATTACACTTTCACTAGTGGACACTCTCAACTTTGATCACATAACAGAATAGATAAATGCATACTCTACACTCTTGTTGGATGATGAACACATTGCGTAGGATTACACGAACCCTCAATGCCGGAGTTAACAAGCTCCACAATTCAATGTTCATATTTAAATAACCTTAGAGTGCATGAAAGACCAATACGACTAAACCAAGTACTAACATAGCATGCACACTGTCACCTTCATGCTAAGAAAGGAGGTATAGATCATATCAATACCATCATAGCAATAGTTAACTTCATAATCTACAAGAGATCATAATCATAGCTTACGCCAAGTACTAACACGGATGCACACACTGTCACCATTACACCGTGCAGGAGGAATAAACTACTTTAATAACATCACTAGAGTAGCACATAGATAAATTGTGATACAAAACACATTGCAATCATAAAGAGATATAAATAAGCACTTCACTATGCCATTCATAACAGTGAATAAGTATTCTGTGAAATATAGCCTAAGAGACCCACACGGTGCACACACTGTCACCTTTACACACGTGGGACAAGGAGTCTCCGGAGATCACATAAGTAAAATTCACTTGACTAGCATAACGACATCTAGATTACAAGCATCATCATATGAATCTCAATCATGTAAGGCAGCCCATGAGATTATTGTATTGAAGTACATAGGAGAGAGATTAACCACATAGCTACCGGTACAGCCCCGAGCCTCGATGGAGAACTACTCCCTCCTCATGGGAGACAGCAGCATTGATGGAGATGGCGGTGGTGTCGATGGAGGAGCCTTCCGGGGGCACTTCCCCGTCCCGGCTGCGTGCCGGAACAGAGACTCCTGTCCCCCAGATCTTGGCTTCGCGATGGCGGCGGCTCTGGAAGGTTTTCTCTGGTTTCGTTGAACGTATCAGGGTTTTCGCGACGGAGGCTTTAAATAGGCGGAAGGGCAAGGTCGGTGGACTTCTGGGGGGCCCACACTATAGGGGGGCGCGGGCCCCCCCTTGGCCGCGCTGGCCTAGGGTTTGGTGGCCCTGTGCCCCCTCTCTGGCGGTTCTCGTGTGTTCTGGATGCTTCCGGGCAAAATAGGAACCTGGGCGTTGATTTCGTCCAATTCCGAGAATATTTCGTTACTAGGATTTCTGAAACCAAAAACAGCAGAAAACAGGAACTGGCACTTCGGCATCTTGTTAATAGGTTAGTTCCAGAAAATGCACGAATATGACATAAAGTGTGCATAAAACATGTAGATATCATCAATAATGTGGCATGGAACATAAGAAATTATCGATACGTTGGAGACGTATCATATTCCTAGTTTGGTCACACAATGAAATTCTTGGGTATCTGTACCATATTGGTTGGTATGAAGTGTCATACAAAACAACGCAATACAAGAATACAATGGCCTAAGTGACTGACAAGGAATATGACAGGAATGCACGTCTGGAACAAAAATAAAGTGTTATTATGTTCGCCGTTATTTTGTTCTGATCAACTGAAAACAATGATTTGTTCAAATTTTGACAGTATTCCATGTACGATGGATAAGTTATTATAAATCTTTATGGTGAAAAAAACATGCATAACACTGACGCTAAAATGCCATAAGGCAAATGATTTGAATTCCACTTATTTGTGGAACCGCCATTTAGGTCATGTTAGAGAGGAACGCATGAAGGAACTCCATGCAAATGGATTTTTGGAGTCATTTGATTTTTGAATCGTTTGGCGCTTGCAACTCTTTTCTAAAGAGAATTAATGAAATACCGTTCATAGGCCAAGAGTTGAACGGGCAACTAACTTAGTGGAAACATACATGATGATATATGTGGTTCATTGGGCATAGTTGTGTGCGGAAGATTCTTCTACTTCATGAAAACTTCCAACAATGAATTGAGTATATATATGTGGATATATTCGATAAGGAAGTAGTTTGAAACATTTGAATAGATTCTAATAAATTTCAGCATGAAGTGGAAATCATCGTAATAGAAAAGTCAAATATCTATGATTGGATCATAGTGGAAATATTTGAATTACGGGTTTTAGCGAACATCTAAGAGAGTTATGAAGTTGTTCTACAACTCACGTTTCTTGGAGTATCATAGTGATGATGAAGTATCCGAGAGACGTATCCAAACCTTGTTGGATTAATCATGAGATAAAATAATATGACGCCATTATATTTTGTGGATTATGCTTTAGAGACTACCGCTTTACACTAAATAGAGCATCATCATGATCCGTTGAAATGACACCATACAAGTTATGGCATGGGTATAAACCCTAATAGTAATTTCTTATAATTTTGGTATAAGTAAATGAGTTTACAACCAAAACCGGATGAATGTTTTTGTTGGTTATCCCAGAGAATGAATTGGGAATTCTTTCCACTATGAAGTAAAAGAAAAAAGTGTTTGTTAATGTTACTTGCTTATTTCCAAGAAATTGTTTTCTAGCGAAGTATTTGAGTGGGAGGACAATAGAACTTGATAAGGTTTATGAACCTGAGCATAATGATCAGAGTAGCGCAACATCGGAATTGGTTCCGGAAGCAGCCACGACGATCATGGCTCCCATGATTACAAAGTGTTTTAGCCATGGAGATCAAAGTACCTATTGAACCTTGTAGGTATGGTTTACATTGTGATCAAATAAATGATTTGTGGACAAAGGATTGTTTTTGAACAATGATAAACCAACTACATACAAAGAAGTTATGATGGGCCCTGACTCCGTTAAAATGGCTATGCGCCATGAAATCCAAGATAGGTGAATAATTTTTGAAAGTAAATTGATCTATAAAATTGATGGACTTGGATGGAATATCCTTGAATAAGCTCGACTTGTCGAAAAGTTGTTTACGACAAAGTTCAAAGAGTTGACTACGATAAGATTAGATCTTCCGTAAACGATGCTTATAGTCTATGTGGATTTTTCTAGTAATCGCTACATATTTTTTATGAGATATGCTAGTAGGATGGCAAAATACATTACTTAACAGAAGTGTGTATTAAAGGTGTATACAAGATACAACCAAGAGTTTTGCTGGTCCGTGTAATACTAGATAGGTATACGAACTTCAATTGGATGAAGTGAGTATCGCGGAGTTGGAATCTTCACCGGATGAAATAGTCAAAGAGTTTTTGATTTCATCAGAAACAATGAAGATGCTTTCATTTGCGAGAAATTAAGTGGGAGCGCTTAGACATATTTATAATACTTTATGTAGATGACATATCGTTGATTATAAATGATGTAATTATATACTTGATGTGAATAAAAGGTTTCATTGAGAATTAAACTCAATGAAAGGATATGGACTGAAACATATTTAGTGTCAAGGTCTATGAAGATAGATTGAAACACATAATAAGTTTAAGTCAAAGTACATAGAATGGATATTGAAGTAGTTCAATATAGAAATATTAAGAAGGTGTTCTTTTCATGTGTAGGTTTAACAAGATTTGAGTGTATCTGACACTCAATGAGTAAAAACACATCAGTGATTATAGATCACGAATAATATGTACACAATCAGATGTCCTATGCTCTAAAGTGTTATGAGCATGTACCAGAATGATTCATGTGATGATCATTGGACGACAGTAAGAATATCCTTGAGTAATTTAGAAGAACCAAGGATATATATAGTTTTGTATGGGGTAATGACAAACAAATCGCTGTAAAGTGTTGCACCGATATTAGTTTGGTCACATATAAAAATGAATTTCAAATCTCAATTAGGCTAAGTGTTGTTTAAAAGGTAGCACAATACTAGATTTAGAAGAGTTCTAAATATTGTGACGGATTCTACAAACGAAGGCAGAGTATGTCATTGTTTTGACAATGACTGAGGATGTTTAAGTCGAGGAGTTCTTTGAGAACTTGGTGTAGTTCCGATAGTGTCAGAACTTTAAAGCTATATTGTGTGTGACAATATTAGTGACATATTTCAGACCGCGGAATTAAGGTTCCACCAGAAGACCGAACATATACAATTAATGCCGACTCATTTGGAAAATGAGTGATGCGTTGAGACGCAAATGAATTGCAAAATACATACGTTTCTGAGCGTGTCAGATCCGTTGACTAAAACCTCTCCCGTGAGCAAAACATGATAAAGCACCAAAAGGCCAGGGTGTTATATCTTTACAAATGTAAACTAGATTATTGACTCTAGTGCAAGTGGGAGACTGTTGGAGATATGCCCAAGAGACAATAATAAAATGGTTATTATAATATATCTTTGTGTTTATGATAATTGCTTGCATACCATGCTATAATTGTATTAACCGAAACAGTGATACATGTGTGTTATGTAAACAACACAGAGTCCCTAGTAAGCCTCTTGTATAACTAGCTTGTTGATTAATAGATGATCATGGTTTCGTTATCATGAACATTGGATGTTATTAATAATAAGGTTATGTCATTAGATGAATGATATAATGGACACACACACCCAAATAAGCATAGCATAAGATCATGTCATTAAGTTCAAATTGCTATAAGCTTCCGATACATAGTTACATAGTCCTTCGACCATGAGATCATGTAACTCACTTATACCGGAAGGGTACTTTGATTACATCAAACGCCACTGCGTAAATGGGTGGTTATAAAGGTGGGATTAAGTATTCGGAAAGTATGAGTTGAGGTATATGGATCAAGAGTGGGATATTGTCCATCCCGATGACGGATAGATATACTCTGGGCCCTCTCGGTGGAATGTCGTCTGATTAGCTTGCAAGCATATGAATGGTTCATAAGAGATGACATACCACGGTACGAGTAAAGAGTACTTGTCGGTGACGAGGTTGAACAAGGTATCGTGATACCGATGATCGAACCTCGGACAAGTAGAGTATCGCTTGACAAAGGGAATCGGTATTGTATGTAAATGGTTCAATCGATCACTAAGTCATCGTTGAATATGTGGGAGCTATGATGGATCTCCAGGTCCCGCTATTAGTTATTGATCGGAGAAGAGTCTCGATCATGTCCGCATAGTTCTCGAACCGTAGGGTGACACACTTAAGGTTTGATGTCGTTTTAAGTAGATATGGAATATGGAATGGAGATCGAATGTTGTTCGGAGTCTCGGATGGGATCCAAGACATCACGAGGAGGTTCGGAATGGTCCGGAGAATAAGATTCATATATGGGAAGTCATTTTCCGGGGTTCGGAAAAAGTCCGGTGTTTTGACCGGAGCTTCTAGAAGGTTTTGGAAGGACCGGAATAGTCCGGAATAGTCCGGAATATTGTGGAAGGTTCTGGAAGTGTCCGGGACGACCCGGGCTGTCTAAGGAAGTCCGGAGGGTTCCATAATAGGTGTATCCACGTTTTTCTTAAAGGTTAAGAAGTTTCCCCTAAGGCAGATTCGGATTTGGCAAAAGAGTCCTAGTTCTAGTAGGTTTCGGCTGGTAGAAACCTACCGGAACTCTCCCAAACTTTGGGGGCAGGTCATGGACGACCCAAGGACCTTTTCCAACTATAAAAGGAGGGCAAGGGAAGCCCAAAGAGCACCACAAGTCGCAGCCCTAGCTCCCTCTCCCAAACCCTAGCCTCTCTCCTCCTCATACTACTCCCATAGCGCTTAGGCGAAGCCCTGTCGGAGTTCTCCATCACCACCGCCACCACGCCGTTGTGCTGCCGGGATTGCGAGGAGGATCTACTACTTCCGCTGCCAACTGGAACGGGGAGGAGGACGTCGTCATCAACACCGAACGTGTGACCGAGTACGGAGGTGCTGCCCGATTGTGGCACCGTCAAGATCTTATACGCGCTTTTGCAAGCGGCAAGTGATCGACTACATCCACAACGAGATCTAATCTCGTAGGCTTTGAAAATCTTCAAGGGTTAGTCTCATGATCTTCTCATTGCTACCATCTACTAGATTAAATCTTGGCTTGTTATTCGTTCTTGCGGTAGGAAATTTTTTTATTTTCTATGCCACGAATCCCATCAGAAACCCGACAAAAAAAATTTCAAGGAGGAACTCGGCAAAAATTTCTTCCAAGAGGAACTCGATGAAAATTTCTTCAAGGAGGAACCCGAAGAAAATTTGTTCAAGGAGGAAGCCGAAGAAAATTTCTTCAAGGATTAACCCGACGAAATTGGTTTCAAGGAGGAACCCGAAGAAAAGTTCTACAACGAGGAACCCGAAGAAAATTTCTTCAGGGAGGAACCCAACAAAAAAAAGATAGAAAAAGGTGGAAAAAATCTTTGGGTCCATTGACTCAACATTTATTCCGATCGAGAGCACCGGTGGTGTACCTGACGATAATATAGAAGAACCCAATACATTTGGCTATCCCATCACGCCCGAGAAAAATATACAAGAACCCGAAAATGGGTCGTTCCATCAGCCGAACAAAGGCACTCGAAAAAATATTCTCAGAGCGCGTCCACCGCGGTAAAAACTATGAATATCATGACTTTTAAAGGGGTCACGAAGGTAAGACCCCAGCGCTGAATGTCATGACTTGTAAGACCCCAACGTTGAATGTCGTGACTTGTAAGACCCCTTCGCTGAATGTCGTGACTTGTAAAAGGGTCACGAAGGTAAAACTCTGAATGTCGTGACTTGTAAAAATATTCTCAGAGCGCGTCTGTCCGTCCTATGTGGTGTGGCATCGCACACGAATGCGCTCTCCCACTTTATCCACATCAAAAAATGTGAATAATATCCTAGCGGGCGCGTTGGGTACCCGATAACTTAGCTGGAATTCAGTTTTCGGTAAGTCCTAAAGCGGCACGTCCTGAATTACGCTAGTATCCCGAATCCTAGTATGGGGACTCAAGTTTGAAGTAGGTTTATGCGGATTTTCCACAAGAGCAATTAATTGGTTCCTGATCCGTCAGAAGCACCAACCTCATCTTCCAATATCCCTGTGCAAAATAGAATGTCGAGTAAATATAGCAAAGCTGTTACCCAGAATTTCGGGTTAGAGCTCCAGTTTTGTCTTACAGGTAAATATATATAGGTTTGTAGACTCAACTTGACTCTGCGACTCAAGTGGATCCTACTACCATCGGGAGCATATGAGTTTCATCAAGTATTCCAACATGACTCGATAATTATATCAAGTCCTCCGACAGAGGTCAATAAAAAGAGGGGCTGCGCCCAGGCATATAGTCAAGTTCTTCATAGTAGTACAACTGTTGGAGATATGCCCAAGAGGCAATAATAAATTAGTTAATGTTATATCTTAGTGTTCATGATAAATGTTTACATCCCATGCTATAATTGTATTAACCGAAACATTGATACATGTGTGTTATGTAAACAACAAGGAGTCCCTAGTAAGCCTCTTGTATAACTAGCTTGTTGATTAATAGATGATCATGGTTTCGTGATCATGAACATTGGATGTTGTTAATAACAAGGTTATGTCATTGGGTGAATGATATAATGGACATACACCCAAATAAGCGTAGCATGAGATCAAGTCATTAAGTTCAACTTGCTATAAGATTTCGATACATAGGTACCTAGTCCTTCGACCATGAGATCATGTAAATCACTTACACTTGAAGGGTACTCTGATTACATCAAACGCCATTGCGTAAATGGGTGGTTATAAAGATGGGATTAAGTATTCGGAAAGTATGAGTTGAGGCATATGGATCAACAGTGGGATTTGTCCATCCCGATGACAGATAGATATACTATGGGCCCTCTTGGTGGAATGTCGTCTAATTAGCTTGCAAGCATGTGACTGGGTCACAAGAGATGACATACCACGGTACGAGTAAAGAGTACTTGTCGGTAACGAGGTTGAACAAGGTATGGAGATACCGATGATCGAACCTCGGACAAGTAAAGTATCGCATGACAAAGGGAAACGGTATCGTATGTAAATGGTTCAATCGATCACTAAGTTATCACGGAATGTGTGGGAGCCATTATGGATCTCCAGATCCTGCTATTGGTTATTGGTCGGAGAGGAGTCTCGACCATGTCTGCATAGTTCACGAACTGTAGGGTGACGCGCTTAAGGTTCGATGTCGCATAAGTAGATTCGGAATATGAGATGGAGTCCGAAGTTTGTTCGGAGTCTCGGATGGGATCCAGGACATCACGAGGAGTGATACGTCTCAAACGTATCTATAATTTCTTATGTTCCATGCTAGTTTTATGACAATATTCACATGTTTTATACACACTTTACATCATTTATATGCATTTTCTGGCACTAACCTATTAACGAGATGCCGAAGCGTCAGTTCCTGTTTTGTGCTGTTTTTGGTTTCAGAAATCCTACATGGCTCCCACGATGGTTCCGGAAGCAGCCACGATGATCATGGCTCCCATGTCTACAAAGTGTTATAGTCATGGAGATCAAAGTACCTATTAAACCTTGTAGATGTGGTTTACTTTGTGATCAAATTAATGATTTGTGGACAAAGGATTGATTTTGAACAATGATAAACCAACTACATACAAAGAAGTTATGATGGGCCCTGACTCCGTTAAAATGGCTAAGTGCCATGAAATCCAAGATAGGTGAATACTTTTCTGAAAGTAAAAAAAAAGATCTATAAAATTGATGGACTTGGATGCAATATCCTTGAAGAAGCTCGACTTGTCAAAAAGTTGTTTACGACAAAGTTCAAAGAGTTGACTACGATAAGATTAGATCTTCCGTAGCAATGCTTATAGTCTATGTGGATTATTCTAGTAATCGCTACATATTTCTTTTATGAGATATGATAGTAGGATGGTAGAAATACATTCCTTACCAGAAGTGTGTATGAAGGATGTATACTAGATACAAACCAAAGAGTTTTGCTAGTCCGTGGAATAATAGATAGGTATACAAACTTCACTGGATGAAGTAAGTATCACGGAGTTGGAATCTTCACCGGATGAAATAATCAAAGAATTTTTGATTTCATCAGAAACGATGAAGATGCTTGCATTTGCAAGAAATTAAGTGGGAGCGCTGAGACATAGTTATAATATTATATGTGGATGACATATCATTGAGTATAAATGATGTAATTATATACTTGATGTGATTAAAAGGTTTCGTTGAGAATTAACTTCAATGAAAGGATATGAACTGAAACATATTTAGTGTCAAGATCTATGAAGATAGATTGAAACACATAATAAGTTTAAGTCAAAGTACATAGAATGAATATTGAAGTAGTTTAATATAAATATATTAAGAAGGTGTTCTTTTCCATGTGAAGGTTTAACAAGACTTGAGTGTATTTGACACTCGATGAGTAAAAACACATGAGTGATTTTAGATCATGAATAATATGTAGAAAATCAGATGTCCTGTGCTCTAAAGTGTTACGAGCATATACCAGAATGATTCATGTAATGATCATTGGACAACAGTAAGAATATCCCTGAGTGCTTTAGAAGAACCAAGGATATATATATATATATAGTTTTTGTATGGGGTAATGACAAACAAATCGCTGTAAGGTGTTGCACCGATATTAGTTTGGTCACATATAAAAATAAAATTTCAATCTCAGTTAGGCTAAGTGTTGTTTAAAAGGTGGCACAATGAGCTAGAAGAAGTCTATGCTAGATTTAGATGAGTTTTAAATATTGTGACGGATTCTACAAACGAAGGCAGAGTATGTTATTGTTTGACAATGACTGAGGATTTTTAAGTCGAGGAGTTCTTTGAGAACTTGGTGTAGTTCCGATAGTGTCAGAACTTTGAAGCTATATTGTGTGTGACAATATTAGTGACATATTGCAGACCGCGGAATTAAGGTTCCACCAGAAGACTGAACATATATGATTAATGCCGACTCATTTTTGAAAATGAGTGATGCGTTGAGACACAAATGAATTGCAAAATACATACGTTTCTGAGCGTGCAGATCCGTTGACTGAAACCTCTCCCGTGAGCAAAACATGATAAGCACCAGAAGACCAAGGTGTTATATCTTTACAAATGTAAACTAGATTATTGTGTCTAGTGCAAGTGGGAGACTGTTGGAGATATGCCCAAGAGGCAATAATAAATTAGTTATTGTTATATCTTAGTGTTCATGATAAATGTTTACATCCCATGCTATAATTGTATTAACCGAAACATTGATACATGTGTGTTATGTAAACAACAAGGAATCCCTAGTAAGCCTCTTGTATAACTAGCTTGTTGATTAATAGATGATCATGGTTTCGTGATCATGAACATTGGATGTTGTTAATAATAAGGTTATGTCATTGGGTGAATGATATAATGGACATACACCCAAATAAGCGTAGCATGAGATCAAGTCATTAAGTTCAACTTGCTATAAGCTTTCGATACATAGGTACCTAGTCCTTCGACCATGAGATCATGTAAATCACTTACACCGGAAGGGTACTTTGATTACATCAAATGCCATTGCGTAAATGGGTGGTTATAAAGATGGGATTAAGTATTCAGAAAGTATGAGTTGAGACATATGGATCAACAGTGGGATTTGTCCATCCCGATGACGGATAGATATACTCTGGGCCCTCTCGGTGGAATGTCTTCTAATTAGCTTGCAAGCATGTGACTGGGTCACAAGAGATGACATACCACGGGACGAGTAAAGAGTACTTGTCGGTAACGAGGTTTAACAAGGTATGGAGATACCGATGATCGAACCTCGGACAAGTAAAATATCGTGTGACAAAGGGAATCGGTATCGTATGTAAATGGTTCAACCGATCACTAAGTTATCGCTGAATGTGTGGGAGCCATTATGGATCTCCAGATCCCGCTATTGGTTATTGGTCGGAGAGGAGTCTCGACCATGTCTGCATAGTTCACGAACTGTAGGGTGACACCTCTTAAGGTTCGATGTCGCATAAGTAGATTCGAAATATGAGATGGAATCCGATGTTTGTTCGGAGTCTCGGATGGGATCCAGGACATCACGAGGAGGTCCGGAATGGTCCGGAGAATAAGATTCATATAAGGGAAGTTGATTTCTAGGTTTCGGAAAAGTTCGGGATTTTTCCGGTGAAAGACCGGGAAGGTTCTAGAAGGTTCCAGGGGTCCCACCAGTGGGCCCACGACCCTAGGAGGCCTAGCATGGGCCGAGGGGATGCACCCTAGACTAATGGGCCAGGGGAGCATGCCCCTCAAGGCCCAGGCCGGCCACCCTTAGGGTTTTCCCCAAAACCCTAGGGGGGATCAACTTGGGGGGGGGGGGGGGGGAAGAAATACCCTCCCCCCTCTTGGCCGCCGGCCCTAGATGGGTTTGGGGCTTTGGGGGGCCACCCAAACCGACCTCCCCCCCTATATAAAGAGGGGAGGGAGCAGGGGGCGCTCACCCCATCAGACCTAGCTCTGGCCGCCCCCCTCTCTCCTCCATAATGCTGTACCGACATGGCGAAGCCCTGCAGCTTTTTTCTCCTCCACCACCACCACCACGCCGTCGTGCTGCTGGGATTCCGAGGGGATCTACCACACCTCCGCTGCCCGCTGGAACGGGGAGAGGACGGGCTTCATCGACACCGTACGCACGACCGAGTACGGAAGTGCTGCCGGATTGCAGCACTGGATGATCGACTACATCAACAACGAGATCTAATCTCGTAGGCTTTGGAATCTTCGAGGGTTAGTCTCACATACATCTCATTGCTTCGATCTTGGTAGATTAGATCTTGCTTCTTCCTAGATTGGATCTTCGTTTTTGTTCATGTTCACGGTAGAATTTTTTTGTTTTCCATGCAACGAACCCATCAAACTTGAGTCTATGGCCAGGTGCAAACACATGCGTATAGACTCGGGGGCTACTCCCATCGGGAGCGCTGGTCGCACACCTGATATAAAAATAACTTTGAAAATCATCGACGTCATCTACGCTACACATGATCTACGACATTGACCTCATATATTTCCGGATCAATGGCCTCATCTTGGAGTTTTTCGACTTCGGACATGATTATGATTGGAGTCTCTATGCAAGTCTTCGACTTCCCTAGGCACTCGGGGCTACTGTCATGGGCATACCCTTCGGGTACCCATTATTAGTATACCTGGCTCGGCCCAATATGGAGAAGGCCCAAGAAGGCAACCCGAAGAAGTAGTCGACAAGGACTTTTGTAAAACCCTAGGCTGGTTGCTTATATAAAGCCAGCCAGGGAACCCGATTGAGGGGAGGTCAACAGATAGACAACATAGTTCCGCCTACGGCAGCCCCCTATAAACATACTTGTGATCATATACTAGATTGCTAGCAGCAGATACGGATCCTCCGCTGAGGGGACCCAAAGCTGGGTACATCGTGTGCCCAATCTCGTTCCCGGAATCTCCATCGCCGCTCTTCCCCGAAACCCAAGTCTACAATCCTTAGGAATTGGCGAGGTGATCCGTCGTCACGCACCATCACAAAGAATAGGAGAAACTCCTTCACAAAGACGAAGTGTACCTGGTGGAACAAAGACTGTAGATATGCTGCATGGTAATGCTTCTTTGTCCACGGATTCTCAATCTTCGAGTCGTTCTTCACTTCTTTATATAATCTACAAATCAAATTCTTGCAAAAGCAAAATCCACCGGATCATTCTAGGCTTAACATCAGTCCTTTTGAGGATTTCTTTCAAGCCCATTTGATCGGTGCAGACTCTAACTTTTGAGTTAGTGATATACGATCTAAACTTTTCACAGGCAAATACAACTGCAAGGAACTCTTTTTCTATTAAAGGATAATTTATTTGTGCATCATTTAAAGTCCCGCTAGCACGATGGATGATATTAAGTTCAGCACCATCCTGCTAGCACAAAGTGACTCCGAAGATTCATGGTTTGCCTCATAAAGTAGATCGAAAGGTTTCTTCCAATTAGGTGGTTGTATCATAGGAGCTTTAAATAGAGCTTGCTTAAGAATGTTGAAAGCATTGAGACAATTTTCATCAAACTTAAACCGAACATCTTTTTGCAATAGATTAGTAAGGGGTCTTGCTATCTTAGAAAAATTCCTAGTGAATCTTCTGTAAAATCCAGCATGACCAAGGAAACTTCTTATACCTTTGATATCTCGTGGAGGTGGTATTTTCTCTATGGCCTCCACTTTTGACTTGTCAACTTCTATGCATTTTCCCAAGATCTTGTGTCCAAGTAGTATCCCTTCTTGAACCATAAAGTGACACTTTTCCCAGTTCAAGACTAGATTAGTATATTCGCATCTCTGCAACACTTTATGCAAATTACGCAAGCAACGGTTAAACAAAGTTCCATAGACGTAAAAGTCATCCATAAACACTTCTATTATATGCTCAATATAATCGTCAAATATAATGGTCATGCATCTTTGAAAAGTAGTTGGAGCATTGCATAATCCGAAAGGCATTCTACGATAAGCGTATAATCCAAAAGGACAAGTGAAAGTTGTTTTCAATTGGTCTTCCGGATGAACAGCTATTTGGGAGAACCCAAAATATCCATCAAGATAACAAAAATGCGAATGTTTAGCAAGTCTTTCCAGAATTTGATCTATAAAAGGCAATGTGTAATGATCTTTCCCAGTTTCCTTATTCAATTTTCTAAAATCAATGCACACCCTATGTCCTACAACAGTTCTGTTTGGGACCATTTCATTGTGTCTATTTGGTACAACAATAAATCCTCCTTTCTTAGCTACACAATGAACATGACTCACCCAGTCACTCTCTTTGACATGATAGATGATACCTCCATCGAGGAGAGGCGGATGATTTATTTTCTTACCACTTCCTCATTTCAGGCTTAAGTTTCCTCTAATAATCTGCAACTGGATGGGATCCATCTTCCATGAATATTCGATGAGTGGCTATTGAGGGACTGATCCCCTTCAAGTCATCCAAAGAATACCCAAAATCCTTACGATGCATTTTTAGTACCATCATTAACTGTTCTTCCTCCTTTTCTGAAAAGTTAGTACTTACAATAACTGGATATTTATTTGTCTGATCTAAAAAATTATATTTTAAATCTCGAGGAAGATGTTTCAGTTCTAGTGGTGGTAAATCTTCATCCCCTTTTCTTTCAGGTACTTCATACTTCTCATTAGTTGAATTATCAGTTATATGGAGAGATTCCAAACATTTTGCTATATCATTTTCATCTATTCCTATCGTAGTATGTTCATTTCCAAGTAAACTTACCTCTAAATCATCTCTAGGAGTATTATAAAGTATTGCGGATAGATTAGTAAGATTAACTTCCTCCTCGAAGTCCTCCTATTTAATAATTGGTTTATGAGTGAACTTCGAGAAATGGAAACTCATGACTTCCTCCCCAAACTTAAGAGAGATAGTTTCTTCCTACAGTGAATATTAGCTGCTACAGTGTTTAAGAAAGTTCTTCCAAAACTGATTGGACAATGAGAATCAATTGGCATATCAATGACAACAAAATAAATGGGATAAGTGTAAGGTCCTATTGTAATAGGTACATTCTTTATAACTTCCATAGGAACTCTAAGAGTCTTATCATCTAGCATTATTGTCATATCAATGTCTTCTAATTGTGAATGCTCAAGTTCATCTTGGATACCAAAATAAAATCTATAGGGAATAACATCCTTTCAACGGGTACCACTTTGGGTGCTTCATCTTCAACTTGTATTGCTTCAATGATTTGAGGTGGCGGAGTGTAACGAAGCCATTCTTTCTTGGGTGCTTCAATTAATTCTGTAGAAGCTTGAAGAACATCTAATACCATAACATCATCAAGATTAAGCACATTAGCTGTTTCTTTTAATTGCCCGGTGTTTTTATAAGAATTTAAACAATCATATTCAACTTCTATTTTTCCCTCACGACCAAGATCAAATCCCCATGATACTCTCTTTCTATGAACTTTGTCTAAGCGTATCAAGCTTTCTCGGCTGTGAGTTCCATAAAAGATCAACCGGATAACAAATCTAATTCTCTTTTATTATTTTGTTCAAGTCCTCCATAAAAGACATGTAAAACATACCAAGGTGGTAAATCGTGATGCGGGCATTTTTTAACCGTACATTTAAACCTGAGGTAGGCTCTCAATAAGCTTTCGCCCCGGTGATTCTTGAAATTTGTTATAAACCTTCTAGCTTCAGCGGACTTGACTTTGGGATAGAATCGAAATATAAATTCCTTCATAAGATTCTCCCAAGTATCAATCTTTTCTACAGGGCAAGTTCTATACCAAGATAATGCAGTGTTGGTTAGAGATTGACTAAACAAATTAAGTTTAGTTCATCATCAGTGTAGTTTCTCAATTTAATTGTCCAACACAACTCAGTAAATGAATGTAAATGACTATAAGGATCCTCATTGGAATCATCTCCTGCAAAACTATTCTCCTTCGTAATAGCAATAAAGCGCGGATTAATAGCATACTCCACAGCACTCCCATTGGGGAATTCCTTAACGAACCCTCGGTTGAATCACCCGAGATATTCAGCTGCATCAAGCTTACTCATAAGCCAGAGAGAAGCCATGATATTACCTGAAACTATTAAACAACTTTAGTAAAAAACAATAATAGATAAGCAACTAAGAACAAAGACCAAAAGTGCTGACCTCCCCAGCAACAGTGCCAAAAAAATAGCTTGATAACTGCAAGAACACAGATCAATTGTAGCTAGTTTCGAACTAAGAGTATCGAACCACGAGGAGCTACTGGTTAGGGTCTTAATTCCCCTTGCTAGTTTCTACTAAGGATTACTTAATAATTGTTTTCTAATCTCAAAATGTTTAAAGGGGGGTGTTGTAAATGCTTGCAAATAAAGTAAATAAAGCAGTAAAATATTATGAAAAATAGGTTGAAACTTGATATGACAAAGTGTTCTCAGAGATTATTGGATCCACCTCTAGCACTAGGATTCATGTTAATCAAGATAAAGTATGCTTTTAGCTATATTGTGTGTGGGAGAGCTCCGTAATAAGATGCACCCAGAAAGCCATCGGTCGACGCATCTGTAAATAACCACAGCAACTAGCCTTCTGCAAGCCACATATTGACTATTGCTATTAAGGGGTTTACCCCGCGGTTATCGATATGAGCTTTGTGAATCCCTCTTATCCCCCTTAATCATGTGCCAAAGCACCGATACTGTAATGTCACTTCCCGCGGTTCACTTCACCACACTTCAAAGAGTAGTTCCCTCTCAAGACCATAAGGCATATATTACATGGTGCATAACACATAATATCAAGAGAGAGAACTAACACAATAATACTTAAAATCATTGATCATCTTAGATTCATCTCATATTCATGCTAGGGTTTCTCCATCTGCCCAAGAACTAATAGGACTACTCACACATGGAGACAATCAAGAACATCATCATAATCTTAGGGAGGGAATTAAAGAAATGAAACGAATTCGAATACAAATCCACAATAGCAATCAAGATTACAACTATGGTTGGAGGATGATGATGGTGAAGGTGCGGCGGTTGATGATGATGAAGGGGGTGATGCCTTGTCCTCCGAGGATCCACGTAGCCGCCCGGATCTTGTCTTCTCCAAGTTCCTTCTTGAGATCTGATCTGGGGCAGTGTTTCTCTGTTTTGCGAAAAAAGGGCGCGAAAAATGTCAGAAAATGATAGTTTTTATTGATATTTCATTATTGAATTATTATTTTGAGATCCCGTGTAGACAAGCATAAAAGGGCGCGATAGCGCGGTGAAATAAACAAATCCTACTACTTAATGATATCTTGATAAAATAACGATGCAAAAACATGCAAAAAATGCCTCATCAGTGCCACTCATCCTCCGCGCACCACTGTTCACCGACCTCCATGTAGCCATGACACATGAGGATGCAGCCGCTATTAATGATCTCGAGAAATTGGAATCATAGTATGAGAAGAAGATAGATGCGTAGCCTATTTATCAATCTCCTCGTGGTGACCTACATGCATTTTTGTTTAGCATTTTCTTTGTAGTGGATCGTGTCTTGTGGACGTAGATTAACTTTGTTTTTGAGTCTGGATGATGTTAGTACTTTCCGCTGGTTTTTAGTTTTGATGGGTAAGCCTGTTGGTACATGTAATAATATGCGAGATATTTCAATTTCTTACTGAAACTCGGACCTGTGCGGGGTTCCTTTTCTCAAAAAAGAAAGTTCTCGAGGGCATCAACATCATTCAATGCATTAGGTACTAGATTTTTTTACTTCACTTGTGTGTGCAAGGCCATGCTTCACATGTTTTGATTGTTATCATATTAGATTTACATATTCACAAAGTAAAACCATTAGCCATCAAAGAAAAGAATTGTGAGGTGACTCAGGGTTAAGGAGGGGAGGGGAGAAGAGAGTCGGTTGGGATAGAATTTTCGAGTATGCATGGCTTGTTTATTCAATTTCCTACTAGCGCCAGATTTTCGTTTCCCCTCTTGCATTAACTGCTTATTCCTTGAATTTCCTTGGCTGATGAAGGCTAAGAGCATGTACAATTGTTGATAAGATAGTCTTATCTTAGTCATTGCATGCCTGCATTTAGAGAAGGAAAAAAGATTAATATATCATGAATTATCTGTTTATATTATCTATATCATTTAATGTTTGCATGCCTCTAAAATTATGCCAAGACTAAAATTATAATAGAAAACATGTAACTAAGGTAAGCCACCTCATACACTGGAGAAAACATATTATATTTTTTACTAAGAGAACATCTCTTTGAAGAGACGAACCTTTTTTCTCATTTTCGTTTTCTCTAACTCAACAGTTATCCTATTGACAATGCAAAGATAAGATCACCGAATTTCCCTAAACGCCGATCGAATACATGTCGTAGATAAAAAGAAGGCCAAAAAACTAATCACATAGGTCCACATTTTATCTCTCGACAACACCGGACTTGTGTGGATGCCGAAGGTTTAAATAAATCTGATTTATTTTCTAATAATCTCTCTTAACACCTTGCATTGGTGATGACTTTACCAAGCTCCGACAAACTATTTGGATAGGCAACTTATGTCACGAATCATGCACAAAAAAGAGCAACCCACTATCCAGGGCATGTAATTACCTAATTGACTCTTATATGTTTGTCGAACCAAACAATCTATTACAAGTATATGTAGATAATCATAAGCACCAAGGCTAATTAGATATACTCATATATGATAAAAACTATAGTTTCTAAAGTGTCAAATTAGAGATTTCCTAAGATAGTTGCAATGCACCTCATCAATTGAAAGGGAGTGCAAAATGAGTATGGAGCACTAAATGGAAAGTTAGTCATTCTTTTGGTCCTAACCTTGAGTCTACCTCCTCGGCAACATTGTTGGTGTGAAATAATGTTTTTGTGTGTGTAGGAAAGTACCAACCTTTTCAGCACAATATATAGAAGCTAGTTGTTTTAGAAAATGAGGTAGGGGGATCCCTACAACAATTTTTCAAAATAATAAGAACTCCAATTTGTGTGCATGTGGACATGAACGTGGGTGGTTCGGTTGTGCATCCAGTTCCCTAACCAAGTGAGCTAGTTCAAGCTCGTCAAAATATTTTGAAACATATGACACATGGAAATTCCCTAGTTTAATATTCCTACAATTTCATTCAAATCTATCATTTCTCCCTATAGAAGAAAACTTACAAACTTAGCACCATCAAATTTATTTACAATGAAATAAAATATTTATTTATTTGCATAGATGCAAAAAAATCTATTCTCCATGAAGATTACATGATTAATACACTCACTATATAACCATCAATTCATTATTTTTTTATTTATCCTTATGATAGTGTAAAAATAATTCAGATTGGAAAAGAGTAAAACATAACGAAAATGATCCATAAAAGCTGCGTTCTAGTAGAACCACCCTTCTTCTTACTCGGTAGTAAATTCAATGAGAAATTTTTAGAGGTTCAATAAAGTGTTACATACGATGATTTTGAACCATCTTTGATAATTCTTATACCGAGAAAAGTGAAGTTTTGATTATCCTTACTATTAAATTGGATGCGGTATCGGTTGATTCGGTTGTGGTTTATACAGACTTCCTCCCAGCCCTCCTCACAAACTAGACATATGCGCCTTTTCTCACCGCTAAGTTGGTCTAAGGGACAAACCCTGCTTTCGAGAATAAAATCTTGTTTTTTTAAAATTATCTTAACATTGATAAGATTCAAATTAAGAAATTCCACATGTAGAAGGAATTCCGCTTGAATACTAATTAAGTGAGTTTTAATTTACTGTCATAGTTTTTTTTTTGCTTTAGCATTATTGTTTACCTACTCAGTCAACGTATATACAATGTATCATTAATTGATGTTAGTTTTACCATCTATTATAGTATTATTTTTTTGTTTGAACTTTCCATTTCATGATGTCATAAGAATATATCTTTAGCATTATGGTAATGATCAATAAGGTTATATATGTCTCCTTGTGTTTATTTCCATTTTATTGTAGGTGAAAGAAGATGATTTAATCTTTTGGTAAATTTTATTCAAATTTTGTAGGTTTGATGCTTATTGTATTGAGCGTAAGTAGGTTAAGACCCATTAACAACAATTCATTGAAATCTCCAGAAATGTTTGGTAGCTAAGTCGATATTGTAAATCATCCTATATTTGAATGTTTGTATGTTTATGTATAATGTTTCTTTCTTTTACTGAATCCTTGCTCTAGAGAGAATATAGCGGGCTTGTTCTGACCTAGTTAAACATCATACAAGGACTGCCTTTTGTTTTACCGTGGAACCATTGGGGAAACCCCTACGGTATATATACGGTCTTGCTAACTTTTACAATTAGCTTAGTTCTTGCATCGTGATTCGTGCTATCCATGAGTTACAATAGAGGTTGCAACAGAGATTTTTTCAGTTGCACATGAGGTTACAACTAAGGTTTGATTACTTGCACATGCTTGAATGAGAATGAACTTAATTCTTTGTTGGCTAAGAATTAGTCACACCATTTTTTATATTTATAGTTAAACATCATATAAGCACTTTGTCATCGATGGGGACATCCAACAAAAATTGTGATTATCCAGTATCCCGTATCAATGGCATTGGTATTTCAAGTCAAAATTGTAGATTTTTTTGTTTAGTACTACCTCTGTTTGGATTTAACCAAAACAACCGTGAGCCGTTTCACCTTGGCCCAAGAACATAAGCCTGTTGGTGAAAGGTTCACCGGCCGATGTGCGTGAACCAGCTGATCGACGGGAGCAGAACGTACGGTAGCTGGTGGACGGCGCTTCCTCGCAATGGATGGACAGGACCAAAAGACAAACTGTTGACGATATCTCCCGAGGAAGAATAAGGACATGACAAATGTTCCTGATAATGTGGCGCTGATAATGTGACGGCAGCAAGTCCACATCAATGAGGAGAGCATGCACAACCTAATAATCAATCAACTCCAGTTAGCTGCATCCAATCTGTCGAATTTATCGTATCTTCCGGAGCTAAAGAGCCTAACAGTATGTTGAAGATGCCAAGTGCGCTTGCAAAGGTGAAGGGGAGAACTTACCACTAGAGCAACAGGATGAGTTAACGAATGACTGACAACAAGGAAAAATTCTACCGTTGCCTTCTTCAGTCGATCATTGTAGTACACAAGGTCGAATGCACTAGAGGAGGGAAAGGTAGCCAAGTGCCAAGAGGCCTCCTAACGTGGATGATCCTTTGCGAATTAATGTGTTTTTATTGCTGTTGTCGTGCTCCTCTTTTATGCTCCTGTCTCTCTACTAGAGGGTCCGAGAGTGGCCATCTATCTAACTTTTCCATCCACATAAATGTCAAACTAAAAAAAATGTGTCCACAACGTGAACTAAGCCTAGTCCCCCTATTTATTGGCTACGAAAACTTTACAGCAAGCACAGAAAGAAAAGTTGAAGTAGTAGCTAGCTATTGGTACGTACAGCAGGTAGTTGTACGTGCCAGTGGATTGAATCTGTACTACAAAGTGTAAGATCGACCGGCTCTTGTAATTCAGTGCACTCGATACATACTCATGTGCCGAACTAGAGCTCTTCTGTTCATGCATGGAAACTTAATCAGTTTACTTAGATTCAGGTACAAACATAGTATCAATACAAAGAAAATAGAACTCCATCCGTCCGGAAATAAGTAACTCAGATTTATCTAGATACGCATCTACCTACATCTGTTCTAGTGTGTAGATACGTACGAATTTAGATAAATTCGAATCACTTATTTCTGAATGGAGAAAGTAGCTGTTTAACAGCCTAGTGCACAAAATGTTTATGTACTGAAATTGTTCTTGAGCTTCTCTATTCTTCTTGAGCTTCTCTATTGCATGCGTATGAAAGATACATTTCAAATGCTGTGCAGCTGCCTGGTTGACGCCAAACAACAGCAGAAATTAATTTTCTGGGAATCATATGTGAAGACGGCAAAGAACCACGAGAACACAATAATTAATCTCATCCAGATAAAAAATAGCGAGCGTAGGGGGAGACACAGGGAGAGCGCGTGAATGGACACACGTCCAACACAATGAATACATATACTACTGAAAAAGAGTAAGAGAGTAAGCACAACGAATGCACTAGCTAGCTAGTAAAGCTAGTCAGAGAAGAAACAAGTAGGCAATGCAACTATCTATAAGAGGATAAAAGTTTGATGGATCGGTAACTTGGACACCTGATGGGATCGGTCGATCAACATGGCCGGCCGATCTGTGTGATACTGTGATTGATCTTGCGAGTTCCTGCCTTCCTAGCTGGCCGTGGAGCTGGACGCTGTGGACTCCGTCGAGCAGTCCCTGCTGCGACCGGAAGCCGCGGCGTCATCCGGGTCGCTGCAGCAGCAGCGCGGCACCACCACCCGGTGGTGGAAGTTGCGGTGGCAGCCGCACGCGGCGCAGCGTAGCGCACCGCTGGTGCCTTCCTCCCCCTCGGCCAGGAACTCCCGGCACCCGTCCACCGCGTACCTTCCCATCCTCGCCGCGTGGTTCCGCCGGCACTCCCCGTAGAGCACGTCGCGGCAGCACCCGCTGAACGCCATCGCCATCGATGCTTCCGGCGGCGGCGGCGGCGGCGGCGGCGGATGACTCCGCCTGAGGATCACGTGCCGCTTCATCATCACCGTCTATCCTCCTCTCAGAGATCGAAGGGTAGACGAGGAGTAACAGCTAACTTGGTGTGATGGGTGCGGGGAAACAAGAAATCAAGAGCCCTAGCCGGATAGATCACAGTGCTCCACATTATATAGGAGTATATCACCCCACCCATCGGCACTCAATGGCAATGGCAGTTGTTTGACATGAGTGTGCATAAAGGTCTCACGTGCACGGGCCTCTCAATCGTGCCTGTGTATTAGGAGAAGACCTAATGTACGTCTGGGCTGGCTGAATTGATGGTCCAGCAAGTTCCACACCTCACTCTGGAGATCGGACAACCAAACGCCGATAGTCAGCTCGTTTGGTAACCATTATTTTATTTGGAAAATATCTAATAAAATGACATCGATAATATTATTTTGTTTGGCAAATCCACAGAAGTGACGACAGTATACCGAAAGAGATGAAAGTTGGACATGGGATAAAAACCATGAAACTCTCAACTGATTCATGTAACCGATTTCGTGGAAGCCAAACAAGTTTTTTTTTAAATCACAAAATGAATTCTTTGTGTATTATTATACTACACAAATACGCAATACTTTGGTTTGTCCTGGCACTAGACTGTCGATCACTGTTTTTTTTGCAACATATTGGTCTTCAAGAAAATCACGTTGAGGAGGGAGAGGAGCATTCTCTCCAGAATATGTTGTTCAGGTAAAAAGATGGTACAAGAGACCACGTCTAAGTTCCCTTTTGAATATTTATTAGGTTACTTTTTTAAAAAAAAAATGAGGAAAATCAATTGATGCATACGTGCATGCATCCATTCTTGCATAATATCGATGATGTTACATTAAGGTTACAAAAGAATGAACAAACAAACATAAAACGACAAGTTAGTGCAAAAAATTAAACTAACTTTTACAAAAAAAATGATAATATCATCACAAAAGTTAGTTTATTTTATTGAGCTAAATAGGGTAGAGGGTACCCTAATATTGACCCACTTTCATCTATAGACACGGAAATATGAACTTACTCAAGCAATGCTAAGATTAGTATCGCAAACATTGTCGAACAACATAAATTTACCAATAACACACAAAAACCGAGACCATCATCCGCAGAATCAACCATCATGACTTTTCTTTAGGGCCCAATGTACGTCGTCGCTGGTGAGTTCAAGACGGTGCCTTTCTCGGATCTAGCTAAATCTGGCCATCCAATTGCCACCTCCTTTGGCATCAAGGGTGGATGGTGCATCGGCAAGAAAAGCTAGTGAGCTTTGTTGTTATTCGGAGGTGACCGCCATCAATCAAGACGCTGCGATGGTGATTAGTTAGGACATGCTTTTTTTGCTTTGAATTCGTGTTGTTTGTGGTGGCTGTTTTCTGACATGCCGAAGTTGAGTCTTTACTGCGCCTGTTGTCCGCAGCGAGGTGTAGTCGTCTTGTATTTAAAATTCAGCATTTTATAAAGATGAGGCATGTCTTCGTTGGGCTCTCGAAAAAAAATTCAACTGTCATAGCCAGTGCACCAGGGGAATGACCGTTTACATGTCAAGATGTTCTGTACACTATAGAAGGGTACAACTCCAACGATAAGAGGTTGCAAAAGTTGATGATCCGTGTGAGTCATCCGTGTTGATTTAGTGCAACAAGTCCAAAGGAGTTGTGGTCGGCTTTGCTACCGCGAGAGAACTCCCCTTGATTTTAAAGCCGAGGTCAGCCTGTCCCATCTGCTCAACGGGGACTTCCTCCTACGATTGCGGGATGGTTTCAATTATGTGCTGGATTGTTTTGGTGGTGGCTGCCTCGTGTGGCGCAGGGAACTCCAGATAGCGCTCATCGTCTGTTTGTTTAAACTCCATGTATTTGTAAAATATAATGAAACTTCCTTTTGAAACATCCAAATGAACTAAAGTTGGGAAACGCATTCTAGATAACTTTATACATGTATACTTTTCATGTGCCTTGTATAATATTCAGACACATAGATGGCTGAACTAGAAAGTTTGCAAATCGTGAATTCTGGGTCAAGAAGTTGTCCCGGATGTGCGCTTTGGTCATAAACTTGTAAATCGTGAAGTCTGGGTCAAGAAGTTACCCCGCGCGAGCGTTTTGGTCATTCCGTCACGGCCAGTGTTAGTTTTCTGACGTGGCCAAATCTTTTTTTTTTATAAATTGCCCCCTAAAAAGTCAAACTGGGGACCTAAAAATTAGAAAAAACTAAATTTTAGGGGCCAATTTGCAAAAAAACAAATGGCCACATCCGCAAACTAACAGTCGCTGTGACGGAGTGACGAAAACACTGGCAGGGGGCAATTTCGTGATCCAAAATTCACGATTTGCAAGTTCTTGACTAAAACGCACTTTCGAGATAACTTGACCAAATTAGGGTTTTAATTATTGTATTGTGACCCAAGAGACTTACTCTGTTCAGTACTACGTGAGAAAGTTTGCTCTTTACTTATCGAATCCAGTCATATATGATAATATTATACGTCAATATATAGTTACTCTCTTTTCAAGAATGTTTCCTATAAGTCAAACTTTGTTTCATCTATCAAACCAATATTATTACAATCGTTAGTTTTTCTTCAAAATAGAAACAACGCCCTGGTTTCCGCACCAATTGGCGCATGCGACATTTTAATATTTTATTAAACTTTACAAATTACGACGGTTTACATCACAGGTCACAAATGGTCGATACATGTATCAACCATCGGAAAAGCAAAAAAAACATGAAGTGGCACTCAGCAGGTTATCCTATGATCAAAACACCAGTTTCACTGCTTGTATAATTTCCAAAGCATCTTCATTCGGTTGCACCTAGTAGCTAAATTCTCTTGCTTCTCCATTGGTCCACATGTCAACCGGATATCTATGGGGCAAAACCTCTACCCATTGCCGCCCTATGAGATATTGGATATCCACCCCATGAAATTCGTGGGCTTAATCATCTCTCTGTAACCGTGCCCGTTGGATCGAATATCCGTGGATACCCGAATTTTTTGATAAAATTGACATCTTATCCATTGGTTGTAGGTAGGACCACATATACAAAGCTAGCGGTATAACATGCATAAAACAAGTTGTTTTTGCATTGTTAAAAATATAATCACTCCATACATTTTATATGGCCCAAAGTAATGGTCGTGAAATGTACTTTCACATATCTATTATTTTTTAGAAATGGGCAGTCGATCTGCCATTCGATTAGATAGAAAGTGTTTAATGACAAAAGAGGGTGAAACTGAGGAGGCCGGATCCAAAAGACCGTGATGCCAATACAACCACACCAAATGACGGCTAAAGAGTCTACACTGTGTCTCTAGGGTTCGAGATGTGCGCAAAGGCGCACTGATCAATATCCTCGTCCACAAGCTTTGCCACCTCTAGGGGCTGCTTGGCTAGAAAACATGTTTATTGTGTTCTTTCCACCCCCCCCCCCCCCTCCCCGCAACCCCATACCGAATAGATGATTTTCCCGCTGGCCGATCTCCGGTTCTCTTTCGGGATCGATGCAATCATCTTGTTCCACCAATCCTTGAGGCTCAAGCCTGTAGAGTGTGGTGGGACGCCCATGTATATACTTGGTGAAACTTTACAAAGTTTGTCACGGAGACTTATATGCAACATATGTTGAGAAAGAGTGGGTGCTAAAGGTGTACCGTACTCCCCTTCTGAAAGGATCGTATGCCGCACCTAGAGGGGGGGGGGGTGAATAGGTGCTAACCAATTTTTAGTTCTTTTTCAATTAGGCTTGACACAAAGGTAAATTCTCTAGATATGCAACTATGTGAATTTACCTATATGACAAGGTCAACGACTAAACAAGATATAGCAATGAAATAGAGAAGAGATAAAGGATAGAGGTAACCGAGAGTGGAGCACACGGAGACACGGAGTTGATTCCCGTAGTTCCCTTCCTTTGCAAGAAGGTACATCTATGTTTGGAGGAGTGTGGTCGCTACGAAAGCCAGACCAACAGTCACGAAGACTTCACTCAGGTCTCCTGTGAGCAACGCCACGAAGGCCTAGCCCACTTCCACTAAGGGATTTCCTCGAGGCGGAAACCGGGCCTTTACAAAGTTCTTGGGGCACACATCCACAACCAAATTGGAGGCTCCCAAATCTGTAACAACACAACAATCAACAACAATACATCAACAAGAAACAACTAGGGATCCAAAGAGGAACACTAGCAAAGGGGCCCCCAAGCATATGAGGGGGAAATGTAAATCGCTTCGGTGAGGATGTAGATCGGTGTCTTCTCCTTTGAATCTCCAAAGATCAAGAGCTTTGGTTGGGTGAGGGGGGAGATCTTGCAAATCTTGTGTTCTTGAGGTGGCTCTAATGGTGGTGAGGCTTGGCAGAATTTTAGTCAATGATTGAGCAAGGAGCAAGGTAGAAGAAGGGGGGTATAAATACCCCCCCCCCCAAAAAAAAAAAATCCAGCCGTTGGAGTCTTCGAGGGACCGGATAATCCGGCCTAAGTTGGGGCCGGATAATCCGCCCCCCACCAAAAATCCGGCCCTGGGAAAAATCCGGCCAAATGTCCGGCCAAAAGTCCGGCCCATGTCCAGGACCTTACTAAGCCACGTTGCCTCTGGTCCTTAGTCGATTTTTGGGGGGGGCCGGATATTTCGAAAATATCCGGCCCGGATTATCCGGCCTTGGGGAAATTCCGGCCAATTGTCCGGCCAATAATCCGGCCCCTGTCCAGGGAAGTACTGAGCCACATTGCCTCGAGTCCTTAGCCAAAAAATGGGGGCCGGATATTTTGCAAATATCCGGCCCAGATTATCCGGTCTGGTGAACTTTTTCAGCTTTCTTTTGACTCGTTTTTCCACACAAGTCACACATATTCATGTACCTATATACACCTTGCACCACTTCATCAAACATTAGAGTCTCACATACATTGACATCAAACATTCAAAACATATTGTGAGAGATGTTCTTTCAATCTCCCCCTTTTTGGTGTTTGATGACAATATACGGATTTGCAAGAAAATCACTATAGGGAGCAAGCATGTTGGCAAAAACATAGAGGCACTCCCCCTACATGTGTGCATACAAGTAATTAGCATTTGAATACAAATACACCACATATAGGTGCGAGGTGCCTCAACACTAGAGATATCCAACATGAGCTCAAACAAAAGACATAGACAACTATGAAGTTGAGACAAGGTGATAGAAATAATACCCATATGGAGATATATAATACCGGATATATAACATCTCACACCACATAATAAACCTTGGTCTCAACATATAGAAATCCGAAATCCATAACATGATGTCTCACAACCACATATAGCACATAGTTTTAAACGAACAAACCAACAAGCCAAATAGTTCAAATAAACGACATAAAGGACACAAGCAATAAAGGAATGATAAACGCATATGCTTGTGCCCTAACCACCATGCAAATCCCCGAGAAGTCCTAATAGAACACTTCTCCCCCTTTGGCTTCGAGACACTTGATACGTCTCTGACGTATCGATAATTTCTTATGTTCCATGCCACATTATTGATGATATCTACATGTTTTATGCATACTTTATGTCATTATTATGCGTTTTCCGGAACTAACCTATTGACGAGATGCCGAAGTGCCAGTTCCTGTTTTCTGCTGTTTTTGGTTCCAGAAATCCAAGTAAGGAAATATTCTCGGAATTGGACGAAATCAACGCCCAGGGTCCTATTTTTACACGAAGCTTCCAGAAGACCGGAGGGGAGACGAAGTGGGGCCACGAGGTGGCCAGACACTAGGGCGGCCCGGCCTGGGCCTTGGCCGCGCCGGCCTGCTGTGTGGGGCCCTCGTGTGGCCCCCTGACCTGCCCTTCCGCCTACTTAAAGCCTCCGTCGCGAAAACCCTACCACGTTCGACGAAACCAGAGAAAACATTCCAGAGCCGCCGCCATCGCGAAGCCAAGATCTGGGGGACAGGAGTCTCTGTTCCGGCACGCCGCCGGGACGGGGAAGTGCCCCCGGAAGGCTTCTCCATCGACACCACCGCCATCTTCATCAACGCTGCTGTCTCCCATGAGGAGGGAGTAGTTCTCCATCGAGGCTCGGGGCTCTACCGGTAGCTATGTGGTTCATCTCTCTCCTATGTGCTTCAATACAATAATCTCATGAGCTGCCTTACATGATTGAGATTCATATGATGATGCTTGTAATCTAGATGTCATTATGCTAGTCAAGTGGATTTTACTTATGTGATCTCCGGATACTCCTTGTCCCACGTGTGTAAAGGTGACAGTGTGTGCACCGTGTGGGTCTCTTAGGCTATATTTCACATAATACTTATTCACTGAGTTATGATTTGAGTTGGATGTCTCTATGAAATTGTGGTGTGTTAGTACCTCCTGTGAATGCTCAAAGTGACAGCGTGGGGTGTTCATTAGTACTTGGGAATGCATCTTTAAGGTTTGCCTACATGATGAATTAGTGTTCGTTATCTTGCCAGAGAGTAATTCAGAGTAGCATAGTGAAGTGCTTATTTATATCTCTTTATGATTGCAATGTGTTTAGTATCACAATTTATCTGTGTGCTACTCTAGTGATGTTATTAAAGTAGTTTATTCCTCCTGCACGGTGTAATGGTGACAGTGTGTGCATCGTGTTAGTACTTGGCGTAGGCTATGATTGTGATCTCTTGTAGATTATGAAGTTAACTATTGCTATGATGGTATTGATGTGATCTATGCCTCCTTTCGTAGTGTGAAGGTGACAGTGTGCATGCTATGTTAGTACTTGGTTTGGTTATGTTGATCTGTCATGCACTCTAAGGTTATTTAAATATGAACATTGAATATTGTGGAGCTTGTTAACTCCGGCATTGAGGGTTCGTGTAATCCTACACAGTTAGTGGTGTTCATCATCCAACAAGAGGGTGTAGAGTCTAGCATCTACCTATTTATTCTGTTATGTGATCAATGTTGAGAGTGTCCACTAGTGAAATTATGATCCCTAGGCCTTGTTCCTAAATACTGCTATCGCTGCTTGTTTACTGTTTTACTGCATCTTTACTTCCTGCAATATTACTACCATCATCTGCACGCCAGCAAGCACTTTTCTGGCGCCGTTACTACTGCTCATATTCATTCATACCACTTGTATTTCACTATCTCTTCGCCGAACTAGTGCACCTATTAGGTGTGTTGGGGACACAAGAGACTTCTTGCTTTGTGGTTGCAGGGTTGCATGAGAGGGATATCTTTGACCTCTTCCTCCCTGAGTTCGATAAACCTTGGGTGATCCACTTAAGGGAAACTTGCTGCTATTCTACAAACATCTGCTCTTGGAGGTCCAACACTGTCTACAAGAATAGAAGCACCCGTAGACATCAAGCTATTTTCTGGCGCCGTTGCCAGGGAGGAAAGGTAAACGGCACTCACACACCGGCAACCCCGGCAACTAGCCACTTTTCTGGCGCCGTTGCCGGGGAGGAAAGGTAAAAGGCACTCATACTCCGGTCCCAGGTAAAGTACTTTTCTGTTGCCATTGTGTGTGTGCTCAAAGCTATTTCCTTTAGATCCTGCAATTGCATCTTTTTGTTTCTTGTTTACACTAGTTAGGCCTAATGGACAACAATGAGCTTCTTATTCTATTTCCTGATTTAAGACATGGATGGTTTGATGCGAAAATTAAAAAACCTATGGAACATATTAGTATGAACGCTTTTGAACACCATTGTTGCTAATGATATGGAAAATTCTAAGCTTGGGGAAGCTGGCTTTGATGAGCATGATATTTTTAGTCCCCCAAGCATTGAGGAGAAAATTTACTTTGATGATACTTTGCCTCCTATTTATGATGATTATAATAATATTGGTCTTTTAGTACCGCCTGTTATGGAGGATAAATTTGATTATGATTACAATATGCCTCCTATATTTGATGATGAGAATAATAATAATGATAGCTACTTTGTTGAATTTGCTCCCACTACAACTAATAAAATTGATTATGCCTATGTGGAGAGTAATAATTTTATGCATGAGACTCATGATAAGAATGCTTTATGTGATAGTTATATTGTTGAGTTTGCTCATGTTGCTACTGAAAGTTATTATGAGAGAGGAAAATATGGTTGTAGAAATTTTCATGTTACTAAAACACCTCTCTATATGCTGAAATTTTTGAAGCTACACTTGTTCTATCTTCCTATGCTTGTTACTTTGCTCTTCATGAACTTGTTTATTTACAAGATTCCTATGCATAGGAAGCATGTTAGACTTAAATGTGTTTTGAATTTGCCTCTTGATGCTCTCTTTTGCTTCATACTCTATTTTTCATGTGAGCATCATTAAAACTGCTGAGCCCATCTTAATGGCTATAAAGAAAGAACTTCTTGGGAGATAACCCATGTGTTTATTTTGTTACAGTACTTTTATTTTGTATTTGTGTCTTGGAAGTTGTTACTACTGTAGCAACCTCTCCTTATCTTAGTTTTTTTGCATTGTTGTGCCAAGTAAAGTCTTTGATAGTAAGGTTCATACTAGATTTGGATTACTGCGCAGAAACAGATTTCTTGCTGTCACGAATCTGGGCCTAATTCTCTGTAGGTAACTCAGAAAATTATGCCAATTTACGTGAGTGATCCTCAGATATGTACGCAACTTTCATTAAATTTGAGCATTTTCATTTGAGCAAGTCTGGTGCCACTTTAAAATTCGTCTTTACGGACTATTCTGTTTTGACAGATTCTGCCTTTTATTTCGCATTGCTTCTTTCGCTGTGTTGGATGGATTTCTTTGTTCCATTGACTTCCAGTAGCTTTGGGCAATGTCCAGAAGTGTTAAGAATGATTGTGTCACCTCTGAACATGTGAATTTTTATTATGCACTAACCCTCTAATGAGTTTGTTTCGAGTTTGGTGTGGAGGAAGTTTTCAAGGGTCAAGAGAGGAGGATGATATACTATGATCAAGAAGAGTGAAGAGTCTAAGCTTGGGGATGCCCCGGTGGTTCATCACTGCATATTCTAAGAAGACTCAAGCATCTAAGCTTGGGGATGCCCAAGGCATCCCCTTCTTCATCGACAACATTATCAGGTTCCTCCCTTGAAACTATATTTTTATTCCATCACATCTTATGTGCTTTGCTTGGAGCGTCGGTTTGTTTTTGTTTTTGTTTTAATAAATGCTTATGTGGGAGAGAGATACGCTCCGCTGGTTCATATGAACACATGTGTTCTTAGCTTTTAATGTTTATGGCGAAGGTTGAAACTGCTTCGTTAATTGTTATATGGTTGGAAACGGGAAATGCTACATGTACTAATTGATAAAATGTCTTGGATAATTTGATACTTGGAAATTGTTGTGCTCATGTTTAAGCTCTTGCATCATATACTTTGCACCCATTAATGAAGAAACACATAGAGCTTGCTAAAATTTGGTTTGCATATTTGGTCTCTCTAAAGTCTAGATAATTTCTAGTATTGAGTTTTGAACAACAAGGAAGACGGTGTAGAGTCTTATAATGTTTACAATATGTCTTTTATGTGAGTTTTGCTGCACCGGTTCATCCTTGTGTTTGTTTCAAATAAACCTTGCTAGCCTAAACCTTGTATCGAGAGGGAATACTTCTCATGCATCCAAAATCCTTGATCCAACCACTATGCCATTTGTGTCCACCATACCTACCTACTACATGGTATTTCTCCGCCATTCCAAAGTAAATTGCTTGAGTGCTACCTTTAAAATTTCCATCATTCACCTTTGCAATATATAGCTCATGGGACAAAATAGCTTAAAAACTATTGTGGTATTGAATATGTACTTATGCACTTTATCTCTTATTAAGTTGCTTGTTGTGCGATAACCATGCTCCTGGGGACGCCATCAACTCTTTGTTGAATATCATGTGAGTTGCTATGCATGTCCGTCTTGTCTGAAGTAAGGGAGATTTACCACTCATTTAATGGTTAGTGCATGCATAATGTTAGAGAAGAACATTGGGCCGCTAACTAAAGCCATGAATCATGGTGGAAGTTTCAGTTTTGGACATATATCCTCAATCTCATATGAGAACATTAATTGTTGCTACATGCTTATGCATTAAAGAGGAGTCCATTATCTGTTGTCTATGTTGTCCCGGTATCGATGTCTAAGTTGAGAATAATCAAAAGCGAGAAATCCAAATGCGAGCTTTCTCCTTAGACCTTTGTACAGGCGGCATAGAGGTACCCCTTTGTGACACTTGGTTAAAACATGTGTATTGCAATGATAATCCTGGTAATCCGAGCTAATTAGGACAAGGTGCGGGCACTACTAGTATACTATGCATGAGGCTTGCAACTTGTAAGATATAATTTACATGATACATATGCTTTATTACTACCGTTGACAAAATTGTTCCATGTTTTCAAAATAAAAGCTCTAGCACAAATATAGCAATCGATGCTTTCCTCTTTGAAGGACCATTCTTTTACCTTTTATGTTGAGTCAGTTCACCTATTTCTCTCCATCTCAAGAAGCAAACACTTGTGTGAACTATGCATTGATTCCCACATACTTGCATATTGCACTTGTTATATTACTTTGCATTGACAACTATCCATGAGATATACATGTTATAAGTTGAAAGCAACCGCTGAAACTTAATCTTCCTTTGTGTTGCTTCAATACCTTTACTATGAATTTATTGCTTTATGAGTTAACTCTTATGCAAGACTTATTGATGCTTGTCTTGAAAGTACTATTCATGAAAAGTCTTTGCTTTATGATTCTTTTGTTTACTCATGTCATTACCATTGTTTTGATCGCTGCATTCATTACATATGCTTACAATAGTATGATCAAGGTTATGATGGCATGTCACTCCAGAAATTATCTTTGTTATCGTTTACCTGCTCGGGACGAGCAGAAACTAAGCTTGGGGATGCTGATACGTCCCTGACGTATCGATAATTTCTTATGTTCCATGCCACATTATTGATGATATCTACATGTTTTATGCATACTTTATGTCATTATTATGCGTTTTCCGGAACTAACCTATTGACGAGATGCCGAAGTGCCAGTTCCTGTTTTCTGCTGTTTTTGGTTCCAGAAATCCTAGTAAGGAAATATTCTCGGAATTGGACGAAATCAACGCCCAGGGTCCTATTTTTACACGAAGCTTCCAGAAGACCGTAGGGGAGATGAAGTGGGGCCACGAGGTGGCCAGACACTAGGGCGGCGCGGCCTGGGCCTTGGCCGCGCTGGCCTGCTGTGTGGGGCCCTCGTGTGGCCCCCTGACCTACCCTTCCGCCTACTTAAAGCCTCCGTCGCGAAAACCCTACCACGTTCGACGAAACCAGAGAAAACCTTCCAGAGCCGCCGCCATCGCGAAGCCAAGATTTGGGGGACAGGAGTCTCTGTTCCGGCACGCCGCCGGGACGGGGAAGTGCCCCTGGAAGGCTTCTCCATCGACACCACCGCCATCTTCATCAACGCTGCTGTCTCCCATGAGGAGGGAGTAGTTCTCCATCGAGGCTCGGGGCTGTACCGGTAGCTATGTGGTTCATCTCTCTCCTATGTGCTTCAATACAATAATCTCATGAGCTGCCTTACATGATTGAGATTCATATGATGATGCTTGTAATCTAGATGTCATTATGCTAGTCAAGTGGATTTTACTTATGTGATCTCCGGATACTCCTTGTCCCACGTGTGTAAAGGTGACAGTGTGTGCACCGTGTGGGTCTCTTAGGCTATATTTCACATAATACTTATTCACTGAGTTATGATTTGAGTTGGATGTCTCTATGAAATTGTGGTGTGTTAGTATCTCCTGTGAATGCTCAAAGTGACAGCGTGGGGTGTTCATTAGTACTTGGGAATGCATCTTTAAGGTTTGCCTACATGATGAATTAGTGTTCGTTATCTTGCCAGAGAGTAATTCGGAGTAGCATAGTGAAGTGCTTATTTATATCTCTTTGTGATTGCAATGTGTTTAGTATCACAATTTATCTGTGTGCTACTCTAGTGATGTTATTAAAGTAGTTTATTCCTCCTGCACGGTGTAATGGTGACAGTGTGTGCATCGTGTTAGTACTTGGCGTAGGCTATGATTGTGATCTCTTGTAGATTATGAAGTTAACTATTGCTATGATGGTATTGATGTGATCTATGCCTCCTTTCGTAGTGTGAAGGTGACAGTGTGCATGCTATGTTAGTACTTGGTTTGGTTATGTTGATCTGTCATGCACTCTAAGGTTATTTAAATATGAACATTGAATATTGTGGAGCTTGTTAACTCCGGCATTGAGGGTTCGTGTAATCCTACACAGTTAGTGGTGTTCATCATCCAACAAGAGGGTGTAGAGTCTAGCATCTATCTATTTATTTTGTTATGTGATCAATGTTGAGAGTGTCCACTAGTGAAAGTATGATCCCTAGGCCTTGTTCCTAAATACTGCTATCGCTGCTTGTTTACTGTTTTACTGCATCTTTACTTCCTGCAATATTACTACCATCATCTGCACGCCAGCAAGCACTTTTCTGGTGCCGTTACTACTGCTCATATTCATTCATACCACTTGTATTTCACTATCTCTTCGCCGAACTAGTGCACCTATTAGGTGTGTTGGGGACACAAGAGACTTCTTGCTTTGTGGTTGCAGGGTTGCATGAGAGGGATATCTTTGACCTCTTCCTCCCTGAGTTCGATAAACCTTGGGTGATCCACTTAAGGGAAACTTGCTGCTGTTCTACAAACCTCTGCTCTTGGAGGCCCAACACTGTCTACAAGAATAGAAGCACCCGTAGACATCAATGCTAAAAAGGGGAAAAGTGCGATGCTACTCGCCCCATGAAGATCACTCGGAACCATCTTCGTCTTCGGTCTGATACTCCTGTTCCTCTTCCTCTTCATCTTCAGTGTCAGGGGCAGGAGGAGAGCTGCGAGTGTAGTTGGCCCTCTGAATGCAATCCTCAAGATCATTCCACGGAACATGTGAAGAGTGCCACCCACTGTAACCTGGGTGAACTGGAGGCTAAGGCGGAGGTCCTTGTTCACCACTGAGCTTATGAAGAATGACCGCCTGAGTATGCTGAATCTCAGAACGCTCTCGACTGGCTGCATAGTTCTCCTTATGAATCTCAATATTCATGCACAGAATGTGGCGCTGGAACCAACTAAGCTTCTTCACTTGCTTCTTCATGGCAGGAAGATCAACATGACGAGCAGGGGCAAAGCCACTAGAGCGGGCATCTCCCATAAAGGAGTCATTAGTAGGGGCAGCATGGGGAACCGGCTTCTTCTTGTAAGCATTCTTGATAGTGTGCTTCTCCTTTGGGAACCGACTCAAGTCTTCATCCATAGCCACAGAGTTGTTGATGCGGAGCTGGATATATGGTGCATATGGCATGGTGGTCCCGGAGACCATGGTATCATGAATGTCATTGAAGATGAAGTCCATGACATCAAGAGAGAAGTCTTCATCCTCATTACCATCACGAGCACACTTATAGCTGAGGTGCATAAGATCCACAAGTGCTCCACGGAGTGCATCATTGTTTCCACCACTTGGAGCAATGGTGGCCCGAAGGAAACGGAGCACCTGACTGTAGATGGGAAGAAGCCCTTTGGTAGAGCTAACCGCTCCAGACGAGTCATAGAGATTAAAGAGCACATTTTTGTCCGCCTTCTGAGGACCATGGAGACGAAGAACACCTTCTTCTGGAAGTCCAAGAATAGCAGCAAACCGGCGCAAGTTTGCCACACAATGAGTGGATCCATACATCCATTCCATAGTGCGCTCATCATCTTTCTTGAAGGCCAGAGTAGCATAGAACTGCTTAATCAACTGTGGACTATAGTCACACTGAATCTTCATCAGTTCCTGCAAACCCATCCTACCAGTCACCCAGATGGCATCCTCAAAATGATTATTGACAGCCAGATCATCCACATTGATTGCTTGCATGGGTAGCACTTTCTTCATGGGCTCATAAATATCCTTGTAGATGCATTCCTGCTCCACACACCAGAAGCGCCTGCCCTCTATCTCCTCATCCCTTGCAACGTCTTCATACCAGTTCTTCATACGGAGTGCTGCATAAGAGACAATGTCCATTGTCTTGTAGTTCACCCTAGGTTCCTTGTTCTTCCTCCTACTAGTGGTGGACTTGCGAGGAGCATTTGAAGCAAACTCATCACTTGACCGGTTCTGCCTTGGACGTCTCCGAGTACCCCGAGAACCACTACCTGTGAGAAGCAAAGACGGATAGCAAAGAGATGATAATGCTCATAAGTCATGTATGATACAGTAATGTACTATAGAAACATACTATAAGTCGGTATAAGTCTAGACATGATAGATTGAAACAACACTGCAGCAGCGATGAAGCTCCAGGCCGGATAATCCGGTGTCCCCGTGGGGCGGATAATCCGGCCTGGCCGGATAATCCGGCCAGCGTGGGGGCCGGATAATCCGGCCCTGCGGATCTGCAGAAATCGCAATAAAAAACGCGTCTATGACCAGATCGGCCTTATAGCATGCAAGAGGAGTACACTACACATGATTTGGAACAACTAGACAACATCTCCACCAAGAAAATAGCACATATAAAACACAACACCTAGGGTAAGGGATTGTGAACCATACCCCCATCCATTGGAGGAGCCGCTTGGAGGAGATGAGAGCTAGGGAGGAGGAGCACCCGATCCACCCAAAAACGCCGGGAGGGGGCGGACGGGGCGGCTCCGGCGAGGAGGAGGAGCTCCGGTGAGTTTGAGGGGAGAGAGAGAGGGAGGCGCGTGGGGAACTGGTTGTGGAACCGTTCACCCCCGCGGCCTCCCCTCAAATCCTTCGCACCCTGCCCAGGCCGGATAATCCGGCCCTAAGTTAGGGCGGATAATCCGGCCGGGCCCGATTTTCCGGGGTGTCCAAGGGCCAGATTATCCGGTTTTCTGGAAAATTCCAGAACACCGGAAATCCTGCGTATCTTTTGTTGGTTATTTGCATAAGCCCATATGTGGTGCAATGAAGTATCACAACACATATAAGATGCATATTGACCAATAAGATGGGGCAACCTAGATCATCCGACCGAAAATCCTCAAACTCCAAGTTTTTACCAAAACATGACATATGAGCAAGATGGAAATGGCTTATAGATGAGTGTAGGTTTGGGTTTAGAAAGCTCAAACTGTTAATGGTACATGATCAGTCAAGTTTGCAAGATACGAGCGAATAAGGGCAAACTAGAGTGATTTCCCATAAGAACAAGGAGTTGTCAAATAAAAGCATGAAGATCCAAATAACTCCAACTCTTCACAAAGAAGAGTGTGGTGGTCTAGGCCACTGATGACCCACAAGTATAGGGGATCGCAACAGTCTTCACGGGAAGTAAAACCCAATTTATTGATTCGACACAAGGGGAGACAAAGAATACTTGAAAGCCTTAACAACGGAGTTGTCAATTCAGCTGCACCTGGAAACAGACTTGCTCGCAAGAGTTTATCAGTAGTAACAGTTTTATAGCAGTAGATGAGTGAAATAACAGCGACGAGTAACAAAGACAGCAGTAGTGATTATAGTAAACAGCAGGATTAAAATACTGTAGGCACAGGGATGGATGAACGGGCGTTGCATGGATGAAAGAAACTCATGTAACAATCAAAGCAGGGCATTTGCAGATAATAATAAAACGGTATCCAAGTACTAATCAATCAATAGGCATGTGTTCCATATATAGTCGTACGTGCTCGCAATGAGAAACTTGCACAACATCTTTTGTCCTACCAGCCGGTGGCAGCCGGGCCTCTAGGGAATCTACTGGAAATTAAGGTACTCCTTTTAATAGAGCACCGGAGCAAAGCATTAACACTCCGTGAACACATGTGATCCTCATATCACCGCCTTCCCCTTCGGTTGTCCCAATTTCTATCACTTTGGGGCCTCGGGTTCCGGGCAACAATACGTGTATACAACTTGCAGGTAAGATCATAAAGCAATGAATATCATCATGAATTGATAACATGTTCAGATCTGAGATCATGGCACTCGGGCCCTAGTGACAAGCATTAAGCATAGCAAGTTGCAACAATATCATAAAAGTACCAATTACGGATACTAGGCACTATGCCCTAACAATCTTATACTATTACATGACCAATCTCATCCAATCCCTACCATCCCCTTCAGCCTACAGCGGGGGAATTACTCACACATGGATGGGGGAAACATGGCTGGTCGATGGAGAGGCGTCGGTGGTGATGATGGCGATGATCTCCTCCAATTCCCCGTCCCGACGGAGTGCCAGAACGGAGTTTCTGGTCCCGAGACGGAGTTTCGCGACGGTGGCGGTGTACTGGATGGTTTCTGGTGACTTCGACTTCCCCGTGCGTTTTTAGGTCGAAGGCGTTAAGTAGTCCAGAGGAGGGCATCAGAGGCCAGCCGAGGGGGCCACACAATAGGGCGGCGCGCCCCCCTCCTGGGCCGCGCCGGCCTAGTGTGTGGGGGCCTCGGGCCTCCACCTGGCTTGCCCTTCTGGCTCCGTAGTTCTTCTGGGAAAATAAGACCTTTTGCATAAATTCCGAGGATTTTCCTGAAAGTTGGATTTCTGCACAAAAACGAGACACCAGAGCAATTCTGCTGAAAACAGCGTTAGTCCGTGTTAGTTGTATCCAAAATACACAAATTAGAGGCAAAACAATAGCAAAAGTGTTCGGGAAAGTAGATACGTTTTGGACGTATCAACTCCCCCCAAGCTTAGCTTATTGCTTGTCCTCAAGCAATTCAGTTAACAACTGAGTGCGATAAAAGAACTTTCACGAACACATTTGTTCATATGATGCAAATATTCTCATGATATGGCAAGTACTTAAGCAATTCATAATAAGATACATGCAAATAAAGTCATCTAATAGCTATATCAATCATGAAAAAGGTACCAACAAATTAATAATAAGCATCATGAATCATGTCTATCAGCAGGATTGCAATGTTCATAAAAGGATATGATAAAGTGGTATCTCGCTTGCCCGTATTTGTACATCAAAACATAAATGCTCGGGCACCTTTGAGGTTCATGGAAAGAATGGAAGTGGAGATTTATCAAAGATAAAAGCATCAAAGTTATACCACAATTAATCACATTTTGGGACAAGCATATTATACTAAGAATGACAGTTGTGCTCTCAAGAAAGCACTCAAAGAAAGGATGGAGACTCAATGTAAAAGTAAAAGATTGACCCTTCGCAGAGGGAAGCAGGGATTAACATGTGCTAGAGCTTTTCATTTTTCTAAAGACAGAAGTAAAATGGTTTTGAGAGGTGTTTGTTGTTGTCAACGAATGGTAATGTGTACTCTAACTACCTCTTCAACCAGACTTTCAAGAGCGGCTCCCATGAAATTTTATTTTTGGGTGGCACTCCTTCCAACCTTGCTTTCACAAACCATGGCTAACCGAATCCTCGGGTGCCTGCCAACAATCTCATACCATGAAGGAGTGCCTTTTTATTTTAGTTTTATTTAGATGACACTCCTCCCCACCTTTGCTTTCTCAAGCCATGGCTAACCGAATCCTCGGGTGCCTGCCAACAATCGCATACCATGGAGGAGTGTCTATTTGTAAATTTATGAAAGTTAATCAATTGGGGCTAGGAACCCCGTTGCCAGCTCTTTTTGCAAAATTATTAGATAAGCGGATGTGCCACTAGTCCATTGTGAAAGTCCGTCCGGAGTAAATGACAAGATTGAAAGATAAACACCACATACTTCCTCATGAGCTATAAAACATTAACACAAATTGAGAAGCATTTTGAAGGTTTTAAAGGTAGCACATGAGAATTTACTTGGAATGTTTTGAAATGCCATGCATAGGTATTTATGGTGGACACTTTGGAATAACTTGGTTTTCAGGGATTTGGAAGCACGAGCAGCGTTCCCGCTCAGTACAAGTGAAGGCTAGCAATAGACTGGGAAGCGACAATCAATAGAGCAGTAACTGTCATAATCATGCTTGCGACAAAATAAATTAACGGAGGCATAAAAGTGATACAAGAACTCTGAGGTAAAGTAAATCATCGAGGCTTAATTGACATTTGTTCAGTCATATGCATGCGTGAGCATGTGCCAAGTTGATTCAAGTGAATTATTCAGAGGAGGATACCACAATGTCATATCTATCTATGAATAAAGCAATGCAAGCAAATATTTATGACATGCTACTCATATTAATAAATTGGAGCTAAACATGAGAGATCATGAGCTACTAGACTTTCTTAAATGACATATACCTCACATGAACCAACTAAGCATGCTCACATGGATGAGTATATGTACAAAAATGAAAACAAATAGAGTTCATACCAGCCTCTCACCACAATCGGATTGTCGTAGATCGTCATTATTGCCTTTTCACTTGTGTAGCTTGAATAATATGGAATGAAAACCACGCTCCAGCCACCGAAAACCATTGAACTCATAATGAAATTTACAAAACCAAAGAAGAACAGCAAATATTTTTGGTGTTTTCGAATTGGAAACAAACACAAAAGGAAACAAGCAAACAAAGCAAAATCTTTTTTCTTATAGCACACCAACGATAGCAAATAAAGCAAAATGAAAGCAAGAAACCAAAATAAACAAATGGTAAAGAGAAACAACAGAAATATTTTTGGTCTTTTTGTGTTTTAGGAAAGAAACAAAGCAAAAACAAGAAAATGAAAACTAAAAGAGTCACATAAACACAAGGTAGCAGAAATCTGCCAAACTTGACAGCAGTACAGTAATCGATTTTTAAGAAATTCTTCCGCTGCCCAGCTCGAAAAGTGTTCAACTAATGAAAGTTAGATAACAACCTGTGGAACATGCACAAAAATTGTCTTCGCAAAATAACGTTCTGGCTGTTTTTGAGATTTTTTTTGGTATCAGTCCAGAATCTGTTTTCAGGCAGCACTTCCCCAAATATCATCTCCCTCTTATTAGAAAACCACTTTAAGAAGCTAAACAAGTATGTACAAGTATCCAGCAACCATAATATGCAAAGAATGAGTGATGCCGGTATACCTCCCCCCAAGCTTAGGCTTTTTGGCCTAAGTGGAGTTCAATTCCATGGTGCCCATGCACATTTTTGGGTGTTAAAATTATTATTACAGGGCAGAAAAAGATTTTTCAAACCTCTAAACAACTAAGCATCTTGCAAAACAAGTAGTGCTACAGCGAGTAAAACGAGTGGAGGAGGAAAGAAATGTTGTTTAGCTCTTCTATGCATATAAAATGTACTTGTTAACAAGGTTGATCAAGTCTTGCTACCAAATAAATCTTACATGTCATAAGAAGAAATAAACCTCAAATCAATCATGTTACCTTGTATTGTATTGATATGGATCCAATCACAAGAGTTTGGTATTCTTCTTTAGGCTCATATATTGGACAATCAATATCTCCCACTTTGATAGATCTCAAATTAGAAATTGTATTAACTCCACATACTTTATCAATCCTCTTGGGAAAATAAACGGTATGCTCCTTATCATCGACATTGAAAGTGACTTTTCCTTTATTGCAATCAATAACAGCCCCAGCGGTGTTAAGAAAAGGTCTCCCAAGAATAATAGACATATTATCATCTTCAGGCATTTCCAACACACCAAAATCAGTTAATATTAAGCAATTTTGAGTAACTTGAACAGGAACATCCTCACATATACCAACAGGAATAGCAGTAGATTTATCAGCCATTTGCAAAGATATATCAGTCGGTATCAACTTATCTAAATAAAGTCTCTTATAAAGAGAAAAAGGCATAACACTAACACCCGCTCCCAAATCACATAGAGCAGTTCTAACATAATTATTCTTAATAGAACAAGGAATAGTCGGTATACCTGGGTCGCCAAGCTTCTTTGGAACCTTGCCATTGAAAGAGTAATTAGCAAGCATAGTGGAAATCTCCTCATTAGGAATTTTCCTTTTGTTAGTGACAATATCTTTCATATACTTTGAATAAGGAGGCAATTTAATAGCATCAGTCAAAGGGATTTGCAGGAATAAAGGTTTCATCCAATCACAAAATTTATTATAGTGTTCTTCTTCCTTTGATTTTAGTTTCTTAGCAGGAAAAGGCATTTGCTTTTGAACCCAAGGTTCCCTTTCATTCCCATGTTTCTTAGCAATAAAATCTTCTTTAGTATACTTTTTATTTTTAGCATGCTCTTCAGGTTCTTCTTCAACCTCTTCTTTATCAAAAGCATCATTCTTATCGTTATCTTTATCATGTTCATTACCACTTTCAGTTTCAGCATCAGAAATAGAAATACTATTAGGATCATTAACACGCTCAGAGGATTCTACAATAGTTTTATGTTTCTTTTTCTTTCTCTTAGATGGAGCACTAGTTTCAGTTCGTTGAGAATCTTGTTCAACTCTTTTGGGATACCCCTCAGGATATAGAGGATCCCGAGTAGAAACACCGCCTCTAGTTGTTACTTCATAAGAATGTTTTTCTTTAGAATTATTTTTTAACAAGTCATTTTGCACTTTAGTGAGTTGATCAATTTGAGTTTGAACCATATGAAAATGTTTAACAAGCATCTTAACATCATTGGAGGTTCTCTCCACAATACCATGCAATTCACTAATAGCTCGAGAATTTTCCATTAAATGATTCTCTACTCTCATATTAAAATTTTCTTGCTTAACAATATAATTATCAAACTCATCTAAGCATTGAGCAGGAGGTTTTGAATACGGAATATCTTCCCTAGTAAAGCGTTCAAGAGAGTGTACCTCAATCATGGATGAAGGGGGAGTGATCTTACATAAATCTTCTATAGGAGGTAAATTCTTCACATCTTCGGATTTAATACCCTTCTCTTTAAGAGACTTCTTGGCTTCCCTCATATCTTCATCATTTAATTTAATCATACCCCTCTTCTTCAATATTGGTGTCAGGGTTGGTTCAGGTGTAGACCAATCATCATGATTCCGGCCTATTCTAGCCAATAATTCTTCAAATATTGCCCTGAATTCTTTTCCTGAAAACACAACCAGCACAACTATCCAGGTATGCTCTAGACTCAATGGTTAGTCCACTATAAAATATATCAAGTAAATCATGCTTTTCCAAATCATGTTCAGGCCGAGCTCTAATAAGAGAGCAAAATCTCGCCCAAGCCTCAGGCAATTTCTCTCCATCTTCCTGATTAAAATTGTAAATTCTCTGCAAAGCAATATGTTGAGCACTAGCAGGAAAGTATTTCCGGAAGAAAACATCAAGCAATTCTTTTGGACTATTAATAGAATCAGGTGGCAAACTATTATACCAAGTTTTAGCATCATCCTTTAATGAGAAAGGAAAAATTTTAGCAACGAAATAAGTACGCTTCTTAACATCATCAGAAAACAAGCTACTCAGAGTGGACAGCTCAATCATGTGTTCTACAACACTTTCTTTTTCAGTACCACAAAAGGGTGTTTTCTCAACAATAGCTATATGAGATAGATCAAGAGAAAAATCATAATCCTTATCCTTAATGTTTATAGGAGATGTGGCAAATTTAGGATCAGGGGACAGTTTATATCTAACAGTATGTTGTGCAAGCAACTTTTTAATTTTTCTTGCATCAGTAGTAGCATTGCATTTATCAATAAAATCATCATCAAGTTCCACATAATCTTCATCAGGATCATCACTAGAGTATTCAACAGACCTTGTGAATTAACAGGTGTAGCAGCATTTTCATTAGGAGTTTCAGTATTTTCAATTTGTCTAGACCTAGCAATTGTAGCATCTAGAAAAGATCCTAACGAACCATCATTATCAAGCACAGCAGAAGCATCATCAAAATTATAAGAGGAATTTTCAGATTCAGCAGAAGTACCAGCATGTGAAGCTTGTGGTGGTGAAACAAGTTTATCTATGACAGATGGTGAATCAAGAGCAGCAGAGGTACTCAGAGTTGTACCTTTTCTTGTAGTGGATGGTAATATGGCGACTTTAGTATCGCGAGGTTTACCCATGATGGAGAATTTGCAGCGAACAATATCAATCCAAGTGAACTTCCAAATAAAGCTATGCTCCCCGGCAGCGGCGCCAGAAAATAGTCTTGATGACCCACAAGTATAGGGGATCGCAACAGTCTTCGCGGGAAGTAAAACCCAATTTATTGATTCGACACAAGGGGAGACAAACAATACTTGAAAGCCTTAATAGCGGAGTTGTCAATTCAGCTGCACCTGGAAACAGACTTGCTCGCAAGAGTTTATCAGTAGTAACAGTTTTATAGCAGTAGCAGTAGTGAAATAACAGCAGCAGAGTAACAAAGACAGCAGTAGTGATTATAGTAAACAGTGGGATTAAAATACTGTAGGCACAGGGATGGATGAACGGGCATTGCATGGATGAAAGAAACTCATGTAACAATCAAAGCAGGGCATTTGCAGATAATAATAAAACGGTATCCAAGTACTAATCAATCAATAGGCATGTGTTCCATATATATTCGTACGTGCTCGCAATGAGAAACTTGCATAACATCTTTTGTCCTACCAGCCGGTGGCAGCCGGGCCTCTAGGGAATCTACTAGAAATTAAGGTACTCCTTTTAATAGAGCACCGGAGCAAAGCATTAACACTCCATGAACACATGTGATCCTTATATCACCGCCTTCCCCTTCGGTTGTCCCAATTTCTGTCACTTTGGGGCCTCGGGTTCTGGACAACAATACGTGTATACAACTTGCAGGTAAGATCATAAAGCAATGAATATCATCATGAATTGATAACATGTTCAGATCTGAGATCATGGCACTCGGGCCCTAGTGACAAGCATTAAGCATAACAAGTTGCAACAATATCATAAAAGTACCAATTACGGATACTAGGCACTATGCCCTAACAATCTTATACTATTACATGACCAATCTCATCCAATCCCTACCATCCCCTTCAGCCTACAGCGGGGGAATTACTCACACATGGATTAGGGAAACATGGCTGGTCGATGGAGAGGCGTCGGTGGTGATGATGGCGATGATCTCCTCCAATTCCCCGTCCCGGCGGAATGCCAGAACGGAGTTTCTGGTCCCGAGACGGAGTTTCGCGACGGTGGCGGCGTACTGGATGGTTTCTGGCGACTTCGACTTCCCCGTGAGTTTTTAGGTCGAAGGCGTTAAGTAGTCCAGAGGAGGGCGTCAGAGGCCAGCCGAGGGGGCCACACAATAGGGCGGCGCGCCCCCCTCCTGGGCCGCGCTGGCCTAGTGTGTGGGGGCCTCGGGCCTCCACCTGGCTTGCCTTTCTGGCTCCGTAGTTCTTCTGGGAAAATAAGACCTTTTGCATAAATTCCGAGGATTTTCCTGAAAGTTGGAATTCTGCACAAAAACGAGACACCAGAGCAATTCTGTTGAAAACAGCGTTAGTCCGTGTTAGTTGTATCCAAAATACACAAATTAGAGGCAAAACAATAGCAAAAGTGTTCGGGAAAGTAGATACGTTTTGGACGTATCAGCCACCATATATGAGTGTTTATGGCATTGCACCGCGAAGATATATCTTGGGCCCAAACCACTACTCATCATTGAAGCTCACATATCAACATATGATGTAAAGAGAATGATTTCTTAATGTTGGCATTATGGGGGGGGGGGGGGGGGGATAGCTCAATAATTTAAACCGCACTCCCCCTATTTCCATGCCCACATCTAAACCAAATAAAGTTTTGAGATAGAGGTGTGTTTGCAAGATGGTCAAGCTATACTCCTTGAATCAATGATATTTAGCTCATTCCTCAAATAGCAAAACCTTGCTTCATCAAGAGCTTCGTGAATATATCGGCAATTTGATCTTTGGTAGGAACATAGATAAGCTCAATATCACCACGGGCAACATGATCCCTAATGAAATGATTCCGGATCTCAATGTGCTTCGTTCTTGAATGTTGCACCAGATTATAGGCAATCTTGATGGCACTTTCATTGTCACATAATAGAGGAACTTTGTCACAAATGACACCGTATTCCTTTAAAGTTTGCCTCATCCATAACAATTGAGTGCATCCACTTGCGGCGGCAACATATTCGGCTTCGGCGGTGGAGAGAGATATACAATTTTGCATCTTAGAAGACCAACACACCAAGGACCTACCAAGAAATTGGCAAGCCCCGGAAGTTGATTTCCTATCATCCTTGTCCCCCGCCCAATCCGCATCGGTGTATCCATTGAGAATAAAACTTGAGCCTTTGGGGTACCAAATACCATATCTTGGGGTATCAACTAAATATCGAAAGATTCTTTTGAGAGCCATCATGTGACTCTCCTTAGGAGAAGCTTGATACCTTGCACACACACCAACACTCAACACTATGTCCAGTCTAGATGCACAAAGGTAAAGCAAGGATCCAATCATGGAGCGATATACCGTTTGATCCACCTCTTTACCATTGGGATCTAGTGCAAGATGACATTTAGTAACCATAGGAGTGGCTACACCCTTCATCTCGGTCATCTTGAACCTCTTGAGCATGTCTTGGAGATATTTTGCTTGGTTGATGAAAGTCCCTTCACTTGATTGCTTGATCTCAAAGCCAAGAAAGAACTTCATCTCTCCCATCATAGACATCTCAAACCTATCGGTCATAAGCTTTGAAAATTCATCATTGAAAGCTTTGTTAGTAGAGCCAAAGATAATATCATCAACATATAATTGGCAAAAGAAAAGCTCCCCATTAACCCTCTTAGTAAAAAGAGTGGGATCGATTATCCCAACATCAAACCCACGGTCTACCAACAATTCCTTAAGGTGCTCATACCAAGCTCTAGGAGCTTGTTTGAGACCATAAAGTGCTTTATCAAGCTTATAGACATGGTTAGGAAAGTTTAGATCCTCAAACCCCGGGGGTTGCTTAACATAAACCTCTTCATGCAAAGGACCATTAAGAAATGCACTTTTCACATCCATATGTTGTAACTTAAAGTTATGATGCGATGCATAAGAAAGAAGGATACGGATGGACTCAAGGCGAGCCACGGGAGCATAAGTTTCTCCAAAGACAATTCCTTCAACTTGAGAGAAACCTTGAGCCACCAATCTTGCCTTGTTCCTCACAACATTTCCAAACTCATCTTGCTTGTTCTTGAATATCCATTTAGTGCCTATAACATTGCGGCACTCCTTTGGCTTCTCTACTAAGGTCCACACTTTGTTGTGCTTGAAGTTGTTGAGTTCCTCGTGCATAGCTTCCAACCAATCCGAATCTTCAAGGGCTTCAAATACTTTCTTGGGTTCCACTAAGGAGATATAAGCATGATGATTGCTAAAGTTAGCCAATTGTCTTCTTGTGGAAACCTTTGCTCGAATATCACCAAAGACCTTGTCATGTGTGTGTTCACGAATTTCAAGGTTCCTTTCTCTTCTTGCTAGACGACGGGCCTCGATCTCCTCCTTGTTCCTTCTTGGCCTCGGAGGTATCACTTGATCAACTTGATCATTTGGGTCCCCGTCTTGACCTTCAACTTGAGCTTCATCAATTTCTTGAGAGTGCTCAACCTCATGTGCTTGATCTTGGACAACATTTGGTGAAGTGCAAACATCGAATGGAAACTCATCGGAGCCATCATGAATTCTTGATCGATCTTGTCCTTGATCTTGTACATGAGATGGAGGGTCTTCTTCTTGTTCTTGGGTTGGTGCATCATTAGCTTCAAGAGATGGGGTTTGTTGATGTTGAGAAGATGAGGGCTCCACCGTGGTAGAGCATAGTCCTTCCCGAGACGCCACACCGTGTCCCTCAATGGGGCGGAAAAATCCCACACCCATTCTTACTATGGCATCTTGAGGTATTTCATCACCTGCACATACATCAACTTGCCCCACTTGGGAGCCATCATTTTCTTCGAACTTCACACTATAAGATTCGATGATAATCTTGGAAGATATATCAAAGACTCTATAAGTGTGAGATTCGGCACCGTAACCAACAAATATACCCTCCAAAGCTTTAGGAGCAAATTTAGACAAACGAACTCCTTTGATTTTATAGAAACACTTACACCCGAACACCTTGAAGTATGAGATATTAGGCTTGTTGCCGGTGAGTATTTCATATGGAGTCTTGTTCAAGCCCTTACGGAGATAGAGCCGGTTAGATGAATGGCAAGAGGTGGAGATAGCTTCGGCCCAAAAATTATAGCGGGATTTGTATTCCGCCATCATAGACCTTGCCATATCCATAAGAGTCCAGTTCTTACTATCCGCAACACCATTTTGTTGAGGGGTGTATGCAGCGGAATATTGATGTCTTATCCCCTCATCACTAAGAAAATCATTGAGTGTGTAGTTCTTGAACTGAGCCGTTGTCACTTCTTATTGCCATAATAAGGAGGTTGTGTTGGCGTTGCACCTCGGTGGCAAAGTCAATGAAGATTTGTTGAGTCTCATCTTTCGTTTTGAGAAAGTAGACTGATACGTCTCAAACGTATCTATAATTTCTTATGTTCCATGCTACTTTTATGATGATACTCACATGTTTTATACACACTTTACATCATTTATATGATTTTCCGTCACTAACCTATTGACGAGATGCCGAAGAGCCAGTTGCTGTTTTCTGCTGTTTTTGGTTTCAGAAATCCTACAAAGGAAATATTCTCGGAATTGGACGAAATCAACGCCCAGGGTCTTATTTTTCCACGAAGTTTCCAGAAGACCGGAGGGGATACGAAGTGGGGCCACGAGGGCCCGTACCCATAGGCCGGCGCAGCCAGGGAGGGGCCCGCGCCGCCCTATGGTGTGGGCCCCTCGTCAGCCCTCCAACCCTACCCTTCCGCCTACTTATAGTCTTCGTCGCGAAAGCCCCTGTACCGAGAGCCACGATACGGAAAAAGTTCCAGAGACGCCGCCGCCGCCAATCCCATCTCGGGGGATTCAGGAGATCGCCTCCGGCACCCTGCCGGAGAGGGGAATCATCACCGGAGGGCTCTACATCACCATGCCTGCCTCCGAATTGATGTGTGAGTAGTTCATCCCTGGACTATGGGTCCATAGCAGTAGCTAGATGGTTGTCTTCTCCTCATTGTGCTATCATGTTAGATCTTGTGAGCTGCCTATCATGATCAAGATCATCTATTTGTAATGCTACATGTTGTGTTTGTTGGGATCCGATGAATATGGAATACTATGTCAAGTTGATTATCAATCATATATGTGTTGTTTATGTTCTCGCATGCTCTCCGTTGCTAGTAGAGGCTCTGGCCAAGTTGATACTTGTAACTCCAAGAGGGAGTATTTATGCTCGATAGTGGGTTCATGCCTCCATTGAATCTGGGACAGTGTCAGAAAGTTCTAAGGTTGTGGATGTGCTGTTACCACTAGGGATAAAACATCAATGCTTTATCTAAGGATATTTGTGTTGATTACATTAAGCACCATACTTAATGCAATTGTCTGTTGTTTGCAACTTAATACTGGAAGGGGTGCGGATGCTAACCCGAAGGTGGACTTTTTAGGCATAGATGCATGCTGGATAGCGGTCTATGTACTTTGTCGTAATGCCCTGATTAAATCTCATAGTAGTCATCGTGATATGTATGTGCATTGTTATGCCCTCTCTATTTGTCAATTGCCCAATTGTAATTTGTTCACCCAACATGCTATTTATCTTATGGGAGAGACACCACTAGTGAACTGTGGACCCCGGTCCATTCTTTTACATCTGAAATACAATCTACTGCAAACTCTGTTCTTTACTGTTCTTCGCAAACAAACATCATTTTCCACACCATACGTTTAATCCTTTGTTTACAGCAAGCCGGTGAGATTGACAATCTCACTGTTACGTTGGGGCAAAGTATTGTGAATGTGTTGTGCAGGTTCCACGTTGGCGCCGGAATCCCTGGTGTTGCGCCGCACTACACTCCGTCACCAACAACCTTCATGTGTTCCTTGACTCCTACTGGTTCGATAACCTTGGTTTCACACTGAGGGAAAACTCGCTGCTGTACGCATCACACCTTCCTCTTGGGGTTCCCAACGGACGTGTGTCAACTGCATTTCAGCAATGATTTTTTCTGGCGCCATTGCCGGGGAGATCAAGACACGCTGCAAGGGGAGTCTCCCACTTCCAATCTCTTTACTTTGTTTTTGTCTTGCTTTACTTTATTTTATTTACTGCTTTGTTTGTTCTTCATATCAAAAACACACAAAAATTAGTTGCTTTACTTTATTTACTATCTTGTTTGCGTTCTCTATATTAAAAACACAAAAAAATTAGTTACTTGCATTTACTTTATTTACCTTTTGTTTATTTCATCATGTTTCCTCCTAAGTTCACTCTGAAAGACATACCGGTAGGACAAGGGTCTATCATTGGAAGCGATAATATAGAAGCATTTTTCACTCATGTTAGTATGGTTGAAGATTTTGAAGATAGACACTTGGTAGAACTTGCTTCTACTTATGAAGTTGCTGCCGCTTCTTTAGTACACATGTTGGAAGCTAGATTTGTTAATCTCAACCCCGTAATGCAACATATGTTTCTTACACTCTGTGATATGGAGGAAGGAGAAAAGAAAGATTTTGTCTTAGAAACCCTTCTTAAAGAATTTGGTGATGTAGCAAGAGAAGCTAGAAAAGTCTTTATTAAATATAAGATGCTTGGCCTTTATACCAATTTTACTAATACCCTCGAAAAAATGGAAAAAGATAGTTTAAAGTACACTAATAAAGTTAATTGTGAAGGGGAGATTAAGACATCAATACCTTGCAAGCTCTTAGGAATGTTCGAGGCACTAGAAAAGAATTATGATTGGATTGTTCCTGAAAATTTGTTTGATGAGAATAGCAAGCCTAAGAGTAATGAAAAAGGGGCCTCTGAAACTTACATAGATAAGATACAATGCATAGTTGAGAAAACTCCCAACCCCCCTGGTAAGAATGCTAATGCTTCATCTCTTGATAATACTTGATTCACACTTTCTGCGCCTAGCTGAAAGACGTTAAAGAAAAGCGCTTATGGGAGACAACCTATTATTTTACTTCTGCACTTTTGTTTTATATTTGAGTCTTGGAAGTTGTTACTACTATAGCAACCTCTACTTATCTTTATTTTATTGCATTGTTGTGCCAAGTAAAGTCTTTGATAGTAATGTTGATACTAGATTTGGATTACTGCGCAGAAACAGATTTCTTACTGTCACGAAATTGAGCAGCCCCGTCTGTAGGTAACTCAGAAAATTCTGACAATTTACGTGCGTGATCCTCAGATATGTACGCAACTTTCATTCTATTTGAGCTTTTTCATCTGAGCAAGTTAAGTTCCCCAGAAAAATTCGTCTTTACGGACTGTTCTGTTTTCACAGATTCTGCCTTTTATTTCGCATTGCCTGTTTTGCTATGCTTGATGGATTTCTTTGTTCCATTAACTTTCAGTAGCTTTGTGCAATGTCCAGAAGTGTTAAGAATGATTATGTCACATCTGAATATGTGAATTTTTGATTATGCACTAACCCTCTAATGAGTTTGTTTTGAGTTTGGTGTGGAGGAAGTTTTCAAGGGTCAAGAGAGGAGGATGATACAATATGATCAAGAAGAGTGAAAAGTCTAAGCTTGGGGATGCCCCCGTGGTTCATCCCTGAATATTTCAAGAAGACTCAAGCATCTAAGCTTGGGGATGCCCAAGGCATCCCCTTCTTCATCGACAACTTATCAGGTCACCTCTAGTGAAACTATATTTTTATTCAGTCACATCTTATGTGCTTTACTTGGAGCGTCTGTTTGTTTTTGTTTTTTGTTTTTGTTTGAATAAAATCGGATCCTAGCATTCTTTGTATGGGGGAGAGACACGCTCCGCTGTTGCATATGAACACATGTGTTCTTAGTGTTACTTTTAATGTTCATGGCGAAGGTTGAAACTACTTCGTTCATAGTTATATGGTTGGAAACAGAAAATGCTTCATGTGGTAATTGGTATAATGTCTTGAATAATTTGATACTTGGCAATTGTTGTGCTCATATAGATCATGTTTAAGCTCTTGCATCATGTACTTTGCACCTATTAATGAAGAACTACATAGAGCTTGTTAAAATTTGGTTTGCATGATTGGTCTCTCTGAGTCTAGATATTTTCTGGTTAAGGTGTTTGAACAACAAGGAAGACAGTGTAGAGTCTTATAATGCTTGCAATATGTTCTTATGTAAGTTTTGCTGTACCGGTTTATACTTGAGTTTGCTTCAAACAACCTTGCTATCCTAAGCCTTGTATTGAGAAGGATTTCTTCTCGTGCATCCAAATCCTTGAGCCAAAAACTATGCCATTTGTGTCCACCATACCTACCTACTACATGGTATTTCTCTGCCATTCCAAAGTAAATTACTTGAGTGCTACCTTTAAAATTTCATTCCTTGTCTTTGCAATATATAGCTGATACGTCTCCAACGTATCTATAATTTCTTATGTTCCACGCTAGTTTCATGACATTACCTACATGTTTTGTTCACACTTTATATTGTTTTGATGCATTTTCCGGAACTAACCTATTAACGAGATGCCGAAGTGCCAGTTCCTGTTTTCTGTTGTTTTTGGTTTCAGAAATCCTACAAAGGAAATATTCTCGGAATTGGACGAAATCAACGCCCAGGGTCTTATATTTCATGGAAGCTTCCAGAGAGCCAGAGAGGGACCAGAGGGGAGCCCTGGGGGCCCCACCCCACAAGGCAGCGCGGCCAAGGGGGGGCGCCCCCCATGGTCTGGTTCCACCAGGACTCCTCCGAGGCTGCCCTTCCGCCTACTTAAAGCCTCCGTCGCGAAAACCCTAGGGGAATAAGCCACGATACGAGAAAAGTTCCAGAGCCACCGCCATCGCGAAGCCAAGATTCGGGGGACAGAAGTCTCTGTTCCGGTGATGCGTGTAGTTGACACGTCCGTTGGGAACCCCAAGAGGAAGGTGTGATGCGCACAGTAGCAAGTTTCCCTCAGTAAGAAACCAAGGTTTAATCGAACCAGTAGGAGTCAAGAAGCACGTCGAAGGTTGATGGCGGCGGGATGTAGTGCGGCGCAACACCAGGGATGCCGGCGCCAACGTGGAACCTGCACAACACAACCAAAGTACTTTGCCCCAACGAAACAGTGAGGTTGTCAATCTCACCGGCTTGCTGTAACAAAGGATTAGATGTATAGTGTGGATGATGATTGTTTGCGAAGAACAGTAAAGAACAAGTATTGCAGCGGATTGTATTCAATGTAAAAGAATAGGACCGGGGTCCACAGTTCACTAGAGGTGTCTCTCCCATAAGATAAATAGCATGTTGGGTGAACAAATTACAGTCGGGCAATTGACAAATAGAGAGGGCATGACCATGCACATACATGATATGATGAGTATAGTGAGATTTAATTGGGCATTACGACAAAGTACATAGACCGCTATCCAGCATGCATCTATGCCTAAAAAGTCCACCTTCAGGTTATCATCCGAACCCCTTCCAGTATTAAGTTGCAAATAACAGACAATTGCATTAAGTATGGTGCGTAATGTAATCAATAACTACATCCTCGGACATAGCATCAATGTTTTATCCCTAGTGGCAACAGCACATCCACAACCTTAGAACTTTCTCGTCACATCGTCCTGCATTTAATGGAGGCATGAACCCACTATCGAGCATAAATACTCCCTCTTGGAGTTAAGAGCAAAAACTTGGCCAGAGCCTCTACTAATAACGGAGAGCATGCAAGATCATAAACAACACATAGGTAATAGATTGATAATCAACATAACATAGTATTCTCTATCCATCGGATCCCGACAAACACAACATATAGCATTACAGATAGATGATCTTGATCATGTTAGGCAGCTCACAAGATCCGACAATGAAGCACATAAGGAGAAGACGACCATCTAGCTACTGCTATGGACCCATAGTCCAGGGGTGAACTACTCACTCATCACTCCGGAGGCGATCATGGCGGTGAAGAGTCCTCCGGGAGATGATTCCCCTCTCCGGCAGGGTGCCGGAGGCGATCTCCTGAATCCCCCGAGATGGGATTGGCGGCGGCGGCGTATCAGTAAGGTTTTCCGTATCGTGGCTCTCGGTACTGGGGGTTTCGCGATGAAGACTATATGTAGGCGGAAGGGCACGTCAGGGGGCCACACGAGGGCCCCACACACCAGGCCGGCGCGGCCAAGGCTTGGGCCGCGCCGCCCTAGTGTGGCACCACCTCGTGGCCCCACTTCGTAAGTCCTCCGGTCTTCTGGAAGCTTCGTGGAAAAATAGGCCCCTGGGCGTTGATTTCGTCCAATTCCGAGAATATTTCCTTACTAGGATTTCTGAAACCAAAAACAGCAGAAAACAGCAACTAGCTCTTCGGCATCTCGTTAATAGGTTAGTGCCGGAAAATGCATAAATATGACATAAAGTATGCATAAAACATGTAGATATCATCAATAATGTGGCATGGAACATAAGAAATTATCGATACGTCGGAGACGTATCAGCATCCCCAAGCTTAGTTCCTGCTCGTCCCGAGCAGGTAAACGATAACAAAGATAATTTCTGGAGTGACATGCCATCATAACCTTGATCATACTATTGTAAGCATATGTAATGAATGCAGCTATCAAAACAATGGTAATGACATGAGTAAACAAATGAATCACAAAGCAAAGACTTTTCATGAATAGTACTTTCAAGACAAGCATCAATAAGTCTTGCATAAGAGTTAACTCATAAAGCAATAAATCAAAGTAAAGGTATTGAAGCAACACAAAGGAAGATTGAGTTTCAGCGGTTGCTTTCAACTTATAACATGTATATCTCATGGATATTGTCAATGTAAAGTAATATAACAAGTGCAATATGCAAGTATGTAGGAATCAATGCACAGTTCACACAAGTGTTTGCTTCTTGAGGTGGAAAGAGATAGGTGAACTGACTCAACATAAAAGTAAAAGAAAGGTCCTTCGCAGAGGGAAACATTGATTGCTATATTTGTGCTAGAGCTTTGGTTTTGAAAACAAGAAACAATTTTGTCAACGGTAGTAATAAAGCATATGTGTTATGTAAATTATATCTTACAAGTTGCAAGCCTCATGCATAGTGTACTAATAGTGCCCGCACCTTGTCCTAATTAGCTTGGATTACCGGGATTATCATCGCAATACACATGTTTTAACCAAGTGTCACAAAGGGGTACCTCTATGCCGCCTGTACAAAGGTCTAAGGAGAAAACTCGCATTTGGATTTCTCGCTTTTGATTATTCTCAACTTAGACATCCATACCGGGACAACATAGACAACAGATAATGGACTCCTCTTTAATGCATAAGCATGTAGCAACAATTAATGTTCTCATATGAGATTGAGGATGTATGTCCAAAACTGAAACTTCCACCATGATTCATGGCTTTAGTTAGCGGCCCAATGTTCTTCTCTAACATTATGCATGCTCTAACCATTAAATGAGTGGTAAATCTCCCTTACTTCAGACAAGACGGACATGCATAGCAACTCACATGATATTCAACAAAGAGTAGTTGATGGCGTCCCCAGGAACATGGTTATCGCACAACAAATAACTTAATAAGAGATAAAGTGCATAAGTACATATTCAATACCACAATAGTTTTTAAGCTATTTGTCCCATGAGCTATATATTGCAAAGGTAAAGAATGGAAATTTTAAAGGTAGCACTCAAGCAATTTACTTTGGAATGGCGGAGACATACCATGTAGTAGGTAGGTATGGTGGACACAAATGGCATAGTGGTTGGCTCAAGGATTTTGGATGCATGAGAAGTATTCCCTCTCGATACAAGGTTTAGGCTAGCAAAGTTATTTGAAACAAACACAAGGATGAACCGGTGCAGCAAAACTTACATAAAAGACATATTGTAAACATTATAAGACTCTACACCGTCTTCCTTGTTGTTCAAAACTCAATACTAGAAATTATCTAGACTTTAGAGAGACCAATTATGCAAACCAAATTTTAGCAAGCTCTATGTATTTCTTCATTAATAGGTGCAAAGTATATGATGCAAGAGCTTAAACATGAGCACAACAATTTCCAAGTATCAAATTATTCAAGACATTTTAGAATTACTACATGTAGCATTTCCCGATTCCAACCATATAACAATTTAACGAAGAAGATTCAACCTTCGCCATGAATACTATGAGTAAAGCCTAAGGACATATTTGTCCATATGCAACAGCGGAGCGTGTCTCTCTCCCACACAATGAATGCTAGGATCCATTTTATTCAAACAAAAACAAAAACAAAAACAAACCGATGCTCCAAGCAAAGCACATAAGATGTGATGGAATAAAAATATAGTTTCAGGGGAGGAACCTGATAATGTTGTCGATGAAGAAGGGGATGCCTTGGGCATCCCCAAGCTTAGACGCTTGAGTCTTCTTAAAATATGCAGGGGTGAACCACCGGGGCATCCCCAAGCTTAGAGCTTTCACTCTCCTTGATCATATTGTATCATCTCCCTCTCTTGATCCTTGAAAACTTCCTCCACACCAAACTCGAAACAACTCATTAGAGGGTTAGTGCACAATAAAAATTTACATGTTCAGAGGTGACATAATCATTCTTAACACTTCTTGACATTGCACAAAGCTACTGGACATTAATGGAACAAAGAAATTCATCCAACATAGCAAAAGAGGCAATGCGAAATAAAAGGCAGAATCTGTCAAAACAGAACAGTTCATAAAGACGAATTTTAAAGTGGCACCAGACTTGCTCAGATGAAAATTCCCAAATTGAATGAAAGTTGCGTACATATCTGAGGATCACTCACGTAAATTGGCATAATTTTCTGAGTTACCTACAGATAATTAGGCCCAGATTCGTGACAGCAAAGAAATCTGTTTCTGCGCAGTAATCCAAATCTAGTATGAACCTTACTATCAACGACTTTACTTGGCACAACAATGCACAAAACTAAGATAAGGAGAGTTTGCTACAGTAGTAACAACTTCCAAGACTCAAATATAAAATAAAAGTACTGTAGTAAAAACATGGGTTGTCTCCCATAAGCGCTTGTCTTTAACGCCTTTCAGCTAGGCGCAGAAAGTGTAAATCAAGTATTATCAAGAGACGATGCATCAACAGCGGGGTTTGGAATTTTCTCAACCATGCATAGTATTTTGGATACATAGGTTTCAGCGGCTCCCTTTTCATTAGTCTTGGGCTTGCTACTCTCATCAAACAAATTTTCAGGAACAAGCCAAGCATAATTATCATCTAGAGCTTCATGCATCGCTAGGAGCTTACATGGTATTGGTGCTTTAATCTCCCCACCATCATTAACACTATTAGTGTACTTAATTCTATCCATATCCATTTTTTCAAGTGTTCTTTTAAAATCGGTGATCGTACCAAGCCTCTCATGCTTACTAAAAACTTTTCTAGCTTCTTTAGCTATATCCGCAAATTCTCGTACTAAGACTTTTAGAACAAAATCTCTCTTCTCTCCCCGCTCCATATCAGAAAGTGTAAGAAACATGTGTTGTATCATGGGGTTGAGACTAATAAATCTAACTTCCATCATGCGTACCAAACAAACAGAGGCATCTTCATAAGTAGGGACAACTTTTGCAAGGGGTATATCTTTAAGATCTTCATGCATACTAACATGGGTGAAAAATTCTTCTATATTATCTCTTCCAATTATAGACCCTTGTCCCACAGGTATATCTTTTACAGTAAAATTAAAAGGAAACATGTTGAAATAAGTAAAGCTAATGCAAGTAAAAAATTTTTTTGTGTGTTTTTGATATAGAGAACAAGACAGTAAATAAAGTAAAGCTAGCAACTAATTTTTTTGTGTTTTCATATAATGCAGCAAACAAGAAAGTAAATAAAATAAAGCAAGACAAAAACAAAGTAAAGAGATTGGATTGTGGAGACTCCCCTTGCAGCGTGTCTTGATCTCCCCGGCAACGGCGCCAGAAATTTGCTGCTGGCGTGCAGTTGATGTGGGAGATAGAAATCTTTGTGCTGTAACTTTTCTTCAGGTCCCTGGCAACGGCGCCAGAAATTTGCTTGATTCGTGTAGTTGACACGTCCGTTGGGAACCCCAAGAGGAAGGTGTGATGCGCACAGTAGCAAGTTTCCCTCAGTAAGAAACCAAGGTTTAATCGAACCAGTAGGAGTCAAGAAGCACGTCGAAGGTTGATGGCGGCGGGATGTAGTGCGGCGCAACACCAGGGATTCCGGCGCCAACGTGGAACCTGCACAACACAACCAAAGTACTTTGCTCCCAACGAAACAAAGTTGAGGTTGTCAATCTCACCGGCTTGTCAGAACAAAGGATTAGATGTATAGTGTGGATGATGATTGTTTGCGAAGAACAGTAAAGAACAAGTATTGCAGCAGATTGTATTCAATGTAAAAGAATAGGACCGGGGTCCACAGTTCACTAGAGGTGTCTCTCCCATAAGATAAATAGCATGTTGGGTGAACAAATTACAGTCGGGCAATTGACAAATAGAGAGGGCATGACCATGCACATACATGATATGATGAGTATAGTGAGATTTAATTGGGCATTACGACAAAGTACATAGACCGCTATCCAGCATGCATCTATGCCTAAAAAGTCCACCTTTAGGTTATCATCTGAACCCCTTCCAGTATTAAGTTGCAAACAACATACAATTGCATTAAGTATGGTGCGTAATGTAATCAATAACTACATCCTCGGACATAGCATCAATGTTTTATCCCTAGTGGCAACAGCACATCCACAACCTTAGAACTTTCTGTCACTGTCCCAGATTTAATGGAGGCATGAACCCACTATCGAGCATAAATACTCCCTCTTGGAGTTAAGAGCAAAAACTTGGCCAGAGCCTCTACTAATAACGGAGAGCATGCAAGATCATAAACAACACATAGGTAATAGATTGATAATCAACATAACATAGTATTCTCTATCCATCGGATCCTGACAAACACAACATATAGCATTACAGATAGATGATCTTGATCATGTTAGGCAGCTCACAAGATCCGACAATGAAGCACATAAGGAGAAGACGACCATCTAGCTACTGCTATGGACCCATAGTCCAGGGGTGAACTACTCACTCATCACTCCGGAGGCGATCATGGCGGTGAAGAGTCCTCCGGGAGATGATTCCCCTCTCCGGCAGGGTGTCGGAGGTGATCTCCTGAATCCCCCGAGATGGGATTGGCGGCGGCGGCGTCTCAGTAAGGTTTTCCGTATCGTGGCTCTCGGTACTGGGGGTTTCGCGACGAAGACTATATGTAGGCGGAAGGGCAGGTCAGGGGGCCACACGAGGGCCCCACACACCAGGCCGGCGCGGCCAAGGCTTGGGCCACGCCGCCCTAGTGTGGCGCCACCTCGTGGCCCCACTTCGTAAGTCCTCCGGTCTTCTGGAAGCTTCGTGGAAAAATAGGCCCCTGGGCGTTGATTTCTTCCAATTCCGAGAATATTTCCTTACTAGGATTTCTGAAACCAAAAACAGCAGAAAACAGCAACTAGCTCTTCGGCATCTCGTTAATAGGTTAGTGCCGGAAAATGCATAAATATGACATAAAGTATGCATAAAACATGTAGATATCATCAATAATGTGGCATGGAACATAAGAAATTATCGATACGTCGGAGACGTATCATCCGGCACGCCGCCGGGACGGGGAATTGCCCCCGGAAGGCATCTCCATCGACATCACCGCCATCTTCATCGCCGCTGATGTCTCCCATGATGAGGAGGGAGTAGTTCTCCCTCGAGGCTAAGGGGCTCCACCGGTAGCTATGTGGTTAATCTCTCTCTCATGTACCTCAATACAATGATCTCATGAACTGCCTTGCACGATTGAGATCCATATGATGAGCTTTGTATCACTATTAATCTATGTGCTACTCTAGTGATGTTATTAAAGTAGTCTATTCCTCCTTCATGATGTAAAGGTGACGGTGTGTGCATCATGTAGTACTTGGCATAGGTTATGATTGTAATCTCTTGTAGATTATGGAGTTAACTATTACTATGATAGTATTGATGCGATCTATTCCCCCTTTCATAGCTTAAAGGTGACAGTGTGTATGCTATGTTAGTACTCGGTCTAAATTGCAACGGTCTATTATGCTCTAGAGGTTACTTAAATATGAACACCGAATGTTGTGGCGCTTGTTAACTTCGGCTTGAGGGAGCTCTTGTAGCCCTACACAATGAATGGTGTTTGTCATCCAACAAAAGAGTGTATGTAGCACAAAGGAAGAGAAGTTATTTATTTATGTGATCATTGTTGAGTGTGTCCATGTTAACACCCGGATTTTTAAGTCCGGATGCCTATTATGTCATTCATCGCAATCCCAGGATAATGTTGTTGCGAGGCATAATAGTCGAATATCATAGTCATCATTTATTACAAACCATATTGTCTTACAACTTGAATCACATGATCCATATTACACGAATAGTTGATCTATCAATCAACGAACAAACACAAGTTCATAGCGGAAGCGTAAAGATAAAGGGACTCTCTAGTCCACAGGCCAACGCTTGACGTCAGAAAACTCCTAGTTGTCGTAGGCGTCCTGCTGGTCATCTCCTTGGTAGTTCTGTTCATCTTCATACTCTGGCCATTTGAATAGCCAGGGACAAAGCCGTAAGTACTTTAAGTACTTGCAAACTAACGCTAATGTAAGTGCTAGCAATTTGAGTAAGGGGTGCTAAGCGCTAGTTTAATTTGCATAAGCCAGTTTTAGTTCACAAGAGTTTGATAAAAGACTTATTCATGTGCTAACTACTCAAGTGGGAACATTAGTGTCATTCCCACAACATTCGTTGTAATTCAACAAGTCACCAAGTCACCATTCATTTCACCAACACTTTCAAAATCTGACACTGGAAACTGTATGGCCTTTCCAACCGTCCGTAACCGTGGAAACGGCTATTCGAATAGATTTACACTCTGCAGAGGTTGCACACTTGTGCCACAACATTTGATTTCATCCGTCGGGATTACCCCGAATCATCGTAACACAGTACGTGGATCATCAACCATAACCTTTCACTTACAAATCCTAGTATGAGCACCTCTCCCCATGAGCTTGGCCTCCCAGTGAAGACCAACTGTCAACCTGGGAACTGCACAGGGCTTGGCCGTACAATTCACCTCAATTCACATCATTTCTCAACAACGGAGGCAGCCTCGGCATAACCCCTATGATGTGTGTTCAGAGGGAACCCATACTAAAATGTATAAATTTCCAGTTAAGCCCTACCCATAATCAGGTATTGTGGGGGTACTCAATATTGGAAAGGTATCGCATCCAAACCAATATCAGGTTTTTATCAAAAATCACCTTCTCTTGTTCACATTCAACTTCAAATCATTCAATGGAATGATTCATCATTCCAAGGTTTCAAATTCAACAAGTCACATGTTCCCATCTAGAGTAGTCAAGTTTTAATATATTAGCATTAGCACTAATCATGAGGGGTGCTATATTGCTTGGCTAGCTTGAGACTAACTTTGCTACTCTAGTAACCTTCTTCATTAAAACCAAGGTAAATTAACTCTTTGAAAAACAACAGGTAAAACTTGTAAGGTAAAATCTTGGGATAGGCTTGTGTTAAGAAAGATAAGAATCATGGTGCCTTGCCCAAAGAGGCTTTGCACTTTGCAAGAGTATGAGTTTGCCTTGGTAGTTCTCAAGGTTCTCTTCTTACTCCTCTTGGTAGAATCCTTCTTCCTCTTGGTATTCTCCGATGCTAGCGTCTAAATTTAAATACGAGGTATAATCACTAAGCAACTCAAAAGCTATACTAAGCACATCATTATTTCACACAAACTAGGCTAAGCACACACATAACATAATTAGGTGCATTGGTTCCCTTTATTAAAGAAAAATAATTTCCTCCCATTACATATGTAATTAATAATTTCCATATAGTTATTGAGGAAAATAATTTCCTCCCATTGAATATTATTAATATTTAACTTCTCAAATAATCATACATGAATTCATATTGACCTAAGTCAACCATTCATTATCATTAATTGAGAAAATGATTTAAATGAGGTAGACCACCTCATACCATTTAATAGTTCCACAAATGATTTAAATCTCCAAGTATTTCATCTAAGAGTGTTTGACCAGGGGTTCAAACATCACATGAACTCACTTGGGAAAAGATTTAAATGAAGTAAAATACTTCATATGAATTGCATAATAGTTTTGGACAATATCACTTAAGTAAACTAGCCATATTGTCCATTATCTAAACTAGGCCATGATCATCCAAAGTAACCACACCATTTTGTTGCAGAAACAATTAGTGTAAGTTAAATGTGAGCTATTAGAGTTGGAATTAACTAAATATCTATTTTGGTTGATTTTTAATAATTATTTGAATGTGCAAAAGTCCCTGACTTAATCTTTTTATCATTTTATTTCTACAACAGATCTTGAGGTGGGACCAGTGGCATGTTGTAGAACTTTTTACTAGCTTTCCAACAATATAAAGTTTGCTAAATTTGGCCAAGCCAAACAGATTCTATGAATCTTCAAAGTTGAGTCCAGTATTGAATTTAACAGGATTTGGAAATTCGAATTTGAATGAAATGGGCTTGGCAGGAAACTAACTGGGCCGAATTGATTTAAACGGTGCAAGGCCAGCCCACCACGCGTCCACGCACGCGTGGGCTGCCTGACAGGGGGCTCCACCCGTCAGCGACTCTTAAAACCCAAAACGGTATGAGCTAACGTGAAGCGTTGGATTAGAACGACATCGGACGGCACAGGGCCGTCGTCGTCTCCGGCGAGATCAGGGCACTGGCACGGCGGCGGTAGGGGGTCGGAGAGCTCACCGTGGCTCCAGCTAGGGTTGGTAGTGTGCTCGGTGACGTTGTGGACGACGGCGATGCAGCCTGTAGCAGTGGCGAAGCTCGGGGCGGCCTGGATCGACGGCGATTTCACCAGGGCTTCCACGGCTCCGATCGCTCGATTGAGCTTGCTCCGGCGACAATTGAGGTAGCTAGCGGTGTGAGGCGAAGCGGTGGTGAACGGTGGTCATGGTGGTGTGCTGGGATTGCTCTGGGGAGGCCTCTATTTATAGGCGGGAGGGGGTGCTGCGGGGCATGGTGCGGGTCGTCGCGGGCGCGGCGTCTCCGGCGAGCTAGAGGGCTAGGTGGTGACGCAGCGACGATCGGGAGGGTACGACGAATCCACGAGCGTCCATGGCGAGTTAATGCGAGGCGTACGGTGGTCGGGGCCGTGCGCGTACTGTCGCGGCCGTGGCGGGCGGTCTCGTCCTCGCCGGCGACCTTAGGCGCTAGGTGGTGACGGCATCATGTCCGGCGAGCTCCGCGTGGCGAGTCAGGTACCAGGGCGCGCGGAGGTGGTCGGGGTACGGCGAGGTACGGCGGACGACGCGTGCCCGTGTCGCGCGCGTCCGTGCACGGGTGACGTCGCCATGCCGTTGGCGGCGTACCTGGAGCGTACTGGGCGTGGCCATGGCGGGTCGTGGCGTCGTCCTCTCGTTCAACGGCGGGTACAGGCGATCTCCTGGGATCATGGGCGACGTGTTTGGCAAGGTGGCGAAGGGTGGAGAGGCAGGGAGAGAGGGGTGGCGCGTCGAGGTGGAACGGGGCCGGCATGGCCATGGCCAGCCATGTTCTGGTCGTGTCCATGGCGTCTCCTGGCATGGGTTAGGTAGGGTGGGTTCCAGAGGTCAATGCTAGGTCAAGTGGTGATCAAGAAATGGCCAGGTTTGATCAAAATTTGATAAGTGATGATCTTGCCAAAATTTCAAAGTCCTCTCTTTGCTTGATCATAACTTTTGATCCAGGATGAATTTGGTATGATGATCTTTACAAAAGTTGTTCATCTTGTCGTGTACTTGGATGACATGCAAAGAATGGAATTTGTTTAGTTTAGAAATCTTGAATTGCAAAGGCTCAAAGTGGTGACCAGAGAGTAATTGTCAAAAATGACCATTATTCTATGTGATCATAATTTTGATTTTTGGATTTGATTTAAATGGGGTTTCTTTGATTCCCAAAGTTGTAATAACTCTTTAATATCATATTACAAGTAGTGGTGAAGATAAAATGGGTCTAGGGTCAAAATTTGCAAAAATGGCATATGCCATGTATTAGGGTTTTTAGGGTTTATCCCTTATTTGATTTCTTTCTCTTTTTGATTTATTGATTTGGTGATCTTCACTTGATCACTTTAGGGTTTTAGAGTTCATCACATAAACAATAGAACAATCATCATGGCATGTCACTCAAAATGCACAAGTCCTATGCAGGGCACTATATGCAATTTAAATTTTTTTATTGGTTCTGAATTTTGTATCTCTGGAATTCTTCTTCTCTCTTTTATTTGAAATTTGGGATGTTACAAACCCTTCCCCCTTACAAAAGATCTCGTCCCGAGATCTTAAAGAAACTTAGGTACTAAAGAGATATGGGTATTCTTTCTTCATGTCTTCCTCTCGCTCCCAGGTGGCTTCGTCTTCGGTATGGTTGCTCCACTGTATCTTCAGAAACTTGATGCTTCGGGTGCGGGTGGTTCTGTAAGCTTCCTCCAAGATGCGAATTGGCACCTAGCGGTACGTCAAGTCTTGATTGATATCCACCGAACGGTGATCGATGTTCTTGAACACTTCGGTCTTCTCGGGGACTTCAAGGCATTTCCGGAGGAGTGAGATGTGAAACACGTTGTGCACAGCCGACATTTCTTCAGGTAACTCCAGTTGATAGGATACTTCGCCTCGGCGACTAAGAACTTTGAAGGGTCCGACATATCGGGGTGCAAGCTTTCCTTTCAGCTGAAATCTCTGCATTCCTTTCAGGGGGGATACTTTGAGATAGACAAAATCTCCGATCTCGAAGGTCATCTCTCGGCGTCTCTTGTCGGCGTAACTCTTCTGCCTTGATTGCGCCGTCTTGAGGTAGTCGCGGATCTTGTGCACCTTCTCTTCAGCTTCTCGAATAACGTCAGGTCCAAAGACTTGTCTTTCTCCGACTTCCGACCAATTCAGGGGGGTACGGCACTTCCTTCCGTACAGGGCTTCAAAGGGGGCCATCTGTAGGCTGGCTTGGTAGCTGTTGTTGTATGAGAATTCTGCGTAAGGCAAGCAGTCTTCCCACTTAGATCCATATTCCAGTGCACATGCTCTCAGCATGTCCTCCAGTATCTGGTTGACTCTCTCGGTCTGTCCATCGGTCTGCGGGTGATAGGCGGTGCTGAAATTCAGCCGGGTTCCGAGTCCTTCATGCACTTTCTGCCAGAATCTTGAGGTAAATTGTGATCCTCTATCTGACACTATCGACTTCGGGGTTCCGTGCAGGGCAACTATTCTGGAGATGTACAGCTCAGCTAACTTGGGGCCTTGATAGGTGGTCTTGACAGCGATGAAATGGGCTACCTTGGTCAATCTATCAACAACTACCCATATCGAGTCATTTCCTTTGCTGGATTTGGGCAAGCCTGTGATAAAGTCCATTCCTACAGAGTCCCACTTCCATTCTGGAATCTGTAGTGGTTGCAGTAGTCCTGCGGGTCGCTGATGTTCCGCCTTGCCTCGTTGACAGATGTCACACTTGGCGATGTAACTTCCAATCTCCCTCTTCATTCCATGCCTCCAGAATTGTTCCTTCAGGTCTTGATACATTTTGGTACCTCCGGGATGAATAGAGTATAAGGTGTCATGGGCTTCCTTCAGAATAACTTGCTTCAACTCTGAGTCCGATGGTACACATAGGCGTCCGTTGTACCAAAGAACTCCTTCTTTATCTACTGTGAATCCCGGTGCTTTTCCTGCGGCTATCTGGGTCTTGATTCCATCAATGCTGGCATTTCCCTTCTGAGCTTCCTTGATCTGACCAATCAAGGTGGGTTGTAGCTCTATGCTGGCTAGGAATCCTTCGCTAACTAGTTCCATCCTAAACTGCTCAAACTCCTGGTATAGACTAGGTTGTTCTTCTGCTATAATTGAGTTCAACTGACACGGCAGTCTACTCAGCGCATCCGCCACCACATTGGCCTTGCCGGGGTGGTAGTGAATTTCCATATCATAATCCTTGATCAACTCTAACCATCTTCTTTGCCTCATACTCAGCTCCTTCTGTGTGAAGATATACTTCAGGCTCTTGTGATCCGAATAGATCTCGCAGCGATTACCCATGAGGTAATGACGCCACACCTTCAGTGCTAAAACTACAGCTGCGAGCTCGAGGTCGTGGGTTGGATAATTCTGCTCATGTTTCTTCAGTTGCCTAGATAGATAAGATATCACTTTGCCTTCTTGCATCAACACACATCCAAGACCAATCTTGGATGCATCACAGTAGACGTCAAAGGGTTTGGTGATGTCCGGCATGATCAGAATTGGGGCTGAGGTCAGTCTAAGCTTGAGTTGTTGGAAACTCTCTTCACACTTGTCCGTCCATTCGAACTTCTTGTCCTTCTTCAGCAATTGGGTCATTGGTCGAGTGATGCTCGAAAAGCCTTCGACAAATCTATGGTAATATCCGGCTAATCCAAGAAAAGCGCGGACCTCGGTCTGGGTTGTTGGGGCTTTCCATTCTGCAATAGTCTTGATCTTGGCGGGATCTACGGCAATTCCTCCTGCAGACAAGATATGTCCCAGGAATCCTACTTCCTTCAGCCAAAACTCACATTTGCTGAACTTAGCATACAGCTTATGCTCCCTAAGGGTATCCAGGACAGCTTCTAGGTGTTGCTCATGTTCTTCTTTGGACATGGAGTAGATTAGGATGTCATCGATGAAAACAACGACAAACTTATCCAAGAAGTTCATAAAGATATTATTCATGAGGTTCATGAAATAAGCGGGGGCATTGGTCAATCCAAATGACATGACATTGTACTCGTACAATCCATATCTGGTGGTAAAGGCAGTTTTGGGAATGTCCGATGCACGAATCTTCAATTGATGATATCCAGTCCTGAGATCAATCTTCGAGAATACTCTGGCACCGGTCAGTTGGTCAAACAGATCTTCTATCTTCGGCAAGGGGTATTTGTTCTTGATGGTTACATCGTTAAGTTTACGATAGTCCGTACATAAACGACTGGCACCGTCTTTCTTGTCCACAAACAAAACTGGGGATCTCCAAGGCGACGCACTTGGTCGAATCAGACCTTTGGCTAACAGTTCATCCAGTTGCTTTTTCAGTTCCACTAGCTCTGCTGGATTCATGCTATAGGCTCTCTGGGCTATAGGTCCGGTTCCAGGAATTAACTCGATGATAAACTCGATATCCCGATCTGGGGGCATACCGGGTAAACCATCAGGAAACACATCAGGGTATCGACAGACGACCCTGATCTGATCCAAGGTTGGCTTGGCTACACTTTGGTTGCAGGTAAACTTTCTGGGTAGTCTTTCAGAGACATGTTCTACTATGATGCCGGTGCTACTGGTCATGGTGATGGCTTTCTTGGCACAGTCAATCATTCCATGATGCTTGGCCATCCAATCCATACCCAGTACTATTTCCAAACCTTTGGTTCCCAGAACAATCAGATTGGCATAGAAATCTACTTCATGTATTCTGATGGGTACATTTTTGCAAAATTTTCTGCCTTTAGTGGTTGATCCGGGGATTTGAACTATCATAACATGTTTCAAACTGATAGGTTGAATATTACTTGTGGATGCAAAGTCTTCAGTGACAAAAGAATGAGATGCTCCGGAATCAAACAACACTCTGGCAGGTACTGAGTTGACAGGAAACATACCCAGTACAACATCTGGTGCTTCCTGGGCTTCTTCGGCGTTCATGTGGAAGAGGCGACCATTGCGGTTATTGGGGTTGTTGGGGGCGAACTTCTTGCCGGTGGAGACGCGGCGTTGCTGCTGAGCAGGTGCAGCAGTGTTGCCGGCGAGCTTGGCGAGCCTCTTGGGGCACTCGTTGGAGTAGTGTCCCACTACACCACACTCATAGCAAGTGATGGTGGTTTTGTCCTTGGTTGCGACGGGAATGGCGTTGCTCCCAGTCCTTGGAGCGGTGTTGGTGTTGTTGTTGTTGTTGGTGTTGGGGGCTCGCATTGGGGCGCGGTTGAAGTTGTTGGTGTTGCTTTGGTAGTTGTGGTTGTTGTTGGGATGGCCTCCTGGCCTGGGGTTTCCTCCACTCCGGTTCTGAAAACCCGGGCGTGAAGTATGCATCTGGGGCTTGTTGTTTCTGGGGGCAAAACCTCCGCTTGAGCTGGGGCGATACTTTGGAGTATTGCTGGGCCCACTCTGGTGCATCATGCGGCGTTTGCGGTTCTCATTGGCTTGGTTCAGCTTGCCTTCCATCTGAATGGCGGAGTCCACTAAGGCTTCAAGATCAGCGAAGGGGATGTTGACAAGGACAGTCTGCATCTCATCATGCAGTCCGTTCAGGAATCTCTCCTGCCTCTTCTCAGTGGTGTCGGTCTCATCGGGGGCATACCTTGAAAGTGTAAGGAACCTGTCGCGGTATTCTACCACCGTCATCCTTCCTTGCTTGAGTTCGCGGAACTTATCCCTCATCTTCTTGATAAGACCCGGGGGCACATGGTACTTGCTAAACTTGAGCTTGAAATCTGCCCAAGTCATGACTTGACCTCCGTTCATGGCACGGGTGCTAGTCCACCAGGCTCGGGCTGGTCCGGCAAGGTAGTGAGTGGCAAACAAGACCTTCTCGTTGGCTTCTACTCCGGCTACTTCCAAGTTGTTCTCCATAGTCTGGATCCAGTCGTCGGCATCGAGGGGTTCTTCAGTCTTGCTAAACACCGGAGGGTTGGTGTTCTGGAAGTTCTTGAGCTTTGAGCCGGGGTGATCATGATTCCCATGGCCTTGGTTAGCAAGGTTTTGTAGTGCGGCGATGTTGGCTTGACGTTCAGCTCTTTCAGTCTCCTTGTCAGCTAGCAAGGTTTGCAGCAGTTGCATCAGGGCGTTGTCGCGATTGGGAGGGGCCATCTGAATATACAGAAGATTATAAGATAAGAGGGAAATTTCTATGGTTGATTTTGAGTGAGTTCAAAACTTGTAAAACTTGAATGCTTTTGATGACAAACAAAAACATTCATTCCTTCATTCAACATAACACATTACAAGCTAACATACCAACACTTCCCATGGTTTTAAGAACCATTCTCATGCTACGATACAAGGGACAGGATACAACTCACACCTACATCAGTGATCAAGTGCAACTACCCTCATCCTCAACGTCGATGGGAACGACGTCGTCAGGTCCGGGCTCCAGGAACGCGTAATCCTCCTCCTTAGTGAACTCGTCCTCCTCAAAGTCGTCATCGTCACTCAGGAAGGCTCCTCCTCCCTGAATGTCGATACCAGCTTCGTCGTCCTCCATCTTGATACGTCTCCAACGTATCCATAATTTCTGATGTTCCATGCTTGTTTTATGACAATACTTACATGTTTTGCTTGCACTTTATAATGTTTTTATGCGTTTTCCGGAACTAACCTATTAACAAGATGCCACAGTGCCAGTTCCTGTTTTCTGTTGTTTTTGGTTCCAGAAAGGCTGTTCGGGCAATATTCTCAGAATTGGACGAAATCAACGCCAAACATCCTATTTTTCCCGGAAGCATCCAGAACACCGAAGGAGAGTCGGAGGAGAGCCAGGGGGCCACCACACAGGTGGGCCGCGCGGCCTACACCCTGGCCGCGCCGGCCTGGTGTGGGGCCACCCTGTCGCCCCTCCTGCGCCGCCTCTTCGCCTATATAAGCCCTTTCGACCTAAAAACGCGATACCTTTTGACGAAACTCCAGAAAGACTCCAGGGGCGCCGCCGCCATCGCGAAACTCCACCCGGGGGACAGAAGTCTCTGTTCCGCACTCGCCGGGATGGGGAAGTGCCCCCGGAAGCCATCTCCATCAACGCCACCGCCTCCATCATGCTCCGTGAGTAGTTCCCCCATGGACTACGGGTTCTAGCAGTAGCTAGTTGGTACTCTCTATCCCATGTACTTCAATACAATGATCTCATGAGCTGCCTTACATGATTGAGATCCATCTGATGTAATCGGTGTTGTGTTTGTTGGGATCCGATGGATGATACATTATGATTAGTCTATCTATAAAGTTTGTGAAGTTATTGTTGCTGCAATCTTGTTGTGTTTAATGCTTGTCACTAGGGCCCGAGTGGCATGATCTTAGATTTAAGCTCTATAATTATTGCTTAGATTGTATCTACAAGTTGTATGCACATGTCTATGTCCAGAACCAAAGGCCCCAAAGTGACAGAAATTGGGACAACTGGAGGGGAAGGCTTAGATATGAGGATCACATGTTTTCACGGAGTGTTAATGCTTTGCTCCGGTGCTCTATTAAAAGGAGTGCCTTAATTTCCAGTAGATTCCCTAGAGGCCCGGCTGCCACCGGCTGGTAGGACAAAAGATGTTGTGCAAGTTTCTCATTGCAAGCACGTACGACTATATATGGAAAACATGCCTACATGATTAATAAGCTGGATGTTCTAACTTAATGCTTTGAATCCTATCAATTGCCCAACTGTAATTTGTTCACCCAACACTTGTCACTTGTTATTGGAGAGTTACCACTAGTGTAGATCGCTGGGAACCCCGGTCCATCTTTCATCATCATATACTTGTTCTACATGACATTGGAAGTAGTGTCAACTATTTTCTGGTGCCATTGCTCTCATATTATCAAGTATCGCTTGTTTTCATCGTTACTACTGCTCTCATACTACTGCTGCTTTCACATCACCCCTGTTATTAGTGCTTTTCCAGGTGCAGCTGAATTGACAACTCAGTTGTTAAGGCTTATAAGTATTCTTTACCTCCCCTTGTGTCGAATCAATAAATTTTGGTTTTACTTCCCTCGAAGACTGTCGCGATCCCCTATACTTGTGGGTTATCAAGACTGTTTTCTGGCGCCTTTGCCGGGGAGGCATAGCTCTACTCATAAGTTCACCTGGGGAGTACACTCTACCTCTATCTCTGTTCTTATTTTATTTTATTTTGTTTTGCTTAGTTTACTTTTGTCTAGTTTATTTGTGCTTAGTTTATTTCTGTCTTGTTTTATTTTTCTTAGTTTACTTTTGTCTAGTTTCTTTTTGTCTTGTTTTACTTTTCTCATATACCCAAAAATCCATAAAAATTTGAAAAACCTAAAAATTAAAAACTGCTATTATGGGAGAACCTACAACCTATTTGGAGCTTATAGAATATTATAATAATTATAGAGAATCAAGAGCGGGAAAAGTGATGAGTGCTGTGATAGAAAAATTGAATACAATTGCTAAAATCTTGCTTAAACGCCATGATATAAACTGTTGCTCTCAACAGGACACTAAACATCTTAAATTTCAATGTGGCTTTAGTGAGGAATTTTTAATTAAGAACTATAATCGGAATAGCTATATTCATTTTGGGTTTGAAGAGGTAGAACAATTTGTCATATTTATGGGAGCCTCTGAGATAGAATCCTTCATGGTTAAAAATTATGAAACTTGTGTTGTTTGTAAGGACCTTAAAGATTATGTCTCTTCTATCCTTAATTTTTGCAATGAAAGTTACACTGATAATCCTTATATCATTGATTATAAAGAGAGACTCATTAATGCACAAGAATGCACTCACAATTTGCAGGGACCTGTGGAAGAGGAAATTGATGAACCTGAAAGCTCATTGGTTGAAAAAGAATAGGAGAGTGATGAACAAAAGGAGAAAGAATGGATTAGCTACCCATGCCAACCTTCTAATGAGAGTAACTCTTTATCTCTTACACTATTTGATTGTCCTCCATGCTTACCGAAAGAGGTTGAATGTTATGTTCCTGTGGATTCTCTTGAAATATTCCCTATGAGTAAAACTTGTGAGAATAATTATGCTACTGTTATTTATGATAATCCATGCTACTTTGATAAATCTTATGATAATGCTTTGTTTGTGCCTGATGTCAAAATGCATGGTACTAAAGAGTTTTGTTTAGCAAATGTTTATGATAAATCTCTAGATGATGGTCCTATGTTACTTGATAATATTAATTGTACTACTAATGAAAATGGGATTGGAGAGGTCTTGACATTATCTATGAGTCCCATATCTTTTGAGAATGATCAATCATCTTGTTATATTATTGATAAAAGTGTGTTTGAAAGTTTTAATCCTACTATTTTTGAGCTTGATAAAAATTATGTGCTTGTGAATCATGAAAAGTATGCTGCATGTGATAGTTATATTGTTGAGTTTATCCATGAAGCTACTGAAAATTATTATGAGAGAGGAAAATATGGTTGTAGAAATTTGCATGGTACTAAAACACCTCTCTATATGCTTAAAATTTTGAAGTTACTCTTGTTTTACCTTCTTATGCTTGTCACTTTGTTCTTCATGAATTTATTTGTGTACAAGATTCCTATGCATAGGAAGAGGGTTAGACTTAATTTTTTTTTGAATTTGCTTCTTGATGTTTTTATTTGCTTCAACTCTTATTTCTTGCGAGTGCATCACTAAAATTTGCTGAGCCCATCTTAATGGCTATAAAGAAAGCACTTCTTGGGAGATAACCCATGTGTTTATTTTGCTACTGTTTTGTTGTGTTTTGGAAGTTGTTACTACTGTAGCAACCTCTCCTTATCTTTATTTTATTGCAATGTTGTGCCAAGTGAAGCCTCTAATCGAAGGTTGATACTAGATTTGGATTTCTGCGCAGAAACAGATTTCTATCTGTCACGAATCTGGGCTGTTTTCTCTGTAGGTAACTCAGAAAAATATGCCAATTTACGTGCGTGTTCCTCAGATATGTATGCAACTTTCATTAGTTTTGAGTTTTCTGATTTGAGCAACGTAAGTACCTGTTTAAAATTCGTCTTTACTGGCTGTTCTGTTTTGGCAGATTCTGTCTCTGTTTTTTGCATTGTCTCTTGTGGACTTTAAGCAAGGCTTTCTAGACGTGGAGAGCTGTAGCTAATGTTTTATTGAGTTCTTGCAATGTGTCACTACAGGACCAAGGTGGATTCAAGTTTTTTGAGTACTAACCCCTCTAATGAAGTTTATGAGAAGTTTGGTGTGAAGGAAGTTTTCAAGGGTCAAGAGAGGAGGATGATATATGATCAAGAAGAGTGAAAAGTCTAAGCTTGGGGATGCCCCCGTGGTTCATCCCTGCATATTTCAAGAAGACTCAAGCGTCTAAGCTTGGGGATGCCCAAGGCATCCCCTTCTTCATCAACTTATCAGGTTCTTCTATTGAAACTATATTTTTATTCGGTCACATCTTATGTGCTTTACTTGGAGCGTCTGTGTGCTTTTATTTTTGTTTTTTTTTGAATAAGATCGGATCCTAGCAATCCTTGTTTGGGAGAGAGACACGCTCCGCTTTTTGATATGAACACTTGTTCTTCGTTTTACTTTTAATGTTCAATGATAAAAGTTGGAAGCTACATCACTTATGGTTATTTGGTTGGAAACAGAAAATGCCTCATATTGTCTTGAATAATTTGAAACTTGGCAATTGTTTTGAGCTCTCAAGTAGATCATGATTAAGTTTTTTCATGTAGTTTAAACCTATTAGTGGAGAACTACTGTAGAGCTTGTTGAAATTGGTTTGCATGATTGGTCTCTCTTAAGGTCTAGATATTTTCTGGTAAAAGTGTTTGAGCAACAAGGAAGACAGTGTAGAGTATTATAATGCTTGCAATATGTTCTTATGTAAGTTTTGCTGTACCGGTTTATACTTGTGTTTGCTTCAAATAACCTTGCTAGCCTAAGCCTTGTATTGAGAGGGATTACTTCTCATGCATCCAAATCCTTGAGCCAAAAACTATGCCATTTGTGTCCACCATACCTACCTACTACATGGTATTTCTCCGCCATTCCAAAGTAAATTGCTTGAGTGCTACCTTTAAATAATTCAAAATTTATTACCTCTGATTTGTGTCAATGTTTTATAGCTCATGAGGAAGTATGTGGTGTTTATCTTTCAATCTTGTTGGGTAACTTTCACCAATGGACTAGTGGCTTCATCCGCTTATCCAATAATTTTGCAAAAAGAGCTGGCAATGGGATTCCCAGTCCCAAATTAATTAACCAAAATAGACACTCCTCCATGGTATGTGATTGTTGGACGGCACCCGAAGGATTCGGTTAGCCATGGCTTGAGAAAGCAAAGGTGGGGAGGAGTGTCATCATAATAAAACTAAATAAAAGGGCACTCCTTCATGGTATGAGATTGTTGGCAGGCACCCGAGGATTCGGTTAGCCATGGTTTGTGAAAGAAAGGTTGGAAGGAGTGCCACACAAAAATAAAAATAAAATGGGAGCCGCTCTTTGAAGGTTTGTCTGGCAAGGGGGTTAGAGTGCCCACTACCATTCGTTGACAACAACAAACACCTCTCAAAACTTTACTTTTATGCTCTCTTTATGTTTTCAAAACCAAAGCTCTAGCACAAATATAGCAATCAATGCTTCCCTCTGCGAAGGGCCATTCTTTTACTTTATGTTGAGTCAGTTTACCTACTTCCTTCCATCTTAGAAGCAAACACTTGTGTCAACTGTGCATTGATTCTTACATACTTGCTTATTTGCATTCATCATATTACTTTATGTTGACAATTATCCATGAGATATGCATGTTGAAAGTTGAAAGCAACTGCTGAAACTTAAATCTTCCTTTGTGTTGCTTCGATGCCTTTACTTTGAATCTATTGCTTTATGAGTTAACTCTTGTGCAAGACTTCTGATGCTTGTCTTGAAAGTACTCTTCATGAAAAGTTTTGCTATATGTTATCTATTTGTTAGCAACTATAGATTATTTCCTTGAGTCACTTCATTCATATCATGTGCTTTGTAATAGTATGATCAAGGTTATGTAAGTAGCATGTCACTACAGAAATTATTCTTTTTATCGTTTACCTACTCGAGGACGAGTAGGAACTAAGCTTGGGGATGCTGATACGTCTCCAACGTATCCATAATTTCTGATGTTCCATGCTTGTTTTATGACAATACTTACATGTTTTGCTTGCACTTTATAATGTTTTTATGCGTTTTCCGGAACTAACCTATTAACAAGATGCCACAGTGCCAGTTCCTGTTTTCTGTTGTTTTTGGTTCCAGAAAGGTTGTTCGGGCAATATTCTCGGAATTGGACGAAATCAACGCCAAACATCCTATTTTTCCCGGAAGCATCCAGAACACCGAAGGAGAGTCGGAGGAGAGCCAGGGGGCCACCACACAGGTGGGCCGCGCGGCCTACACCCTGGCCGCGCCGGCCTGGTGTGGGGCCACCTTGTCGCCCCTCCTGCGCCGCCTCTCCGCCTATATAAGCCCTTTCGACCTAAAAACGCGATACCTTTTGACGAAACTCCAGAAAGACTCCAGGGGCGCCGCCGCCATCACGAAACTCCAATTCGGGGGACAGAAGTCTCTGTTCCGGCACCCTGCCGGGACGGGGAAGTGCCCCCGGAAGCCATCTCCATCAACGCCACCGCCTCCATCATGCTCCGTGAGTAGTTCCCCCATGGACTACGGGTTCTAGCAGTAGCTAGTTGGTACTCTCTATCCCATGTACTTCAATACAATGATCTCATGAGCTGCCTTACATGATTGAGATCCATCTGATGTAATCGGTGTTGTGTTTGTTGGGATCCGATGGATGATACATTATGATTAGTCTATCTATAAAGTTTGTGAAGTTATTGTTGCTACAATCTTGTTGTGTTTAATGCTTGTCACTAGGGCCCGAGTGGCATGATCTTAGATTTAAGCTCTATAATTATTGCTTAGATTGTATCTACAAGTTGTATGCACATGTCTATGTCCAGAACCAAAGGCCCCAAAGTGACAGAAATTGGGACAACTGGAGGGGAAGGCTTAGATATGAGGATCACATGTTTTCACAGAGTGTTAATGCTTTGCTCCGGTGCTCTATTAAAAGGAGTGCCTTAATTTCCAGTAGATTCCCTAGAGGCCCGGCTGCCACCGGCTGGTAGGACAAAAGATGTTGTGCAAGTTTCTCATTGCGAGCACGTACGACTATATATGGAAAACATGCCTACATGATTAATAAGCTGGATGTTCTAACTTAATGCTTTGAATCCTATCAATTGCCCAACTGTAATTTGTTCACCCAACACTTGTCACTTGTTATTGGAGAGTTACCACTAGTGTAGATCGCTGGGAACCCCGGTCCATCTTTCATCATCATATACTTGTTCTACATGACATTGGAAGTAGTGTCAACTATTTTCTGGTGCCATTGCTCTCATATTATCACTGCTTTGCCTTATCACATTACTACTGCTCTCATATTACTGCTGCTTTCACATCACCCCTGTTATTAGTGCTTTTCCAGGTGCAGCTGAATTGACAACTCAGTTGTTAAGGCTTATAAGTATTCTTTACCTCCCCTTGTGTCGAATCAATAAATTTGGGTTTTACTTCCATCGAAGACTGCCGCGATCCCCTATACTTGTGGGTTATCACATCTCTCTCAGCTGATCCTCCTGGGTCTTGACAGTGGCCTCTAGTGATGCTATCTGGGCGCGAAGGCGCACAATAGTAGCATCCCTCTTGGCACGCTGCCGGCGAAGCTTGTTGCGGTCCTTGGACAGCATCTTGATTGCATCGGCATGAGTGGCCAGTGCAACGTGAGTCTGGTTCGCGTACGCACGGGAGTTGTCAAGCTCCTTCTGAGTGTGGTACAACATGAAATCCAGATGCTCAGCATGGTGCCTCATCTCCGGGTGCGGCTGCAGCTCCATAGGCACTCCCATAGCATCACGCCTCACAAGATGTGCGAAGCGAGACGCAAGTAGGCGCACCATGTTCTGTCCACAGAGGCGCGCAAGTGCCTCCTGAAGGCCACGTGCGAGTCCATCGAGCCAGTTGCTCTCACGGAAGGAGAAGAGGATCCTCTCCGAGGTGGGAGGCTCCATCTTGCCCCTCAAGTCGGCGGTAATGATCCACTGCAACTCTCCTCCAGCCTGGTCGTCCACCTAAATCCCGTGGAACTCAGGGTGCGGGCGTCCAAGGAAGTCTAAGACAGCGTCGAGGTCGTGCTCGAAGATCAAACTCCCTCCGTTCCCAAGTTGATAAAACTTGGTGTTGATGGGTGCATTCGGCTCCATCTGAAAGTGAATTGGAGGAGTAAGTTAGAGAGTGAACAAGTGTGGCAAAATTTTAAGTAGATTCAAAATAAGAAAGAGCATGATTCATCAAATTTCGAAAAAGCCTCAAAGACAAGAGTGTGAGTACATTTTCACAAATATTCTCTTCATTTTGATTTCAAAGTTAGGTTTTTATGAACGCCCATTCTAACTAAGGTTTTCTAAGGTCAACAATGGCTCTGATACCAACTTGTCAACACCCGGAATTTTAAGTCCGGATGCCTATTATGTCATTCATCGCAATCCCAGGATAATGTTGTTGCGAGGCATAATAGTCGAATATCATAGTCATCATTTATTACAAACCATATTGTCTTACAACTTGAATCACATGATCCATATTACACGAATAGTTGATCTATCGATCAACAAACAAACACAAGTTCATAGCGGAAGCGTAAAGATAAAGGGACTCTCTAGTCCACAGGCCAACGCTTGACGTCAGAAAACTCCTAGTTGTCGTAGGCGTCCTGCTGATCATCTCCTTGGTAGTTCTGTTCATCTTCATACTCTGGCCATTTGAATAGCCAGGGACAAAGCCGTAAGTACTTTAAGTACTTGCAAACTAGCGCTAATGTAAGTGCTAGCAATTTGAGTAAGGGGTGCTAAGCGCTAGTTTAATTTGCATAAGCCAGTTTTAGTTCACAAGAGTTTGATAAAAGACTTATTCATGTGATAACTACTCAAGTGGGAACATTAGTGTCATTCCCACAACATTCGTTGTAATTCAACAAGTCACCAAGTCACCATTCATTTCACCAACACTTTCAAATCCTGACACCGGAAACTGTATGGCCTTTCCAACCGTCCGTAACCGTGGACACGGCTATTCGAATAGATTTACACTCTGCAGAGGTTGCACACTTGTGCCACAACATTTGATTTCATCCGTCGGGATTACCCCGAATCATCGTAACACAGTACGCGGATCATCAACCATAACCTTTCACTTACAAATCCTAGTATGAGCACCTCTCCCCATGAGCTTGGCGTCCTAGTGAAGACCAACTGTCAACCTGGGAACTGCATAGGGCTTGGCCGTACAATTCACCTCAATTCACATCATTTCTCAACAACGGAGGCAGCCTCGGCATAACCCCTATGATGTGTGTTCAGAGGGAACCCATACTAAAATGTATAAATTTCCAGTTAAGCCCTACCCATAATCAGGTATTGTGGGGGTACTCAATATTGGAAAGGTATCGCATCCAAACCAATATCAGGTTTTTATCAAAAATCACTATCTTCTCTTGTTCACATTCAACTTCAAATCATTCAATGGAATGATTCATCATTCCAAGGTTTCAAATTCAACAAGTCACATGTTCCCATCTAGAGTAGTCAAGTTTTAATATATTAGCATTAGCACTAATCATGAGGGGTGCTATATTGCTTGGCTAGCTTGAGACTAACTTTGCTACTCTAGTAACCTTCTTCATTCAAACCAAGGTAAATTAACTCTTTGAAAAACAACAGGTAAAACTTGTAAGGTAAAATCTTGGGATAGGCTTGTGTTAAGAAAGATAAGAATCATGGTGCCTTGCCCAAAGAGGCTTTGCACTTTGCAAGAGTATGAGCTTGCATTGGTAGTTCTCAAGGTTCTCTTCTTCCTCCTCTTGGTAGAATCCTTCTTCCTCTTGGTATTCTCCGATGCTAGCGTCTAAATTTAAATACGAGGTATAATCACTAAGCAACTCAAAAGCTATACTAAGCACATCATTATTTCACACAAACTAGGCTAAGCACACACATAACATAATTAGGTGCATTGGTTCCCTTTATTAAAGAAAAATAATTTCCTCCCATTACATATGTAATTAATAATTTCCATATAGTTATTGAGGAAAATAATTTCCTCTCATTGAATATTCTTAAGATTTAACTTCTCAAATAATCATACATGAATTAATATTGACCTAAGTCAACCATTCATTATCATTAATTGAGAAAATGATTTAAATGAGGTAGACCACCTCATACCATTTAATAGTTCCACAAATGATTTAAATCTCCAAGTATTTCATCTAAGAGTGTTTGACCAGTGGTTCAAACATCACATGAACTCACTTGGGACAAGATTTAAATGAAGTAAAATACTTCATATGAATTGCATAATAGTTTTGGACAATATCACTTAAGTAAACTAGCCATATTGTCCATTATCTAAACTAGGCCATGATCATCCAAAGTGACCACACCATTTTGTTGCAGAAACAATTAGTGTAAGTTAAATGTGAGCTATTAGAGTTGGGATTAACTAAATATCTATTTTGGTTGATTTTTAATAATTATTTGAATGTGCAAAAGTCCCTGACTTAATGTTTTTATCATTTTATTTCTACAACAGATCTTGCGGTGGGACCAGTGGCATGTTGTAGAACTTTTTACTAGCTTTCCAACAATATAAAGTTTGCTAAATTTGGCCAAGCCAAACAGATTCTATGAATCTTCAAAGTTGGGTCCAGTATTGAATTTATCAGGATTTGGAAATTCGAATTTGAATGAAATGGGCTTGGCGGGAAACTAACTGGGCCGAATTGATTTAAACGGCGCAAGGCCAGCCCACCACGCGTCCACGCACGCGTGGGCTGCCTGACAGGGGGCTCCACCCGTCAGCGACTCTTAAAACCCGAAACGGTATGAGCTAACGTGAAGCGTTGGATTAGAACGACATCGGACGGCACAGGGCCGTCGTCGTCTCCGGCGAGATCAGGGCACTGGCACGGCGGCGGTAGGGGGTCGGAGAGCTCACCGTGGCTCCAGCTAGGGTTGGCAGTGTGCTCGGTGACGTTGTGGACGACGGCGATGCAGCCTGTAGCAGTGGCGAAGCTCGGGGCGGCCTGGATCGACGGCGATTTCACTAGGGCTTCCGCGGCTCCGATTGCTCGATTGAGCTTGCTCCGGCGACGATTGAGGTAGCTAGCGGTGTGAGGCGAAGCGGTGGTGAACGGTGGTCATGGTGGTGTGCTGGGATTGCTCTGGGGAGGTCTCTATTTATAGGCGGGAGGGGGTGCTGCGGGGCATGGTGCGGGTCGTCACGGGCGCGGCGTCTCCGGCGAGCTAGAGGGCTAGGCGGTGACGCAGCGACGATCGGGAGGGTACGGCGAATCCACGAGCGTCCATGGCGAGTTAATGCGAGGCGTACGGTGGTCGGGGCCATGCGCGTACTGTCGCGGCCGTGGCGGGCGGTCTCGTCCTCGCCGGCGACCTTAGGCGCTAGGTGGTGACGGCATCATGTCCGGCGAGCTCCACGTGGCGAGTCAGGTACCAGGGCGCGCGGAGGTGGTCGGGGTACGGCGAGGTACGGCGGACGACGCGTGCCCGTGTCGCGCGCGTCCGTGCACGGGTGACATCGCCATGCCGTTGGCGGCGTACCTGGAGCGTACTGGGCGCGGCCATGGCGGGTCGTGGCGTCGTCCTCTTGTTCAACGGCGGGTACATGCGATCTCCTGGGATCATGGGCGATGCGTTTGGCAAGGTGGCGAAGGGTGGAGAGGCAGGGAGAGAGGGGTGGCGCGTCGAGGTGGAACGGGGCCGGCATGGCCATGGCCAGCCATGTTCTGGTCGTGTCCATGGCGTCTCCTGGCATGGGTTAGGTAGGGTGGGGTCCAGAGGTCAATGCTAGGTCAAGTGGTGATCAAGAAATGGCCAGGTTTGATAAAATTTGATAAGTGATGATCTTGCCAAAATTTCAAAGTCCTCTCTTTGCTTGATCATAACTTTTGATCCAGGATGAATTTGGTATGATGATCTTTACAAAAGTTGTTCATCTTGTCGTGTACTTGGATGACATGCAAAGAATGGAATTTGTTTAGTTTAGAAATCTTGAATTGCAAAGGCTCAAAGTGGTGACCAGAGAGTAATTGTCAAAAATGACCATTATTCTATGTGATCATAATTTTGATTTTTGGATTTGATTTAAATGGGGTTTCTTTTATTCCCAAAGTTGTAATAACTCTTTAACATCATATTACAAGTAGTGGTGAAGATCAAATGGGTCTAGGGTCAAAATTTGCAAAAATGGCATATGCCATGTTTTAGGGTTTTTAGGGTTTATCCCTTATTTGATTTCTTTCTCTTTTTGATTTATTCGTTTGGTGATCTTCACTTGATCACTTTAGGTTTTTAGAGTTCATCACATAAACAATAGAACAATCATCATGGCATATCACTCAAAATGCACAAGTCTTATGCAGGGCACTATATGCAATTTAAAAGTTTTTATTGGTTCTGAATTTTGTATCTCTGGAATTCTTCTTCTCTCTTTTATTTGAAATTTGGGATGTTACAGTCCACTAGTGAAAGTAGGATACCTAGGCCTTGTTTCCGAATAGAAAAGTTACACCACAGAGAATTGCCTCCCACGCCAGAAAGCTATTTTCTGGCACCGTTTCCAACAAGTTCTGCTACATGTTTACTTGCTGCCATATTTATTTCAGATTGCTATTACCACTCACAATCATCCATATTACTTGTATTTCACTATCTCTCCGCCGAACTAGTGCACCTATACATCTGACAAGTGTATTAGGTGTGTTGGGGACACAAGAGACTTCTTGTATCTTAATTGCAGCGTTGCTTGAGAGGGATATCTCTGACCTCTACCTCCCTGAGTTCGATAAACCTTGGGTGATTCACTTAAGGGAAACTTGCTGCTGTTCTACAAACCTCTGCTCTTGGAGGCCCAACACTGTCTACAAGAATAGAAGTGTACGTAGACATCAAGCTATTTTCTGGCGCCGTTGCCGGGGAGGTAAGGTAAAAGGTATTCACATCCTCCGACTACTAAGCTATTTCCTAGCACTGTTGCCGGTGTGTGAGTGCTCGAAGGTATCTCCTTTAGATCCTGCAATTATATCTTTTTGTTTCTTGTTTTCACTAGTTAGGCTTAATGGAAAACAACAACAAAATGAGAGATCTTTATGAACTTTATCTTGAATTAGGACATGATGTGTTTGAAGAGAGAATTAAAAAACTCATGGAACTTTATATGCATGCTAATGGGAATGTTATTAGTATGAATGCTTTGAACACCATTGTTGCTAATGCTATGGAAAATTTTAAGCTTGGGGAAGCTGGTTTTGATGAGCATGATATTTTTAGTCCCCCAAGTTTTGAGGAGAAAATTTTCTTTGATGATACTTTACCTCCTATTTATGATGATTATAATGATAGTGGTATTTTGGTGCCACCTACTATGGAGGATAAAGGTTATTATGATTATACCATGCCTGCAATTTATGATGATTACAATTATGGTTATGGTAGTTTTACTCCCACTATTACTAATAAAATTGATTATGCTTATGTGGAGAGTAATAATTTTATGCATGTAGCTCATGATAAGAATGTTTTATGTGATAGTTATATTGTTGAGTTTGTTCATGATGCTACTGAAAGTTATTATGAGAGAGGGAAACATGGTTATATGCATCTTAATAATATTAAGTTTCCCCTCTTTGTGTTGAGAATCTTGAAGTTGCGCTTGTGTTGCCTTTCTATGCTTGTTGCATTGTGCTTACATGACTTGTTTATTTACAAGATTACTTTTCATAGGAAGTGGGTTAGGCTTAAATGTGTTTTGAATTTGCTTCTTGATGCTCTCTTTTACTTCAACTCTTATTTCTTGCGCGAGCATCATTAAAATCACTGAGCCCATCTTAATGGCTATAAAGAAAGCACTTCTTGGGAGATAACCCATGTATGTTTTATTACTGTTTCGTTGCGTCTTGGAAGTTGTTACTACTGTAGCAACCTCTCCTTATCTTTATTTTATTGCATTGTTGTGCCAAGTAAAGTCTTTGATAGTAAGGTTGATACTAGATTTGGATTACTGCACAGAAACAGATTTCTTACTGTCACGAAATTGAGCAGCCCCGTCTGTAGGTAACTCAGAAAAATCTTCCAATTTACGTGCCTGATCCTCAGATATGTACGCAACTTTCATTCAATTTGAGCTTTTTCATCTGAGCCTGTTAAGTGCCTCTGAAAAATCCGTCTTTACGGACTGTTCTGTTTTGACAGATTCTGCCTTTTATTTCGCATTGCCTCTTTTGCTATGTTTGATGGATTTCTTTGCTCCATTAACTTCCAGTAGCTTTGGGCAATGTCCAGAAGTGTTAAGAATGATTATGTCACCTCTGAACATGTGAATTTTTGATTATGCACTAACCCTCTAATGAGTTTGTTTCGAGTTTGGTGTGGAGGAAGTTTTCAAGGGTCAAGAGAGGAGGATGATATAATGTGATCAAGAAGAGTGAAGAGTCTAAGCTTGGGGATGCCCCCGTGTTTCATCCCTTCATATTTCAAGAAGACCCAAGCATCTAAGCTTGGGGATGCCCAAGGCATCCCCTTCTTCATCGACAACTTATCAGGTCACCTCTAGTGAAACTATATTTTTATTCAGTCACATCTTATGTACTTTACTTGGAGCGTCTGTGTGCTTTTATTTTTGTTTTGTTATTGAATAAATTCATGCTTGTGTGGTAGATAGACACGCTCCGCTCTTTCATATGAACACTGGTATTCTTAGTTCTATCTTTAATGTTCATGGCGGAGTTGAAAACCGCTTCGTTAATTGCTATATGGTTGGAAACAGAAAATGCTTCATGTGGTAATTGGTATATTGTCTTGAATAATTTGATACTTGGCAATTGTTTTGCTCAAATAGATCATGTTTAAGCTCGTGCATCATGTACTTTGCACCTATTAATGAAGAACTACCATAGAGCTTGTTGAAATTTGGTTTGCATGATTGGTCTCTCTAAAGTCTAGATATTTTCTGGTGAAGTGTTTGAACAACAAGGAAGACAGTGTAGAGTCTTATAATGCTTGCAATATGTTCTTATGTAAGTTTTGCTGTACCGGTTCATACTTGTGTTTGCTTCAAACAACCTTGCTAGCCAAAGCCTTGTACTAAGAGGAATACTTCTCGTGCATCCAAAACCTTGAGCCAAAACCTATGCCATTTGTGTCCACCATATCTACCTACTATGTGGTTTTTCTCTGCCATTCCAAAGTAAATTACTTGAGTGCTACCTTTAAAATTTCATTCCTTGTCTTTGCAATACATAGCTCATGGGAAAATAGCCTTAAAAACTATTGTGGTATTAAATATGTTGCTATGTATCTTATTTCTTATAAGTTGCTTGTTGAGCGGTAACCATGTTTCTGGGGACGCCATCAACTATTACACTTTTGTTGAATATCATGTGAGTTGCTATGCATGTTCGTCTTGTCTGAAGTAAGGGTGATTTATCATGATCAAATGGTTTGAGTATGCATATTGTTAGAGAAGAACATTGGGCCGCTAACTAAAGCCATGAATCATGGTGGAAGTTTCAGTTTGGACACTAATCCTCAATCTCTTATGAGAATATTATCTATTGTTGAATGCTTATGCATTAAAGAGGAGTCCATTATCTGTTTTCTATGTTGTCCCGGTATGGATGTCCTAAGTTGAGATCTATCAAAAACGAGAAATCAAATGCGATCTATCTCCTTGGACCTTTGTACAGGCGGAGGTACCCCTTTGTGACGCTTGGTTGAAACATATGTTATGCAATGATAATCCGTGTTAATCCAAGCTAATTAGGACAAGGTGCGAGCACTATTGGTATTCTATGCATGAGGCTTGCAACTTATAGGATGTCTTATACATAACACATATGATTTATTACTACCGTTGACAAAATTGTTTCTATGTTTTCAAAATGAAAAGCTCTAGCACAAAAATAGTAATCCATGCTTCCCTCTGCGAAGGGCCATTCTTTTACTTTATGTTGAGTCAGTTTACCTACTTCTTTCTATCTTAGAAGCAAACACTTGTGTCAACTGTGTGCATTGATTCTTACATGTTTACTTATTGCACTTGTTATATTGCTTTATGTTGACAACTATCCATGAGATATACATGTTACAAGTTGAAAGCAATTGCTGAAACTTAATCATCCTTTGTGTTGCTTCAATGCCTTTTACTTTGAATATATTGCTTTATGAGTTAACTCTTATGCAAGACTTATTGATGCTTGTCTTGAAAGTACTATTCATGAAAAGTCTTTGCTATATGATTCAGTTGTTTAATCATTATCTTTACCATTGCTTTGAATCACTTCATTCATCTCATGTGCTTTACAATAGTATTGATCAAGATCATGTTGGTAGCATGTCACTTAAGAAATTATCCTTGTTATTGTTTACCTACTCGAGGGCGAGTAGGAACTAAGCTTGGGGATGCTTGATACGTCTCCAACGTATCTATAACTTCTTATGTTCCATGCTAGTTTTATGACATTACCTACATGTTTTGTTCACACTTTATATCGTTTTGATGCATTTTCCGGAACTAACCTATTAACGAGATGTCGAAGTGCTAGTTCCTGTTTTCTGCTGTTTTTGGTTTCAGAAATCCTACAAAGGAAATATTCTCGGAATTGGACGAAATCAACGCCCAGGGTCTTATATTTCACGGAAGCTTCCAGAGAGCCATAGAGGGACTAGAGGGGAGCCCTGGGGGCCCCACCCCACAAGGCGGCGCGGCCAAGGGGGGGGGGGCGCCCCCCTATGGTCTGGCTCCACCAGGACTCCTCCGAGGCTGCCCTTCCGCCTACTTAAAGCCTCCGTCGCGAAAACCCTAGGGGAATAAGCCACGATACGAGAAAAGTTCCAGAGCCGCCGCCATCGCGAAGCCAAGATTCGGGGGACAGAAGTCTCTGTTCCAGCACGCCGCCGGGACGGGGAATTGCCACCGGAAGGCATCTCCATCGACATCACCGCCATCTTCATCGCCGCTGCTGTCTCCCATGATGAGGAGGTAGTAGTTCTCCCTCGAGGCTAAGGGGCTCCACCGGTAGCTATGTGGTTAATCTCTCTCTCATGTACCTCAATACAATGATCTCATGAACTGCCTTGCACGATTGAGATCCATATGATGAGCTTTGTATCACTATTAATCTATGTGCTACTCTAGTGATGTTATTAAAGTAGTCTATTCCTCCTTCATGATGTAAAGGTGACGGTGTGTGCATCATGTAGTACTTGGCGTAGGTTATCTTTACTATTAAATTGCAATAGGTGGCTGCCTGGTGTCACACTTGGGCCAACTTTTATTTAGGCCGAAATAGATATTGACGATGAAGCGGCCCATATGCAAGGAAATAAAAATAGGGAAGTTGCCATCGGAGAAAATCCAGCGGCCTACTTTCGATCGGAAACACGCGTGTTTGTTTTGGAGACAGAACCTAATTCAAAATCAATAGTATCTGATAGTGTCACCCGTAGCCCACACGGGAAAGAGAACACATGTGTTTGTCTCCATACGTTAACATAAAATCAATCATGGTCCAATCCCACTGTCCTCCTGCCCATCCGACTTTCGCCGCGCTCAGTCACCGCTTGCCGGAGCTCCAATCCCACCGCCCCGCCCGTTCGAGCTTCGCTGTCCTGCTTGTCCGAGCTCCAAGCAGTCGTTGTGTGGTCCGTCGTCGGCCGTCTTCTCCGACGTCCAGGTCGTCTCAATGAATGGTTCATCTCGCCGTTTGTTCCGACTCCTGGATCGCGATCTACCCTGAGCTCCATGGCCGGCCTGTCCTGCAGCACCTGCATTCCTGGTTCGTGAATGTCTTGTTGGGAAAATAGATGGAAGAACATAATTGCATCAGCTTCGAATTGTTTTGTTGTTACTGATGGTTTATTCTAGCAGGTTTCTGTGTTTTTTGGGTTTGGGAATTATTCTGACGAAAATAGTAAACTGCAATTGGATTATTGGAGTGAAATTGCACGATTCTATTGTTGTCTGCAATATGCAATTGTTCTGAAACTATATCGCTATTATGATGGAGGACTCTTTCTCTGCACTGTGGGAAGCATCAGTAGTGAGCATGTAGCTGTAAGCGGCTTCAGCTGTCAGCATGCATCAGATATAAGAAACAAGCAGGATCAGGACATAACATTTCAGTCTTAGCAACATGTACGCAAGATCAATTCCACCGACCAATATTGATGATGCATCTCACTGATGTATTAGGCGGAATTCTAAATACTCTTACAACATGTATGCCGTGAGATGTAAGGGGAACTAATTAGTCGTGAGATACTACGTTATCATTTTAGACATATATATCACACATGATTTTAGAAAACTCAATTAGGAAGGTAAAAGTCATACCCTTAACCATATATTTTTTTTGGAATCGGATCGGAGCAGACATTGGTTCTTAGGTCAATTTGGATCGAGTGGAACAATAGGATTTTCAAGAACAAGTGAAAGACATAAGATCTTCTTCTTGATGCCATTAGTACAGAAGGCGGATAGGTGGAAATTAGTGGGTTTCTTGTAAATAGTACACTTATGTAATTTTGTGGGCTTTTGCCTCGCCCGTCTTATGTGTTGGATCCTTTTATTTGGCTATTTTCTGTCTATAAAAAAAGACGTGCATGTTCGTGTGTTCGTGAAAAAAGTGAAAGCAAAGAGTTTACCGCCTCTCTCCCGGCTCATACGGCTTGCGCGTATCTCTAGATCATAAATTTGATAATAATACAAGATACAAAATATATCATTAGAAAGCTCACATGTTCTACTTTCTAATGATATAATTTTTATGTTGTACAATTAATGTTATGTTGGCAAAATTGACAACTTAGGGATACGCGCAAGCCCAATGAACTGGGACAGAGGTAGTAACACAAAAATGTGGATTATGAGCAAACAAACCTTGGACTTTGTAGTTATTGTGTGAGGGCTAACTAAATTGACTTACAACTTTATGACCGTTATTGGTTCGGTCACTAATTGTAGTGTATTCTGTTTTCTTTAACCTTTGTTACGCCATGTGTGGTAATTTAATGGAAAGTTCAACCTCAACGGTTAATTGCAAGAAGCAATGTTGTGCGTTTTAGGAAATTGGGGTTATTAGAATCTAATTTTGAATACATGTGAATTTTTTATATATTATATATATTTACATATGCGGGAATCAAATAATTGCAACGACCGTGGCAACGCACGTGCATTCAACTAGTGATTGTAATCTCTTATAGATTATGGAGTTAACTATTACTATGATAGTATTGATGCGATCTATTCCCCCTTTCATAGCTTAAAGGTGACAGTGTGTATGCTATGTTAGTACTCGGTCTAAATTGCAACGGTCTATTATGCTCTAGAGGTTACTTAAATATGAACACCGAATGTTGTGGCGCTTGTTAACTCCGTCTTGAGGGAGCTCTTGTAGCCCTACACAATGAATGGTGTTTGTCATCCAACAAAAGAGTGTATGTAGCACAAAGGAAGAGAAGTTATTTATTTATGTGATCATTGTTGAGAGTGTCCACTAGTGAAAGTAGGATCCCTAGGCCTTGTTTCCGAATAGAAAAGTTACACCATAGAGAATTGCCTCCCACGCTAGAAAGCTATTTTCTGGCACCGTTTCCAACAAGTTCTGCTACATGTTTACTTGCTGCCATATTTATTTCAGATTGCTATTACCACTCACAATCATCCATATTACTTGTATTTCACTATCTCTTCGCCGAACTAGTGCACCTATACATCTGACAAGTGTATTAGGTGTGTTGGGGACACAAGAGACTTCTTGTATCTTAATTGCAGGGTTGCTTGAGAGGGATATCTCTGACCTCTACCTCCCTGAGTTCGATAAACCTTGGGTGATTCACTTAAGGGAAACTTGTTGTTGTTCTACAAACCTCTGCTCTTGGAGGCCCAACACTGTCTACAAGAATAGAAGCGTGCGTAGACATCAATAGCTCATGGGAAAATAGCCTTAAAAACTATTGTGGTATTGAATATGTAGCTTATGTATCTTATTTCTTATAAGTTGCTTGTTGAGCGGTAACCATGTTTCTGGGGACGCCATCAACTTTTACACCTTTGTTGAATATCATGTGAGTTGCTATGCATGTTCGTCTTGTCTGAAGTAAGGGCGATTTTCATGATCAAATGGTTTGAGTATGCATATTGTTAGAGAAGAACATTGGGCCGCTAACTAAAGCCATGAATCATGGTGGAAGTTTCAGTTTGGACACTAATCCTCAATCTCTTATGAGAATACTATCTGTTGTTGAATGCTTAAGCATTAAAAGAGGAGTCCATTATCTGTTTTCTATGTTGTCCCGGTATGGATGTCTAAGTTGAGAATAATCAAAAGCGAGAAATCCAATGCGAACTTTCTCCTTAGACCTCTGTACAGGCGGCATAGAGGTACCCCTTTGTGACACTTGGTTGAAACATATGTTATGCAATGATAATCCGTGTTAATCCAAGCTAATTAGGACAAGGTGCGAGCATTATTAGTATTCTATGCATGAGGCTTGCAACTTATAGGATGTCTTATACATAACACATATGATTTATTACTACCGTTGACAAAATTGTTTCTATGTTTTCAAAATGAAAAGCTCTAGCACAAAAATAGTAATCCATGCTTCCCTCTGCGAAGGGCCATTCTTCTACTTTATGTTGAGTCAGTTTACCTACTTCTTTCTATCTTAGAAGCAAACACTTGTGTCAACTATGTGCATTAATTCTTACATGTTTACCTATTGCACTTGTTATATTGCTTTATGTTGACAATTATCCATGAGATATACATGTTGAAGTTGAAAGCAACCGCTGAAACTTATATCTTCCTTTGTGTTGCTTCAAAGCTTTCTACTAAGAATTTATTGCTTTATGAGTTAACTCTTATGCAAGTCTTATTGATGCTTGTCTTGAAAGTACTATTCATGAAAAGTCTTTGCTATATGATTCAGTTGTTTAATCATTGTCTTTACCATTGCTTCGAATCACTGCATTCATCTCATATGCTTTACAATAGTATTGATCAAGATTATGATAGCATGTCACTTCAGAAATTATCATTGTTATCGTTTACCTACTCGATGGCGAGTAGGAACTAAGCTTGGGGATGCTTGATACGTCTCAAACGTATCTATAATTTCTTATGTTCCATGCTACTTTTATGATGATACTCACATGTTTTATACACACTTTACATCATTTATATGCATTTTCCGGCACTAACCTATTGACGAGATGCCGAAGAGCCAGTTCTGTTTTTGGTTTCAGAAATCCTACAAAGGAAATATCCTTGGAATTGGACGAAATCAACGCCCAGGGTCTTATTTTTCCACGAAGCTTCCAGAAGACCGGAGGGGATACGAAGTGGGGCCACGAGGGCCCGTACCCATAGGCCGGCGCGACCAGGGAAGGGCCCGCGCCGCCCTATGGTGTGGGCCCCTCGTCAGCCCTCCAACCCTACCCTTCCGCCTACTTATAGCCTTCGTCGCGAAAGCCCCTGTACCGAGATCCACGATACGGAAAAAGTTCCAGAGACGCCGCCGCCGCCAATCCCATCTCGGGGGATTCAGGAGATCGCCTCCGGCACCCTGCCGGAGAGGGGAATCATCACCGGAGGGCTCTACATCACCATGCCCGCCTCCGGATTGATGTGTTAGTAGTTCATCCCTGGACTATGGGTCCATAGCAGTAGCTAGATGGTTGTCTTCTCCTCATTGTGCTATCATGTTAGATCTTGTGAGCTGCCTATCATGATCAAGATCATCTATTTGTAATGCTACATGTTGTGTTTGTTGGGATCCGATGAATATAGAATACTATGTCAAGTTGATTATCAATCATATATGTGTTGTTTATGTTCTAGCATGCTCTCCGTTGCTAGTAGAGGCTCTGGCCAAGTTGATACTTGTAACTCCAAGAGGGAGTATTTATACTCGATAGTGGGTTCATGCCTCCATTGAATCTGGGACAGTGACAGAAAGTTCTAAGGTTGTGGATGTGCTGTTGCCACTAGGGATAAAACATCAATGCTTTGTCTAAGGATACTTGTTGATTACATTACGCACCATACTTAATGCAATTGTCTGTTGTTTGCAACTTAATACTGGAAGGGGTGCGGATGCTAACCCGAAGGTGGACTTTTTAGGCATAGATGCATGCTGGATAGCGGTCTATGTACTTTGTCGTAATGCCCTGATTAAATCTCATAGTAGTCATTGTGATATGTATGTGCATTGTTATGCCCTCTCTATTTGTCAATTGCTCAACTGTAATTTGTTCACCCAACATGCTATTTATCTTATGGGAGAGACACCACTAGTGAACTGTGGACCCCGGTCCATTCTTTTACATCTGAAATACAATCTACTGCAAACTCTGTTCTTTACTGTTCTTCGCAAACAAACATCATTTTCCACACCATACGTTTAATCCTTTGTTTACAGCAAGCCGGTGAGATTGACAACCTCACTGTTACGTTGGGGCAAAGTATTGTGATTGTGTTGTGCAGGTTCCACGTTGGCGCCGGAATCCCTGGTGTTGCGCCGCACTACACTCCGTCACCAACAACCTTCACGTGTTCCTTGACTCCTACTGGTTCGATAACTTTGGTTTCACACTGAGGGAAAACTCGCTGCTGTACGCATCACACCTTCCTCTTGGGGTTCCCAACGGACGTGTGTCAACTGCACGTCAGCATAGACCCAAGTGTATCTTGAATAGTCATCAACAATTACCAAGCAATATTTCTTCCCACCAAAGCTTGCATGAGTGGTAGGACCAAAGAGATCCACATGAAGGAGCTCCAAGATCCTCTTGGAAGAGATGATAGTCTTGCTTGGGTGCGGAGAGTCATGCATTTTGCCTTCAACACAAGCCCTACAAACACGATCTTTGGCAAAAGAAACATTTTCCATTAGTCCCACAATATGGTTCCCCTTGTGAAGACTTTGCAAAGTTATCATGTTGACATGGGCCAAGCGGCGATGCCACAACCAACCCACATCCGCCTTTCCGAATATGCACATCGCACTTGAAGTGGTGGTCCCCGAAAAGTCCACCACATACAAGTTATGTTCGCGATACCCAACGAAAGCGACTTTTAGAGTCTTGCTCCACAAGAGGACCACGATATCATTATCAATAAAGACGGCGAAACCCATCTTGCCAAGGGCGGAAACGGAAAGCAAATTGTAACCAAGGGTTTTGACAAGCATGACATCCACAAGAGTAATGTTGTGTGCAACCACAACCTTGCCAAAACCCAATACCTCGGATGTAGAATTATCGCCGAAGGAGACGGTGATATTATTTATATTGGGCCTCAACTCCTTGACGAGGTTCTTGCCGCCGGTCATATGACTTGTACATCCACTATCAAGTACCCATTTTGAACCTCCGGCGGCATAGTCCTACATGAGATCAATTCTTGGATTTAGGTACCCATTTCTCAATGGGTCCTCTTTTGTTAGCAACAAGGGTCTTTGGGATCCAAATAGACCAAGCAACATAACCATCATATGGGCCAACATATTTAGCATAAACATCACCATAATAATCTTTAAATAGAACATAGTGAGGGTTAGCATTTCCCGCATTATCATCATTAATGGTGTTGCCCTTAGGGGCTTCACCCTTAGTGATAGCTTTCTTCTTCACTTGTGCGGGCTTGGCCTTTTGCTTGTTTGCCTTCTTTGCCTTGGCATTATAACCAAGGCCCTCATTCCCATTGTTTGATCTTTGCTTACTCAAAATATCATCCAAAGAAAGTTCACTTTGGGGAGAGGAGGCCTTAGCAAGTTCATCTTCCAACCTAGCATTCCTCAATAATATTTGCATGATCACATGAAGGGGTAGAGGTACTAGGTATGTCATATGAAGTAAGCCTAATTTGAAGTTGCTCATTAGACTTGGAGAGAAGAGATTATTCACTCTTCAAGGCTTTGTGGGCCTTGTCTAGTTCATCTAGATCCTTCACAAGTTTCTCATGATCAACACCAAATTGGGCCTTTTCCTTTTTAAGCACTTTAGTCTTAGCCCTAGCAAGATCTCTAGCTTTAGTGAGCTTGTTAATTTTATCTTGAGGCTCTTCAATAGTTTCTAGCCTCTCTTCAGGAGAAGCTATGGTTTCTTGACTTTCCTCAAGAGCATTTTTAAGAGCATGTATTTCAAGAGAGTCTTCTCTCTCTATTTGACATTTTTTCTCAAGAGTATCATTTAGTTGAGCTATACGAACCATGAGATTTGAAACATGCTTTTTAGTGTTACCTTGTAAGTTAAGAATGAACTCATCAAAATCAAGCATTTCTTGTTTCACTTTTAAACTAGCATGATTAACCCCTAGATCATTTGATATGTTAGGCATAGAGGGGTTAGGAGATGATACCTCGGAGGATTTAGCCATGAGGCAACTTTCTTCCTCCACATGAATGACCTCATTGGGGGATTCACTTTGTGATGAAGAGTTAGTGGAGAGAGAGGCAAGAGCGACCAATCCATTAGAGGTTGCATCTTCTTCATCATCAACATCATCATCTCCGGAGGTATATTCTTCTTGAGTTGATAGCACAATAGATGTGTCCAAGGTGGACCTTGCCATGAAGCAACGTGCATTCTTGATATGAGGATTCTCATTGGGGGATTCAAAGAGAGATGAAGAGGGAATGTTGGTAGTGACAATGGCGGCCACTTCCTTTGAGCTTTCTTCTTCTTCATCATCACTAGAACTTTCAACTTCATCGGAAGAATATTCTTCCCTAGTCACTAGCACAACTCTTGAGGGCCTCTTGCCCTTCTTGCTCTTGTTGTTGTAGAATTTCTTATTGGGGGCTTTTGAATATTTTCCCTTTGAGTCTTTGCTCTTGTCCTTGGGTATGAGCCTTCCACCATGAGTCTCCCTATGCTCATAGGGGAATTCGGCGATGAAATTGCGCTTGTCATCGCAGTTGTAGCATGCTCTTGTTCTTGGACCCAAGCTAGTGAACCCACTTTTGTTGTTTCTCTTGATGTTGTCTTCCTTGGCCTTGGAGGGATCAACCCAAAAAGATTTTGCATGGAAGGCCATGTGATCATTGTAGTGGAGTTCCAAATCTTCCGGATAGGACATACTCCAAGATGCCCTATATTGTTCTTGAGGGTACACTTCTTCTATGGAATTGACCGTCAAGGCAAGATTGTTCCCTTTTGACATACCAATGGCACGATTGCGAGAATCACGGGAGTTTTGCTCGAGCACCTTGAGGGCTTGCATCTCATGCACGGCTTGTTGAGAAGTGAGAGAGGAATAGCATTCTCTCCCAACAAGAGTCTTGACATCAATGGGTTGAAACGGCATCATGCAATCGATGTACTTATCCTTGATCCAAGAGTCATTGATGTGGGTGGCACCCACATTCCGGAAAGCATCGGCAACGGTGAGAAGCCTTCCATACATGGCTTCATGATCTTCATCTGATAGCCTCATGAATCCTTCGGCTTGATTCCGAAGAAAATTGTACTTGTTCCTTCTCATGCTATCACTTCCAATGCAACTAGCGGCCAAACCATCCCAAGCTTCCTTGGCGGTGGTGAAATTCCGAACACGAGACAATTCTTTTGTCCCCACACTAGTTTGGATCATGTGCAAGGCGGTGTCATTGAGTTGACTATCAACCGCTTCTCTTCTAGTCAACTTGTCGGGGTTGTATGGCTTGAAGCCTTCCACGATGATTCTCCAAAGTACATTGGAGGCACTGCGAACATGAGAACGAAACTCAAATTGCCATGTATCGTAATCTTTAACATTAAACTTAGGTGGGTCGCCCCTAATGTTTATATGAGGATGGGGAACTGGGATATCGGGAGATAGGAAAGGTGGAGCCACTCGATTGTAGCTCACACCTTCACTAGTTCCCATGGGAGAAGTGCCGGGGGGGTATAATAGTGTTTAAGTAATCACCATTCAAGGGCTTGGTAGAGAGGGGTGACGTCGAAGCATCTCCCCCTTCTATCGCACCCTTGTCCCTTTCCTCTATGACGGGAGCTACGGGGGGAACCGGAGTCAAAAGCTCGGAAATCATTTTTCTCATGCTTTCCATTTGAGCATCCATGGAGGACCTCAAGGATGTTTCCATTGCCTTGAATTCATCCATGGTGACCATCTTTGCGGCCCCTTTCGAGCCCTCATCATTCGGCATACTCTTAGGCGGTTAAGCCCGAAATAAGAGCCGAGGCTCTCATACCAATTGAAAGGATCGTATGCCGCACCTAGAGGGGGGGTGAATAGGTGCTAACCAATTTTTAGTTCTTTTTCAATTAGGCTTGACACAAAGGTAAATTCTCTAGATATGCAACTATGTGAATTTACCTATATGACAAGGTCAACGACTAAACAAGATATAGCAATGCAATAGAGAGGAGATAAAGGATAGAGGTAACCGAGAGTGGAGCACACGGAGACATGGAGTTGATTCCCATAGTTCCCTTCCTTTGCAAGAAGGTACGTCTACGTTTGGAGGAGTGTGGTCGCTACGAAAGCCAGACCAACAGTCACGAAGACTTCACTCAGGTCTCCTGTGAGCAACGCCACGAAGGCCTAGCCCACTTCCACTAAGGGATTTCCTCGAGGCGGAAACCGGGCCTTTACAAAGTTCTTGGGGCACACATCCACAACCAAATTGCAGGCTCCTAAATCTGTAACAACACAACAATCAACAACAATACATCAACAACAAACAACTAGGGATCCAAAGAGGAACACTAGCAAAGGGGCCCTCAAGCATATGAGGGGGAAATGTAAATCGCTTCGGTGAGGATGTAGATCGGTGTCTTCTCCTTCGAATCTCCAAAGATCAAGAGCTTTGGTTGGGTGAGGGAGGAGATCTTGCAAATCTTGTGTTCTTGAGGTGGCTCTAATGGTGGTGAGGCTTGGCAGAATTTTAGTCAATGATTGAGCAAGGAGCAAGGTAGAAGAAGGGGGGTATAAATACCCCCTCCCCCAAAAAAAAAAATCCAGCCGTTGGAGTCTTCGAGGGGCCGGATAATCCGACCTAAGTTGGGGCCAGATAATCCCCCCCCCCCCCACCAAAAATCCGGCCCTGGGAAAAATCCGGCCAAATGTCCGGCCAAAAGTCCGGCCCATGTCCAGGGCCTTACTGAGCCGCGTTGCCTCTGGTTCTTAGTCGATTTTTGGGGGGCCGGATATTTCGAAAATATCCGGCCCGGATTATCCGGCCTTCGGGAAATTCCGGCCAAATGTCCGGCCAATAATCCGGCCCCTGTCCAGGGAAGTACTGAGCCACATTGCCTCGAGTCCTTAGCCAAAAAATGGGGGCCGGATATTTTGCAAATATCCGGCCCGGATTATCCGGTCTGGTGAACTTTTTCAGCTTTCTTTTGACTCGTTTTTCCACAGAAGTCACACATATTCATGTACCTATATACACCCTGCACCACTTCATCAAACATTAGAGTATCACATACATTGACATCAAACACTCAAAACATATTGTGAGAGATGTTCTTTCACCTTCTGCATGCTATATGTTACATAGACATGATTTTTATCTGTCTAGATAGAGTAAAATGCATGGGTGGTACCAGAACTTGGAGACCCAAATTAATACGGTCACCGACCTTTTGAATATGCAACATACGGTAACTAATTACGGTGGAGTGTTCATCTAGGTCACTGGCTCATTATACAATGGTGTATTCGCCGATGTGGCAGTGTGTGGACCCCATCTGCCAGCCTCATACCAGCGTCCGGAAAAATTGGGCTAAACTAAAAAAGGACAAAAGTTACTCCAGTCACGCACTCGCGCTGCTCGCGAGTTGAGTGGGTGGAGTTGACCGTGAACACGGATGTCAGGGACGGCCATCCTTGCGGCTCAGAGCTCCGCACGCCGCCATCTCTCTCGGGGAAGGACCACTGTGTGGCGCTGCTAGCCTCCCTATGCCGGCACGAAGGATAAAGGGCATTGTGTCGGCTAGGGGCTCCACTGCATCTTGCTTGGCCGCCATGGGGACCCATCCCTGCAACTCAACGTTTTCGTCCGGCTAGCCATCACGTGGCTCTCCCACCACTGCGCCGCGCTGCTCTGTCTCTTCGACGCGTGGCGCTTGCCAGCTGCAGGGAGCCTCGCCGGTGGCACCAGTGGAGGCGATCGCGTGCCTCGGTATCTCGCCCTGGAGAGCTCCTCCTTGCTCTCTGCTGCCGTTCACGACGAGGAGAAGAACGGCGGCGGCAGAGGAATCGCACCCGCGGCAAGGTGGGTAGCGCGGCCACACGCAAACCAGGAAGTGGAATCTGCCGGTGGGAGGTGGAAAACGCTGGCAGGTGAGGAGATGGACAGGGTGAAAGAAGCAGGTTTCGCGTCCAGTGAGATGGTGGCCGACGGCGGAAGAGGAAAGCGCCGACAGCGAAGTGGGCAATGCGGCCTCGCAGGGCTCCTCTAGGTCGTGTGTTGGTTGGTGAAGGGGGTGGTAATCCCCTCTGGGTTTTTTTTTGAGAATTAAAGGGTCTTTTTGTAAAAAGAATTGAGTTGTTTGGACTGGTCAACACCTGCCACGTCAGCGAATAGATAGCTATACCGTATTACCGTAGCCCAGTGACTTAGATGTGTTAGAAATAATTAATAACATATTAATTAGGAGTTAATCCCCACTTTCCCGGCAGTTGCAAACAACCTTCTAAATGATCATGATCCAAAGACCATGGCAGAGTGTGAGAAACGCTCCGACTGGCCTAAATGGAAGGATGCAATCCAAGTTGAATTAGCCTCGCTCAATAAAAGAAAGGTATTCAGTGAAGCAATACCTACACCCCGGTGATTACTGATGCGGCCGACCGGCCGGCTTCGTGCTCTCCGCGTGGTTCAGTCGTGGGAATTGGGGATCGAGAGTGTGGAATTTATTTCCGTAGTCTCTCTCCTTTATCTCAGACTGAGCAGATTGACTGCATACGTGGCCATGTGCATGCGGAGACACCACCATACCTTGCTGTCTACCACGCATTTACTAGTACTAGTAGCTATTTACTTTATTGCTTTGTACTAGTTCAGTTTGCTACCAGATTAGCCCTTTAACAACAGGTTTTAGCAGTAATTTACTTCCTGTTGTGGTGATTACAGTACAAGTTTTTCAGTACTGTTTGTTTTTCTTCAGTTCAAGTACTATATGTATGACTGAAAATGTGTGATGTAATATATTTCCATGTTTGTCACATGTTGAGATTAATTACGTCCGTTATTTGCAATTGAGATTTTTCAATTTCTTGCAAACAATGTATGCGAAATTCAAAGTGATTTCTTCAAAATTGATGTTTTGGGATCATAAGGTGGTGTGTAGATCTACTGCATTGCAGATTATCTCCACTACTAATTAAGCCTACATTTTGTCACGATTGACATTTTGATTGCTTAAAGTGCTCTTCCATACATTTTATTAAGTTATGACACAAGGTACTAGAAATATGAGTATCTACTGATTTTATCAGATTATACTCTCTAGTGCTGAGAGATGGACCCCGAAATTTTCTTTGGGGAGTATCTACAACGTGTCATACTTAACAATTTGAAGTTCACACTAGTGGTTTCAAGCCCACTTCTTGAAATCATCCTTAATTTTGCAACCTTCATTACAACATAACCATGATGGTTTTTGGTTTACCAAGTGTAAATTAATAATCTCTGGTTTACCCATGTAGGTAATCGATGGCTCGAGAATTTGAGGCACTCGCCCTCAATGGCCACAACTACCCTACTTGGGCCATGGACACGAAGATCGCTCTTGCATCTCGTGGGATAGTGCGTGCAATCCAGGCTGAGCAGGATCCACTGCCGGCCGGAATCACGCCACTAACAGAAGAACAGAAATATACCGCTTTATACATTATAAGGCACCATATTCACCCAGATCTCAAGTCTGAGTACTTGGAGGAGGAATCCCCTAGTACCCTGTTTCAGGCCCTCAAAACGAGGTATGAACAGCAGAAGGCAGTTGTCCTGCCAGAAGCACTCCATGATTGGACTCACCTCCGTCTTCAGGACTTCAGGTCCATCGGAGAGTACAATCACGAGGTTCATAAGATCAGTTCCAAGTTACGCTTTTGCGGGAAGGAACCTACTGATGCGGAGAAGATAGAGAAAACTCTGTCGACTATGCTCCCATCTGACAGAATCCTCCAGCAGCAGTACCGTGCTCGCGACTACCAAGTATATTCCGATCTTATTCATATCTTACTTCAGGCTGAAAAGCATGATGAGCTACTCGCTAAGAATGGCTCTCAGCGTCCGGTTGGTTCTCAACCTCTACCTGAAGTTCATATGAATGTCGCGAACGGACGAAAGTTTGATGGTGGTTTCAAAGGAAAGCCCTCTAACTTCAATGGTAAGCGAAAGCGCAACCGGAACAGGAAGCCCAGAAACTCAGACCGTGGGAAAGGCACCGCAAAGTCCAAGTTTGACAAATCTAAGCTTTGCGACAAGTGTGGATGCTACACGCACCCCACTGACAAGTGCAAGACCCCAAGGCATCTGGCCATTCTGTACCAACAATCCCACGGACGCAACGCACCTCGAGGGAAAAGGTTTGAAGCCAACTTCAACCTTCATCCAGATGGCACCGATGGAGCTGGCTGTTCGCAAGACGTTCCCTCGGGACCAAGCAACGCCGTTACTCTCCTTCCATCAAAGGACCCTGCAGGAACGGAGGACATGATGGTTGAGTACACCTCAACCGACGTGTTTGGAGACTTCGACTAGTCCCGCTACCTCCTTAGTGACTAATATATTCATGTCCATTTGTGATGTTGTAATAGAACATAAGTATTGTTGTCATTTATATTGTATCAGCACTTTGATATAGTAAGATTGTGATCTATGTATTTAAATCAAGGATTCTTATTGAAAATTCTTAATTTTTATATATAGTTATCTACGGGAACAATCCGATGGAAGAGGAATTATGCCTTGTGGACAGTGCTACCACAAACTCCATACTGAGGGAGTTGAAATATTTCCAAACTCTGAAAAAGATGAATGGTGATATTTTGACTATCGCTGGACGCGATACGGTAATTGTTGGCACCGGACGTGCCATATTTACCCTCCCAAACGATACACAAGTGATACTTGAGGATGCCTTGTTGTATCCCGATTCTTCACGTACCTTAATCAGTTATCGAGATATCCGTAAGAATGGTTTTCACATCGAAACCCATGAAGACAACAAAGAGGAGTATCTACTCTTCACAAAAGATTATGGATATGGCAAGCAAGTACTTGAAAAGATTCCTTCTCTGTCGTCCGGATTGTACTATACGTACATCAAGCCCGTAGAACATGTTGCTTACAAGGTAATTTTCCAGAATGTTGATGCATTCCAAACCTGGCATGATCGCCTAGGCCATCCCGGTCTCGGGATGATGAGGAAGATTACTAGCAATTCCATTGGTCACAATTTGCATGAGTCCAAATTTCCTCAGTCATCGGATTTTGTGTGCACATCATGTGCCACGGGAAAGCTTATTCTGAGGCCTTCGCACCTCAAGATACAAGTTGAACCACTTCAATTTCTTGAACGCATTCAAGGAGACATTTGTGGTCCCATCCAACCATTGTCTGGACCGTTTAGGTATTTCATGGTTCTAATTGATGCATCTACACGATGGTCACATGTGTGCCTTCTTTCCACACGGAATCATGCATTTGCCAAGATAATGAGGGAAGTAATTAAGTTACAGGCCCATTATCCGGAAAGTCGAATTAAATCAATTCGCATGGACAACGCTGCAGAATTCTCTTCACGTGCCTTCAATGACTATTGCATGGCCCTGGGGATCGAAGTTCAGCACTCTGTTCCATATGTCCATACTCAAAATGGTTTGGCTGAATCCCTTATTAAGAGGATCAAACTCATTGCAAGACCTTTGTTAATGAATTGCAGCTTGCCAACCTCGTGTTGGGGTCACGCAGTTTTACACGCTGCTGACTTAATCCAATTGCGACCTACTGCATATCACAGTACTTCCCCTCTGCAATTGGTACGTGGAAATCCACCCAGCATTTCCCATCTGCGTAAGTTCGGATGTGCTACATACATCCCGATCTCACCACCTCAGCGGACATCCATGGGCCCACATAGGAAACTGGGGATCTATGTGGGGTACAAATCGCCGTCGATTATTAAGTACCTGGAACCCCTTACTGGGGATCTATTCACAGCCCGTCACGCTGACTGCATATTTGACGAGGAACACTTTCCGGCATTAGGGGGAGATTTCAAGTACCAGAAAGAATGCCCGGAAATTGATTGGAATGCTCTTGCCATTTCAGCCTCCGATCCACGTACCCAAGAGACCGAACTCCAAGTTCGGAAAATCATAAATTTGCAACATCTTGCAAATAATCTGCCAGATTCATTTACTGATTTAAAAGGTGTCACAAAATCCTTGAATCCGGCCAGAAATGCGCCCGAAAGAGTGGAGGTACCAACTAAAACCACTCAACTACCCGTTCCCAAAAAGAGGGGGAGTAGTACGGCCTCTGACCAGGATCCTGCTTCTCGCAAGCAGCAAAGGAGAGTGAGGAGAAACTCCTCAAAGTCAGTAGATGCAAGTCAACTCAACGTTGACAAACACCTTATGGGTAGTATACACCCAGTGGAAGGGCAACCTCCACAACCCAGCTCCAGCTTGCACACACTGGCTGGGACATCGGAACACCTAGACTCACGCGTATTGGGAAATCACGAAGAGTTATCAACGGTGCACGAGATATCCATCAACTATATCGATTCTGGGGAATCATTCAACCGTAAGTCTACGATTGTCGACACTTATTTTTCTGCTACAATTGCAAATACCCTTCTTAATGATCATGATCCAAGGACTATCGTTGAGTGTGAAAAACGCTCCGACTGGCCTCAATGGAAGGATGCAATACAAGCAGAATTAGCCTCGCTTAATAAAAGGAAGGTATTCACAGAAGCAATACCTACACCTCCCAATGTTTTCCCTGTGGGATTCAAATGGGTTTTCCTCCGGAAACGAAATGAGAACAATGAGGTGGTGAGATACAAAGCAAGGCTCGTAGCACAGGGTTTCACGCAGAGACCCGGCATTGATTTCAATGAGACATATTCTCCAGTGATGAGTGGTATCACTTTCCGATATCTAATATCTTTGGCAGTGCAAAATCGTCTATCTATGCAGTTGATGGACGTCGTGACCGCATATCTTTATGGGTCACTAGATTCGGACATTTACATGAAGGTTCCAGAAGGAATCTCTGTTCCGGATGCAAGCACAAAACGCAGCATGTACTGTGTAAAACTGAACAAGTCTCTATACGGCTTGAAACAGTCGGGACGGATGTGGTACAACCGACTTAGTGAGTTCCTTCTTCGCAAGGGTTACTCCAACAGTGATGACTGCCCATGTGTCTTCATCAAGAAGTCCTCTTCAGGATTTTGCATCATTTCCGTGTACGTCGATGATCTCAATATAATTGGCAACGCACAAGATATTGATGAAGCACGCAATCATCTAAAGACAGAATTTGAGATGAAGGATTTGGGTCAAACCAAATTTTGCTTGGGTCTCCAACTCGAGCACCTTCCCTCAGGAATAATGGTACACCAAGCTGCCTATATCCAGAAAATATTGGAGAAATTCAATATGGACAAATCCTATCCGTCTAAAACTCCCATGGTGGTTCGATCTCTAGACGTAGAGAAAGATCCGTTCAGGCCGAGGGATGATGGAGAAGAGATGTTGGGACCCGAGGTTCCATATCTCAGTGCCATTGGAGCGCTTATGTATCTTGCAAATTGTACGAGACCTGACCTCGCATTTGCAGTGAATCTACTTGCTAGACACAGCGCAGCTCCTACCAAACGCCATTGGTCGGGAGTAAAGAATGTCTTTAGATATCTCCAAGGCACAAAGGATCTTGGCCTATTCTTTCAGTTTCAGAGAAATCTGGACACCAATATGATTGGATACACAGATGCTGGCTATTTATCTGATCCCCATAATGCCAGATCACAAACCGGCTTTGTGTTCCTACATGGTGGAACTGCAATATCATGGAAGTCTTCGAAACAGACTCTAGTTGCAACATCCACCAATCATTCTGAAATAATCGCATTATATGAGGCATCACGCGAATGTGTGTGGCTTCGCAGGATGATAAACCACATACAACAATCATGTGGAATTGGTTCTATCGAATCACCTACCATTATCTACGAAGATAATGCAGCTTGTGTTGCACAGATGCAAACAGGATACGTCAAGAGCAATATCACTAAGCATATTGCCCCTAAGTTGTTTTATCCCCATGAACTCCAAAAGAGCGGGGAAATAAACATCTTGCAAGTCAAATCATGCGATAACCTCGCTGATCTATTCACAAAGTCTCTACCAACTTCAACATTTCAGAAATATATTCATGGAATTGGTATGCGACGACTCCGAGATTTGCAAGATTCAGGGGGAGTATCTTCCTGAACTACTCCTGTTCAAAGCATCATATTATACTCTTTTTCCCTTAGTGAGTTTACTTTACAGGTTCTCATAAAGGTTTTTAATGAGGTAATATCAACATAAGATCATATGTCATACTATCCCTTTTCCCCACCGGGGTTTTTAGGAAAGTATTCACGACATATTTATTGACCTCTATATTCTATGGATATACTTCATATTGAGTTAACAGAGGCAATAACCATAATATGTTGTACCATTTTCTCCTTATTTTCCCACTGGGTTTGAAGGAGTTTTAACAACATATACTACACTACTCCTCACATTTTTCCCACAGGGTTTTTGGAGGACTCCTCATATTTTTCCCACGAGGTTTTTGGAGGAGATTTGATCAAGGCGATGGATCCTTATGAAGTGAAGCGGTGATTAGGGGGAGTGTTAGAAATAATTAATAACATATTAATTAGGAGTTAATCCCCACTTTCCCGGCAGTTGTAATCCCACGTCCGTGGGAACCGTCGTTGGCAGTTAGTCCTGGAGCGTCGCCTCCAGGAACCGACTCTTGTAAACAGACGCGCCTGTTGGTGGCGTCCCCTCATGTACTATATAAGGATTCAATCCCTGATCAATAAAGCAGTTGATTCAATCATTTGTTCAATCTCTCGTTCTATCGATTTCTACTCTTAATAAGATGAACACTCCACCGTGGTTTAGTTACCATATGTTGCATGTTCGAAAGGTCAGTGACCGTATTGATTTGGGTCTCCAAGTTCCGGTACCACCTATACATTTTACAGATTTGAAGCAAAACAAAATGAAAAATCCACCATTGTTAATACCCTTCCAGAATATCTTTAATATGGCGCAGAAAACTACAAATGAAACGGTTTTGAGATCAAACGAAATGAGAGAACATATTAGTTCGGCGGTAGCTGGTGGAAAAGGATGAGATGAGAGTGGAGCGCCAGGCTAGCGAGATACCGAGGTTGGCATGGCAGCTGGGTTTTGTTGGGCTTGACCGATCGGTAAGGTAGCGGCCAAGCGCGCTTCTGTTCTTGGGTTGCCGACTCCACTGTTCCCAACTATTTGAGCATGTGGACGACTTACTGGCAACAAGCAGTATCCGTTGATATACGGTCATACGCAGTGATGGGGCCAGATTCATCTGATTCCCAAACAACGTTGTCATCTCTTCCAATTGTACGTACGCTAATTAACATGGGATGGGAGGACAGGACAGCAGGGTCGTGCGCATGACAGAGCGAATCCAGCCCAAATAATCATTGATTGATTCAGCATGAGAGTCTTTCCATTCAGTTCACGTGGTCGGTTATGCTCCATATCAATTGATTGATTCAGCACGAGAATACGACCTCTCAGATAATCTGTTATGTATATCTTTGAAGGTTCAATATATTCTGCATTTCAAAGATTTGAGTAATGTGTACTTTGTGTATTTACATCTCTTTGCCGAAAACAGCCGCAGTGGCTTGTTAAAATATGCTCTCTCTCTGTGGGAACCAATATGTGGTTGATGGTTACCAGGGCAGTGGCACCGGCAGCTCACCACAGTTTAAACTCTAGGTTTAACACTTTGATGGCTCATTAAAAAGGCGAAATATTTTTCAGTGGGAGGGACGTTCCCGTCGACAGTGAGACACATGTGGTGACATCGTCAATCTCAAGACCCGCCGGATAAGTTCTTGAACGCAGTCTGTCGGAGGTGCTCATAGGGTAGGGTGTGCGTGCATGCGTTTATAGGGGTGAATGTATGTACGTATGTATGAGCGTCTATATTTGTACTGCGTTTCGCAACAAAAAATGTTCTCTCTCTCTCTCTCTCTCCCATAATATGAAATATTATTACTCCCTCTATTTAAAAATAATTATAATTTATTTTCTAGCTACAAATATATCTATAATTAAAATGTGTGTAGATACAATTCCAGGTAAACTAACCTCCCGGGTAGCCCCCCGCTCGGGCGATCCCGGAGATCCCCTGGTTGCCGCCGCCTACCCCCTCCTCCGGCCCCACCAGGCTGCTGCCACCGCCAGTCCCGGCGGCAGAGCCGGCGCCCGTCCCGCTGAAGGGGGAGGGAACGAGAGGGATCGCGTTGCTGACCTCCACGAGCGGTGGGTTATGACACCAGCGAGCCACTCGCGGAGGGGCGCTGGAAGGAGTTTGAAGCGGTGGCTGAAAGCGGAGCAGCTAGCGGCGGCACAACGTAAGAAACCATATTTTATTCTGGTCGTTTGGTTTAAAGGGGGCATTGCGAAGATCTGCATTCTCTTTCCATCATGGGACATGCTTTTTTCCACGGTGAAATCAGGCATGGAGAATGGCATGAAAGCCAAGAATTGAGGATTGACATTGAAGGTATGATGCTGATGGTGCAGAGATTGTGGCTTGGTGATTCACGACTTACTTGAAGCAGCGGAATTGGCAAGTGAGAGCGACAGCACATGAGGAATTTAGTGTCTAAACTTGCAGGATGAAAATCCAAGGTCTGTTTTTAATTGGTTATGCCTGACAATAACCTTGTTGAAGACATTGTTTTATGAGTGCGGACTTTATCTGGGGTGAAAACGTATGATTATTGGTCATGGCGATGACGACATTTGTGCACTTTTTTTTTCTTGAAAGCGTCGCTTTTGAAGTTGATGCATTTCTGATGCTGTTTTGGTGGAGTTTGGTCCGTTGTTACAAGAAACTGGTCACTGTAGCGGGACTTTTTTATGTATGTAATTGGTATCTTCAGGATATTAATATAATAGTATTTCTATCAAAAAAATACATTTGTATACCTAGATGAACTAAAATACTTATTTTTAGATGTAGGTAGTATAATCAATAGTATAGAAGTATGTAGTATTAGAGCAAGTACAATAAGTCCTATTCAGCTGGCTATAAAGATTAAAATAGTATATTATTGCTTAGTTGGAGAGTGAGAGGAGGAGAGAAGGGGAGTGGGCTCTTAGGCTGGTCATAGTGGGGAGTAACTTAGATTAGTAACATATGCCATGTTACTAGTCTAGGTTACTACCTTCATAGTGGGTAGTAACTTATATGTGGTGTCATGTATTGTATCATTTATTATGTTGTAGACTCATCTTGCCTTGAGGTGTGTGATGTTATGGTAACATAGCTAGTTACCACCTCATTCTCTTTCTTCATTTATTAGCATGCCATGTCACCAAAATGCTTTGAAATGTGTGATGTTACTAGCTATGTTACTCCCACTATGAGCAGTCTTATGCAAGAGCCACCTCTAGCACGTGCTCCTAGACACTTTGTGAGAGTGAAAGGTGGGACATACATTGATAAAGTACATGTTTATAGCTCACTATTGTACATGTTGGCTCTAAGTTGGCTATAGATGATATGGCACTTGTCTTATAGCCAGCAGCTGGCTACACTATTGGAATTACTCTTATTAAACATGGAGGGCAATTACGAGGCGCATTAGATGCTACTCACTCCGTTTCATACGACTCGTCGCCGATTTAGCTTGTCGCTGATTTAATATACTAGAGGGATTACTTATTATGGTACAATTGCGAATTCAAGATCCTTTAACCACTGGCATGGCATCTGACATCTGAGCAGCATTTGCTTCCAGTCTCCTATTTATAGGGGCAACAGTGTAGATGGACAAGTGCAACACGGGCAAAAGTAAAGTTCAGGCATCGTCGAGCCTAATAAGAAAGGTCAGGCGAGGCAGCCGATACGTCCATGGTCCCGTTGTAGCACTGTCGCCGGCGTAATGGAGCGTTGTCTGGTTATGAAGCCATCGCGCTGTACAAGCCATGCGGCACTGCATTCAGTGTTCTGTTCACCACCGTGGCTCGAGCTAGCTGCAGCGGAATGGTTTTTCTTGACCATAGTTCCTTCTTCGTATTTCTTGGCAATGTTGGGCAATTTCATCACATGGCACGCGTTGCTGTTGTCGCAAGCAAGATCGAGTTGGGCAGCCACATGCACACCCGTAAGATTCAGAAAAGTCGTGGAAGATGGCACGGTGATGGAGAGAAGGCATGCGAGAGATTATTCGGCTGAAAACACATGTGGTGTGGAGGGAGCCCTGAATAACAGAAATTCAGGCCCCATTCGTCAAAAAAAAAGGCACCAGACGATGGGACAGCAGAATATCTCGTCCGGGATCGACTCACAAAACTTGTACTAGGCCTTTGTAAGCTCAAACCTTTATAGAGCTAGTGACAGCGCAAAAACTGATAAACAGATGGGTCGAGTGACCGCGCAAAAACCCACCTGCATTTCATCAGTTTGCTCTCGACAAGGCCTGACGCCAGGCGATCCACGAAACCCGTCGCAATTCAGAAGCCAGCCGGAATTCCTGCGGTGCTAGCTCGGCGTATGGCCGTAGACCTCGAAGATACATGTAAGATTTCTGAAAGCGAAAAGACCAAGGGCACTGACGTGAGATTTGCTGGTCACCCAATCGGACATCATGAGAGATTTTGTCTTGGCCGCACACACGTCCTCATGATACTGATGTGAGGATAAGGTTGATGCCTATGTGTCATTGCCTTGTGAATCTAATTCCACTCTCCTCTCCTCGTTTCGTTATTCTTTGTCAAATTTCCACCGATCCATTAATATCATTAGATATAACTTTATCTTTAAATTGCCATGCATGTTGATGATGCCTAAACCTCAGAGGCGTTGTTGCATTAGAAAATTACGGTACATTTCACTCTTCCGGTAGTGACACACGCACTAGGAGTCCTAGCAGTCAATACGTGCAGATCCTTGTTGGAGAGGCTCTAAAGTTTCTATCATGTCCACAGTGACGGAGCCACCTCTTGGCGACCACGGGCAGCTGCACGGGCTCCGCTGGCGAAAACTTCATACAGTACAACATGCTATGTTGATTTTACATGCAGTGTTTGTGGAAACGTGATTTGCATGGTCATGCTCAGGCTCTCCCCAGCGTGCTAGCTCGGCCGATGCATGTCCATCCATGGACAAAAGTTGCTTCAAGATTTGGAGAAAGATGCCAGATTGGTTCTTTTTTACATCTCTCTTATGTATTTAAAAGTTGGGAAAAAAGGAGATTGAATTTCTAGAGATTCGAAATAGAGTCAGATGATGCCCACAAAAACCTGAATGCCTGCTGGCTGTGTAACCCATCTATGAGATAGCCATTTGTCTCTCGGACGGCGACCACACTATCTCACCTCACTCTAAGAGCCTATTTGGTTTCCCTCCTTTCTGATCAAATCCTTGGAGTTGGATAAAGGTAGACTGTTTTTTGTCGTATGTTAAATCAGGTTTTATACCACTTCAATGGCGTACTATTTTGATGGAAATTAAAATAAATTTACTCTATTATAAAAAATGGTCGATAAATCTTGACCTTTTTATAAATGACAACATACAAAATATGAGTATTAATAGCAAGATAGCTGAATCAAAGGTTCCTAAAAGAAAGGAAATTACATTTTCCTAAACTAGGGATTGGGAGGAAGAATATGAGTATATTCTCTTGTCTAGCCATACACATCTCAGCCCCTTCCTGGGGTGCGGTCCCGATAAGCAGATGGTCCAAGCAGTGGAAATGATAATAATTTAAATAAAGCACGTAGATAATTGCAATTGTAGAAAAACTTAATTACTACATAAAAATATCTTATCAAAGGTACCTATTTATTCATTAGATTATACAAAAATCTGCAAATAAACATTGCATGGGTAGTAACTAGTCCATGAATTGTTGAAACTTCAGATAAAAGCTAGAGTGAGATTTTAGTTTATGTTTCCAAGAAATAAAAATACCTAAAAAATCAACATAAAATGGTGAAAATATAGTGTTAACTCAAAAATAAATAGAGAAAACAGAAGGATAACTATAGTAAAAGAAAAAAATGAAAAGCGGAAAGGCTACATGGCGTAGAAGGCCGGCCCAAGTGAGTTGAGGATACGAAGCGCTGTGAGCGGCCGATAGGAATTTTGAACTGGCAGCCCCCGGACAGCATTCCCGGGCCGGACATCGAAGTTTACCGCGTAGCAGGCTGTGTCCAGGCCGTGGAATGACTCCGGGCCGCACTGCTCTTCTAAAAAAAAAAGAATCCAGTCCGCACTGCTCGTATAGGCAGCAGTAGCTCATGGTGCGGGCATGGAGGAGAGGACTAGCCGAGCAACGATTGTATTCTGCTCTGAACCCTAGGAACACAATCTCTTCGACAGATTCGATCGAGTAAACAAACGACGGCACGCACCGGACGCCGGTCGACTTGAACAAAATTGACCTAAATCTGAAAAGATCTCGCAATAACCTTGTTCTGAAAAGATTTTACAGAATAACCTTTTGTTTAGCTCCGCATCAGATGGAGCCATGCTCAATACCATAGCTCCGTCTTAGGTGGAGCCAAGATGATAAGCATGACGCCGTTCCAGTTGGAGCCAAACTCAATAGCACGGCTACGTTACGGGTGAAGCCAAGCTCAGAAACACAACGCCGTTTCAACGGAGCCAAGCTAAGTAGCACGACTCCAACCTAGGCGGAGCCAAGCTCAGTAGCACGGCTCCGTCCCAGGTTTAGCCAAAGTCCTTAGCCGTTTTCCGACAATAATTAGGAGTGGTTCATGCACCTAGTGAGGACCACGGTTATTGAACCCAACAGAGATGTTTGCATCATCTCAGACCTCCATCAAGGGATACTCAACACAGTTATTTTCTATTTTATGTCTATTTTCATTTGGGTGATTATGTGTGCAAAATTAGAAGATGTACCATAGCAAGTCTCTATTCTTCTCAATTTGTTCTTAACTATTCATTGACATTACTCTTTTGAACTAGGGTGACATGTCAACATAGAGTACGATCTTGGTGTTGTTCGTACCCCCAGCATCGTCGCCATACATTTCCTCTTTATCACTACTAGCAAAAGTGCCCGTGCGTTGCTACGGGTTACTCCTTCCGGTATATTTTAATAGTTGTGCACGTAGTTTTAAAAAACTTTAATTAATCATAAATTTCTTAAATAAAAGGCATAATATGTTATTCATATTTTTAAAAAGTTTTCAATAGGATAATTTTTGTGTCATTTAATTCATATTCTATTAACCAAACTAATGTTAAAGTTATCTTAAACCACATGCAAACTTGTAATCCATACCGGTACCGGAGTGAGTAATTCTTATTGAATCTTTTTTGAGACATACCTTGCCGATAGTATGTTATTGGTGAAAATTGTTACGAAGACAAATTTACAATTTCTTATAAACAGCAATGGAGCTAAATATTTTATTTTACCAAATAAAAAAATGAATCATAATGCATATTTGGTTATCTCCGTGGAAAAGGAAGTATATTATGCGACTACTACCAGGTAGAAGGAAATGCAACTGCATTTATTTATACAATAAGAAGTTTATGATATTTGTGATATATAATTCATATTGGCATCTGCATACGCTCAATTTAGAAATATATGCTTGCAATATATATGGACTACATTCATGCAGCTCATTAGCGCTGGACTAAAGTGTGCTTAGCTGAAAGAACAAATTATATGATTAATGCAGCTCTAGTCTTTTGCTGAACCAGATTTGTTGCATATGTTGTGTAAGTTCACTCATGCAGTCATGCCAAAAACAAAATCTGACCCAAATACCCAGTCTGATTATTGAATACTGAATAGTGAAATACCACCCTAAATATTGAATAGCACATTTTATACCAAACATGAGGAGATGGACTTCAGTAGTTTTCACGAAAGAAGTGCACACTGGCACAAGAACTGGATCATCTCTTAACTGCTGGCTTATCCCTTCAATATTGTCTCACAAAAATCAACATGGCAGCTTATTTGCACAATTAAAAGAGGAGCGTTGACATACTACAGATGTTCTGAAATTCAGATCCAATTACCGCACTGGAATATAGCCCCTCACATGATTAAAAAAATATTACACCTCCTCTATGATCGGTAGGCAGATTGAGAACTGTTGAAGGTACGAGCAAACTCTCTAGAACAGGAACATTGCAAAAATAAGGCATAACTTCAGAGAGGAGAGCAGTAGCAGCTTGCCAGGTTCCTCTGTTGCAGTTGCATGCATCGCCCACATGGCCGTGTGCGTCCTGTTTTTCTGTCCCCCGTAGCTAGCTGCATGTTGTGCTAGCTTCTGTTTTATCAGGTGCTATTCCTATGAGTCTATGGTCATAAAATCCAAATATAGTTTCTTCCCGTGTTCAGTTATAGTGGTGTCTTCCTCAGTTTATCTCGACCTAGTTCGAATCGTCATATCTGATCAGGCTAGGAGAATTAGAGACGCTCCCGTGTAGCTTTCTCCATTGTTGCCTGCTCCCATCTGGTGGTCTGCATCGTTTCTTGATTCAACGACTTCACCTGCTCCTTCACCTTGCGAGGTACAAGCAGAAGCCCGCTCATTGTTGATGCGAGACGGCCAACACCATCGCTAGTAGAAGTGTGTCGGAAACATACTTCCGTTCTGGCCGGCCATGTGCCTGCCCCGACGACCACTATGATCCTGAACTACGGACATTGCAGCCGGCAACGCAGCCCATGTTCACAGGCGTCCCAACTTTCGATTGTGCGGTCGCTGCTAGGGATCGGAATCAGTATTCTTGTAGAAGCATCGTCCGCTCGCGGTGAAATCATAGTCCTGGTGCTGAGAGCATGATAGAGGGAGGAAAGAAGGAGGGTGGGCCGACCGTCCTTGACAGCGAACATGCAAAAAAAACAGCAGGACACATCTTTAAGAACTGTTGCACGGCCGGTCGCTGCCTCCTGCGCGGGACACCTCAATTCGCATACTCCGTGCCTCCTCCTCCATGTGGCTCGCCGCTGGAGACTCGGCCATCGCTGGGATCCCCGGACCTGGGCGCGGGGATTATGTTTTGTTGGAGGAAGCAAGGAGAGAGAGGGAGGTTAGGGGAAACGTTAGATCAGATCCTCTCTGCCGGTCATATTAGGAGATATTGGGCCTAGAGATGTCGGGCCTAGAGAAAAAAACTTTGGCCCGTTTGTGACACCAGGCAGCCACCTATTGCAATTTAATAGTAAAGATTGTGGTGATAGAGTAGAGTGATGGAAGACATAGTATATATTTTGTATTTTGTAGGTTTTTATCCATTTGTTAACATATAAACTACTTTTTATCATAAAATATAACTTGTCATAGGTTTTGTCATCTATCCTTGCTATATATTCTATTTATATTTGCAATGTGCTTCCTCGGTAGCTTGAGATGTTTTTATTATCATGAAGTATAAATTTTCATAGATTTTGTCATCTAATCTTGCTATGTTAGTCTATTTCTCTTTGCAATGTGTTTCCTCCACAGTTTAGGTTCCTGGATGCGATCTAGTACCAACAAGCATCAGGTTGTAGCTCACAACCACAGACTGGAAGAGCGTCCAGACTCTCTAGAAAATCACAACAAATTGAGGGACGCTTATTAACCTTGGTGGCGGTCCTAGGTGATGCAAACCTCTCTTTTGGGTTAATAAACTTGGTCATCACTAGGTGCATGAACCACGTCCAATTGTTGTTAGAAAACGGCTAAGGACCTTGGCTCCACCTGGGACGAAGCCGTGCTACTAAGCTTGGACCCACCTGGGATGGAGCCGTGCTACTGAGTTTAGCTCCGCCTAGAACGACGTTGTACTTCTGAGCTTGGCTCCACCAGTGACGGAGCTATGCTATTGAGTTTGGCTCCACCTATAACGACGTCGTGGTTCTCAGCCTCGATCCACCTGAGACGGAGCCGTGAAACTGAGCATAGCTCAGTCTTGCGAGGAGCCAAACAAAAGATTATTTTGTGGAAAAAAATCGAAGTCAGGTTATTTTGTGAGATATTTTCAGCTATAGATCAATTTTGTCAAAATTGACCCGGACGCGTACCTTGTGGTAGCAGCGCACTGAGAGTAAGTTCCCCTCATAAATCTCCATCCTCACCAGTGGTGGCGCTAAGCATGCGCGTGCAACGACGGCCCTCGTGTACCATCGAGCTTGCGCTCTTAGAGCATCTGCAGCCGTGTCCTTAGAGCAGTTCTCAAAGGGATTTGGACGCGTCGGACAAAATTTCGCTCGCAGCCGCGCGCTCCAAAGGCTTTCCCTCCGGCGTGGCTTAATATGGTCTCCGGCGCTTCGAGCCCACCCCCGCTACACAGGGATCGCTCCGGGCACGCCGGACACAACGAAATGTGAGGCGAGGAGACGTGGGCCCGACGCGTTAGCGACTCACGAACGGACGCTCAACCGATTCCTACCTAGCGACGGTGCAGTTGCCGGGAAGGGGAACCGTCGCAGTGGCGATCGGCGCGAACCGCCGGAATGGAGCGCGAACTCCGCTGAAGAGCAACCGTTGCTTTCTTCGATATATGTGCCATCATTCATCCGCGCTCAATAAGACCCCTACGTATGCGCTTTCCGATCTACAACCGGCCGACGCCATTCATCTTTCCTCTCCTCTCTCACAATGAGCGACCTCTCTCAGTTGCCATCAGACACCGTTAGCGAGGGGAAACCGCCGGGATGGCGCCATTGGTGGGACAAAGTTGCAACGCCTAGCAGCGATGGTTCCCCGGTGCCAGACAACGATGAGGAATGGGAGGCTGACGACAACGACGAGGAGGAAGAAGCTGAGGAGGCGGTGGCGGCCCGGGCGAAGGCGGAGGCAAAAGCGAAGGCGTAAGGCGTAAGGCGCAGCCGGTGAGCACCGTCAATGACGAGGAGGACACAAGTTCCTCCGACGCGTCGAACGACACCGTCTCTTCGGAAGAGGTGACGAGCAGGAAGCGCCACCGTGAGAACGACGAGGCGGGGCCATCAAAGAAGAAGTAGTTTAAAAAAATCAAAGTTTTATATGTAATATGTTTTTCAAAAAAAAATGTAACTTGTTTATATTGCACCGCTTTGAATATTAGTAAAGCGTTACCTACACCGTACCTACAAATTTCTTCTATCTATTAAAATAAAAATTATTTTAAAGTTTTGGGGGTGGAGAGGGACGTCCCCCAAACGCGGCACAAAGGAAACACGTCCTCAAACGATAAATCCGACGCCGTTTGAGGATCGCTTTGAAGAACGCAGGTCGAGCTTCATCAATGGTCTACTAGGGCCCAGGATCTCTGGAGCCCCTTCAAAAAAAATTGGAGCCCCTAGATGTAGTCAGCTATGTACACTATGAGCTTGCAAATTTATATTATGAACTACCTTCTGTTGCAGGCTCAGCAAAATTCAACAAATTTTCAAAAGTGGCATTTTTCATGTTCCAAGATCTGCAGTTTTGTTACTTTTACCGAGGATAAAATACAGTGCATTTTGTATACAAAATTATGCACGGGTAGAACAATACTCTTTAATTTTTTTTAAATAATTTGGTGCTTCATAGACAAAGCACTCCTCCCAGTTGTCCTATTGAAAGGCCGTACACAAAACATGCCCCCACTGGAACCCCTAAACCATAAAATATTGTGGACTTTTTTTCAAAACTATGTCTAGCGGCACCACTTTACTTCTAGCGTGTTGAGAGGTATTTCGACGTACTGGCAGCAAAGTCCAGCTCAGCTGCATGACCTTGTGGCCCACATGGAGCAACGTGCAAACATTCTCGCCTCTCCTCATTCCTGCATGTCACTACGGAAAAATCAGGCGCTGCCGTGCGGCCTATCATTGCCGTGAGGCACCGCACGGCAAAGACTTCTTTGCCGTGCGCCGAAAGTGGCACGCACGGCAAACAATGTGCGCACGGTAAAGTTACAGCGTGACGCACGGCAAAGTTAAAGTGCACGGCAAAGTCACCAGTGCCGCACGGCAACGTCTCCTCGCACAGCAAAGTCCATCAAACGCGCACGGCAAAGAAGCCAGGACGGCAAAGGCAATAAACGCTGCACGGCAAAGAAAATATGGTCGGCAAAGGGCTAGGACGTTGCCGTGGGCCACCCTTTGTCGTGCGGCCAGAAAAAGTGCACGGCAAATCCGCCTTTGCCGTGCGACTACTTCTTTGCCGTGCGCCATACTTCATTTTATTTGTTTTTCTTTCAATTTTATTTCATCTAATACTTATATTTATTTTTTTATTAGTTTAACTTTTTGATGAATATTTATTAGTGTTAATTAAGACAATGTGCAATACAAAATTACTCTCCATGTTCATCCCCCACATATATCAGGGTTTCGGAGCAATTAATACGCGCTTCGGAAAATCTGCTAAGTGTTATCGCCCAAATGTGAGGAAGGTCACACCGGGGAGCTACTTTTGCACAATTACACCTTGCATCACACTTTGACACATAGCATAGGCCCACATGCAAGATTTGGTGGGGTTCCGGTGTTCCGGCGGTCGTTCTCCCCCTCCTCCCCCCAAAACAGCGGAACGCGTGCCCCGGCGGGTCTACCCCCCTAGATTTCTCCGCGCGAGGGTGCACTAATGTACCTTTTCATTCTTTTAGGTTTGTTTAGGACATATACACATGGAGAACCAAGATTGGGACCCTTACGCACATATACCCCGCAGCTCGAGCCATTATCACACGATCGAGGGTGTGCCTGATCTACTGGTTAGGGTTAGGTGTAGGTTTAGGGCTAGGGTTTATGGTGTAGGGCTAGGGTTTAGGTTAAAGGTAAGTATTTATGGTTAGGTATAGGTTTAGGGTTTAGGGCTAGGGCTAGGGTTTATGATGCATGGTTCTGCAACTCCGGTGCCGTGGTTTAGGGGTTTAGAGGGGTTTAGTGCTCGAAGCCTCCCCAGTTTAGGGTTTAGGGTTTAGGGGAGCTACTTTTGCACCATTAGACCTTGCACCATACTTTGACACATATCATAGGTCCACATGCAAGGTTTGGTGGGGTTCCGGTGCTCACGTGTCGTTCTCCCCCTCCTCCCCAAAACAATGAACGTGTGCCCCGGCGGGTCTACCCCCCTAGATTTCTCCGCGCGAGGGTGCACCAATGTACCTTTTCATTCTTTTAGGTTTGTTTAGGACATATACACATGGAGAACCAAGATTGGGACCCTTTAGAACATATACCCCGCAGCTAGAGCCATTATCACACGAGCGAGGGTGTGCCTGATCTACTGGTTAGGGTTAGGTGTAGGGTTAGGGCTAGGGTTTAGGGTGTAGGGCTAGGGTTTAGGTTAAAGGTAAGTATTTATGGTTAGGTATAGGTTTAGGGTTTAGGGTTAGTGCTAGGGTTTATGATGCATGGTTCTGCAGCTCCGGTGCCGTGGTTTAGGGGTTTAGAGGGGTTTAGGGCTCGAAGCCTCCCCAGTTTAGGGTTTAGGGTTTAGGGGAGCTACTTTTGCACCATTAGACCTTGAACCACACTTTGACACACATATCATAGGTCCACATGCAAGGTTTGGTGGGGTTCCGGTGCTCCGGCGGTCGTTCTCCCCCTCCTCCCCCCAAAACAGCGGAACGTGTGCCCCGGCGGGTCTACCCCCTAGATTTCTCCGCGCGAGGGTGCACCAATGTACCTTTTCATTCTTTTAGGTTTGTTTAGGACATATACACATGGAGAACCAAGATTGGGACCCTTTAGCACATATACCCCGCAGCTCGAGCCATTATCACACGAGCAAGGGTGTGCCTGATCTACTGGTTAGGGTTAGGTGTAGGGTTAGGGCTAGGGTTTAGGGTGTAGGGCTAGCGTTTAGGTTAAAGGTAAGTATTTATGGTTAGGTATAGGTTTAGGGTTTAGGGTTAGGGCTAGGGTTTATAATGCATGGTTCTGCAGCTCCGGTGCCGTGGTTTAGGGGTTTAGGGCTCGAAGCCTCCCCAGTTTAGGGTTTAGGGTTTAGGGGAGCTACTTTTGCACCATTAGACCTTGTACCACACTTTGACACATATCATAGGTCCACATGCAAGGTTTGGTGGGGTTCCGGTGCTCCGGCGGTCGTTCTCCCTCTCCTCCCCCCAAAATAGCGGAACGTGTGCCCCGGCGGGTCTACCCCCCTAGATTTCTCCGCGCGAGGGTGCACCAATGTACCTTTTCATTCTTTTAGGTTTGTTTAGGACATATACACATGGAGAACCAAGATTGGGACCCTTTAGCACATATACCCCGCAGCTCGAGCCATTATCACACGATCGAGGGTGTGCCTGATCTACTGGTTAGGGTTAGGTGTAGGGTTAGGGCTAGGGTTTATGGTGTAGGGCTAGGGTTTAGGTTAAAGGTAAGTATTTATGGTTAGGTATAGGCTTAGGGTTTAGGGTTAGGGCTAGGGTTTATGATGCATGGTTCTGCAGCTCCGGTGCCGTGGTTTAGGGGTTTAGAGGGGTTTAGGGATCGAAGCCTCCCCAGTTTAGGGTTTAGGGTTTAGGGGAGCTACTTTTGCACCATTAGACCTTGCACCACACTTTGACACATATCATAGGTCCACATGCAAGGTTTGTTGGGGTTCCGGTGCTCCGGCGGTCGTTCTCCCCCTCCTCCCCCCAAAACAGCGGAACGTGTGTGATACGTCTCCGACGTATCGATAATTTCTTATGTTCCATGCCACATTATTGATGATATCTACATGTTTTATGCATACTTTATGTCATATTTATACGTTTTCCGGAACTAACCTATTGACGAGATGCCGAAGGGCCAGTTGCTGTTTTCTGCTGTTTTTGGTTTCAGAAATCCTAGTAAGGAAATATTCTCGGAATCGGATGAAATCAACGCCCAGCATCTTAGGATTGCATGAAGCTTCCAGAACACCCGAGAGTCGCCAGAGGGGGGCCACAGGCCCACTAGACGACAGGCCGGCGCGGCCAAGGGGGGGCCCGCGCCCCCCTGTTGTGTCATCGCCTCGTCGACCTTCCGACTCCGCCTCTTCGCCTATTTAAAGGTCCCTGACCTAAAACCTCGAGACGGAAAAGCCACGGTACGAGAAACCTTCCAGAGCCGCCGCCATCGCGAAGCCAAGATCTAGGGGACAGGAGTCTCTGTTCCGGCACGCCGCCGGGACGGGGAAGTGCCCCCGGAAGGCTTCTCCGTCGACACCACCGCCATCTTCACCAACGCTGCTGTCTCCCATGAGGAGGGAGTAGTTCTCCATCGAGGCTCGGGGCTGTACCGGTAGCTATGTGGTTAATCTCTCTCCTATGTACTTCAATACAATAATCTCATGAGCTGCCTTACATGATTGAGATTCATATGATGATGCTTGTAATCTAGATGTCATTATGCTAGTAAAGTGGATTTTACTTATGTGATCTCCGGAGACTCCTTGTCCCACGTGTGTAAAGGTGACAGTGTGTGCACCGTGTGAGTCTCTTAGGCTATATTTCACAGAATACTTATTCGCTGTTATGAATGGCATAGTGAAGTGCTTATTTATATCTCTTTATAATTGCAATGTGTTTTGTATCACAATTTATCTGTGTGCTACTCTAGTGATGTTATTAAAGTAGTTTATTCCTCCTGCACGGTGTAATGGTGACAGTGTGTGCATCGTGTAGTACTTGGTGTAGGCTCTGATTGTGATCTCTTGTAGATTATGAAGTTAACTATTGCTATGATAGTATTGATGTGATCTATTCCTCCTTTCGTAGTGTGAAGGTGACAGTGTGCATGCTATGTTAGTACTTGGTTTGGTTATGTTGATCTGTTATGCACTCTAAGGTTATTTAAATATGAACATTGAATATTGTGGAGCTTGTTAACTCCGGCATTGAGGGTTCGTGTAATCCTACGATTAGTGGTGTTCATCATCCAACAAGAGGGTGTAGAGTCTAGCATCTATCTATTTATTCTGTTATGTGATCAATGTTGAGAGTGTCCACTAGTGAAAGTATGATCCCTAGGCCTTGTTCCTAAATATCGCTATCGGCTTGTTTCGTTCTTTGCATTTATACCGCCGCAATATTACTACCATCAATCGCACGCCAAGCACTTTTCTGGCGCCGTACTACTGCTCATATTCATTCATACCACTTGTATTTCACTATCTCTTCGCCGAACTAGTGCACCTATTAGGTGTGTTGGGGACACAAGAGACTTCTTGCTTTGTGGTTGCAGGGTTGCATGAGAGGGATATCTTTGACCTCTTCCTCCCTGAGCTCGATAAACCTTGGGTGATCCACTTAAGGGAAACTTGCTGCTGTTCTACAAACCTCTGCTCTTGGAGGCCCAACACTGTCTACAAGAATAGAAGCACCCGTAGACATCAAGCACTTTTCTGGCGCCGTTGCCGGGGAGGTAAGGTAAAAGGTATTCACATCCTCCGACTACTAAGCTATTTCCTAGCACTGTTGCCGGTGTGTGAGTGCTCGAAGCTATTTCCTTTAGATCCTGCAATTGCATCTTTTTATTTCTTGTTTACACTAGTTAGGCATAATGGACAACAATGAGCTTCTTATTCTATTTCCTGATTTAAAACATGGATGGTTTGATGCGAAAATTAAAAAACCTATGGAACATATTAGTATGAACGCTTTGAACACCATTGTTGCTAATGATATGGAAAATTCTAAGCTTGGGGAAGCTGGCTTTGATGAGCATGATATTTTTAGTCCCCCAAGCATTGAGGAGAAAATTTACTTTGATGATACTTTGCCTCCTATTTATGATGATTATAATGATATTGGTCTTTTAGTACACTTTGTTATGGAGGATAAATTTGATTATGATTACAATATGCCTCCTATATTTGATGATGAGAATAATAATGATAGCTACTTTGTTGAATTTGCTCCCACTACAACTAATAAAATTGATTATGCCTATGTGGAGAGTAATAATTTTATGCATGAGACTCATGATAAGAATGCTTTATGTGATAGTTATATTGTTGAGTTTGCTCATGTTGCTACTGAAAGTTATTATGAGAGAGGAAAATATGGTTGTAGAAATTTTCATGTTACTAAAACACCTCTCTATGTGCTGAAATTTTTGAACCTACACTTGTTCTATCTTCCTATGCTTGTTACTTTTTTCTTCATGAACTTGTTTATTTACAAGATTCCTTTTCATAGGAAGCATGTTAGGCTTAAATTTGTTTTGAATTTGCTTTTTGATGCTCTCTTTTTGCTTCAACTCTCATTCTTACGAGTGCATCATTGAAACTGCTGAGCCCATCTTAATGGCTATAAAGAAAGCACTTCTTGGGAGATAACCCATGTGTTTATTTTGCTACAGTACTTTTATTTTATATTTGAGTCTTGGAAGTTGTTACTACTGTAGCAACCTCTCCTTATCTTATTTTATTGCATTGTTGTGCCAAGTAAAGTCTTTGATAGCAAGGTTGATAGTAGATTTGGATTACTGCACAGAAACAGATTTCTGTCTGTCACGAATTTGGGCAGGGTTCTCTGTAGGTAACTCAGAAAATTATGCCAATTTACGTGCGTGATCCTCAGATATGTACACAACTTTCATTCAATTTGGGCATTTTCATCTGAGCAAGTCTGGTGCCACTTTAAAATTCGTCTTTACGGACTGTTCTGTTTTGACAGATTCTGCCTTTTATTTCGCATTGCCTCTTTTGCTGTGTTGGATGGATTTCTTTGTTCCATTAACTTCCAGTAGATTTGGGCAATGTCCAGAAGTGTTAAGAATGATTGTGTCACCTCTGAACATGTGAGTTTTTGATTATGCACTAACCCTCTAATGAGTTTGTCTTGAGTTTGGTGTGGAGGAAGTTTTCAAGGGTCAAGAGAGGAGGATGATATACTATGATCAAGAAGAGTGAAAAGTCTAAGCTTGGGGATGCCCCGGTGGTTCATCCCTGCATATTTCAAGAAGACTCAAGCGTCTAAGCTTGGGGATGCCCAAGGCATCCCCTTCTTCATCAACAACTTATCAGGTTCCTTCTCTTGAAACTATATTTTTATTCGGTCACATCTTATGTACTTTACTTGGAGCGTTTGTTTGTTTTTGTTTATGTTTGAATAAGTTCATCCTTGTGTGGGAGAGAGACACGCTCTGCTATTGCGTATGAACACATGTGTTCTTAGCTTTACTCTTAGTATTCATGGCGAAGGTTGAATCTTCTTCGTTAAATTGTTATATGGTTGGAATCGGGAAATGCTACATGTAGTAATTCTAAAAATGTCTTGAATAATTTGATACTTGGCAATTGTTGTGCTCATGTTTAAGCTCTTGCATCATATACTTTGCACCCATTAATGAAGAAATACATAGAGCTTGCTAAATTTTGGTTTGCATATTTGGTCTCTCTAAAGTCTAGATAATTTCTAGTATTGAGTTTTGAACAACAAGGAAGACGGTGTAGAGTCTTATAATGTTTACAATATGTCTTTTATGTGAGTTTTGCTGCACCGGTTCATCCTTGTGTTTGTTTCAAATAACCTTGCTAGCCTAAACCTTGTATCGAGAGGGAATACTTCTCATGCATCCAAAATCCTTGAGCCAACCACTATGCCATTTGTGTCCACCATACCTACCTACTACATGGTATTTCTCCGCCATTCCAAAGTAAATTGCTTGAGTGCTACCTTTAAATTTCCATCATTCGCCTTTGCAATATATAGCTCATGGGACAAAATAGCCTTAAAAACTATTGTGGTATTGAATATGTACTTATGCACTTTATCTCTTATTAAGTTGTTTGTTGTGCGATAACCATGTTCCTGGGGACGCCATCAACTACTCTTTGTTGAATATCATGTGAGTTGCTATGCATGTCCGTCTTGTCTAAAGTAAGGGAGATTTACCACTCATTTAATGGTTAGAGCATGCATAATGTTAGAGAAGAACATTGGGCCGCTAACTAAAGCCATTGAATCATGGTGGAAGTTTCAGTTTTGGACATATATCCTCAATCTCTTATGAGAATATTAATTGTTGCTACATGCTTATGCATTAAAGAGGAGTCCATTATCTGTTGTCTATGTTGTCCCGGTATGGGTGTCTAAGTTGAAGAATGATCAAAAGCGAGAAATCCAATGCGAACTTTCTCCTTAGACCCTTGTACAGGCGGCATAGAGGTACCCCTTTGTGACACTTGGTTGAAACATATGTTATGCAATGATAATCCGTGTTAATCCAAGCTAATTAGGACAAGGTGCGGGCACTATTAGTACACTATGCATGAGGCTTGCAACTTGTAAGATATAATTTACATGATACATATGCTTTATTACTACCGTTGACAAAATTGTTTCATGTTTTCAAAATAAAAGCTCTAGCACAAATATAGCAATCGATGCTTTCCTCTTTGAAGGACCTTTCTTTTACTTTTATGTTGAGTCAGTTCACCTATCTCTTTCCACCTCAAGAAGCAAACACTTGTGTGAACTGTGCATTGATTCCTACATACTTGCATATTGCACTTGTTATATTACTTTACATTGACACTATCCATGAGATATACATGTTATAAGTTGAAAGCAACCGCTGAAACTTAATCTTCCTTTGTGTTGCTTCAATACCTTTACTTTGATTTATTGCTTTATGAGTTAACTCTTATGCAAGACTTATTGATGCTTGTCTTGAAGTACTATTCATGAAAAGTCTTTGCTTTATGATTCAGTTGTTTACTCATGTCATTACCATTGTTTGATCGCTGCATTCATTACATATGCTTACAATAGTATGGTCAAGGTTATGATGGCATGTCACTCCAGAAATTATCTTTGTTATCGTTTACCTGCTCGGGACGAGCAGGAACTAAGCTTGGGGATGCTGATACGTCTCCGACGTATCGATAATTTCTTATGTTCCATGCCACATTATTGATGATATCTACATGTTTTATGCATACTTTATGTCATATTTATACGTTTTCCGGAACTAACCTATTGACGAGATGCCGAAGGGCTAGTTGCTGTTTTCTGCTGTTTTTGGTTTCAGAAATCCTAGTAAGGAAATATTCTCGGAATCGGACGAAATCAACGCCCAGCATCTTAGGATTGCATGAAGCTTCCAGAACACCCGAGAGTCGCCAGAGGGGGGCCACAGGCCCACCAGACGACAGGCCGGCGCGGCCAAGGGGGGGCCCGCGCCCCCCTGTTGTGTCATCGCCTCGTCGACCTTCCGACTCCGCCTCTTCGCCTATTTAAAGGTCCCTGACCTAAAACCTCGAGACGGAAAAGCCACGGTACGAGAAACCTTCCAGAGCCGCCGCCATCGCGAAGCCAAGATCTGGGGGACAGGAGTCTCTGTTCCGGCACGCCGCCGGGACGGGGAAGTGCCCCCGGAAGGCTTCTCCATCGACACCACCGCCATCTTCACCAACGCTGCTGTCTCCCATGAGGAGGGAGTAGTTCTCCATCGAGGCTCGGGACTGTACCGGTAGCTATGTGGTTAATCTCTCTCCTATGTACTTCAATACAATAATCTCATGAGCTGCCTTACATGATTGAGATTCATATGATGATGCTTGTAATCTAGATGTCATTATGCTAGTCAAGTGGATTTTACTTATGTGATCTCTGGAGACTCCTTGTCCCACGTGTGTAAAGGTGACAGTGTGTGCACCGTGTGGGTCTCTTAGGCTATATTTCACAGAATACTTATTCGCTGTTATGAATGGCATAGTGAAGTGCTTATTTATATCTCTTTATGATTGCAATGTGTTTTGTATCACAATTTATCTGTGTGCTACTCTAGTGATGTTATTAAAGTAGTTTATTCCTCCTGCACGGTGTAATGGTGACAGTGTGTGCATCGTGTAGTACTTGGCGTAGGCTATGATTGTGATCTCTTGTAGATTATGAAGTTAACTATTGCTATGATAGTATTGATGTGATCTATTCCTCCTTTCGTAGTGTGAAGGTGACAGTGTGCATGCTATGTTAGTACTTGGTTTGGTTATGTTGATCTGTTATGCACTCTAAGGTTATTTAAATATGAACATTGAATATTGTGGAGCTTGTTAACTCCAGCATTGAGGGTTCGTGTAATCCTACACAGTTAGTGGTGTTCATCATCCAACAAGAGGGTGTAGAGTCTAGCATCTATCTATTTATTCTGTTATGTGATCAATGTTGAGAGTGTCCACTAGTGAAAGTATGATCCCTAGGCCTTGTTCCTAAATACTGCTATCGCTGCTTGTTTACTGTTTTACTGCATTTATACTTCCTGCAATATTACTACCATCAACTGCACGCCAGCAAGCACTTTTCTGGCGCCGTACTACTGCTCATATTTATTCATACCACTTGTATTTCACTATCTCTTCACCGAACTAGTGCACCTATTAGGTGTGTTGGGGACACAAGAGACTTCTTGCTTTGTGGTTGCAGGGTTGCATGAGAGGGATATCTTTGACCTCTTCCTCCCTGAGTTCGATAAACCTTGGGTGATCCACTTAAAGGAAACTTGTTGCTGTTCTACAAACCTCTGCTCTTGGAGGCCCAACACTGTCTACAAGAATAGAAGCACCCGTAGACATCAGTGTGCCCCGGCAGGTCTACCCACCTAGATTTCTCCGCGCGAGGGTGCACCAATGTACCTTTTCATTCTTTTAGGTTTGTTTAGGACATATACACATGGAGAACCAAGATTGGGACCCTTACGCACATATACCCCGCAGCTCGAGCCATTATCACACGATCGAGGGTGTGCCTGATCTACTGGTTAGGGTTAGGTGTAGGTTTAGGGCTAGGGTTTATGGTGTAGGGCTAGGGTTTAGGTTAAAGGTAAGTATTTATGGTTAGGTATAGGTTTAGGGTTTAGGCACTACTAGGAAAAGGCCTACCGCCGGCGAACCTAAAAGGCCCATTGCCGGCGCACCACGAGCCCGCCGGTGCGAACGCGCCGGTGATAAATGGCCACTGCCGGCGCACCAGGCAGTGCGCCGGCGATATGTCAGCTACTGCCGGCGCACCACCCAAGCTTCGCCGGCAAAGCGAAAGTCCACCGGCGCACGTGCAGCTGCGCCGGCAGTAGGTCTTGCAGCACTGGCGCATGCCACGTGCGCCGGTAGTAGGGCATTTAGGTGCGCCGGTAATTATATTCGAAAATTCATTTTACAGCTTTTTTTCTAGCATATTACAATACATATTTGACAGCAGTATATATTTACAACGCAGTTCATATTTAGACAGCATTACATGCAATATGAGAAGCACATAGAGAGCCAAGTTTCATTTCGGTATCAATACACAATTACGCAAGTCTCGTTCCGGAATGTGTTGATTCATACAACACATGTGCATATGCAACACCGAACGACGAAGTTTCACAAAGTTAGAAGTCTCGGTACATAGTCGTCACAAGTATCGTCATACACCTCACAATGTAGGTCCTAACCTAAACTACAATCACATAGAACATGACCAACATGGTCATGATGACCATCATCACGAAGGCCATGGTCTTCATCCGGTTCCTCCTCATGTCCCTCATCTCTCTCGCTAGATAACGGGCGTATCTTCCTTCCGCCTCCACCCTAGTGGGGTATCCCTTGTAGCTGTTGCCGCTAAAACGGTGCACCTGTCTCCGACAGTCCTCCCAGTCGTCGTAGACTCCAGGAACCCTCCCCTTGTACACGACATATGTCGTCGGCATCTCCATTCACAAGACAAGTAAAACGTTAGTACCAATGCAATGAACAAGTGCCAACTTAAATAAGAGACAAGTAGTATGAACTAAATAGCATGTGCCTCATACTTTGTTGGTCGAAATAAATAATAACATACAGGGATGGGGTCAGTGAGGCTAGGTAGGATGCACAATAGATTGATATTTGTGGCCATCACACCAAGCCTCACTAGCCCCACCCCGGAGTGTACAAGTGACCGAACATTTTAATCATCGGCCAATGCAATTAAGAAGTGCGAACTCAAATAGAAGACAAGTAGTACGAATTAAATAGCGTGCCTCATACTTTGTCGGTCGAAACAAATATTAACATCCAGGGATGGAGTCAGTGAGGCTAGGTAGGATGCACAATAGATTGATACTTGTGGCCGTCGCACCAAGGCTCACTGGCTCCACCCCCGAGTGTACGAGTGACCGAACATTCTAATCATCGACGAACTCCAAATACGAGGCAAGTAGTGGTCGAGTAAATGCAAATAATTATTAAGCTATGTACGCCATAATCTTGAAATAAATAGCAAAGTAAATGAAACTATAGACACATGTTCACATGCACATTCATACAACTAAATAAAAGCAACTAGTCGATTCTATGGGAATATATAGCAATTATTACAGTACGGAAGTTCAAGGACATATCGTTCAAGCTTTAGCAAGTGTTCCCGTCGTAGGATCAGGTTGTACGCCTAGGGGGGAATGGACGGCAGCCCTCAAGCGAGTTGAACGGCCTCTCATCACGCGACATCTCCAAGCGGAGTTCTATCTCGTCATTAGGTGGTAGACCGTAGCCGTAGAAGAACTCTTGAGACCTATTGTTGACATCCTGCAGGATTATCGTGCAAATGAACCGCTGGATGCGACCCAGTTCTTTCTAATCTCTCTATCAGGGACATCCGCCATGTTTGCAAACCTGTTTCTGAGATTCTCTGGCAGCAACATGTCATCTGCGTACTTTATGTACTCCTGCATCTGAAGGATGGCGTACCACGCGTCCATCCCATTGTCGGGCGTCGACTGCCTGAGGCAGGGGAAGTTGATTGTGTGGGTTAAGACCAAGCCTCCTCGGGATTTCCTCTCTACTTTGAGGGGGCCTGCCTTGTTGGCGAAGCCGGTGAGAGCATCATTGATAAGGGCCTTGATGTGGGTGTAGTCTTTCTTGTGGTCCCTACCCGAGTCGAGATAGACTGCATGCGAGTGTTGCGGGTGCACGACGATGAGGGTGCAGAACTTGTCTCTGCGGAAAACACACGGATTAACCTTTGGAAATGCAAATGGAGATATAGGATAGAATGGTAATGGGGGACTAGCGAGTGATTACTTACTCGGGGAAGTAAGGGATGAGAATGGCGCCCTTTTTAATGTTCGCCAGCATGAAATCCTCGACCTGCTGGGTGGCAATCGCCCGATCCCCAGCGTTGCAGATGATGCTCTCCCGCATATAGAAGGGGTCCATTATCGCGACGGTCGGCGTCTCCTCCTTAACAATCTGGGCAGACAAGCTAAGAGCAACTAGGCGAACCACACTAAAGTGGAGCGCTTGCATGCGATAGATGCTGAAGATGTCGTTGAACCGGATGAAGCACAAGTCCGCGGGGTACTTCTCGACGAAGTTCATGCCAGTTGGCACCTTCGCCACCAAGAGAGGGTAACCAGGATCTTTTGATTTGAGAAGAAGGTTCTCCACATGCAAGACAGTCTCATGCAAGCTCCTCATATCCGGGGTGAGTTTCTTCACGACATGCTCCGGCAGCATCGGTTGACCCAAGTGATGCGAGAGGTCGCCAATTGTTTGGCAACTTGTCAAGGAGTGGGACCTTGTCCTTGGATTTGGCCGCCGCCGCCTTGTCTTGGGCGTCCTTCTTATTTTGCCTCTTCCTCTTCTTGGGTTGTACTGATGGACCCTCCATTGCCGTAGTGGCCGTAGCACGGAGTGTGTTTGGGCTCAACATATTTTTGACGGCGGCGGTGGCGACCTCCTCAGGATTTTCCTCCTCAGCCGTTTCTTGAGAATCGAACAGCTTCTTGGAGCACACATATTTCAAGCCCGGCGCATCCTCATGGACAACTTGTGAAGACGTAGGAATATCCCATTGGAAGTTGTCACGTTCATATTCCTCGGCCTCTGGCGCAGCTGGCTGTTGTGGTGGGGCGCTGACCTGCGCAGCTGGCCGTTCTGGTGGGGCGATGACCACGGGCGCCGCTGGCTGTCGTGGAGGGACGCTGACATGTGGCGCCGCAAGGTGCTTGTCTTTGCTTGCCGTCGACCCCGAGTAGGTGTTGATCCGAATTAGGGTCTTCGGCCATAGCAGTACCCAACCCTTCAGTGAGGCCAGATTCAACGGGCTATCGTCATCGGCACCATGCGGTTGATTAGGAGGAAACAAATCCTCATAGCCCGGTAACGCCCGATCCACTTCAACCCGGTAAACGTCATCCGCCATATCTCGTGTGTGCCACTTCTTATCCAGGGGCCGAAGGATGGACCCCCTCGCGACGTCTTTGAGTTCGTCGTTTACTCTCATCAAGAAGGTGCATGGCGTCGAGAGCGCCTGCGAGAACATGTGTATGGCGTTAGAGAGAGGGCAAGGATGACGAAACTAATATATTAACTTGATGTACACATTAGTTAATTACCGTGAGGGCGTTGAGCTCGGCTAATGTCGACGGGCCAGCACATGCGGCGGCGGGCGTGCAAGTGACGGAGGGGCTGCTACCCGGCATGGACGGTGAATCCCTAGCACCAGTGACATTGCCGGCGGCCGGAGGAGTCTCCATTATAACATTGTCATTGCCGGTGGACGGCGGCACCATCGAGTTGCTGCCGTTGAAGCTAACCACTTGCATTTTCGGGGGGGGGGGGGGGGCTTGTTTGCCACCCTCATACCACGCTTGTAGAGCGTTGAAATCTTCTTGGACTGAAGCGGCGACTTCAGCTTTGACTTCAGGTACGAGTGTAGCTTTGAGTTGCGGTACCAGTTGCGGTACCAAACCAGCTTGGACTTGGGCTAGGATTGACTCCCTCATTTCCTCCGCCTCCCGCTGCTTCCTCTCATTACGCGCATTTTTATCGGCCGCAGACGACAAGCCATAGTGACCATGCTTGTAGCCTGTACCGGCGCCAGCCACACGGCCTCTATGCGGCCTTCTCGTCGGTGAATGCTCATTAACGATGTTTAGCGCCCGTACGAGAGGCTTGTCCCATGCTACCCTGCCCGTCGACGCCTAGGACGAGGAGCCTTCGTCACCTTGAGAAAGTCTTTGTCTTTCTTCTTCCTGCGGAAGAAACGCGAACCATTTAGAAATGTTGCTACTATTATATGAACGATACTTGATCTAATTAAACCGGTAAATTGCTTACCAGTTTTTTCTCCAACGCCAGGACCTTCTGGTCGTTCGTGAACCAAATTATGTCGGTTACGACCTTCGGGTCCGTGACAAGTTCCCCGGTTAGTTTCTTCTTATGGTACCGGGACCTGATGAATCTTCTTTCAAGCGGGTCCTTGTACTTGAGCCAGGGGTTCTCAATGCCGGCATTTACATACGCCTCGTCCTCCTTCGCCCAATAGGGCTCCTTTCCCTCGTACCCACAGCTCCCAAGGTTGTGGTTGCCGATGTTAAGCTCCCGCATTTCCTTCCCCCACAACTTGCGATTCTTGGTTGCTTGTAGCTCTTCATTGGCCACAAAAGCATCAAAGTCCGCCTGGGTGACATGCGGAAAGGCGGAGTGGACCTCTTCGAAACCTTTGCCCTCGGCAATCAGCTTCCGCACCATGTACTTATAGCTGCGAGGTGTTTGGTGAACTTCGGGGAGGGCTTGTGAGTTCACAATGTTGTTGGTTTGATGACTGGAGGCGTAGTCACCTAGGAACTTGTATCGTGCGTGCAACCTCGCAATGAGCTGGGCTCGCAAAGGCGCTTTGCTCTCAGCTCGGAGGTCCGTCTCGTTGAGATTGATGACCTCTCGGAGGATACATGCCAGTTGGTTGCCGTACCCCTTGGCAACATCCTTAGGCTCCACCGGCAAACCACTGGCGGGGTCCACCTCTTTGACTGTGTCTCTGCCGGTGCCGACCGTGTTTTGGCGCCTTGCCTTCCGCGGCCTCTTGGCTCCACTTGTCCCGGTGCCACTACTCCCGGCGGCGCCGCTAGGATCGTCGCCGCTTGTCTCGCCGCCACCCCCGGCGGCGCCGGTTGCCTCATCGCCGCTAGGCTCGTAGGTACTACCCCCGGCGGCGGCGCTTGCCTCGTTGCCGCTCGGCTCGTCGGCACTACCCCCAGCGGCATCCTCCATCTCATGGTCCTCGTCGCCGCCAACACCAGCGGCCTCGGCATCCTCCTCCGTCCTAAAGAAGTGCCTATTGTAGTGCTCCTCCAACTCTTCTTGAGACGACATGGTGGCTTGCACTAATAGAAGATGAAAAAGAGTTAGAATTCACGGAAAAATTCGGCATGACCTTTGCTAAAAATTGGTCATGCCGAGTGCTAGAATTGCCGGAATGGAAATGAATCGACATTCCGGCACTCAATAGCAACTCAATCCCTGTAACAGAAATGCAAACATATAAATGCCATAACCATAACCATAACCATCTCCATAACCATGCCATCACCATAACCATCACCATATAAATTACAGTAGCATTTCAGCATATACATTATAGTGGCATTTTACATCAGCATAAAAATAACACTTGACAGCATCCATTTAAAACCAGAAAAGGAAATATTTGCAACTTAACACTTTAAATCCCATTACTGCTAGCATAGCAGTAGCTAGCAACTTAGCATTACTGCTTAAATCCCATTACTGCTAGCATAGCAGTAGCTAGCAACTTAGCATTACATCTCCATAACCAGAAAAGGAAATATTTGCAACTTAACACTTTAAATCCCTGGCACCTACTGAGAACCTTGCATACTAGCTACTGCTAGTAAACCTACTGCTAGCAAATTAAGAAATGAAGTAAATCCCTGGATCAGTAGCATGCATTACAGTAGCATTACAGTAGCTACTGACTATGTTCTCTGTATTATTTAGCATTTTACACCATAACCAGAATTCAAACACTAAAATAAAAACCAGAATTCAAACAGTAAAATAAAAACCAGAATTCAAACAATCTTTAGCATTTTACACCATAACCATTTTACATCAACATAGAGAGCTTGTACCCACTTATACAAAATACACTAGGTACCTTATCATTTTGTTTTAAATGAACCAGATAAGGAACATAGCACCAATTTTCATTTTCTTTTAAATGAACCAGAGAAGCTCATGTGTCATTTCTCATTTGTGGATTATCAGAAAGCTCCAATTATAAATCAACTAAATGAACCTAGCTAGCTACTGTCCATTTGCAACAGCACATCATATATTTGCAAAAACACATCATACATTTGCTAAAAAAATTCAACCTGATTTCCTGATACATCTAAGAGTTTTCTCCAACCTCCCATCTCAAATTACATAACTCAAGTAATATAACCAGAGACAATAGTAGTAGCAACAATTTTTTAAATGAACAATTTTTTAAACCCTAGCAACCTGCAACTAAAATCATTTTCTAAATTCACCAAATTGTCTACCTCATTTCTAATATCTTGCATACAGCTCGAGTATCAAAGAGCTACAGCCTAAGTGCCTACTGGTGGAGAATGAACCAGGTGGTCAGAGATGGAGAGCTACAGCCTAAGTGCCTAACTGTCATCATTGAAAAATCATATTCTAATGTAGGGTCTAAATATTGCTACTTCATTTGCATTTCATCTAAACCAACTTGATTGCTATATCATTTAAACCTACTGCATCATTTTATTTCTAGTTGAAAAATTACAGAGGGCTTAATTGGTTTAGTTTAAAATTGGTTTAGTTTCAAACCAGAGAGCTTAATTGTTACTGTAATTTATATGAATTGGCAGTAGCATAACCAAAAAAACCCTACTGCCTAGCTACCTAGGTACTGCAAGCATTTTTATTTTCATTTTCTTTTTTGGCAGTGAGCATGAGCATGAGCAGTAGCATTTCAAAACCATTTCAAAATCTTTATTTGCAACCAGTGAGCATCAACATGAGCATTCATTTCATTTCCATTTCCATTTTAAATAGTGAAGTAGAAATAGTGAACTAAACCAGAGAACTATTTTAAATGAACCAGTAGCATTTCCATTTCATTTCCACTATAATAAAAAACCCCAACTCAATTTCTTTTTTCAACAGCACTTGTTCTTTTTATGAATAACAGCACTTGTTCTTTTTATGAATAACCCCAATTCAGTAGAACTTGTTCTTTTTTCAAACAGCACTTGTTCCATTTTCTTATTCAACAATTTTTCAATTGGAAGTAGTTCATTTGAATGTATGAATATGATTCAATTTCATTTTCAACATAAAAAATATGATGCAATATGTCTATGCAACCAGAGAGCATCTAGCAGGAACCCTAACCCTAACTAGCAGTAGGTAAATCCTAACCCTACGGAGGAGGGGATAGGGAAGGGGAGGGAAGGGGAGAGGAAAGGGAAGAGGGAAGGGGAGAGGGAAGCTCACAGTGGCTGGCGCGCGGCTCCTTCTTCTCCAACGGCGGCGCCGACGTCCCCTCCTCCAACGGCTGGCGCGCGGCTCCTTCTTCTCCAACGGCTGGCGCGTGGCTCCTTCTTCTCCAACAGCGGCGCCGATGTCCCCTCCTCCAACGGTGTGGCGGCGCTGGTGGAGGATGGTGGTGGGGCAGAACGGAGGCGGACGGTGGAGGGGGGATTTGGCGGTGAACGGCGGCGGATGAGGAGAAAGGGGATGGGATCGATCGTAATCTTGGAGAAGATGAGGAGAAAACGGTTAAGTCCGTAGTATAGCCGTGCCAGGCTTATTGCCGGCGCACCACCTACCTGGTTCGCCGGGGACAAGTATACCCCCGGCGAATTAATAAGCCTGGTGCGCCGGCAATAAACCCAGCATACAGTAACCTGGGACATGTCAATTCACCTAGCTAGCCTGCCCATTTCCTTTTCTTTTTTCCATTCTTTTTCTTTATTTCTTTTCTCTTTATTTTATGTTTCTTTTATTTTACCCCAAATGCTATACTATTTTATTTTTCTTATCTTTTCAAGATAATAACAAAGCAATATATATATGCATGAGTATGCAAAAACAAAAAAAATGAGTTATACATACACAAAATATTGACCAACACAATATTAATTAGTCATACATAAAATATTGGCCATGACCATATGAGTAGTTATGAATTACACAAAATATGAGTTATAGATTGCAAATAAAGTTTTACATCATCGATTGAGAAGAGTGTTTCGCTTTCTTCTTGCTTTTCTTGCTCGTCGTTGAATAATTTAGCCCCGTGTCGTGACTTCTTCTTTTGAAGGGTCGACCTGACCTCGGTAGCGTGGTCCTGCTTCTTCTTGTGGTGTATGTTGTGTCTTCGTCCTCGGATTCTTCCATCATTGGGTCTCCGACTTGTCCTTCGAAGTCTTCCTCGTTGGTGACTCCATCCATTCCGATGATGGTCCTCTTGCCTCTCCTCACGATAACACGGCTAGGCCTGGATGGGTCGGTTATGAAGAAGCATTGGTGCACGTGTTCTGCCAGTACCCATGGCTCATTCTGCGCGGTGGCGTTCGTGGACTTTGATTTGTTGGCTTCGGGTAGAAACATGGTGGTGAAATACCGGTCTTCTTTTCTGACGATCTTAGCCCATCTGATACGGAACATCGGCACTTTCTCCCCAGCGTAGCTAAGCTCCCAGATTTCCTCGATTCTTCCGTAGTATCTAGTCTTTACGTCACCCGTCCAGGAATCCATCGTTACCCCTGAGTTCTGGTAAACACTGTTCTTGTCTTTTTCTTCCGTGTAGAATGTGTACCCGTTGATATCGTACGCTTGGTAAGTCATGATGTTGGGCGCGGGGCCATGTGACAAGGCCAATACTAGTTTATCCTTGTTAGAATCCATTGGTGGGGGATTAGCATCAATGTGGTCTTTGAACCAGCGCGCGAAAGAGGAGTTGTGCTCTCTGTATATTTCTGCTTCCGTCATCATCGGCTTGCCACTGTTCTCTATCATGGTTTTGTGCTCTTTCAACCAAGGATCGATCAAGTCAATGTGTTGTAGCGCTACTAAGTTGGCCCTGTCAAAGTCGGAACTCCGACCAGACATGTGCACGTGCAGTTCCTTCCTTCCATTTTTGTGGCCTACTCCCTCGAACCTGCGGAGGTGCTTGTTTTGAGGCAAACCAACAGGGTCCTCGATGTCTAGATAATTCGTGCAGAAAGAGATGCACTCTTCGGTGAGCCAGCCCTGTACGATGCTTCCATCCGGATGTGACCTGTTACGAACATATCCTTTAATGACCCCATTCATTCTTTCAAACGGCATCATGTTGTGTAAGAATGCCGGCCCTAGACTGACGATATCATCCATGATATGGACCAACAGATGGACCATCACGTCAAAGAATGCAGGCGGGAAGTACATCTCCATATGCATGACATCAAGGCAGTGAGGTGTATCAAGAATTTTCCAGTACGGCAATTCCCAAAACACGGACCTCCTTTTCCATACACCAATGAGCGGCGTCGTTTCCTTTTTCTTCTTCTTCTTCTCTCCAGGCTTTTGACGAATCTTTCCCGGCGCAGGGCACTCCTTCCAACCTTTCAGTAATGTATCGATCTCTTCGCCGCTCTTCTTACGTGGAGGTCCTCGGGGTTCATTTGTACCATCGAACAGATCTCCACGCTTTCTCCACGGGTCAGTTTTCTGTAGCCACCTTCGATGCCCCATGTAAACTGTTTTCGAAGAGCCGGGATCCTTACCAAGCTGCAAAAACATCGTCTCTTCCATGCACCTGACACATGCCTTGTGTCCATGGCACACCTGGCACGAAATGTAACCGTATCCGAGGTAGTCCTGCACCGTCGTGATCAACGCGGCTCTCAAAGGGAAATATTCTTCCGCGACGGCGTCCCATGTATCTACCCCTTCCTCCGCCCACAACGTTTCAAGCTCCTCCTTTAATAGTTCGAGATACATGTTGATATCGTTTCCTGGCTGTGTCGGCCCTTGAATTAGCATACTCATCTGTATGTACTTCCTCTTCATGCACAGCCAGGGCGGGAGGTTGTAGATCCATACAAACACGGGCCATGTGCTATGTGTGCTGCTCTGGTTTCCGAACGGATTGAATCCGTCCGTGCTCGCACCCAACCTGATGTTTCTGGGATCTGCCCCAAAACTTCCGAATTCATTGTCTAATGCTTTCCACTGGCTTGCATCCGAAGGGTGCGTCGGCCTTCAGGTGCTCAATCCGCTCTTTATCATTCAACACCGCCTCCTTTCTTTCTGCGTGCCAGCGCATGAGCTTTGCTTCCTTGCGGTCCGCGTAGAACCGTTGAAGCCGGGGGCGGCGGGAAGTACCACACAACTTTCCGAGGAGCTTTCTTCTTCCCTTTCTTGTACCGTTCAGCTTCACACACAGGACATTTGGTCTTGTCCATGTGCTCCTTGCGATACATGATACAACGTTGATGCAAAGCGTGATACTTTTCGTGGGGTAAGTCGAGAGGGCACGTGATTCTCTTGGCCTCGGCTAGACTACCAGGACACGTGTTCCCGGTAGGAAGGAGATCTTTCACGTATTCCAGGATGTCGTCGACGCTTGTGTCCGTCCATCCGTGTTTCGCCTTCATCTGCAGCACATCGAGAGCTACTCTCAAGCGAGACTCCCCCAACCCGCGACCTGAGTCGTACAACGGAGTATTCGAGTCTATCTCGAGTTGCTCAAGCTTTGATTTCCGCTTGGCGCCTTTCGTCTTTTCGAGAAGCAGATCTTGAAGATGAGGGTCCCGCACGACTGAAGCTAGCGGCACCTCTTCGTCGTCGTCAAGGTTATTGTCGTCGTCAAGGTTATCGTCCTGTGCGACAAGCTCTTCATCGTCATCAATATCATGATGCCCTCCTTCTTGCCGGCCATTATTACCACCTACTGCCGTCGCCCCATTGACCTCCGCGCCATCATCACTCATCCATTGAGTGTGTCCATGCATGAAACCATTAGTGAGCAGGTGCCCCTGCAATTTGCCTGAATACGGGTCAAACCATTTCCCTCGTTTGCATCTCCGGCACGGACACAATACCTCCGTGCGGTTATTTTCATACATGTCGATGATCGCGTGTTTCAGATATCTCATCATGATGCTTTCACTCATCTCGATAACCATTATCGCCTGCATGGTAAGATTACATAATTGATTAGAACCATGCATCCGTCGGTATAGTTTTCACGAAAAATTTCGGCATGACCTTCCTACACGGTAGGACATAGGAGCGCCAGAAATGTGCCGAAACGGAAACTTAAAGAATCAACATTTCGGCGCAACGTTGGCAACTCATTTTCAACGCCAACAACACACACAAGCACAAGCACAAACACAACATATATATATGCCACACACGAGCTTTGCTTCAAATTAATGTCCAATATACGTTGATTTCATTCCTCAATTTGTTCATTAATCACCTATTGGTTTGATATACTCGTCAACAAGATCGAGACGTCGCGCCGCTACCACGGCGTATGGAAGCCGACTTTCTAGATCTAGATCTAGATTGAGTGGTCAATGCGGGATAGTAGATCTAGATCTACATAGGGGGATGTGGGAGATGCATGTAGGAAGGGAAGATTTGGTAAAAAAATATGATTTTGTTTGGTCAAATTGGCTAAATTTGGGATAGAAATGGGCAAAAAATAGGTGGGTTGGGAGAAGGGTCGGGTTGTGTGGAGGAGTGGAGTGGTAGTAGTGGGGGGAGTGGTTGTTGAGCAGAAATAACTGCCCAGGTTACTGCCGGCGCACCATGGCACGGGTGCGCCGGCAGTATTAAGCCGATCCGGCTCTATCTGCCCCAGGCCAGGCCCGGGAAACACTGCCGGCGCACCAGCCCAGGAGCGCGCCGGCAATAGAAATTGACCGCCGGCGCGCTCCTGGGCTGGTGCACCGGCAATGTTTCCTGGGCCTGGCCCGAACCGGCCGAGCCCCTGCCAAACTTTGTCCCCGGCGCGTCATTTCCGAAGGTGCGCCAGCAGTATGCCTCCATCGCCGGCGCGGCGGAAAAGGGGTGCGCCGGCAACACTTCCCACCGGCGCACGTGCAAGGTGGTGCACCGGCACATATTGCCTCCACCTATAGGATTTTTCCTAGTAGTGAGGGTTAGGGCTAGGGTTTATGATGCATGGTTCTGCAACTCCGGTGCCGTGGTTTAGGGGTTTAAAGGGGTTTAGGGCTCGAAGCCTCCCCAGTTTAGGGTTTAGGGTTTAGGGGAGCTACTTTTGCACCATTAGACCTTGCACCATACTTTGACACATATCATAGGTCCACATGCAAGGTTTGGTGGGGTTCCGGTGCTCCGGCGGTCGTTCTCCCCCTCCTCCCCCCAAAACAGCAGAACGTGTGCCCCGGCGGGTCTACCCCCCTAGATTTCTCCGCGCGAGGGTGCACCAATGTACCTTTTCATTCTTTTAGGTTTGTTTAGGACATATACACATGGAGAACCAAGATTGGGACCCTTTAGAACATATACCCCTTGACTAGAGCCATTATCACACGAGCGAGGGTGTGCCTGATCTACTGGTTAGGGTTAGGTGTAGGGTTAGGGCTAGGGTTTAGGGTGTAGGGCTAGGGTTTAGGTTAAAGGTAAGTATTTATGGTTAGGTATAGGTTTAGGGTTTAGGGTTAGGGCTAGGGTTTATGATGCATGGTTCTGTAGCTCCGGTGCCGTGGTTTAGGGGTTTAGAGGGGTTTAGGGCTCGAAGCCTCCCCAGTTTAGGGTTTAGGGTTTAGGGGAGCTACTTTTGCACCATTAGACCTTGAAACACACTTTGACACACATATCATAGGTCCACATGCAAGGTTTGGTGGGGTTCCGGTGCTCCGGCGGTCGTTCTCCCCCTCCTCCCCCCAAAACAGCGGAACGTGTGCCCCGGCGGGTCTACCCCCTAGATGTCTCCGCGCGAGGGTGCACCAATGTACCTTTTCATTCTTTTAGGTTTGTTTAGGACATATACACATGGAGAACCAAGATTGGGACCCTTTAGCACATATACCCCGCAGCTCGAGCCATTATCACACGAGCGAGGGTGTGCCTGATCTACTGGTTAGGGTTAGGTGTAGGGTTAGGGCTAGGGTTTAGGGTGTAGGGCTAGGGTTTAGGTTAAAGGTAAGTATTTATGGTTAGGTATAGGTTTAGGGTTAGGGCTAGGGTTTATGATGCATGGTTCTGCAGCTCCGGTGCCGTGGTTTAGGGGTTTAGAGGGGTTTAGGGCTCGAAGCCTCCCCAGTTTAGGGTTTAGGGTTTAGGGGAGCTACTTTTGCACCATTAGACCTTGTACCACACTTTGACACATATCATAGGTCCACATGCAAGGTTTGGTGGGGTTCCGGTGCTCCGGCGGTCGTTCTCCCTCTCCTCCCCCCAAAACAGCGGAACGTGTGCCCCGGCGGGTCTACCCCCTAGATTTCTCCGCGTGAGGGTGCAGCAATGTACCTTTTCATTCATTTAGGTTTGTTTAGGACATATACACATGGAGAACCAAGATTGGGACCCTTTAGCACATATACCCCGCAGCTCGAGCCATTATCACACGATCGAGGGTGTGCCTGATCTACTGGTTAGGGTTAGGTGTAGGGTTAGGGCTAGGGTTTATGGTGTAGGGCTAGGGTTTAGGTTAAAGGTAAGTATTTATAGTTAGGTATAGGCTTAGGGTTTAGGATTAGGGCTAGGGTTTATGATGCATGGTTTTGCAGCTCCGGTGCCGTGGTTTAGGGGTTTAGAGGGGTTTAGGGCTCGAAGCCTCCCCAGTTTAGGGTTTAGGGTTTAGGGGAGCTAATTTTGCACCATTAGACCTTGCACCACACTTTGACACATATCATAGGTCCACATGCAAGGTTTGGTGGGGTTCCGGTGCTCCGGCGGTCGTTCTCCCCTCCTCCCCCCAAAACAGCGGAACGTGTGCCCCGGCGGGTCTACCCCCCTAGATTTCTCCGCGCGAGGGTGCACCAATGTACCTTTTCATTCTTTTAGGTTTGTTTAGGACATATACACATGGAGAACCAAGATTGGGACCCTTTAGCACATATACCCCGCAACTCGAGCCATTATCACACGATCGAGGGTGTGCCTGATCTACTGGTTAGGGTTAGGTGTAGGGTTAGGGCTAGGGTTTATGGTGTAGGGCTAGGGTTTAGGTTAAAGGTAAGTATTTATGGTTAGGTATAGGTTTAGGGTTTAGGGTTAGGGCTAGGGTTTATGATGCATGGTTCTGCAGCTCAAGTGCCGTGGTTTAGGGGTTTAGAGGGGTTTAGGGCTCGAAGCCTCCCCAGTTTAGGGTTTAGGGTTTAGGGGAGCTACTTTTGCACCATTAGACCTTGAACCACACTTTGACACATATCATAGGTCCACATGCAAGGTTTGGTGGGGTTCCGGTGCTCCGGCGGTCGTTCTCCCCCTCCTCCCCCCAAAACAGCGGAACGTGTGCCCCGGTGGGTCTACCCCCTAGATTTTCTCCGCGCGAGGGTGCACCAATGTACCTTTTCATTCTTTTAGGTTTGTTTAGGACATATACACATGGAGAACCAAGATTGGGACCCTTTAGCACATATACCCCGCAGCTAGAGCCATTATCACACGAGCGAGGGTGTGCCTGATCTACTGGTTAGGGTTAGGTGTAGGGTTAGGGCTAGGGTTTAGGGTGTGATGTCTACGGGTGCTTCTATTCTTGTAGACAGTGTTGGGCCTCCAAGAGCAGAGGTTTGTAGAACAGCAGCAAGTTTCCCTTAAGTGGATCACCCAAGGTTTATCGAACTCAGGGAGGAAGAGGTCAAAAATATCCCTCTCATGCAACCCTGCAACCACAAAGCAAGAAGTCTCTTGTGTCCCCAACACACCTAATAGGTGCACTAGTTTGGTGAAGAGATAGTGAAATACAAGTGGTATGAATGAATATGAGCAGTAGTAACGGCGCCAGAAAAGTGCTTGCTGGCGTGCAGTTGATGGTGGTAATATTGCAGGAAGTAAAGATGCAGTAAAACAGTAAACAAGCAGTGATAGCAGTATTTAGGAACAAGGCCTAGGGATCATACTTTCACTAGTGGACACTCTCAACATTGATCACATAACAGAATAAATAGATAGATGCTAGACTCTACACCCTCTTGTTGGATGATGAACACCACTAACTGTGTAGGATTACACGAACCCTCAATGCCGGAGTTAACAAGCTCCACAATATTCAATGTTCATATTTAAATAACCTTAGAGTGCATAACAGATCAACATAACCAAACCAAGTACTAACATAGCATGCACACTGTCACCTTCACACTACGAAAGGAGGAATAGATCACATCAATACTATCATAGCAATAGTTAACTTCATAATCTACAAGAGATCACAATCATAGCCTACGCCAAGTACTGCACGATGCACACACTGTCACCATTACGCCGTGCAGGAGGAATAAACTACTTTAATAACATCACTAGAGTAGCACACAGATAAATTGTGATACAAAACACATTGCAATCATAAAGAGATATAAATAAGCACTTCACTATGCCATTCATAACAGCGAATAAGTATTCTGTGAAATATAGCCTAAGAGACCCACACGGTGCACACACTGTCACCTTTACACACGTGGGACAAGGAGTCTCCGGAGATCACATAAGTAAAATCCACTTGACTAGCATAATGACATCTAGATTACAAGCATCATCATATGAATCTCAATCATGTAAGGTAGCTCATGAGATTATTGTATTGAAGTACATAGGAGAGAGATGAACCACATAGCTACCGGTATAGCACCGAGCCTCGATGGAGAACTACTCCCTCCTCATGGGAGACAGCAGCGGTGATGAAGATGGCGGTGGTGTCGATGGAGAAGCCTTCCGGGGGCACTTCCCCGTCCCGGCGGCGTGCCGAAACAGAGACTCCTGTCCCCCAGATCTTGGCTTCGCGATGGCGGCGGCTCTGGAAGGTTTTCTCTGGTTTCGTCGAACGTGTCAAGGTTTTTAGGTCAGGGTCCTTTATATAGGCGAAGAGGCGGAGTCGGGGGGTCGACGAGGCGACGACACACTAGGGGGGCGCGGCCAAGGCCTGGGCCGCGCCACCCTGTCATCTAGGGCCCACAGGGCCCTCCTCTGGCGGCTCTCGGGTGTTCTGGAAGCTTCGTCCAAAAATAGGATTCTGGGCATTGATTTCGTCCGATTCCGAGAATATTTCCTTACAAGGATTTCTGGAACCAAAAACAGCAGAAAACAGGAACTGGCCCTTCGGCATCTCGTCAATAGGTTAGTTCCGGAAAACGCATAATAATGACATAAAGTATGCATAAAACATGTAGATATCATCAATGATGTGGCATGGAACATAAGAAATTATCGATACGTCGGAGACGTATCAGGGTGTAGGGCTAGGGTTTAGGTTAAAGGTAAGTATTTATGGTTAGGTATAGGTTTATGGTTTAGGGTTAGGGCTAGGGTTTATGATGCATGGTTCTGCAGCTCCGGTGCCGTGGTTTAGGGGTTTAGAGGGGTTTAGGGCTCGAAGCCTCCCCAGTTTAGGGTTTAGGGTTTAGGGGAGCTACTTTTGCACCATTAGACCTTGAACCACACTTTGACACATATCATAGGTCCACATGCAAGGTTTGGTGGGGTTCCGGTGCTCCGGCGGTCGTTTTCCCCCTCCTCCCCCCAAAACAGCGGAACGTGTGCCCCGGCGGGTCTACCCCCCTATATTTCTCCACGTGAGGGTGCACCAATGTACCTTTTCATTCTTTTAGGTTTGTTTAGGACATATACACATGGAGAACCAAGATTGGGACCCTTTAGCACATATACCCCGCAGCTCGAGCCATTATCACACGAGCGAGCGTGTGCCTGATCTACTGGTTAGGGTTAGGTGTAGGTTTAGGGCTAGGGTTTAGGGTGTAGGGCTAGGGTTTAGGTTAAAGGTAAGTATTTGTGGTTAGGTATAGGTTTAGGGTTTAGAGTTAGGGCTAGGGTTTATGATGCATGGTTCTGCAGCTCCCGTGCCGTGGTTTAGGGGTTTAGAGGGGTTTAGGGCTCGAAGCCTCCCCAGTTTAGGGTTTAGGGATTAGGGGAGCTACTTGTGCACCATTAGACCTTGCACCACACTTTGACACATATCATAGGTCCACATGCAAGGTTTGGTGGGGTTCTGGTGCTCCGGCGGTCGTTCTCCCCCTCCTCCCCCCAAAACAGCGGAACGTGTGCCCCGGCGGGTCTACCCCCCTAGATTTCTCCGCGCGAGGGTGCACCAATGTACCTTTTCATTCTTTTAGGTTTGTTTAGGACATATACACATGGAGAACCAAGATTGGGACCCTTTGGCACATATACCCCGCAGCTAGAGCCATTATCACACGAGCGAGGGTGTGCCTGATCTACTGGTTAGGGTTAGGTGTAGGGTTAGGGCCAGGGTTTATGGTGTAGGGCTAGGGTTTAGGTTAAAGGTAAGTATTTATGGTTAGGTATAGGTTTAGGGTTTAGGGTTTGGGCTAGGGTTTATGATGCATGGTTCAGCTCCGGTGCCGTGGTTTAGGGGTTTAGAGGGGTTTAGGGCTCGAAGCCTCCCCAGTTTAGGGTTTAGGGTTTAGGGGAGCTACTTTTGCACCATTAGACCTTGCACCACACTTTGACACATATCATAGGTCCACATGCAAGGTTTGGTGGGGTTCCGGTGCTCCGGCGGTTGTTCTCCCCCTCCTCCCCCCAAAACAGCAGAACGTGTGCCCCGGCGGGTCTACCCCCCTAGATTTCTCCGCCCGAGGGTGCACCAATGTACCTTTTCATTCTTTTAGGTTTGTTTAGGACATATACACATGGAGAACCAAGATTGGGACCCTTTGGCACATGGTAGCCTCCGGCGGTTGTTCTCCCCCTCGTCACCTCAAAACAGCGGTATTGTGTGTGCACCGACAGTTATTGTTAGGATTTAGGCGATCGAGTTTTGCACCCCTATAGTTATAAGAAAACATGGTAAGAACATTATTAAAAAGTACTCATGCATGTTAGAAAAACAGGTTTAATTTAATTTGAAATAAAACTAAATTTTCACATATGAAAATTGAAATGGTAAAATAAAAAATAAACGTTGCCGTGCACTAGCGCACGGCAAAGGACAAGGGCGCACGGCAAAGAGCCGTTGCCGCACGGCAAAGCCTTGCCGCACAGCAAAGAGCTCTGGCGCATGGCAAAGCCTCTACCGCACGGCAAAGGTCATCGCGCGCACGGCAAAGAGCCAATAATTAACCCTATCATCGTCCCGACCACAGCCATCTCCACACGCGCGCTCCCACCTCTCTGCATCCTCCAACGCCGCCGCCGCCCACGCCTCACCTCCGCCGCCGCCGTCCGCTGCCCCGCCCACGCCTCACCTCTCTCCCCCACCTTCCCGAGCCCCACCCGCGCCGCCGGAGTCGCCCACGCCGCCACCGCCGCGGGCCCCTCCCCTGGCTGCTGCCGCATCGCGCCCGGGTGCTCTCGGCGGCTCGCGCGTCGGCCAGCTGCTGCTCGCGCGCCGGCCTGCTGCTGGTGCTGCTCGCCCGCCCCGGCCCCTGCCCTCCTCCTCCACCTCGGCCGGCTGCCCCCTCCTCCACCTCGGGCCCTGCCCTCCTCCTCCACCTCGGCCGGCTGCCCCCCTCCTCCACCTCGGCCCCTGCAAAATCGACCGGAGGTTAGTTGTAATGATGTAGTGCTAGAAATTATTTGTAATCGACCGGAGGGAGTAGCTCTTTAGGTTAGTTGTAGTTGTAATGTAGTGCTAAAAATTATTTGTTGGTAGTGATGTAGTGCTAGAAATTATTTGTAGGTTAGCTATGTAGGTAGTTAAAATAAATATGCATGCTAATTGTTGTAGTTTTCTCATTATGCAGACGATGTTTCGAGGTGGACACAGGGGCCGGCATTGTCGTGGTGCTTGAGGAGCGTTGCTCAGAGGGACCTTTTTTTCCGGAGTGGATTTTGCCGGAGGGTTGTTGATCTTCTTCGCCGGCTATCGATCACGCTTCGAGGGTGAGAATCCGATCGCCTCTCTTGTACCTAGGTTTTTCTTTGTGTCTAGATCACCAAGTCTGTCGCGATACCTAGGCGTCTCTTCCCGACCGTAAGGGTTACGCGGATAAATATGCATTAGTGGTCTCGCATATTATGAACCGTAACTCTTACGGCATTTATCGGGACAGCCGGCGGATGCGTAGTTGGGTACGTTCTCCGTGCTCTACCCCGATCCGAGACAGGATTTCGGTAGCGCCTCCCCCTTGTTCTCCGGATGCACACCCCTCTCGGCTTTTTGCCGAGACGTGTATCGGGAGAGCAGCGGGGAGGTGCTGCCGAAATTCTGTCTCGGATCGGGGTAGAGCTGGGAGAACGTACTCAATCTACGGATCCGGCGGCTGCTAGGAGCCCACCTAGTAGAGTTTCAGGTTGATGCACGCGTAAAAATAATAATATATGATGCATTTATTTCCTATTTGATATGTAAATGCTATGTTCGTCTGTTTTGTTGCTGATTAGAGGATGGATAATCGTGGCTGGATGTACGATGGCAGAATCAGTCAGTGGAACTATACTGATGAATGGGGAGAAAAGACCGAGCAGTTTGTGGATAGGGCGTTTACCATCCCTAGCAGACCTATAAGTGTTTGGTGCCCTTGTAGTAAGTGCGCTAACCGAAAGGCACAGGACAAGGAAACTATGAGTATGCACCTGATCAAGTTTGGGTTCACACCGTCCTACAGGATTTGGACTTACCATGGAGAAAAGGCAAAGAAACGTGTTAGGAAGGAGGTGCGGCAGATTCAACCTAGGGGGGAATATGACACTGGTTTTGATAGGTGCTTAGAAAACTTGGCTAACGGTAATGTGCCTGAAAGCCCTCATGTAGAGGTGGAGACACATCAGGATGCGGAGATAAGTGAGGACCCGGAGGAAAACACAAAGGAGTATTATGAGGCTCTATTTGCTTCGCAGAAACCCCTACATGAAAATACAGAGGTTACCCAACTAGATGCCATCGCTTGCCTTATGGCCTTGAAGTGCCATAGGAACTTGTGCAGAGATGGGTTCGATGAACTTCTGGTCATCGTAGGCAGCCTTCTGCCGAAAGGGCACCTCTTGCCGCAAAACTTCTACTATTCGACCAAATTGCTCAGTGACCTTAAGATGTCATCTCAGCAGATACACGCTTGTCCAAAGGGATGCATGCTATTCAGAGAGGAGCACGCTGACACAAATTATTGCATCAAATGCAATTCCTCTAGGTACTTTGAGGTAGACCGCAATGGTGATGGTCAGAAGAGGCAGACCACGGTTGCCAAGAATATCCTCCGCTATCTTCCAGTTCTACCGAGGATCCAGCGGCTCTTCATGACCGAGGATACTGCCCAGCAGATGAGGTGGGCCGTGGAAGGAAACAGATACACCGACAAGATGATACATCCGTCGGATGGTACTGCATGGAAGAACTTTGTCAAGAAATTTCCACTGAAAGCAGGTGACCCGAGGAGCGTAGCAGTTGCGATATCAACCGATGGGTTCAATCCATATGGTATGTCGGCTGCAGTATACAGTTGTTGGCCAGTGTTTGTTATTCCCATGAACCTCCCCCCTGGCGTCTGCATGAGATCAGAGAACATGTTTGTGTCGATGATAATCCCAGGGCCCAAATACCCGGGTAAGAACATGAATGTGTACCTGGAACCGCTGGTGGATGACTTGGTTCGTGGCTGGGAAGGTCGCGGGATCCGAACATATGACGCATCAAAGAAGGAGTACTTCGATATGTATGTGTGGTACCACACGTCCCTGCATGACCTGCCAGCACGTGCTTTGTTCTGCGGGTGGTGTACACATGGGAAGTGGCCTTGCCCACAGTGCAGGCAGGCCGTGACTTTCTTCTGGCTAAACAAGGGAGGCAAGTATTCATGCTTTGATGAAGCTCGACAGTTCCTTGAGCGGAGGCATGCATACAGGAGTGATGTAAAGAGTTTCAAGAAAGGCCGTGTTGTCCGTGGCCCGAAGCCAATTCCGAAGACCGGAACGGAAATCAAGGCCGAGTTAGATGCTCTTCAGCCTAGCCCTGATGGGAATGGTTTCTTGGGATATGGGGAGACACACCAATGGACTCACAAGCCGTGCTTATGGAAGCTCCCTTACTTTGAGTTTCTCGAGCTCCCGCATAACATTGATGTAATGCACACCGAGAAGAATATTAGTGAAGCCATTTGGAGCACGATTGTGGACACCGAGAAGACGAAGGATAACATAAAGGCTCGAATTGATCAAGAAATGTGGTGCGATAGGCCGGAGTTGAACATGCAGCCACCTCATGGTGCCAAAAAAACTTGGACTAAGCCACACGCTCCGTTCTGCCTCACAAAGGCCCAAAAAAGGGAGGTCTTCCAATGGATGAAGGACTCCTTGTTTTTCCCTGATGGGTTCGCAGCCAACTGGATGAGGGGTCTGAACATTGAAACGTGTTGCGAGTACAAGGACTGAAGAGTCATGACTACCACATATGGCTTGAGCGGATAATGCCGGTGATGATTCGAGGCTATGTCCCTGAGAATACTTGGCGAGTGCTAGCGAGGTTGAGTTTTTTCTTCCGCCAGACTTGTGCTAGGGAGTTAGACACTAAAGTGATTGAGAAGCTGGATGAAGAGGCACCCGTGTTGCTTTGTGATCTAGAGAAGATCTTTCCTCCAGGGTTCTTTAATCCGATGCAACATATGATCCTGCACCTCGCAGAGGAATGCTTAAAGGGGGGGCCGAATTGGGGCCGTTGGCAGTTTGGTCCCGAGAGAGAAACACAAAAGCTTCGTCAAATGACTGGCAATAAATGCAAGATCGAAGCATCCATAGCCGAGGCAGTCCTGAACGTGGAGGTGGCAAACTTCACCACTAAGCACTATGATCCCAACATTCCCACAAAGCACAACCCGGTTCTCCGTTACAATGCTGCCAACAATGAAGAAGTACCCAAGCTTAGCATCTTCGTGGGGCTTGGTGGCAAGTCAAGTGGCTCGAAGCCGTACAGAACGGACCGGCAGGAGCGGACCTTGATCCACTCGTATGTCTTGAACACCATGGTCGAAGTGAAGCCGTACATTGAGTAAGTGCGAACCATTTAGTTATTCGCAAACATTCACTCGTATTTTCGTGGCTAACTCTTCCTCTTTTCATCGGTATAGGCAATTCAAGGCTATACATTGGAAGAATACCCACAGGGAGCCTACCCCGGAAGAATCCAAGCAAATTTTCGATAAGGGCGGCGGTTTCGGTTTCAGTAGCTGGTTCTGTAATTTGGTACTTTTCTATCCAAATTAGCTAGCACTTCCGACATTTATCGGTCATTTCTCGTTCTAAACTTCTCGTGCTAAACTTGTAGGCAAGAACTGACAAAGAGATGAAGTCAGAGCTAAGAAAAATTGCTAGGGGCTTTGACCATTCCCTCGAAGCGTTCAACTCCTATGACGTGAACGGGTATCGCTTCCAGACCCATAAATACACAACAAGCTGGCCCAACGCGAAGACAATAAATAGCGGGGTGGTATGTCAAGGTGACGATGGGCTCCATTACTATGGAAGAGTCGAGGATATATACGAGCTGAATTACGGGTTTCAGAAAGGGCTAAATCCCGTCGTCTTCAAATATCATTGGTTTGACCCACGTCGGGTGAGACAGGATCCTGAAATTGGTTTGGTCGAAGTTGAAAGGAACTCTATTTATAAGGGAGAGGATATGTACATCTTGGCTACCCAGGCCTTTCAAGTATTCTATCTCCCGTACGCGTGCAGAAACCCGACAAAACGTCTACATGGATGGGATGTTGTGATGACGGTACCTTCACGCAATAGGCCGCCCCCGCCAAACAAGGACGATTACCGCCGCGTAGACCCCTCAGCAAAGAGTGTCGAGTTCTATCAGGAAGAAGGGCTCCCCGGGCATTTCACAATCGCCTTGCCGACTATCGATGACATGGTCGTAGACGATGAACAAGAAGATGCGGGCATGGATGGTGACAATGCAGAAGATGAAGTTGAGGATGTTTGTGCCCCGGAAGACCCGAGTTTGCTCGAGGCGTTCAGAGCAGGGATTGACCTCGATGCAGATGGACCACCTCCAGGTTTCATTGATGATTATTGGTTCGCCGAGCCTGATGACGATGACGAGACACGCGGTCCAATCACGGACGGCGACACAGGCTACTGATCTATGTAGTAGTAATTGTGAGGCTAGCCTATTTGTAATAACTCTGTGTAATAGTGATTGTCTAGCTAGGTTATTTGTAAGAACTCCGTGCTATGTTTGAGAGAACTCTATGCTAGCTATTTGTTGCTTCCACTAATTAATGTTCATCCTTTTGCATTATTGTTGCTTTCATTAATGTTCATCTACTTATATTTCTGTTGCTTTCACTAATATTTATCTCTTTACAATATTGCGTACTAATAAACCACTCTCTTCATTTGTGTTTGCAGGTGATTGAAGCATGCCGCCAAAAAAAAGGGGTGGCGGTCTTAAAAATAAGCTCAAGGACTTGGTAGGTGTAGGGACTTCGAGGCGGGGCCGAGCTACTACCCCCCTCCTAGCCCCCCTCCTGTCGCTCCCACAGGGCGGTGATACGCGTACAGCACGCGTCTGTTGGGAACCCCAAGAGGAAGGTGTGATGCGTACAGCGGCAAGTTTTCCCTCAGTATGAAACCAAGGTTTATCGAACCAGTAGGAGCCAAGAAGCACGTTGAAGGTTGATGGCGGCGGGATGTAGTGCGGCGCAACACCAGAGATTCCGGCGCCAACGTGGAACCTGCACAACACAACCAAAGTACTTTGCCCCAACGAAACAGTGAGGTTCTCAATCTCACCTGCTTGCTGTAACAAAGGATTAGATGTATAGTGTGGATGATGATTGTTTGCAGAAAAAAAAGAGAACAAGATTGCAAGAGATTGTATTTCAGTATAGAGAATTGGACTGGGGTCCACAGTTCACTAGAGGTGTCTCTCCCATAAGATAAACAGCATGTTGGGTGAACAAATTACAGTTGGGCAATTGACAAATAGAGAGGGCATGACCATGCACATACATATTATGATGAGTATAGTGAGATTTAATTGGGCATTACGACAAAGTACATAGACCGCTATCCAGCATGCATCTATGCCTAAAAAGTCCACCTTCAGGTTATCATCCGAACCCCCTCCAGTATTAAGTTGCTAACAACAGACAATTGCATTAAGTATTACGCGTAATGTAATCAGTAACTACATCCTTGAACATAGCACCAATGTTTTATCCCTAGTGGCAACAGCACATCCATAACCTTAGAGGTTCTTGTCACCCCTCCAGATTCACGGAGACATGAACCCACTATCGAGCATAAATACTCCCTCTTGGAGTTACTAGCATCAACTTGGCCAGAGCATCTACTAATAACGGAGAGCATGCAAGATCATAAACAACACATAGACATAACTTTGATAATCAACATAACATAGTATTCTCTATTCATCGGATCCCAACAAACGCAACATATAGAATTACAGATAGATGATCTTGATCATGTTAGGCAGCTCACAAGATCCGACAATTAAGCACAATGGGGAGAAGACAACCATCTAGCTACTGCTATGGACCCATAGTCCAGGGGTAGACTACTCACACATCACTCCGGAGGCGACCATGGCGGCGTAGAGTCCTCCGGGAGATGAATCCCCTCTCCGGCAGGGTGCCGGAGGCGATCTCCTGAATCCCCCGAGATGGGATTGGCGGCGGCGGCATCTCAGTAAGGTTTTCCGTATCGTGGCTCTCGGTACTGGGGGTTTCGCGACGGAGGCTTTAAGTAGGCGGAAGGGCAGGTCAGGGGGCCACACGAGGGCCCCACACCACAGGGCCGCGCGGCCAAGGGGCAGGTCGCGCCGCCCTAGGGTTTGGCCGCCTCGTGGCCCCACTTCGTCTCCTCTTCGGTCTTCTGGAAGCTTCGTGGCAAAATAGGACCCTGGGCGTTGATTTCGTCCAATTCCGAGAATATTTCGTTACTAGGATTTCTGAAACCAAAAACAGCAGAAACAAAGAATCGGCACTTCGGCATCTTGTTAATAGGTTAGTTCCAGAAAATGCACGAATATGACATAAAGTGTGCATAAAACATGTAGATAACATCAATAATGTGGCATGGAACATAAGAAATTATCGATACGTTGGAGACGTATCAGCATCCCCAAGCTTAGTTCTGCTCGTCCCGAGCAGGTAGAACGATAACAAAGATAATTTCTGGAGTGACATGCCATCATAACCTTGATCATACTATTTGTAAAGCATATGTAGTGAATGCAGCGATCAAAACAATGTATATGACATGAGTAAACAAGTGAATCATAAAGCAAAGACTTTTCATGAATAGTACTTCAAGACAAGCATCAATAAGTCTTGCATAAGAGTTAACTCATAAAGCAATAAATCATAGTAAAAGCATTGAAGCAACACAAAGGAAGATTAAGTTTCAGCGGTTGCTTTCAACTTGTAACATGTATATCTCATGGATAATTGTCAACATAGAGTAATATAATAAGTGCAATATGCAAGTATGTAGGAATTAATGCACAGTTCACACAAGTGTTTGCTTCTTGAGGTGGAGAGAAATAGGTGAACTGACTCAACAATGAAAGTAGAAGAATGGTCCTCCATAGAGGAAAAACATCGATTGCTATATTTGTGCTAGAGCTTTGATTTTGAAAACATGAAACAATTTTGTCAACGGTAGTAATAAAGAATATGTATCATGTAAATTATATCTTACAAGTTGCAAGCCTCATGCATAGTATACTAATAGTGCCCGCACCTTGTCCTAATTAGCTTGGACTACCGGATCATCGCAGTGCACATGTTTTAACCAAGTGTCACAAAGGGGTACCTCTATGCCGCCTGTACAAAGGTCTAAGGAGAAAGCTCGCATTGGATTTCTCGCTATTGATTATTCTCAACTTAGACATCCATACCGGGACAACATAGACAACAGATAATGGACTCCTCTTTTATGCATAAGCATGTAACAACAATTAATAATTTTCTCATATGAGATTGAGGATATATGTCCAAAACTGAAACTTCCACCATGGATCATGGCTTTAGTTAGCGGCCCAATGTTCTTCTCTAACAATATGCATGCTTAACCATAAGGTGGTAGATCTCTCTTACTTCAGACAAGACGAACATGCATAGCAACTCACATGAAATTCAACAAAGAATAGTTGATGGCGTCCCCAGTGAACATGGTTATCGCACAACGAGCAACTTAATAAGAGATAAAGTGCATACGTACATATTCAATACCACAATAGTTTTTAAGCTATTTGTCCCATGAGCTATATATTGCAAAGGTGAATGATGGAATTTTAAAGGTAGCACTCAAGCAATTTAGTTTGGAATGGCGGAGAAATACCATGTAGTAGGTAGGTATGGTGGACACAAATGGCATAATGGTTGGCTCAAGTATTTTGGATGCATGAGAAGTATTCCCTCTCGATACAAGGTTTAGGCTAGCAAGGCTATTTGAAACAAACACAAGGATGAACCGGTGCAGCAAAACTCACATAAAAGACATATTGTAAACATTATAAGACTCTACACCGTCTTCCTTGTTGTTCAAACTCAATACTAGAAATTATCCAGACCTTAGAGAGACCAAATATGCAAACCAAATTTTAGCATGCTCTATGTATTTCTTCATTAATGGGTGCAAAGCATATGATGCAAGAGCTTAAACATGAGCACAACAATTGCCAAGTATCACATTATCCAAGACATTTATAGCAATTACTACATGTATCATTTTCCAATTCCAACCATATAACAATTTAACGAAGAAGAAACTTCGCCATGAATACTATGAGTAGAGCCTAAGGACATACTTGTCCATATGCAACAGCGGAGCGTGTCTCTCTCCCATAAAGTGAATGCTAGGATCCATTTTATTCAAACAAAACAAAAAACAAAAACAAACCGATGCTCCAAGAAAAGCACATAAGATGTGATGGAATAAAAATATAGTTTCAGGGGAGGAACCTGATAATGTTGTCGATGAAGAAGGGGATGCCTTGGGCATCCCCAAGCTTAGACGCTTGAGTCTTCTTAGAATATGCAGGGGTGAACCACCGGGGCATCCCCAAGCTTAGAGCTTTCACTCTCCTTGATCATGTTGCATCATACTCCTCTCTTGATCCTTGAAAACTTCTTCCACACCAAACTTAGAACAACTCATTAGAGGGTTAGTGGACAATAAAAATTAACATGTTCAGAGGTGACATAATCATTCTTAACACTTCTGGACATTTCATAAAGCTACTGGACATTCATGGATCAAAGAAATTCATCCAACATAGCAAAAGAGGCAATGCGAAATAAAAGGCAGAATCTGTCAAAACAGAACAGTTCGTATTGACGAATTTTATCGAGGCACCAGACTTGCTCAAATGAAAATGCTCAAATTGAATGAAAGTTGCGTACATATCTGAGGATCACTCACGTAAATTGGCATAATTTTCTGAGTTACCTACAGAGAAAACAGCCCAGATTCGTGACAGCAAAGAAATCTGTTTCTGCGCAGTAATCCAAATCTAGTATGAACTTTACTATCAACGACTTTACTTGGCACAACAAAACACTAAACTAAGATAAGGAGAGGTTGCTACAGTAGTAAACAACTTCCAAGACACAAAATAAAAGCAAAATACTGTAGTAAAAACCATGGGTTGTCTCCCATAAGCGCTTTTCTTTAACGCCTTTCAGCTAGGCGCAGAAAGTGTGTATCAAGTATTATCAAGAGACGAAGTGTCAATATCATAATTTGTTCTAATGATAGAATCAAAAGGTAACTTCATTCTCTTTCTAGGGAAGTGTTCCATACCTTTCTTGAGAGGAAATTGATATTTTATATTACCTTCCTTCATATCAATAGTAGCACCAACAGTTCGAAGAAAAGGTCTTCCCAATATAATGGGACAAGATGCATTGCATTCAATATCCAAGACAACAAAATCAACGGGGACAAGGTTATTGTTAACGGTAATGCGAACATTATCAACTTTCCCCAAAGGTTTCTTTGTAGAATGATCAGCAAGATTAACATCCAAATAACAATTTTTCAGCGGTGGCAAGTCAAGCATATTATAGATTTTCTTAGGCAGAGATAGCAACCAATCTTTAGCTCTTCCTCTTAATGAGAAAGGGAACAATTTTAATTTTATAATGTCACCATCTACATCTTTATATTTTTGCATTTCACATAGTTCAAAAAAATTATTAAGATGGGCAGCAGCATCATCAGAACTAACACCAGAAAATTGCTCTCGCATAACAAGATTTAGTAAAGCAGGTTTAATTTCAAAGAATTCTGCTGTAGTAGCAGGTGGAGCAATAGGTGTGCATAAGAAATCATTATTATTTGTGGTTGTGAAGTCACACAACTTAGTATTTTCAGGAGTACCCATTTTAGCAACAGTAAATAAAGCAAGCTAGATAAAGTAAATGCAAGTAACTAATTTTTTTGTGTTTTTGATATAGTAAACAAGATAGCAAATAAAGTAAAACTAGCAACTAATTTTTTTTGTATTTTGATTTAGTGCAGCAAACAAAGTAGTAAATAAAATAAAGCAAGACAAAAACAAAGTAAAGAGATTGGGATGTGGAGACTCCCCTTGCAGCGTGTCTTGATCTCCCCGGCAACGGCGCCAGAAAAAGAGCTTGATACGCGTACAGCACGCGTCCGTTGGGAACCCCAAGAGGAAGGTGTGATGCGTACATCGGCAAGTTTTCCCTCAGTATGAAACCAAGGTTTATCGAACCAGTAGGAGCCAAGAAGCACGTTGAAGGTTGATGGCGGCGGGATGTAGTGCGGCGCAACACCAGAGATTCCGGCGCCAACGTGGAACCTGCACAACACAACCAAAGTACTTTGCCCCAATGAAACAGTGAGGTTCTCAATCTCACCGGCTTGCTGTAACAAAGGATTAGATGTATAGTGTGGATGATGATTGTTTGCAGAAAACAAGAGAACAAGATTGGCAAGAGATTGTATTTCAAGATAGAGAATTGGACCGGGGTCCACAGTTCACTAGAGGTGTCTCTCCCATAAGATAAACAGCATGTTGGGTGAACAAATTACAGTTGGGCAATTGACAAATAGAGAGGGCATGACCATGCACATACATATTATGATGAGTATAGTGAGATTTAATTGGGCATTACGACAAAGTACATAGACCGCTATCCAGCATGCATCTATGCCTAAAAAGTCCACCTTCAGGTTATCATCCGAACCCCCTCCAGTATTAAGTTGCTAACAACAGACAATTGCATTAAGTATTGCGCGTAATGTAATCAGTGACTACATCCTTGAATATAGCACCAATGTTTTATCCCTAGTGGCAACAGCACATCCATAACCTTAGAGGTTCTTGTCACCCCTCCAGATTCACGGAGACATGAACCCACTATCGAGCATAAATACTCCCTCTTGGAGTTACTAGCATCAACTTGGCCAGAGCATCTACTAATAATGGAGAGCATGCAAGATCATAAACAACACATAGACATAACTTTGATAATCAACATAACATAGTATTCTCTATTCATCGGATCCCAACAAACGCAACATATAGAATTACAGATAGATGATCTTGATCATGTTAGGCAGCTCACAAGATCCGACAATTAAGCACAATGGGGAGAAGACAACCATCTAGCTACTGCTATGGACCCATAGTCCAGGGGTAGACTACTCACACATCACTCCGGAGGCGACCATGGCGGCGTAGAGTCCTCCGGGAGATGAATCCCCTCTCCGGCAGGGTGCCGGAGGCGATCTCCTGAATCCCCCGAGATGGGATTGGCGGCGGCGGCGTCTCAGTAAGGTTTTCCGTATCGTGGCTCTCGGTACTGGGGGTTTCGCGATGGAGGCTTTAAGTAGGCGGAAGGGCAGGTCAGGGGGCCACACGAGGGCCCCACACCACAGGGCCGCGCGGCCAAGGGGCAGGCCGCGCCGCCCTAGGGTTTGGCCGCCTCGTGGCCCCACTTCGTCTCCTCTTCGGTCTTCTGGAAGCTTCGTGGCAAAATAGGACCCTGGGCGTTGATTTCGTCCAATTCCGAGAATATTTCGTTACTAGGATTTCTGAAACCAAAAACAGCAGAAAACAAAGAATCGGCACTTCGGCATCTTGTTAATAGGTTAGTTCCAGAAAATGCACGAATATGACATAAAGTGTGCATAAAACATGTAGATAACATCAATAATGTGGCATGGAACATAAGAAATTATCGATACGTTGGAGACGTATCAGGCGGCCGCGTAGGAAGAATGCGACACGGGTACTCACTCCTAGTCCTAGCCCCCCTCCCGCAGCCGATGATGATGATGAGGAGGAGGACCAGGAGCACCACGGGGGTGGGGAGGACCAGGAGGAGGAGGGGGGTGGGGGGTGGGGAGGACCAGGAGGAGGAGGGGGACGAGGAGAACCTCTCGGAGGATGAGGGGTTGGGGAACTTAGTGTTCAATCCTGATCAAAGCCTACATTGGCAAGCGCCGGAGGATTACCAGTACGTTCCAGCTGTGGAGAGGCTGAGGCCACGTGATAGGAAGCCATATCGGCGTGGGATAACATAGCTCCCCGCGCTGAAGGACTGGCGCTACATGCATGTTGTTCTAGAGCCCTATGGAAGGAGGTACATGTTAATTTTTGGCATTTCGTTATCGCAATTTTGTCATTATCAAAATTATTATCATATACATATTGATGTTGTCGTTTCATGGTGCAGCTCGTTCAAGTATGAAGACCCGTCGCAGAGACCGCCACGTGGGTACTCGAACATCCTTGGGGGCCTACTTAGATGGTATTTCCCTGGGATAGTCAATCTCCCTACTGGTGGCTGCGACGTAGCTTGGAGGTGGGCGCACTACAGCCTCGCGGAAGATCCTCTTGGCCGCGGCGGATTTGGTTGTTGCCAAATTCTGGGTACGTGACTTTTGACTTCTTACCATTCATACACTCTCCTTGGTTCACAATAATTGCACTAATGCCCCTTGTTTTACCTATGTGCATGGTTCCAGAAATACTTCAAGAGGGCCGAGGGCAAGGAGAATGCGTGCGATGATGTCCTACACCAGCTTGCAAGGAAGAGGGTGACTGGCATGCACTACGAGGCACGTGTTCAATGCGTCCGCGACTGGCACGCCGACCGCTTCAGCCACATGACTAAGGAGGACGCTCGCGACACGCTCATGTAGCCGTGGCAGTACTTGCAGGTATTTGCATTTATGTGTTATTGATTTCTTTATCGCCATGTAGTTTATTTTACCATAATGGGTTTATCTTGTGCATGTAGAACCCTCCTCAGTACGTCGGCAACGACGAGAGGTGCTTTCTTGCGATGGTCATGTGGTGGACATGCCCCCAGTACCTCAAGAAGCACGAGGAGGGCAAGAAGAAGCGGGCAGAGATGCGAGGTGGATCGCATATCCAAGGCAGCATCCCCCTCTCTATTCACCTGCAGAAGAAGGTGAGCAAATTAATGGTTCCTTCATTCTTTGAATTCATGTTATATATTTGTTAACTCCGCAAGGGTGTGCCACTTCACTCAATTACATGTTCTCTTTTGCAGGAAGTCAGGACAGGAGCGAAGCCTAACGTCTTTGCCGTGCTAAAGAAGATGAAGCAAAGGAAGACGCCTGATCCTGAGACGGGGTCCGTGTGGGTTAACCCGCAATCCGAGACCCAGTGCACGTCGTATGTCTCCAAGTTCAAGCAGAAGTACGGCGAGGACGCCAACCCAGAGGCCGAGGACTTTGACCCTGAGGTTGCGGTGCTTGCGGGAGAAGGCTTGAAGCATGGCCGCCTGTGGTTTGGTGACGGGTGCGTCGACCCAGCGAAGGTTCCCTCTCTCCGCCAGATCCGTCGTGGTCGTAAGAGCGGCCAGCCTGAGGTAGAGCCCCGGCCACGGGCTTCGGATCTAGCTGTCGAGCGGTTACGGGTATGTTCTTCCTCGGGCCTCTACATTTCCTTTACATGCTTTCCATTGAAATGTTAATGACATCGCGGCAACACAACGTAGGCGGAGATGGCAGCGAAGGAGCAGGCGGCCCAGGAGCAAAGGGCGCAGATGGAGCAGCAAATTCTGGAGTACCAGCAGCAGACACAGATGATACAGCAGATGCAACAACAGCAGCAGGCACAGATGAGCTGGCTGATGAGCCAGACGGTTCTGTCTACTCCACCGGGGAGTATTCCTGCTCCTCCACCTTAGTCCATGCCGTGGATGCCGCCACCGCCCACTCAGACCCCGGGGACACCTGTCACCGTGAACAACATGAACATCATCCGGAGCATGAACCGCGGTGAGTCCTCCTACACTTGTGCCCAACCCGCTACTTGTGCAAATGCAAATGTTCATTCCATCAACCTTATAGATTTTACGTCACAAGGCAATGACGATGAGGCCGGCGGAAGCAATGGAGGAGAACAAGGTTGATGGCATGGTCTTCGTGCACTTTGTCGGATTGTATGCTTGTAATGGATTGTAATAATGGACATTGCACTATGGACTCTATGTAACTTGTGTGGATGGACTATGGACTCTATGTAACGGATTGTATGCATGAACTATGTGTTGCTCGTCGTATTTGTGGTGTTGTTGATGTGTTTGGTGATCATATGTTGATATATATGCTATATTTGTGAAATGCAATATTTGAACTGCAGGGATAAATGAAAAACAGCAAAAAAATGAAAAAATCAGGCCCCTTTGCCGTGTGTGTGCACACTGCAAAGGACTTTTGGTCACTTTGCCGTGTGCACACGCACGGCAAAGGGGCCACGTGGCGCTCACCTGTGCGCCTGGGAGCTCCGAGGAGGCCTGCTGGAACTGTCTTTGTCGTGCGGGTTGGCCTGCTGCCGCACGGCAAAGCCAACGGCACGGCACAGCGTGCGCGCACGGCAACGTTGCCACGCACGGCAAAGGTGGCACCGCACGGCAATGTCACCTTGCACGGCAAAGATGAGGACGCACGGCAACGCTCTGCCGCACGGCAAAGAAACGCACGCACGACAAAGATTAGGACGCACGGCAATGGCCTTTGCCGTGCAGATCGGCAACGCGCACGGCAACGTTTGCTTTGTCGTCGGTGTCTTTGCCGTGCAGCCGTTGCCGTGCATGCACGCACGGCAAAGCCTTTGCCGTGCATATAGCAGCCTTTGCCGTGCAAAGTGCCGCACGGCAACGGCCTTTTCTCCCGTAGTGTGTTCTCCTTTATTCGAGTTCGGTGCAAACCGCTGGCCGCCTCGTGTGGAGGCCGAGCCTTCTCCCGGCGCCGTCACCCCGCTCGTCGTCCTCACGGCATGGATCCTCGCTATGGAAGAACTCTTTCCGCGTTGCTTGTTAGTGATTGTTGTCGCGAGGTATATATACTTCCAGCCCTCCATGCTCCAGTGGTACCACCTCATTTTCCTCCGTTCCTCGGTGGCACGGGTGACTAGCTTGCTATTTTGCAAGCGAGCGGGTGATCTTTTCGATAAATGGAGTACATTAATATCACGAAGATACCAATAACACACAACCTCTGCAACAACGTAGTATCCTAATATTAATGCGATGCACATAACAAAAAAAGAATTATAGAAAAGAAAAGTCATGCTATAGTGATCTATTCCTTATAACAGCGGACCAAACACCATCAAGATAACACCAGGAATCCATCTTATTCAAAAGTGATGCCTAAAAAAAGGAACAATGCACAAGCATCGTTATCGCCCTGATCGTATATCGTAGGTTTTTACCTAGAAGTAAGTCTGCACTCACAAAACAATGCCTTTAACAAGGTTATTGTCAAACACAACCAATTAAGGCCGAACCATGAATTTCTAATGCAATGTGGGCCCCCACTTTCCGATGCCGCTGCTCCAAGTCATGGATCACCTAGCCAAAATCTCATCATCACCAGGACTCGAAGCACCATTAGTAGTCCATAGATCACGTTCGTTATGCCATTCTCCGTGACTGACTTCACCATGGGATTAATGACATATCACATGATGGCAACACACTGCAAATCTTTGCAACGCTTCCTCTTAAACCAAACGGTAAAAAACACAGTTTTGCGCCCCTGAATTCCATCCAATCTGATAATTTCTGGCATGTCGTCCGTTTATTTTTGGAATAAATCCCTCAAAATTGTACATGCTCCTAAAACGAGTATGCGGGCATGTCGCCGGATAGACCATTGGGAGGACCGGTAGAGGTGCTTGGTTAATTGACCAACACTACTAGGAAATATCCTATAGCTGCCAGCGCTACTGCCTGCGCACCTCAAAAGGTGCTCGCCGGTGGTAAATACTACCGACGCACCATGTTTTGAGCGCGCCGGTGATGGTCCAATACCGCTGGAGCAGCAAAAATTTAGTGCGTTGGGGATAAAGTTCAAATAGGTCCGGGCTAGATCAAAAAATCGAGACCCCTTACCCCCGGCGCGCCTCTATGATGGTGTGCCGGTGGTAAACACACCACCGGCTAAAAGGACACGGATGTCGCCTAGAGGGGGAGGGAGAATAGGCGGTTAAAAACGTTTACGATATGGGCTTACCAAATGCGGAGTAAAACTAGCGTTTACTTTGTCAAACCCAAAGCCTATATACTATGGTTCACCTATGTGCACCAACAACTTATGCTAAGCAATATAAGCAACTATGTGATAGCAAGATATATATAAGTTCAAGCGCCCTCCCGCACTACCTCCCGCACCCCCTCCCAACCCTAACCGCCTCCCGCTGCCGCCGCCGGTAGCGCCGCCGGGCAAAGACCGCGGGGCGTGGTGACGGCGGTCGGGATCCCTCCTCGATGCTGCGACCGGATCGGACGTGGATGGTGCTGGGCGGCGGTGGCTAGACCTTGATCCGCGCTCCGGTCCCCCGCCTCCCGTCGGCTCCTCACCGCGGCACGCCGGAGGTGGCTGGTGGTGGGTGGCGGCCAGTTCATTGATCTGCGCCACTATCCCTCCGCCTCTCGCTGGTGCGTTGAGGTGATCTTGGGCTTCTCCCGCGGTACGAGGTCGCCCGGGGCAATAGCCTTGGGTTCGACGGTGGAGGTGTCCCTCTTCTTTGCCGGAGATGGTCGGCCTGCGGATGGTGGTGGTGGGTCTTTCGATCTGTCACCGCGTTCTGGCGGTGAGGTGGAGAGGCGTGGAAGCCAGCGACGGCTGATGTCGCTGGTGGAGGGCTGGCTATCGGCTGCGGCGATGCCCAGGGCGTGTGCGGTGTCTCCGGACAACGCGATCTTTGCTTGGTGTCTCCGGTGGAAACTGTTGCCAGCCTGGGATGGTCACCGGCTTGGGGGCCCGACCTAAATAAAGGCGGCAGTCATAGGGTCTCTCTTGGGCGAAGATGAAGACTTACCTGAGGTTTGCTCTTCTCAATCTGGCAGGAGCGTTGAGTTCCGGAAGGCGCCGCTGGCGAATGTAACAGTGCTTTTTTTGCCTGGAGTTTGCTGGATCGATGGTATTCGGTCATGCGCACCCATGCTTTTATTCCTGCCGATTGGTTCAGGAGGGAGCGGCGCGAAGCTCTGGTCTGTGTTAGCAGCAAGAGACATTTTGGTCCATGATGCAGTCAGATGAAGGGAATAACATGAAGGCCGGAGCGGAGGACTATCTAAGGGAGGTTCAAGTCTCCGTGTTGTTGAGGGACTTGCTTGGTGTCCCGGGCTTTGCAGCAGTCATATGGAAGTGGGGACGACAACACAAGTGAAGTTCAGAGTCCTACCTTTCAGGGTGAAAACCCAAGGTATGGCCTTAACTGGTTGTGCCTGGAAATGACCTTGTTGGAGGCATTGTTTTGAGAGAGGGGACTATCTTCAGGGTGAAAACCTAAGATCTTTGGTCGCGCGACAACGGCGTTGGTGCACTGTTTCCTTCTTGGAGGTGTCGTTTTTGGAGATTCTGTATTCCAGGTGTTGTCTTGGTCGTGGTTCGTATTGTTGTTGCTAAGCCTAGGATGCTATAGCGGGACTTTTGTTTCTTAGTTTTGTTTTCTTTTTTTGGCTGTGTGCATCCATACCGCCATTAGGGTGTTGCGTTGTTGCAGAGGCTGGGTGTAATTGGTATCTTCTGATATTAATATATTCCCTTTATCGAAAAATATATAACTTCAAGCACGAATGGTATCACAAAGTCAAGTGCATAAGTAAAGAGCATGGGTATAGAGATAACCGAGGCACGCGAGAGACGATGATTTATACCGAAGTTTACACTCTTCCAAGTAATAATATCCGTTGCAGAGGTGCGGTGGCTTAGTGCTCCCGAGCACCACAAGAGGCCTCACCTTGAGGTGTAGTTGCTCGATGCACACCAACGTGCTCGATGCACACCAACACCACAAAGGCCTCATCCCAAGATGTTGTAGTCACACCACACACCGAGCGCCACGAAGGCCTCACCTTATTCTCCGGTGATCCTTGCCACAAAGGCCTAGGTCACGATTCCACTAAGGGAATTTCCTTCGAGGCGGAAACCGGGCCATACACAAAGATTGGGGCACACATCCACAACTTAATTGGAGGCTCCCAACAAATCGCCACAAAAGCCTCAAATTCGTTGATGGCGCGTGAAGCACACGTCCGTTGGGAACCCCAAGAGGAAGGTGTGATGCGTACAGCAGCAAGTTTTCCCTCAGTAAGAAACCAAGATTATCGAACCAGTAGGAGATGAAGGCCACGTGAAGGTTGTTGGTGAAGGAGTGTAGTGCGGCGCAACACCAGGGATTCCGGCGCCAACGTGGAACCTGCACAACACAATCAAAATACTTTGCCCCAACTTAACAGTGAGGTTGTCAATCTCACCGGCTTGGTGTAAACAAAGGATTAAACGTATGGTGTGGAGAATGATGTTTGCTTGCAAAGAACAACAGAGAACAATGATTGCAGTAGGTTGTATTTCAGATGTAAAAGAATGGACCGGGGTCCACAGTTCACTAGTGGTGTCTCTCCAATAACATAAATAACATGTTGGGTGAACAAATTACAGTTGGGAAATTGACAAATAGAGAGGGCATAACAATGCACATACATATCATGATGACTACTAGGAGATTTACTTAGGGCATTACGACAAAGAACATAGATCGCTATCCAGCATGCATCTATGCGTAAAAAGTCCACCTTCGGGTTAGCATCTGCACCCCTTCCAGTATTAAGTTGCAAACAACAGACAATTGCATTAAGTACTGTGCGTAATGTAAACAATACAAATATCCTTAGACAAAGCATTGATGTTTTATCCCCAGTGGCAACAGCACATCCACAACCTTAGAACTTTATGTCACTGTCCCAGATTCAATGGAGGCATGAACCCACTATCGAGCATAAATACTCCCTCTTGGAGTCACAAGTATCAACTTGGCCAGAGCCTCTACTAGCAACGGAGAGCATGCAAGAACATAAATAACATATATATGATAGATCAATAATCAACTTGACATAGTATTCCATATTCATCGGATCCCAACAAACACAACATGTAGCATTACAAATAGATGATCTTGATCATGATAGGCAGCTCACAAGATCTAAACATGATAGCACAAGAGGAGAAGACAACCATCTAGCTACTGCTATGGACCCATAGTCCAAGGATGAACTACTCACGCATCAGTCCGGAGGCGAGCATGGTGATGTAGAGCCCTCCGGTGATGATTCCCCTCTCCGGCAGGGTGCCGGAGGCGATCTTCAGAACCCCCCGAGATGGGGTTGACAGCGGCGGCGTCTCA